>NC_090932.1:1539294489-1540572852 GCF_040938575.1 Ambystoma mexicanum
ATTGGGTTATTCATGGGTGTGTTTTTATTGGGAAGCAGTGGTTGGAACTGGGCTGTGTTCTTCTGGGTGGCATTGGGTTATTCATGGGTGTGTTTTTATTGGGAAGCAGTGGTTGGAACTGGGCTGTGTTCCTCTGGTGGCATTGGGTTATGCATGGGTGTGTTTTTATTGGGACGCAGTGGTTGGAACTGGGCTGCATTCTTCTGGGTAGCATGGGGTTATGCATGGGTGTGTTTTATTGGGAAACAGTGGTTGGAACCTGGCTGTCTTCTTTTGGGTAGCATTGGGTTATGCATGGTTGTGTTTTTATTGGGAAGCAGCGGTTGGAATTGGGCTGTGATCTTCAGGGTAGCATTTGGTTATGCATGGGTGTGCTCTTCTGGGTAATATTGGGTTATGCATGGGTGTGGTTTTATTGGGAAGCAGTGGTTGGAAATGGGCTGCGTTCTTCTCAGTAGCATTAGTTATGCATGGGTGTGTTTGTATTGGGGAGCAGTGGTTGGAACTGGGCTGCGTTCCTCTGGGTGGCATTGGGTTATGCATGGGTGTGCTTTTATTGGGCTGTTTTCGTCCGGGTTGCATTGGGTCATGCATGGGTGTGTTTTTATTGGGAAGCAGTGGTTGGAACTGGGCTGTGTTCTTCTGGGTGGCATTGGGTTATGCATGGGTGTGTTTTGATTGGGAAGCAGTGGTTGGAACTGGGCTGTGTTCTTCTGGGTTGCATTGGGTTATGCATGGGTGTGTTTTTATTGGGACGCAGTGGTTGGAACTGGGCTGCATTCTTCTGGGTAGCATGGGGTTATGCATGGGTGTGTTTTATTGGGAAACAGTGGTTGGAACCTGGCTGTCTTCTTTTGGGTAGCATTGGGTTATGCATGGTTGTGTTTTTATTGGGAAGCAGCGGTTGGAATTGGGCTGTGATCTTCAGGGTAGCATTTGGTTATGCATGGGTGTGCTCTTCTGGGTAATATTGGGTTATGCATGGGTGTGGTTTTATTGGGAAGCAGTGGTTGGAAATGGGCTGCGTTCTTCTCAGTAGCATTAGTTATGCATGGGTGTGTTTGTATTGGGGAGCAGTGGTTGGAACTGGGCTGCGTTCCTCTGGGTGGCATTGGGTTATGCATGGGTGTGCTTTTATTGGGCTGTTTTCGTCCGGGTTGCATTGGGTCATGCATGGGTGTGTTTTTATTGGGAAGCAGTGGTTGGAACTGGGCTGTGTTCTTCTGGGTGGCATTGGGTTATGCATGGGTGTGTTTTGATTGGGAAGCAGTGGTTGGAACTGGGCTGTGTTCTTCTGGGTTGCATTGGGTTATGCATGGGTGTGTTTTTATTGAGAAGCAGTGGTTGGAACTGGGCTGTGTTCTTCTGTGTAGCATTGGGTTATGCATGGGTGTGTTTTTTATTGAGAAGCAGTGGTAGGAACCGGGCTGTGTTCTTCTGGGTAGCATTGGGTTATGCATGGGTGTGTTTTTATTGGGAAGCAGTGGTAGGAACTGGGCTGTGTTCTTCTGGGTAGCATTGGGTTATGCATGGGTGTGTTTATATTGGGAAGCAGTGGTTGGAACTGTGCAGTGTTCTTCTGGGTAGCATTGGGTTAGGCATGGATGTGGTTTTATTGGAAAGCAGTGGTTGGAACTGGGCTGTGTTCTTCTGGTTGGCATTGGGTTATGCATGGGTGTGCTTTTATTGGGGAGCAGTGGTTGGAACTGGGCGGCGTTCTTCTGGGTAGCATTGGGTTATGCATGGGTGCATTTGTATTGGGGAGCAGTGGTTGGAACTGGGCTGTGTTCTTCTGGGTGGCATTGGGTTATGCATGGGTGTGTTTATATTGGGAAGCAGTGGTTGGAACTGGGCTGTGTTCTTCTGGGTGGCATTGGGTTATGAATGGGTGTGTTTTTATTGGGAAGAAGTGGTTGGAACGGGGCTGTGTTCTTCTGGGTAGCAGTGGGTTATGCATGGGAGTGTTTTTATTGGGAAGCAGTGGTTGGAACTGGCTGTGTTCTTCTGGGTAGCATTGGGTTATGCATGGGTGTGTTTTTATTGGGAAGCAGTGGTTGGAACTGAGCTGTGTTCTTCTGAGTAGCATTGGGTTATGCATGGGTGTGTTTTTATTAGGGAGCAGTGGTTAGAACTGGGCTGTGTTCTTCTGGGTAGCATTGGGTTATGCGTGGGTGTGTTTATATTGGGAAGCAGTGGTTGGAACCGGGCGGTGTTCTTCTGGGTAGCATTGGGTTAGGCATTGATGTGGTTTTATTGGGAAGCAGTGGTTTGAACTGGGCTGTGTTCTTCTGGTTGGCATTGGGTTATGCATGGGTGTGCTTTTATTGGGGAGCAGTGGTTGGAACTGGGAGGCGTTCTTCTGGGTAGCATTGGGTTATGCATGGGTGTGTTTGTATTGGGGAGCAGTGGTTGGAACTGGGCTGTGTTCTTCTGGGTAGCATTTTGTTATGCATGGGTGTGTTTATATTGGGAAGCAGTGGTTGGAACTGGGCTGTGTTCTTCTGGGTGGCATTGAGTTATGAATGGGTGTGTTTTTATTGGGAAGCAGTGGTTGGAACTGGGCTGCATTCTTCTGGGTAGCATGGGGTTATGCATGGGTGTGTTTTATTGGGAAACAGTGGTTGGAACCTGGCTGTCTTCTTTTGGGTAGCATTGGGTTATGCATGGTTGTGTTTTTATTGGGAAGCAGCGGTTGGAATTGGGCTGTGATCTTCAGGGTAGCATTTGGTTATGCATGGGTGTGCTCTTCTGAGTAATATTGGGTTGTGCATGGGTGTGGTTTTATTGGGGAGCAGTGGTTGGAACTGGGCTGCGTTCCTCTGGGTGGCATTGGGTTATGCATGGGTGTGCTTTTATTGGGCTGTTTTCGTCCGGGTTGCATTGGGTCATGTATGGGTGTGTTTTTATTGGGAAGCAGTGGTTGGAACTGGGCTGTGTTCTTCTGGGTGGCATTGGGTTATGCATGGGTGTGTTTTTATTGGGAAGCAGTGGTAGGAACTGGGCTGTGTTCTTCTGGGTAGCATTGGGTTATGCATGGGTGTGTTTATATTGGGAAGCAGTGGTTGGAACCGTGCTGTGTTCTTCTGGGTAGCATTGGGTTATGCATGGGTGTGTTTTTATTGGGAAGCAGTGGTAGGAACTGGGCTGTGTTCTTCTGGGTAGCATTGGGTTATGCATGGGTGTGTTTATATTGGGAAGCAGTGGTTGGAACCGTGCGGTGTTCTTCTGGGTAGCATTGGGTTAGGCATGGATGTGGTTTTATTGGAAAGCAGTGGTTGGAACTGGGCTGTGTTCTTCTGGTTGGCATTGGGTTATGCATGGGTGTGTTTTTATTGGGAAGCAGTGGTTGGAACTGGGCTGTGTTCTTCTGGGTGGCATTGGGTTATGCATGGGTGTGTTTTGATTGGGAAGCAGTGGTTGGAACTGGGCTGTGTTCTTCTGGGTTGCATTGGGTTATGCATGGGTGTGTTTTTATTGAGAAGCAGTGGTTGGAACTGGGCTGTGTTCTTCTGTGTAGCATTGGGTTATGCATGGGTGTGTTTTTTATTGAGAAGCAGTGGTAGGAACCGGGCTGTGTTCTTCTGGGTAGCATTGGGTTATGCATGGGTGTGTTTTTATTGGGAAGCAGTGGTAGGAACTGGGCTGTGTTCTTCTGGGTAGCATTGGGTTATGCATGGGTGTGTTTATATTGGGAAGCAGTGGTTGGAACCGTGCGGTGTTCTTCTGGGTAGCATTGGGTTAGGCATGGATGTGGTTTTATTGGAAAGCAGTGGTTGGAACTGGGCTGTGTTCTTCTGGTTGGCATTGGGTTATGCATGGGTGTGCTTTTATTGGGGAGCAGTGGTTGGAACTGGGCGGCGTTCTTCTGGGTAGCATTGGGTTATGCATGGGTGCATTTGTATTGGGGAGCAGTGGTTGGAACTGGGCTGTGTTCTTCTGGGTGGCATTGGGTTATGCATGGGTGTGTTTATATTGGGAAGCAGTGTTTGGAACTGGGCTGTGTTCTTCTGGGTGGCATTGGGTTATGAATGGGTGTGTTTTTATTGGGAAGAAGTGGTTGGAACGGGGCTGTGTTCTTCTGGGTAGCAGTGGGTTATGCATGGGAGTGTTTTTATTGGGAAGCAGTGGTTGGAACTGGCTGTGTTCTTCTGGGTAGCATTGGGTTATGCATGGGTGTGTTTTTATTGGGAAGCAGTGGTTGGAACTGAGCTGTGTTCTTCTGAGTAGCATTGGGTTATGCATGGGTGTGTTTTTATTAGGGAGCAGTGGTTGGAACTGGGCTGTGTTCTTCTGGGTAGCATTGGGTTATGCGTGGGTGTGTTTATATTGGGAAGCAGTGGTTGGAACCGGGCGGTGTTCTTCTGGGTAGCATTGGGTTAGGCATTGATGTGGTTTTATTGGGAAGCAGTGGTTTGAACTGGGCTGTGTTCTTCTGGTTGGCATTGGGTTATGCATGGGTGTGCTTTTATTGGGGAGCAGTGGTTGGAACTGGGAGGCGTTCTTCTGGGTAGCATTGGGTTATGCATGGGTGTGTTTGTATTGGGGAGCAGTGGTTGGAACTGGGCTGTGTTCTTCTGGGTAGCATTTTGTTATGCATGGGTGTGTTTATATTGGGAAGCAGTGGTAGGAACTGGGCTGTGTTCTTCTGGGTGGCATTGAGTTATGAATGGGTGTGTTTTTATTGGGAAGCAGTGGTTGGAACTGGGCTGTGTTCTTCTGGGTAGCATTGGGTTATCCATGTGTACGTTTTTATTGAGAAGCAGTGGTTGGAACTGGGCTGGGTGGTTGGAACTGGGCTGTGTTCTTCTGAGTAGCATTGGGTTATGCATCGATTTGTTTTTATTGGGAAGCAGTGGTTGGAACTGGGCTGTGTTCTTCTGGGTAGCATTGGGTTATGCCTGGGTGTGTTTATATTGGGACGCAGTGGTTGGAACCGGGCTGTGTTCTTCTGGGTAGCATTGGGTTATGCTTGGATGTGTTTTCATTGGGAAGCAGTGGTTGGAACTGGGTTGTGTTCTGCTTGGTAGTATTGGGTTATGCTGGGCTCCAGTATTTTGAACTGGACTGTGTTCTACTGAACAGCATTGGGTTATGCATGGGTGTGTTTGTATTGGGGAGCAGTGGTTGGAACTGGGCTGTGTTCTTCTGGGAAGCATTGGGTTATGGATGGGTGCGTTTTTATTGGGACACAGTGGTTGGAACTGGGCTGCGTTCTTCTGGGTGGCATTGGGTTATGCATGGGTGTGTTTTGATTGTGAAGCAGTGGTTGGAACTGGGCTGTTTTCACTGGGTTGCATTGGGTTATGCATGGGTGTGTTTTTATTGAGAAGCAGTGGTTGGAACTGGGCTGTGTTCTTCTGGGTAGCATTGAGTTATGCATGGGTGTGATTTTATTGACAAGCAGTGGTAGGAACTGGGCTGTGTTCTTCTGGGTAGCATTGGGTTCTACATGCGTGTGTTTTTATTGGGAAGCAGTGGTAGGAACTGGGCTGTGTTCTTCTGGGTAGCATTGGATTATGCATGGGTGTGTTTATATTGGGAAGCAGTGGTTGGAACCGGGCGGTGTTCTTCTGGGTAGCATTGGGTTAGGCATGGATGTGGTTTTATTGGGAAGCAGTGGTTGGAACTGGGCTGTGTTCTTCTGGTTGGCATTGGCTTATGCATGGGTGTGCTTTTATTGGGGAGCAGTGGTTGGAACTGGGTGGCGTTCTTCTGGGTAGCATTGGGTTAATCA
Organism: Ambystoma mexicanum; assembly: GCF_040938575.1. Taxonomy (NCBI): domain Eukaryota; kingdom Metazoa; phylum Chordata; class Amphibia; order Caudata; family Ambystomatidae; genus Ambystoma; species Ambystoma mexicanum. Next base: position 1,539,300,224 of record NC_090932.1, read on the forward strand.
TGGGTGTGTTTGTATTGGGGAGCAGTGGTTGGAACTGGGCTGTGTTCTTCTGGGTAGCATTGGGTTATGCATGGGTGTGTTTATATTGGGAAGCAGTGGTTGGAACTGGGCTGTGTTCTTCTGGGTAGCATTGGGTTATGCATGGGTGTGTTTGTATTGGGGAGCAGTGGTTGGAACTGGGCTGTGTTCTTCTGGGTAGCATTGGGTTATGCATGGGTGTGTTTTTATTGGGAAGAAGTGGTTGGAACTGGGCTGTGTTCTTCTGGGTAGCATTGGGATATGCATGGGTGTGTTTATATTTGGACACAGTGGTTGGAACTGGGCTGTGTTCTTCTGGGTGGAATTGGGTTATGCATGGGTGTGTTTTTATTGGGACGCAGTGGTTGGAAATGGGCTGTGTTCTTCTGGGTGGCATTGGGTTATGCATGGGTGCGTTTTTATTGAGAAGCAGTGGTAGGAACTGGGCAGTGGTAGGAACTGGGCTGTGTTCTTCTGGGTAGCATTTGGTTATGCATGGGTGTGTTTTTATTGGGAAGCAGTGGTAGGAACTGGGCTGTGTTCTTCTGGGTAGCATTGGGTTATGCATGCGTGTGTTTATATTGGGAAGCAGTGGTTGGAAACGGGCGGTGTTCTTCTGGGTAGCATTGGGTTAGGCATGGATGTGGTTTTATTGGGAAGCAGTGGTTGTAACTGGGCTGTGTTCTTCTGGTTGGCATTGGGTTATGCATGGGTGTGCTTTTATTGGGGAGCAGTGGTTGGAACTGGGAGGCGTTCTTCTGGGTAGCATTGGGTTATGCATGGGTGTGTTTGTATTGGGGAGCAGTGGTTGGAACTGGGCTGCGTCTTTCTGGGTAGCATTGTGTTATGCATGGGTGTGTTTATATTGGGAAGCAGTGGTTGGAACTGGGCTGTGTTCTTCTGGGTGGCATTGAGTTATGAATGAGTGTGTTTTTATTGGGAAGCAGTGGTTGGAACTGGGCTGTGTTCTTCTGGGTAGCACTGGGTTATGCATGTGTACATTTGTATTGAGAAGCAGTGGTTGGAAATGGGCTGGGTTCTTCTGGGTAGCATTGGGTTATGCATGGGTGTGTTTTTATTGGGGAGCAGTGGTTGGAACTGGGCTGTGTTCTTCTGGGTAGCATTGGGTTATGCATGGGTGTGTTTTTATTGGGACGCAGTGGTTGGAAGTGGGCTGTGTTCTTCTGAGTAGCATTGGGTTATGCATGGGTGTGTTTTTATTGGGGAGCAGTGGTTGGAACTGGGCTGTGTTCTTCTGGGTAGCATTGGGTTATGCATGGATGTGTTTTTATTGGGACGCAGTGGTTGGAACTGGGCTGTGTTCTTCTGGGTAGCAATGGGTTATGCATGTGTTTTTATTGGGACGCAGTGGTTGGAACTGGGCTGTGTTCTTCTGGGTAGCATTGGGTTATGCATGGGTGTGTTTATATTGGGACGCAGTGGTTGCAACTGGGCTGTGTTCCTCTGGGTGGCATTGGGTTATGCATGGGTGTGTTTTATTGGGATGCAGTGGATGGAACTGGACTGCATTCTTCTGGGTGGCATTGGGTTATGCATGGGTGTGTTTTTATTGGGACGCAGTGGTTGGAACTGGGCTGCGTTCTTCTGGGAGGCATTGGGTTATGCATGGTTTTGTTTTTATTGGGAAGCAGTGGTTGGAACTGGGCTGCGTTCTTCTGGGTAGCATTGGGTTATGCATGGGTGTGTTTTTATTGGGAAGCAGTGGTTGGAACTAGGCTGCGTTCTTCTAGGTAGCATTGGGTTATGCATCAATTTGTTTTTTATTGGGAAGCAGTCTTGGAACTGGGCTGTGTTCTTCTGAGTAGCATTGGGTTAGGCATGGGTGTGTTTTTATTGGGAAGCAGTGGTTGGAACTGGGCTGTGTTCTTCTGCATAGCATTGGGTTACGCATGGGTGTGTTTGTATTGGGGAGCAGTGGTTGGAACTGGGCTGTGTTCTTCTGAGTAGCAATGGGTTATGCATGGGTGTGTTTTTATTGGGAATCAGTGGTTGGAACTGGGCTGTGTTCTTCTGGGTAGTATTGGGTTATGCATGGGTGTGTTTATATTGGAACGCAGTGGTTGGAACTGGACTGCATTCTTCTGGGTGGCATTGGGTTATGCATGGGTGGGTTTTTATTGGGACGCAGTGGTTGGAACTGGACTGCATTCTTCTGGATGGCATTGGGTTATGCATGGGTGTGTTTTTATTGGGACGCAGTGGTTGGAACTGGGCTGCGTTATTCTGGGTGGCATTGGGTATGCATGGGTGTGTTTTTATTGGGAAGCAGTTGTTGGAACTGGGCTGCGTTCTTATGGGTAGCATTGGGTTATGCATGGGTGTGTTTCTATTGGGAAGCAGTGATTGGAACTGGGCTGCGTTCTTCTGGGTAGCATTGGGTTATGCATCAATTTGTTTTTATTGGGAAGCAGTGGTTGGAACTGGGCTGTGTTCTTCTGGGTAGCATTGGGTTATGCCTGGGTGTGTTTATATTGGGAAGCAGTGGTTGGAACCGGGCTGTGTTCTTCTGTGTAGCATTGGGTTAGGCATGGATGTGGTTTTATTGGGAAGCAGTGGTTGGAACTGGGCTGCCTTCTTCTGGGTAGCATTGGGTTATGCCTGGGTGTGTTTATATTGGGAAGCAGTGGTTGGAACCGGGCTGTGTTCTTCTGGGTAGCATTGGGGTATGAATGGGTGTGTTTGAATTGAGGAGCAGTGGTTGGAACTGGGCTGTGTTCTTCTGGGTAGCATTGGGTTATGCATGGGTGTGTTTATATTGGGAAGCAGTGGTTGGAACTGGGCTGTGTTCTTCTGGCTAGCATTGGGTTATGTATGGGTGTGTTTTTATTGGGAAGCAGTGGTTGGAACTGGGCTGTGTTCTTCTGAGTAGCATTGGGTTATGCATGGGTGTGTTTTTATTGGGGAGCAGTGGTTGGAACTGGGCTGTGTTCTTCTGGGTAGCATTGGGTTATGCATGGGTGTGTTTGTATTGGTGAGCAGTGGTTGGAACTGGGCTGTGTTCTTCTGAGTAGCAATGGGTTATGCATGGGTGTGTTTTTATTGGGAAGCAGTGTTTGGAACTGGGCTGTGTTCTTCTGGGTAGCTTTGAGTTATTCATGGGTAGGTTTATATTGGGACGCAGTGGTTGGAACTGGGCTGTGTTCTTCTGGGTAGCATTGGGTTATGGATGGGTGCGTTTTTATTGGGCCGCAGTGGTTGGAACTGGGCTGCGTTCTTCTGGGTGGCATTGGTTTATGCATGGGTGTGTTTTGATTGGGAAGCAGTGGTTGGAACTGGGCTGTGTTCTTCTGGTTTGCATTGGGTTATGCATGGGTGTGTTTTTATTGAGAAGCAGTGGTTGGAACTGGGCTGTGTTCTTCTGTGTAGCATTGGGTTATGCATGGGTGTGTTTTTATTGGGAAGCAGTGGTTGGAACTGGGTTGTGTTCTTCTGAGTAGCATTGGGTTATGCATGGGTGTGTTTTTTTTGGGAAGTGGTGGTTGAAACTGGGCTGCGTTCTTCTGGGTAGCATTGGGTTATGCATGGGTGTGTTTTTATTGGGAAGCAGTGGTTGGAACTGGGCTCTGTTCTTGTAGGTAGTATGGGGTTAAGCATGGGTGTGTTTTTATTGGGATGCAGTGGTTGGAACTACTGGGCTGTGTTCTTCTGGGTAGCATTGGGTTATGCATGGGTGTGTTTGTATTGCGGAGCAGTGGTTGGAATTGGGCTGTGTTCTTCTGGGTAGCAATGGGTTATGCATGGGTGTGTTTTTATTGGGAAGCAGTGGTTGGAACTGGGCTGTGTTCTTCTGGCTAGCATTGGTTTATGTATGGGTGTGTTTTTATTGGGAAGCAGTGGTTGGAACTGGGCTGTGTTCTTCTGAGTAGCATTGGGTTATGCATGGGTGTGTTTGTATTGGTGAGCAGTGGTTGGAACTGGGCTGTGTTCTTCTGAGTAGCAATGGGTTATGCATGGGTGTGTTTTTATTGGGAAGCAGTGGTTGGAACTGGGCTGTGTTCTTCTGGGTAGTTTGGGTTATGCATGGGTGGGTTTATATTGGGATGCAGTGGTTGGAACTGGGCTATGTTCTTCTGGGTGGCATTGGGCTATGCATGGGTGTGTTTTTATTGGGACACAGTGGTTGGATCTGAGCTGTGTTCTTCTGGGTAGCTTTGGGTTATGCTTGGATGTGTTTTCATTGGGAAGCAGTGGTTGGAACTGGGTTGTGTTCTGCTTGGTAGTATTGGGTTATGCTGGGCTCCAGTATTTTGAACTGGACTGTGTTCTACTGAACAGCATTGGGTTATGCATGGGTGTGTTTGTATTGGGGAGCAGTGGTTGGAACTGGGCTGTGTTCTTCTGGGAAGCATTGGGTTATGGATGGGTGCGTTTTTATTGGGACACAGTGGTTGGAACTGGGCTGCGTTCTTCTGGGTGGCATTGGGTTATGCATGGGTGTGTTTTGATTGTGAAGCAGTGGTTGGAACTGGGCTGTTTTCACTGGGTTGCATTGGGTTATGCATGGGTGTGTTTATATTGGGAAGCAGTGGTTGGAACTGGGCTGTGTTCTTCTGGCTAGCATTGGGTTATGTATGGGTGTGTTTTTATTGGGAAGCAGTGGTTGGAACTGGGCTGTGTTCTTCTGAGTAGCATTGGGTTATGCATGGGTGTGTTTTTATTGGGGAGCAGTGGTTGGAACTGGGCTGTGTTCTTCTGGGTAGCATTGGGTTATGCATGGGTGTGTTTGTATTGGTGAGCAGTGGTTGGAACTGGGCTGTGTTCTTCTGAGTAGCAATGGGTTATGCATGGGTGTGTTTTTATTGGGAAGCAGTGTTTGGAACTGGGCTGTGTTCTTCTGGGTAGCTTTGAGTTATTCATGGGTAGGTTTATATTGGGACGCAGTGGTTGGAACTGGGCTGTGTTCTTCTGGGTAGCATTGGGTTATGGATGGGTGCGTTTTTATTGGGCCGCAGTGGTTGGAACTGGGCTGCGTTCTTCTGGGTGGCATTGGTTTATGCATGGGTGTGTTTTGATTGGGAAGCAGTGGTTGGAACTGGGCTGTGTTCTTCTGGTTTGCATTGGGTTATGCATGGGTGTGTTTTTATTGAGAAGCAGTGGTTGGAACTGGGCTGTGTTCTTCTGTGTAGCATTGGGTTATGCATGGGTGTGTTTTTATTGGGAAGCAGTGGTTGGAACTGGGTTGTGTTCTTCTGAGTAGCATTGGGTTATGCATGGGTGTGTTTTTTTTGGGAAGTGGTGGTTGAAACTGGGCTGCGTTCTTCTGGGTAGCATTGGGTTATGCATGGGTGTGTTTTTATTGGGAAGCAGTGGTTGGAACTGGGCTCTGTTCTTGTAGGTAGTATGGGGTTAAGCATGGGTGTGTATTTATTGGGATGCAGTGGTTGGAACTACTGGGCTGTGTTCTTCTGGGTAGCATTGGGTTATGCATGGGTGTGTTTGTATTGGGGAGCAGTGGTTGGAATTGGGCTGTGTTCTTCTGGGTAGCAATGGGTTATGCATGGGTGTGTTTTTATTGGGAAGCAGTGGTTGGAACTGGGCTGTGTTCTTCTGGCTAGCATTGGTTTATGTATGGGTGTGTTTTTATTGGGAAGCAGTGGTTGGAACTGGGCTGTGTTCTTCTGAGTAGCATTGGGTTATGCATGGGTGTGTTTGTATTGGTGAGCAGTGGTTGGAACTGGGCTGTGTTCTTCTGAGTAGCAATGGGTTATGCATGGGTGTGTTTTTATTGGGAAGCAGTGGTTGGAACTGGGCTGTGTTCTTCTGGGTAGTTTGGGTTATGCATGGGTGTGTTTTTATTGGGACACAGTGGTTGGATCTGGGCTGTGTTCTTCTGGGTAGCTTTGGGTTATGCATGGGTGGGTTTATATTGGGACGCAGTGGTTGGAACTGGGCTGTGTTCTTCTGGGTAGTTTGGGTTATGCATGGGTGTGTTTTGATTGGGAAGCTGTGGTTGGAACTGGGCTGTGTTCTTCTGGGTTGCATTGGGTTATGCATGGGTGTGTTTTTATTGAGAAGCAGTGGTTGGAACTGGGCTGTGTTCTTCTGTGTAGCATTGGGTTATGTATGGGTGTGTTTTTATTGGGAAGCAGTGGTTGGAACTGGGTTGTGTTCTTCTGAGTATCATTGGGTTATGCATGGGTGTGTTTTTTTTGGGAAGTGGTGGTTGGAACTGGGCTGCGTTCTTCTGGGTAGCATTGGGTTATGCATGGGTGTGTTTTTATTGGGAAGAAGTGGTTGGAACTGGGCTCTGTTCTTGTAGGTAGTATGGGGTTAAGCATGGGTGTGTTTATATTGGGATGCAGTGGTTGGAACTACTGGGCTGTGTTCTTCTGGGTAGCATTGGGTTATGCATGGGTGTGTTTGTATTGGGGAGCAGTGGTTGGAATTGGGCTGTGTTCTTCTGGGTAGCAATGGGTTATGCACGGGTGTGTTTTTATTGGGAAGCAGTGATTGGAACTGGGCTGTGTTCTTCTGGGTAGCATTGGGTTATGCATGGGTGTGTTTATATTGGGACGCAGTGGTTGGAACTGGGCTGTGTTCTTCTGGGTGGCATTAGGTTATGCATAGGTCTGTTTTTATTGGGACTCAGTGGTTGGAACTGGACTGCGTTCTTCTGGGTGGCATTGGGTTATGCATGGGTGGGTTTATATTGGGAAGCAGTGGTTGGAACTGGGCTGTGTTCTTCTGGGTGGCATTGAGTTATGAAAGGGTGTGTTTTGATTGGGAAGCAGTGGTTGGAACTGGGCTGTGTTCTTCTGGGTTGCATTGGGTTATGCATGGGTGTGTTTTTATTGAGAAGCAGTGGTTGGAACTGGGCTGTGTTCTTCTGGGTAGCAATGGGTTATGCGTGGGTGTGTTTTTATTGAGAAGCAGTAGTAGGAACTGGGCTGTGTTCTTCTGGGTAGCATTGGGTTATGCATGGGTGTGTTTTTATTGTGAAGCAGTGGTAGGAACTGAGCTGTGTTCTTCTGGGTAGCATTGGGTTATGCATGGGTGTGTTTATATTGGGAAGCAGTGGTTGGAACCGGGCAGTGTTCTTCTGGGTAGCATTGGGTTAGGCATGGATGTGGTTTTATTGGGAAGCAGTGGTTGGAACTGGGCTGTGTTCTTCTGGTTGGCATTGGGTTATGCATGGGTGTGCTTTTATTGGGGAGCAGTATTTGGAACTGGGTGGCGTTCTTCTGGCTAGCATTGGGTTATGCATGGGTGTGTTTGTATTGGGGAGCAGTGGTTGGAAATGGGCTGTGTTCTTCTGGGTAGCATTGGGTTATGAATGGGTGTGTTTGAATTGAGGAGCAGTGGTTGGAACTGGGCTGTGTTCTTCTGGGTAGCATTGGGTTATGCATGGGTGTGTTTATATTGGGAAGCAGTGGTTGGAACTGGGCAGTGGTAGGAACTGGGCTGTGTTCTTCTGGGCAGCATTGGGTTATGCATGGGTGTGTTTTTATTGGGAAGCAGTGGTAGGAACTGGGCTGTGTTCTTCTGGGTAGCATTGGGTTATGCATGGGTGTGTTTATATTGGGAAGCAGTGGTTGGAACCGGGCCGTGTTCTTCTGGGTAGCATTGGGTTAGGCATGGATGTGGTTTTATTGGGAAGCAGTGGTTGGAACTGGGCTGTGTTCTTCTGGTTGGCATTGGGTTATGCATGGGTATGCTTTTATTGGGGAGCAGTGGTTGGAACTGGGAGGCGTTCTTCTGGATAGCATTGGGTTATGCATGGGTGTGTTTGTATTGGGGAGCAGTGGTTGGAACTGGGCTGTGTTCTTCTGGGTGGCATTGGGTTATGCATGGGTGCGTTTTTATTGAGAAGCAGTGGTAGGAACTGGGCAGTGGTAGGAACTGGGCTGTGTTCTTCTGGGTAGCATTGGGTTATGCATGGGTGTGTTTTTATTGGGAAGCAGTGGCAGGAACTGGGCTGTGTTCTTCTGGGTAGTATTGGGTAATGCATGGGTGTGTTTATATTGGGAAGCAGTGGTTGGAACCGGGCGGTGTTCTTCTGGGTAGCATTGGGTTAGGCATGGATGTGGTTTTATTGGGAAGCAGTGGTTGGAACTGGGCTGTGTTCTTCTGGTTGGCATTGGGTTATGCATGGGTGTGCTTTTATTGGGGAGCAGTGGTTACAACTGGGAGGCGTTCTTCTGGGTAGCATTGGGTTATGCATGGGTGTGTTTGTATTAGGGAGCAGTGGTTGGAACTGGGCTGTGTTCTTCTGGGTGGCATTGGGTTATGCATGGGTGTGTTTTTATTGGGACGCAGTGGTTGGAACTGGGCTGTGTTCTTCTGGGTGGCATTGAGTTATGAATGGGTGTGTTTTCATTGGGAAGCAGTGGTTGGAACTGGGCTGTGTTCTGGGTAGCATTGGGTTATGCATGGGTGTGTTTTTATTGGGAAGCAGTGGTTGGAACTGGGCTGTGTTCTTCTGAGTAGCATTGGGTTATGCATGGGTGTGTTTTTATTGGGAAGCAGTGGTTGGAACTGGGCTGTGTTCTTCTGAGTAGCATTGGGTTATGCATGGGTGTGTTTTTATTGGGAAGCAGTGGTTGGAACTGGGCTGTGTTCTTCTGGGTAGCATTGGGTTATGCATGGGTGTGTTTGTATTGGGCAGCAGTGGTTGGAACTGGGCTGTATTTTTCTGGGTAGCAATGGGTTATGCATGGGTGTGTTTTTATTGGGAAGCAGTGGTTGGAACTGGGCAGTGTTCTTCTGGGTAGCATTGGGTTATGCATGGTGTGTTTATATTGGGACGCAGTGGTTGGAACTGGGCTGTGTTCTTCTGGGTGGCATTGGGTTATGCATGGGTGTGTTTTCATTGGGACGCAGTGGTTGGAACTGGACTGCATTCTTGTGGGTGGCATTGGGTTATGCATGGGTGTGTTTTTATTGGGACGCAGTGGTTGGAACTGGGCTGCGTTCTTCTGGCTGGCATTGGGTTATGCATGGGTATGTTTTTATTGTGAAGCAGTGGTTGGAACTGGGCTGCGTTCTTCTGGGTGGCATTGGGTTATGCATGGGTATGTTTTTATTGGGACGCAGTGGTTGGAACTGGGCTGCGTTCTTCTGGGTAGCATTGGTTTATGCATGGGTGTGTTTATGTTGGGATGCAGTGGTTGGAACTGGGCTGTGTTCTTCTGGGTGGCATTGAGTTATGAATGCGTGTGTTTTTATTGGGAAGCAGTGGTTGGAACTGGGCTCTGTTCTTCTGGGTAGCATTGGGTTATGCATGTGTACGTTTTTATTGAGAAGCAGTGGTTGGAACTGGGCTGGGTTCTTCTGGGTAGCATTGGGTTATGCATGGGCGTGTTTTTATTGGGGAGCAGTGGTTGGAACTGGGCTGTGTTCTTCTGGGTAGCATTGGATTATGCATGGGTGTGTTTTTATTGGGACGCAGTGGTTGGAACTGGGCTGTGTTCTTCTGAGTAGCATTGGGTTATGCACGGGTGTGTTTTTATTTGGGAGCAGTGGTTGGAACTGGGCTGTGTTCTTCTGGGTAGCATTGGGTTATGCATGGGTGTGTTTTTATTGGGACGCAGTGGTTGGAACTGGGCTGTGTTCTTCTGGGTAGCATTGGGTTATGCATGGGTGTGTTTATATTGGGACGCAGTGGTTGCAACTGGGCTGTGTTCCTCTGGGTGGCATTGGGTTATGCATGGGTGTGTTTTTATTGGGACGCAGTGGATGGAACTGGACTGCATTCTTCTGGGTGGCATTGGGTTATGCATGGGTGTGTTTTTATTGGGACGCAGTGGTTGGAACTGGGCTGCGTTCTTCTGGGTGGCATTGGGTTATGCATGGTTTTGTTTTTATTGGGAAGCAGTGGTTGGAACTGGGCTGCGTTCTTCTGTGTAGCATTGGGTTATGCATGGGTGTGTTTTCATTGGGAAGCAGTGGTTGGAACTGGGCTGCGTTCTTCTGGGTAGCATTGGATTATGCATGGGTGTGTTTGTATTGGGGAGCAGTGGTTGGAACTGGGCTGCGTTCTTCTGGGTAGCAATGGGTTATGCATGGGTGTGTTTTTATTGGGAAGCAGTGGTTGGAACTGAGCTGTGTTCTTCTGGGTAGCATTGGGTTATGCATGGGTGTGTTTATATTGGGACGCAGTGGTTGGAACTGGGCTTTGTTCTTCTGGGTGGCATTCGGTTATGCATAGGTGTGTTTTTATTGGGACGCAGTGGTTGGAACTGGACTGCGTTCTTCTGGGTGGCATTGGGTTATGCATGGGTGTGTTTTTATTGGGACGCAGTGGTTGGAACTCGGCTGTGTTCTTCTGGGTGGCATTGGGTTATGCATGGGTGTGTTTTTATTGGGAAGCAGTGGTTGGAACTGGGCTGCGTTCTTTTGGGTAGCATTGGGTTATGCATGGGTGTTTTTTTATTGAGAAGCAGTGGTTGGAACTGGGCTGCGTTCTTCTGGGTAGCATTGGGTTATGCATGGGTGTGTTTTTATTGGGAAGCAGTGGTTGGAACTGGGCTGTGTTCTTCTGAGTAGCATTGGGTTATGCATGGGTGTGTTTGTACTGGGGAGCAGTGGTTGGAACTGGGCTCCGTTCTTCTGGGTAGCAATGGGTTATGCATGGGTGTGTTTTTATTGGGAAGCAGTGGTTGGAACTGGGCTGTGTTCTTCTGGGTAGCATTGCGTTATGCATGGGTGTGTTTATATTGGGACGCAGTGGTTGGAACTGGGCTTTGTTCTTCTGGGTGGCATTCGATTATGCATAGGTGTGTTTTTATTGGGACGCAGTGGTTGGAACTGGACTGCGTTCTTCTGGGTGGCATTGGGTTATGCATGAGTGTGTTTTTATTGGGACGCAGTGGTTGGAACTCGGCTGCGTTCTTCTGGGTGGCATTGGGTTATGCATGGGTGTGTTTTTATTGGGAAGCAGTGGTTGGAACTGGGCTGCGTTCTTTTGGGTAGCATTGGGTTATGCATGGGTGTGTTTTTATTGGGAAGCAGTGGTTGGAACTGGGCTGCGTTCTTCTGGGTAGCATTGGGTTATGCATGGGTGTGTTTTTATTGGGAAGCAGTGGTTGGAACTGGGCTGTGTTCTTCTGAGTAGCATTGGGTTATGCATGGGTGTGTTTTTATTGGGAAGCAGTGGTTGGAACTGGGCTGTGTTCTTCTGGGTAGCATTGGGTTATGCATGGGTGTGTTTGTATTGGGGAGCAGTGGTTGGAGCTCGGCTGTGTTCTTCTGAGTAGCATTGGGTTATGCATGGGTGTGTTTTTATTGGGAAGCAGTGGTTGGAACTGGGCTGTGTTCTTCTGGGTAGCAATGGGTTATACATGGGTGTGTTTTTATTGGGAAGCAGTGGTTGGAACTGGGCAGTGTTCTTCTGGGTAGCATTGTGTTATGCATGGGTGTGTTTATATTGGGACACAGTGGTTGGAACTGGGCTGTGTTCTTCTGGGTGGCATTGGGTTATGCATGGGTGTGTTTTTATTGGGACGCAGTGGTTGGAACTGGGCTGTGTTCTTCTGGGTGGCATTGAGTTATGAATGGGTGTGTTTTTATTGGGAAGCAGTGGTTGGAACTGGGCTGTGTTCTGGGTAGCATTGGGTTATGCATGGGTGTGTTTTTATTGGGAAGCAGTTGTTGGAACTGGGCTCTGTTCTTCTGAGTAGCATTGGGTTATGCATGGGTGTGTTTTTATTGGGAAGCAGTGGTTGGAACTGGGCTGTGTTCTTCTGAGTAGCATTGGGTTATGCATGGGTGTGTTTTTATTGGGAAGCAGTGGTTGGAACTGGGTTGTGTTCTTCTGGGTAGCATTGGGTTATGCTTGGGTGTGTTTCCATTGGGAAGCAGTGGTTGGAACTGGGTTGTGTTCTGCCTGGTAGTATTGGGTTATGCTGGGCTCCAGTATTTTGAACTGGACTGTGTTCTACTGAACAGCATTGGGTTATGCATGGGTGTGTTTGTATTGAGGAGCAATGGTTGGAACTGGGCTGTGTTCTTCTGGGTAGCATTGGGTTATGGATAGGTGTGTTTTTATTGGGAAGCAGTGGTTGGAACTGGGCTGCGTTCCTCTGGGTGGCATTGGGTTATGCATGGGTGTGCTTTTATTGGGCTGTTTTCGTCCGGGTTGCATTGGGTCATGCATGGGTGTGTTTTTATTGGGAAGCAGTGGTTGGAACTGGGCTGTGTTCTTCTGGGTGGCATTGGGTTATGCATGGGTGTGTTTTGATTGGGAAGCAGTGGTTGGAACTGGGCTGTGTTCTTCTGGGTTGCATTGGGTTATGCATGGGTGTGTTTTTATTGAGAAGCAGTGGTTGGAACTGGGCTGTGTTCTTCTGTGTAGCATTGGGTTATGCATGGGTGTGTTTTTTATTGAGAAGCAGTGGTAGGAACCGGGCTGTGTTCTTCTGGGTAGCATTGGGTTATGCATGGGTGTGTTTTTATTGGGAAGCAGTGGTAGGAACTGGGCTGTGTTCTTCTGGGTAGCATTGGGTTATGCATGGGTGTGTTTATATTGGGAAGCAGTGGTTGGAACTGTGCAGTGTTCTTCTGGGTAGCATTGGGTTAGGCATGGATGTGGTTTTATTGGAAAGCAGTGGTTGGAACTGGGCTGTGTTCTTCTGGTTGGCATTGGGTTATGCATGGGTGTGCTTTTATTGGGGAGCAGTGGTTGGAACTGGGCGGCGTTCTTCTGGGTAGCATTGGGTTATGCATGGGTGCATTTGTATTGGGGAGCAGTGGTTGGAACTGGGCTGTGTTCTTCTGGGTGGCATTGGGTTATGCATGGGTGTGTTTATATTGGGAAGCAGTGGTTGGAACTGGGCTGTGTTCTTCTGGGTGGCATTGGGTTATGAATGGGTGTGTTTTTATTGGGAAGAAGTGGTTGGAACGGGGCTGTGTTCTTCTGGGTAGCAGTGGGTTATGCATGGGAGTGTTTTTATTGGGAAGCAGTGGTTGGAACTGGCTGTGTTCTTCTGGGTAGCATTGGGTTATGCATGGGTGTGTTTTTATTGGGAAGCAGTGGTTGGAACTGAGCTGTGTTCTTCTGAGTAGCATTGGGTTATGCATGGGTGTGTTTTTATTAGGGAGCAGTGGTTAGAACTGGGCTGTGTTCTTCTGGGTAGCATTGGGTTATGCGTGGGTGTGTTTATATTGGGAAGCAGTGGTTGGAACCGGGCGGTGTTCTTCTGGGTAGCATTGGGTTAGGCATTGATGTGGTTTTATTGGGAAGCAGTGGTTTGAACTGGGCTGTGTTCTTCTGGTTGGCATTGGGTTATGCATGGGTGTGCTTTTATTGGGGAGCAGTGGTTGGAACTGGGAGGCGTTCTTCTGGGTAGCATTGGGTTATGCATGGGTGTGTTTGTATTGGGGAGCAGTGGTTGGAACTGGGCTGTGTTCTTCTGGGTAGCATTTTGTTATGCATGGGTGTGTTTATATTGGGAAGCAGTGGGTGGAACTGGGCTGTGTTCTTCTGGGTGGCATTGAGTTATGAATGGGTGTGTTTTTATTGGGAAGCAGTGGTTGGAACTGGGCTGCATTCTTCTGGGTAGCATGGGGTTATGCATGGGTGTGTTTTATTGGGAAACAGTGGTTGGAACCTGGCTGTCTTCTTTTGGGTAGCATTGGGTTATGCATGGTTGTGTTTTTATTGGGAAGCAGCGGTTGGAATTGGGCTGTGATCTTCAGGGTAGCATTTGGTTATGCATGGGTGTGCTCTTCTGAGTAATATTGGGTTGTGCATGGGTGTGGTTTTATTGGGGAGCAGTGGTTGGAACTGGGCTGCGTTCCTCTGGGTGGCATTGGGTTATGCATGGGTGTGCTTTTATTGGGCTGTTTTCGTCCGGGTTGCATTGGGTCATGTATGGGTGTGTTTTTATTGGGAAGCAGTGGTTGGAACTGGGCTGTGTTCTTCTGGGTGGCATTGGGTTATGCATGGGTGTGTTTTTATTGGGAAGCAGTGGTAGGAACTGGGCTGTGTTCTTCTGGGTAGCATTGGGTTATGCATGGGTGTGTTTATATTGGGAAGCAGTGGTTGGAACCGTGCTGTGTTCTTCTGGGTAGCATTGGGTTATGCATGGGTGTGTTTTTATTGGGAAGCAGTGGTAGGAACTGGGCTGTGTTCTTCTGGGTAGCATTGGGTTATGCATGGGTGTGTTTATATTGGGAAGCAGTGGTTGGAACCGTGCGGTGTTCTTCTGGGTAGCATTGGGTTAGGCATGGATGTGGTTTTATTGGAAAGCAGTGGTTGGAACTGGGCTGTGTTCTTCTGGTTGGCATTGGGTTATGCATGGGTGAGTTTTTATTGGGAAGCAGTGGTTGGAACTGGGCTGTGTTCTTCTGGGTGGCATTGGGTTATGCATGGGTGTGTTTTGATTGGGAAGCAGTGGTTGGAACTGGGCTGTGTTCTTCTGGGTTGCATTGGGTTATGCATGGGTGTGTTTTTATTGAGAAGCAGTGGTTGGAACTGGGCTGTGTTCTTCTGTGTAGCATTGGGTTATGCATGGGTGTGTTTTTTATTGAGAAGCAGTGGTAGGAACCGGGCTGTGTTCTTCTGGGTAGCATTGGGTTATGCATGGGTGTGTTTTTATTGGGAAGCAGTGGTAGGAACTGGGCTGTGTTCTTCTGGGTAGCATTGGGTTATGCATGGGTGTGTTTATATTGGGAAGCAGTGGTTGGAACCGTGCGGTGTTCTTCTGGGTAGCATTGGGTTAGGCATGGATGTGGTTTTATTGGAAAGCAGTGGTTGGAACTGGGCTGTGTTCTTCTGGTTGGCATTGGGTTATGCATGGGTGTGCTTTTATTGGGGAGCAGTGGTTGGAACTGGGCGGCGTTCTTCTGGGTAGCATTGGGTTATGCATGGGTGCATTTGTATTGGGGAGCAGTGGTTGGAACTGGGCTGTGTTCTTCTGGGTGGCATTGGGTTATGCATGGGTGTGTTTATATTGGGAAGCAGTGGTTGGAACTGGGCTGTGTTCTTCTGGGTGGCATTGGGTTATGAATGGGTGTGTTTTTATTGGGAAGAAGTGGTTGGAACGGGGCTGTGTTCTTCTGGGTAGCAGTGGGTTATGCATGGGAGTGTTTTTATTGGGAAGCAGTGGTTGGAACTGGCTGTGTTCTTCTGGGTAGCATTGGGTTATGCATGGGTGTGTTTTTATTGGGAAGCAGTGGTTGGAACTGAGCTGTGTTCTTCTGAGTAGCATTGGGTTATGCATGGGTGTGTTTTTATTAGGGAGCAGTGGTTGGAACTGGGCTGTGTTCTTCTGGGTAGCATTGGGTTATGCGTGGGTGTGTTTATATTGGGAAGCAGTGGTTGGAACCGGGCGGTGTTCTTCTGGGTAGCATTGGGTTAGGCATTGATTTGGTTTTATTGGGAAGCAGTGGTTTGAACTGGGCTGTGTTCTTCTGGTTGGCATTGGGTTATGCATGGGTGTGCTTTTATTGGGGAGCAGTGGTTGGAACTGGGAGGCGTTCTTCTGGGTAGCATTGGGTTATGCATGGGTGTGTTTGTATTGGGGAGCAGTGGTTGGAACTGGGCTGTGTTCTTCTGGGTAGCATTTTGTTATGCATGGGTGTGTTTATATTGGGAAGCAGTGGTAGGAACTGGGCTGTGTTCTTCTGGGTGGCATTGAGTTATGAATGGGTGTGTTTTTATTGGGAAGCAGTGGTTGGAACTGGGCTGTGTTCTTCTGGGTAGCATTGGGTTATCCATGTGTACGTTTTTATTGAGAAGCAGTGGTTGGAACTGGGCTGGGTGGTTGGAACTGGGCTGTGTTCTTCTGAGTAGCATTGGGTTATGCATCGATTTGTTTTTATTGGGAAGCAGTGGTTGGAACTGGGCTGTGTTCTTCTGGGTAGCATTGGGTTATGCCTGGGTGTGTTTATATTGGGACGCAGTGGTTGGAACCGGGCTGTGTTCTTCTGTGTAGCATTAGGTTAGGCATGGATGTGGTTTTATTGGGAAGCAGTGGTTGGAACTGGGCTGCGTTCTTCTGGGTAGCATTGGGTTATGCTTGGATGTGTTTTCATTGGGAAGCAGTGGTTGGAACTGGGTTGTGTTCTGCTTGGTAGTATTGGGTTATGCTGGGCTCCAGTATTTTGAACTGGACTGTGTTCTACTGAACAGCATTGGGTTATGCATGGGTGTGTTTGTATTGGGGAGCAGTGGTTGGAACTGGGCTGTGTTCTTCTGGGAAGCATTGGGTTATGGATGGGTGCGTTTTTATTGGGACACAGTGGTTGGAACTGGGCTGCGTTCTTCTGGGTGGCATTGGGTTATGCATGGGTGTGTTTTGATTGTGAAGCAGTGGTTGGAACTGGGCTGTTTTCACTGGGTTGCATTGGGTTATGCATGGGTGTGTTTTTATTGAGAAGCAGTGGTTGGAACTGGGCTGTGTTCTTCTGGGTAGCATTGAGTTATGCATGGGTGTGATTTTATTGACAAGCAGTGGTAGGAACTGGGCTGTGTTCTTCTGGGTAGCATTGGGTTCTACATGCGTGTGTTTTTATTGGGAAGCAGTGGTAGGAACTGGGCTGTGTTCTTCTGGGTAGCATTGGATTATGCATGGGTGTGTTTATATTGGGAAGCAGTGGTTGGAACCGGGCGGTGTTCTTCTGGGTAGCATTGGGTTAGGCATGGATGTGGTTTTATTGGGAAGCAGTGGTTGGAACTGGGCTGTGTTCTTCTGGTTGGCATTGGCTTATGCATGGGTGTGCTTTTATTGGGGAGCAGTGGTTGGAACTGGGTGGCGTTCTTCTGGGTAGCATTGGGTTAATCATGGGTGTGTTTGTATTGGGGAGCAGTGGTTGGAACTGGGCTGTGTTCTTCTGGGTAGCATTGGGTTATGCATGGGTGTGTTTATATTGGGAAGCAGTGGTTGGAACTGGGCTGTGTTCTTCTGGGTAGCATTGGGTTATGCATGGGTGTGTTTGTATTGGGGAGCAGTGGTTGGAACTGGGCTGTGTTCTTCTGGGTAGCATTGGGTTATGCATGGGTGTGTTTTTATTGGGAAGAAGTGGTTGGAACTGGGCTGTGTTCTTCTGGGTAGCATTGGGATATGCATGGGTGTGTTTATATTTGGACACAGTGGTTGGAACTGGGCTGTGTTCTTCTGGGTGGAATTGGGTTATGCATGGGTGTGTTTTTATTGGGACGCAGTGGTTGGAAATGGGCTGTGTTCTTCTGGGTGGCATTGGGTTATGCATGGGTGCGTTTTTATTGAGAAGCAGTGGTAGGAACTGGGCAGTGGTAGGAACTGGGCTGTGTTCTTCTGGGTAGCATTTGGTTATGCATGGGTGTGTTTTTATTGGGAAGCAGTGGTAGGAACTGGGCTGTGTTCTTCTGGGTAGCATTGGGTTATGCATGCGTGTGTTTATATTGGGAAGCAGTGGTTGGAAACGGGCGGTGTTCTTCTGGGTAGCATTGGGTTAGGCATGGATGTGGTTTTATTGGGAAGCAGTGGTTGTAACTGGGCTGTGTTCTTCTGGTTGGCATTGGGTTATGCATGGGTGTGCTTTTATTGGGGAGCAGTGGTTGGAACTGGGAGGCGTTCTTCTGGGTAGCATTGGGTTATGCATGGGTGTGTTTGTATTGGGGAGCAGTGGTTGGAACTGGGCTGCGTCTTTCTGGGTAGCATTGTGTTATGCATGGGTGTGTTTATATTGGGAAGCAGTGGTTGGAACTGGGCTGTGTTCTTCTGGGTGGCATTGAGTTATGAATGAGTGTGTTTTTATTGGGAAGCAGTGGTTGGAACTGGGCTGTGTTCTTCTGGGTAGCACTGGGTTATGCATGTGTACATTTTTATTGAGAAGCAGTGGTTGGAAATGGGCTGGGTTCTTCTGGGTAGCATTGGGTTATGCATGGGTGTGTTTTTATTGGGGAGCAGTGGTTGGAACTGGGCTGTGTTCTTCTGGGTAGCATTGGGTTATGCATGGGTGTGTTTTTATTGGGACGCAGTGGTTGGAAGTGGGCTGTGTTCTTCTGAGTAGCATTGGGTTATGCATGGGTGTGTTTTTATTGGGGAGCAGTGGTTGGAACTGGGCTGTGTTCTTCTGGGTAGCATTGGGTTATGCATGGATGTGTTTTTATTGGGACGCAGTGGTTGGAACTGGGCTGTGTTCTTCTGGGTAGCAATGGGTTATGCATGTGTTTTTATTGGGACGCAGTGGTTGGAACTGGGCTGTGTTCTTCTGGGTAGCATTGGGTTATGCATGGGTGTGTTTATATTGGGACGCAGTGGTTGCAACTGGGCTGTGTTCCTCTGGGTGGCATTGGGTTATGCATGGGTGTGTTTTATTGGGATGCAGTGGATGGAACTGGACTGCATTCTTCTGGGTGGCATTGGGTTATGCATGGGTGTGTTTTTATTGGGACGCAGTGGTTGGAACTGGGCTGCGTTCTTCTGGGAGGCATTGGGTTATGCATGGTTTTGTTTTTATTGGGAAGCAGTGGTTGGAACTGGGCTGCGTTCTTCTGGGTAGCATTGGGTTATGCATGGGTGTGTTTTTATTGGGAAGCAGTGGTTGGAACTAGGCTGCGTTCTTCTAGGTAGCATTGGGTTATGCATCAATTTGTTTTTTATTGGGAAGCAGTCTTGGAACTGGGCTGTGTTCTTCTGAGTAGCATTGGGTTAGGCATGGGTGTGTTTTTATTGGGAAGCAGTGGTTGGAACTGGGCTGTGTTCTTCTGCATAGCATTGGGTTACGCATGGGTGTGTTTGTATTGGGGAGCAGTGGTTGGAACTGGGCTGTGTTCTTCTGAGTAGCAATGGGTTATGCATGGGTGTGTTTTTATTGGGAATCAGTGGTTGGAACTGGGCTGTGTTCTTCTGGGTAGTATTGGGTTATGCATGGGTGTGTTTATATTGGAACGCAGTGGTTGGAACTGGACTGCATTCTTCTGGGTGGCATTGGGTTATGCATGGGTGGGTTTTTATTGGGACGCAGTGGTTGGAACTGGACTGCATTCTTCTGGATGGCATTGGGTTATGCATGGGTGTGTTTTTATTGGGACGCAGTGGTTGGAACTGGGCTGCGTTATTCTGGGTGGCATTGGGTATGCATGGGTGTGTTTTTATTGGGAAGCAGTTGTTGGAACTGGGCTGCGTTCTTATGGGTAGCATTGGGTTATGCATGGGTGTGTTTCTATTGGGAAGCAGTGATTGGAACTGGGCTGCGTTCTTCTGGGTAGCATTGGGTTATGCATCAATTTGTTTTTATTGGGAAGCAGTGGTTGGAACTGGGCTGTGTTCTTCTGGGTAGCATTGGGTTATGCCTGGGTGTGTTTATATTGGGAAGCAGTGGTTGGAACCGGGCTGTGTTCTTCTGTGTAGCATTGGGTTAGGCATGGATGTGGTTTTATTGGGAAGCAGTGGTTGGAACTGGGCTGCCTTCTTCTGGGTAGCATTGGGTTATGCCTGGGTGTGTTTATATTGGGAAGCAGTGGTTGGAACCGGGCTGTGTTCTTCTGGGTAGCATTGGGGTATGAATGGGTGTGTTTGAATTGAGGAGCAGTGGTTGGAACTGGGCTGTGTTCTTCTGGGTAGCATTGGGTTATGCATGGGTGTGTTTATATTGGGAAGCAGTGGTTGGAACTGGGCTGTGTTCTTCTGGCTAGCATTGGGTTATGTATGGGTGTGTTTTTATTGGGAAGCAGTGGTTGGAACTGGGCTGTGTTCTTCTGAGTAGCATTGGGTTATGCATGGGTGTGTTTTTATTGGGGAGCAGTGGTTGGAACTGGGCTGTGTTCTTCTGGGTAGCATTGGGTTATGCATGGGTGTGTTTGTATTGGTGAGCAGTGGTTGGAACTGGGCTGTGTTCTTCTGAGTAGCAATGGGTTATGCATGGGTGTGTTTTTATTGGGAAGCAGTGTTTGGAACTGGGCTGTGTTCTTCTGGGTAGCTTTGAGTTATTCATGGGTAGGTTTATATTGGGACGCAGTGGTTGGAACTGGGCTGTGTTCTTCTGGGTAGCATTGGGTTATGGATGGGTGCGTTTTTATTGGGCCGCAGTGGTTGGAACTGGGCTGCGTTCTTCTGGGTGGCATTGGTTTATGCATGGGTGTGTTTTGATTGGGAAGCAGTGGTTGGAACTGGGCTGTGTTCTTCTGGTTTGCATTGGGTTATGCATGGGTGTGTTTTTATTGAGAAGCAGTGGTTGGAACTGGGCTGTGTTCTTCTGTGTAGCATTGGGTTATGCATGGGTGTGTTTTTATTGGGAAGCAGTGGTTGGAACTGGGTTGTGTTCTTCTGAGTAGCATTGGGTTATGCATGGGTGTGTTTTTTTTGGGAAGTGGTGGTTGAAACTGGGCTGCGTTCTTCTGGGTAGCATTGGGTTATGCATGGGTGTGTTTTTATTGGGAAGCAGTGGTTGGAACTGGGCTCTGTTCTTGTAGGTAGTATGGGGTTAAGCATGGGTGTGTTTTTATTGGGATGCAGTGGTTGGAACTACTGGGCTGTGTTCTTCTGGGTAGCATTGGGTTATGCATGGGTGTGTTTGTATTGCGGAGCAGTGGTTGGAATTGGGCTGTGTTCTTCTGGGTAGCAATGGGTTATGCATGGGTGTGTTTTTATTGGGAAGCAGTGGTTGGAACTGGGCTGTGTTCTTCTGGCTAGCATTGGTTTATGTATGGGTGTGTTTTTATTGGGAAGCAGTGGTTGGAACTGGGCTGTGTTCTTCTGAGTAGCATTGGGTTATGCATGGGTGTGTTTGTATTGGTGAGCAGTGGTTGGAACTGGGCTGTGTTCTTCTGAGTAGCAATGGGTTATGCATGGGTGTGTTTTTATTGGGAAGCAGTGGTTGGAACTGGGCTGTGTTCTTCTGGGTAGTTTGGGTTATGCATGGGTGGGTTTATATTGGGATGCAGTGGTTGGAACTGGGCTATGTTCTTCTGGGTGGCATTGGGCTATGCATGGGTGTGTTTTTATTGGGACACAGTGGTTGGATCTGGGCTGTGTTCTTCTGGGTAGCTTTGGGTTATGCTTGGATGTGTTTTCATTGGGAAGCAGTGGTTGGAACTGGGTTGTGTTCTGCTTGGTAGTATTGGGTTATGCTGGGCTCCAGTATTTTGAACTGGACTGTGTTCTACTGAACAGCATTGGGTTATGCATGGGTGTGTTTGTATTGGGGAGCAGTGGTTGGAACTGGGCTGTGTTCTTCTGGGAAGCATTGGGTTATGGATGGGTGCGTTTTTATTGGGACACAGTGGTTGGAACTGGGCTGCGTTCTTCTGGGTGGCATTGGGTTATGCATGGGTGTGTTTTGATTGTGAAGCAGTGGTTGGAACTGGGCTGTTTTCACTGGGTTGCATTGGGTTATGCATAGGTGTGTTTATATTGGGAAGCAGTGGTTGGAACTGGGCTGTGTTCTTCTGGCTAGCATTGGGTTATGTATGGGTGTGTTTTTATTGGGAAGCAGTGGTTGGAACTGGGCTGTGTTCTTCTGAGTAGCATTGGGTTATGCATGGGTGTGTTTTTATTGGGGAGCAGTGGTTGGAACTGGGCTGTGTTCTTCTGGGTAGCATTGGGTTATGCATGGGTGTGTTTGTATTGGTGAGCAGTGGTTGGAACTGGGCTGTGTTCTTCTGAGTAGCAATGGGTTATGCATGGGTGTGTTTTTATTGGGAAGCAGTGTTTGGAACTGGGCTGTGTTCTTCTGGGTAGCTTTGAGTTATTCATGGGTAGGTTTATATTGGGACGCAGTGGTTGGAACTGGGCTGTGTTCTTCTGGGTAGCATTGGGTTATGGATGGGTGCGTTTTTATTGGGCCGCAGTGGTTGGAACTGGGCTGCGTTCTTCTGGGTGGCATTGGTTTATGCATGGGTGTGTTTTGATTGGGAAGCAGTGGTTGGAACTGGGCTGTGTTCTTCTGGTTTGCATTGGGTTATGCATGGGTGTGTTTTTATTGAGAAGCAGTGGTTGGAACTGGGCTGTGTTCTTCTGTGTAGCATTGGGTTATGCATGGGTGTGTTTTTATTGGGAAGCAGTGGTTGGAACTGGGTTGTGTTCTTCTGAGTAGCATTGGGTTATGCATGGGTGTGTTTTTTTTGGGAAGTGGTGGTTGAAACTGGGCTGCGTTCTTCTGGGTAGCATTGGGTTATGCATGGGTGTGTTTTTATTGGGAAGCAGTGGTTGGAACTGGGCTCTGTTCTTGTAGGTAGTATGGGGTTAAGCATGGGTGTGTATTTATTGGGATGCAGTGGTTGGAACTACTGGGCTGTGTTCTTCTGGGTAGCATTGGGTTATGCATGGGTGTGTTTGTATTGGGGAGCAGTGGTTGGAATTGGGCTGTGTTCTTCTGGGTAGCAATGGGTTATGCATGGGTGTGTTTTTATTGGGAAGCAGTGGTTGGAACTGGGCTGTGTTCTTCTGGCTAGCATTGGTTTATGTATGGGTGTGTTTTTATTGGGAAGCAGTGGTTGGAACTGGGCTGTGTTCTTCTGAGTAGCATTGGGTTATGCATGGGTGTGTTTGTATTGGTGAGCAGTGGTTGGAACTGGGCTGTGTTCTTCTGAGTAGCAATGGGTTATGCATGGGTGTGTTTTTATTGGGAAGCAGTGGTTGGAACTGGGCTGTGTTCTTCTGGGTAGTTTGGGTTATGCATGGGTGTGTTTTTATTGGGACACAGTGGTTGGATCTGGGCTGTGTTCTTCTGGGTAGCTTTGGGTTATGCATGGGTGGGTTTATATTGGGACGCAGTGGTTGGAACTGGGCTGTGTTCTTCTGGGTAGTTTGGGTTATGCATGGGTGTGTTTTGATTGGGAAGCTGTGGTTGGAACTGGGCTGTATTCTTCTGGGTTGCATTGGGTTATGCATGGGTGTGTTTTTATTGGGAAGCAGTGGTTGGAACTGGGTTGTGTTCTTCTGAGTATCATTGGGTTATGCATGGGTGTGTTTTTTTTGGGAAGTGGTGGTTGGAACTGGGCTGCGTTCTTCTGGGTAGCATTGGGTTATGCATGGGTGTGTTTTTATTGGGAAGAAGTGGTTGGAACTGGGCTCTGTTCTTGTAGGTAGTATGGGGTTAAGCATGGGTGTGTTTATATTGGGATGCAGTGGTTGGAACTACTGGGCTGTGTTCTTCTGGGTAGCATTGGGTTATGCATGGGTGTGTTTGTATTGGGGAGCAGTGGTTGGAATTGGGCTGTGTTCTTCTGGGTAGCAATGGGTTATGCACGGGTGTGTTTTTATTGGGAAGCAGTGATTGGAACTGGGCTGTGTTCTTCTGGGTAGCATTGGGTTATGCATGGGTGTGTTTATATTGGGACGCAGTGGTTGGAACTGGGCTGTGTTCTTCTGGGTGGCATTAGGTTATGCATAGGTCTGTTTTTATTGGGACGCAGTGGTTGGAACTGGACTGCGTTCTTCTGGGTGGCATTGGGTTATGCATGGGTGGGTTTATATTGGGAAGCAGTGGTTGGAACTGGGCTGTGTTCTTCTGGGTGGCATTGAGTTATGAAAGGGTGTGTTTTGATTGGGAAGCAGTGGTTGGAACTGGGCTGTGTTCTTCTGGGTTGCATTGGGTTATGCATGGGTGTGTTTTTATTGAGAAGCAGTGGTTGGAACTGGGCTGTGTTCTTCTGGGTAGCAATGGGTTATGCGTGGGTGTGTTTTTATTGAGAAGCAGTAGTAGGAACTGGGCTGTGTTCTTCTGGGTAGCATTGGGTTATGCATGGGTGTGTTTTTATTGTGAAGCAGTGGTAGGAACTGAGCTGTGTTCTTCTGGGTAGCATTGGGTTATGCATGGGTGTGTTTATATTGGGAAGCAGTGGTTGGAACCGGGCAGTGTTCTTCTGGGTAGCATTGGGTTAGGCATGGATGTGGTTTTATTGGGAAGCAGTGGTTGGAACTGGGCTGTGTTCTTCTGGTTGGCATTGGGTTATGCATGGGTGTGCTTTTATTGGGGAGCAGTATTTGGAACTGGGTGGCGTTCTTCTGGCTAGCATTGGGTTATGCATGGGTGTGTTTGTATTGGGGAGCAGTGGTTGGAAATGGGCTGTGTTCTTCTGGGTAGCATTGGGTTATGAATGGGTGTGTTTGAATTGAGGAGCAGTGGTTGGAACTGGGCTGTGTTCTTCTGGGTAGCATTGGGTTATGCATGGGTGTGTTTATATTGGGAAGCAGTGGTTGGAACTGGGCAGTGGTAGGAACTGGGCTGTGTTCTTCTGGGCAGCATTGGGTTATGCATGGGTGTGTTTTTATTGGGAAGCAGTGGTAGGAACTGGGCTGTGTTCTTCTGGGTAGCATTGGGTTATGCATGGGTGTGTTTATATTGGGAAGCAGTGGTTGGAACCGGGCCGTGTTCTTCTGGGTAGCATTGGGTTAGGCATGGATGTGGTTTTATTGGGAAGCAGTGGTTGGAACTGGGCTGTGTTCTTCTGGTTGGCATTGGGTTATGCATGGGTATGCTTTTATTGGGGAGCAGTGGTTGGAACTGGGAGGCGTTCTTCTGGATAGCATTGGGTTATGAATGGGTGTGTTTGTATTGGGGAGCAGTGGTTGGAACTGGGCTGTGTTCTTCTGGGTGGCATTGGGTTATGCATGGGTGCGTTTTTATTGAGAAGCAGTGGTAGGAACTGGGCAGTGGTAGGAACTGGGCTGTGTTCTTCTGGGTAGCATTGGGTTATGCATGGGTGTGTTTTTATTGGGAAGCAGTGGCAGGAACTGGGCTGTGTTCTTCTGGGTAGTATTGGGTAATGCATGGGTGTGTTTATATTGGGAAGCAGTGGTTGGAACCGGGCGGTGTTCTTCTGGGTAGCATTGGGTTAGGCATGGATGTGGTTTTATTGGGAAGCAGTGGTTGGAACTGGGCTGTGTTCTTCTGGTTGGCATTGGGTTATGCATGGGTGTGCTTTTATTGGGGAGCAGTGGTTACAACTGGGAGGCGTTCTTCTGGGTAGCATTGGGTTATGCATGGGTGTGTTTGTATTAGGGAGCAGTGGTTGGAACTGGGCTGTGTTCTTCTGGGTGGCATTGGGTTATGCATGGGTGTGTTTTTATTGGGACGCAGTGGTTGGAACTGGGCTGTGTTCTTCTGGGTGGCATTGAGTTATGAATGGGTGTGTTTTCATTGGGAAGCAGTGGTTGGAACTGGGCTGTGTTCTGGGTAGCATTGGGTTATGCATGGGTGTGTTTTTATTGGGAAGCAGTGGTTGGAACTGGGCTGTGTTCTTCTGAGTAGCATTGGGTTATGCATGGGTGTGTTTTTATTGGGAAGCAGTGGTTGGAACTGGGCTGTGTTCTTCTGAGTAGCATTGGGTTATGCATGGGTGTGTTTTTATTGGGAAGCAGTGGTTGGAACTGGGCTGTGTTCTTCTGGGTAGCATTGGGTTATGCATGGGTGTGTTTGTATTGGGCAGCAGTGGTTGGAACTGGGCTGTATTTTTCTGGGTAGCAATGGGTTATGCATGGGTGTGTTTTTATTGGGAAGCAGTGGTTGGAACTGGGCAGTGTTCTTCTGGGTAGCATTGGGTTATGCATGGTGTGTTTATATTGGGACGCAGTGGTTGGAACTGGGCTGTGTTCTTCTGGGTGGCATTGGGTTATGCATGGGTGTGTTTTCATTGGGACGCAGTGGTTGGAACTGGACTGCATTCTTGTGGGTGGCATTGGGTTATGCATGGGTGTGTTTTTATTGGGACGCAGTGGTTGGAACTGGGCTGCGTTCTTCTGGCTGGCATTGGGTTATGCATGGGTATGTTTTTATTGTGAAGCAGTGGTTGGAACTGGGCTGCGTTCTTCTGGGTGGCATTGGGTTATGCATGGGTATGTTTTTATTGGGACGCAGTGGTTGGAACTGGGCTGCGTTCTTCTGGGTAGCATTGGGTTATGCATGGGTGTGTTTATGTTGGGATGCAGTGGTTGGAACTGGGCTGTGTTCTTCTGGGTGGCATTGAGTTATGAATGCGTGTGTTTTTATTGGGAAGCAGTGGTTGGAACTGGGCTCTGTTCTTCTGGGTAGCATTGGGTTATGCATGTGTACGTTTTTATTGAGAAGCAGTGGTTGGAACTGGGCTGGGTTCTTCTGGGTAGCATTGGGTTATGCATGGGCGTGTTTTTATTGGGGAGCAGTGGTTGGAACTGGGCTGTGTTCTTCTGGGTAGCATTGGATTATGCATGGGTGTGTTTTTATTGGGACGCAGTGGTTGGAACTGGGCTGTGTTCTTCTGAGTAGCATTGGGTTATGCACGGGTGTGTTTTTATTTGGGAGCAGTGGTTGGAACTGGGCTGTGTTCTTCTGGGTAGCATTGGGTTATGCATGGGTGTGTTTTTATTGGGACGCAGTGGTTGGAACTGGGCTGTGTTCTTCTGGGTAGCATTGGGTTATGCATGGGTGTGTTTATATTGGGACGCAGTGGTTGCAACTGGGCTGTGTTCCTCTGGGTGGCATTGGGTTATGCATGGGTGTGTTTTTATTGGGACGCAGTGGATGGAACTGGACTGCATTCTTCTGGGTGGCATTGGGTTATGCATGGGTGTGTTTTTATTGGGACGCAGTGGTTGGAACTGGGCTGCGTTCTTCTGGGTGGCATTGGGTTATGCATGGTTTTGTTTTTATTGGGAAGCAGTGGTTGGAACTGGGCTGCGTTCTTCTGTGTAGCATTGGGTTATGCATGGGTGTGTTTTCATTGGGAAGCAGTGGTTGGAACTGGGCTGCGTTCTTCTGGGTAGCATTGGATTATGCATGGGTGTGTTTGTATTGGGGAGCAGTGGTTGGAACTGGGCTGCGTTCTTCTGGGTAGCAATGGGTTATGCATGGGTGTGTTTTTATTGGGAAGCAGTGGTTGGAACTGAGCTGTGTTCTTCTGGGTAGCATTGGGTTATGCATGGGTGTGTTTATATTGGGACGCAGTGGTTGGAACTGGGCTTTGTTCTTCTGGGTGGCATTCGGTTATGCATAGGTGTGTTTTTATTGGGACGCAGTGGTTGGAACTGGACTGCGTTCTTCTGGGTGGCATTGGGTTATGCATGGGTGTGTTTTTATTGGGACGCAGTGGTTGGAACTCGGCTGTGTTCTTCTGGGTGGCATTGGGTTATGCATGGGTGTGTTTTTATTGGGAAGCAGTGGTTGGAACTGGGCTGCGTTATTTTGGGTAGCATTGGGTTATGCATGGGTGTTTTTTTATTGAGAAGCAGTGGTTGGAACTGGGCTGCGTTCTTCTGGGTAGCATTGGGTTATGCATGGGTGTGTTTTTATTGGGAAGCAGTGGTTGGAACTGGGCTGTGTTCTTCTGAGTAGCATTGGGTTATGCATGGGTGTGTTTGTACTGGGGAGCAGTGGTTGGAACTGGGCTCCGTTCTTCTGGGTAGCAATGGGTTATGCATGGGTGTGTTTTTATTGGGAAGCAGTGGTTGGAACTGGGCTGTGTTCTTCTGGGTAGCATTGCGTTATGCATGGGTGTGTTTATATTGGGACGCAGTGGTTGGAACTGGGCTTTGTTCTTCTGGGTGGCATTCGATTATGCATAGGTGTGTTTTTATTGGGACGCAGTGGTTGGAACTGGACTGCGTTCTTCTGGGTGGCATTGGGTTATGCATGAGTGTGTTTTTATTGGGACGCAGTGGTTGGAACTCGGCTGCGTTCTTCTGGGTGGCATTGGGTTATGCATGGGTGTGTTTTTATTGGGAAGCAGTGGTTGGAACTGGGCTGCGTTCTTTTGGGTAGCATTGGGTTATGCATGGGTGTGTTTTTATTGGGAAGCAGTGGTTGGAACTGGGCTGCGTTCTTCTGGGTAGCATTGGGTTATGCATGGGTGTGTTTTTATTGGGAAGCAGTGGTTGGAACTGGGCTGTGTTCTTCTGAGTAGCATTGGGTTATGCATGGGTGTGTTTTTATTGGGAAGCAGTGGTTGGAACTGGGCTGTGTTCTTCTGGGTAGCATTGGGTTATGCATGGGTGTGTTTGTATTGGGGAGCAGTGGTTGGAGCTCGGCTGTGTTCTTCTGAGTAGCATTGGGTTATGCATGGGTGTGTTTTTATTGGGAAGCAGTGGTTGGAACTGGGCTGTGTTCTTCTGGGTAGCAATGGGTTATACATGGGTGTGTTTTTATTGGGAAGCAGTGGTTGGAACTGGGCAGTGTTCTTCTGGGTAGCATTGTGTTATGCATGGGTGTGTTTATATTGGGACACAGTGGTTGGAACTGGGCTGTGTTCTTCTGGGTGGCATTGGGTTATGCATGGGTGTGTTTTTATTGGGACGCAGTGGTTGGAACTGGGCTGTGTTCTTCTGGGTGGCATTGAGTTATGAATGGGTGTGTTTTTATTGGGAAGCAGTGGTTGGAACTGGGCTGTGTTCTGGGTAGCATTGGGTTATGCATGGGTGTGTTTTTATTGGGAAGCAGTTGTTGGAACTGGGCTCTGTTCTTCTGAGTAGCATTGGGTTATGCATGGGTGTGTTTTTATTGGGAAGCAGTGGTTGGAACTGGGCTGTGTTCTTCTGAGTAGCATTGGGTTATGCATGGGTGTGTTTTTATTGGGAAGCAGTGGTTGGAACTGGGTTGTGTTCTTCTGGGTAGCATTGGGTTATGCTTGGGTGTGTTTCCATTGGGAAGCAGTGGTTGGAACTGGGTTGTGTTCTGCCTGGTAGTATTGGGTTATGCTGGGCTCCAGTATTTTGAACTGGACTGTGTTCTACTGAACAGCATTGGGTTATGCATGGGTGTGTTTGTATTGAGGAGCAATGGTTGGAACTGGGCTGTGTTCTTCTGGGTAGCATTGGGTTATGGATAGGTGTGTTTTTATTGGGAAGCAGTGGTTGGAACTGGGCTGCGTTCTTCTGGGTGGCATTGGGTTATGCATGGGTGTGTTTTGATTGGGAAGCAGTGGTTGGAACTGGGCTGTGTTCTTCTGGGTAGCATTGGGTTATGCATGGGTGTGTTTTTTTTGGGAAGCAGTGGTTGGAACTGGGCTGCGTTCTTCTGGGTAGCATTGGGTTATGCATGGGTGTGTTTTTATTGGGAAGCAGTGGTTGGAACTGGGCTCTGTTCTTGTTGGTAGCATGGGGTTAAGCATGGGTGTGTTTTTATTGGGATGCAGTGGTTGGAACTACTGGGCTGTGTTCCTCTGGGAAGCATTGGGTTATGCATGGGTGTGTTTGTATTGGGGAGCAGAGGTTGGAATTGGGCTGCGTTCTTCTGGGTAGCATTGGGTTATGCATGGGGGTGTTTTTATTGGGAAGCAGTGGTTGGAACTGGGCTGTGTTCTTCTGGGTAGCATTGGGTTATGCATCGATTTGTTTTTATTGGGAAGCAGTGGTTGGAACTGGGCTGTGTTCTTCTGGGTAGCATTGGGTTATGCCTGGGTGTGTTTATATTGGGAAGCAGTGGTTGGAACCGGACTGTGTTCTTCTGTGTAGCATTGGGTTAAGCATGGATGTGGTTTTATTGGGAAGCAGTGGTTGGAACGGGGCTGCGTTCTTCTGCTTAGCCTTGGGTTATGCTTGGGTGTGTTTTCATTGGGAAGCAATGGTTGGAACTGGGTTGTGTTCTGCCTGGTAGTATTGGGTTATGCTGGGCTCCAGTATTTTGAACTGGACTGTGTTCTACTGAACAGCATTGGGTTATGCATGGGTGTGTTTGTATTGTGCAGCAGTGATTGGAACTGGGCTGTGTTCTTCTGGGTAGCATTGGGTTATGCATGGGTGTGTTTTTATTGGGAAGCAGTGGTTGGAACTGGGCTGCGTTCTTCTGGGTGGCATTGGGTTATGCATGGGTGTGTTTTTATTTGGAAGCAGTGGTTGGAACTGGGCTGTGTTCTTCTGGGTAGCATTGGGTTATGCATGTGTACCTTTTTATTGAGAAGCAGTGGTTGGAACTGGGCTGTGTTCTTCTGGGTAACATTGAGTTATGCATGGGTGTGTTTTTATTGGGAAGCAGTGGTTGCAACTGGGCTGTGTTCTTCTGGGTGGCATTGGGTTATTCATGGGTGTGTTTTTATTGGGAAGCAGTGGTTGGAACTGGGCTGTGTTCCTCTGGGTGGCATTGGGTTATGCAAGGGTGTGTTTTTATTGGGACGCAGTGGTTGGAACTGGGCTGCATTCTTCTGGGTAGCATGGGGTTATGCATGGGTGTGTTTTATTGGGAAACAGTGGTTGGAACCTGGCTGTCTTCTTTTGGGTAGCATTGGGTTATGCATGGTTGTGTTTTTATTGGGAAGCAGCGGTTGGAATTGGGCTGTGATCTTCAGGGTAGCATTTGGTTATGCATGGGTGTGCTCTTCTGGGTAATATTGGGTTATGCATGGGTGTGGTTTTATTGGGAAGCAGTGGTTGGAAATGGGCTGCGTTCTTCTCAGTAGCATTAGTTATGCATGGGTGTGTTTGTATTGGGGAGCAGTCGTTGGAACTGGGCTGCGTTCCTCTGGGTGGCATTGGTTTATGCATGGGTGTGCTTTTATTGGGAAGCAGTCGTTGGAACTGGGCTGTGTTCTTCTGGGTTGCATTGGGTTATGCATGGGTGTGTTTTTATTGAGAAGCAGTGGTTGGAACTGGGCTGTGTTCTTCTGTGTAGCATTGGGTTATGCATGGGTGTGTTTTTTATTGAGAAGCAGTGGTTGGAACTGGGCTGTGTTCTTCTGTGTAGCATTGGGTTATGCATGGGTGTGTTTTTTATTGAGAAGCAGTGGTAGGAACCGGGCTGTGTTCTTCTGGGTAGCATTGGGTTATGCATGGGTGTGTTTTTATTGGGAAGCAGTGGTAGGAACTGGGCTGTGTTCTTCTGGGTAGCATTGGGTTATGCATGGGTGTGTTTATATTGGGAAGCAGTGGTTGGAACCGTGCAGTGTTCTTCTGGGTAGCATTGGGTTAGGCATGGATGTGGTTTTATTGGAAAGCAGTGGTTGGAACTGGGCTGTGTTCTTCTGGTTGGCATTGGGTTATGCATGGGTGTGCTTTTATTGGGGAGCAGTGGTTGGAACTGGGCGGCGTTCTTCTGGGTAGCATTGGGTTATGCATGGGTGCATTTGTATTGGGGAGCAGTGGTTGGAACTGGGCTGTGTTCTTCTGGGTGGCATTGGGTTATGCATGGGTGTGTTTATATTGGGAAGCAGTGGTTGGAACTGGGCTGTGTTCTTCTGGGTGGCATTGGGTTATGAATGGGTG
The DNA here is from genome assembly GCF_040938575.1 of Ambystoma mexicanum. Taxonomy (NCBI): domain Eukaryota; kingdom Metazoa; phylum Chordata; class Amphibia; order Caudata; family Ambystomatidae; genus Ambystoma; species Ambystoma mexicanum. Next base: position 1,539,331,297 of record NC_090932.1, read on the forward strand.
TGTTTTTATTGGGAAGAAGTGGTTGGAACGGGGCTGTGTTCTTCTGGGTAGCAGTGGGTTATGCATGGGAGTGTTTTTATTGGGAAGCAGTGGTTGGAACTGGCTGTGTTCTTCTGGGTAGCATTGGGTTATGCGTGGGTGTGTTTATATTGGGAAGCAGTGGTTGGAACCGGGCGGTTTTCATCTGGGTAGCATTGGGTTAGGCATGGATGTGGTTTTATTGGGAAGCAGTGGTTTGAACTGGGCTCTGTTCTTCTGGTTGGCATTGGGTTATGCATGGGTGTGCTTTTATTGGGGAGCAGTGGTTGGAACTGGGAGGCGTTCTTCTGGGTAGCATTGGGTTATGCATGGGTGTGTTTGTATTGGGGAGCAGTGGTTGGAACTGGGCTGTGTTCTTCTGGGTAACATTTTGTTATGCATGGGTGTGTTTATATTGGGAAGCAGTGGTTGGAACTGGGCTGTGTTCTTCTGGGTGGCATTGAGTTATGAATGGGTGTGTTTTTATTGGGAAGCAGTGGTTGGAACTGGGCTGTGTTCTTCTGGGTAGCATTGGGTTATGCATGTGTACGTTTTTATTGAGAAGCAGTGGTTGGAACTGGGCTGGGTGGTTGGAACTGGGCTGTGTTCTTCTGAGTAGCATTGGGTTATGCATCGATTTGTTTTTATTGGGAAGCAGTGGTTGGAACTGGGCTGTGTTCTTCTGGGTAGCGTTGGGTTATGCCTGGGTGTGTTTATATTGGGAAGCAGTGGTTGGAACCGGGCTGTGTTCTTGTGTGTAGCATTAGGTTAGGCATGGATGTGGTTTTATTGGGAAGCAGTGGTTGGAACTGGGCTGCGTTCTTCTGGGTAGCATTGGGTTATGCTTGGATGTGTTTTCATTGGGAAGCAGTGGTTGGAACTGGGTTGTGTTCTGCTTGGTAGTATTGGGTTATGCTGGGCTCCAGTATTTTGAACTGGACTGTGTTCTACTGAACAGCATTGGGTTATGCATGGGTGTGTTTGTATTGGGGAGCAGTGGTTGGAACTGGGCTGTGTTCTTCTGGGAAGCATTGGGTTATGGATGGGTGCGTTTTTATTGGGACACAGTGGTTGGAACTGGGCTGTGTTCTTCTGGGTGGCATTGGGTTATGCATGGGTGTGTTTTGATTGTGAAGCAGTGGTTGAAACTGGGCTGTTTTCACTGGGTTGCATTGGGTTATGCATGGGTGTGTTTTTATTGAGAAGCAGTGGTTGGAACTGGGCTGTGTTCTTCTGGGTAGCATTGGGTTATGCATGGGTGTGTTTTTATTGAGAAGCAGTGGTAGGAACTGGGCTGTGTTCTTCTGGGTAGCATTGGGTTATACATGCGTGTGTTTTTATTGGGAAGCAGTGGTAGGAACTGGGCTGTGTTCTTCTGGGTAGCATTGGATTATGCATGGGTGTGTTTATATTGGGAAGCAGTGGTTGGAACCGGGCGGTGTTCTTCTGGGTAGCATTGGGTTAGGCATGGATGTGGTTTTATTGGGAAGCAGTGGTTGGAACTGGGCTGTGTTCTTCTGGTTGGCATTGGGTTATGCATGGGTGTGCTTTTATTGGGGAGCAGTGGTTGGAACTGGGTGGAGTTCTTCAGGGTAGCATTGGGTTAATCATGGGTGTTTGTATTGGGGAGCAGTGGTTGGAACTGGGCTGTGTTCTTCTGGGTAGCATTGGGTTATGCATGGGTGTGTTTATATTGGGAAGCAGTGGTTGGAACTGGGCTGTGTTCTTCTGGGTAGCATTGGGTTATGCATGGGTGTGTTTGTATTGGGGAGCAGTGGTTGGAACTGGGCTGTGTTCTTCTGGGTAGCATTGGGTTATGCATGGGTGTGTTTTTATTGGGAAGAAGTGGTTGGAACTGGGCTGTGTTCTTCTGGGTAGCATTGGGATATGCATGGGTGTGTTTATATTTGGACACAGTGGTTGGAACTGGGCTGTGTTCTTATGGGTGGAATTGGGTTATGCATGGGTGTGTTTTTATTGGGACACAGTGGTTGGAAATGGGCTGTGTTCTTCTGGGTGGCATTGGGTTATGCATGGGTGCGTTTTTATTGAGAAGCAGTGGTAGGAACTGGGCAGTGGTAGGAACTGGGCTGTGTTCTTCTGGGTAGCATTTGGTTATGCATGGGTGTGTTTTTATTGGGAAGCAGTGGTAGGAACTGGGCTGTGTTCTTCTGGGTAGCATTGGGTTATGCATGGGTGTGTTTATATTGGGAAGCAGTGGTTGGAACCGGGCGGTGTTCTTCTGGGTAGCATTGGGTTAGGCATGGATGTGGTTTTATTGGGAAGCAGTGGTTGGAACTGGGCTGTGTTCTTCTGGTTGGCATTGGGTTATGCATGGGTGTGCTTTTATTGGGGAGCAGTGGTTGGAACTGGGAGGCGTTCTTCTGGGTAGCATTGGGTTATGCATGGGTGTGTTTGTATTGGGGAGCAGTGGTTGGAACTGGGCTGTGTTCTTCTGGGTAGCATTGGGTTATGCATGGGTGTGTTTATATTGGGAAGCAGTTGTTGGAACTGGGCTGTGTTCTTCTGGGTAGCATTGGGTTATGCATGGGTGTGTTTGTATTGGGGAGCAGTGGTTGGAACTGGGCTGTGTTCTTCTGGGTAGCATTGGGTTATGCATGGGTGTGTTTTTATTGGGAAGAAGTGGTTGGAACTGGGCTGTGTTCTTCTGGGTAGCATTGGGATATGCATGGGTGTGTTTATATTTGGACACAGTGGTTGGAACTGGGCTGTGTTCTTCTGGGTGGAATTGGGTTATGCATGGGTGTGTTTTTATTGGGACACAGTGGTTGGAAATGGGCTGTGTTCTTCTGGGTGGCATTGGGTTATGCATGGGTGCGTTTTTGTTGAGAAGCAGTGGTAGGAACTGGGCAGTGGTAGGAACTGGGCTGTGTTCTTCTGGGTAGCATTTGGTTATGCATGGGTGTGTTTTTATTGGGAAGCAGTGGTAGGAACTGGGCTGTGTTCTTCTGGGTAGCATTGGGTTATGCATGGGTGTGTTTATATTGGGAAGCAGTGGTTGGAACCGGGCGGTGTTCTTCTGGGTAGCATTGGGTTAGGCATGGATGTGGTTTTATTGGGAAGCAGTGGTTGGAACTGGGCTGTGTTCTTCTGGTTGGCATTGGGTTATGCATGGGTGTGCTTTTATTGGGGAGCAGTGGTTGGAACTGGGAGGCGTTCTTCTGGGTAGCATTGGGTTATGCATGGGTGTGTTTGTATTGGGGAGCAGTGGTTGGAACTGGGCTGCTTTTTTCTGGGTAGCATTGTGTTATGCATGGGCGTGTTTATATTGGGAAGCAGTGGTTGGAACTGGGCTGTGTTCTTCTGGGTGGCATTGAGTTATGAATGGGTGTGTTTTTATTGGGAAGCAGTGGTTGGAACTGGGCTGTGTTCTTCTGGGTAGCATTGGGTTATGCATGTGTACATTTTTATTGAGAAGCAGTGGTTGGAAATGGGCTGGATTCTTCTGGGTAGCATTGGGTTATGCATGGGTGTGTGTTTATTGGGGAGCAGTGGTTGGAACTGGGCTGTGTTCTTCTGGGTAGCATTGGGTTATGCATGGGTGTGTTTTTATTGGGACGCAGTGGTTGGAACTGGGCTGTGTTCTTCTGAGTAGCATTGGGTTATGCATGGGTGTGTTTTTATTGGGGAGCAGTGGTTGGAACTGGGCTGTGTTCTTCTGGGTAGCATTGGGTTATGCATGGATGTGTTTTTATTGGGACGCAGTGGTTGGAACTGGGCTGTGTTCTTCTGGGTAGCAATGGGTTATGCATGTGTTTTTATTGGGACGCAGTGGTTGGAACTGGGCTGTGTTCTTCTGGGTGGCATTGGGTTATGCATGGGTGTGTTTATATTGGGACGCAGTGGTTGCAACTGGGCTGTGTTCCTCTGGGTGGCATTGGGTTATGCATGGGTGTGTTTTTATTGGGATGCAGTGGATGGAACTGGACTGCATTCTTCTGGGTGGCATTGGGTTATGCATGGGTGTGTTTTTATTGGGACGCAGTGGTTGGAACTGGGCTGCGTTCTTCTGGGAGGCATTGGGTTATGCATGGTTTTGTTTTTATTGGGAAGCAGTGGTTGGAACTGGGCTGCGTTCTTCTAGGTAGCATTGGGTTATGCATCACTTTGTTTTTTATTGGGAAGCAGTCTTGGAACTGGGCTGTGCTCTTCTGAGTAGCATTGGGTTAGGCATGGGTGTGTTTTTATTGGGAAGCAGTGGTTGGAACTGGGCTGTGTTCTTCTGCATAGCATTGGGTTACGCATGGGTGTGTTTGTATTGGGGAGCAGTGGTTGGAACTGGGCTGTGTTCTTCTGAGTAGCAATGGGTTATGCATGGGTGTGTTTTTATTGGGAAGCAGTGGTTGGAACTGGGCTGTGTTCTTCTGGGTAGTATTGGGTTATGCATGGGTGTGTTTATATTGGGACGCAGTGGTTGGAACTGGACTGCATTCTTCTGGGTGGCATTGGGTTATGCATGGGTGGGTTTTTATTGGGACGCAGTGGTTGGAACTGGACTGCATTCTTCTGGGTGGCATTGGGTTATGCATGGGTGTGTTTTTATTGGGACGCAGTGGTTGGAACTGGGCTGCGTTCTTCTGGGTGGCATTGGGTATGCATGGGTGTGTTTTTATTGGGACACAGTGGTTGGATCTGGGCTCTGTTCTTCTGGGTAGCTTTGGGTTATGCATGGGTGGGTTTATATTGGGACGCAGTGGTTGGAACTGGGCTGTGTTCTTCTGGGTAGTTTGGGTTATGCATGGGTGTGTTTTGATTGGGAAGCTGTGGTTGGAACTGGGCTGTGTTCTTCTGGGTTGCATTGGGTTATGCATGGGTGTGTTTTTATTGAGAAGCAGTGGTTGGAACTGGGCTGTGTTCTTCTGTGTAGCATTGGGTTATGTATGGGTGTGTTTTTATTGGGAAGCAGTGGTTGGAACTGGGTTGTGTTCTTCTGAGTATCATTGGGTTATGCATGGGTGTCTTTTTTTTGGGAAGTGGTGGTTGGAACTGGGCTGCGTTCTTCTGGGTAGCATTGGGTTATGCATTGGTGTGTTTTTATTGGGAAGCAGTGGTTGGAACTGGGCTCTGTTCTTGTAGGTAGTATGGGGTTAAGCATGGGTGTGTTTTTATTGGGATGCAGTGGTTGGAACTACTGGGCTGTGTTCTTCTGGGTAGCATTGGGTTATGCATGGGTGTGTTTGTATTGGGGAGCAGTGGTTGGAATTGGGCTGTGTTCTTCTGGGTAGCAATGGGTTATGCACGGGTGTGTTTTTATTGGGAAGCAGTGATTGGAACTGGGCTGTGTTCTTCTGGGTAGCATTGGGTTATGCATGGGTGTGTTTATATTGGGAAGCAGTGGTTGGAACTGGGCTGTGTTCCTCTGGGTTGCATTGGGTTATGCATGGGTGTGTTTTTATTGAGAAGCAGTGGTTGGAACTGGGCTGTGTTCTTCTGGGTAGCAATGGGTTATGCATGGGTGTGTTTTTATTGAGAAGCAGTAGTAGGAACTGGGCTGTGTTCTTCTGGGTAGCATTGGGTTATGCATGGGTGTGTTTTTATTGTGAAGCAGTGGTAGGAACTGAGCTGTGTTCTTCTGGGTAGCATTGGGTTATGCATGGGTGTGTTTATATTGGGAAGCAGTGGTTGGAACCGGGCAGTGTTCTTCTGGGTAGCATTGGGTTAGGCATGGATGTGGTTTTATTTGGAAGCAGTGGTTGGAACTGGGCTGTGTTCTTCTGGTTGGCATTGGGTTATGCATGGGTGTGCTTTTATTGGGGAGCAGTGGTTGGAAATTGGCTCTGTTCTTCTGGGTAGCATTGGGTTATGAATGGGTGTGTTTGAATTGAGGAGCAGTGGTTGGAACTGGGCTGTGTTCTTCTGGGTAGCATTGGGTTATGCATGGGTGTGTTTATATTGGGAAGCAGTGGTTGGAACTGGGCAGTGGTAGGAACTGGGCTGTGTTCTTCTGGGCAGCATTGGGTTATGCATGGGTGTGTTTTTATTGGGAAGCAGTGGTAGGAACTGGGCTGTGTTCTTCTGGGTAGCATTGGGTTATGCATGGGTGTGTTTATATTGGGAAGCAGTGGTTGGAACCGGGCCGTGTTCTTCTGGGTAGCATTGGGTTAGGCATGGATGTGGTTTTATTGGGAAGCAGTGGTTGGAACTGGGCTGTGTTCTTCTGGTTGGCATTGGGTTATGCATGGGTATGCTTTTATTGGGGAGCAGTGGTTGGAACTGGGAGGCGTTCTTCTGGATAGCATTGGGTTATGCATGGGTGTGTTTGTATTGGGGAGCAGTGGTTGGAACTGGGCTGTGTTCTTCTGGGTGGCATTGGGTTATGCATGGGTGCGTTTTTATTGAGAAGCAGTGGTAGGAACTGGGCAGTGGTAGGAACTGGGCTGTGTTCTTCTGGGCAGCATTGGGTTATGCATGGGTGTGTTTTTATTGGGAAGCAGTGGTAGGAACTGGGCTGTGTTCTTCTGGGTAGCATTGGGTTATGAATGGGTGTGTTTGAATTGAGGAGCAGTGGTTGGAAATGGGCTGTGTTCTTCTGGGTAGCATTGGGTTATGCATGGGTGTGTTTATATTGGGAAGCAGTGGTTGGAACTGGGCAGTGGTAGGAACTGGGCTGTGTTCTTCTGGGCAGCATTGGGTTATGCATGGGTGTGTTTTTATTGGGAAGCAGTGGTAGGAACTGGGCTGTGTTCTTCTGGGTAGCATTGGGTTATGCATGGGTGTGTTTATATTGGGAAGCAGTGGTTGGAACCGGGCCGTGTTCTTCTGGGTAGCATTGGGTTAGGCATGGATGTGGTTTTATTGGGAAGCAGTGGTTGGAACTGGGCTGTGTTCTTCTGGTTGGCATTGGGTTATGCATGGGTATGCTTTTATTGGGGAGCAGTGGTTGGAACTGGGAGGCGTTCTTCTGGATAGCATTGGGTTATGCATGGGTGTGTTTGTATTGGGGAGCAGTGGTTGGAACTGGGCTGTGTTCTTCTGGGTGGCATTGGGTTATGCATGGGTGCCTTTTTATTGAGAAGCAGTGGTAGGAACTGGGCAGTGGTAGGAACTGGGCTGTGTTCTTCTGGGTAGCATTGGGTTATGCATGGGTGTGTTTTTATTGGGAAGCAGTGGTAGGAACTGGGCTGTGTTCTTCTGTGTAGTATTGGGTAATGCATGGGTGTGTTTATATTGGGAAGCAGTGGTTGGAACCGGGCGGTGTTCTTCTGGGTAGCATTGGGTTAGGCATGGATGTGGTTTTATTGGGAAGCAGTGGTTGGAACTGGGCTGTGTTCTTCTGGTTGGCATTGGGTTATGCATGGGTGTGCTTTTATTGGGGAGCAGTGGTTACAACTGGGAGGCGTTCTTCTGGGTAGCATTGGGTTATGCATGGGTGTGTTTGTATTAGGGAGCAGTGGTTGGAACTGGGCTGTGTTCTTCTGGGTGGCATTGGGTTATGCATGGGTGTGTTTTTATTGGGACGCAGTGGTTGGAACTGGGCTGTGTTCTTCTGGGTGGCATTGAGTTATGAATGGGTGTGCTTTTATTGGGAAGCAGTGGTTGGAACTGGGCTGTGTTCTGGGTAGCATTGGGTTATGCATGGGTGTGTTTTTATTGGGAAGCAGTGGTTGGAACTGGGCTGTGTTCTTCTGAGTAGCATTGGGTTATGCATGGGTGTGTTTTTATTGGGAAGCAGTGGTTGGAACTGGGCTGTGTTCTTCTGATTAGCATTGGGTTATGCATGGGTGTGTTTTTATTGGGAAGCAGTGGTTGGAACTGGGCTGTGTTCTTCTGGGTAGCATTGGGTTATGCATGGGTGTGTTTGTATTGGGCAGCAGTGGTTGGAACTGGGCTGTATTTTTCTGGGTAGCAATGGGTTATGCATGGGTGTGTTTTTATTGGGAAGCAGTGGTTGGAACTGGGCAGTGTTCTTCTGGGTAGCATTGGGTTATGCATGGTGTGTTTATATTGGGACACAGTGGTTGGAACTGGGCTGTGTTCTTCTGGGTGGCATTGGGTTATGCATGGGTGTGTTTTCATTGGGACGCAGTGGTTGGAACTGGGCTGCGTTCTTCTAGCTGGCATTGGGTTATGCATGGGTATGTTTTTATTGGGACGCAGTGGTTGGAACTGGGCTGCGTTCTTCTGGGTAGCATTGGGTTATGCATGGGTGTGTTTATATTGGGATGCAGTGGTTGGAACTGGGCTGTGTTCTTCTGGGTGGCATTGAGTTATGAATGTGTGTGTTTTTATTGGGAAGCAGTGGTTGGAACTGGGCTCTGTTCTTCTGGGTAGCATTGGGTTATGCATGTGAACGTTTTTATTGAGAAGCAGTGGTTGGAACTGGGCTGGGTTCTTCTGGGTAGCATTGGGTTATGCATGGGCGTGTTTTTATTGGGGAGCAGTGGTTGGAACTGGGCTGTGTTCTTCTGGGTAGCATTGGATTATGCATGGGTGTGTTTTTATTGGGACGCAGTGGTTGGAACTGGGCTGTGTTCTTCTGAGTAGCATTGGGTTATGCACGGGTGTGTTTTTATTTGGGAGCAGTGGTTGGAACTGGGCTGTGTTCTTCTGGGTAGCATTGGGTTATGCATGGGTGTGTTTTTATTGGGACGCAGTGGTTGGAACTGGGCTGTGTTCTTCTGGGTAGCATTGGGTTATGCATGGGTGTGTTTATATTGGGACGCAGTGGTTGCAACTGGGCTGTGTTCCTCTGGGTGGCATTGGGTTATGCATGGGTGTGTTTTTATTGGGACGCAGTGGATGGAACTGGACTGCATTCTTCTGGGTGGCATTGGGTTATGCATGGGTGTGTTTTTATTGGGACGCAGTGGTTGGAACTGGGCTGCGTTCTTCTGGGTGGCATTGGGTTATGCATGGTTTTGTTTTTATTGGGAAGCAGTGGTTGGAACTGGGCTGCGTTCTTCTGGGTAGCATTGGATTATGCATGGGTGTGTTTGTATTGGGGAGCAGTGGTTGGAACTGGGCTGCGTTCTTCTGGGTAGCAATGGGTTATGCATGGGTGTGTTTTTATTGGGAAGCAGTGGTTGGAACTGAGCTGTGTTCTTCTGGGTAGCATTGGGTTATGCATGGGTGTGTTTATATTGGGACGCAGTGGTTGGAACTGGGCTTTGTTCTTCTGGGTGGCATTCGGTTATGCATAGGTGTGTTTTTATTGGGACGCAGTGGTTGGAACTGGACTGCGTTCTTCTGGGTGGCATTGGGTTATGCATGGGTGTGTTTTTATTGGGACGCAGTGGTTGGAACTCGGCTGCGTTCTTCTGGGTGGCATTGGGTTATGCATGGGTGTGTTTTTATTGGGACGCAGTGGTTGGAACTCGGCTGCGTTCTTCTGGGTGGCATTGGGTTATGCATGGGTGTGTTTTTATTGGGAAGCAGTGGTTGGAACTGGGCTGCGTTCTTTTGGGTAGCATTGGGTTATGCATGGGTGTTTTTTTATTGAGAAGCAGTGGTTGGAACTGGGCTGCGTTCTTCTGGGTAGCATTGGGTTATGCATGGGTGTGTTTTTATTGGGAAGCAGTGGTTGGAACTGGGCTGTGTTCTTCTGAGTAGCATTGGGTTATGCATGGGTGTGTTTGTATTGGGGAGCAGTGGTTGGAACTGGGCTGCGTTCTTCTGGGTAGCAATGGGTTATGCATGGGTGTGTTTTTATTGGGAAGCAGTGGTTGGAACTGGGCTGTGTTCTTCTGGGTAGCATTGCGTTATGCATGGGTGTGTTTATATTGGGACGCAGTGGTTGGAACTGGGCTTTGTTCTTCTGGGTGGCATTCGGTTATGCATAGGTGTGTTTTTATTGGGACGCAGTGGTTGGAACTGGACTGCGTTCTTCTGGGTGGCATTGGGTTATGCATGAGTGTGTTTTTATTGGGACGCAGTGGTTGGAACTCTGCTGCGTTCTTCTGGGTGGCATTGGGTTATGCATGGGTGTGTTTTTATTGGGAAGCAGTGGTTGGAACTGGGCTGCGTTCTTTTGGGTAGCATTGGGTTATGCATGGGTGTGTTTTTATTGGGAAGCAGTGGTTGGAACTGGGCTGCGTTCTTCTGGGTAGCATTGGGTTATGCATGGGTGTGTTTTTATTGGGAAGCAGTGGTTGGAACTGGGCTGTGTTCTTCTGAGAAGCATTGGGTTATGCATGGGTGTGTTTTTATTGGGAAGCAGTGGTTGGAACTGGGCTGTGTTCTTCTGGGTAGCATTGGGTTATGCATGGGTGTGTTTGTATTGGGGAGCAGTGGTTGGAGCTCGGCTGTGTTCTTCTGAGTAGCATTGGGTTATGCATGGGTGTGTTTTTATTGGGAAGCAGTGGTTGGAACTGGGCTGTGTTCTTCTGGGTAGCAATGGGTTATACATGGGTGTGTTTTTATTGGGAAGCAGTGGTTGGAACTGGGCTGTGTTCTTCTGGGTGGCATTGAGTTATGAATGGGTGTGTTTTTATTGGGAAGCAGTGGTTGGAACTGGGCTGTGTTCTGGGTAGCATTGGGTTATGCATGGGTGTGTTTTTATTGGGAAGCAGTGGTTGGAACTGGGCTCTGTTCTTCTGAGTAGCATTGGGTTATGCATGGGTGTGTTTTTATTGGGAAGCAGTGGTTGGAACTGGGCTGTGTTCTTCTGAGTAGCATTGGGTTATGCATGGGTGTGTTTTTATTGGGAAGCAGTGGTTGGAACTGGGTTGTGTTCTTCTGGGTAGCATTGGGTTATGCTTGGGTGTGTTTTCATTGGGAAGCAGTGGTTGGAACTGGGTTGTGTTCTGCCTGGTAGTATTGGGTTATGCTGGGCTCCAGTATTTTGAACTGGACTGTGTTCTACTGAACAGCATTGGGTTATGCATGGGTGTGTTTGTATTGAGGAGCAATGGTTGGAACTGGGCTGTGTTCTTCTGGGTAGCATTGGGTTATGGATAGGTGTGTTTTTATTGGGAAGCAGTGGTTGGAACTGGGCTGCGTTCTTCTGGGTGGCATTGGGTTATGCATGGGTGTGTTTTGATTGGGAAGCAGTGGTTGGAACTGGGCTGTGTTCTTCTGGGTAGCATTGGGTTATGCATGGGTGTGTTTTTTTTGGGAAGCAGTGGTTGGAACTGGGCTGCGTTCTTCTGGGTAGCATTGGGTTATGCATGGGTGTGTTTTTATTGGGAAGCAGTGGTTGGAACTGGGCTCTGTTCTTGTCGGTAGTATGGGGTTAAGCGTGGGTGTGTTTTTATTGGGACGCAGTGGTTGGAACTACTGGGCTGTGTTCCTCTGGGAAGCATTGGGTTATGCATGGGTGTGTTAGTATTGGGGAGCAGAGGTTGGAATTGGGCTGCGTTCTTCTGGGTAGCATTGGGTTATGCATGGGGGTGTTTTTATTGGGAAGCAGTGGTTGGAACTGGGCTGTGTTCTTCTGGGTAGCATTGGGTTATGCATCGATTTGTTTTTATTGGGAAGCAGTGGTTGGAACTGGGCTGTGTTCTTCTGGGTAGCATTGGGTTATGCCTGGGTGTGTTTATATTGGGAAGCAGTGGTTGGAACCGGACTGTGTTCTTCTGTGTAGCATTGGGTTAAGCATGGATGTGGTTTTATTGGGAAGCAGTGGTTGGAACGGGGCTGCGTTCTTCTGCTTAGCCTTGGGTTATGCTTGGGTGTGTTTTCATTGGGAAGCAGTGGTTGCAACTGGGTTGTGTTCTGCCTGGTAGTTTTGGGTTATGCTGGGCTCCAGTATTTTGAACTGGACTGTGTTCTACTGAACAGCATTGGGTTATGCATGGGTGTGTTTGTATTGTGCAGCAGTGATTGGAACTGGGCTGTGTTCTTCTGGGTAGCATTGGGTTATGCATGGGTGTGTTTTTATTGGGAAGCAGTGGTTGGAACTGGGCTGCGTTCTTCTGGGTGGCATTGGGTTATGCATGGGTGTGTTTTTATTTGGAAGCAGTGGTTGGAACTGGGCTGTGTTCTTCTGGGTAGCATTGGGTTATGCATGTGTACCTTTTTATTGAGAAGCAGTGGTTGGAACTGGGCTGTGTTCTTCTGGGTAACATTGAGTTATGCATGGGTGTGTTTTTATTGGGAAGCAGTGGTTGCAACTGGGCTGTGTTCTTCTGGGTGGCATTGGGTTATTCATGGGTGTGTTTTTATTGGGAAGCAGTGGTTGGAACTGGGCTGTGTTCCTCTGGGTGGCATTGGGTTATGCAAGGGTGTGTTTTTATTGGGACGCAGTGGTTGGAACTGGGCTGCATTCTTCTGGGTAGCATGGGGTTATGCATGGGTGTGTTTTATTGGGAAACAGTGGTTGGAACCTGGCTGTCTTCTTTTGGGTAGCATTGGGTTATGCATGGTTGTGTTTTTATTGGGAAGCAGCGGTTGGAATTGGGCTGTGATCTTCAGGGTAGCATTTGGTTATGCATGGGTGTGCTCTTCTGGGTAATATTGGGTTATGCATGGGTGTGGTTATATTGGGAAGCAGTGGTTGGAAATGGGCTGCGTTCTTCTCAGTAGCATTAGTTATGCATGGGTGTGTTTGTATTGGGGAGCAGTGGTTGGAACTGGGCTGCGTTCCTCTGGGTGGCATTGGGTTATGCATGGGTGTGCTTTTATTGGGCTGTTTTCGTCCGGGTTGCATTGGGTCATGCATGGGTGTGTTTTTATTGGGAAGCAGTGGTTGGAACTGGGCTGTGTTCTTCTGGGTGGCATTGGGTTATGCATGGGTGTGTTTTGATTGGGAAGCAGTGGCTGGAACTGGGCTGTGTTCTTCTGGGTTGCATTGGGTTATGCATGGGTGTGTTTTTATTGAGAAGCAGTGGTTGGAACTGGGCTGTGTTCTTCTGTGTAGCATTGGGTTATGCATGGGTGTGTTTTTTATTGAGAAGCAGTGGTAGGAACCGGGCTGTGTTCTTCTGGGTAGCATTGGGTTATGCATGGGTGTGTTTTTATTGGGAAGCAGTGGTAGGAACTGGGCTGTGTTCTTCTGGGTAGCATTGGGTTATGCATGGGTGTGTTTATATTGGGAAGCAGTGGTTGGAACCGTGCAGTGTTCTTCTGGGTAGCATTGGGTTAGGCATGGATGTGGTTTTATTGGAAAGCAGTGGTTGGAACTGGGCTGTGTTCTTCTGGTTGGCATTGGGTTATGCAGGGTGTGTTTTTATTGGGGAGCAGTGGTTGGAACTGGGCGGCGTTCTTCTGGGTAGCATTGGGTTATGCATGGGTGCATTTGTATTGGGGAGCAGTGGTTGGAACTGGGCTGTGTTCTTCTGGGTGGCATTGGGTTATGCATGGGTGTGTTTATATTGGGAAGCAGTGGTTGGAACTGGGCTGTGTTCTTCTGGGTGGCATTGGGTTATGAATGGGTGTGTTTTTATTGGGAAGAAGTGGTTGGAACGGGGCTGTGTTCTTCTGGGTAGCAGTGGGTTATGCATGGGAGTGTTTTTATTGGAAAGCAGTGGTTGGAACTGGCTGTGTTCTTCTGGGTAGCATTGGGTTATGCATGGGTGTGTTTTTATTGGGAAGCAGTGGTTGGAACTGAGCTGTGTTCTTCTGAGTAGCATTGGGTTATGCATGGGTGTGTTTTTATTAGCGAGCAGTGGTTGGAACTGGGCTGTGTTCTTCTGGGTAGCATTGGGTTATGCGTGGGTGTGCTTATATTGGGAAGCAGTGGTTGGAACCGGGCGGTTTTCATCTGGGTAGCATTGGGTTAGGCATGGATGTGGTTTTATTGGGAAGCAGTGGTTTGAACTGGGCTGTGTTCTTCTGGTTGGCATTGGGTTATGCATGGGTGTGCTTTTATTGGGGAGCAGTGGTTGGAACTGGGAGGCGTTCTTCTGGGTAGCATTGGGTTATGCATGGGTGTGTTTGTATTGGGGAGCAGTGGTTGGAACTGGGCTGTGTTCTTCTGGGTAACATTTTGTTATGCATGGGTGTGTTTATATTGGGAAGCAGTGGTTGGAACTGGGCTGTGTTCTTCTGAGTAGCATTGGGTTATGCATGGGTGTGTTTTTATTGGGAAGCAGTGGTTGGAACTGGGCTGTGTTCTTCTGATTAGCATTGGGTTATGCATGGGTGTGTTTTTATTGGGAAGCAGTGGTTGGAACTGGGCTGTGTTCTTCTGGGTAGCATTGGGTTATGCATGGGTGTGTTTGTATTGGGCAGCAGTGGTTGGAACTGGGCTGTATTTTTCTGGGTAGCAATGGGTTATGCATGGGTGTGTTTTTATTGGGAAGCAGTGGTTGGAACTGGGCAGTGTTCTTCTGGGTAGCATTGGGTTATGCATGGTGTGTTTATATTGGGACACAGTGGTTGGAACTGGGCTGTGTTCTTCTGGGTGGCATTGGGTTATGCATGGGTGTGTTTTCATTGGGACGCAGTGGTTGGAACTGGACTGCATTCTTGTGGGTGGCATTGGGTTATGCATGGGTGTGTTTTTATTGGGACGCAGTGGTTGGAACTGGGCTGCGTTCTTCTAGCTGGCATTGGGTTATGCATGGGTATGTTTTTATTGGGAAGCAGTGGTTGGAACTGGGCTGCGTTCTTCTGGGTGGCATTGGGTTATGCATGGGTATGTTTTTATTGGGACGCAGTGGTTGGAACTGGGCTGCGTTCTTCTGGGTAGCATTGGGTTATGCATGGGTGTGTTTATATTGGGATGCAGTGGTTGGAACTGGGCTGTGTTCTTCTGGGTGGCATTGAGTTATGAATGCGTGTGTTTTTATTGGGAAGCAGTGGTTGGAACTGGGCTCTGTTCTTCTGGGTAGCAATGGGTTATGCATGTGAACGTTTTTATTGAGAAGCAGTGGTTGGAACTGGGCTGGGTTCTTCTGGGTAGCATTGGGTTATGCATGGGCGTGTTTTTATTGGGGAGCAGTGGTTGGAACTGGGCTGTGTTCTTCTGGGTAGCATTGGATTATGCATGGGTGTGTTTTTATTGGGACGCAGTGGTTGGAACTGGGCTGTGTTCTTCTGAGTAGCATTGGGTTATGCACGGGTGTGTTTTTATTTGGGAGCAGTGGTTGGAACTGGGCTGTGTTCTTCTGGGTAGCATTGGGTTATGCATGGGTGTGTTTTTATTGGGACGCAGTGGTTGGAACTGGGCTGTGTTCTTCTGGGTAGCATTGGGTTATGCATGGGTGTGTTTATATTGGGACGCAGTGGTTGCAACTGGGCTGTGTTCCTCTGGGTGGCATTGGGTTATGCATGGGTGTGTTTTTATTGGGACGCAGTGGATGGAACTGGACTGCATTCCTCTGGGTGGCATTGGGTTATGCATGGGTGTGTTTTTATTGGGACGCAGTGGTTGGAACTGGGCTGCGTTCTTCTGGGTGGCATTGGGTTATGCATGGTTTTGTTTTTATTGGGAAGCAGTGGTTGGAACTGGGCTGCGTTCTTCTGGGTAGCATTGGATTATGCATGGGTGTGTTTGTATTGGGGAGCAGTGGTTGGAACTGGGCTGCGTTCTTCTGGGTAGCAATGGGTTATGCATGGGTGTGTTTTTATTGGGAAGCAGTGGTTGGAACTGAGCTGTGTTCTTCTGGGTAGCATTGGGTTATGCATGGGTGTGTTTATATTGGGACGCAGTGGTTGGAACTGGGCTTTGTTCTTCTGGGTGGCATTCGGTTATGCATAGGTGTGTTTTTATTGGGACGCAGTGGTTGGAACTGGACTGCGTTCTTCTGGGTGGCATTGGGTTATGCATGGGTGTGTTTTTATTGGGACGCAGTGGTTGGAACTCGGATGCGTTCTTCTGGGTGGCATTGGGTTATGCATGGGTGTGTTTTTATTGGGAAGCAGTGGTTGGAACTGGGCTGCGTTCTTTTGGGTAGCATTGGGTTATGCATGGGTGTTTTTTTATTGAGAAGCAGTGGTTGGAACTGGGCTGCGTTCTTCTGGGTAGCATTGGGTTATGCATGGGTGTGTTTTTATTGGGAAGCAGTGGTTGGAACTGGGCTGTGCTCTTCTGAGTAGCATTGGGTTATGCATGGGTGTGTTTGTATTGGGGAGCAGTGGTTGGAACTGGGCTGTGTTCTTCTGGGTAGCAATGGGTTATGCATGGGTGTGTTTTTATTGGGAAGCAGTGGTTGGAACTGGGCTGTGTTCTTCTGGGTAGCATTGCGTTATGCATGGGTGTGTTTATATTGGGACGCAGTGGTTGGAACTGGGCTTTGTTCTTCTGGGTGGCATTCGGTTATGCATAGGTGTGTTTTTATTGGGACGCAGTGGTTGGAACTGGACTGCGTTCTTCTGGGTGGCATTGGGTTATGCATGAGTGTGTTTTTATTGGGACGCAGTGGTTGGAACTCTGCTGCGTTCTTCTGGGTGGCATTGGGTTATGCATGGGTGTGTTTTTATTGGGAAGCAGTGGTTGGAACTGGGCTGCGTTCTTTTGGGTAGCATTGGGTTATGCATGGGTGTGTTTTTATTGGGAAGCAGTGGTTGGAACTGGGCTGCGTTCTTCTGGGTAGCATTGGGTTATGCATGGGTGTGTTTTTATTGGGAAGCAGTGGTTGGAACTGGGCTGTGTTCTTCTGAGAAGCATTGGGTTATGCATGGGTGTGTTTTTATTGGGAAGCAGTGGTTGGAACTGGGCTGTGTTCTTCTGGGTAGCATTGGGTTATGCATGGGTGTGTTTGTATTGGGGAGCAGTGGTTGGAGCTCGGCTGTGTTCTTCTGAGTAGCATTGGGTTATGCATGGGTGTGTTTTTATTGGGAAGCAGTGGTTGGAACTGGGCTGTGTTCTTCTGGGTAGCAATGGGTTATACATGGGTGTGTTTTTATTGGGAAGCAGTGGTTGGAACTGGGCTGTGTTCTTCTGGGTGGCATTGAGTTATGAATGGGTGTGTTTTTATTGGGAAGCAGTGGTTGGAACTGGGCTGTGTTCTGGGTAGCATTGGGTTATGCATGGGTGTGTTTTTATTGGGAAGCAGTGGTTGGAACTGGGCTCTGTTCTTCTGAGTAGCATTGGGTTATGCATGGGTGTGTTTTTATTGGGAAGCAGTGGTTGGAACTGGGCTGTGTTCTTCTGAGTAGCATTGGGTTATGCATGGGTGTGTTTTTATTGGGAAGCAGTGGTTGGAACTGGGTTGTGTTCTTCTGGGTAGCATTGGGTTATGCTTGGGTGTGTTTTCATTGGGAAGCAGTGGTTGGAACTGGGTTGTGTTCTGCCTGGTAGTATTGGGTTATGCTGGGCTCCAGTATTTTGAACTGGACTGTGTTCTACTGAACAGCATTGGGTTATGCATGTGTGTGTTTGTATTGAGGAGCAATGGTTGGAACTGGGCTGTGTTCTTCTGGGTAGCATTGGGTTATGGATAGGTGTGTTTTTTTTGGGAAGCAGTGGTTGGAACTGGGCTGCGTTCTTCTGGGTGGCATTGGGTTATGCATGGGTGTGTTTTGATTGGGAAGCAGTGGTTGGAACTGGGCTGTGTTCTTCTGGGTAGCATTGGGTTATGCATGGGTGTGTTTTTTTTGGGAAGCAGTGGTTGGAACTGGGCTGCGTTCTTCTGGGTAGCATTGGGTTATGCATGGGTGTGTTTTTATTGGGAAGCAGTGGTTGGAACTGGGCTCTGTTCTTGTCGGTAGTATGGGGTTAAGCATGGGTGTGTTTTTATTGGGACGCAGTGGTTGGAACTACTGGGCTGTGTTCCTCTGGGAAGCATTGGGTTATGCATGGGTGTGTTAGTATTGGGGAGCAGAGGTTGGAATTGGGCTGCGTTCTTCTGGGTAGCATTGGGTTATGCATGGGGGTGTTTTTATTGGGAAGCAGTGGTTGGAACTGGGCTGTGTTCTTCTGGGTAGCATTGGGTTATGCATCGATTTGTTTTTATTGCGAAGCAGTGGTTGGAACTGGGCTGTGTTCTTCTGGGTAGCATTGGGTTATGCCTGGGTGTGTTTATATTGGGAAGCAGTGGTTGGAACCGGACTGTGTTCTTCTGTGTAGCATTGGGTTAAGCATGGGTGTGTTTTTATTGGGAAGCAGTGGTTGGAACTGGGCTGTGTTCTTCTGGGTAGCATTGGGTTATGCATGGGTGTGTTTGTATTGGGCAGCAGTGGTTGGAACTGGGCTGTATTTTTCTGGGTAGCAATGGGTTATGCATGGGTGTGTTTTTATTGGGAAGCAGTGGTTGGAACTGGGCAGTGTTCTTCTGGGTAGCATTGGGTTATGCATGGTGTGTTTATATTGGGACACAGTGGTTGGAACTGGGCTGTGTTCTTCTGGGTGGCATTGGGTTATGCATGGGTGTGTTTTCATTGGGACGCAGTGGTTGGAACTGGACTGCATTCTTGTGGGTGGCATTGGGTTATGCATGGGTGTGTTTTTATTGGGACGCAGTGGTTGGAACTGGGCTGCGTTCTTCTAGCTGGCATTGGGTTATGCATGGGTATGTTTTTATTGGGAAGCAGTGGTTGGAACTGGGCTGCGTTCTTCTGGGTGGCATTGGGTTATGCATGGGTATGTTTTTATTGGGACGCAGTGGTTGGAACTGGGCTGCGTTCTTCTGGGTAGCATTGGGTTATGCATGGGTGTGTTTATATTGGGATGCAGTGGTTGGAACTGGGCTGTGTTCTTCTGGGTGGCATTGAGTTATGAATGCGTGTGTTTTTATTGGGAAGCAGTGGTTGGAACTGGGCTCTGTTCTTCTGGGTAGCAATGGGTTATGCATGTGAACGTTTTTATTGAGAAGCAGTGGTTGGAACTGGGCTGGGTTCTTCTGGGTAGCATTGGGTTATGCATGGGCGTGTTTTTATTGGGGAGCAGTGGTTGGAACTGGGCTGTGTTCTTCTGGGTAGCATTGGATTATGCATGGGTGTGTTTTTATTGGGACGCAGTGGTTGGAACTGGGCTGTGTTCTTCTGAGTAGCATTGGGTTATGCACGGGTGTGTTTTTATTTGGGAGCAGTGGTTGGAACTGGGCTGTGTTCTTCTGGGTAGCATTGGGTTATGCATGGGTGTGTTTTTATTGGGACGCAGTGGTTGGAACTGGGCTGTGTTCTTCTGGGTAGCATTGGGTTATGCATGGGTGTGTTTATATTGGGACGCAGTGGTTGCAACTGGGCTGTGTTCCTCTGGGTGGCATTGGGTTATGCATGGGTGTGTTTTTATTGGGACGCAGTGGATGGAACTGGACTGCATTCCTCTGGGTGGCATTGGGTTATGCATGGGTGTGTTTTTATTGGGACGCAGTGGTTGGAACTGGGCTGCGTTCTTCTGGGTGGCATTGGGTTATGCATGGTTTTGTTTTTATTGGGAAGCAGTGGTTGGAACTGGGCTGCGTTCTTCTGGGTAGCATTGGATTATGCATGGGTGTGTTTTTATTGGGACGCAGTGGTTGGAACTGGGCTTTGTTCTTCTGGGTGGCATTCGGTTATGCATAGGTGTGTTTTTATTGGGACGCAGTGGTTGGAACTGGACTGCGTTCTTCTGGGTGGCATTGGGTTATGCATGAGTGTGTTTTTATTGGGACGCAGTGGTTGGAACTCTGCTGCGTTCTTCTGGGTGGCATTGGGTTATGCATGGGTGTGTTTTTATTGGGAAGCAGTGGTTGGAACTGGGCTGCGTTCTTTTGGGTAGCATTGGGTTATGCATGGGTGTGTTTTTATTGGGAAGCAGTGGTTGGAACTGGGCTGCGTTCTTCTGGGTAGCATTGGGTTATGCATGGGTGTGTTTTTATTGGGAAGCAGTGGTTGGAACTGGGCTGTGTTCTTCTGAGAAGCATTGGGTTATGCATGGGTGTGTTTTTATTGGGAAGCAGTGGTTGGAACTGGGCTGTGTTCTTCTGGGTAGCATTGGGTTATGCATGGGTGTGTTTGTATTGGGGAGCAGTGGTTGGAGCTCGGCTGTGTTCTTCTGAGTAGCATTGGGTTATGCATGGGTGTGTTTTTATTGGGAAGCAGTGGTTGGAACTGGGCTGTGTTCTTCTGGGTAGCAATGGGTTATACATGGGTGTGTTTTTATTGGGAAGCAGTGGTTGGAACTGGGCTGTGTTCTTCTGGGTGGCATTGAGTTATGAATGGGTGTGTTTTTATTGGGAAGCAGTGGTTGGAACTGGGCTGTGTTCTGGGTAGCATTGGGTTATGCATGGGTGTGTTTTTATTGGGAAGCAGTGGTTGGAACTGGGCTCTGTTCTTCTGAGTAGCATTGGGTTATGCATGGGTGTGTTTTTATTGGCAAGCAGTGGTTGGAACTGGGCTGTGTTCTTCTGAGTAGCATTGGGTTATGCATGGGTGTGTTTTTATTGGGAAGCAGTGGTTGGAACTGGGTTGTGTTCTTCTGGGTAGCATTGGGTTATGCTTGGGTGTGTTTTCATTGGGAAGCAGTGGTTGGAACTGGGTTGTGTTCTGCCTGGTAGTATTGGGTTATGCTGGGCTCCAGTATTTTGAACTGGACTGTGTTCTACTGAACAGCATTGGGTTATGCATGTGTGTGTTTGTATTGAGGAGCAATGGTTGGAACTGGGCTGTGTTCTTCTGGGTAGCATTGGGTTATGGATAGGTGTGTTTTTTTTGGGAAGCAGTGGTTGGAACTGGGCTGCGTTCTTCTGGGTGGCATTGGGTTATGCATGGGTGTGTTTTGATTGGGAAGCAGTGGTTGGAACTGGGCTGTGTTCTTCTGGGTAGCATTGGGTTATGCATGGGTGTGTTTTTTTTGGGAAGCAGTGGTTGGAACTGGGCTGCGTTCTTCTGGGTAGCATTGGGTTATGCATGGGTGTGTTTTTATTGGGAAGCAGTGGTTGGAACTGGGCTCTGTTCTTGTCGGTAGTATGGGGTTAAGCATGGGTGTGTTTTTATTGGGACGCAGTGGTTGGAACTACTGGGCTGTGTTCCTCTGGGAAGCATTGGGTTATGCATGGGTGTGTTAGTATTGGGGAGCAGAGGTTGGAATTGGGCTGCGTTCTTCTGGGTAGCATTGGGTTATGCATGGGGGTGTTTTTATTGGGAAGCAGTGGTTGGAACTGGGCTGTGTTCTTCTGGGTAGCATTGGGTTATGCATCGATTTGTTTTTATTGCGAAGCAGTGGTTGGAACTGGGCTGTGTTCTTCTGGGTAGCATTGGGTTATGCCTGGGTGTGTTTATATTGGGAAGCAGTGGTTGGAACCGGACTGTGTTCTTCTGTGTAGCATTGGGTTAAGCATGGATGTGGTTTTATTGGGAAGCAGTGGTTGGAACGGGTCTGCGTTCTTCTGCTTAGCCTTGGGTTATGCTTGGGTGTGTTTTCATTGGGAAGCAGTGGTTGGAACTGGGTTGTGTTCTGCCTGGTAGTATTGGGTTATGCTGGGCTCCAGTATTTTGAACTGGACTGTGTTCTACTGAACAGCATTGGGTTATGCATGGGTGTGTTTGTATTGTGCAGCAGTGATTGGAACTGGGCTGTGTTCTTCTGGGTAGCATTGGGTTATGCATGGGTGTGTTTTTATTGGGAAGCAGTGGTTGGAACTGGGCTGCGTTCTTCTGGGTGGCATTGGGTTATGCATGGGTGTGTTTTTATTTGGAAGCAGTGGTTGGAACTGGGCTGTGTTCTTCTGGGTAGCATTGGGTTATGCATGTGTACCTTTTTATTGAGAAGCAGTGGTTGGAACTGGGCTGTGTTCTTCTGGGTAACATTGAGTTATGCATGGGTGTGTTTTTATTGGGAAGCAGTGGTTGCAACTGGGCTGTGTTCTTCTGGGTGGCATTGGGTTATTCATGGGTGTGTTTTTATTGGGAAGCAGTGGTTGGAACTGGGCTGTGTTCCTCTGGGTGGCATTGGGTTATGCAAGGGTGTGTTTTTATTGGGACGCAGTGGTTGGAACTGGGCTGCATTCTTCTGGGTAGCATGGGGTTATGCATGGGTGTGTTTTATTGGGAAACAGTGGTTGGAACCTGGCTGTCTTCTTTTGGGTAGCATTGGGTTATGCATGGTTGTGTTTTTATTGGGAAGCAGCGGTTGGAATTGGGCTGTGATCTTCAGGGTAGCATTTGGTTATGCATGGGTGTGCTCTTCTGGGTAATATTGGGTTATGCATGGGTGTGGTTATATTGGGAAGCAGTGGTTGGAAATGGGCTGCGTTCTTCTCAGTAGCATTAGTTATGCATGGGTGTGTTTGTATTGGGGAGCAGTGGTTGGAACTGGGCTGCGTTCCTCTGGGTGGCATTGGGTTATGCATGGGTGTGCTTTTATTGGGCTGTTTTCGTCCGGGTTGCATTGGGTCATGCATGGGTGTGTTTTTATTGGGAAGCAGTGGTTGGAACTGGGCTGTGTTCTTCTGGGTGGCATTGGGTTATGCATGGGTGTGTTTTGATTGGGAAGCAGTGGCTGGAACTGGGCTGTGTTCTTCTGGGTTGCATTGGGTTATGCATGGGTGTGTTTTTATTGAGAAGCAGTGGTTGGAACTGGGCTGTGTTCTTCTGTGTAGCATTGGGTTATGCATGGGTGTGTTTTTTATTGAGAAGCAGAGGTAGGAACCGGGCTGTGTTCTTCTGGGTAGCATTGGGTTATGCATGGGTGTGTTTTTATTGGGAAGCAGTGGTAGGAACTGGGCTGTGTTCTTCTGGGTAGCATTGGGTTATGCATGGGTGTGTTTATATTGGGAAGCAGTGGTTGGAACCGTGCAGTGTTCTTCTGGGTAGCATTGGGTTAGGCATGGATGTGGTTTTATTGGAAAGCAGTGGTTGGAACTGGGCTGTGTTCTTCTGGTTGGCATTGGGTTATGCAGGGTGTGTTTTTATTGGGGAGCAGTGGTTGGAACTGGGCGGCGTTCTTCTGGGTAGCATTGGGTTATGCATGGGTGCATTTGTATTGGGGAGCAGTGGTTGGAACTGGGCTGTGTTCTTCTGGGTGGCATTGGGTTATGCATGGGTGTGTTTATATTGGGAAGCAGTGGTTGGAACTGGGCTGTGTTCTTCTGGGTGGCATTGGGTTATGAATGGGTCTGTTTTTATTGGGAAGAAGTGGTTGGAACGGGGCTGTGTTCTTCTGGGTAGCAGTGGGTTATGCATGGGAGTGTTTTTATTGGAAAGCAGTGGTTGGAACTGGCTGTGTTCTTCTGGGTAGCATTGGGTTATGCATGGGTGTGTTTTTATTGGGAAGCAGTGGTTGGAACTGAGCTGTGTTCTTCTGAGTAGCATTGGGTTATGCATGGGTGTGTTTTTATTAGCGAGCAGTGGTTGGAACTGGGCTGTGTTCTTCTGGGTAGCATTGGGTTATGCGTGGGTGTGTTTATATTGGGAAGCAGTGGTTGGAACCGGGCGATTTTCATCTGGGTAGCATTGGGTTAGGCATGGATGTGGTTTTATTGGGAAGCAGTGGTTTGAACTGGGCCGTGTTCTTCTGGTTGGCATTGGGTTATGCATGGGTGTGCTTTTATTGGGGAGCAGTGGTTGGAACTGGGAGGCGTTCTTCTGGGTAGCATTGGGTTATGCATGGGTGTGTTTGTATTGGGGAGCAGTGGTTGGAACTGGGCTGTGTTCTTCTGGGTAACATTTTGTTATGCATGGGTGTGTTTATATTGGGAAGCAGTGGTTGGAACTGGGCTGTGTTCTTCTGGGTGGCATTGAGTTATGAATGGGTGTGTTTTTATTGGGAAGCAGTGGTTGGAACTGGGCTGTGTTCTTCTGGGTAGCATTGGGTTATGCATGTGTACGTTTTTATTGAGAAGCAGTGGTTGGAACTGGGCTGGGTGGTTGGAACTGGGCTGTGTTCTTCTGAGTAGCATTGGGTTATGCATCGATTTGTTTTTATTGGGAAGCAGTGGTTGGAACCGGGCTGTGTTCTTCTGTGTAGCATTAGGTTAGGCATGGATGTGGTTTTATTGGGAAGCAGTGGTTGGAACTGGGCTGCGTTCTTCTGGGTAGCATTGGGTTATGCTTGGATGTGTTTTCATTGGGAAGCAGTGGTTGGAACTGGGTTGTGTTCTGCTTGGTAGTATTGGGTTATGCTGGGCTCCAGTATTTTGAACTGGACTGTGTTCTACTGAACAGCATTGGGTTATGCATGGGTGTGTTTGTATTGGGGAGCAGTGGTTGGAACTGGGCTGTGTTCTTCTGGGAAGCATTGGGTTATGGATGGGTGCGTTTTTATTGGGACACAGTGGTTGGAACTGGGCTGTGTTCTTCTGGGTGGCATTGGGTTATGCATGGGTGTGTTTTGATTGTGAAGCAGTGGTTGGAACTGGGCTGTTTTCACTGGGTTGCATTGGGTTATGCATGGGTGTGTTTTTATTGAGAAGCAGTGGTTGGAACTGGGCTGTGTTCTTCTGGGTAGCATTGGGTTATGCATGGGTGTGTTTTTATTGAGAAGCAGTGGTAGGAACTGGGCTGTGTTCTTCTGGGTAGCATTGGGTTATACATGCGTGTGTTTTTATTGGGAAGCAGTGGTAGGAACTGGGCTGTGTTCTTCTGGGTAGCATTGGATTATGCATGGGTGTGTTTATATTGGGAAGCAGTGGTTGGAACCGGGCGGTGTTCTTCTGGGTAGCATTGGGTTAGGCATGGATGTGGTTTTATTGGGAAGCAGTGGTTGGAACTGGGCTGTGTTCTTCTGCTTGGCATTGGGTTATGCATGGGTGTGCTTTTATTGGGGAGCAGTGGTTGGAACTGGGTGGCGTTCTTCTGGGTAGCATTGGGTTAATCATGGGTGTGTTTGTATTGGGGAGCAGTGGTTGGAACTGGGCTGTGTTCTTCTGGGTAGCATTGGGTTATGCATGGGTGTGTTTATATTGGGAAGCAGTGGTTGGAACTGGGCTGTGTTCTTCTGGGTAGCATTGGGTTATGCATGGGTGTGTTTGTATTGGGGAGCAGTGGTTGGAACTGGGCTGTGTTCTTCTGGGTAGCATTGGGTTATGCATGGGTGTGTTTTTATTGGGAAGAAGTGGTTGGAACTGGGCTGTGTTCTTCTGGGTAGCATTGGGATATGCATGGGTGTGTTTATATTTGGACACAGTGGTTGGAACTGGGCTGTGTTCTTCTGGGTGGAATTGGGTTATGCATGGGTGTGTTTTTATTGGGACACAGTGGTTGGAAATGGGCTGTGTTCTTCTGGGTGGCATTGGGTTATGCATGGGTGCGTTTTTATTGAGAAGCAGTGGTAGGAACTGGGCAGTGGTAGGAACTGGGCTGTGTTCTTCTGGGTAGCATTTGGTTATGCATGGGTGTGTTTTTATTGGGAAGCAGTGGTAGGAACTGGGCTGTGTTCTTCTGGGTAGCATTGGGTTATGCATGGGTGTGTTTATATTGGGAAGCAGTGGTTGGAACCGGGCGGTGTTCTTCTGGGTAGCATTGGGTTAGGCATGGATGTGGTTTTATTGGGAAGCAGTGGTTGGAACTGGGCTGTGTTCTTCTGGTTGGCATTGGGTTATGCACGGGTGTGCTTTTATTGGGGAGCAGTGGTTGGAACTGGGAGGCGTTCTTCTGGGTAGCATTGGGTTATGCATGGGTGTGTTTGTATTGGGGAGCAGTGGTTGGAACTGGGCTGCGTTTTTCTGGGTAGCATTGTGTTATGCATGGGTGAGTTTATATTGGGAAGCAGTGGTTGGAACTGGGCTGTGTTCTTCTGGGTGGCATTGAGTTATGAATGGGTGTGTTTTTATTGGGAAGCAGTGGTTGGAACTGGGCTGTGTTCTTCTGGGTAGCATTGGGTTATGCATGTGTACATTTTTATTGAGAAGCAGTGGTTGGAAATGGGCTGTGTTCTTCTGAGTAGCATTGGGTTATGCATGGGTGTGTTTATATTGGGAAGCAGTGGTTGGAACTGGGCTGTGTTCTTCTGGGTGGCATTGAGTTATGAATGGGTGTGTTCTTATTGGGAAGCAGTGGTTGGAACTGGGCTGTGTTCTTCTGGGTAGCATTGGGTTATGCATGTGTACATTTTTATTGAGAAGCAGTGGTTGGAACTGGGCTGTGTTCTTCTGAGTAGCATTGGGTTATGCATCGATTTGTTTTTATTGGGAAGCAGTGGTTGGAACTGGGCTGTGTTCTTCTGGGTAGCATTGGGTTATGCCTGGGTGTGTTTATATTGGGAAGCAGTGGTTGGAACCGGGCTGTGTTCTTCTGTGTAGCATTAGGTTAGGCATGGATGTGGTTTTATTGGGAAGCAGTGGTTGGAACTGGGCTGCGTTCTTCTGGGTAGCATTGGGTTATGCTTGGATGTGTTTTCATTGGGAAGCAGTGGTTGGAACTGGGTTGTGTTCTGCTTGGTAGTATTGGGTTATGCTGGGCTCCAGTATTTTGAACTGGACTGTGTTCTACTGAACAGCATTGGGTTATGCATGGGTGTGTTTGTATTGGGGAGCAGTGGTTGGAACTGGGCTGTGTTCTTCTGGGAAGCATTGGGTTATGGATGGGTGCGTTTTTATTGGGACACAGTGGTTGGAACTGGGCTGTGTTCTTCTGGGTGGCATTGGGTTATGCATGGGTGTGTTTTGATTGTGAAGCAGTGGTTGGAACTGGGCTGTTTTCACTGGGTTGCATTGGGTTATGCATGGGTGTGTTTTTATTGAGAAGCAGTGGTTGGAACTGGGCTGTGTTCTTCTGGGTAGCATTGGGTTATGCATGGGTGTGTTTTTATTGAGAAGCAGTGGTAGGAACTGGGCTGTGTTCTTCTGGGTAGCATTGGGTTATACATGCGTGTGTTTTTATTGGGAAGCAGTGGTAGGAACTGGGCTGTGTTCTTCTGGGTAGCATTGGATTATGCATGGGTGTGTTTATATTGGGAAGCAGTGGTTGGAACCGGGCGGTGTTCTTCTGGGTAGCATTGGGTTAGGCATGGATGTGGTTTTATTGGGAAGCAGTGGTTGGAACTGGGCTGTGTTCTTCTGGTTGGCATTGGGTTATGCATGGGTGTGCTTTTATTGGGGAGCAGTGGTTGGAACTGGGTGGCGTTCTTCTGGGTAGCATTGGGTTAATCATGGGTGTGTTTGTATTGGGGAGCAGTGGTTGGAACTGGGCTGTGTTCTTCTGGGTAGCATTGGGTTATGCATGGGTGTGTTTATATTGGGAAGCAGTGGTTGGAACTGGGCTGTGTTCTTCTGGGTAGCATTGGGTTATGCATGGGTGTGTTTGTATTGGGGAGCAGTGGTTGGAACTGGGCTGTGTTCTTCTGGGTAGCATTGGGTTATGCATGGGTGTGTTTTTATTGGGAAGAAGTGGTTGGAACTGGGCTGTGTTCTTCTGGGTAGCATTGGGATATGCATGGGTGTGTTTATATTTGGACACAGTGGTTGGAACTGGGCTGTGTTCTTCTGGGTGGAATTGGGTTATGCATGGGTGTGTTTTTATTGGGACACAGTGGTTGGAAATGGGCTGTGTTCTTCTGGGTGGCATTGGGTTATGCATGGGTGCGTTTTTATTGAGAAGCAGTGGTAGGAACTGGGCAGTGGTAGGAACTGGGCTGTGTTCTTCTGGGTAGCATTTGGTTATGCATGGGTGTGTTTTTATTGGGAAGCAGTGGTAGGAACTGGGCTGTGTTCTTCTGGGTAGCATTGGGTTATGCATGGGTGTGCTTATATTGGGAAGCAGTGGTTGGAACCGGGCGGTGTTCTTCTGGGTAGCATTGGGTTAGGCATGGATGTGGTTTTATTGGGAAGCAGTGGTTGGAACTGGGCTGTGTTCTTCTGGTTGGCATTGGGTTATGCATGGGTGTGCTTTTATTGGGGAGCAGTGGTTGGAACTGGGAGGCGTTCTTCTGGGTAGCATTGGGTTATGCATGGGTGTGTTTGTATTGGGGAGCAGTGGTTGGAACTGGGCTGCGTTTTTCTGGGTAGCATTGTGTTATGCATGGGTGTGTTTATATTGGGAAGCAGTGGTTGGAACTGGGCTGTGTTCTTCTGGGTGGCATTGAGTTATGAATGGGTGTGTTTTTATTGGGAAGCAGTGGTTGGAACTGGGCTGTGTTCTTCTGGGTAGCATTGGGTTATGCATGTGTACATTTTTATTGAGAAGCAGTGGTTGGAAATGGGCTGGATTCTTCTGGGTAGCATTGGGTTATGCATGGGTGTGTTTTTATTGGGGAGCAGTGGTTGGAACTGGGCTGTGTTCTTCTGGGTAGCATTGGGTTATGCATGGGTGTGTTTTTATTGGGACGCAGTGGTTGGAACTGGGCTGTGTTCTTCTGAGTAGCATTGGGTTATGCATGGGTGTGTTTTTATTGGGGAGCAGTGGTTGGAACTGGGCTGTGTTCTTCTGGGTAGCATTGGGTTATGCATGGATGTGTTTTTATTGGGACGCAGTGGTTGGAACTGGGCTGTGTTCTTCTGGATAGCAATGGGTTATGCATGTGTTTTTATTGGGACGCAGTGGTTGGAACTGGGCTGTGTTCTTCTGGGTAGCATTGGGTTATGCATGGGTGTGTTTATATTGGGACGCAGTGGTTGCAACTGGGCTGTGTTCCTCTGGGTGGCATTGGGTTATGCATGGGTGTGTTTTGATTGGGATGCAGTGGATGGAACTGGACTGCATTCTTCTGGGTGGCATTGGGTTATGCATGGGTGTGTTTTTATTGGGACGCAGTGGTTGGAACTGGGCTGCGTTCTTCTGGGAGGCATTGGGTTATGCATGGTTTTGTTTTTATTGGGAAGCAGTGGTTGGAACTGGGCTGCGTTCTTCTGGGTAGCATTGGGTTATGCATGGGTGTGTTTTTATTGGGAAGCACTGGTTGGAACTAGGCTGCGTTCTTCTAGGTAGCATTGGGTTAAGCATCACTTTGTTTTTTATTGGGAAGCAGTCTTGGAACTGGGCTGTGTTCTTCTGAGTAGCATTGGGTTAGGCATGGGTGTGTTTTTATTGGGAAGCAGTGGTTGGAACTGGGCTGTGTTCTTCTGCATAGCATTGGGTTACGCATGGGTGTGTTTGTATTGGGGAGCAGTTGTTGGAACTGGGCTGTGTTCTTCTGAGTAGCAATGAGTTATGCATGGGTGTGTTTTTATTGGGAAGCAGTGGTTGGAACTGGGCTGTGTTCTTCTGGGTAGTATTGGGTTATGCATGGGTGTGTTTATATTGGGACGCAGTGGTTGGAACTGGACTGCATTCTTCTGGGTGGCATTGGGTTATGCATGGGTGGGTTTTTATTGGGACGCAGTGGTTGGAACTGGACTGCATTCTTCTGGGTGGCATTGGGTTATGCATGGGTGTGTTTTTATTGGGACGCAGTGGTTGGAACTGGGCTGCGTTCTTTTGGGTGGCATTGGGTATGCATGGGTGTGTTTTTATTGGGAAGCAGTTGTTGGAACTGGGCTGCGTTCTTATGGGTAGCATTGGGTTATGCATGGGTGTGTTTCTATTGGGAAGCAGTGGTTGGAACTGGGCTGCGTTCTTCTGGGTAGCATTGGGTTATGCATCAATTTGTTTTTATTGGGAAGCAGTGGTTGGAACTGGGCTGTGTTCTTCTGGGTAGCATTGGGTTATGCCTGGGTGTGTTTATATTGGGAAGCAGTGGTTGGAACCGGGCTGTGTTCTTCTGTGTAGCATTGGGTTAGGCATGGATGTGGTTTTATTGGGAAGCAGTGGTTGGAACTGGGCTGCCTTCTTCTGGGTAGCATTGGGTTATGCCTGGGTGTGTTTATATTGGGAAGCAGTGGTTGGAACCGGGCTGTGTTCTTCTGGGTAGCATTGGGGTATGAATGGGTGTGTTTGAATTGAGGAGCAGTGGTTGGAACTGGGCTGTGTTCCTCTGGGTAGCATTGGGTTATGCATGGGTGTGTTTGTATTGGTGAGCAGTGGTTGGAACTGGGCTGTGTTCTTCTGAGTAGCAATGGGTTATGCATGGGTGTGTTTTTATTGGGAAGCAGTGTTTGGAACTGGGCTGTGTTCTTCTAGGTAGCTTTGGGTTATGCATGGGTGGGTTTATATTGGGACGCAGTGGTTGGAACTGGGCTGTGTTCTTCTGGGTGGCATTGGGCTATGCATGGGTGTGTTTTTATTGGGACGCAGTGGTTGGAACTGGGCTGTGTTCTTCTGGGTAGCTTTGAGTTATCCATGGGTGGGTTTATATTGGGACACAGTGGTTGGAACTGGGCTGTGTTCTTCTGGGTAGCATTGGGTTATGGATGGGTGCGTTTTTATTGGGCCGCAGTGGTTGGAACTGGGCTGCGTTCTTCTGGATGGCATTGGTTTATGCATGGGTGTGTTTTGATTGGGAAGCAGTGGTTGGAACTGGGCTGTGGTCTTCTGGTTTGCATTGGGTTATGCATGGGTGTGTTTTTATTGAGAAGCAGTGGTTGGAACTGGGCTGTGTTCTTCTGTGTAGCATTGGGTTATGCATGGGTGTGTTTTTATTGGGAAGCAGTGGTTGGAACTGGGTTGTGTTCTTCTGAGTAGCATTGGGTTATGCATGGGTGTGTTTTTTTTGGGAAGTGGTGGTTGGAACTGGGCTGCGTTCTTCTGGGTAGCATTGGGTTATGCATGGGTGTGTTTTTATTGGGAAGCAGTGGTTGGAACTGGGCTCTGTTCTTGTAGGTAGTATGGGGTTAAGCATGGGTGTGTTTTTATTGGGATGCAGTGGTTGGAACTACTGGGCTGTGTTCTTCTGGGTAGCATTGGGTTATGCATGGGTGTGTTTGTATTGGGGAGCAGTGGTTGGAATTGGGCTGTGTTCTTCTGGGTAGCAATGGGTTATGCATGGGTGTGTTTTTATTGGGAAGCAGTGGTTGGAACTGGGCTGTGTTCTTCTGGCTAGCATTGGTTTATGTATGGGTGTGTTTTTATTGGGAAGCAGTGGTTGGAACTGGGCTGTGTTCTTCTGAGTAGCATTGGGTTATGCATGGGTGTGTTTGTATTGGTGAGCAGTGGTTGGAACTGGGCTGTGTTCTTCTGAGTAGCAATGGGTTATGCATGGGTGTGCTTTTATTGGGAAGCAGTGGTTGGAACTGGGCTGTGTTCTTCTGGGTAGTTTGGGTTATGCATGGGTGGGTTTATATTGGGACGCAGTGGTTGGAACTGGGCTATGTTCTTCTGGGTGGCATTGGGCTATGCATGGGTGTGTTTTTATTGGGACACAGTGGTTGGATCTGGGCTGTGTTCTTTTGGGTAGCTTTGGGTTATGCATGGGTGGGTTTATATTGGGACGCAGTGGTTGGAACTGGGCTGTGTTCTTCTGGGTAGTTTGGGTTATGCATGGGTGTGTTTTGATTGGGAAGCAGTGGTTGGAACTGGGCTGTGTTCTTCTGGGTTGCATTGGGTTATGCATGGGTGTGTTTTTATTGAGAAGCAGTGGTTGGAACTAGGCTGCGTTCTTCTAGGTAGCATTGGGTTAAGCATCACTTTGTTTTTTATTGGGAAGCAGTCTTGGAACTGGGCTGTGTTCTTCTGAGTAGCATTGGGTTAGGCATGGGTGTGTTTTTATTGGGAAGCAGTGGTTGGAACTGGGCTGTGTTCTTCTGCATAGCATTGGGTTACGCATGGGTGTGTTTGTATTGGGGAGCAGTGGTTGGAACTGGGCTGTGTTCTTCTGAGTAGCAATGGGTTATGCATGGGTGTGTTTTTATTGGGAAGCAGTGGTTGGAACTGGGCTGTGTTCTTCTGGGTAGTATTGGGTTATGCATGGGTGTGTTTATATTGGGACGCAGTGGTTGGAACTGGACTGCATTCTTCTGGGTGGCATTGGGTTATGCATGGGTGGGTTTTTATTGGGACGCAGTGGTTGGAACTGGACTGCATTCTTCTGGGTGGCATTGGGTTATGCATGGGTGTGTTTTTATTGGGACGCAGTGGTTGGAACTGGGCTGCGTTCTTCTGGGTGGCATTGGGTATGCATGGGTGTGTTTTTATTGGGAAGCAGTTGTTGGAACTGGGCTGCGTTCTTATGGGTAGCATTGGGTTATGCATGGGTGTGTTTCTATTGGGAAGCAGTGGTTGGAACTGGGCTGCGTTCTTCTGGGTAGCATTGGGTTATGCATCAATTTGTTTTTATTGGGAAGCAGTGGTTGGAACTGGGCTGTGTTCTTCTGGGTAGCATTGGGTTATGCCTGGGTGTGTTTATATTGGGAAGCAGTGGTTGGAACCGGGCTGTGTTCTTCTGTGTAGCATTGGGTTAGGCATGGATGTGGTTTTATTGGGAAGCAGTGGTTGGAACTGGGCTGCCTTCTTCTGGGTAGCATTGGGTATGCCTGGGTGTGTTTATATTGGGAAGCAGTGGTTGGAACCGGGCTGTGTTCTTCTGGGTAGCATTGGGGTATGAATGGGTGTGTTTGAATTGAGGAGCAGTGGTTGGAACTGGGCTGTGTTCCTCTGGGTAGCATTGGGTTATGCATGGGTGTGTTTATATTGGGAAGCAGTCGTTGGAACTGGGCTGTGTTCTTCTGGCTAGCATTGGGTTATGTATGGGTGTGTTTCTATTGGGAAGCAGTGGTTGGAACTGGGCTGTGTTCTTCTGAGTAGCATTGGGTTATGCATGGGTGTGTTTTTATTGGGGAGCAGTGGTTGGAACTGGGCTGTGTTCTTCTGGGTAGCATTGGGTTATGCATGGGTGTGTTTGTATTGGTGAGCAGTGGTTGGAACTGGGCTGTGTTCTTCTGAGTAGCAATGGGTTATGCATGGGTGTGTTTTTATTGGGAAGCAGTGTTTGGAACTGGGCTGTGTTCTTCTAGGTAGCTTTGGGTTATGCATGGGTGGGTTTATATTGGGACGCAGTGGTTGGAACTGGGCTGTGTTCTTCTGGGTGGCATTGGGCTATGCATGGGTGTGTTTTTATTGGGACGCAGTGGTTGGAACTGGGCTGTGTTCTTCTGGGTAGCTTTGAGTTATCCATGGGTGGGTTTATATTGGGACGCAGTGGTTGGAACTGGGCTGTGTTCTTCTGGGTAGCATTGGGTTATGGATGGGTGCGTTTTTATTGGGCCGCAGTGGTTGGAACTGGGCTGCGCTCTTCTGGGTGGCATTGGTTTATGCATGGGTGTGTTTTGATTGGGAAGCAGTGGTTGGAACTGGGCTGTGGTCTTCTGGTTTGCATTGGGTTATGCATGGGTGTGTTTTTATTGAGAAGCAGTGGTTGGAACTGGGCTGTGTTCTTCTGTGTAGCATTGGGTTATGCATGGGTGTGTTTTTATTGGGAAGCAGTGGTTGGAACTGGGTTGTGTTCTTCTGAGTAGCATTGGGTTATGCATGGGTGTGTTTTTTTTGGGAAGTGGTGGTTGGAACTGGGCTGCGTTCTTCTGGGTAGCATTGGGTTATGCATGGGTGTGTTTTTATTGGGAAGCAGTGGTTGAACTGGGCTCTGTTCTTGTAGGTAGTATGGGGTTAAGCATGGGTGTGTTTTTATTGGGATGCAGTGGTTGGAACTACTGGGCTGTGTTCTTCTGAGTAGCATTGGGTTATGCATGGGTGTGTTTGTATTGGGGAGCAGTGGTTGGAATTGGGCTGTGTTCTTCTGGGTAGCAATGGGTTATGCATGGGTGTGTTTTTATTGGGAAGCAGTGGTTGGAACTGGGCTGTGTTCTTCTGGCTAGCATTGGTTTATGTATGGGTGTGTTTTTATTGGGAAGCAGTGGTTGGAACTGGGCTGTGTTCTTCTGAGTAGCATTGGGTTATGCATGGGTGTGTTTGTATTGGTGAGCAGTGGTTGGAACTGGGCTGTGTTCTTCTGAGTAGCAATGGGTTATGCATGGGTGTGCTTTTATTGGGAAGCAGTGGTTGGAACTGGGCTGTGTTCTTCTGGGTAGTTTGGGTTATGCATGGGTGGGTTTATATTGGGACGCAGTGGTTGGAACTGGGCTATGTTCTTCTGGGTGGCATTGGGCTATGCATGGGTGTGTTTTTATTGGGACACAGTGGTTGGATCTGGGCTGTGTTCTTTTGGGTAGCTTTGGGTTATGCATGGGTGGGTTTATATTGGGACGCAGTGGTTGGAACTGGGCTGTGTTCTTCTGGGTAGTTTGGGTTATGCATGGGTGTGTTTTGATTGGGAAGCAGTGGTTGGAACTGGGCTGTGTTCTTCTGGGTTGCATTGGGTTATGCATGGGTGTGTTTTTATTGAGAAGCAGTGGTTGGAACTAGGCTGCGTTCTTCTAGGTAGCATTGGGTTAAGCATCACTTTGTTTTTTATTGGGAAGCAGTCTTGGAACTGGGCTGTGTTCTTCTGAGTAGCATTGGGTTAGGCATGGGTGTGTTTTTATTGGGAAGCAGTGGTTGGAACTGGGCTGTGTTCTTCTGCATAGCATTGGGTTACGCATGGGTGTGTTTGTATTGGGGAGCAGTGGTTGGAACTGGGCTGTGTTCTTCTGAGTAGCAATGGGTTATGCATGGGTGTGTTTTTATTGGGAAGCAGTGGTTGGAACTGGGCTGTGTTCTTCTGGGTAGTATTGTTTTATGCATGGGTGTGTTTATATTGGGACGCAGTGGTTGGAACTGGACTGCATTCTTCTGGGTGGCATTGGGTTATGCATGGGTGGGTTTTTATTGGGACGCAGTGGTTGGAACTGGACTGCATTCTTCTGGGTGGCATTGGGTTATGCATGGGTGTGTTTTTATTGGGACGCAGTGGTTGGAACTGGGCTGCGTTCTTCTGGGTGGCATTGGGTATGCATGGGTGTGTTTTTATTGGGAAGCAGTTGTTGGAACTGGGCTGCGTTCTTATGGGTAGCATTGGGTTATGCATGGGTGTGTTTCTATTGGGAAGCAGTGGTTGGAACTGGGCTGCGTTCTTCTGGGTAGCATTGGGTTATGCATCAATTTGTTTTTATTGGGAAGCAGTGGTTGGAACTGGGCTGTGTTCTTCTGGGTAGCATTGGGTTATGCCTGGGTGTGTTTATATTGGGAAGCAGTGGTTGGAACCGGGCTGTGTTCTTCTGTGTAGCATTGGGTTAGGCATGGATGTGGTTTTATTGGGAAGCAGTGGTTGGAACTGGGCTGCCTTCTTCTGGGTAGCATTGGGTATGCCTGGGTGTGTTTATATTGGGAAGCAGTGGTTGGAACCGGGCTGTGTTCTTCTGGGTAGCATTGGGGTATGAATGGGTGTGTTTGAATTGAGGAGCAGTGGTTGGAACTGGGCTGTGTTCCTCTGGGTAGCATTGGGTTATGCATGGGTGTGTTTATATTGGGAAGCAGTCGTTGGAACTGGGCTGTGTTCTTCTGGCTAGCATTGGGTTATGTATGGGTGTGTTTCTATTGGGAAGCAGTGGTTGGAACTGGGCTGTGTTCTTCTGAGTAGCATTGGGTTATGCATGGGTGTGTTTTTATTGGGGAGCAGTGGTTGGAACTGGGCTGTGTTCTTCTGGGTAGCATTGGGTTATGCATGGGTGTGTTTGTATTGGTGAGCAGTGGTTGGAACTGGGCTGTGTTCTTCTGAGTAGCAATGGGTTATGCATGGGTGTGTTTTTATTGGGAAGCAGTGTTTGGAACTGGGCTGTGTTCTTCTAGGTAGCTTTGGGTTATGCATGGGTGGGTTTATATTGGGACGCAGTGGTTGGAACTGGGCTGTGTTCTTCTGGGTGGCATTGGGCTATGCATGGGTGTGTTTTTATTGGGACGCAGTGGTTGGAACTGGGCTGTGTTCTTCTGGATAGCTTTGAGTTATCCATGGGTGGGTTTATATTGGGACGCAGTGGTTGGAACTGGGCTGTGTTCTTCTGGGTAGCATTGGGTTATGGATGGGTGCGTTTTTATTGGGCCGCAGTGGTTGGAACTGGGCTGCGTTCTTCTGGGTGGCATTGGTTTATGCATGGGTGTGTTTTGATTGGGAAGCAGTGGTTGGAACTGGGCTGTGTTCTTCTGGTTTGCATTGGGTTATGCATGGGTGTGTTTTTATTGAGAAGCAGTGGTTGGAACTGGGCTGTGTTCTTCTGTGTAGCATTGGGTTATGCATGGGTGTGTTTTTATTGGGAAGCAGTGGTTGGAACTGGGTTGTGTTCTTCTGAGTAGCATTGGGTTATGCATGGGTGTGTTTTTTTTGGGAAGTGGTGGTTGGAACTGGGCTGCGTTCTTCTGCTTAGCATTGGGTTATGCATGGGTGTGTTTTTATTGGGAAGCAGTGGTTGGAACTGGGCTCTGTTCTTGTAGGTAGTATGGGGTTAAGCATGGGTGTGTTTTTATTGGGATGCAGTGGTTGGAACTACTGGGCTGTGTTCTTCTGGGTAGCATTGGGTTATGCATGGGTGTGTTTGTATTGGGGAGCAGTGGTTGGAATTGGGCTGTGTTCTTCTGGGTAGCAATGGGTTATGCATGGGTGTGTTTTTATTGGGAAGCAGTGGTTGGAACTGGGCTGTGTTCTTCTGGCTAGCATTGATTTATGTATGGGTGTGTTTTTATTGGGAAGCAGTGGTTGGAACTGGGCTGTGTTCTTCTGAGTAGCATTGGGTTATGCATGGGTGTGTTTGTATTGGTGAGCAGTGGTTGGAACTGGGCTGTGTTCTTCTGAGTAGCAATGGGTTATGCATGGGTGTGCTTTTATTGGGAAGCAGTGGTTGGAACTGGGCTGTGTTCTTCTGGGTAGTTTGGGTTATGCATGGGTGGGTTTATATTGGGACGCAGTGGTTGGAACTGGGCTATGTTCTTCTGGGTGGCATTGGGCTATGCATGGGTGTGTTTTTATTGGGACACAGTGGTTGGATCTGGGCTGTGTTCTTTTGGGTAGCTTTGGGTTATGCATGGGTGGGTTTATATTGGGACGCAGTGGTTGGAACTGGGCTGTGTTCTTCTGGGTAGTTTGGGTTATGCATGGGTGTGTTTTGATTGGGAAGCAGTGGTTGGAACTGGGCTGTGTTCTTCTGGGTTGCATTGGGTTATGCATGGGTGTGTTTTTATTGAGAAGCAGTGGTTGGAACTGGGCTGTGTTCTTCTGTGTAGCATTGGGTTATGTATGGGTGTGTTTTTATTGGGAAGCAGTGGTTGGAACTGGGTTGTGTTCTTCTGAGTATCATTGGGTTATGCATGGGTGTGTTTTTTTGGGAAGTGGTGGTTGGAACTGGGCTGCGTTCTTCTGGGTAGCATTGGGTTATGCATGGGTGTGTTTTTATTGGGAAGCAGTGGTTGGAACTGGGCTCTGTTCTTGTAGGTAGTATGGGGTTAAGCATGGGTGTGTTTTTATTGGGATGCAGTGGTTGGAACTACTGGGCTGTGTTCTTCTGGGTAGCATTGGGTTATGCATGGGTGTGTTTGTATTGGGGAGCAGTGGTTGGAATTGGGCTGTGTTCTTCTGGGTAGCAATGGGTTATGCACGGGTGTGTTTTTATTGGGAAGCAGTGATTGGAACTGGGCTGTGTTCTTCTGGGTAGCATTGGGTTATGCATGGGTGTGTTTATATTGGGACGCAGTGGTTGGAACTGGGCTGTGTTCTTCTGGGTGGCATTAGGTTATGCATAGGTGTGTTTTTATTGGGACGCAGTGGTTGGAACTGGACTGCGTTCTTCTGGGTGGCATTGGGTTATGCATGGGTGTGTTTATATTGGGAAGCAGTGGTTGGAACTGGGCTGTGTTCTTCTGGGTGGCATTGAGTTATGAAAGGGTGTGTTTTGATTGGGAAGCAGTGGTTGGAACTGGGCTGTGTTCTTCTGGGTTGCATTGGGTTATGCATGGGTGTGTTTTTATTGAGAAGCAGTGGTTGGAACTGGGCTGTGTTCTTCTGGGTAGCAATGGGTTATGCATGGGTGTGTTTTTATTGAGAAGCAGTAGTAGGAACTGGGCTGTGTTCTTCTGGGTAGCATTGGGTTATGCATGGGTGTATTTTTATTGTGAAGCAGTGGTAGGGCCTGAGCTGTGTTCTTCTGGGTAGCATTGGGTTATGCATGGGTGTGTTTATATTGGGAAGCAGTGGTTGGAACCGGGCAGTGTTCTTCTGGGTAGCATTGGGTTAGGCATGGATGTGGTTTTATTGGGAAGCAGTGGTTGGAACTGGGCTGTGTTCTTCTGGTTGGCATTGGGTTATGCATGGGTGTGCTTTTATTGGGGAGCAGTATTTGGAACTGGGAGGCGTTCTTCTGGATAGCATTGGGTTATGCATGGGTGTGTTTGTATTGGGGAGCAGTGGTTGGAAATGGGCTGTGTTCTTCTGGGTAGCATTGGGTTATGAATGGGTGTGTTTGAATTGAGGAGCAGTGGTTGGAACTGGGCTGTGTTCTTCTGGGTAGCATTGGGTTATGCATGCATGTGTTTATATTGGGAAGCAGTGGTTGGAACTGGGCAGTGGTAGGAACTGGGCTGTGTTCTTCTGGGCAGCATTGGGTTATGCATGGGTGTGTTTTTATTGGGAAGCAGTGGTAGGAACTGGGCTGTGTTCTTCTGGGTAGCATTGGGTTATGCATGGGTGTGTTTATATTGGGAAGCAGTGGTTGGAACCGGGCCGTGTTCTTCTGGGTAGCATTGGGTTAGGCATGGATGTGGTTTTATTGGGAAGCAGTGGTTGGAACTGGGCTGTGTTCTTCTGGTTGGCATTGGGTTATGCATGGGTATGCTTTTATTGGGGAGCAGTGGTTGGAACTGGGAGGCGTTCTTCTGGATAGCATTGGGTTATGCATGGGTGTGTTTGTATTGGGGAGCAGTGGTTGGAACTGGGCTGTGTTCTTCTGGGTGGCATTGGGTTATGCATGGGTGCGTTTTTATTGAGAGGCAGTGGTAGGAACTGGGCAGTGGTAGGAACTGGGCTGTGTTCTTCTGGGTAGCATTGGGTTATGCATGGGTGTGTTTTTATTGGGAAGCAGTGGTAGGAACTGGGCTGTGTTCTTCTGGGTAGTATTGGGTAATGCATGGGTGTGTTTATATTGGGAAGCAGTGGTTGGAACCGTGCGGTGTTCTTCTGGGTAGCATTGGGTTAGGCATGGATGTGGTTTTATTGGGAAGCAGTGGTTGGAACTGGGCTGTGTTCTTCTGGTTGGCATTGGGTTATGCATGGGTGTGCTTTTATTGGGGAGCAGTGGTTACAACTGGGAGGCATTCTTCTGGGTAGCATTGGGTTATGCATGGGTGTGTTTGTATTAGGGAGCAGTGGTTGGAACTGGGCTGTGTTCTTCTGAGTAGCATTGGGTTATGCATGGGTGTGTTTTTATTGGGAAGCAGTGGTTGGAACTGGGCTGTGTTCTTCTGGGTAGCATTGGGTTATGCATGGGTGTGTTTGTATTGGGCAGCAGTGGTTGGAACTGGGCTGTATTTTTCTGGGTAGCAATGGGTTATGCATGGGTGTGTTTTTATTGGGAAGCAGTGGTTGGAACTGGGCAGTGTTCTTCTGGGTAGCATTGGGTTATGCATGGGTGTGTTTTCATTGGGACGCAGTGGTTGGAACTGGACTGCATTCTTGTGGGTGGCATTGGGTTATGCATGGGTGTGTTTTCATTGGGACGCAGTGGTTGGAACTGGACTGCATTCTTGTGGGTGGCATTGGGTTATGCATGGGTGTGTTTTTATTGGGACGCAATGGTTGGAACTGGGCTGCGTTCTTCTGGCTGGCATTGGGTTATGCATGGGTATGTTTTTATTGGGAAGCAGTGGTTGGAACTGGGCTGCGTTCTTCTGGGTGGCATTGGGTTATGCATGGGTGTGTTTTTATTGGGACGCAGTGGTTGGAACTGGGCTGCGTTCTTCTGGGTAGCATTGGGTTATGCATGGGTGTGTTTATATTGGGATGCAGTGGTTGGAAGTGGGCTGTGTTCTTCTGGGTGGCATTGAGTTATGAATGCGTGTGTTTTTATTGGGAAGCAGTGGTTGGAACTGGGCTGTGTTCTTCTGGGTAGCATTGGGTTATGCATGTGTACGTTTTTATTGAGAAGCAGTGGTTGGAACTGGGCTGGGTTCTTCTGGGTAGCATTGGGTTATGCATGGGCGTGTTTTTATTGGGGAGCAGTGGTTGGAACTGGGCTGTGTTCTACTGGGTAGCATTGGGTTATGCATGGGTGTGTTTTTATTGGGACGCAGTGGTTGGAACTGGGCTGTGTTCTTCTGAGTAGCATTGGGTTATGCATGGGTGTGTTTTTATTTGGGAGCAGTGGTTGGAACTGGGCTGTGTTCTTCTGGGTAGCATTGGGTTATGCATGGGTGTGTTTTTATTGGGACGCAGTGGTTGGAACAGGGCTGTGTTCTTCTGGGTAGCATTGGGTTATGCATGGGTGTGTTTATATTGGGACGCAGTGGTTGCAACTGGGCTGTGTTCCTCTGGGTGGCATTGGGTTATGCATGGGTGTGTTTTTATTGGGACGCAGTGGATGGAACTGGACTGCGTTCTTCTGGGTGGCATTGGGTTATGCATGGGTGTGTTTTTATTGGGACGCAGTGGTTGGAACTGGGCTGCGTTCTTCTGGGTGGCATTGGGTTATGCATGGTTTTGTTTTTATTGGGAAGCAGTGGTTGGAACTGGGCTGCGTTCTTCTGGGTAGCATTGGGTTATGCATGGGTGTGTTTTTATTGGGAAGCAGTGGTTGGAACTGGGCTGCGTTCTTCTGGGTAGCATTGGATTATGCATGGGTGTGTTTGTATTGGGGAGCAGTGGTTGGAACTGGGCTGCGTTCTTCTGGGTAGCAATGGGTTATGCATGGGTGTGTTTTTATTGAGAAGCAGTGGTTGGAACTGAGCTGCGTTCTTCTGGGTAGCATTGGGTTAGGCATGGGTGTGTTTATATTGGGACGCAGTGGTTGGAACTGGGCTTTGTTCTTCTGGGTGGCATTCGGTTATGCATAGGTGTGTTTTTATTGGGACGCAGTGGTTGGAGCTGGACTGCGTTCTTCTGGGTGGCATTGGGTTATGCATGGGTGTGTTTTTATTGGGACGCAGTGGTTGGAACTCGGCTGCGTTCTTCTGGGTGGCATTGGGTTATGCATGGGTGTGTTTTTATTGCGAAGCAGTGGTTGGAACTGGGCTGCGTTCTTTTGGGTAGCATTGGGTTATGCATGGGTGTTTTTTTATTGGGAAGCAGTGGTTGGAACTGGGCTGCGTTCTTCTGGGTAGCATTGGGTTATGCATGGGTGTGTTTTTATTGGGAAGCAGTGGTTGGAACTGGGCTGTGTTCTTCTGAGTAGCATTGGGTTATGCATGGGTGTGTTTGTATTGGGGAGCAGTGGTTGGAACTGGGCTGCGTTCTTCTGGGTACCAATGGGTTATGCATGGGTGTGTTTTTATTGGGAAGCAGTGGTTGGAACTGGGCTGTGTTCTTCTGGGTAGCATTGCGTTATGCATGGGTGTGTTTATATTGGGACGCAGTGGTTGGAACTGGGCTTTGTTCTTCTGGGTGGCATTCGGTTATGCATGGGTGTGTTTTTATTGGGACGCAGTGGTTGGAACTCGGCTGCGTTCTTCTGGGTGGCATTGGGTTATGCATGGGTGTGTTTTTATTGGGAAGCAGTGGTTGGAACCGTGCGGTGTTCTTCTGGGTAGCATTGGGTTAGGCATGGATGTGGTTTTATTGGGAAGCAGTGGTTGGAACTGGGCTGTGTTCTTCTGGTTGGCATTGGGTTATGCATGGGTGTGCTTTTATTGGGGAGCAGTGGTTACAACTGGGAGGCATTCTTCTGGGTAGCATTGGGTTATGCATGGGTGTGTTTGTATTAGGGAGCAGTGGTTGGAACTGGGCTGTGTTCTTCTGGGTGGCATTGGGTTATGCATGGGTGTGTTTTTATTGGGACGCAGTGGTTGGAACTGGGCTGTGTTCTTCTGGGTGGCATTGAGTTATGAATGGGTGTGTTTTTATTGGGAAACAGTGGTTGGAACTGGGCTGTGTTCTGGGTAGCATTGGGTTATGCATGGGTGTGTTTTTATTGGGAAGCAGTGGTTGGAACTGGGCTGTGTTCTTCTAAGTAGCATTGGGTTATGCATGGGTGTGTTATATTGGGAAGCAGTGGTTGGAACTGGGCTGTGTTCTTCTGAGTAGCATTGGGTTATGCATGGGTGTGTTTTTATTGGGAAGCAGTGGTTGGAACTGGGCTGTGTTCTTCTGGGTAGCATTGGGTTATGCATGGGTGTGTTTGTATTGGGCAGCAGTGGTTGGAACTGGGCTGTATTTTTCTGGGTAGCAATGGGTTATGCATGGGTGTGTTTTTATTGGGAAGCAGTGGTTGGAACTGGGCAGTGTTCTTCTGGGTAGCATTGGGTTATGCATGGTGTGTTTATATTGGGACGCAGTGGTTGGAACTGGGCTGTGTTCTTCTGGGTGGCATTGGGTTATGCATGGGTGTGTTTTCATTGGGACGCAGTGGTTGGAACTGGACTGCATTCTTGTGGGTGGCATTGGGTTATGCATGGGTGTGTTTTTATTGGGACGCAATGGTTGGAACTGGGCTGCGTTCTTCTGGCTGGCATTGGGTTATGCATGGGTATGTTTTTATTGGGAAGCAGTGGTTGGAACTGGGCTGCGTTCTTCTGGGTGGCATTGGGTTATGCATGGGTGTGTTTTTATTGGGACGCAGTGGTTGGAACTGGGCTGCGTTCTTCTGGGTAGCATTGGGTTATGCATGGGTGTGTTTATATTGGGATGCAGTGGTTGGAACTGGGCTGTGTTCTTCTGGGTGGCATTGAGTTATGAATGCGTGTGTTTTTATTGGGAAGCAGTGGTTGGAACTGGGCTGTGTTCTTCTGGGTAGCATTGGGTTATGCATGTGTACGTTTTTATTGAGAAGCAGTGGTTGGAACTGGGCTGGGTTCTTCTGGGTAGCATTGGGTTATGCATGGGCGTGTTTTTATTGGGGAGCAGTGGTTGGAACTGGGCTGTGTTCTTCTGGGTAGCATTGGGTTATGCATGGGTGTGTTTTTATTGGGACGCAGTGGTTGGAACTGGGCTGTGTTCTTCTGAGTAGCATTGGGTTATGCATGGGTGTGTTTTTATTTGGGAGCAGTGGTTGGAACTGGGCTGTTTTCTTCTGGGTAGCATTGGGTTATGCATGGGTGTGTTTTTATTGGGACGCAGTGGTTGGAACAGGGCTGTGTTCTTCTGGGTAGCATTGGGTTATGCATGGGTGTGTTTATATTGGGACGCAGTGGTTGCAACTGGGCTGTGTTCCTCTGGGTGGCATTGGGTTATGCATGGGTGTGTTTTTATTGGGACGCAGTGGATGGAACTGGACTGCATTCTTCTGGGTGGCATTGGGTTATGCATGGGTGTGTTTTTATTGGGACGCAGTGGTTGGAACTGGGCTGCGTTCTTCTGGGTGGCATTGGGTTATGCATGGTTTTGTTTTTATTGGGAAGCAGTGGTTGGAACTGGGCTGCGTTCTTCTGGGTAGCATTGGGTTATGCATGGGTGTGTTTTTATTGGGAAGCAGTGGTTGGAACTGGGCTGCGTTCTTCTGGGTAGCATTGGATTATGCATGGGTGTGTTTGTATTGGGGAGCAGTGGTTGGAACTGGGCTGCGTTCTTCTGGGTAGCAATGGGTTATGCATGGGTGTGTTTTTATTGAGAAGCAGTGGTTGGAACTGAGCTGTGTTCTTCTGGGTAGCATTGGGTTAGGCATGGGTGTGTTTATATTGGGACGCAGTGGTTGGAACTGGGCTTTGTTCTTCTGGGTGGCATTCGGTTATGCATAGGTGTGTTTTTATTGGGACGCAGTGGTTGGAGCTGGACTGCGTTCTTCTGGGTGGCATTGGGTTATGCATGGGTGTGTTTTTATTGGGACGCAGTGGTTGGAACTCGGCTGCGTTCTTCTGGGTGGCATTGGGTTATGCATGGGTGTGTTTTTATTGCGAAGCAGTGGTTGGAACTGGGCTGCGTTCTTTTGGGTAGCATTGGGTTATGCATGGGTGTTTTTTTATTGGGAAGCAGTGGTTGGAACTGGGCTGCGTTCTTCTGGGTAGCATTGGGTTATGCATGGGTGTGTTTTTATTGGGAAGCAGTGGTTGGAACTGGGCTGTGTTCTTCTGAGTAGCATTGGGTTATGCATGGGTGTGTTTGTATTGGGGAGCAGTGGTTGGAACTGGGCTGCGTTCTTCTGGGTACCAATGGGTTATGCATGGGTGTGTTTTTATTGGGAAGCAGTGGTTGGAACTGGGCTGTGTTCTTCTGGGTAGCATTGCGTTATGCATGGGTGTGTTTATATTGGGACGCAGTGGTTGGAACTGGGCTTTGTTCTTCTGGGTGGCATTCGGTTATGCATGGGTGTGTTTTTATTGGGACGCAGTGGTTGGAACTCGGCTGCGTTCTTCTGGGTGGCATTGGGTTATGCATGGGTGTGTTTTTATTGGGAAGCAGTGGTTGGAACTGGGCTGTGTTCTTTTGGGTAGCATTGGGTTATGCATGGGTGTGTTTTTATTGGGAAGCAGTGGTTGGAACTGGGCTGCGTTCTTCTGGGTAGCATTGGGTTATGCATGGGTGTGTTTTTATTGGGAAGCAGTGGTTGGAACTGGGCTGTGTTCTTTTGGGTAGCATTGGGTTATGCATGGGTGTGTTTTTATTGGGAAGCAGTGGTTGGAACTGGGCTGCGTTCTTCTGGGTAGCATTGGGTTATGCATGGGTGTGTTTTTATTGGGAAGCAGTGGTTGGAACTGGGCTGTGTTCTTCTGAGTAGCATTGGGTTATGCATGGGTGTGTTTTTATTGGGAAGCAGTGGTTGGAACTGGGCTGTGTTCTTCTGGGTAGCATTGGGTTATGCATGGGTGTGTTTGGATTGGGGAGCAGTGGTTGGAGCTCGGCTGTGTTCTTCTGAGTAGCATTGGGTTATGCATGGGTGTGTTTTTATTGGGAAGCAGTGGTTGGAACTGGGCTGTGTTCTTCTGGGTAGCAATGGGTTATACATGGGTGTGTTTTTATTGGGAAGCAGTGGTTGGAACTGGGCAGTGTTCTTCTGGGTAGCATTGTGTTATGCATGGGTGTGTTTATATTGGGACACAGTGGTTGGAACTGGGCTGTGTTCTTCTGGGTGGCATTGGGTTATGCATGGGTGTGTTTTTATTGGGACGCAGTGGTTGGAACTGGGCTGTGTTCTTCTGGGTGGCATTGAGTTATGAATGGGTGTATTTTTATTGGGAAGCAGTGGTTGCAACTGGGCTGTGTTCTGGGTAGCATTGGGTTATGCATGGGTGTGTTTTTATTGGGAAGCAGTGGTTGGAACTGGGCTCTGTTCTTCTGAGTAGCATTG
Organism: Ambystoma mexicanum; assembly: GCF_040938575.1. Lineage (NCBI taxonomy): Eukaryota > Metazoa > Chordata > Amphibia > Caudata > Ambystomatidae > Ambystoma > Ambystoma mexicanum. The sequence continues at coordinate 1,539,376,230 of NC_090932.1, forward strand.
GGTTATGCATGGGTGTGTTTTTATTGGGAAGCAGTGGTTGGAACTGGGCTGTGTTCTTCTGAGTAGCATTGGGTTATGCATGGGTATGTTTTTATTGGGAAGCAGTGGTTGGAACTGGGCTGTGTTCTTCTGGGTAGCATTGGGTTATGCATGGGTGTGTTTGTATTGGGGAGCAGTGGTTGGAACTGGGCTGTATTCTTCTGGGTAGGAATGGGTTATGCATGGGTGTGTTTTTATTGGGAAGCAATGGTTGGAACTGGGCAGTGTTCTTCTGGGTAGCATTGGGTTATGCATGGTGTGTTTATATTGGGACACAGTGGTTGGAACTGGGCTGTGTACTTCTGGGTGGCATTGGGTTATGCATGGGTGTGTTTTCATTGGGACGCAGTGGTTGGAACTGGACTGCATTCTTATGGGTGGCATTAGGTTATGCATGGGTGTGTTTTTATTGGGACGCAGTGGTTGGAACTGGGCTGCGTTCTTCTGGCTGGCATTGGGTTATGCATGGGTATGTTTTTATTGGGAAGCAGTGGTTGGAACTGGGCTGCGTTCTTCTGGGTGGCATTGGGTTATGCATGGGTGTGTTTTTATTGGGAAGCAGTGGTTGGAACTGGGCTGCGTTCTTCTGGGTAGAATTGGGTTATGCATCGATTTGTTTTTATTGGGAAGCAGTGGTTGGAACTGGGTTGTGTTCTTCTGGTAGCATTGCGTTATGCATGGGTGTGTTTATATTGGGAAGCAGTGGTTGGAACCGGGCTGTGTTCTTCTGTGTAGCAGTGGGTTAGGCATGGATGTGGTTTTATTGGGAAGCAGTGGTTGGAACGGGGCTGCGTTCTTCTGGGTAGCATTGGGTTATGCTTGGGTGTGTTTTCATTGGGAAGCAGTGGTTGGAACTGGGTTGTGTTCTGCCTGGTAGTATTGGGTTATACTGGGCTCCAGTATTTTGAACTGGACTGTGTTCTACTGAACAGCATTGGGTTATGCATGGGTGTGTTTGTATTGTGGAGCAGTGGTTGGAACTGGACTGTGTTCTTCTGGGTAGCATTGGGTTATGCATGGGTGTGTTTTTATTGGGACGCAGTGGTTGGAACTGGGCTGTGTTCTTCTGAGTGGCATTGGGTTATGCATGGGTGTGTTTTTATTGGGAAGCAGTGGTTGGAACTGGGCTGTTTTCTTCTGGGTAGAATTGGATTATGCATGGGTGTGTTTTTATTGAGAAGCAGTGGTTGGAACTGGGCTGTGTTCTTTTGGGTAGCATTGGGTTATGCATGGGTGTGTTTTTATTGGGAAGCAGTGGTAGGAACTGGGCTGTGTTCTTCTGGGTAGCATTGGGTTAGGCATGGATGCGGATTTATTGGGAAGCAGTGGTTGGAACGGGGCTACGTTCTTCTGGGTAGCATTGGGTTATGCTTTGGTGTGTTTTCATTGAGAATCAGTGGTTGGAACTGGGCTGTGTTCTTCTGGGTAGCATTGGGTTATGGATGGGTGTGTTTTTATTGGGAAGCAGTGGTTGGAACTGGGCTGCGTTCTTCTGGGTAGAATTGGGTTATGCATCGATTTGTTTTTATTGGGAAGCAGTGGTTGGAACTGGGCTGTGTTCTTCTGGTAGCATTGGGTTATGCATGGGTGTGTTTATATTGGGAAGCAGTGGTTGGAACCGGGCTGTGTTCTTCTGTGTAGCATTGGGTTAGGCATGGATGTGGTTTTATTGGGAAGCAGTGGTTGGAACGGGGCTGCGTTCTTCTGGGTAGCATTGGGTTATGCTTGGGTGTGTTTTCATTGGGAAGCAGTGGTTGGAACTGGGTTGTGTTCTGCCTGGTAGTATTGGGTTATACTGGGCTCCAGTATTTTGAACTGGACTGTGTTCTACTGAACAGCATTGGGTTATGCATGGGTGTGTTTGTATTGTGGAGCAGTGGTTGGAACTGGACTGTGTTCTTCTGGGTAGCATTGGGTTATGCACGGGTGTGTTTTTATTGGGACGCAGTGGTTGGAACTGGGCTGCGTTCTTCTGAGTGGCATTGGGTTATGCATGGGTGTGTTTTTATTGGGAAGCAGTGGTTGGAACTGGGCTGTGTTCTTCTGGGTAGAATTGGATTATGCATGGGTGTGTTTTTATTGAGAAGCAGTGGTTGGAACTGGGCTGTGTTCTTTTGGGTAGCATTCGGTTATGCATGGGTGTGTTTATACTGGGAAGCAGTGGTTGGAACCGGGCAGTGTTCTTCTGGGTAGCATTGGGTTAGGCATGGATGTGGTTTTATTGGGAAGCAGTGGTTGGAACTGGACTGCCTTCTTCTGGGTAGCATTGGGTTATGCATGGGTGTGTTTATACTGGGAAGCAGTGGTTGGAACGGGGCTACGTTCTTCTGGGTAGCATTGGGTTATGCTTTGGTGTGTTTTCATTGAGAATCAGTGGTTGGAACTGGGCTGTGTTCTTCTGGGTAGCATTGGGTTATGCATGGGTGTGTTTCTATTGGGAAGCAGTGGTTGGAACTGGGCTGTGTTCTTCTGGCTAGCATTGGGTTATGTATGGGTGTGTTTTTATTGGGAAGCAGTGGTTGGAACTGGGCTGTGTTCTTCTGGGTAGCATTGGGTTATGCCTGGGTGTGTTTATATTGGGAAGCAGTGGTTGGAACCGGGCTGTGTTCTTCTGTGTAGCATTGGGTTAGGCATGGATGTGGTTTTATTGGGAAGCAGTGGTTGGAACTGGGCTGCCTTCTTCTGGGTAGCATTGGGTTATGCCTGGGTGTGTTTATATTGGGAAGCAGTGGTTGGAACCGGGCTGTGTTCTTCTGGGTAGCATTGGGGTATGAATGGGTGTGTTTGAATTGAGGAGCAGTGGTTGGAACTGGGCTGTGTTCTTCTGGGTAGCATTGGGTTATGCATTGGTGTGTTTATATTGGGAAGCAGTGGTTGGAACTGGGCTGTGTTCTTCTGGCTAGCATTGGGTTATGTATGGGTGTGTTTTTATTGGGAAGCAGTGGTTGGAACTGGGCTGTGTTCTTCTGAGTAGCATTGGGTTATGCATGGGTTTGTTTTTGTTGGGGAGCAGTGGTTGGAACTGGGATGTGTTCTTCTGGGTAGCATTGGGTTATGCATGGGTGTGTTTGTATTGGTGAGCAGTGGTTGGAACTGGGCTGTGTTCTTCTGAGTAGCAATGGGTTATGCATGGGTGTGTTTTTATTGGGAAGCAGTGTTTGGAACTGGGCTGTGTTCTTCTGGGTAGCTTTGAGTTATTCATGGGTAGGTTTATATTGGGACGCAGTGGTTGGAACTGGGCTGTGTTCTTCTGGGTAGCATTGGGTTATGGATGGGTGCGTTTTTATTGGGCCGCAGTGGTTGGAACTGGGCTGCGTTCTTCTGGGTGGCATTGGTTTATGCATGGGTGTGTTTTGATTGGGAAGCAGTGGTTGGAACTGGGCTGTGTTCTTCTGGTTTGCATTGGGTTATGCATGGGTGTGTTTTTATTGAGAAGCAGTGGTTGGAACTGGGCTGTGTTCTTCTGTGTAGCATTGGGTTATGCATGGGTGTGTTTTTATTGGGAAGCAGTGGTTGGAACTGGGTTGTGTTCTTCTGAGTAGCATTGGGTTATGCATGGGTGTGTTTTTTTTGGGAAGTGGTGGTTGAAACTGGGCTGCGTTCTTCTGGGTAGCATTGGGTTATGCATGGGTGTGTTTTTATTGGGAAGCAGTGGTTGGAACTGGGCTCTGTTCTTGTAGGTAGTATGGGGTTAAGCATGGGTGTGTTTTTATTGGGAAGCAGTGGTTGGAACTACTGGGCTGTGTTCTTCTGGGTAGCATTGGGTTATGCATGGGTGTGTTTGTATTGGGGAGCAGTGGTTGGAATTGGGCTGTGTTCTTCTGGGTAGCAATGGGTTATGCATGGGTGTGTTTTTATTGGGAAGCAGTGGTTGGAACTGGGCTGTGTTCTTCTGGCTAGCATTGGTTTATGTATGGGTGTGTTTTTATTGGGAAGCAGTGGTTGGAACTGGGCTGTGTTCTTCTGGGTGGCATTGGGCTATGCATGGGTGTGTTTTTATTGGGGAGCAGTGGTTGGAACTGGGCTGTGTTCTTCTGGGTAGCATTGGGTTATGCATGGGTGTGTTTGTATTGGTGAGCAGTGGTTGGAACTGGGCTGTGTTCTTCTGAGTAGCAATGGGTTATGCATGGGTGTGTTTTTATTGGGACGCAGTGGTTGGAACTGGGCTGTGTTCTTCTGGGTAGCTTTGAGTTATCCATGGGTGGGTTTATATTGGGACGCAGTGGTTGGAACTGGGCTGTGTTCTTCTGGGTGGCATTGGGCTATGCATGGGTGTGTTTTTATTGGGACGCAGTGGTTGGAACTGGGCTGTGTTCTTCTGGGTAGCTTTGAGTTATCCATGGGTGGGTTTATATTGGGACGCAGTGGTTGGAACTGGGCTGTGTTCTTCTGGGTAGCATTGGGTTATGGATGGGTGCGTTTTTATTGGGCCGCAGTGGTTGGAACTGGGCTGTGTTCTTCTGGTTTGCATTGGGTTATGCATGGGTGTGTTTTTATTGAGAAGCAGTGGTTGGAACTGGGCTGTGTTCTTTTGTGTAGCATTGGGTTATGCATGGGTGTGTTTTTATTGGGAAGCAGTGGTTGGAACTGGGTTGTGTTCTTCTGAGTAGCATTGGGTTATGCATGGGTGTGTTTTTTTGGGAAGTGGTGGTTGGAACTGGGCTGCGTTCTTCTGGGTAGCATTGGGTTATGCATGGGTGTGTTTTTATTGGGAAGCAGTGGTTGGAACTGGGCTCTGTTCTTGTAGGTAGTATGGGGTTAAGCATGGGTGTGTTTTTATTGGGATGCAGTGGTTGGAACTACTGGGCTGTGTTCTTCTGGGTAGCATTGGGTTATGCATGGGTGTGTTTGTATTGGGGAGCAGTGGTTGGAATTGGGCTGTGTTTTTCTGGGTAGCAATGGGTTATGCATGGGTGTGTTTTTATTGGGAAGCAGTGGTTGGAACTGGGCTGTGTTCTTCTGGCTAGCATTCGGTTATGTATGGGTGTGTTTTTATTGGGAAGCAGTGGTTGGAACTGGGCTGTGTTCTTCTGAGTAGCATTGGGTTATGGATGGGTGCATTTTTATTGGGACACAGTGGTTGGAACTGGGCTGCGTTCTTCTGGGTGGCATTGGGATATGCATGGGTGTGTTTTGATTGTGAAGCAGTGGTTGGAACTGGGCTGTTTTCACTGGGTTGCATTGGGTTATGCATGGGTGTGTTTTTATTGAGAAGCAGTGGTTGGAACTGGGCTGTGTTCTTCTGGGTAGCATTGGGTTATGCATGGGTGTGTTTTTATTGAGAAGCAGTGGTAGGAACTGGGCTGTGTTCTTCTGGGTAGCATTGGGTTATACATCCGTGTGTTTTTATTGGGAAGCAGTGGTAGGAACTGGGCTGTGTTCTTCTGGGTAGCATTGGGTTATGCATGGGTGTGTTTATATTGGGAAGCAGTGGTTGGAACCGGGCGGTGTTCTTCTGGGTAGCATTGGGTTAGGCATGGATGTGGTTTTATTGGGAAGCAGTGGTTGGAACTGGGCTGTGTTCTTCTGGTTGGCATTGGGTTATGCATGGGTGTGCTTTTATTGGGGAGCAGTGGTTGGAACTGGGTGGCGTTCTTCTGGGTAGCATTGGGTTAATCATGGATGTGTTTGTATTGGGGTGCAGTGGTTGGAACTGGGCTGTGTTCTTCTGGGTAGCATTGGGTTATGCATGGGTGTGTTTATATTGGGAAGCAGTGGTTGGAACTGGGCTGTGTTCTTCTGGGTAGCATTGGGTTATGCATGGGTGTGTTTTTATTGGGAAGCAGTGGTTGGAACTGGGCTGTGTTCTTCTGAGTAGCATTGGGTTATGCATGGGTGTGTTTTTATTGGGAAGCAGTGGTTGGAACTGGGTTGTGTTCTTCTGGGTAGCATTGGGTTATGCTTGGGTGTGTTTTCATTGGGAAGCAGTGGTTGGAACTGGGTTGTGTTCTTCTGAGTAGCATTGGGTTATGCATGGGTGTGTTTTTTTTGGGAAGTGGTGGTTGGAACTGGGCTGCGTTCTTCTGGGTAGCATTGGGTTATGCATGGGTGTGTTTTTATTGGGAAGCAGTGGTTGGAACTGGGCTCTGTTCTTGTAGGTAGTATGGGGTTAAGCATGGGTGTGTTTTTATTGGGATGCAGTGGTTGGAACTACTGGGCTGTGTTCTTCTGGGTAGCATTGGGTTATGCATGGGTGTGTTTGTATTGGGGAGCAGTGGTTGGAATTGGGCTGTGTTTTTCTGGGTAGCAATGGGTTATGCATGGGTGTGTTTTTATTGGGAAGCAGTGGTTGGAACTGGGCTGTGTTCTTCTGGGTAGCATTGGGTTATGCATGGGTGTGTTTGTATTGGGGAGCAGTGGTTGGAACTGGGCTGTATTCTTCTGGGTAGGAATGGGTTATGCATGGGTGTGTTTTTATTGGGAAGCAATGGTTGGAACTGGGCAGTGTTCTTCTGGGTAGCATTGGGTTATGCATGGTGTGTTTATATTGGGACACAGTGGTTGGAACTGGGCTGTGTACTTCTGGGTGGCATTGGGTTATGCATGGGTGTGTTTTCATTGGGACGCAGTGGTTGGAACTGGACTGCATTCTTATGGGTGGCATTAGGTTATGCATGGGTGTGTTTTTATTGGGACGCAGTGGTTGGAACTGGGCTGCGTTCTTCTGGCTGGCATTGGGTTATGCATGGGTATGTTTTTATTGGGAAGCAGTGGTTGGAACTGGGCTGCGTTCTTCTGGGTGGCATTGGGTTATGCATGGGTGTGTTTTTATTGGGAAGCAGTGGTTGGAACTGGGCTGCGTTCTTCTGGGTAGAATTGGGTTATGCATCGATTTGTTTTTATTGGGAAGCAGTGGTTGGAACTGGGTTGTGTTCTTCTGGTAGCATTGCGTTATGCATGGGTGTGTTTATATTGGGAAGCAGTGGTTGGAACCGGGCTGTGTTCTTCTGTGTAGCAGTGGGTTAGGCATGGATGTGGTTTTATTGGGAAGCAGTGGTTGGAACGGGGCTGCGTTCTTCTGGGTAGCATTGGGTTATGCTTGGGTGTGTTTTCATTGGGAAGCAGTGGTTGGAACTGGGTTGTGTTCTGCCTGGTAGTATTGGGTTATACTGGGCTCCAGTATTTTGAACTGGACTGTGTTCTACTGAACAGCATTGGGTTATGCATGGGTGTGTTTGTATTGTGGAGCAGTGGTTGGAACTGGACTGTGTTCTTCTGGGTAGCATTGGGTTATGCATGGGTGTGTTTTTATTGGGACGCAGTGGTTGGAACTGGGCTGTGTTCTTCTGAGTGGCATTGGGTTATGCATGGGTGTGTTTTTATTGGGAAGTAGTGGTTGGAACTGGGCTGTTTTCTTCTGGGTAGAATTGGATTATGCATGGGTGTGTTTTTATTGAGAAGCAGTGGTTGGAACTGGGCTGTGTTCTTTTGGGTAGCATTGGGTTATGCATGGGTGTGTTTTTATTGGGAAGCAGTGGTAGGAACTGGGCTGTGTTCTTCTGGGTAGCATTGGGTTAGGCATGGATGCGGATTTATTGGGAAGCAGTGGTTGGAACGGGGCTACGTTCTTCTGGGTAGCATTGGGTTATGCTTTGGTGTGTTTTCATTGAGAATCAGTGGTTGGAACTGGGCTGTGTTCTTCTGGGTAGCATTGGGTTATGGATGGGTGTGTTTTTATTGGGAAGCAGTGGTTGGAACTGGGCTGCGTTCTTCTGGGTAGAATTGGGTTATGCATCGATTTGTTTTTATTGGGAAGCAGTGGTTGGAACTGGGCTGTGTTCTTCTGGTAGCATTGGGTTATGCATGGGTGTGTTTATATTGGGAAGCAGTGGTTGGAACCGGGCTGTGTTCTTCTGTGTAGCATTGGGTTAGGCATGGATGTGGTTTTATTGGGAAGCAGTGGTTGGAACGGGGCTGCGTTCTTCTGGGTAGCATTGGGTTATGCTTGGGTGTGTTTTCATTGGGAAGCAGTGGTTGGAACTGGGTTGTGTTCTGCCTGGTAGTATTGGGTTATACTGGGCTCCAGTATTTTGAACTGGACTGTGTTCTACTGAACAGCATTGGGTTATGCATGGGTGTGTTTGTATTGTGGAGCAGTGGTTGGAACTGGACTGTGTTCTTCTGGGTAGCATTGGGTTATGCACGGGTGTGTTTTTATTGGGACGCAGTGGTTGGAACTGGGCTGCGTTCTTCTGAGTGGCATTGGGTTATGCATGGGTGTGTTTTTATTGGGAAGCAGTGGTTGGAACTGGGCTGTGTTCTTCTGGGTAGAATTGGATTATGCATGGGTGTGTTTTTATTGAGAAGCAGTGGTTGGAACTGGGCTGTGTTCTTTTGGGTAGCATTCGGTTATGCATGGGTGTGTTTATACTGGGAAGCAGTGGTTGGAACCGGGCAGTGTTCTTCTGGGTAGCATTGGGTTAGGCATGGATGTGGTTTTATTGGGAAGCAGTGGTTGGAACTGGACTGCCTTCTTCTGGGTAGCATTGGGTTATGCATGGGTGTGTTTATACTGGGAAGCAGTGGTTGGAACGGGGCTACGTTCTTCTGGGTAGCATTGGGTTATGCTTTGGTGTGTTTTCATTGAGAATCAGTGGTTGGAACTGGGCTGTGTTCTTCTGGGTAGCATTGGGTTATGCATGGGTGTGTTTCTATTGGGAAGCAGTGGTTGGAACTGGGCTGTGTTCTTCTGGCTAGCATTGGGTTATGTATGGGTGTGTTTTTATTGGGAAGCAGTGGTTGGAACTGGGCTGTGTTCTTCTGGGTAGCATTGGGTTATGCCTGGGTGTGTTTATATTGGGAAGCAGTGGTTGGAACCGGGCTGTGTTCTTCTGTGTAGCATTGGGTTAGGCATGGATGTGGTTTTATTGGGAAGCAGTGGTTGGAACTGGGCTGCCTTCTTCTGGGTAGCATTGGGTTATGCCTGGGTGTGTTTATATTGGGAAGCAGTGGTTGGAACCGGGCTGTGTTCTTCTGGGTAGCATTGGGGTATGAATGGGTGTGTTTGAATTGAGGAGCAGTGGTTGGAACTGGGCTGTGTTCTTCTGGGTAGCATTGGGTTATGCATTGGTGTGTTTATATTGGGAAGCAGTGGTTGGAACTGGGCTGTGTTCTTCTGGCTAGCATTGGGTTATGTATGGGTGTGTTTTTATTGGGAAGCAGTGGTTGGAACTGGGCTGTGTTCTTCTGAGTAGCATTGGGTTATGCATGGGTTTGTTTTTGTTGGGGAGCAGTGGTTGGAACTGGGATGTGTTCTTCTGGGTAGCATTGGGTTATGCATGGGTGTGTTTGTATTGGTGAGCAGTGGTTGGAACTGGGCTGTGTTCTTCTGAGTAGCAATGGGTTATGCATGGGTGTGTTTTTATTGGGAAGCAGTGTTTGGAACTGGGCTGTGTTCTTCTGGGTAGCTTTGAGTTATTCATGGGTAGGTTTATATTGGGACGCAGTGGTTGGAACTGGGCTGTGTTCTTCTGGGTAGCATTGGGTTATGGATGGGTGCGTTTTTATTGGGCCGCAGTGGTTGGAACTGGGCTGCGTTCTTCTGGGTGGCATTGGTTTATGCATGGGTGTGTTTTGATTGGGAAGCAGTGGTTGGAACTGGGCTGTGTTCTTCTGGTTTGCATTGGGTTATGCATGGGTGTGTTTTTATTGAGAAGCAGTGGTTGGAACTGGGCTGTGTTCTTCTGTGTAGCATTGGGTTATGCATGGGTGTGTTTTTATTGGGAAGCAGTGGTTGGAACTGGGTTGTGTTCTTCTGAGTAGCATTGGGTTATGCATGGGTGTGTTTTTTTTGGGAAGTGGTGGTTGAAACTGGGCTGCGTTCTTCTGGGTAGCATTGGGTTATGCATGGGTGTGTTTTTATTGGGAAGCAGTGGTTGGAACTGGGCTCTGTTCTTGTAGGTAGTATGGGGTTAAGCATGGGTGTGTTTTTATTGGGATGCAGTGGTTGGAACTACTGGGCTGTGTTCTTCTGGGTAGCATTGGGTTATGCATGGGTGTGTTTGTATTGGGGAGCAGTGGTTGGAATTGGGCTGTGTTCTTCTGGGTAGCAATGGGTTATGCATGGGTGTGTTTTTATTGGGAAGCAGTGGTTGGAACTGGGCTGTGTTCTTCTGGCTAGCATTGGTTTATGTATGGGTGTGTTTTTATTGGGAAGCAGTGGTTGGAACTGGGCTGTGTTCTTCTGGGTGGCATTGGGCTATGCATGGGTGTGTTTTTATTGGGGAGCAGTGGTTGGAACTGGGCTGTGTTCTTCTGGGTAGCATTGGGTTATGCATGGGTGTGTTTGTATTGGTGAGCAGTGGTTGGAACTGGGCTGTGTTCTTCTGAGTAGCAATGGGTTATGCATGGGTGTGTTTTTATTGGGACGCAGTGGTTGGAACTGGGCTGTGTTCTTCTGGGTAGCTTTGAGTTATCCATGGGTGGGTTTATATTGGGACGCAGTGGTTGGAACTGGGCTGTGTTCTTCTGGGTGGCATTGGGCTATGCATGGGTGTGTTTTTATTGGGACGCAGTGGTTGGAACTGGGCTGTGTTCTTCTGGGTAGCTTTGAGTTATCCATGGGTGGGTTTATATTGGGACGCAGTGGTTGGAACTGGGCTGTGTTCTTCTGGGTAGCATTGGGTTATGGATGGGTGCGTTTTTATTGGGCCGCAGTGGTTGGAACTGGGCTGTGTTCTTCTGGTTTGCATTGGGTTATGCATGGGTGTGTTTTTATTGAGAAGCAGTGGTTGGAACTGGGCTGTGTTCTTTTGTGTAGCATTGGGTTATGCATGGGTGTGTTTTTATTGGGAAGCAGTGGTTGGAACTGGGTTGTGTTCTTCTGAGTAGCATTGGGTTATGCATGGGTGTGTTTTTTTGGGAAGTGGTGGTTGGAACTGGGCTGCGTTCTTCTGGGTAGCATTGGGTTATGCATGGGTGTGTTTTTATTGGGAAGCAGTGGTTGGAACTGGGCTCTGTTCTTGTAGGTAGTATGGGGTTAAGCATGGGTGTGTTTTTATTGGGATGCAGTGGTTGGAACTACTGGGCTGTGTTCTTCTGGGTAGCATTGGGTTATGCATGGGTGTGTTTGTATTGGGGAGCAGTGGTTGGAATTGGGCTGTGTTTTTCTGGGTAGCAATGGGTTATGCATGGGTGTGTTTTTATTGGGAAGCAGTGGTTGGAACTGGGCTGTGTTCTTCTGGCTAGCATTCGGTTATGTATGGGTGTGTTTTTATTGGGAAGCAGTGGTTGGAACTGGGCTGTGTTCTTCTGAGTAGCATTGGGTTATGGATGGGTGCATTTTTATTGGGACACAGTGGTTGGAACTGGGCTGCGTTCTTCTGGGTGGCATTGGGATATGCATGGGTGTGTTTTGATTGTGAAGCAGTGGTTGGAACTGGGCTGTTTTCACTGGGTTGCATTGGGTTATGCATGGGTGTGTTTTTATTGAGAAGCAGTGGTTGGAACTGGGCTGTGTTCTTCTGGGTAGCATTGGGTTATGCATGGGTGTGTTTTTATTGAGAAGCAGTGGTAGGAACTGGGCTGTGTTCTTCTGGGTAGCATTGGGTTATACATCCGTGTGTTTTTATTGGGAAGCAGTGGTAGGAACTGGGCTGTGTTCTTCTGGGTAGCATTGGGTTATGCATGGGTGTGTTTATATTGGGAAGCAGTGGTTGGAACCGGGCGGTGTTCTTCTGGGTAGCATTGGGTTAGGCATGGATGTGGTTTTATTGGGAAGCAGTGGTTGGAACTGGGCTGTGTTCTTCTGGTTGGCATTGGGTTATGCATGGGTGTGCTTTTATTGGGGAGCAGTGCTTGGAACTGGGTGGCGTTCTTCTGGGTAGCATTGGGTTAATCATGGATGTGTTTGTATTGGGGTGCAGTGGTTGGAACTGGGCTGTGTTCTTCTGGGTAGCATTGGGTTATGCATGGGTGTGTTTATATTGGGAAGCAGTGGTTGGAACTGGGCTGTGTTCTTCTGGGTAGCATTGGGTTATGCATGGGTGTGTTTTTATTGGGAAGCAGTGGTTGGAACTGGGCTGTGTTCTTCTGAGTAGCATTGGGTTATGCATGGGTGTGTTTTTATTGGGAAGCAGTGGTTGGAACTGGGTTGTGTTCTTCTGGGTAGCATTGGGTTATGCTTGGGTGTGTTTTCATTGGGAAGCAGTGGTTGGAACTGGGTTGTGTTCTTCTGAGTAGCATTGGGTTATGCATGGGTGTGTTTTTTTTGGGAAGTGGTGGTTGGAACTGGGCTGCGTTCTTCTGGGTAGCATTGGGTTATGCATGGGTGTGTTTTTATTGGGAAGCAGTGGTTGGAACTGGGCTCTGTTCTTGTAGGTAGTATGGGGTTAAGCATGGGTGTGTTTTTATTGGGATGCAGTGGTTGGAACTACTGGGCTGTGTTCTTCTGGGTAGCATTGGGTTATGCATGGGTGTGTTTGTATTGGGGAGCAGTGGTTGGAATTGGGCTGTGTTTTTCTGGGTAGCAATGGGTTATGCATGGGTGTGTTTTTATTGGGAAGCAGTGGTTGGAACTGGGCTGTGTTCTTCTGGCTAGCATTGGGTTATGTATGGGTGTGTTTTTATTGGGAAGCAGTGGTTGGAACTGGGCTGTGTTCTTCTGAGTAGCATTGGGTTATGGATGGGTGCGTTTTTATTGGGACACAGTGGTTGGAACTGGGCTGCGTTCTTCTGGGTGGCATTGGGATATGCATGGGTGTGTTTTGATTGTGAAGCAGTGGTTGGAACTGGGCTGTTTTCACTGGGTTGCATTGGGTTATGCATGGGTGTGTTTTTATTGAGAAGCAGTGGTTGGAACTGGGCTGTGTTCTTCTGGGTAGCATTGGGTTATGCATGGGTGTGTTTTTATTGAGAAGCAGTGGTAGGAACTTGGCTGTGTTCTTCTGGGTAGCATTGGGTTATACATCCGTGTGTTTTTATTGGGAAGCAGTGGTAGGAACTGGGCTGTGTTCTTCTGGGTAGCATTGGGTTATGCATGGGTGTGTTTATATTGGGAAGCAGTGGTTGGAACCGGGCGGTGTTCTTCTGGGTAGCATTGGGTTAGGCATGGATGTGGTTTTATTGGGAAGCAGTGGTTGGAACTGGGCTGTGTTCTTCTGGTTGGCATTGGGTTATGCATGGGTGTGCTTTTATTGGGGAGCAGTGGTTGGAACTGGGTGGCGTTCTTCTGGGTAGCATTGGGTTAATCATGGGTGTGTTTGTATTGGGGTGCAGTGGTTGGAACTGGGCTGTGTTCTTCTGGGTAGCATTGGGTTATGCATGGGTGTGTTTATATTGGGAAGCAGTGGTTGGAACTGGGCTGTGTTCTTCTGGGTAGCATTGGGTTATGCATGGGTGTGTTTTTATTGCGAAGCAGTGGTTGGAACTGGACTGTGTTCTTCTGAGTAGCATTGGGTTATGCATGGGTGTGTTTTTATTGGGAAGCAGTGGTTGGAACTGGGTTGTGTTCTTCTGGGTAGCATTGGGTTATGCTTGGGTGTGTTTTCATTGGGAAGCAGTGGTTGGAACTGGGTTGTGTTCTGCCTGGTAGTATTGGGTTATGCTGGGCTCCAGTATTTTGAACTGGACTGTGTTCTACTGAACAGCATTGGGTTATGCATGGGTGTGTTTGTATTGAGGAGCAATGGTTGGAACTGGGCTGTGTTCTTCTGGGTAGCATTGGGTTATGGATAGGTGTGTTTTTATTGGGAAGCAGTGGTTGGAACTGGGCTGCGTTCTTCTGGGTGGCATTGGGTTATGCATGGGTGTGTTTTGATTGGGAAGCAGTGGTTGGAACAGGGCTGTGTTCTTCTGGGTTGCATTGGGTTATGCATGGGTGTGTTTTTATTGAGAAGCAGTGGTTGGAACTGGGCTGTGTTCTTCTGTGTATCATTGGGTTATGCATGGGTGTGTTTTTATTGAGAAGCAGTGGTTGGAACTGGGCGGCGTTCTTCTGGGTAGCATTGGGTTATGCATGGGTGTGTTTGTATTGGGGAGCAGTGGTTGGAACTGGGCTGTGTCCTTCTGGGTAGCATTGGGTTATGCTTGGGTGTGTTTATATTGTGAAGCAGTGGTTGGAACTGGGCTGTGTTCTTCTGGGTGGCATTGGGTTATGAATGGGTGTGTTTTTATTGGGAAGCAGTGGTTGGAACGGGGCTGTGTTCTTCTGGGTAGCATTGGGTTATGCATGGGTGTGTTTTTATTGGGAAGCAGTGGTTGGAACTGGGCTGTGTTCTTCTGGGTAGCATTGGGTTATGCATGGGTGTGTTTTTATTGGGAAGCAGTGGTTGGAACTGGGCTGTGTTCTTCTGAGTAGCATTGGGTTATGCATGGGTGTGTTTTTATTGGGGAGCAGTGGTTGGAACTGGGCTGTGTTCTTCTGGGTAGCATTGGGTTATGCATGGGTGTGTTTGTATTGGTGAGCAGTGGTTGGAACTGGGCTGTGTTCTTCTGGGTAGCAATGGGTTATGCATGGGTGTGTTTTTATTGGGAAGAAGTTGTTGGAACTGGGCTGTGTTCTTCTGGGTAGCATTGGGATATGCATGGGTGTGTTTATATTTGGACACAGTGGTTGGAACTGGGCTGTGTTCTTCTGGGTGGAATTGGGTTATGCATGGGTGTGTTTTTATTGGGACGCAGTGGTTGGAACTGGGCTGTGTTCTTCTGGGTAGCATTGGGTTATGCATGGGTGTGTTTGTATTGGTGAGCAGTGGTTGGAACTGGGCTGTGTTCTTCTGGGTAGCAATGGGTTATGCATGGGTGTGTTTTTATTGGGAAGAAGTTGTTGGAACTGGGCTGTGTTCTTCTGGGTAGCATTGGGATATGCATGGGTGTGTTTATATTTGGACACAGTGGTTGGAACTGGGCTGTGTTCTTCTGGGTAGCATTGGGTTATGCATGGGTGTGTTTTTATTGGGAAGCAGTGGTTGGAACTGGGCTGTGTTCTTCTGAGTAGCATTGGGTTATGCATGGGTGTGTTTTTATTGGGGAGCAGTGGTTGGAACTGGGCTGTGTTCTTCTGGGTAGCATTGGGTTATGCATGGGTGTGTTTGTATTGGTGAGCAGTGGTTGGAACTGGGCTGTGTTCTTCTGGGTAGCAATGGGTTATGCATGGGTGTGTTTTTATTGGGAAGCAGTGGTTGGAACTGGGCTGTGTTCTTCTGGGTAGCATTGGGTTATGCATGGGTGTGTTTGGATTGGGGAGCAGTGGTTGGAGCTCGGCTGTGTTCTTCTGAGTAGCATTGGGTTATGCATGGGTGTGTTTTTATTGGGAAGCAGTGGTTGGAACTGGGCTGTGTTCTTCTGGGTAGCAATGGGTTATACATGGGTGTGTTTTTATTGGGAAGCAGTGGTTGGAACTGGGCAGTGTTCTTCTGGGTAGCATTGTGTTATGCATGGGTGTGTTTATATTGGGACACAGTGGTTGGAACTGGGCTGTGTTCTTCTGGGTGGCATTGGGTTATGCATGGGTGTGTTTTTATTGGGACGCAGTGGTTGGAACTGGGCTGTGTTCTTCTGGGTGGCATTGAGTTATGAATGGGTGTGTTTTTATTGGGAAGCAGTGGTTGCAACTGGGCTGTGTTCTGGGTAGCATTGGGTTATGCATGGGTGTGTTTTTATTGGGAAGCAGTGGTTGGAACTGGGCTCTGTTCTTCTGAGTAGCATTGGGTTATGCATGGGTGTGTTTTTATTGGGAAGCAGTGGTTGGAACTGGGCTGTGTTCTTCTGAGTAGCATTGGGTTATGCATGGGTATGTTTTTATTGGGAAGCAGTGGTTGGAACTGGGCTGTGTTCTTCTGGGTAGCATTGGGTTATGCATGGGTGTGTTTGTATTGGGGAGCAGTGGTTGGAACTGGGCTGTATTCTTCTGGGTAGGAATGGGTTATGCATGGGTGTGTTTTTATTGGGAAGCAATGGTTGGAACTGGGCAGTGTTCTTCTGGGTAGCATTGGGTTATGCATGGTGTGTTTATATTGGGACACAGTGGTTGGAACTGGGCTGTGTACTTCTGGGTGGCATTGGGTTATGCATGGGTGTGTTTTCATTGGGACGCAGTGGTTGGAACTGGACTGCATTCTTATGGGTGGCATTAGGTTATGCATGGGTGTGTTTTTATTGGGACGCAGTGGTTGGAACTGGGCTGCGTTCTTCTGGCTGGCATTGGGTTATGCATGGGTATGTTTTTATTGGGAAGCAGTGGTTGGAACTGGGCTGCGTTCTTCTGGGTGGCATTGGGTTATGCATGGGTGTGTTTTTATTGGGAAGCAGTGGTTGGAACTGGGCTGCGTTCTTCTGGGTAGAATTGGGTTATGCATCGATTTGTTTTTATTGGGAAGCAGTGGTTGGAACTGGGTTGTGTTCTTCTGGTAGCATTGCGTTATGCATGGGTGTGTTTATATTGGGAAGCAGTGGTTGGAACCGGGCTGTGTTCTTCTGTGTAGCAGTGGGTTAGGCATGGATGTGGTTTTATTGGGAAGCAGTGGTTGGAACGGGGCTGCGTTCTTCTGGGTAGCATTGGGTTATGCTTGGGTGTGTTTTCATTGGGAAGCAGTGGTTGGAACTGGGTTGTGTTCTGCCTGGTAGTATTGGGTTATACTGGGCTCCAGTATTTTGAACTGGACTGTGTTCTACTGAACAGCATTGGGTTATGCATGGGTGTGTTTGTATTGTGGAGCAGTGGTTGGAACTGGACTGTGTTCTTCTGGGTAGCATTGGGTTATGCATGGGTGTGTTTATATTTGGACACAGTGGTTGGAACTGGGCTGTGTTCTTCTGGGTAGCATTGGGTTATGCATGGGTGTGTTTTTATTGGGAAGCAGTGGTTGGAACTGGGCTGTGTTCTTCTGAGTAGCATTGGGTTATGCATGGGTGTGTTTTTATTGGGGAGCAGTGGTTGGAACTGGGCTGTGTTCTTCTGGGTAGCATTGGGTTATGCATGGGTGTGTTTGTATTGGTGAGCAGTGGTTGGAACTGGGCTGTGTTCTTCTGGGTAGCAATGGGTTATGCATGGGTGTGTTTTTATTGGGAAGCAGTGGTTGGAACTGGGCTGTGTTCTTCTGGGTAGCATTGGGTTATGCATGGGTGTGTTTGGATTGGGGAGCAGTGGTTGGAGCTCGGCTGTGTTCTTCTGAGTAGCATTGGGTTATGCATGGGTGTGTTTTTATTGGGAAGCAGTGGTTGGAACTGGGCTGTGTTCTTCTGGGTAGCAATGGGTTATACATGGGTGTGTTTTTATTGGGAAGCAGTGGTTGGAACTGGGCAGTGTTCTTCTGGGTAGCATTGTGTTATGCATGGGTGTGTTTATATTGGGACACAGTGGTTGGAACTGGGCTGTGTTCTTCTGGGTGGCATTGGGTTATGCATGGGTGTGTTTTTATTGGGACGCAGTGGTTGGAACTGGGCTGTGTTCTTCTGGGTGGCATTGAGTTATGAATGGGTGTGTTTTTATTGGGAAGCAGTGGTTGCAACTGGGCTGTGTTCTGGGTAGCATTGGGTTATGCATGGGTGTGTTTTTATTGGGAAGCAGTGGTTGGAACTGGGCTCTGTTCTTCTGAGTAGCATTGGGTTATGCATGGGTGTGTTTTTATTGGGAAGCAGTGGTTGGAACTGGGCTGTGTTCTTCTGAGTAGCATTGGGTTATGCATGGGTATGTTTTTATTGGGAAGCAGTGGTTGGAACTGGGCTGTGTTCTTCTGGGTAGCATTGGGTTATGCATGGGTGTGTTTGTATTGGGGAGCAGTGGTTGGAACTGGGCTGTATTCTTCTGGGTAGGAATGGGTTATGCATGGGTGTGTTTTTATTGGGAAGCAATGGTTGGAACTGGGCAGTGTTCTTCTGGGTAGCATTGGGTTATGCATGGTGTGTTTATATTGGGACACAGTGGTTGGAACTGGGCTGTGTACTTCTGGGTGGCATTGGGTTATGCATGGGTGTGTTTTCATTGGGACGCAGTGGTTGGAACTGGACTGCATTCTTATGGGTGGCATTAGGTTATGCATGGGTGTGTTTTTATTGGGACGCAGTGGTTGGAACTGGGCTGCGTTCTTCTGGCTGGCATTGGGTTATGCATGGGTATGTTTTTATTGGGAAGCAGTGGTTGGAACTGGGCTGCGTTCTTCTGGGTGGCATTGGGTTATGCATGGGTGTGTTTTTATTGGGAAGCAGTGGTTGGAACTGGGCTGCGTTCTTCTGGGTAGAATTGGGTTATGCATCGATTTGTTTTTATTGGGAAGCAGTGGTTGGAACTGGGTTGTGTTCTTCTGGTAGCATTGCGTTATGCATGGGTGTGTTTATATTGGGAAGCAGTGGTTGGAACCGGGCTGTGTTCTTCTGTGTAGCAGTGGGTTAGGCATGGATGTGGTTTTATTGGGAAGCAGTGGTTGGAACGGGGCTGCGTTCTTCTGGGTAGCATTGGGTTATGCTTGGGTGTGTTTTCATTGGGAAGCAGTGGTTGGAACTGGGTTGTGTTCTGCCTGGTAGTATTGGGTTATACTGGGCTCCAGTATTTTGAACTGGACTGTGTTCTACTGAACAGCATTGGGTTATGCATGGGTGTGTTTGTATTGTGGAGCAGTGGTTGGAACTGGACTGTGTTCTTCTGGGTAGCATTGGGTTATGCATGGGTGTGTTTTTATTGGGACGCAGTGGTTGGAACTGGGCTGTGTTCTTCTGAGTGGCATTGGGTTATGCATGGGTGTGTTTTTATTGGGAAGCAGTGGTTGGAACTGGGCTGTTTTCTTCTGGGTAGAATTGGATTATGCATGGGTGTGTTTTTATTGAGAAGCAGTGGTTGGAACTGGGCTGTGTTCTTTTGGGTAGCATTGGGTTATGCATGGGTGTGTTTTTATTGGGAAGCAGTGGTAGGAACTGGGCTGTGTTCTTCTGGGTAGCATTGGGTTAGGCATGGATGCGGATTTATTGGGAAGCAGTGGTTGGAACGGGGCTACGTTCTTCTGGGTAGCATTGGGTTATGCTTTGGTGTGTTTTCATTGAGAATCAGTGGTTGGAACTGGGCTGTGTTCTTCTGGGTAGCATTGGGTTATGGATGGGTGTGTTTTTATTGGGAAGCAGTGGTTGGAACTGGGCTGCGTTCTTCTGGGTAGAATTGGGTTATGCATAGATTTGTTTTTATTGGGAAGCAGTGGTTGGAACTGGGCTGTGTTCTTCTGGTAGCATTGGGTTATGCATGGGTGTGTTTATATTGGGAAGCAGTGGTTGGAACCGGGCTGTGTTCTTCTGTGTAGCATTGGGTTAGGCATGGATGTGGTTTTATTGGGAAGCAGTGGTTGGAACGGGGCTGCGTTCTTCTGGGTAGCATTGGGTTATGCTTGGGTGTGTTTTCATTGGGAAGCAGTGGTTGGAACTGGGTTGTGTTCTGCCTGGTAGTATTGGGTTATACTGGGCTCCAGTATTTTGAACTGGACTGTGTTCTACTGAACAGCATTGGGTTATGCATGGGTGTGTTTGTATTGTGGAGCAGTGGTTGGAACTGGACTGTGTTCTTCTGGGTAGCATTGGGTTATGCACGGGTGTGTTTTTATTGGGACGCAGTGGTTGGAACTGGGCTGCGTTCTTCTGAGTGGCATTGGGTTATGCATGGGTGTGTTTTTATTGGGAAGCAGTGGTTGGAACTGGGCTGTGTTCTTCTGGGTAGAATTGGATTATGCATGGGTGTGTTTTTATTGAGAAGCAGTGGTTGGAACTGGGCTGTGTTCTTTTGGGTAGCATTCGGTTATGCATGGGTGTGTTTATACTGGGAAGCAGTGGTTGGAACCGGGCAGTGTTCTTCTGGGTAGCATTGGGTTAGGCATGGATGTGGTTTTATTGGGAAGCAGTGGTTGGAACTGGACTGCCTTCTTCTGGGTAGCATTGGGTTATGCATGGGTGTGTTTATACTGGGAAGCAGTGGTTGGAACGGGGCTACGTTCTTCTGGGTAGCATTGGGTTATGCTTTGGTGTGTTTTCATTGAGAATCAGTGGTTGGAACTGGGCTGTGTTCTTCTGGGTAGCATTGGGTTATGCATGGGTGTGTTTCTATTGGGAAGCAGTGGTTGGAACTGGGCTGTGTTCTTCTGGCTAGCATTGGGTTATGTATGGGTGTGTTTTTATTGGGAAGCAGTGGTTGGAACTGGGCTGTGTTCTTCTGGGTAGCATTGGGTTATGCCTGGGTGTGTTTATATTGGGAAGCAGTGGTTGGAACCGGGCTGTGTTCTTCTGTGTAGCATTGGGTTAGGCATGGATGTGGTTTTATTGGGAAGCAGTGGTTGGAACTGGGCTGCCTTCTTCTGGGTAGCATTGGGTTATGCCTGGGTGTGTTTATATTGGGAAGCAGTGGTTGGAACCGGGCTGTGTTCTTCTGGGTAGCATTGGGGTATGAATGGGTGTGTTTGAATTGAGGAGCAGTGGTTGGAACTGGGCTGTGTTCTTCTGGGTAGCATTGGGTTATGCATTGGTGTGTTTATATTGGGAAGCAGTGGTTGGAACTGGGCTGTGTTCTTCTGGCTAGCATTGGGTTATGTATGGGTGTGTTTTTATTGGGAAGCAGTGGTTGGAACTGGGCTGTGTTCTTCTGAGTAGCATTGGGTTATGCATGGGTTTGTTTTTGTTGGGGAGCAGTGGTTGGAACTGGGATGTGTTCTTCTGGGTAGCATTGGGTTATGCATGGGTGTGTTTGTATTGGTGAGCAGTGGTTGGAACTGGGCTGTGTTCTTCTGAGTAGCAATGGGTTATGCATGGGTGTGTTTTTATTGGGAAGCAGTGTTTGGAACTGGGCTGTGTTCTTCTGGGTAGCTTTGAGTTATTCATGGGTAGGTTTATATTGGGACGCAGTGGTTGGAACTGGGCTGTGTTCTTCTGGGTAGCATTGGGTTATGGATGGGTGCGTTTTTATTGGGCCGCAGTGGTTGGAACTGGGCTGCGTTCTTCTGGGTGGCATTGGTTTATGCATGGGTGTGTTTTGATTGGGAAGCAGTGGTTGGAACTGGGCTGTGTTCTTCTGGTTTGCATTGGGTTATGCATGGGTGTGTTTTTATTGAGAAGCAGTGGTTGGAACTGGGCTGTGTTCTTCTGTGTAGCATTGGGTTATGCATGGGCGTGTTTTTATTGGGAAGCAGTGGTTGGAACTGGGTTGTGTTCTTCTGAGTAGCATTGGGTTATGCATGGGTGTGTTTTTTTTGGGAAGTGGTGGTTGAAACTGGGCTGCGTTCTTCTGGGTAGCATTGGGTTATGCATGGGTGTGTTTTTATTGGGAAGCAGTGGTTGGAACTGGGCTCTGTTCTTGTAGGTAGTATGGGGTTAAGCATGGGTGTGTTTTTATTGGGATGCAGTGGTTGGAACTACTGGGCTGTGTTCTTCTGGGTAGCATTGGGTTATGCATGGGTGTGTTTGTATTGGGGAGCAGTGGTTGGAATTGGGCTGTGTTCTTCTGGGTAGCAATGGGTTATGCATGGGTGTGTTTTTATTGGGAAGCAGTGGTTGGAACTGGGCTGTGTTCTTCTGGCTAGCATTGGTTTATGTATGGGTGTGTTTTTATTGGGAAGCAGTGGTTGGAACTGGGCTGTGTTCTTCTGGGTGGCATTGGGCTATGCATGGGTGTGTTTTTATTGGGGAGCAGTGGTTGGAACTGGGCTGTGTTCTTCTGGGTAGCATTGGGTTATGCATGGGTGTGTTTGTATTGGTGAGCAGTGGTTGGAACTGGGCTGTGTTCTTCTGAGTAGCAATGGGTTATGCATGGGTGTGTTTTTATTGGGACGCAGTGGTTGGAACTGGGCTGTGTTCTTCTGGGTAGCTTTGAGTTATCCATGGGTGGGTTTATATTGGGACGCAGTGGTTGGAACTGGGCTGTGTTCTTCTGGGTGGCATTGGGCTATGCATGGGTGTGTTTTTATTGGGACGCAGTGGTTGGAACTGGGCTGTGTTCTTCTGGGTAGCTTTGAGTTATCCATGGGTGGGTTTATATTGGGACGCAGTGGTTGGAACTGGGCTGTGTTCTTCTGGGTAGCATTGGGTTATGGATGGGTGCGTTTTTATTGGGCCGCAGTGGTTGGAACTGGGCTGTGTTCTTCTGGTTTGCATTGGGTTATGCATGGGTGTGTTTTTATTGAGAAGCAGTGGTTGGAACTGGGCTGTGTTCTTTTGTGTAGCATTGGGTTATGCATGGGTGTGTTTTTATTGGGAAGCAGTGGTTGGAACTGGGTTGTGTTCTTCTGAGTAGCATTGGGTTATGCATGGGTGTGTTTTTTTGGGAAGTGGTGGTTGGAACTGGGCTGCGTTCTTCTGGGTAGCATTGGGTTATGCATGGGTGTGTTTTTATTGGGAAGCAGTGGTTGGAACTGGGCTCTGTTCTTGTAGGTAGTATGGGGTTAAGCATGGGTGTGTTTTTATTGGGATGCAGTGGTTGGAACTACTGGGCTGTGTTCTTCTGGGTAGCATTGGGTTATGCATGGGTGTGTTTGTATTGGGGAGCAGTGGTTGGAATTGGGCTGTGTTTTTCTGGGTAGCAATGGGTTATGCATGGGTGTGTTTTTATTGGGAAGCAGTGGTTGGAACTGGGCTGTGTTCTTCTGGCTAGCATTCGGTTATGTATGGGTGTGTTTTTATTGGGAAGCAGT
Source organism: Ambystoma mexicanum (assembly GCF_040938575.1). Taxonomy (NCBI): domain Eukaryota; kingdom Metazoa; phylum Chordata; class Amphibia; order Caudata; family Ambystomatidae; genus Ambystoma; species Ambystoma mexicanum. Next base: position 1,539,398,858 of record NC_090932.1, read on the forward strand.
GGTTGGAACTGGGCTGTGTTCTTCTGAGTAGCATTGGGTTATGGATGGGTGCATTTTTATTGGGACACAGTGGTTGGAACTGGGCTGCGTTCTTCTGGGTGGCATTGGGATATGCATGGGTGTGTTTTGATTGTGAAGCAGTGGTTGGAACTGGGCTGTTTTCACTGGGTTGCATTGGGTTATGCATGGGTGTGTTTTTATTGAGAAGCAGTGGTTGGAACTGGGCTGTGTTCTTCTGGGTAGCATTGGGTTATGCATGGGTGTGTTTTTATTGAGAAGCAGTGGTAGGAACTGGGCTGTGTTCTTCTGGGTAGCATTGGGTTATACATCCGTGTGTTTTTATTGGGAAGCAGTGGTAGGAACTGGGCTGTGTTCTTCTGGGTAGCATTGGGTTATGCATGGGTGTGTTTATATTGGGAAGCAGTGGTTGGAACCGGGCGGTGTTCTTCTGGGTTAGGCATGGATGTGGTTTTATTGGGAAGCAGTGGTTGGAACTGGGCTGTGTTCTTCTGGTTGGCATTGGGTTATGCATGGGTGTGCTTTTATTGGGGAGCAGTGGTTGGAACTGGGTGGCGTTCTTCTGGGTAGCATTGGGTTAATCATGGATGTGTTTGTATTGGGGTGCAGTGGTTGGAACTGGGCTGTGTTCTTCTGGGTAGCATTGGGTTATGCATGGGTGTGTTTATATTGGGAAGCAGTGGTTGGAACTGGGCTGTGTTCTTCTGGGTAGCATTGGGTTATGCATGGGTGTGTTTTTATTGGGAAGCAGTGGTTGGAACTGGGCTGTGTTCTTCTGAGTAGCATTGGGTTATGCATGGGTGTGTTTTTATTGGGAAGCAGTGGTTGGAACTGGGTTGTGTTCTTCTGGGTAGCATTGGGTTATGCTTGGGTGTGTTTTCATTGGGAAGCAGTGGTTGGAACTGGGTTGTGTTCTTCTGAGTAGCATTGGGTTATGCATGGGTGTGTTTTTTTTGGGAAGTGGTGGTTGGAACTGGGCTGCGTTCTTCTGGGTAGCATTGGGTTATGCATGGGTGTGTTTTTATTGGGAAGCAGTGGTTGGAACTGGGCTCTGTTCTTGTAGGTAGTATGGGGTTAAGCATGGGTGTGTTTTTATTGGGATGCAGTGGTTGGAACTACTGGGCTGTGTTCTTCTGGGTAGCATTGGGTTATGCATGGGTGTGTTTGTATTGGGGAGCAGTGGTTGGAATTGGGCTGTGTTTTTCTGGGTAGCAATGGGTTATGCATGGGTGTGTTTTTATTGGGAAGCAGTGGTTGGAACTGGGCTGTGTTCTTCTGGGTAGCATTGGGTTATGCATGGGTGTGTTTGTATTGGGGAGCAGTGGTTGGAACTGGGCTGTATTCTTCTGGGTAGGAATGGGTTATGCATGGGTGTGTTTTTATTGGGAAGCAATGGTTGGAACTGGGCAGTGTTCTTCTGGGTAGCATTGGGTTATGCATGGTGTGTTTATATTGGGACACAGTGGTTGGAACTGGGCTGTGTACTTCTGGGTGGCATTGGGTTATGCATGGGTGTGTTTTCATTGGGACGCAGTGGTTGGAACTGGACTGCATTCTTATGGGTGGCATTAGGTTATGCATAGGTGTGTTTTTATTGGGACGCAGTGGTTGGAACTGGGCTGCGTTCTTCTGGCTGGCATTGGGTTATGCATGGGTATGTTTTTATTGGGAAGCAGTGGTTGGAACTGGGCTGCGTTCTTCTGGGTGGCATTGGGTTATGCATGGGTGTGTTTTTATTGGGAAGCAGTGGTTGGAACTGGGCTGCGTTCTTCTGGGTAGAATTGGGTTATGCATCGATTTGTTTTTATTGGGAAGCAGTGGTTGGAACTGGGTTGTGTTCTTCTGGTAGCATTGCGTTATGCATGGGTGTGCTTATATTGGGAAGCAGTGGTTGGAACCGGGCTGTGTTCTTCTGTGTAGCAGTGGGTTAGGCATGGATGTGGTTTTATTGGGAAGCAGTGGTTGGAACGGGGCTGCGTTCTTCTGGGTAGCATTGGGTTATGCTTGGGTGTGTTTTCATTGGGAAGCAGTGGTTGGAACTGGGTTGTGTTCTGCCTGGTAGTATTGGGTTATACTGGGCTCCAGTATTTTGAACTGGACTGTGTTCTACTGAACAGCATTGGGTTATGCATGGGTGTGTTTGTATTGTGGAGCAGTGGTTGGAACTGGACTGTGTTCTTCTGGGTAGCATTGGGTTATGCATGGGTGTGTTTTTATTGGGACGCAGTGGTTGGAACTGGGCTGTGTTCTTCTGAGTGGCATTGGGTTATGCATGGGTGTGTTTTTATTGGGAAGCAGTGGTTGGAACTGGGCTGTTTTCTTCTGGGTAGAATTGGATTATGCATGGGTGTGTTTTTATTGAGAAGCAGTGGTTGGAACTGGGCTGTGTTCTTTTGGGTAGCATTGGGTTATGCATGGGTGTGTTTTTATTGGGAAGCAGTGGTAGGAACTGGGCTGTGTTCTTCTGGGTAGCATTGGGTTAGGCATGGATGCGGATTTATTGGGAAGCAGTGGTTGGAACGGGGCTACGTTCTTCTGGGTAGCATTGGGTTATGCTTTGGTGTGTTTTCATTGAGAATCAGTGGTTGGAACTGGGCTGTGTTCTTCTGGGTAGCATTGGGTTATGGATGGGTGTGTTTTTATTGGGAAGCAGTGGTTGGAACTGGGCTGCGTTCTTCTGGGTAGAATTGGGTTATGCATCGATTTGTTTTTATTGGGAAGCAGTGGTTGGAACTGGGCTGTGTTCTTCTGGTAGCATTGGGTTATGCATGGGTGTGTTTATATTGGGAAGCAGTGGTTGGAACCGGGCTGTGTTCTTCTGTGTAGCATTGGGTTAGGCATGGATGTGGTTTTATTGGGAAGCAGTGGTTGGAACGGGGCTGCGTTCTTCTGGGTAGCATTGGGTTATGCTTGGGTGTGTTTTCATTGGGAAGCAGTGGTTGGAACTGGGTTGTGTTCTGCCTGGTAGTATTGGGTTATACTGGGCTCCAGTATTTTGAACTGGACTGTGTTCTACTGAACAGCATTGGGTTATGCATGGGTGTGTTTGTATTGTGGAGCAGTGGTTGGAACTGGACTGTGTTCTTCTGGGTAGCATTGGGTTATGCACGGGTGTGTTTTTATTGGGACGCAGTGGTTGGAACTGGGCTGCGTTCTTCTGAGTGGCATTGGGTTATGCATGGGTGTGTTTTTATTGGGAAGCAGTGGTTGGAACTGGGCTGTGTTCTTCTGGGTAGAATTGGATTATGCATGGGTGTGTTTTTATTGAGAAGCAGTGGTTGGAACTGGGCTGTGTTCTTTTGGGTAGCATTCGGTTATGCATGGGTGTGTTTATACTGGGAAGCAGTGGTTGGAACCGGGCAGTGTTCTTCTGGGTAGCATTGGGTTAGGCATGGATGTGGTTTTATTGGGAAGCAGTGGTTGGAACTGGACTGCCTTCTTCTGGGTAGCATTGGGTTATGCATGGGTGTGTTTATACTGGGAAGCAGTGGTTGGAACGGGGCTACGTTCTTCTGGGTAGCATTGGGTTATGCTTTGGTGTGTTTTCATTGAGAATCAGTGGTTGGAACTGGGCTGTGTTCTTCTGGGTAGCATTGGGTTATGCATGGGTGTGTTTCTATTGGGAAGCAGTGGTTGGAACTGGGCTGTGTTCTTCTGGCTAGCATTGGGTTATGTATGGGTGTGTTTTTATTGGGAAGCAGTGGTTGGAACTGGGCTGTGTTCTTCTGGGTAGCATTGGGTTATGCCTGGGTGTGTTTATATTGGGAAGCAGTGGTTGGAACCGGGCTGTGTTCTTCTGTGTAGCATTGGGTTAGGCATGGATGTGGTTTTATTGGGAAGCAGTGGTTGGAACTGGGCTGCCTTCTTCTGGGTAGCATTGGGTTATGCCTGGGTGTGTTTATATTGGGAAGCAGTGGTTGGAACCGGGCTGTGTTCTTCTGGGTAGCATTGGGGTATGAATGGGTGTGTTTGAATTGAGGAGCAGTGGTTGGAACTGGGCTGTGTTCTTCTGGGTAGCATTGGGTTATGCATTGGTGTGTTTATATTGGGAAGCAGTGGTTGGAACTGGGCTGTGTTCTTCTGGCTAGCATTGGGTTATGTATGGGTGTGTTTTTATTGGGAAGCAGTGGTTGGAACTGGGCTGTGTTCTTCTGAGTAGCATTGGGTTATGCATGGGTTTGTTTTTGTTGGGGAGCAGTGGTTGGAACTGGGATGTGTTCTTCTGGGTAGCATTGGGTTATGCATGGGTGGGTTTGTATTGGTGAGCAGTGGTTGGAACTGGGCTGTGTTCTTCTGAGTAGCAATGGGTTATGCATGGGTGTGTTTTTATTGGGAAGCAGTGTTTGGAACTGGGCTGTGTTCTTCTGGGTAGCTTTGAGTTATTCATGGGTAGGTTTATATTGGGACGCAGTGGTTGGAACTGGGCTGTGTTCTTCTGGGTAGCATTGGGTTATGGATGGGTGCGTTTTTATTGGGCCGCAGTGGTTGGAACTGGGCTGCGTTCTTCTGGGTGGCATTGGTTTATGCATGGGTGTGTTTTGATTGGGAAGCAGTGGTTGGAACTGGGCTGTGTTCTTCTGGTTTGCATTGGGTTATGCATGGGTGTGTTTTTATTGAGAAGCAGTGGTTGGAACTGGGCTGTGTTCTTCTGTGTAGCATTGGGTTATGCATGGGTGTGTTTTTATTGGGAAGCAGTGGTTGGAACTGGGTTGTGTTCTTCTGAGTAGCATTGGGTTATGCATGGGTGTGTTTTTTTTGGGAAGTGGTGGTTGAAACTGGGCTGCGTTCTTCTGGGTAGCATTGGGTTATGCATGGGTGTGTTTTTATTGGGAAGCAGTGGTTGGAACTGGGCTCTGTTCTTGTAGGTAGCATGGGGTTAAGCATGGGTGTGTTTTTATTGGGATGCAGTGGTTGGAACTACTGGGCTGTGTTCTTCTGGGTAGCATTGGGTTATGCATGGGTGTGTTTGTATTGGGGAGCAGTGGTTGGAATTGGGCTGTGTTCTTCTGGGTAGCAATGGGTTATGCATGGGTGTGTTTTTATTGGGAAGCAGTGGTTGGAACTGGGCTGTGTTCTTCTGGCTAGCATTGGTTTATGTATGGGTGTGTTTTTATTGGGAAGCAGTGGTTGGAACTGGGCTGTGTTCTTCTGGGTGGCATTGGGCTATGCATGGGTGTGTTTTTATTGGGGAGCAGTGGTTGGAACTGGGCTGTGTTCTTCTGGGTAGCATTGGGTTATGCATGGGTGTGTTTGTATTGGTGAGCAGTGGTTGGAACTGGGCTGTGTTCTTCTGAGTAGCAATGGGTTATGCATGGGTGTGTTTTTATTGGGACGCAGTGGTTGGAACTGGGCTGTGTTCTTCTGGGTAGCTTTGAGTTATCCATGGGTGGGTTTATATTGGGACGCAGTGGTTGGAACTGGGCTGTGTTCTTCTGGGTGGCATTGGGCTATGCATGGGTGTGTTTTTATTGGGACGCAGTGGTTGGAACTGGGCTGTGTTCTTCTGGGTAGCTTTGAGTTATCCATGGGTGGGTTTATATTGGGACGCAGTGGTTGGAACTGGGCTGTGTTCTTCTGGGTAGCATTGGGTTATGGATGGGTGCGTTTTTATTGGGCCGCAGTGGTTGGAACTGGGCTGTGTTCTTCTGGTTTGCATTGGGTTATGCATGGGTGTGTTTTTATTGAGAAGCAGTGGTTGGAACTGGGCTGTGTTCTTTTGTGTAGCATTGGGTTATGCATGGGTGTGTTTTTATTGGGAAGCAGTGGTTGGAACTGGGTTGTGTTCTTCTGAGTAGCATTGGGTTATGCATGGGTGTGTTTTTTTGGGAAGTGGTGGTTGGAACTGGGCTGCGTTCTTCTGGGTAGCATTGGGTTATGCATGGGTGTGTTTTTATTGGGAAGCAGTGGTTGGAACTGGGCTCTGTTCTTGTAGGTAGTATGGGGTTAAGCATGGGTGTGTTTTTATTGGGATGCAGTGGTTGGAACTACTGGGCTGTGTTCTTCTGGGTAGCATTGGGTTATGCATGGGTGTGTTTGTATTGGGGAGCAGTGGTTGGAATTGGGCTGTGTTTTTCTGGGTAGCAATGGGTTATGCATGGGTGTGTTTTTATTGGGAAGCAGTGGTTGGAACTGGGCTGTGTTCTTCTGGCTAGCATTCGGTTATGTATGGGTGTGTTTTTATTGGGAAGCAGTGGTTGGAACTGGGCTGTGTTCTTCTGAGTAGCATTGGGTTATGGATGGGTGCATTTTTATTGGGACACAGTGGTTGGAACTGGGCTGCGTTCTTCTGGGTGGCATTGGGATATGCATGGGTGTGTTTTGATTGTGAAGCAGTGGTTGGAACTGGGCTGTTTTCACTGGGTTGCATTGGGTTATGCATGGGTGTGTTTTTATTGAGAAGCAGTGGTTGGAACTGGGCTGTGTTCTTCTGGGTAGCATTGGGTTATGCATGGGTGTGTTTTTATTGAGAAGCAGTGGTAGGAACTGGGCTGTGTTCTTCTGGGTAGCATTGGGTTATACATCCGTGTGTTTTTATTGGGAAGCAGTGGTAGGAACTGGGCTGTGTTCTTCTGGGTAGCATTGGGTTATGCATGGGTGTGTTTATATTGGGAAGCAGTGGTTGGAACCGGGCGGTGTTCTTCTGGGTAGCATTGGGTTAGGCATGGATGTGGTTTTATTGGGAAGCAGTGGTTGGAACTGGGCTGTGTTCTTCTGGTTGGCATTGGGTTATGCATGGGTGTGCTTTTATTGGGGAGCAGTGGTTGGAACTGGGTGGCGTTCTTCTGGGTAGCATTGGGTTAATCATGGATGTGTTTGTATTGGGGTGCAGTGGTTGGAACTGGGCTGTGTTCTTCTGGGTAGCATTGGGTTATGCATGGGTGTGTTTATATTGGGAAGCAGTGGTTGGAACTGGGCTGTGTTCTTCTGGGTAGCATTGGGTTATGCATGGGTGTGTTTTTATTGGGAAGCAGTGGTTGGAACTGGGCTGTGTTCTTCTGAGTAGCATTGGGTTATGCATGGGTGTGTTTTTATTGGGAAGCAGTGGTTGGAACTGGGTTGTGTTCTTCTGGGTAGCATTGGGTTATGCTTGGGTGTGTTTTCATTGGGAAGCAGTGGTTGGAACTGGGTTGTGTTCTTCTGAGTAGCATTGGGTTATGCATGGGTGTGTTTTTTTTGGGAAGTGGTGGTTGGAACTGGGCTGCGTTCTTCTGGGTAGCATTGGGTTATGCATGGGTGTGTTTTTATTGGGAAGCAGTGGTTGGAACTGGGCTCTGTTCTTGTAGGTAGTATGGGGTTAAGCATGGGTGTGTTTTTATTGGGATGCAGTGGTTGGAACTACTGGGCTGTGTTCTTCTGGGTAGCATTGGGTTATGCATGGGTGTGTTTGTATTGGGGAGCAGTGGTTGGAATTGGGCTGTGTTTTTCTGGGTAGCAATGGGTTATGCATGGGTGTGTTTTTATTGGGAAGCAGTGGTTGGAACTGGGCTGTGTTCTTCTGGCTAGCATTGGGTTATGTATGGGTGTGTTTTTATTGGGAAGCAGTGGTTGGAACTGGGCTGTGTTCTTCTGAGTAGCATTGGGTTATGGATGGGTGCGTTTTTATTGGGACACAGTGGTTGGAACTGGGCTGCGTTCTTCTGGGTGGCATTGGGATATGCATGGGTGTGTTTTGATTGTGAAGCAGTGGTTGGAACTGGGCTGTTTTCACTGGGTTGCATTGGGTTATGCATGGGTGTGTTTTTATTGAGAAGCAGTGGTTGGAACTGGGCTGTGTTCTTCTGGGTAGCATTGGGTTATGCATGGGTGTGTTTTTATTGAGAAGCAGTGGTAGGAACTTGGCTGTGTTCTTCTGGGTAGCATTGGGTTATACATCCGTGTGTTTTTATTGGGAAGCAGTGGTAGGAACTGGGCTGTGTTCTTCTGGGTAGCATTGGGTTATGCATGGGTGTGTTTATATTGGGAAGCAGTGGTTGGAACCGGGCGGTGTTCTTCTGGGTAGCATTGGGTTAGGCATGGATGTGGTTTTATTGGGAAGCAGTGGTTGGAACTGGGCTGTGTTCTTCTGGTTGGCATTGGGTTATGCATGGGTGTGCTTTTATTGGGGAGCAGTGGTTGGAACTGGGTGGCGTTCTTCTGGGTAGCATTGGGTTAATCATGGGTGTGTTTGTATTGGGGTGCAGTGGTTGGAACTGGGCTGTGTTCTTCTGGGTAGCATTGGGTTATGCATGGGTGTGTTTATATTGGGAAGCAGTGGTTGGAACTGGGCTGTGTTCTTCTGGGTAGCATTGGGTTATGCATGGGTGTGTTTTTATTGCGAAGCAGTGGTTGGAACTGGACTGTGTTCTTCTGAGTAGCATTGGGTTATGCATGGGTGTGTTTTTATTGGGAAGCAGTGGTTGGAACTGGGTTGTGTTCTTCTGGGTAGCATTGGGTTATGCTTGGGTGTGTTTTCATTGGGAAGCAGTGGTTGGAACTGGGTTGTGTTCTGCCTGGTAGTATTGGGTTATGCTGGGCTCCAGTATTTTGAACTGGACTGTGTTCTACTGAACAGCATTGGGTTATGCATGGGTGTGTTTGTATTGAGGAGCAATGGTTGGAACTGGGCTGTGTTCTTCTGGGTAGCATTGGGTTATGGATAGGTGTGTTTTTATTGGGAAGCAGTGGTTGGAACTGGGCTGCGTTCTTCTGGGTGGCATTGGGTTATGCATGGGTGTGTTTTGATTGGGAAGCAGTGGTTGGAACAGGGCTGTGTTCTTCTGGGTTGCATTGGGTTATGCATGGGTGTGTTTTTATTGAGAAGCAGTGGTTGGAACTGGGCTGTGTTCTTCTGTGTATCATTGGGTTATGCATGGGTGTGTTTTTATTGAGAAGCAGTGGTTGGAACTGGGCGGCGTTCTTCTGGGTAGCATTGGGTTATGCATGGGTGTGTTTGTATTGGGGAGCAGTGGTTGGAACTGGGCTGTGTCCTTCTGGGTAGCATTGGGTTATGCTTGGGTGTGTTTATATTGTGAAGCAGTGGTTGGAACTGGGCTGTGTTCTTCTGGGTGGCATTGGGTTATGAATGGGTGTGTTTTTATTGGGAAGCAGTGGTTGGAACGGGGCTGTGTTCTTCTGGGTAGCATTGGGTTATGCATGGGTGTGTTTTTATTGGGAAGCAGTGGTTGGAACTGGGCTGTGTTCTTCTGGGTAGCATTGGGTTATGCATGGGTGTGTTTTTATTGGGAAGCAGTGGTTGGAACTGGGCTGTGTTCTTCTGAGTAGCATTGGGTTATGCATGGGTGTGTTTTTATTGGGGAGCAGTGGTTGGAACTGGGCTGTGTTCTTCTGGGTAGCATTGGGTTATGCATGGGTGTGTTTGTATTGGTGAGCAGTGGTTGGAACTGGGCTGTGTTCTTCTGGGTAGCAATGGGTTATGCATGGGTGTGTTTTTATTGGGAAGAAGTTGTTGGAACTGGGCTGTGTTCTTCTGGGTAGCATTGGGATATGCATGGGTGTGTTTATATTTGGACACAGTGGTTGGAACTGGGCTGTGTTCTTCTGGGTGGAATTGGGTTATGCATGGGTGTGTTTTTATTGGGACGCAGTGGTTGGAAATGGGCTGTGTTCTTCTGGGTGGCATTGGGTTATGCATGGGTGCGTTTTTATTGAGAAGCAGTGGTAGGAACTGGGCAGTGGTAGGAACTGGGCTGTGTTCTTCTGGGTAGCATTTGGTTATGCATGGGTGTGTTTTTATTGGGAAGCAGTGGTAGGAACTGGGCTGTGTTCTTCTGGGTAGCATTGGGTTATGCATGGGTGTGTTTATATTGGGAAGCAGTGGTTGGAACCGGGCGGAGTTCTTCTGGGTAGCATTGGGTTAGGCATGGATGTGGTTTTATTGGGAAGCAGTGGTTGGAACTGGGCTGTGTTCTTCTGGTTGGCATTGGGTTATGCATGGGTGTGCTTTTATTGGGGAGCAGTGGTTGGAACTGGGAGGCGTTCTTCTGGGTAGCATTGGGTTATGCATGGGTGTGTTTGTATTGGGGAGCAGTGGTTGGAACTGGGCTGCGTTCTTCTGGGTAGCATTGTGTTATGCATGGGTGTGTTTATATTGGGAAGCAGTGGTTGGAACTGGGCTGTGTTCTTCTGGGTGGCATTGAGTTATGAATGGGTGTGTTTTTATTGGGAAGCAGTGGTTGGAACTGGGCTGTGTTCTTCTGGGTAGCATTGGGTTATGCATGTGTACATTTTTATTGAGAAGCAGTGGTTGGAAATGGGCTGGGTTCTTCTGGGTAGCATTGGGTTATGCATGGGTGTGTTTTTATTGGGGAGCAGTGGTTGGAACTGGGCTGTGTTCTTCTGGGTAGCATTGGGTTATGCATGGGTGTGTTTTTATTGGGACGCAGTGGTTGGAACTGGGCTGTGTTCTTCTGAGTAGCATTGGGTTATGCATGGGTGTGTTTTTATTGGGGAGCAGTGGTTGGAACTGGGCTGTGTTCTTCTGGGTAGCATTGGGTTATGCATGGATGTGTTTTTATTGGGACGCAGTGGTTGGAACTGGGCTGTGTTCTTCTGGGTAGCAATGGGTTATGCATGTGTTTTTATTGGGACGCAGTGGTTGGAACTGGGCTGTGTTCTTCTGGGTAGCATTGGGTTATGCATGGGTGTGTTTATATTGGGACGCAGTGGTTGCAACTGGGCTGTGTCCCTCTGGGTGCCATTGGGTTATGCATGGGTGTGTTTTTATTGGGATGCAGTGGATGGAACTGGACTGCATTCTTCTGGGTGGCATTGGGTTATGCATGGGTGTGTTTTTATTGGGACGCAGTGGTTGGAACTGGGCTGCGTTCTTCTGGGAGGCATTGGGTTATGCATGGTTTTGTTTTTATTGGGAAGCAGTGGTTGGAACTGGGCTGCGTTCTTCTGGGTAGCATTGGGTTATGCATGGGTGTGTTTTTATTGGGAAGCAGTGGTTGGAACTAGGCTGCGTTCTTCTAGGTAGCATTGGGTTATGCATCAATTTGTTTTTTATTGGGAAGCAGTCTTGGAACTGGGCTGTGTTCTTCTGAGTAGCATTGGGTTAGGCATGGGTGTGTTTTTATTGGGAAGCAGTGGTTGGAACTGGGCTGTGGTCTTCTGCATAGCTTTGGGTTACGCATGGGTGTGTTTGTATTGGGGAGCAGTGGTTGGAACTGGGCTGTGTTCTTTTGAGTAGCAATGGGTTACGCATGGGTGTGTTTTTATTGGGAAGCAGTGGTTGGAACTGGGCTGTGTTCTTCTGGGTAGTATTGGGTTATGCATGGGTGTGTTTATATTGGGACGCAGTGGTTGGAACTGGACTGCATTCTTCTGGGTGGCATTGGGTTATGCATGGGTGGGTTTTTATTGGGACGCAGTGGTTGGAACTGAGCTGCGTTCTTCTGGGTGGCATTGGGTATGCATGGGTGTGTTTTTATTGGGAAGCAGTTGTTGGAACTGGGCTGCGTTCTTATGGGTAGCATTGGGTTATGCATGGGTGTGTTTCTATTGGGAAGCAGTGGTTGGAACTGGGCTGCGTTCTTCTGGGTAGCATTGGGTTATGCATCAATTTGTTTTTATTGGGAAGCAGTGGTTGGAACTGGGCTGTGTTCTTCTGGGTAGCATTGGGTTATGCCTGGGTGTGTTTATATTGGGAAGCAGTGGTTGGAACCGGACTGTGTTCTTCTGTGTAGCATTGGGTTAGGCATGGATGTGGTTTTATTGGGAAGCAGTGGTTGGAACTGGGCTGCCTTCTTCTGGGTAGCATTGGGTTATGCCTGGGTGTGTTTATATTGGGAAGCAGTGGTTGGAACCGGGCTGTGTTCTTCTGGGTAGCATTGGGGTATGAATGGGTGTGTTTGAATTGAGGAGCAGTGGTTGGAACTGGGCTGTGTTCTTCTGGGTAGCATTGGGTTATGCATGGGTGTGTTTATATTGGGAAGCAGTGGTTGGAACTGGGCTGTGTTCTTCTGGCTAGCATTGGGTTATGCATGGGTGTGTTTATATTGGGAAGCAGTGGTTGGAACCGGGCGGTGTTCTTCTGGGTAGCATTGGGTTAGGCATGGATGTGGTTTTATTGGGAAGCAGTGGTTGGAACTGGGCTGTGTTCTTCTGGTTGGCATTGGGTTATGCGTGGGTGTGCTTTTATTGGGGAGCAGTGGTTGGAACTGGGAGGCGTTCTTCTGGGTAGCATTGGGTTATGCATGGGTGTGTTTGTATTGGGGAGCAGTGGTTGGAACTGGGCTGCGTTCTTCTGGGTAGCATTGTGTTATGCATGGGTATGTTTATATTGGGAAGCAGTGGTTGGAACTGGGCTGTGTTCTTCTGGGTGGCATTGAGTTATGAATGGGTGTGTTTTTATTGGGAAGCAGTGGTTGGAACTGGGCTGTGTTCTTCTGGGTAGCATTGGGTTATGCATGTGTACATTTTTATTGAGAAGCAGTGGTTGGAAATGGGCTGGGTTCTTCTGGGTAGCATTGGGTTATGCATGGGTGTGTTTTTATTGGGGAGCAGTGGTTGGAACTGGGCTGTGTTCTTCTGGGTAGCATTGGGTTACGCATGGGTGTGTTTTTATTGGGACGCAGTGGTTGGAACTGGGCTGTGTTCTTCTGAGTAGCATTGGGTTATGCATGGGTGTGTTTTTATTGGGGAGCAGTGGTTGGAACTGGGCTGTGTTCTTCTGGGTAGCATTGGGTTATGCATGGATGTGTTTTTATTGGGACGCAGTGGTTGGAACTGGGCTGTGTTCTTCTGGGTAGCAATGGGTTATGCATGTGTTTTTATTGGGACGCAGTGGTTGGAACTGGGCTGTGTTCTTCTGGGTAGCATTGGGTTATGCATGGGTGTGTTTATATTGGGACGCAGTGGTTGCAACTGGGCTGTGTCCCTCTGGGTGGCATTGGGTTATGCATGGGTGTGTTTTTATTGGGATGCAGTGGATGGAACTGGACTGCATTCTTCTGGGTGGCATTGGGTTATGCATGGGTGTGTTTTTATTGGGACGCAGTGGTTGGAACTGGGCTGCGTTCTTCTGGGAGGCATTGGGTTATGCATGGTTTTGTTTTTATTGGGAAGCAGTGGTTGGAACTGGGCTGCGGTCTTCTGGGTAGCATTGGGTTATGCATGGGTGTGTTTTTATTGGGAAGCAGTGGTTGGAACTAGGCTGCGTTCTTCTAGGTAGCAGTGGGTTATGCATCAATTTGTTTTTTATTGGGAAGCAGTCTTGGAACTGGGCTGTGTTCTTCTGAGTAGCATTTGGTTAGGCATGGGTGTGTTTTTATTGGGAAGCAGTGGTTGGAACCGGACTGTGTTCTTCTGTGTAGCATTGGGTTAGGCATGGATGTGGTTTTATTGGGAAGCAGTGGTTGGAACTGGGCTGCCTTCTTCTGGGTAGCATTGGGTTATGCCTGGATGTGTTTTTATTGGGACGCAGTGGTTGGAACTGGGCTGTGTTCTTCTAGGTAGCAATGGGTTATGCATGTGTTTTTATTGGGACGCAGTGGTTGGAACTGGGCTGTGTTCTTCTGGGTAGCATTGGGTTATGCATGGGTGTGTTTATATTGGGACGCAGTGGTTGCAACTGGGCTGGTTCCCTCTGGGTGCCATTGGGTTATGCATGGGTGTGTTTTTATTGGGATGCAGTGGATGGAACTGGACTGCATTCTTCTGGGTGGCATTGGGTTATGCATGGGTGTGTTTTTATTGGGACGCAGTGGTTGGAACTGGGCTGCGTTCTTCTGGGAGGCATTGGGTTATGCATGGTTTTGTTTTTATTGGGAAGCAGTGGTTGGAACTGGGCTGCGTTCTTCTGGGTAGCATTGGGTTATGCATGGGTGTGTTTTTATTGGGAAGCAGTGGTTGGAACTAGGCTGCGTTCTTCTAGGTAGCATTGGGTTATGCATCAATTTGTTTTTTATTGGGAAGCAGTCTTGGAACTGGGCTGTGTTCTTCTGAGTAGCATTGGGTTAGGCATGGGTGTGTTTTTATTGGGAAGCAGTGGTTGGAACTGGGCTGTGGTCTTCTGCATAGCTTTGGGTTACGCATGGGTGTGTTTGTATTGGGGAGCAGTGGTTGGAACTGGGCTGTGTTCTTTTGAGTAGCAATGGGTTACGCATGGGTGTGTTTTTATTGGGAAGCAGTGGTTGGAACTGGGCTGTGTTCTTCTGGGTAGTATTGGGTTATGCATGGGTGTGTTTATATTGGGACGCAGTGGTTGGAACTGGACTGCATTCTTCTGGGTGGCATTGGGTTATGCATGGGTGGGTTTTTATTGGGACGCAGTGGTTGGAACTGGGCTGCGTTCTTCTGGGTGGCATTGGGTATGCATGGGTGTGTTTTTATTGGGAAGCAGTTGTTGGAACTGGGCTGCGTTCTTATGGGTAGCATTGGGTTATGCATGGGTGTGTTTCTATTGGGAAGCAGTGGTTGGAACTGGGCTGCGTTCTTCTGGGTAGCATTGGGTTATGCATCAATTTGTTTTTATTGGGAAGCAGTGGTTGGAACTGGGCTGTGTTCTTCTGGGTAGCATTGGGTTATGCCTGGGTGTGTTTATATTGGGAAGCAGTGGTTGGAACTGGGCTGCGTTCTTCTGGGTAGCATTGGGTTATGCATCAATTTGTTTTTATTGGGAAGCAGTGGTTGGAACTGGGCTGTGTTCTTCTGGGTAGCATTGGGTTATGCCTGGGTGTGTTTATATTGGGAAGCAGTGGTTGGAACCGGACTGTGTTCTTCTGTGTAGCATTGGGTTAGGCATGGATGTGGTTTTATTGGGAAGCAGTGGTTGGAACTGGGCTGCCTTCTTCTGGGTAGCATTGGGTTATGCCTGGGTGTGTTTATATTGGGAAGCAGTGGTTGGAACCGGGCTGTGTTCTTCTGGGTAGCATTGGGGTATGAATGGGTGTGTTTGAATTGAGGAGCAGTGGTTGGAACTGGGCTGTGTTCTTCTGGGTAGCATTGGGTTATGCATGGGTGTGTTTATATTGGGAAGCAGTGGTTGGAACTGGGCTGTGTTCTTCTGGCTAGCATTGGGTTATGCATGGGTGTGTTTATATTGGGAAGCAGTGGTTGGAACCGGGCGGTGTTCTTCTGGGTAGCATTGGGTTAGGCATGGATGTGGTTTTATTGGGAAGCAGTGGTTGGAACTGGGCTGTGTTCTTCTGGTTGGCATTGGGTTATGCGTGGGTGTGCTTTTATTGGGGAGCAGTGGTTGGAACTGGGAGGCGTTCTTCTGGGTAGCATTGGGTTATGCATGGGTGTGTTTGTATTGGGGAGCAGTGGTTGGAACTGGGCTGCGTTCTTCTGGGTAGCATTGTGTTATGCATGGGTGTGTTTATATTGGGAAGCAGTGGTTGGAACTGGGCTGTGTTCTTCTGGGTGGCATTGAGTTATGAATGGGTGTGTTTTTATTGGGAAGCAGTGGTTGGAACTGGGCTGTGTTCTTCTGGGTAGCATTGGGTTATGCATGTGTACATTTTTATTGAGAAGCAGTGGTTGGAAATGGGCTGGGTTCTTCTGGGTAGCATTGGGTTATGCATGGGTGTGTTTTTATTGGGGAGCAGTGGTTGGAACTGGGCTGTGTTCTTCTGGGTAGCATTGGGTTATGCATGGGTGTGTTTTTATTGGGACGCAGTGGTTGGAACTGGGCTGTGTTCTTCTGAGTAGCATTGGGTTATGCATGGGTGTGTTTTTATTGGGGAGCAGTGGTTGGAACTGGGCTGTGTTCTTCTGGGTAGCATTGAGTTATGCATGGATGTGTTTTTATTGGGACGCAGTGGTTGGAACTGGGCTGTGTTCTTCTGGGTAGCAATGGGTTATGCATGTGTTTTTATTGGGACGCAGTGGTTGGAACTGGGCTGTGTTCTTCTGGGTAGCATTGGGTTATGCATGGGTGTGTTTATATTGGGACGCAGTGGTTGCAACTGGGCTGTGTCCCTCTGGGTGGCATTGGGTTATGCATGGGTGTGTTTTTATTGGGATGCAGTGGATGGAACTGGACTGCATTCTTCTGGGTGGCATTGGGTTATGCATGGGTGTGTTTTTATTGGGACGCAGTGGTTGGAACTGGGCTGCGTTCTTCTGGGATGCATTGGGTTATGCATGGTTTTGTTTTTATTGGGAAGCAGTGGTTGGAACTGGGCTGCGTTCTTCTGGGTAGCATTGGGTTATGCATGGGTGTGTTTTTATTGGGAAGCAGTGGTTGGAACTAGGCTGCGTTCTTCTAGGTAGCATTGGGTTATGCATCAATTTGTTTTTTATTGGGAAGCAGTCTTGGAACTGGGCTGTGTTCTTCTGAGTAGCATTGGGTTAGGCATGGGTGTGTTTTTATTGGGAAGCAGTGGTTGGAACTGGGCTGTGTTCTTCTGCATAGCTTTGGGTTACGCATGGGTGTGTTTGTATTGGGGAGCAGTGGTTGGAACTGGGCTGTGTTCTTTTGAGTAGCAATGGGTTACGCATGGGTGTGTTTTTATTGGGAAGCAGTGGTTGGAACTGGGCTGTGTTCTTCTGGGTAGTATTGGGTTATGCATGGGTGTGTTTATATTGGGACGCAGTGGTTGGAACTGGACTGCATTCTTCTGGGTGGCATTGGGTTATGCATGGGTGGGTTTTTATTGGGACGCAGTGGTTGGAACTGGGCTGCGTTCTTCTGGGTGGCATTGGGTATGCATGGGTGTGTTTTTATTGGGAAGCAGTTGTTGGAACTGGGCTGCGTTCTTATGGGTAGCATTGGGTTATGCATGGGTGTGTTTCTATTGGGAAGCAGTGGTTGGAACTGGGCTGCGTTCTTCTGGGTAGCATTGGGTTATGCATCAATTTGTTTTTATTGGGAAGCAGTGGTTGGAACTGGGCTGTGTTCTTCTGGGTAGCATTGGGTTATGCCTGGGTGTGTTTATATTGGGAAGCAGTGGTTGGAACCGGACTGTGTTCTTCTGTGTAGCATTGGGTTAGGCATGGATGTGGTTTTATTGGGAAGCAGTGGTTGGAACTGGGCTGCCTTCTTCTGGGTAGCATTGGGTTATGCCTGGGTGTGTTTATATTGGGAAGCAGTGGTTGGAACCGGGCTGTGTTCTTCTGGGTAGCATTGGGGTATGAATGGGTGTGTTTGAATTGAGGAGCAGTGGTTGGAACTGGGCTGTGTTCTTCTGGGTAGCATTGGGTTATGCATGGGTGTGTTTATATTGGGAAGCAGTGGTTGGAACTGGGCTGTGTTCCTCTGGCTAGCATTGGGTTATGTATGGGTGTGTTTTTATTGGGAAGCAGTGGTTGGAACTGGGCTGTGTTCTTCTGAGTAGCATTGGGTTATGCATGGGTGTGTTTTTATTGGGGAGCAGTGGTTGGAACTGGGCTGTGTTCTTCTGGGTAGCATTGGGTTATGCATGGGTGTGTTTGTATTGGTGAGCAGTGGTTGGAACTGGGCTGTGTTCTTCTGAGTAGCAATGGGTTTTGCATGGGTGTGTTTTTATTGGGAAGCAGTGTTTGGAACTGGGCTATGTTCTTCTAGGTAGCTTTGGGTTATGCATGGGTGGGTTTATATTGGGACGCAGTGGTTGGAACTGGGCTGTGTTCTTCTGGGTGGCATTGGGCTATGCATGGGTGTGTTTTTATTGGGACGCAGTGGTTGGAACTGGGCTGTGTTCTTCTGGGTAGCTTTGAGTTATCCATGGGTGGGTTTATATTGGGACGCAGTGGTTGGAACTGGGCTGTGTTCTTCTGGGTAGCATTGGGTTATGGATGGGTGCGTTTTTATTGGGCCGCAGTGGTTGGAACTGGGCTGCGTTCTTCAGGGTGGCATTGGTTTATGCATGGGTGTGTTTTGATTGGGAAGCAGTGGTTGGAACTGGGCTGTGTTCGTCTGGTTTGCATTAAGTTATGCATGGGTGTGCTTTTATTGAGAAGCAGTGGTTGGAACTGGGCTGTGTTCTTCTGTGTAGCATTGGGTTATGCATGGGTGTGTTTTAATTGGGAAGCAGTGGTTGGAACTGGGTTGTGTTCTTCTGAGTAGCATTGGGTTATGCATGGGTGTGTTTTTTTTGGGAAGTGGTGGTTGGAACTGGGCTGTGTTCTTCTGGGTAGCATTGGGTTATGCATGGGTGTGTTTTTATTGGGAAGCAGTGGTTGGAACAGGGCTCTGTTCTTGTAGGTAGTATGGGGTTAAGCATGGGTGTGTTTTTATTGGGATGCAGTGGTTGGAACTACTGGGCTGTGTTCTTCTGGGTAGCATTGGGTTATGCATGGGTGTGTTTGTATTGGGGAGCAGTGGTTGGAATTGGGCTGTGTTCTTCTGGGTAGCAATGGGTTATGCATGGGTGTGTTTTTATTGGGAAGCAGTGGTTGGAACTGGGCTGTGTTCTTCTGGATAGCATTGGTTTATGTATGGGTGTGTTTTTATTGGGAAGCAGTGGTTGGAACTGGGCTGTGTTCTTCTGAGTAGCATTGGGTTATGCATGGGTGTGTTTGTATTGGTGAGCAGTGGTTGGAACTGGGCTGTGTTCTTCTGAGTAGCAATGGGTTATGCATGGGTGTGTTTTTATTGGGAAGCAGTGGTTGGAACTGGGCTGTGTTCTTCTGGGTAGTTTGGGTTATGCATGGGTGGGTTTATATTGGGACGCAGTGGTTGGAACTGGGCTATGTTCTTCTGGGTGGCATTGGGCTATGCATGGGTGTGGTTATTGGGACACAGTGGTTGGATCTGGGCTGTGTTCTTCTGGGTAGCTTTGGGTTATGCATGGGTGGGTTTATATTGGGACGCAGTGGTTGGAACTGGGCTGTGTTCTTCTGGGTAGTTTGGGTTATGCATGGGTGTGTTTTGATTGGGAAGCAGTGGTCGGAACTGGGCTGTGTTCTTCTGGGTTGCATTGGGTTATGCATGGGTGTGTTTTTATTGAGAAGCAGTGGTTGGAACTGGGCTGTGTTCTTCTGTGTAGCATTGGGTTATGTATGGGTGTGTTTTTATTGGGAAGCAGTGGTTGGAACTGGGTTGTGTTCTTCTGAGTATCATTGGGTTATGCATGGGTGTGTTTTTTTTGGGAAGTTGTGGTTGGAACTGGGCTGCGTTCTTCTGGGTAGCATTGGGTTATGCATGGGTGTGTTTTTATTGGGAAGCAGTGGTTGGAACTGGGCTCTGTTCTTGTAGGTAGTATGGGGTTAAGCATGGGTGTGTTTTTATTGGGATGAAGTGGTTGGAACTACTGGGCTGTGTTCTTCTGGGTAGCATTGGGTTATGCATGGGTGTGTTTGTATTGGGGAGCAGTGGTTGGAATTGGGCTGTGTTCTTCTGGGTAGCAATGTGTTATGCACGGGTGTGTTTTTATTGGGAAGCAGTGGTTGGAACTGGGCTGTGTTCTTCTGGGTAGCATTGGGTTATGCATGGGTGTGTTTATATTGGGACGCAGTGGTTGGAACTGGGCTGTGTTCTTCTGGGTGGCATTAGGTTATGCATAGGTGTGTTTTTATTGGGACGCAGTGGTTGGAACTGGACTGCGTTCTTCTGGGTGGCATTGGGTTATGCATGGGTGTGTTTATATTGGGAAGCAGTGGTTGGAACTGGGCTGTGTTCTTCTGGTTGGCATTGAGTTATGAAAGGGTGTGTTTTGATTGGGAAACAGTGGTTGGAACTGG
This sequence comes from Ambystoma mexicanum, assembly GCF_040938575.1. Lineage (NCBI taxonomy): Eukaryota > Metazoa > Chordata > Amphibia > Caudata > Ambystomatidae > Ambystoma > Ambystoma mexicanum. Next base: position 1,539,418,484 of record NC_090932.1, read on the forward strand.
GCTGTGTTCTTCTGGGTTGCATTGGGTTATGCATGGGTGTGTTTTTATTGAGAAGCAGTGGTTGGAACTGTGCTGTGTTCTTTTGGGTAGCATTGGGTTATGCATGGGTGTGTTTTTATTGGGAAGCAGTGGTAGGAACTGGGCTGTGTTCTTCTGGGTAGCATTGGGTTATGCATGGGTGTGTTTATACTGGGAAGCATTGGTTTGAACCGGGCAGTGTTCTTCTGGGTAGCATTGGGTTAGGCATGGATGTGGTTTTATTGGGAAGCAGTGGTTGGAACTGGGCTGTGTTCTTCTGGTTGGCATTGGGTTATGCATGGGTGTGCTTTTATTGGGGAGCAGTATTTGGAACTGGGCGGCGTTCTTCTGGATAGCATTGGGTTATGCATGGGTGTGTTTGTATTGGGGAGCAGTGGTTGGAAATGGGCTGTGTTCTTCTGGGTAGCATTGGGTTATGAATGGGTGTGTTTGAATTGAGGAGGCAGTGGTTGGAACTGGGCTGTGTTCTTCTGGGTAGCATTGGGTTATGCATGGGTGTGTTTATATTGGGAAGCAGTGGTTGGAACTGGGCAGTGGTAGGAACTGGGCTGTGTTCTTCTGGGAAGCATTGGGTTATGCATGGGTGTGTTTTTATTGGGAAGCAGTGGTAGGAACTGGGCTGTGTTCTTCTGGGTAGCATTGGGTTATGCATGGGTGTGTTTATATTGGGAAGCAGTGGTTGGAACCGGGCCGTGTTCTTCTGGGTAGCATTGGGTTAGGCATGGATGTGCTTTTATTGGGAAGCAGTGGTTGGAACTGGGCTGTGTTCTTCTGGTTGGCATTGGGTTATGCATGGGTATGCTTTTATTGGGGAGCAGTGGTTGGAACTGGGAGGCGTTCTTCTGGATAGCATTGGGTTATGCATGGGTGTGTTTGTATTGGGGAGCAGTGGTTGGAACTGGGCTGTGTTCTTCTGGGTGGCATTGGGTTATGCATGGGTGCGTTTTTATTGAGAAGCAGTGGTAGGAACTGGGCAGTGGTAGGAACTGGGCTGTGTTCTTCTGGGTAGCATTGGGTTATGCATGGGTGTGTTTTTATTGGGAAGCAGTGGTAGGAACTGGGCTGTGTTCTTCTGGGTAGTATTGGGTAATGCATGGGTGTGTTTATATTGGGAAGCAGTGGTTGGAACCGGGCGGTGTTCTGGGTAGCATTGGGTTAGGCATGGATGTGGTTTTATTGGGAAGCAGTGGTTGGAACTGGGCTGTGTTCTTCTGGTTGGCATTGGGTTATGCATGGGTGTGCTTTTATTGGGGAGCAGTGGTTACAACTGGGAGGTGTTCTTCTGGGTAGCATTGGGTTATGCATGGGTGTGTTTGTATTAGGGAGCAGTGGTTGGAACTGGGCTGTGTTCTTCTGGGTGGCATTGGGTTATGCATGGGTGTGTTTTTATTGGGACGCAGTGGTTGGAACTGGGCTGTGTTTTTCTGGGTGGCATTGAGTTATGAATGGGTGTGTTTTTATTGGGAAGCAGTGGTTGGAACTGGGCTGGGTTCTGGGTAGCATTGGGTTATGCATGGGTGTGTTTTTATTGGGAAGCAGTGGTTGGAACTGGGCTGTGTTCTTCTGAGTAGCATTGGGTTATGCATGGGTGTGTTTTTATTGGGAAGCAGTGGTTGGAACTGGGCTGTGTTCTTCTGAGTAGCATTGGGTTATGCATGGGTGTGTTTTTATTGGGAAGCAGTGGTTGCAACTGGGCTGTGTTCTTCTGGGTAGCATTGGGTTATGCATGGGTGTGTTTGTATTGGGCAGCAGTGGTTGGAACTGGGCTGTATTTTTCTGGGTAGCAATGGGTTATGCATGGGTGTGTTTTTATTGGGAAGCAGTGGTTGGAACTGGGCAGTGTTCTTCTGGGTAGCATTGGGTTATGCATGGTGTGTTTATATTGGGACGCAGTGGTTGGAACTGGGCTGTGTTCTTCTGGGTGGCATTGGGTTATGCATGGGTGTGTTTTCATTGGGACGCAGTGGTTGGAACTGGACTGCATTCTTGTGGGTGGCATTGGGTTATGCATGGGTGTGTTTTTATTGGGACGCAGTGGTTGGAACTGGGCTGCCTTCTTCTGGCTGGCATTGGGTTATGCATGGGTATGTTTTTATTGGGAATCAGTGGTTGGAACTGGGCTGCGTTCTTCTGGGTGGCATTGGGTTATGCATGGGTGTGTTTTTATTGGGACGCCGTGGTTGGAACTGGGCTGCGTTCTTCTGGGTAGCATTGGGTTATGCATGGGTGTGTTTATATTGGGATGCAGTGGTTGGAACTGGGCTGTGTTCTTCTGGGTGGCATTGAGTTATGAATGCGTGTGTTTTTATTGGGAAGCAGTGGTTGGAACTGGGCTGTGTTCTTCTGGGTAGCATTGGGTTATGCATGTGTACGTTTTTATTGAGAAGCAGTGGTTGGAACTGGGCTGGGTTCTTCTGGGTAGCATTGGGTTATGCATGGGCGTGTTTTTATTGGGGAGCAGTGGTTGGAACTGGGCTGTGTTCTTCTGGGTAGCATTGGGTTATGCATGGGTGTGTTTTTATTGGGACGCAGTGGTTGGAACTGGGCTGTGATCTTCTGAGTAGCATTGGGTTATGCATGGGTGTGTTTTTATTTGGGAGCAGTGGTTGGAACTGGGCTGTGTTCTTCTGGGTAGCATTGGGTTATGCATGGGTGTGTTTTTATTGGGACGCAGTGGTTGGAACTGGGCTGCGTTCTTCTGGGTGGAATTGGGTTATGCATGGTTTTGTTTTTATTGGGAAGCAGTGGTTGGAACTGGGCTGCGTTCTTCTGGGTAGCATTGGGTTATGCATGGGTGTGTTTTTATTGGGAAGCAGTGGTTGGAACTGGGCTGCGTTCTTCTGGGCAGCATTGGATTATGCATGGGTGTGTTTGTATTGGGGAGCAGTGGTTGGAACTGGGCTGCGTTCTTCTGGGTAGCAATGGGTTATGCATGGGTGTGTTTTTATTGGGAAGCAGTGGTTGGAACTGAGCTGTGTTTTTCTGGGTAGCATTGGGTTATGCATGGGTGTGTTTATATTGGGACGCAGTGGTTGGAACTGGGCTTTGTTCTTCTGGGTGGCATTCGGTTATGCATAGGTGTGTTTTTATTGGGACGCAGTGGTTGGAACTGAACTGCGTTCTTCTGGGTGGCATTGGGTTATGCATGGGTGTGTTATTATTGGGACGCAGTGGTTGGAACTCGCCTGCGTTCTTCTGGGTGGCATTGGGTTATGCATGGGTGTGTTTTTATTGGGAAGCAGTGGTTGGAACTGGGCTGCGTTCTTTTGGGTAGCATTGGGTTATGCATGGGTGTTTTTTTATTGGGAAGCAGTGGTTGGAACTGGGCTGCGTTCTTCTGGGTAGCATTGGGTTATGCATGGGTGTGTTTTTATTGGGAAGCAGTGGTTGGAACTGGGCTGTGTTCTTCTGAGTAGCATTGGGTTATGCATGGGTGTGTTTGTATTGGGGAGCAGTGGTTGGAACTGGGCTGCGTTCTTCTGGGTAGCAATGGGTTATGCATGGGTGTGTTTTTATTGGGAAGCAGTGGTTGGAACTGGGCTGTGTTCTTCTGGGTAGCATTGCGTTATGCATGGGTGTGTTTATATTGGGACGCAGTGGTTGGAACTGGGCTTTGTTCTTCTGGGTGGCATTCGGTTATGCATAGGTGTGTTTTTATTGGGACGCAGTGGTTGGAACTGGACTGCGTTCTTCTGGGTGGCATTGGGTTATGCATGGGTGTGTTTTTATTGGGACGCAGTGGTTGGAACTCGGCTGCGTTCTTCTGGGTGGCATTGGGTTATGCATGGGTGTGTTTTTATTGGGAAGCAGTGGTTGGAACTGGGCTGCGTTCTTTTGGGTAGCATTGGGTTATGCATGGGTGTGTTTTTATTGGGAAGCAGTGGTTGGAACTGGGCTGCGTTCTTCTGGGTAGCATTGGGTTATGCATGGGTGTGTTTTTATTGGGAAGCAGTGGTTGGAACTGGGCTGTGTTCTTCTGAGTAGCATTGGGTTATGCATGGGTGTGTTTTTATTGGGAAGCAGTGGTTGGAACTGGGCTGTGTTCTTCTGGGTAGCATTGGGTTATGCATGGGTGTGTTTTTATTGGGAAGCAGTGGTTGGAACTGGGCAGTGTTCTTCTGGGTAGCATTGGGTTATGCATGGGTGTGTTTATATTGGGACACAGTGGTTGGAACTGGGCTGTGTTCTTCTGGGTGGCATTGGGTTATGCATGGGTGTGTTTTTATTGGGACGCAGTGGTTGGAACTGGGCTGTGTTCTTCTGGGTGGCATTGAGTTATGAATGGGTGTGTTTTTATTGGGAAGCAGTGGTTGGAACTGGGCTGTGTTCTGGGTAGCATTGGGTTATGCATGGGTGTGTTTTTATTGGGAAGCAGTGGTTGGAACTGGGCTGCGTTCTTTTGGGTAGCATTGGGTTATGCATGGGTGTGTTTTTATTGGGACACAGTGGTTGGAACTGGGCTGTGTTCTTCTGGGTGGCATTGGGTTATGCATGGATTTGTTTTTATTGGGACGCAGTGGTTGGAACTGGGCTGTGTTCTTCTGGGTGGCATTGAGTTATGCATGGGTGTGTTTTTATTGGGAAGCAGTGGTTGGAACTGGGCTCTGTTCTTCTGAATAGCATTGGGTTATGCATGGGTGTGTTTTTATTGGGAAGCAGTGGTTGGAGCTGGGCTGTGTTCTTCTGAGTAGCATTGGGTTATGCATGGGTGTGTTTTTATTGGGAAGCAGTGGTTGGAACTGGGCTGTGTTCTTCTGGGTAGCATTGGGTTATGCATGGGTGTGTTTGTATTGGGGAGCAGTGGTTGGAACTGGGCTGTATTCTTCTGGGTAGGAATGGGTTATGCATGGGTGTGTTTTTATTGGGAAGCAGTGGTTGGAACTGGGCAGTGTTCTTCTGGGTAGCATTGGGTTATGCATGGTGTGTTTATATTGGGACACAGTGGTTGGAACTGGGCTGTGTTCTTCTGGGTGGCATTGGGTTATGCATGGGTGTGTTTTCATTGGGACGCAGTGGTTGGAACTGGACTGCATTCTTGTGGGTGGCATTGGGTTATGCATGGGTGTGTTTTTATTGGGACGCAGTGGTTGGAACTGGGCTGCGTTCTTCTGGCTGGCATTGGGTTATGCATGGGTATGTTTTTATTGGGAAGCAGTGGTTGGAACTGGGCTGCGTTCTTCTGGGTGGCATTGGGTTATGCATGGGTGTGTTTTTATTGGGAAGCAGTGGTTGGAACTGGGCTGTGTTCTTCTGGGTAGAATTGGGTTATGCATCGATTTGTTTTTATTGGGAAGCAGTGGTTGGAACTGGGTTGTGTTCTTCTGGTAGCATTGCGTTATGCATGGGTGTGTTTATATTGGGAAGCAGTGGTTGGAACCGGGCTGCGTTCTTCTGTGTAGCAGTGGGTTAGGCATGGATGTGGTTTTATTGGGAAGCAGTGGTTGGAACGGGGCTGCGTTCTTCTGGGTAGCATTGGGTTATGCTTAGGTGTGTTTTCATTGGGAAGCAGTGGTTGGAACTGGGCTGTGTTCTTCTGGGTAGTTTGGGTTATGCATGGGTGTGTTTTGATTGGGAAGCAGTGGTCGGAACTGGGCTGTGTTCTTCTGGGTTGCATTGGGTTATGCATGGGTGTGTTTTTATTGAGAAGCAGTGGTTGGAACTGGGCTGTGTTCTTCTGTGTAGCATTGGGTTATGTATGGGTGTGTTTTTATTGGGAAGCAGTGGTTGGAACTGGGTTGTGTTCTTCTGAGTATCATTGGGTTATGCATGGGTGTGTTTTTTTTGGGAAGTTGTGGTTGGAACTGGGCTGCGTTCTTCTGGGTAGCATTGGGTTATGCATGGGTGTGTTTTTATTGGGAAGCAGTGGTTGGAACTGGGCTCTGTTCTTGTAGGTAGTATGGGGTTAAGCATGGGTGTGTTTTTATTGGGATGAAGTGGTTGGAACTACTGGGCTGTGTTCTTCTGGGTAGCATTGGGTTATGCATGGGTGTGTTTGTATTGGGGAGCAGTGGTTGGAATTGGGCTGTGTTCTTCTGGGTAGCAATGTGTTATGCACGGGTGTGTTTTTATTGGGAAGCAGTGGTTGGAACTGGGCTGTGTTCTTCTGGGTAGCATTGGGTTATGCATGGGTGTGTTTATATTGGGACGCAGTGGTTGGAACTGGGCTGTGTTCTTCTGGGTGGCATTAGGTTATGCATAGGTGTGTTTTTATTGGGACGCAGTGGTTGGAACTGGACTGCGTTCTTCTGGGTGGCATTGGGTTATGCATGGGTGTGTTTATATTGGGAAGCAGTGGTTGGAACTGGGCTGTGTTCTTCTGGTTGGCATTGAGTTATGAAAGGGTGTGTTTTGATTGGGAAACAGTGGTTGGAACTGGGCTGTGTTCTTCTGGGTTGCATTGGGTTATGCATGGGTGTGTTTTTATTGAGAAGCAGTGGTTGGAACTGTGCTGTGTTCTTTTGGGTAGCATTGGGTTATGCATGGGTGTGTTTTTATTGGGAAGCAGTGGTAGGAACTGGGCTGTGTTCTTCTGGGTAGCATTGGGTTATGCATGGGTGTGTTTATACTGGGAAGCATTGGTTTGAACCGGGCAGTGTTCTTCTGGGTAGCATTGGGTTAGGCATGGATGTGGTTTTATTGGGAAGCAGTGGTTGGAACTGGGCTGTGTTCTTCTGGTTGGCATTGGGTTATGCATGGGTGTGCTTTTATTGGGGAGCAGTATTTGGAACTGGGCGGCGTTCTTCTGGATAGCATTGGGTTATGCATGGGTGTGTTTGTATTGGGGAGCAGTGGTTGGAAATGGGCTGTGTTCTTCTGGGTAGCATTGGGTTATGAATGGGTGTGTTTGAATTGAGGAGGCAGTGGTTGGAACTGGGCTGTGTTCTTCTGGGTAGCATTGGGTTATGCATGGGTGTGTTTATATTGGGAAGCAGTGGTTGGAACTGGGCAGTGGTAGGAACTGGGCTGTGTTCTTCTGGGAAGCATTGGGTTATGCATGGGTGTGTTTTTATTGGGAAGCAGTGGTAGGAACTGGGCTGTGTTCTTCTGGGTAGCATTGGGTTATGCATGGGTGTGTTTATATTGGGAAGCAGTGGTTGGAACCGGGCCGTGTTCTTCTGGGTAGCATTGGGTTAGGCATGGATGTGCTTTTATTGGGAAGCAGTGGTTGGAACTGGGCTGTGTTCTTCTGGTTGGCATTGGGTTATGCATGGGTATGCTTTTATTGGGGAGCAGTGGTTGGAACTGGGAGGCGTTCTTCTGGATAGCATTGGGTTATGCATGGGTGTGTTTGTATTGGGGAGCAGTGGTTGGAACTGGGCTGTGTTCTTCTGGGTGGCATTGGGTTATGCATGGGTGCGTTTTTATTGAGAAGCAGTGGTAGGAACTGGGCAGTGGTAGGAACTGGGCTGTGTTCTTCTGGGTAGCATTGGGTTATGCATGGGTGTGTTTTTATTGGGAAGCAGTGGTAGGAACTGGGCTGTGTTCTTCTGGGTAGTATTGGGTAATGCATGGGTGTGTTTATATTGGGAAGCAGTGGTTGGAACCGGGCGGTGTTCTGGGTAGCATTGGGTTAGGCATGGATGTGGTTTTATTGGGAAGCAGTGGTTGGAACTGGGCTGTGTTCTTCTGGTTGGCATTGGGTTATGCATGGGTGTGCTTTTATTGGGGAGCAGTGGTTACAACTGGGAGGTGTTCTTCTGGGTAGCATTGGGTTATGCATGGGTGTGTTTGTATTAGGGAGCAGTGGTTGGAACTGGGCTGTGTTCTTCTGGGTGGCATTGGGTTATGCATGGGTGTGTTTTTATTGGGACGCAGTGGTTGGAACTGGGCTGTGTTTTTCTGGGTGGCATTGAGTTATGAATGGGTGTGTTTTTATTGGGAAGCAGTGGTTGGAACTGGGCTGGGTTCTGGGTAGCATTGGGTAATGCATGGGTGTGTTTTTATTGGGAAGCAGTGGTTGGAACTGGGCTGTGTTCTTCTGAGTAGCATTGGGTTATGCATGGGTGTGTTTTTATTGGGAAGCAGTGGTTGGAACTGGGCTGTGTTCTTCTGAGTAGCATTGGGTTATGCATGGGTGTGTTTTTATTGGGAAGCAGTGGTTGCAACTGGACTGTGTTCTTCTGGGTAGCATTGGGTTATGCATGGGTGTGTTTGTATTGGGCAGCAGTGGTTGGAACTGGGCTGTATTTTTCTGGGTAGCAATGGGTTATGCATGGGTGTGTTTTTATTGGGAAGCAGTGGTTGGAACTGGGCAGTGTTCTTCTGGGTAGCATTGGGTTATGCATGGTGTGTTTATATTGGGACGCAGTGGTTGGAACTGGGCTGTGTTCTTCTGGGTGGCATTGGGTTATGCATGGGTGTGTTTTCATTGGGACGCAGTGGTTGGAACTGGACTGCATTCTTGTGGGTGGCATTGGGTTATGCATGGGTGTGTTTTTATTGGGACGCAGTGGTTGGAACTGGGCTGCCTTCTTCTGGCTGGCATTGGGTTATGCATGGGTATGTTTTTATTGGGAATCAGTGGTTGGAACTGGGCTGCGTTCTTCTGGGTGGCATTGGGTTATGCATGGGTGTGTTTTTATTGGGACGCCGTGGTTGGAACTGGGCTGCGTTCTTCTGGGTAGCATTGGGTTATGCATGGGTGTGTTTATATTGGGATGCAGTGGTTGGAACTGGGCTGTGTTCTTCTGGGTGGCATTGAGTTATGAATGCGTGTGTTTTTATTGGGAAGCAGTGGTTGGAACTGGGCTGTGTTCTTCTGGGTAGCATTGGGTTATGCATGTGTACGTTTTTATTGAGAAGCAGTGGTTGGAACTGGGCTGGGTTCTTCTGGGTAGCATTGGGTTATGCATGGGCGTGTTTTTATTGGGGAGCAGTGGTTGGAACTGGGCTGTGTTCTTCTGGGTAGCATTGGGTTATGCATGGGTGTGTTTGTATTGGGGAGCAGTGGTTGGAACTGGGCTGCGTTCTTCTGGGTAGCAATGGGTTATGCATGGGTGTGTTTTTATTGGGAAGCAGTGGTTGGAACTGAGCTGTGTTTTTCTGGGTAGCATTGGGTTATGCATGGGTGTGTTTATATTGGGACGCAGTGGTTGGAACTGGGCTTTGTTCTTCTGGGTGGCATTCGGTTATGCATAGGTGTGTTTTTATTGGGACGCAGTGGTTGGAACTGAACTGCGTTCTTCTGGGTGGCATTGGGTTATGCATGGGTGTGTTTTTATTGGGACGCAGTGGTTGGAACTGGGCTGCCTTCTTCTGGCTGGCATTGGGTTATGCATGGGTATGTTTTTATTGGGAATCAGTGGTTGGAACTGGGCTGCGTTCTTCTGGGTGGCATTGGGTTATGCATGGGTGTGTTTTTATTGGGACGCCGTGGTTGGAACTGGGCTGCGTTCTTCTGGGTAGCATTGGGTTATGCATGGGTGTGTTTATATTGGGATGCAGTGGTTGGAACTGGGCTGTGTTCTTCTGGGTGGCATTGAGTTATGAATGCGTGTGTTTTTATTGGGAAGCAGTGGTTGGAACTGGGCTGTGTTCTTCTGGGTAGCATTGGGTTATGCATGTGTACGTTTTTATTGAGAAGCAGTGGTTGGAACTGGGCTGGGTTCTTCTGGGTAGCATTGGGTTATGCATGGGCGTGTTTTTATTGGGGAGCAGTGGTTGGAACTGGGCTGTGTTCTTCTGGGTAGCATTGGGTTATGCATGGGTGTGTTTTTATTGGGACGCAGTGGTTGGAACTGGGCTGTGATCTTCTGGGTAGCATTGGGTTATGCATGGGTGTGTTTTTATTTGGGAGCAGTGGTTGGAACTGGGCTGTGTTCTTCTGGGTAGCATTGGGTTATGCATGGGTGTGTTTTTATTGGGACGCAGTGGTTGGAACTGGGCTGCGTTCTTCTGGGTGGAATTGGGTTATGCATGGTTTTGTTTTTATTGGGAAGCAGTGGTTGGAACTGGGCTGCGTTCTTCTGGGTAGCATTGGGTTATGCATGGGTGTGTTTTTATTGGGAAGCAGTGGTTGGAACTGGGCTGCGTTCTTCTGGGCAGCATTGGATTATGCATGGGTGTGTTTGTATTGGGGAGCAGTGGTTGGAACTGGGCTGCGTTCTTCTGGGTAGCAATGGGTTATGCATGGGTGTGTTTTTATTGGGAAGCAGTGGTTGGAACTGAGCTGTGTTTTTCTGGGTAGCATTGGGTTATGCATGGGTGTGTTTATATTGGGACGCAGTGGTTGGAACTGGGCTTTGTTCTTCTGGGTGGCATTCGGTTATGCATAGGTGTGTTTTTATTGGGACGCAGTGGTTGGAACTGAACTGCGTTCTTCTGGGTGGCATTGGGTTATGCATGGGTGTGTTATTATTGGGACGCAGTGGTTGGAACTCGCCTGCGTTCTTCTGGGTGGCATTGGGTTATGCATGGGTGTGTTTTTATTGGGAAGCAGTGGTTGGAACTGGGCTGCGTTCTTTTGGGTAGCATTGGGTTATGCATGGGTGTTTTTTTATTGGGAAGCAGTGGTTGGAACTGGGCTGCGTTCTTCTGGGTAGCATTGGGTTATGCATGGGTGTGTTTTTATTGGGAAGCAGTGGTTGGAACTGGGCTGTGTTCTTCTGAGTAGCATTGGGTTATGCATGGGTGTGTTTGTATTGGGGAGCAGTGGTTGGAACTGGGCTGCGTTCTTCTGGGTAGCAATGGGTTATGCATGGGTGTGTTTTTATTGGGAAGCAGTGGTTGGAACTGGGCTGTGTTCTTCTGGGTAGCATTGCGTTATGCATGGGTGTGTTTATATTGGGACGCAGTGGTTGGAACTGGGCTTTGTTCTTCTGGGTGGCATTCGGTTATGCATAGGTGTGTTTTTATTGGGACGCAGTGGTTGGAACTGGACTGCGTTCTTCTGGGTGGCATTGGGTTATGCATGGGTGTGTTTTTATTGGGACGCAGTGGTTGGAACTCGGCTGCGTTCTTCTGGGTGGCATTGGGTTATGCATGGGTGTGTTTTTATTGGGAAGCAGTGGTTGGAACTGGGCTGCGTTCTTTTGGGTAGCATTGGGTTATGCATGGGTGTGTTTTTATTGGGAAGCAGTGGTTGGAACTGGGCTGCGTTCTTCTGGGTAGCATTGGGTTATGCATGGGTGTGTTTTTATTGGGAAGCAGTGGTTGGAACTGGGCTGTGTTCTTCTGAGTAGCATTGGGTTATGCATGGGTGTGTTTTTATTGGGAAGCAGTGGTTGGAACTGGGCTGTGTTCTTCTGGGTAGCATTGGGTTATGCATGGGTGTGTTTTTATTGGGAAGCAGTGGTTGGAACTGGGCAGTGTTCTTCTGGGTAGCATTGGGTTATGCATGGGTGTGTTTATATTGGGACACAGTGGTTGGAACTGGGCTGTGTTCTTCTGGGTGGCATTGGGTTATGCATGGGTGTGTTTTTATTGGGACGCAGTGGTTGGAACTGGGCTGTGTTCTTCTGGGTGGCATTGAGTTATGAATGGGTGTGTTTTTATTGGGAAGCAGTGGTTGGAACTGGGCTGTGTTCTGGGTAGCATTGGGTTATGCATGGGTGTGTTTTTATTGGGAAGCAGTGGTTGGAACTGGGCTGCGTTCTTTTGGGTAGCATTGGGTTATGCATGGGTGTGTTTTTATTGGGACACAGTGGTTGGAACTGGGCTGTGTTCTTCTGGGTGGCATTGGGTTATGCATGGATTTGTTTTTATTGGGACGCAGTGGTTGGAACTGGGCTGTGTTCTTCTGGGTGGCATTGAGTTATGCATGGGTGTGTTTTTATTGGGAAGCAGTGGTTGGAACTGGGCTCTGTTCTTCTGAATAGCATTGGGTTATGCATGGGTGTGTTTTTATTGGGAAGCAGTGGTTGGAGCTGGGCTGTGTTCTTCTGAGTAGCATTGGGTTATGCATGGGTGTGTTTTTATTGGGAAGCAGTGGTTGGAACTGGGCTGTGTTCTTCTGGGTAGCATTGGGTTATGCATGGGTGTGTTTGTATTGGGGAGCAGTGGTTGGAACTGGGCTGTATTCTTCTGGGTAGGAATGGGTTATGCATGGGTGTGTTTTTATTGGGAAGCAGTGGTTGGAACTGGGCAGTGTTCTTCTGGGTAGCATTGGGTTATGCATGGTGTGTTTATATTGGGACACAGTGGTTGGAACTGGGCTGTGTTCTTCTGGGTGGCATTGGGTTATGCATGGGTGTGTTTTCATTGGGACGCAGTGGTTGGAACTGGACTGCATTCTTGTGGGTGGCATTGGGTTATGCATGGGTGTGTTTTTATTGGGACGCAGTGGTTGGAACTGGGCTGCGTTCTTCTGGCTGGCATTGGGTTATGCATGGGTATGTTTTTATTGGGAAGCAGTGGTTGGAACTGGGCTGCGTTCTTCTGGGTGGCATTGGGTTATGCATGGGTGTGTTTTTATTGGGAAGCAGTGGTTGGAACTGGGCTGTGTTCTTCTGGGTAGAATTGGGTTATGCATCGATTTGTTTTTATTGGGAAGCAGTGGTTGGAACTGGGTTGTGTTCTTCTGGTAGCATTGCGTTATGCATGGGTGTGTTTATATTGGGAAGCAGTGGTTGGAACCGGGCTGCGTTCTTCTGTGTAGCAGTGGGTTAGGCATGGATGTGGTTTTATTGGGAAGCAGTGGTTGGAACGGGGCTGCGTTCTTCTGGGTAGCATTGGGTTATGCTTAGGTGTGTTTTCATTGGGAAGCAGTGGTTGGAACTGGGTTGTGTTCTGCCTGGTAGTATTGGGTTATACTGGGCTCCAGTATTTTGAACTGGACTGTGTTCTACTGAACAGCATTGGGTTATGCATGGGTGTGTTTGTATTGTGGAGCAGTGGTTGGAACTGGACTGTGTTCTTCTGGGTAGCATTGGGTTATGCATGGGTGTGTTTTTATTGGGACGCAGTGGTTGGAACTGGGCTGTGTTCTTCTGAGTGGCATTGGGTTATGCATGGGTGTGTTTGTATTGGGAAGCAGTGGTTGGAACTGGGCTGTTTTCTTCTGGGTAGAATTGGATTATGCATGGGTGTGTTTTTATTGAGAAGCAGTGGTTGGAACTGGGCTGTGTTCTTTTGGGTAGCATTGGGTTATGCATGGGTGTGTTTTTATTGGGAAGCAGTGGTAGGAACTGGGCTGTGTTCTTCTGGGTAGCATTGGGTTATGCATGGGTGTGTTTATACTGGGAAGCAGTGGTTGGAACCGGGCAGTGTTCTTCTGGGTAGCATTGGGTTAGGCATGGATGCGGTTCTATTGGGAAGCAGTGGTTGGAACGGGGCTACGTTCTTCTGGGTAGCATTGGGTTATGCTTTGGTGTGTTTTCATTGAGAATCAGTGGTTGAAACTGGGCTGTGTTTTTCTGGGTAGCATTGGGTTATGGATGGGTGTGTTTTTATTGGGAAGCAGTGGTTGGAACTGGGCTGCGTTCTTCTGGGTAGAATTGGGTTATGCATCGATTTGTTTTTATTGGGAAGCAGTGGTTGGAACTGGGCTGTGTTCTTCTGGTAGCATTGGGTTATGCATGGGTGTGTTTATATTGGGAAGCAGTGGTTGGAACCGGGCTGTGTTCTTCTGTGTAGCATTGGGTTAGGCATGGATGTGGTTTTATTGGGAAGCAGTGGTTGGAACGGGGCTGCGTTCTTCTGGGTAGCATTGGGTTATGCTTGGGTGCGTTTTCATTGGGAAGCAGTGGTTGGAACTGGGTTGTGTTCTTCCTGGTAGTATTGGGTTATACTGGGCTCCAGTATTTTGAACTGGACTGTGTTCTACTGAACAGCATTGGGTTATGCATGGGTGTGTTTGTATTGTGGAGCAGTGGTTGGAACTGGACTGTGTTCTTCTGGGTAGCATTGGGTTATGCATGGGTGTGTTTTCATTGGGACGCAGTGGTTGGTACTGGACTGCATTCTTGTGGGTGGCATTGGGTTATGCATGGGTGTGTTTTTATTGGGACGCAGTGGTTGGAACTGGGCTGCGTTCTTCTGGCTGGCATTGGGTTATGCATGGGTATGTTTTTATTGGGAAGCAGTGGTTGGAACTGGGCTGCGTTCTTCTGGGTGGCATTGGGTTATGCATGGGTGTATTTTTATTGGGAAGCAGTGGTTGGAACTGGGCTGTGTTCTTCTGGGTAGAATTGGGTTATGCATCGATTTGTTTTTATTGGGAAGCAGTGGTTGGAACTGGGTTGTGTTCTTCTGGTAGCATTGCGTTATGCATGGATGTGTTTATATTGGGAAGCAGTGGTTGGAACCGGGCTGCGTTCTTCTGTGTAGCAGTGGGTTAGGCATGGATGTGGTTTTATTGGGAAGCAGTGGTTGGAACGGGGCTGCGTTCTTCTGGGTAGCATTGGGTTATGCTTAGGTGTGTTTTCATTGGGAAGCAGTGGTTGGAACTGGGTTGTGTTCTGCCTGGTAGTATTGGGTTATACTGGGCTCCAGTATTTTGAACTGGACTGTGTTCTACTGAACAGCATTGGGTTATGCATGGGTGTGTTTGTATTGTGGAGCAGTGGTTGGAACTGGACTGTGTTCTTCTGGGTAGCATTGGGTTATGCATGGGTGTGTTTTTATTGGGACGCAGTGGTTGGAACTGGGCTGTGTTCTTCTGAGTGGCATTGGGTTATGCATGGGTGTGTTTGTATTGGGAAGCAGTGGTTGGAACTGGGCTGTTTTCTTCTGGGTAGAATTGGATTATGCATGGGTGTGTTTTTATTGAGAAGCAGTGGTTGGAACTGGGCTGTGTTCTTTTGGGTAGCATTGGGTTATGCATGGGTGTGTTTTTATTGGGAAGCAGTGGTAGGAACTGGGCTGTGTTCTTCTGGGTAGCATTGGGTTATGCATGGGTGTGTTTATACTGGGAAGCAGTGGTTGGAACCGGGCAGTGTTCTTCTGGGTAGCATTGGGTTAGGCATGGATGCGGTTTTATTGGGAAGCAGTGGTTGGAACGGGGCTACGTTCTTCTGGGTAGCATTGGGTTATGCTTTGGTGTGTTTTCATTGAGAATCAGTGGTTGGAACTGGGCTGTGTTCTTCTGGGTAGCATTGGGTTATGGATGGGTGTGTTTTTATTGGGAAGCAGTGGTTGGAACTGGGTGCGTTCTTCTGGGTAGAATTGGGTTATGCATCGATTTGTTTTTATTGGGAAGCAGTGGTTGGAACTGGGCTGTGTTCTTCTGGTAGCATTGGGTTATGCATGGGTGTGTTTATATTGGGAAGCAGTGGTTGGAACCGGGCTGTGTTCTTCTGTGTAGCATTGGGTTAGGCATGGATGTGGTTTTATTGGGAAGCAGTGGTTGGAACGGGGCTGCGTTCTTCTGGGTAGCATTGGGTTATGCTTGGGTGTGTTTTCATTGGGAAGCAGTGGTTGGAACTGGGTTGTGTTCTTCCTGGTAGTATTGGGTTATACTGGGCTCCAGTATTTTGAACTGGACTGTGTTCTACTGAACAGCATTGGGTTATGCATGGGTGTGTTTGTATTGTGGAGCAGTGGTTGGAACTGGACTGTGTTCTTCTGGGTAGCATTGGGTTATGCACGGGTGTGTTTTTATTGGGACGCACGGTTGGAACTGGGCTGCGTTCTTCTGAGTGGCATTGGGTTATGCATGGGTGTGTTTTTATTGGGAAGCAGTGGTTGGAACTGGGCTGTGTTCTTCTGGGTAGAATTGGATTATGCATGGGTGTGTTTTTACTGAGAAGCAGTGGTTGGAACTGGGCTGTGTTCTTTTGGGTAGCATTGGGTTATGCATGGGTGTGTTTATACTGGGAAACAGTGGTTGGAACCGGGCAGTGTTCTTCTGGGTAGCATTGGGTTAGGCATGGATGTGGTTTTATTGGGAAGCAGTGGTTGGAACGGGGCTACGTTCTTCTGGGTAGCATTGGGTTATGCTTTGGTGTGTTTTCATTGAGAATCAGTGGTTGGAACTGGGCTGTGTTCTTCTGGGTAGCATTGGGTTATGCATGGGTGTGTTTCTATTGGGAAGCAGTGGTTGGAACTGGGCTGTGTTCTTCTGCCTAGCATTGGGTTATGTATGGGTGTGTTTTTATTGGGAAGCAGTGGTTGGAACTGGGCTGTGTTCTTCTGGGTAGCATTGGGTTATGCCTGGGTGTGTTTTATTGGGAAGCAGTGGTTGGAACCGGGCTGTGTTCTTCTGTGTAGCATTGGGTTAGGCATGGATGTGGTTTTATTGGGAAGCAGTGGTTGGAACTGGGCTGCCTTCTTCTGGGTAGCATTGGGTTATGCCTGGGTGTATTTATATTGGGAAGCAGTGGTTGGAACCGAGCTGTGTTCTTCTGGGTAGCATTGGGGTATGAATGGGTGTGTTTGAATTGAGGAGCAGTGGTTGGAACTGGGCTGTGTTCTTCTGGGTAGCATTGGGTTATGCATGGGTGTGTTTATATTGGGAAGCAGTGGTTGGAACTGGGCTGTGTTCTTCTGGCTAGCATTGGGTTATGTATGGGTGTATTTTTATTGGGAAGCAGTGGTTGGAACTGGGCTGTGTTCTTCTGAGTAGCATTGGGTTATGCATGGGTGTGTTTTTATTGGGGAGCAGTGGTTGGAACTGGGCTGTGTTCTTCTGGGTAGCATTGGGTTATGCATGGGTGTGTTTGTATTGGTGAGCAGTGGTTGGAACTGGGCTGTGTTCTTCTGAGTAGCAATGGGTTATGCATGGGTGTGTTTTTATTGGGAAGCAGTGTTTGGAACTGGGCTGTGTTCTTCTAGGTAGCTTTGGGTTATGCATGGGTCGGTTTATATTGGGACGCAGTGGTTGGAACTGGGCTGTGTTCTTCTGGCTAGCTTTGAGTTATCCATGGGTGGGTTTATATTGGGACGCAGTGGTTGGAACTGGGCTGTGTTCTTCTGGGTAGCATTGGGTTATGGATGGGTGCGTTTTTATTGGGCCGCAGTGGTTGGAACTGGGCTGCGTTCTTCTGGGTGGCATTGGTTTATGCATGGATGTGTTTTGATTGGGAAGCAGTGGTTGGAACTGGGCTGTGTTCTTCTGGTTTGCATTGGGTTATGCATGGGTGTGTTTTTATTGAGAAGCAGTGGTTGGAACTGGGCTGTGTTCTTCTGTGTAGCATTGGGTTATGCATGGGTGTGTTTTTATTGGGAAGCAGTGGTTGGAACTGGGTTGTGTTCTTCTGAGTAGCATTGGGTTATGCATGGGTGTGTTTTTTTTGGGAAGTGGTGGTTGGAACTGGGCTGCGTTCTTCTGGGTAGCATTGGGTCATGCATGGGTGTGTTTTTATTGGGAAGCAGTGGTTGGAACTGGGCTCTGTTCTTGTAGGTAGTATGGGGTTAAGCATGGGTGTGTTTTTATTGGGATGCAGTGGTTGGAACTACTGGGCTGTGTTCTTCTGGGTAGCATTGGGTTATGCATGGGTGTGTTTGTATTGGGGAGCAGTGGTTGGAATTGGGCTGTGTTTTTCTGGGTAGCAATGGGTTATGCATGGGTGTGTTTTTATTGGGAAGCAGTGGTTGGAACTGGGCTGTGTTCTTCTGGCTAGCATTGGGTTATGTATGGGTGTGTTTTTATTGGGAAGCAGTGGTTGGAACTGGGCTGTGTTCTTCTGAGTAGCATTGGGTTATGCATGGGTGTGTTTGTATTGGTGAGCAGTGGTTGGAACTGGGCTGTGTTCTTCTGAGTAGCAATGGGTTATGCATGGGTGTGTTTTTATTGGGAAGCAGTGGTTGTAACTGGGCTGTGTTCTTCTGGGTAGTTTGGGTTATGCATGGGTGGGTTCATATTGGGACGCAGTGGTTGGAACTGGGCTATGTTCTTCTGGGTGGCATTGGGCTATGCATGGGTGTGTTTTTATTGGGACACAGTGGTTGGATCTGGGCTGTGTTCTTCTGGGTAGCTTTGGGTTATGCATGGGTGGGTTTATATTGGGACGCAGTGGTTGGAACTGGGCTGTGTTCTTCTGGGTAGTTTGGGTTATGCATGGGTGTGTTTTGATTGGGAAGCAGTGGTTGGAACTGGGCTGTGTTCTTCTGGGTTGCATTGGGTTATG
This sequence comes from Ambystoma mexicanum, assembly GCF_040938575.1. Lineage (NCBI taxonomy): Eukaryota > Metazoa > Chordata > Amphibia > Caudata > Ambystomatidae > Ambystoma > Ambystoma mexicanum. The sequence goes on from NC_090932.1 coordinate 1,539,436,528, forward strand.
CATGGGTGTGTTTTTATTGAGAAGCAGTGGTTGGAACTGGGCTGTGTTCTTCTGTGTAGCATTGGGTTATGTATGGGTGTGTTTTTATTGGGAAGCAGTGGTTGGAACTGGGTTGTGTTCTTCTGAGTATCATTGGTTTATGCATGGGTGTGTTTTTTTTGGGAAGTGGTGGTTGGAACTGGGCTGCGTTCTTCTGGGTAGCATTGGGTTATGCATGGGTGTGTTTTTATTGGGAAGCAGTGGTTGGAACTGGGCTCTGTTCTTGTAGGTAGTATGGGGTTAAGCATGGGTGTGTTTTTATTGGGATGCAGTGGTTGGAACTACTGGGCTGTGTTCTTCTGGGTAGCATTGGGTTATGCATGGGTGTGTTTGTATTGGGGAGCAGTGGTTGGAATTGGGCTGTGTTCTTCTCTGTAGCAATGGGTTATGCACCGGTGTGTTTTTATTGGGAAGCAGTGGTTGGAACTGGGCTGTGTTCTTCTGGGTAGCATTGGGTTATGCATGGGTGTGTTTATATTGGGACGCAGTGGTTGGAACTGGGCTGTGTTCTTCTGGGTGGCATTAGGTTATGCATAGGTGTGTTTTTATTGGGACGCAGTGGTTGGAACTGGACTGCGTTCTTCTGGGTGGCATTGGGTTATGCATGGGTGTGTTTATTTTGAGAAGCAGTGGTTGGAACTGGGCTGTGTTCTTCTGGGTGACATTGAGTTATGAAAGGGTGTGTTTTGATTGGGAAGCAGTGGTTGAAACTGGGCTGTGTTCTTCTGGGTTGCATTGGGTTATGCATGGGTGTGTATTTATTGAGAAGCAGTGGTTGGAACTGGGCTGTGTTCTTCTGGGTAGCAATGGGTTATGCATGGGTGTGTTTTTATTGAGAAGCAGTAGTAGGAACTGGGCTGTGTTCTTCTGGGTAGCATTGGGTTATGCATGGGTGTGTTTTTATTGTGAAGCAGTGGTAGGAACTGAGCTGTGTTCTTCTGGGTAGCATTGGGTTATGCATGGGTGTGTTTATATTGGGAAGCAGTGGTTGGAACCGGGCAGTGTTCTTCTGGGTAGCATTGGGTTAGGCATGGATGTGGTTTTATTGGGAAGCAGTGGTTGGAACTGGGCTGTGTTCTTCTGGTTGGCATTGGGTTATGCATGGGTGTGCTTTTATTGGGGAGCAGTATTTGGAACTGGGCGGCGTTCTTCTGGATAGCATTGGGTTATGCATGGGTGTGTTTGTATTGGGGAGCAGTGGTTGGAAATGGGCTGTGTTCTTCTGGGTAGCATTGGGTTATGAATGGGTGTGTTTGAATTGAGGAGCAGTGGTTGGAACTGGGCTGTGTTCCTCTGGGTAGCATTGGGTTATGCATGGGTGTGTTTATATTGGGAAGCAGTGGTTGGAACTGGGCAGTGGTAGGAACAGGGCTGTGTTCTTCTGGGCAGCATTGGGTTATGCATGGGTGTGTTTTTATTGGGAAGCAGTTGTAGGAACTGGGCTGTGTTCTTCTGGGTAGCATTGGGTTATGCATGGGTGTGTTTATATTGGGAAGCAGTGGTTGGAACCGGGCCGTGTTCTTCTGGGTAGCATTGGGTTAGGCATGGATGTGGTTTTATTGGGAAGCAGTGGTTGGAACTGGGCTGTGTTCTTCTGGTTGGCATTGGGTTATGCATGGGTATGCTTTTATTGGGGAGCAGTGGTTGGAACTGGGAGGCGTTCTTCTGGATAGCATTGGGTTATGCATGGGTGTGTTTGTATTGGGGAGCAGTGGTTGGAACTGGGCTGTGTTCTTCTGGGTGGCATTGGGTTATGCATGGGTGCGTTTTTATTGAGAAGCAGTGGTAGGAACTGGGCAGTGGTAGGAACTGGGCTGTGTTCTTCTGGGTAGCATTGGGTTATGCATGGGTGTGTTTTTATTGGGAAGCAGTGGTAGGAACTGGGCTGTGTTCTTCTGGGTAGTATTGGGTAATGCATGGGTGTGTTTATATTGGGAAGCAGTGGTTGGAACCGGGCGGTGTTCTTCTGGGTAGCATTGGGTTAGGCATGGATGTGGTTTTATTGGGAAGCAGTGGTTGGAACTGGGCTGTGTTCTTCTGGTTGGCATTGGGTTATGCATGGGTGTGTTTGTATTGGGAAGCAGTGGTTGGAACTGGGCTGTTTTCTTCTGAGTAGAATTGGATTATGCATGGGTGTGTTTTTATTGAGAAGCAGTGGTTGGAACTGGGCTGTGTTCTTTTGGGTAGCATTGGGTTATGCATGGGTGTGTTTTTATTGGGAAGCAGTGGTAGGAACTGGGCTGTGTTCTTCTGGGTAGCATTGGGTTATGCATGGGTGTGTTTATACTGGGAAGCAGTGGTTGGAACCGGGCAGTGTTCTTCTGGGTAGCATTGGGTTAGGCATGGATGCGGTTTTATTGGGAAGCAGTGGTTGGAACGGGGCTACGTTCTTCTGGGTAGCATTGGGTTATGCTTTGGTGTGTTTTCATTGAGAATCAGTGGTTGGAACTGGGCTGTGTTCTTCTGGGTAGCATTGGGTTATGGATGGGTGTGTTTTTATTGGGAAGCAGTGGTTGGAACTGGGCTGCGTTCTTCTGGGTAGAATTGGGTTATGCATCGATTTGTTTTTATTGGGAAGCAGTGGTTGGAACTGGGCTGTGTTCTTCTGGTAGCATTGGGTTATGCATGGGTGTGTTTATATTGGGAAGCAGTGGTTGGAACCGGGCTGTGTTCTTCTGTGTAGCATTGGGTTAGGCATGGATGTGGTTTTATTGGGAAGCAGTGGTTGGAACGGGGCTGCGTTCTTCTGGGTAGCATTGGGTTATGCTTGGGTGTGTTTTCATTGGGAAGCAGTGGTTGGAACTGGGTTGTGTTCTTCCTGGTAGTATTGGGTTATACTGGGCTCCAGTATTTTGAACTGGACTGTGTTCTACTGAACAGCATTGGGTTATGCATGGGTGTGTTTGTATTGTGGAGCAGTGGTTGGAACTGGACTGTGTTCTTCTGGGTAGCATTGGGTTATGCACGGGTGTGTTTTTATTGGGACGCACGGTTGGAACTGGGCTGCGTTCTTCTGAGTGGCATTGGGTTATGCATGGGTGTGTTTTTATTGGGAAGCAGTGGTTGGAACTGGGCTGTGTTCTTCTGGGTAGAATTGGATTATGCATGGGTGTGTTTTTACTGAGAAGCAGTGGTTAGAACTGGGCTGTGTTCTTTTGGGTAGCATTGGGTTATGCATGGGTGTGTTTATACTGGGAAGCAGTGGTTGGAACCGGGCAGTGTCCTTCTGGGTAGCATTGGGTTAGGCATGGATGTGGTTTTATTGGGAAGCAGTGGTTGGAATGGGGCTACGTTCTTCTGGGTAGCATTGGGTTATGCTTTGGTGTGTTTTCATTGAGAATCAGTGGTTGGAACTGGGCTGTGTTCTTCTGGGTAGCATTGGGTTATGCATGGGTGTGTTTCTATTGGGAAGCAGTGGTTGGAACTGGGCTGTGTTCTTCTGCCTAGCATTGGGTTATGTATGGGTGTGTTTTTATTGGGAAGCAGTGGTTGGAACTGGGCTGTGTTCTTCTGGGTAGCATTGGGTTATGCCTGGGTGTGTTTATATTGGGAAGCAGTGGTTGGAACCGGGCTGTGTTCTTCTGTGTAGCATTGGGTTAGGCATGGATGTGGTTTTATTGGGAAGCAGTGGTTGGAACTGGGCTGCCTTCTTCTGGGTAGCATTGGGTTATGCCTGGGTGTGTTTATATTGGGAAGCAGTGGTTGGAACCGAGCTGTGTTCTTCTGGGTAGCATTGGGGTATGAATGGGTGTGTTTGAATTGAGGAGCAGTGGTTGGAACTGGGCTGTGTTCTTCTGGGTAGCATTGGGTTATGCATGGGTGTGTTTATATTGGGAAGCAGTGGTTGGAACTGGGCTGTGTTCTTCTGGCTAACATTGGGTTATGTATGGGTGTATTTTTATTGGGAAGCAGTGGTTGGAACTGGGCTGTGTTCTTCTGAGTAGCATTGGGTTATGCATGGGTGTGTTTTTATTGGGGAGCAGTGGTTGGAACTGGGCTGTGTTCTTCTGGGTAGCATTGGGTTATGCATGGGTGTGTTTGTATTGGTGAGCAGTGGTTGGAACTGGGCTGTGTTCTTCTGAGTAGCAATGGGTTATGCATGGGTGTGTTTTTATTGGGAAGCAGTGTTTGGAACTGGGCTGTGTTCTTCTAGGTAGCTTTGGGTTATGCATGGGTGGGTTTATATTGTGACGCAGTGGTTGGAACTGGGCTGTGTTCTTCTGGGTGGCATTGGGTTATGCATGGGTGTGTTTTCATTGGGACGCAGTGGTTGGAACTGGACTGCATTCTTGTGGGTGGCATTGGGTTATGCATGGGTGTGTTTTTATTGGGACGCAGTGGTTGGAACTGGGCTGCGTTCTTCTGGCTGGCATTGGGTTATGCATGGGTATGTTTTTATTGGGAAGCAGTGGTTGGAACTGGGCTGCGTTCTTCTGGGTGGCATTGGGTTATGCATGGGTGTGTTTTTATTGGGAAGCAGTGGTTGGAACTGGGCTGTGTTCTTCTGGGTAGAATTGGGTTATGCATCGATTTGTTTTTATTGGGAAGCAGTGGTTGGAACTGGGTTGTGTTCTTCTGGTAGCATTGCGTTATGCATGGGTGTGTTTATATTGGGAAGCAGTGGTTGGAACCGGGCTGCGTTCTTCTGTGTAGCAGTGGGTTAGGCATGGATGTGGTTTTATTGGGAAGCAGTGGTTGGAACGGGGCTGCGTTCTTCTGGGTAGCATTGGGTTATGCTTAGGTGTGTTTTCATTGGGAAGCAGTGGTTGGAACTGGGTTGTGTTCTGCCTGGTAGTATTGGGTTATACTGGGCTCCAGTATTTTGAACTGGACTGTGTTCTACTGAACAGCATTGGGTTATGCATGGGTGTGTTTGTATTGTGGAGCAGTGGTTGGAACTGGACTGTGTTCTTCTGGGTAGCATTGGGTTATGCATGGGTGTGTTTTTATTGGGACGCAGTGGTTGGAACTGGGCTGTGTTCTTCTGAGTGGCATTGGGTTATGCATGGGTGTGTTTGTATTGGGAAGCAGTGGTTGGAACTGGGCTGTTTTCTTCTGGGTAGAATTGGATTATGCATGGGTGTGTTTTTATTGAGAAGCAGTGGTTGGAACTGGGCTGTGTTCTTTTGGGTAGCATTGGGTTATGCATGGGTGTGTTTTTATTGGGAAGCAGTGGTAGGAACTGGGCTGTGTTCTTCTGGGTAGCATTGGGTTATGCATGGGTGTGTTTATACTGGGAAGCAGTGGTTGGAACCGGGCAGTGTTCTTCTGGGTAGCATTGGGTTAGGCATGGATGCGGTTCTATTGGGAAGCAGTGGTTGGAACGGGGCTACGTTCTTCTGGGTAGCATTGGGTTATGCTTTGGTGTGTTTTCATTGAGAATCAGTGGTTGGAACTGGGCTGTGTTCTTCTGGGTAGCATTGGGTTATGGATGGGTGTGTTTTTATTGGGAAGCAGTGGTTGGAACTGGGCTGCGTTCTTCTGGGTAGAATTGGGTTATGCATCGATTTGTTTTTATTGGGAAGCAGTGGTTGGAACTGGGCTGTGTTCTTCTGGTAGCATTGGGTTATGCATGGGTGTGTTTATATTGGGAAGCAGTGGTTGGAACCGGGCTGTGTTCTTCTGTGTAGCATTGGGTTAGGCATGGATGTGGTTTTATTGGGAAGCAGTGGTTGGAACGGGGCTGCGTTCTTCTGGGTAGCATTGGGTTATGCTTGGGTGTGTTTTCATTGGGAAGCAGTGGTTGGAACTGGGTTGTGTTCTTCCTGGTAGTATTGGGTTATACTGGGCTCCAGTATTTTGAACTGGACTGTGTTCTACTGAACAGCATTGGGTTATGCATGGGTGTGTTTGTATTGTGGAGCAGTGGTTGGAACTGGACTATGTTCTTCTGGGTAGCATTGGGTTATGCATGGGTGTGTTTTCATTGGGACGCAGTGGTTGGAACTGGACTGCATTCTTGTGGGTGGCATTGGGTTATGCATGGGTGTGTTTTTATTGGGACGCAGTGGTTGGAACTGGGCTGCGTTCTTCTGGCTGGCATTGGGTTATGCATGGGTATGTTTTTATTGGGAAGCAGTGGTTGGAACTGGGCTGCGTTCTTCTGGGTGGCATTGGGTTATGCATGGGTGTATTTTTATTGGGAAGCAGTGGTTGGAACTGGGCTGTGTTCTTCTGGGTAGAATTGGGTTATGCATCGATTTGTTTTTATTGGGAAGCAGTGGTTGGAACTGGGTTGTGTTCTTCTGGTAGCATTGCGTTATGCATGGGTGTGTTTATATTGGGAAGCAGTGGTTGGAACCGGGCTGCGTTCCTCTGTGTAGCAGTGGGTTAGGCATGGATGTGGTTTTATTGGGAAGCAGTGGTTGGAACGGGGCTGCGTTCTTCTGGGTAGCATTGGGTTATGCTTAGGTGTGTTTTCATTGGGAAGCAGTGGTTGGAACTGGGTTGTGTTCTGCCTGGTAGTATTGGGTTATACTGGGCTCCAGTATTTTGAACTGGACTGTGTTCTACTGAACAGCATTGGGTTATGCATGGGTGTGTTTGTATTGTGGAGCAGTGGTTGGAACTGGACTGTGTTCTTCTGGGTAGCATTGGGTTATGCATGGGTGTGTTTTTATTGGGACGCAGTGGTTGGAACTGGGCTGTGTTCTTCTGAGTGGCATTGGGTTATGCATGGGTGTGTTTGTATTGGGAAGCAGTGGTTGGAACTGGGCTGTTTTCTTCTGGGTAGAATTGGATTATGCATGGGTGTGTTTTTATTGAGAAGCAGTGGTTGGAACTGGGCTGTGTTCTTTTGGGTAGCATTGGGTTATGCATGGGTGTGTTTTTATTGGGAAGCAGTGGTAGGAACTGGGCTGTGTTCTTCTGGGTAGCATTGGGTTATGCATGGGTGTGTTTATACTGGGAAGCAGTGGTTGGAACCGGGCAGTGTTCTTCTGGGTAGCATTGGGTTAGGCATGGATGCGGTTTTATTGGGAAGCAGTGGTTGGAACGGGGCTGCGTTCTTCTGGGTAGCATTGGGTTATGCTTGGGTGTGTTTTCATTGGGAAGCAGTGGTTGGAACTGGGTTGTGTTCTTCCTGGTAGTATTGGGTTATACTGGGCTCCAGTATTTTGAACTGGACTGTGTTCTACTGAACAGCATTGGGTTATGCATGGGTGTGTTTGTATTGTGGAGCAGTGGTTGGAACTGGACTGCGTTCTTCTGGGTAGCATTGGGTTATGCACGGGTGTGTTTTTATTGGGACGCACGGTTGGAACTGGGCTGCGTTCTTCTGAGTGGCATTGGGTTATGCATGGGTGTGTTTTTATTGGGAAGCAGTGGTTGGAACTGGGCTGTGTTCTTCTGGGTAGAATTGGATTATGCATGGGTGTGTTTTTACTGAGAAGCAGTGGTTGGAACTGGGCTGTGTTCTTTTGGGTAGCATTGGGTTATGCATGGGTGTGTTTATAGTGGGAAGCAGTGGTTGGAACCGGGCAGTGTTCTTCTGGGTAGCATTGGGTTAGGCATGGATGTGGTTTTATTGGGAAGCAGTGGTTGGAACGGGGCTACGTTCTTCTGGGTAGCATTGGGTTATGCTTTGGTGTGTTTTCATTGAGAATCAGTGGTTGGAACTGGGCTGTGTTCTTCTGGGTAGCATTGGGTTATGCATGGGTGTGTTTCTATTGGGAAGCAGTGGTTGGAACTGGGCTGTGTTCTTCTGCCTAGCATTGGGTTATGTATGGGTGTGTTTTTATTGGGAAGCAGTGGTTGGAACTGGGCTGTGTTCTTCTGGGTAGCATTGGGTTATGCCTGGGTGTGTTTATATTGGGAAGCAGTGGTTGGAACCGGGCTGTGTTCTTCTGTGTAGCATTGGGTTAGGCATGGATGTGGTTTTATTGGGAAGCAGTGGTTGGAACTGGGCTGCCTTCTTCTGGGTAGCATTGGGTTATGCCTGGGTGTGTTTATATTGGGAAGCAGTGGTTGGAACCGAGCTGTGTTCTTCTGGGTAGCATTGGGGTATGAATGGGTGTGTTTGAATTGAGGAGCAGTGGTTGGAACTGGGCTGTGTTCTTCTGGGTAGCATTGGGTTATGCATGGGTGTGTTTATATTGGGAAGCAGTGGTTGGAACTGGGCTGTGTTCTTCTGGCTAACATTGGGTTATGTATGGGTGTATTTTTATTGGGAAGCAGTGGTTGGAACTGGGCTGTGTTCTTCTGAGTAGCATTGGGTTATGCATGGGTGTGTTTTTATTGGGGAGCAGTGGTTGGAACTGGGCTGTGTTCTTCTGGGTAGCATTGGGTTATGCATGGGTGTGTTTGTATTGGTGAGCAGTGGTTGGAACTGGGCTGTGTTCTTCTGAGTAGCAATGGGTTATGCATGGGTGTGTTTTTATTGGGAAGCAGTGTTTGGAACTGGGCTGTGTTCTTCTAGGTAGCTTTGGGTTATGCATGGGTGGGTTTATATTGTGACGCAGTGGTTGGAACTGGGCTGTGTTCTTCTGGGTGGCATTGGGTTATGCATGGGTGTGTTTTCATTGGGACGCAGTGGTTGGAACTGGACTGCATTCTTGTGGGTGGCATTGGGTTATGCATGGGTGTGTTTTTATTGGGACGCAGTGGTTGGAACTGGGCTGCGTTCTTCTGGCTGGCATTGGGTTATGCATGGGTATGTTTTTATTGGGAAGCAGTGGTTGGAACTGGGCTGCGTTCTTCTGGGTGGCATTGGGTTATGCATGGGTGTGTTTTTATTGGGAAGCAGTGGTTGGAACTGGGCTGTGTTCTTCTGGGTAGAATTGGGTTATGCATCGATTTGTTTTTATTGGGAAGCAGTGGTTGGAACTGGGTTGTGTTCTTCTGGTAGCATTGCGTTATGCATGGGTGTGTTTATATTGGGAAGCAGTGGTTGGAACCGGGCTGCGTTCTTCTGTGTAGCAGTGGGTTAGGCATGGATGTGGTTTTATTGGGAAGCAGTGGTTGGAACGGGGCTGCGTTCTTCTGGGTAGCATTGGGTTATGCTTAGGTGTGTTTTCATTGGGAAGCAGTGGTTGGAACTGGGTTGTGTTCTGCCTGGTAGTATTGGGTTATACTGGGCTCCAGTATTTTGAACTGGACTGTGTTCTACTGAACAGCATTGGGTTATGCATGGGTGTGTTTGTATTGTGGAGCAGTGGTTGGAACTGGACTGTGTTCTTCTGGGTAGCATTGGGTTATGCATGGGTGTGTTTTTATTGGGACGCAGTGGTTGGAACTGGGCTGTGTTCTTCTGAGTGGCATTGGGTTATGCATGGGTGTGTTTGTATTGGGAAGCAGTGGTTGGAACTGGGCTGTTTTCTTCTGGGTAGAATTGGATTATGCATGGGTGTGTTTTTATTGAGAAGCAGTGGTTGGAACTGGGCTGTGTTCTTTTGGGTAGCATTGGGTTATGCATGGGTGTGTTTTTATTGGGAAGCAGTGGTAGGAACTGGGCTGTGTTCTTCTGGGTAGCATTGGGTTATGCATGGGTGTGTTTATACTGGGAAGCAGTGGTTGGAACCGGGCAGTGTTCTTCTGGGTAGCATTGGGTTAGGCATGGATGCGGTTCTATTGGGAAGCAGTGGTTGGAACGAGGCTACGTTCTTCTGGGTAGCATTGGGTTATGCTTTGGTGTGTTTTCATTGAGAATCAGTGGTTGGAACTGGGCTGTGTTCTTCTGGGTAGCATTGGGTTATGGATGGGTGTGTTTTTATTGGGAAGCAGTGGTTGGAACTGGGCTGCGTTCTTCTGGGTAGAATTGGGTTATGCATCGATTTGTTTTTATTGGGAAGCAGTGGTTGGAACTGGGCTGTGTTCTTCTGGTAGCATTGGGTTATGCATGGGTGTGTTTATATTGGGAAGCAGTGGTTGGAACCGGGCTGTGTTCTTCTGTGTAGCATTGGGTTAGGCATGGATGTGGTTTTATTGGGAAGCAGTGGTTGGAACGGGGCTGCGTTCTTCTGGGTAGCATTGGGTTATGCTTGGGTGTGTTTTCATTGGGAAGCAGTGGTTGGAACTGGGTTGTGTTCTTCCTGGTAGTATTGGGTTATACTGGGCTCCAGTATTTTGAACTGGACTGTGTTCTACTGAACAGCATTGGGTTATGCATGGGTGTGTTTGTATTGTGGAGCAGTGGTTGGAACTGGACTATGTTCTTCTGGGTAGCATTGGGTTATGCATGGGTGTGTTTTCATTGGGACGCAGTGGTTGGAACTGGACTGCATTCTTGTGGGTGGCATTGGGTTATGCATGGGTGTGTTTTTATTGGGACGCAGTGGTTGGAACTGGGCTGCGTTCTTCTGGCTGGCATTGGGTTATGCATGGGTATGTTTTTATTGGGAAGCAGTGGTTGGAACTGGGCTGCGTTCTTCTGGGTGGCATTGGGTTATGCATGGGTGTATTTTTATTGGGAAGCAGTGGTTGGAACTGGGCTGTGTTCTTCTGGGTAGAATTGGGTTATGCATCGATTTGTTTTTATTGGGAAGCAGTGGTTGGAACTGGGTTGTGTTCTTCTGGTAGCATTGCGTTATGCATGGGTGTGTTTATATTGGGAAGCAGTGGTTGGAACCGGGCTGCGTTCCTCTGTGTAGCAGTGGGTTAGGCATGGATGTGGTTTTATTGGGAAGCAGTGGTTGGAACGGGGCTGCGTTCTTCTGGGTAGCATTGGGTTATGCTTAGGTGTGTTTTCATTGGGAAGCAGTGGTTGGAACTGGGTTGTGTTCTGCCTGGTAGTATTGGGTTATACTGGGCTCCAGTATTTTGAACTGGACTGTGTTCTACTGAACAGCATTGGGTTATGCATGGGTGTGTTTGTATTGTGGAGCAGTGGTTGGAACTGGACTGTGTTCTTCTGGGTAGCATTGGGTTATGCATGGGTGTGTTTTTATTGGGACGCAGTGGTTGGAACTGGGCTGTGTTCTTCTGAGTGGCATTGGGTTATGCATGGGTGTGTTTGTATTGGGAAGCAGTGGTTGGAACTGGGCTGTTTTCTTCTGGGTAGAATTGGATTATGCATGGGTGTGTTTTTATTGAGAAGCAGTGGTTGGAACTGGGCTGTGTTCTTTTGGGTAGCATTGGGTTATGCATGGGTGTGTTTTTATTGGGAAGCAGTGGTAGGAACTGGGCTGTGTTCTTCTGGGTAGCATTGGGTTATGCATGGGTGTGTTTATACTGGGAAGCAGTGGTTGGAACCGGGCAGTGTTCTTCTGGGTAGCATTGGGTTAGGCATGGATGCGGTTTTATTGGGAAGCAGTGGTTGGAACGGGGCTGCGTTCTTCTGGGTAGCATTGGGTTATGCTTGGGTGTGTTTTCATTGGGAAGCAGTGGTTGGAACTGGGTTGTGTTCTTCCTGGTAGTATTGGGTTATACTGGGCTCCAGTATTTTGAACTGGACTGTGTTCTACTGAACAGCATTGGGTTATGCATGGGTGTGTTTGTATTGTGGAGCAGTGGTTGGAACTGGACTGCGTTCTTCTGGGTAGCATTGGGTTATGCACGGGTGTGTTTTTATTGGGACGCACGGTTGGAACTGGGCTGCGTTCTTCTGAGTGGCATTGGGTTATGCATGGGTGTGTTTTTATTGGGAAGCAGTGGTTGGAACTGGGCTGTGTTCTTCTGGGTAGAATTGGATTATGCATGGGTGTGTTTTTACTGAGAAGCAGTGGTTGGAACTGGGCTGTGTTCTTTTGGGTAGCATTGGGTTATGCATGGGTGTGTTTATAGTGGGAAGCAGTGGTTGGAACCGGGCAGTGTTCTTCTGGGTAGCATTGGGTTAGGCATGGATGTGGTTTTATTGGGAAGCAGTGGTTGGAACGGGGCTACGTTCTTCTGGGTAGCATTGGGTTATGCTTTGGTGTGTTTTCATTGAGAATCAGTGGTTGGAACTGGGCTGTGTTCTTCTGGGTAGCATTGGGTTATGCATGGGTGTGTTTCTATTGGGAAGCAGTGGTTGGAACTGGGCTGTGTTCTTCTGCCTAGCATTGGGTTATGTATGGGTGTGTTTTTATTGGGAAGCAGTGGTTGGAACTGGGCTGTGTTCTTCTGGGTAGCATTGGGTTATGCCTGGGTGTGTTTTATTGGGAAGCAGTGGTTGGAACCGGGCTGTGTTCTTCTGTGTAGCATTGGGTTAGGCATGGATGTGGTTTTATTGGGAAGCAGTGGTTGGAACTGGGCTGCCTTCTTCTGGGTAGCATTGGGTTATGCCTGGGTGTATTTATATTGGGAAGCAGTGGTTGGAACCGAGCTGTGTTCTTCTGGGTAGCATTGGGGTATGAATGGGTGTGTTTGAATTGAGGAGCAGTGGTTGGAACTGGGCTGTGTTCTTCTGGGTAGCATTGGGTTATGCATGGGTGTGTTTATATTGGGAAGCAGTGGTTGGAACTGGGCTGTGTTGTTCTGGCTAGCATTGGGTTATGTATGGGTGTATTTTTATTGGGAAGCAGTGGTTGGAACTGGGCTGTGTTCTTCTGAGTAGCATTGGGTTATGCATGGGTGTGTTTTTATTGGGGAGCAGTGGTTGGAACTGGGCTGTGTTCTTCTGGGTAGCATTGGGTTATGCATGGGTGTGTTTGTATTGGTGAGCAGTGGTTGGAACTGGGCTGTGTTCTTCTGAGTAGCAATGGGTTATGCATGGGTGTGTTTTTATTGGGAAGCAGTGTTTGGAACTGGGCTGTGTTCTTCTAGGTAGCTTTGGGTTATGCATGGGTGGGTTTATATTGGGACGCAGTGGTTGGAACTGGGCTGTGTTCTTCTGGCTAGCTTTGAGTTATCCATGGGTGGGTTTATATTGGGACGCAGTGGTTGGAACTGGGCTGTGTTCTTCTGGGTAGCATTGGGTTATGGATGGGTGCGTTTTTATTGGGCCGCAGTGGTTGGAACTGGGCTGCGTTCTTCTGGGTGGCATTGGTTTATGCATGGGTGTGTTTTGATTGGGAAGCAGTGGTTGGAACTGGGCTGTGTTCTTCTGGTTTGCATTGGGTTATGCATGGGTGTGTTTTTATTGAGAAGCAGTGGTTGGAACTGGGCTGTGTTCTTCTGTGTAGCATTGGGTTATGCATGGGTGTGTTTTTATTGGGAAGCAGTGGTTGGAACTGGGTTGTGTTCTTCTGAGTAGCATTGGGTTATGCATGGGTGTGTTTTTTTTGGGAAGTGGTGGTTGGAACTGGGCTGCGTTCTTCTGGGTAGCATTGGGTTATGCATGGGTGTGTTTTTATTGGGAAGCAGTGGTTGGAACTGGGCTCTGTTCTTGTAGGTAGTATGGGGTTAAGCATGGGTGTGTTTTTATTGGGATGCAGTGGTTGGAACTACTGGGCTGTGTTCTTCTGGGTAGCATTGGGTTATGCATGGGTGTGTTTGTATTGGGGAGCAGTGGTTGGAATTGGGCTGTGTTTTTCTGGGTAGCAATGGGTTATGCATGGGTGTGTTTTTATTGGGAAGCAGTGGTTGGAACTGGGCTGTGTTCTTCTGGCTAGCATTGGGTTATGTATGGGTGTGTTTTTATTGGGAAGCAGTGGTTGGAACTGGGCTGTGTTCTTCTGAGTAGCATTGGGTTATGCATGGGTGTGTTTGTATTGGTGAGCAGTGGTTGGAACTGGGCTGTGTTCTTCTGAGTAGCAATGGGTTATGCATGGGTGTGTTTTTATTGGGAAGCAGTGGTTGTAACTGGGCTGTGTTCTTCTGGGTAGTTTGGGTTATGCATGGGTGGGTTCATATTGGGACGCAGTGGTTGGAACTGGGCTATGTTCTTCTGGGTGGCATTGGGCTATGCATGGGTGTGTTTTTATTGGGACACAGTGGTTGGATCTGGGCTGTGTTCTTCTGGGTAGCTTTGGGTTATGCATGGGTGGGTTTATATTGGGACGCAGTGGTTGGAACTGGGCTGTGTTCTTCTGGGTAGTTTGGGTTATGCATGGGTGTGTTTTGATTGGGAAGCAGTGGTTGGAACTGGGCTGTGTTCTTCTGGGTTGCATTGGGTTATGCATGGGTGTGTTTTTATTGAGAAGCAGTGGTTGGAACTGGGCTGTGTTCTTCTGTGTAGCATTGGGTTATGTATGGGTGTGTTTTTATTGGGAAGCAGTGGTTGGAACTGGGTTGTGTTCTTCTGAGTATCATTGGTTTATGCATGGGTGTGTTTTTTTTGGGAAGTGGTGGTTGGAACTGGGCTGCGTTCTTCTGGGTAGCATTGGGTTATGCATGGGTGTGTTTTTATTGGGAAGCAGTGGTTGGAACTGGGCTCTGTTCTTGTAGGTAGTATGGGGTTAAGCATGGGTGTGTTTTTATTGGGATGCAGTGGTTGGAACTACTGGGCTGTGTTCTTCTGGGTAGCATTGGGTTATGCATGGGTGTGTTTGTATTGGGGAGCAGTGGTTGGAATTGGGCTGTGTTCTTCTCTGTAGCAATGGGTTATGCACCAGTGTGTTTTTATTGGGAAGTAGTGGTTGGAACTGGGCTGTGTTCTTCTGGGTAGCATTGGGTTATGCATGGGTGTGTTTATATTGGGACGCAGTGGTTGGAACTGGGCTGTGTTCTTCTGGGTGGCATTAGGTTATGCATAGGTGTGTTTTTATTGGGACGCAGTGGTTGGAACTGGACTGCGTTCTTCTGGGTGGCATTGGGTTATGCATGGGTGTGTTTATTTTGAGAAGCAGTGGTTGGAACTGGGCTGTGTTCTTGTAGGTAGTATGGGGTTAAGCATGGGTGTGTTTTTATTGGGATGCAGTGGTTGGAACTACTGGGCTGTGTTCTTCTGGGTAGCATTGGGTTATGCATGGGTGTGTTTGTATTGGGGAGCAGTGGTTGGAATTGGGCTGTGTTCTTCTCTGTAGCAATGGGTTATGCACCAGTGTGTTTTTATTGGGAAGCAGTGTTTGGAACTGGGCTGTGTTCTTCTGGGGAGCATTGGGTTATGCATGGGTGTGTTTATATTGGGACGCAGTGGTTGGAACTGGGCTGTGTTCTTCTGGGTGGCATTAGGTTATGCATAGGTGTGTTTTTATTGGGACGCAGTGGTTGGAACTGGACTGCGTTCTTCTGGGTGGCATTGGGTTATGCATGGGTGTGTTTATTTTGAGAAGCAGTGGTTGGAACTGGGCTGTGTTCTTCTGGGTGACATTGAGTTATGAAAGGGTGTGTTTTGATTGGGAAGCAGTGGTTGGAACTGGGCTGTGTTCTTCTGGGTTGCATTGGGTTATGCATGGGTGTGTATTTATTGAGAAGCAGTGGTTGGAACTGGGCTGTGTTCTTCTGGGTAGCAATGGGTTATGCATGGGTGTGTTTTTATTGAGAAGCAGTAGTAGGAACTGGGCTGTGTTCTTCTGGGTAGCATTGGGTTATGCATGGGTGTGTTTTTATTGTGAAGCAGTGGTAGGAACTGAGCTGTGTTCTTCTGGGTAGCATTGGGTTATGCATGGGTGTGTTTATATTGGGAAGCAGTGGTTGGAACCGGGCAGTGTTCTTCTGGGTAGCATTGGGTTAGGCATGGATGTGGTTTTATTGGGAAGCAGTGGTTGGAACTGGGCTGTGTTCTTCTGGTTGGCATTGGGTTATGCATGGGTGTGCTTTTATTGGGGAGCAGTATTTGGAACTGGGCGGCGTTCTTCTGGATAGCATTGGGTTATGCATGGGTGTGTTTGTATTGGGGAGCAGTGGTTGGAAATGGGCTGTGTTCTTCTGGGTAGCATTGGGTTATGAATGGGTGTGTTTGAATTGAGGAGCAGTGTTTGGAACTGGGCTGTGTTCCTCTGGGTAGCATTGGGTTATGCATGGGTGTGTTTATATTGGGAAGCAGTGGTTGGAACTGGGCAGTGGTAGGAACAGGGCTGTGTTCTTCTGGGCAGCATTGGGTTATGCATGGGTGTGTTTTTATTGGGAAGCAGTGGTAGGAACTGGGCTGTGTTCTTCTGGGTAGCATTGGGTTATGCATGGGTGTGTTTATATTGGGAAGCAGTGGTTGGAACCGGGCCGTGTTCTTCTGGGTAGCATTGGGTTAGGCATGGATGTGGTTTTATTGGGAAGCAGTGGTTGGAACTGGGCTGTGTTCTTCTGGTTGGCATTGGGTTATGCATGGGTATGCTTTTATTGGGGAGCAGTGGTTGGAACTGGGAGGCGTTCTTCTGGATAGCATTGGGTTATGCATGGGTGTGTTTGTATTGGGGAGCAGTGGTTGGAACTGGGCTGTGTTCTTCTGGGTGGCATTGGGTTATGCATGGGTGCGTTTTTATTGAGAAGCAGTGGTAGGAACTGGGCAGTGGTAGGAACTGGGCTGTGTTCTTCTGGGTAGCATTGGGTTATGCATGGGTGTGTTTTTATTGGGAAGCAGTGGTAGGAACTGGGCTGTGTTCTTCTGGGTAGTATTGGGTAATGCATGGGTGTGTTTATATTGGGAAGCAGTGGTTGGAACCGGGCGGTGTTCTTCTGGGTAGCATTGGGTTAGGCATGGATGTGGTTTTATTGGGAAGCAGTGGTTGGAACTGGGCTGTGTTCTTCTGGTTGGCATTGGGTTATGCATGGGTGTGTTTGTATTGGGAAGCAGTGGTTGGAACTGGGCTGTTTTCTTCTGGGTAGAATTGGATTATGCATGGGTGTGTTTTTATTGAGAAGCAGTGGTTGGAACTGGGCTGTGTTCTTTTGGGTAGCATTGGGTTATGCATGGGTGTGTTTTTATTGGGAAGCAGTGGTAGGAACTGGGCTGTGTTCTTCTGGGTAGCATTGGGTTATGCATGGGTGTGTTTATACTGGGAAGCAGTGGTTGGAACCGGGCAGTGTTCTTCTGGGTAGCATTGGGTTAGGCATGGATGCGGTTTTATTGGGAAGCAGTGGTTGGAACGGGGCTACGTTCTTCTGGGTAGCATTGGGTTATGCTTTGGTGTGTTTTCATTGAGAATCAGTGGTTGGAACTGGGCTGTGTTCTTCTGGGTAGCATTGGGTTATGGATGGGTGTGTTTTTATTGGGAAGCAGTGGTTGGAACTGGGCTGCGTTCTTCTGGGTAGAATTGGGTTATGCATCGATTTGTTTTTATTGGGAAGCAGTGGTTGGAAATGGGCTGTGTTCTTCTGGTAGCATTGGGTTATGCATGGGTGTGTTTATATTGGGAAGCAGTGGTTGGAACCGGGCTGTGTTCTTCTGTGTAGCATTGGGTTAGGCATGGATGTGGTTTTATTGGGAAGCAGTGGTTGGAACGGGGCTGCGTTCTTCTGGGTAGCATTGGGTTATGCTTGGGTGTGTTTTCATTGGGAAGCAGTGGTTGGAACTGGGTTGTGTTCTTCCTGGTAGTATTGGGTTATACTGGGCTCCAGTATTTTGAACTGGACTGTGTTCTACTGAACAGCATTGGGTTATGCATGGGTGTGTTTGTATTGTGGAGCAGTGGTTGGAACTGGACTGTGTTCTTCTGGGTAGCATTGGGTTATGCACGGGTGTGTTTTTATTGGGACGCACGGTTGGAACTGGGCTGCGTTCTTCTGAGTGGCATTGGGTTATGCATGGGTGTGTTTTTATTGGGAAGCAGTGGTTGGAACTGGGCTGTGTTCTTCTGGGTAGAATTGGATTATGCATGGGTGTGTTTTTACTGAGAAGCAGTGGTTAGAACTGGGCTGTGTTCTTTTGGGTAGCATTGGGTTATGCATGGGTGTGTTTATACTGGGAAGCAGTGGTTGGAACCGGGCAGTGTTCTTCTGGGTAGCATTGGGTTAGGCATGGATGTGGTTTTATTGGGAAGCAGTGGTTGGAACGGGGCTACGTTCTTCTGGGTAGCATTGGGTTATGCTTTGGTGTGTTTTCATTGAGAATCAGTGGTTGGAACTGGGCTGTGTTCTTCTGGGTAGCATTGGGTTATGCATGGGTGTGTTTCTATTGGAAAGCAGTGGTTGGAACTGGGCTGTGTTCTTCTGTGTAGCATTGGGTTAGGCATGGATGTGGTTTTATTGGGAAGCAGTGGTTGGAACTGGGCTGCCTTCTTCTGGGTAGCATTGGGTTATGCCTGGGTGTGTTTATATTGGGAAGCAGTGGTTGGAACCGAGCTGTGTTCTTCTGGGTAGCATTGGGGTATGAATGGGTGTGTTTGAATTGAGGAGCAGTGGTTGGAACTGGGCTGTGTTCTTCTGGGTAGCATTGGGTTATGCATGGGTGTGTTTATATTGGGAAGCAGTGGTTGGAACTGGGCTGTGTTCTTCTGGCTAACATTGGGTTATGTATGGGTGTATTTTTATTGGGAAGCAGTGGTTGGAACTGGGCTGTGTTCTTCTGAGTAGCATTGGGTTATGCATGGGTGTGTTTTTATTGGGGAGCAGTGGTTGGAACTGGGCTGTGTTCTTCTGAGTAGCAATGGGTTATGCATGGGTGTGTTTTTATTGGGAAGCAGTGTTTGGAACTGGGCTGTGTTCTTCTAGGTAGCTTTGGGTTATGCATGGGTGGGTTTATATTGTGACGCAGTGGTTGGAACTGGGCTGTGTTCTTCTGGGTGGCATTGGGCTATGCATGGGTGTGTTTTTATTGGGACGCAGTGGTTGGAACTGGGCTGTGTTCTTCTGGCTAGCTTTGAGTTATCCATGGGTGGGTTTATATTGGGACGCAGTGGTTGGAACTGGGCTGTGTTCTTCTGGGTAGCATTGGGTTATGGATGGGTGCGTTTTTATTGGGCCGCAGTGGTTGGAACTGGGCTGCGTTCTTCTGGGTGGCATTGGTTTATGCATGGGTGTGTTTTGATTGGGAAGCAGTGGTTGGAACTGGGCTGTGTTCTTCTGGTTTGCATTGGGTTATGCATGGGTGTGTTTTTATTGAGAAGCAGTGGTTGGAACTGGGCTGTGTTCTTCTGTGTAGCATTGGGTTATGCATGGGTGTGTTTTTATTGGGAAGCAGTGGTTGGAACTGGGTTGTGTTCTTCTGAGTAGCATTGGGTTATGCATGGGTGTGTTTTTTTTGGGAAGTGGTGGTTGGAACTGGGCTGCGTTCTTCTGGGTAGCATTGGGTTATGCATGGGTGTGTTTTTATTGGGAAGCAGTGGTTGGAACTGGGCTCTGTTCTTGTAGGTAGTATGGGGTTAAGCATGGGTGTGTTTTTATTGGGATGCAGTGGTTGGAACTACTGGGCTGTGTTCTTCTGGGTAGCATTGGGTTATGCATGGGTGTGTTTTTATTGGGAAGCAGTGGTTGGAACTGGGCTGTGTTCTTCTGAGTAGCAATGGGTTATGTATGGGTGTGTTTTTATTGGGAAGCAGTGGTTGTAACTGGGCTGTGTTCTTCTGGGTAGTTTGGG
This sequence comes from Ambystoma mexicanum, assembly GCF_040938575.1. Taxonomy (NCBI): domain Eukaryota; kingdom Metazoa; phylum Chordata; class Amphibia; order Caudata; family Ambystomatidae; genus Ambystoma; species Ambystoma mexicanum. The sequence goes on from NC_090932.1 coordinate 1,539,455,813, forward strand.
TTATGCATGGGTGGGTTTATATTGGGACGCAGTGGTTGGAACTGGGCTATGTTCTTCTGGGTGGCATTGGGCTATGCATGGGTGTGTTTTTATTGGGACACAGTGGTTGGATCTGGGCTGTGTTTTTCTGGGTAGCTTTGGGTTATGCATGGGTGGGTTTATATTGGGACGCAGTGGTTGGAACTGGGCTGTGTTCTTCTGGGTAGTTTGGGTTATGCATGGGTGTGTTTTGATTGGGAAGCAGTGGTTGGAACTGGGCTGTGTTCTTCTGGGTTGCATTGGGTTATGCATGGGTGTGTTTTTATTGAGAAGCAGTGGTTGGAACTGGGCTGTGTTCTTCTGTGTAGCATTGGGTTATGTATGGGTGTGTTTTTATTGGGAAGTGGTGGTTGGAACTGGGCTGCGTTCTTCTGGGTAGCATTGGGTTATGCATGGGTGTGTTTTTATTGGGAAGCAGTGGTTGGAACTGGGCTCTGTTCTTTTAGGTAGTATGGGGTTAAGCATGGGTGTGTTTCTATTGGGATGCAGTGGTTGGAACTACTGGGCTGTGTTCTTCTGGGTAGCATTGGGTTATGCATGGGTGTGTTTGTATTGGGGAGCAGTGGTTGGAATTGGGCTGTGTTCTTCTCTGTAGCAATGGGTTATGCACCGGTGTGTTTTTATTGGGAAGCAGTGGTTGGAACTGGGCTGTGTTCTTCTGGGTAGCATTGGGTTATGCATGGGTGTGTTTATATTGGGACGCAGTGGTTGGAACTGGGCTGTGTTCTTCTGGGTGGCATTAGGTTATGCATAGGTGTGTTTTTATTGGGACGCAGTGGTTGGAACTGGACTGCGTTCTTCTGGGTGGCATTGGGTTATGCATGGGTGTGTTTATTTTGAGAAGCAGTGGTTGGAACTGGGCTGTGTTCTTCTGGGTGACATTGAGTTATGAAAGGGTGTGTTTTGATTGGGAAGCAGTGGTTGGAACTGGGCTGTGTTCTTCTGGGTTGCATTGGGTTATGCATGGGTGTGTTTTTATTGAGAAGCAGTGGTTGGAACTGGGCTGTGTTCTTCTGGGTAGCAATGGGTTATGCATGGGTGTGTTTTTATTGAGAAGCAGTAGTAGGAACTGGGCTGTGTTCTTCTGGGTAGCATTGGGTTATGCATGGGTGTGTTTTTATTGTGAAGCAGTGGTAGGAACTGAGCTGTGTTCTTCTGGGTAGCATTGGGTTATGCATGGGTGTGTTTATATTGGGAAGCAGTGGTTGGAACCGGGCAGTGTTCTTCTGGGTAGCATTGGGTTAGGCATGGATGTGGTTTTATTGGGAAGCAGTGGTTGGAACTGGGCTGTGTTCTTCTGGTTGGCATTGGGTTATGCATGGGTGTGCTTTTATTGGGGAGCAGTATTTGGAACTGGGCGGCGTTCTTCTGGATAGCATTGGGTTATGCATGGGTGTGTTTGTATTGGGGAGCAGTGGTTGGAAATGGGCTGTGTTCTTCTGGGTAGCATTGGGTTATGAATGGGTGTGTTTGAATTGAGGAGCAGTGGTTGGAACTGGGCTGTGTTCTTCTGGGTAGCATTGGGTTATGCATGAGTGTGTTTATATTGGGAAGCAGTGGTTGGAACTGGGCAGTGGTAGGAACAGGGCTGTGTTCTTCTGGGCAGCATTAGGTTATGCATGGGTGTGTTTTTATTGGGAAGCAGTGGTAGGAACTGGGCTGTGTTCTTCTGGGTAGCATTGGGTTATGCATGGGTGTGTTTATATTGGGAAGCAGTGGTTGGAACCGGGCCGTGTTCTTCTGGGTAGCATTGGGTTAGGCATGGATGTGGTTTTATTGGGAAGCAGTGGTTGGAACTGGGCTGTGTTCTTCTGGTTGGCATTGGGTTATGCATGGGTATGCTTTTATTGGGGAGCAGTGGTTGGAACTGGGAGGCGTTCTTCTGGATAGCATTGGGTTATGCATGGGTGTGTTTGTATTGGGGAGCAGTGGTTGGAACTGGGCTGTGTTCTTCTGGGTGGCATTGGGTTATGCATGGGTGCGTTTTTATTGAGAAGCAGTGGTAGGAACTGGGCAGTGGTAGGAACTGGGCTGTGTTCTTCTGGGTAGCATTGGTTTATGCATGGGTGTGTTTTTATTGGGAAGCAGTGGTAGGAACTGGGCTGTGTTCTTCTGGGTAGCATTGGGTTAGGCATGGATGTGGTTTTATTGGGAAGCAGTGGTTGGAACTGGGCTGTGTTCTTCTGGTTGGCATTGGGTTATGCATGGGTGTGCTTTTATTGGGGAGCAGTGGTTACAACTGGGAGGCGTTCTTCTGGGTAGCATTGGGTTATGCATGGGTGTGTTTGTATTAGGGAGCAGTGGTTGGAACTGGGCTGTGTTCTTCTGGGTGCATTGGGTTATGCATGGGTGTGTTTTTATTGGGACGCAGTGGTTGGAACTGGGCTGTGTTCTTCTGGGTGGCATTGAGTTATGAATGGGTGTGTTTTTATTGGGAAGCAGTGGTTGGAACTGGGCTGTGTTCTGGGTAGCATTGGGTTATGCATGGGTGTGTTTTTATTGGGAAGCAGTGGTTGGAACTGGGCTGTGTTCTTCTGAGTAGCATTGGGTTATGCATGGGTGTGTTTTTATTGGGAAGCAGTGGTTGGAACTGGGCTGTGTTCTTCTGGGTAGCATTGGGTTATGCATGGGTGTGTTTGTATTGGGGAGCAGTGGTTGGAACTGGGCTGTATCTTTCTGGGTAGCAATGGGTTATGCATGTGTGTGTTTTTATTGGGAAGCAGTGGTTGGAACCGGGCTGTGTTCTTCTGGGTTGCATTGGGTTATGCATGGGTGTGTTTTTATTGAGAAGTAGTGGTTGGAACTGGGCTGTCTTCTTCTGGGTAGTAATGGGTTATGCATGGGTGTGTTTTTATTGTGAAGCAGTGGTAGGAACTGAGCTGTGTTCTTCTGGGTAGCATTGGGTTATGCATGGGTGTGTTTATATTGGGAAGCAGTGGTTGGAACCGGGCAGTGTTCTTCTGGGTAGCATTGGGTTAGGCATGGATGTGGTTTTATTGGGAAGCAGTGGTTGGAACTGGGCTGTGTTCTTCTGGTTGGCATTGGGTTATGTATGGGTGTGTTTGTATTGGGGAGCAGTGGTTGGAAATGGGCTGTGTTCTTCTGGGTAGCATTGGGTTATGAATGGGTGTGTTTAATTGAGGAGCAGTGGTTGGAACTGGGCTGTGTTCTTCTGGGTAGCATTGGGTTATGCATGGGTGTGTTTATATTGGGAAGCAGTGGTTGGAACTGGGCAGTGGTAGGAACAGGGCTGTGTTCTTCTGGGCAGCATTGGGTTATGCATGGGTGTGTTTTTATTGGGAAGCAGTGGTAGAAACTGGGCTGTGTTCTTCTGGGTAGCATTGGGTTATGCATGGGTGTGTTTATATTGGGAAGCAGTGGTTGGAACCGGGCCGTGTTCTTCTGGGTAGCATTGGGTTAGGCATGGATGTGGTTTTATTGGGAAGCAGTGGTTGGAACTGGGCTGTGTTCTTCTGGTTGGCATTGGGTTATGCATGGGTATGCTTTTATTGGGGAGCAGTGGTTGGAACTGGGAGGCGTTCTTCTGGATAGCATTGGGTTATGCATGGGTGTGTTTGTATTGGGGAGCAGTGGTTGGAACTGGGCTGTGTTCTTCTGGGTGGCATTGGGTTATGCATGGGTGCGTTTTTATTGAGAAGTAGTGGTAGGAACTGGGCAGTGGTAGGAACTGGGCTGTGTTCTTCTGGGAAGCATTGGGTTATGCATGGGTGTGTTTTTATTGGGAAGCAGTGGTAGGAACTGGGCTGTGTTCTTCTGGGTAGTATTGGGTAATGCATGGGTGTGTTTATATTGGGAAGCAGTGGTTGGAACCGGGCGGTGTTCTTCTGGGTAGCATTGGGTTAGGCATGGATGTGGTTTTATTGGGAAGCAGTGGTTTGAACTGGGCTGTGTTCTTCTGGTTGGCATTGGGTTATGCATGGGTGTGCTTTTATTGGGGAGCAGTGGTTACAACTGGGAGGCGTTCTTCTGGGTAGCATTGGGTTATGCATGGGTGTGTTTGTATTAGGGAGCAGTGGTTGGAACTGGGCTGTGTTCTTCTGGGTGCATTGGGTTATGCATGGGTGTGTTTTTATTGGGACGCAGTGGTTGGAACTGGGCTGTGTTCTTCTGGGTGGCATTGAGTTATGAATGGGTGTGTTTTCATTGGGAAGCAGTGGTTGGAACTGGGCTGTGTTCTGGGTAGCATTGGGTTATGCATGGGTGTGTTTTTATTGGGAAGCAGTGGTTGGAACTGGGCTGTGTTCTTCTGAGTAGCATTGGGTTATGCATGGGTGTGTTTTTATTGGGAAGCAGTGGTTGGAACTGGGCTGTGTTCTTCTGAGTAGCATTGGGTTATGCATGGGTGTGTTTTTATTGGGAAGCAGTGGTTGGAACTGGGCTGTGTTCTTCTGGGTAGCATTGGGTTATGCATGGGTGTGTTTGTATTGGGGAGCAGTGGTTGGAACTGGGCTGTATCTTTCTGGGTAGCAATGGGTTATGCATGGGTGTGTTTTTATTGGGAAGCAGTGGTTGGAACTGGGCAGTGTTCTTCTGGGTAGCATTGGGTTATGCATGGTGTGTTTATATTGGGACGCAGTGGTTGGAACTGGGCTGTGTTCTTCTGGGTGGCATTGGGTTATGCATGGGTGTGTTTTCATTGGGACGCAGTGGTTGGTACTGGACTGCATTCTTGTGGGTGGCATTGGGTTATGCATGGGTGTGTTTTTATTGGGATGCAGTGGTTGGAACTGGGCTGCGTTCTTCTGGCTGGCATTGGGTTATGCATGGGTATGTTTTTATCTGGAGGAAGCAGTGGTTGGAACTGGGCTGCGTTCTTCTGGGTGGCATTGGGTTATGCATGGGTGTGTTTTTATTGGGACGCAGTGGTTGGAACTGGGCTGCGTTCTTCTGGGTAGCATTAGGTTATGCATGGGTGTGTTTATATTGGGATGCAGTGGTTGGAACTGGGCTGTGTTCTTCTGGGTGGCATTGAGTTATGAATGCGTGTGTTTTTATTGGGAAGCAGTGGTTGGAACTGGGCTGTGTTCTTCTGGGTAGCATTGGGTTATGCATGTGTACGTTTTTATTGAGAAGCAGTGGTTGGAACTGGGCTGGGTTCTTCTGGGTAGCATTGGGTTATGCATGGGCGTGTTTTTATTGGGGAGCAGTGGTTGGAACTGGGCTGTGTTCTTCTGGGTAGCATTGGGTTATGCATGGGTGTGTTTTTATTGGGACGCAGTGGTTGGAACTGGGCTGTGTTCTTCTGAGTAGCATTGGGTTATGCATGGGTGTGTTTTTATTGGGACGCAGTGGATGGAACTGGACTGCATTCTTCTGGGTGGCATTGGGTTATGCATGGGTGTGTTTTTATTGGGGCGCAGTGGTTGGAACTGGGCTGCGTTCTTCTGGGTGGCATTGGGTTATGCATGGTTTTGTTTTTATTGGGAAGCAGTGGTTGGAACTGGGCTGCGTTCTTCTGGGTAGCATTGGGTTATGCATGGGTGTGTTTTTATTGGGAAGCAGTGGTTGGAACTGGGCTGCGTTCTTCTGGGTAGCATTGGATTATGCATGGATGTGTTTGTATTGGGGAACAGTGGTTGGAACTGGGCTGCGTTCTTCTGGGTAGCAATGGGTTATGCATGGGTGTATTTTTATTGGGAAGCAGTGGTTGGAACTGAGCTGTGTTCTTCTGGGTGGCACTGGGTTATGCATGGGTGTGTTTATATTGGGACGCAGTGGTTGGAACTGGGCTGTGTTCTTCTGGGTAGCAATGGGTTATGCATGTGTTTTTATTGGGACGCAGTGGTTGGAACTGGGCTGTGTTCTTCTGGGTAGCATTGGGTTATGCATGGGTGTGTTTATATTGGGACGCAGTGGTTGCAACTGGGCTGTGTCCCTCTGGGTGGCATTGGGTTATGCATGGGTGTGTTTTTATTGGGATGCAGTGGATGGAACTGGACTGCATTCTTCTGGGTGGCATTGGGTTATGCATGGGTGTGTTTTTATTGGGACGCAGTGGTTGGAACTGGGCTGCGTTCTTCTGGGATGCATTGGGTTATGCATGGTTTTGTTTTTATTGGGAAGCAGTGGTTGGAACTGGGCTGCGTTCTTCTGGGTAGCATTGGGTTATGCATGGGTGTGTTTTTATTGGGAAGCAGTGGTTGGAACTAGGCTGCGTTCTTCTAGGTAGCATTGGGTTATGCATCAATTTGTTTTTTATTGGGAAGCAGTCTTGGAACTGGGCTGTGTTCTTCTGAGTAGCATTGGGTTAGGCATGGGTGTGTTTTTATTGGGAAGCAGTGGTTGGAACTGGGCTGTGTTCTTCTGCATAGCTTTGGGTTACGCATGGGTGTGTTTGTATTGGGGAGCAGTGGTTGGAACTGGGCTGTGTTCTTTTGAGTAGCAATGGGTTACGCATGGGTGTGTTTTTATTGGGAAGCAGTGGTTGGAACTGGGCTGTGTTCTTCTGGGTAGTATTGGGTTATGCATGGGTGTGTTTATATTGGGACGCAGTGGTTGGAACTGGACTGCATTCTTCTGGGTGGCATTGGGTTATGCATGGGTGGGTTTTTATTGGGACGCAGTGGTTGGAACTGGGCTGCGTTCTTCTGGGTGGCATTGGGTATGCATGGGTGTGTTTTTATTGGGAAGCAGTTGTTGGAACTGGGCTGCGTTCTTATGGGTAGCATTGGGTTATGCATGGGTGTGTTTCTATTGGGAAGCAGTGGTTGGAACTGGGCTGCGTTCTTCTGGGTAGCATTGGGTTATGCATCAATTTGTTTTTATTGGGAAGCAGTGGTTGGAACTGGGCTGTGTTCTTCTGGGTAGCATTGGGTTATGCCTGGGTGTGTTTATATTGGGAAGCAGTGGTTGGAACCGGACTGTGTTCTTCTGTGTAGCATTGGGTTAGGCATGGATGTGGTTTTATTGGGAAGCAGTGGTTGGAACTGGGCTGCCTTCTTCTGGGTAGCATTGGGTTATGCCTGGGTGTGTTTATATTGGGAAGCAGTGGTTGGAACCGGGCTGTGTTCTTCTGGGTAGCATTGGGGTATGAATGGGTGTGTTTGAATTGAGGAGCAGTGGTTGGAACTGGGCTGTGTTCTTCTGGGTAGCATTGGGTTATGCATGGGTGTGTTTATATTGGGAAGCAGTGGTTGGAACTGGGCTGTGTTCCTCTGGCTAGCATTGGGTTATGTATGGGTGTGTTTTTATTGGGAAGCAGTGGTTGGAACTGGGCTGTGTTCTTCTGAGTAGCATTGGGTTATGCATGGGTGTGTTTTTATTGGGGAGCAGTGGTTGGAACTGGGCTGTGTTCTTCTGGGTAGCATTGGGTTATGCATGGGTGTGTTTGTATTGGTGAGCAGTGGTTGGAACTGGGCTGTGTTCTTCTGAGTAGCAATGGGTTTTGCATGGGTGTGTTTTTATTGGGAAGCAGTGTTTGGAACTGGGCTATGTTCTTCTAGGTAGCTTTGGGTTATGCATGGGTGGGTTTATATTGGGACGCAGTGGTTGGAACTGGGCTGTGTTCTTCTGGGTGGCATTGGGCTATGCATGGGTGTGTTTTTATTGGGACGCAGTGGTTGGAACTGGGCTGTGTTCTTCTGGGTAGCTTTGAGTTATCCATGGGTGGGTTTATATTGGGACGCAGTGGTTGGAACTGGGCTGTGTTCTTCTGGGTAGCATTGGGTTATGGATGGGTGCGTTTTTATTGGGCCGCAGTGGTTGGAACTGGGCTGCGTTCTTCAGGGTGGCATTGGTTTATGCATGGGTGTGTTTTGATTGGGAAGCAGTGGTTGGAACTGGGCTGTGTTCGTCTGGTTTGCATTAAGTTATGCATGGGTGTGCTTTTATTGAGAAGCAGTGGTTGGAACTGGGCTGTGTTCTTCTGTGTAGCATTGGGTTATGCATGGGTGTGTTTTAATTGGGAAGCAGTGGTTGGAACTGGGTTGTGTTCTTCTGAGTAGCATTGGGTTATGCATGGGTGTGTTTTTTTTGGGAAGTGGTGGTTGGAACTGGGCTGTGTTCTTCTGGGTAGCATTGGGTTATGCATGGGTGTGTTTTTATTGGGAAGCAGTGGTTGGAACAGGGCTCTGTTCTTGTAGGTAGTATGGGGTTAAGCATGGGTGTGTTTTTATTGGGATGCAGTGGTTGGAACTACTGGGCTGTGTTCTTCTGGGTAGCATTGGGTTATGCATGGGTGTGTTTGTATTGGGGAGCAGTGGTTGGAATTGGGCTGTGTTCTTCTGGGTAGCAATGGGTTATGCATGGGTGTGTTTTTATTGGGAAGCAGTGGTTGGAACTGGGCTGTGTTCTTCTGGATAGCATTGGTTTATGTATGGGTGTGTTTTTATTGGGAAGCAGTGGTTGGAACTGGGCTGTGTTCTTCTGAGTAGCATTGGGTTATGCATGGGTGTGTTTGTATTGGTGAGCAGTGGTTGGAACTGGGCTGTGTTCTTCTGAGTAGCAATGGGTTATGCATGGGTGTGTTTTTATTGGGAAGCAGTGGTTGGAACTGGGCTGTGTTCTTCTGGGTAGTTTGGGTTATGCATGGGTGGGTTTATATTGGGACGCAGTGGTTGGAACTGGGCTATGTTCTTCTGGGTGGCATTGGGCTATGCATGGGTGTGGTTATTGGGACACAGTGGTTGGATCTGGGCTGTGTTCTTCTGGGTAGCTTTGGGTTATGCATGGGTGGGTTTATATTGGGACGCAGTGGTTGGAACTGGGCTGTGTTCTTCTGGGTAGTTTGGGTTATGCATGGGTGTGTTTTGATTGGGAAGCAGTGGTCGGAACTGGGCTGTGTTCTTCTGGGTTGCATTGGGTTATGCATGGGTGTGTTTTTATTGAGAAGCAGTGGTTGGAACTGGGCTGTGTTCTTCTGTGTAGCATTGGGTTATGTATGGGTGTGTTTTTATTGGGAAGCAGTGGTTGGAACTGGGTTGTGTTCTTCTGAGTATCATTGGGTTATGCATGGGTGTGTTTTTTTTGGGAAGTTGTGGTTGGAACTGGGCTGCGTTCTTCTGGGTAGCATTGGGTTATGCATGGGTGTGTTTTTATTGGGAAGCAGTGGTTGGAACTGGGCTCTGTTCTTGTAGGTAGTATGGGGTTAAGCATGGGTGTGTTTTTATTGGGATGAAGTGGTTGGAACTACTGGGCTGTGTTCTTCTGGGTAGCATTGGGTTATGCATGGGTGTGTTTGTATTGGGGAGCAGTGGTTGGAATTGGGCTGTGTTCTTCTGGGTAGCAATGTGTTATGCACGGGTGTGTTTTTATTGGGAAGCAGTGGTTGGAACTGGGCTGTGTTCTTCTGGGTAGCATTGGGTTATGCATGGGTGTGTTTATATTGGGACGCAGTGGTTGGAACTGGGCTGTGTTCTTCTGGGTGGCATTAGGTTATGCATAGGTGTGTTTTTATTGGGACGCAGTGGTTGGAACTGGACTGCGTTCTTCTGGGTGGCATTGGGTTATGCATGGGTGTGTTTATATTGGGAAGCAGTGGTTGGAACTGGGCTGTGTTCTTCTGGTTGGCATTGAGTTATGAAAGGGTGTGTTTTGATTGGGAAACAGTGGTTGGAACTGGGCTGTGTTCTTCTGGGTTGCATTGGGTTATGCATGGGTGTGTTTTTATTGAGAAGCAGTGGTTGGAACTGTGCTGTGTTCTTTTGGGTAGCATTGGGTTATGCATGGGTGTGTTTTTATTGGGAAGCAGTGGTAGGAACTGGGCTGTGTTCTTCTGGGTAGCATTGGGTTATGCATGGGTGTGTTTATACTGGGAAGCATTGGTTTGAACCGGGCAGTGTTCTTCTGGGTAGCATTGGGTTAGGCATGGATGTGGTTTTATTGGGAAGCAGTGGTTGGAACTGGGCTGTGTTCTTCTGGTTGGCATTGGGTTATGCATGGGTGTGCTTTTATTGGGGAGCAGTATTTGGAACTGGGCGGCGTTCTTCTGGATAGCATTGGGTTATGCATGGGTGTGTTTGTATTGGGGAGCAGTGGTTGGAAATGGGCTGTGTTCTTCTGGGTAGCATTGGGTTATGAATGGGTGTGTTTGAATTGAGGAGGCAGTGGTTGGAACTGGGCTGTGTTCTTCTGGGTAGCATTGGGTTATGCATGGGTGTGTTTATATTGGGAAGCAGTGGTTGGAACTGGGCAGTGGTAGGAACTGGGCTGTGTTCTTCTGGGAAGCATTGGGTTATGCATGGGTGTGTTTTTATTGGGAAGCAGTGGTAGGAACTGGGCTGTGTTCTTCTGGGTAGCATTGGGTTATGCATGGGTGTGTTTATATTGGGAAGCAGTGGTTGGAACCGGGCCGTGTTCTTCTGGGTAGCATTGGGTTAGGCATGGATGTGCTTTTATTGGGAAGCAGTGGTTGGAACTGGGCTGTGTTCTTCTGGTTGGCATTGGGTTATGCATGGGTATGCTTTTATTGGGGAGCAGTGGTTGGAACTGGGAGGCGTTCTTCTGGATAGCATTGGGTTATGCATGGGTGTGTTTGTATTGGGGAGCAGTGGTTGGAACTGGGCTGTGTTCTTCTGGGTGGCATTGGGTTATGCATGGGTGCGTTTTTATTGAGAAGCAGTGGTAGGAACTGGGCAGTGGTAGGAACTGGGCTGTGTTCTTCTGGGTAGCATTGGGTTATGCATGGGTGTGTTTTTATTGGGAAGCAGTGGTAGGAACTGGGCTGTGTTCTTCTGGGTAGTATTGGGTAATGCATGGGTGTGTTTATATTGGGAAGCAGTGGTTGGAACCGGGCGGTGTTCTGGGTAGCATTGGGTTAGGCATGGATGTGGTTTTATTGGGAAGCAGTGGTTGGAACTGGGCTGTGTTCTTCTGGTTGGCATTGGGTTATGCATGGGTGTGCTTTTATTGGGGAGCAGTGGTTACAACTGGGAGGTGTTCTTCTGGGTAGCATTGGGTTATGCATGGGTGTGTTTGTATTAGGGAGCAGTGGTTGGAACTGGGCTGTGTTCTTCTGGGTGGCATTGGGTTATGCATGGGTGTGTTTTTATTGGGACGCAGTGGTTGGAACTGGGCTGTGTTTTTCTGGGTGGCATTGAGTTATGAATGGGTGTGTTTTTATTGGGAAGCAGTGGTTGGAACTGGGCTGGGTTCTGGGTAGCATTGGGTTATGCATGGGTGTGTTTTTATTGGGAAGCAGTGGTTGGAACTGGGCTGTGTTCTTCTGAGTAGCATTGGGTTATGCATGGGTGTGTTTTTATTGGGAAGCAGTGGTTGGAACTGGGCTGTGTTCTTCTGAGTAGCATTGGGTTATGCATGGGTGTGTTTTTATTGGGAAGCAGTGGTTGCAACTGGGCTGTGTTCTTCTGGGTAGCATTGGGTTATGCATGGGTGTGTTTGTATTGGGCAGCAGTGGTTGGAACTGGGCTGTATTTTTCTGGGTAGCAATGGGTTATGCATGGGTGTGTTTTTATTGGGAAGCAGTGGTTGGAACTGGGCAGTGTTCTTCTGGGTAGCATTGGGTTATGCATGGTGTGTTTATATTGGGACGCAGTGGTTGGAACTGGGCTGTGTTCTTCTGGGTGGCATTGGGTTATGCATGGGTGTGTTTTCATTGGGACGCAGTGGTTGGAACTGGACTGCATTCTTGTGGGTGGCATTGGGTTATGCATGGGTGTGTTTTTATTGGGACGCAGTGGTTGGAACTGGGCTGCCTTCTTCTGGCTGGCATTGGGTTATGCATGGGTATGTTTTTATTGGGAATCAGTGGTTGGAACTGGGCTGCGTTCTTCTGGGTGGCATTGGGTTATGCATGGGTGTGTTTTTATTGGGACGCCGTGGTTGGAACTGGGCTGCGTTCTTCTGGGTAGCATTGGGTTATGCATGGGTGTGTTTATATTGGGATGCAGTGGTTGGAACTGGGCTGTGTTCTTCTGGGTGGCATTGAGTTATGAATGCGTGTGTTTTTATTGGGAAGCAGTGGTTGGAACTGGGCTGTGTTCTTCTGGGTAGCATTGGGTTATGCATGTGTACGTTTTTATTGAGAAGCAGTGGTTGGAACTGGGCTGGGTTCTTCTGGGTAGCATTGGGTTATGCATGGGCGTGTTTTTATTGGGGAGCAGTGGTTGGAACTGGGCTGTGTTCTTCTGGGTAGCATTGGGTTATGCATGGGTGTGTTTTTATTGGGACGCAGTGGTTGGAACTGGGCTGTGATCTTCTGAGTAGCATTGGGTTATGCATGGGTGTGTTTTTATTTGGGAGCAGTGGTTGGAACTGGGCTGTGTTCTTCTGGGTAGCATTGGGTTATGCATGGGTGTGTTTTTATTGGGACGCAGTGGTTGGAACTGGGCTGCGTTCTTCTGGGTGGAATTGGGTTATGCATGGTTTTGTTTTTATTGGGAAGCAGTGGTTGGAACTGGGCTGCGTTCTTCTGGGTAGCATTGGGTTATGCATGGGTGTGTTTTTATTGGGAAGCAGTGGTTGGAACTGGGCTGCGTTCTTCTGGGCAGCATTGGATTATGCATGGGTGTGTTTGTATTGGGGAGCAGTGGTTGGAACTGGGCTGCGTTCTTCTGGGTAGCAATGGGTTATGCATGGGTGTGTTTTTATTGGGAAGCAGTGGTTGGAACTGAGCTGTGTTTTTCTGGGTAGCATTGGGTTATGCATGGGTGTGTTTATATTGGGACGCAGTGGTTGGAACTGGGCTTTGTTCTTCTGGGTGGCATTCGGTTATGCATAGGTGTGTTTTTATTGGGACGCAGTGGTTGGAACTGAACTGCGTTCTTCTGGGTGGCATTGGGTTATGCATGGGTGTGTTATTATTGGGACGCAGTGGTTGGAACTCGCCTGCGTTCTTCTGGGTGGCATTGGGTTATGCATGGGTGTGTTTTTATTGGGAAGCAGTGGTTGGAACTGGGCTGCGTTCTTTTGGGTAGCATTGGGTTATGCATGGGTGTTTTTTTATTGGGAAGCAGTGGTTGGAACTGGGCTGCGTTCTTCTGGGTAGCATTGGGTTATGCATGGGTGTGTTTTTATTGGGAAGCAGTGGTTGGAACTGGGCTGTGTTCTTCTGAGTAGCATTGGGTTATGCATGGGTGTGTTTGTATTGGGGAGCAGTGGTTGGAACTGGGCTGCGTTCTTCTGGGTAGCAATGGGTTATGCATGGGTGTGTTTTTATTGGGAAGCAGTGGTTGGAACTGGGCTGTGTTCTTCTGGGTAGCATTGCGTTATGCATGGGTGTGTTTATATTGGGACGCAGTGGTTGGAACTGGGCTTTGTTCTTCTGGGTGGCATTCGGTTATGCATAGGTGTGTTTTTATTGGGACGCAGTGGTTGGAACTGGACTGCGTTCTTCTGGGTGGCATTGGGTTATGCATGGGTGTGTTTTTATTGGGACGCAGTGGTTGGAACTCGGCTGCGTTCTTCTGGGTGGCATTGGGTTATGCATGGGTGTGTTTTTATTGGGAAGCAGTGGTTGGAACTGGGCTGCGTTCTTTTGGGTAGCATTGGGTTATGCATGGGTGTGTTTTTATTGGGAAGCAGTGGTTGGAACTGGGCTGCGTTCTTCTGGGTAGCATTGGGTTATGCATGGGTGTGTTTTTATTGGGAAGCAGTGGTTGGAACTGGGCTGTGTTCTTCTGAGTAGCATTGGGTTATGCATGGGTGTGTTTTTATTGGGAAGCAGTGGTTGGAACTGGGCTGTGTTCTTCTGGGTAGCATTGGGTTATGCATGGGTGTGTTTTTATTGGGAAGCAGTGGTTGGAACTGGGCAGTGTTCTTCTGGGTAGCATTGGGTTATGCATGGGTGTGTTTATATTGGGACACAGTGGTTGGAACTGGGCTGTGTTCTTCTGGGTGGCATTGGGTTATGCATGGGTGTGTTTTTATTGGGACGCAGTGGTTGGAACTGGGCTGTGTTCTTCTGGGTGGCATTGAGTTATGAATGGGTGTGTTTTTATTGGGAAGCAGTGGTTGGAACTGGGCTGTGTTCTGGGTAGCATTGGGTTATGCATGGGTGTGTTTTTATTGGGAAGCAGTGGTTGGAACTGGGCTGCGTTCTTTTGGGTAGCATTGGGTTATGCATGGGTGTGTTTTTATTGGGACACAGTGGTTGGAACTGGGCTGTGTTCTTCTGGGTGGCATTGGGTTATGCATGGATTTGTTTTTATTGGGACGCAGTGGTTGGAACTGGGCTGTGTTCTTCTGGGTGGCATTGAGTTATGCATGGGTGTGTTTTTATTGGGAAGCAGTGGTTGGAACTGGGCTCTGTTCTTCTGAATAGCATTGGGTTATGCATGGGTGTGTTTTTATTGGGAAGCAGTGGTTGGAGCTGGGCTGTGTTCTTCTGAGTAGCATTGGGTTATGCATGGGTGTGTTTTTATTGGGAAGCAGTGGTTGGAACTGGGCTGTGTTCTTCTGGGTAGCATTGGGTTATGCATGGGTGTGTTTGTATTGGGGAGCAGTGGTTGGAACTGGGCTGTATTCTTCTGGGTAGGAATGGGTTATGCATGGGTGTGTTTTTATTGGGAAGCAGTGGTTGGAACTGGGCAGTGTTCTTCTGGGTAGCATTGGGTTATGCATGGTGTGTTTATATTGGGACACAGTGGTTGGAACTGGGCTGTGTTCTTCTGGGTGGCATTGGGTTATGCATGGGTGTGTTTTCATTGGGACGCAGTGGTTGGAACTGGACTGCATTCTTGTGGGTGGCATTGGGTTATGCATGGGTGTGTTTTTATTGGGACGCAGTGGTTGGAACTGGGCTGCGTTCTTCTGGCTGGCATTGGGTTATGCATGGGTATGTTTTTATTGGGAAGCAGTGGTTGGAACTGGGCTGCGTTCTTCTGGGTGGCATTGGGTTATGCATGGGTGTGTTTTTATTGGGAAGCAGTGGTTGGAACTGGGCTGTGTTCTTCTGGGTAGAATTGGGTTATGCATCGATTTGTTTTTATTGGGAAGCAGTGGTTGGAACTGGGTTGTGTTCTTCTGGTAGCATTGCGTTATGCATGGGTGTGTTTATATTGGGAAGCAGTGGTTGGAACCGGGCTGCGTTCTTCTGTGTAGCAGTGGGTTAGGCATGGATGTGGTTTTATTGGGAAGCAGTGGTTGGAACGGGGCTGCGTTCTTCTGGGTAGCATTGGGTTATGCTTAGGTGTGTTTTCATTGGGAAGCAGTGGTTGGAACTGGGCTGTGTTCTTCTGGGTAGTTTGGGTTATGCATGGGTGTGTTTTGATTGGGAAGCAGTGGTCGGAACTGGGCTGTGTTCTTCTGGGTTGCATTGGGTTATGCATGGGTGTGTTTTTATTGAGAAGCAGTGGTTGGAACTGGGCTGTGTTCTTCTGTGTAGCATTGGGTTATGTATGGGTGTGTTTTTATTGGGAAGCAGTGGTTGGAACTGGGTTGTGTTCTTCTGAGTATCATTGGGTTATGCATGGGTGTGTTTTTTTTGGGAAGTTGTGGTTGGAACTGGGCTGCGTTCTTCTGGGTAGCATTGGGTTATGCATGGGTGTGTTTTTATTGGGAAGCAGTGGTTGGAACTGGGCTCTGTTCTTGTAGGTAGTATGGGGTTAAGCATGGGTGTGTTTTTATTGGGATGAAGTGGTTGGAACTACTGGGCTGTGTTCTTCTGGGTAGCATTGGGTTATGCATGGGTGTGTTTGTATTGGGGAGCAGTGGTTGGAATTGGGCTGTGTTCTTCTGGGTAGCAATGTGTTATGCACGGGTGTGTTTTTATTGGGAAGCAGTGGTTGGAACTGGGCTGTGTTCTTCTGGGTAGCATTGGGTTATGCATGGGTGTGTTTATATTGGGACGCAGTGGTTGGAACTGGGCTGTGTTCTTCTGGGTGGCATTAGGTTATGCATAGGTGTGTTTTTATTGGGACGCAGTGGTTGGAACTGGACTGCGTTCTTCTGGGTGGCATTGGGTTATGCATGGGTGTGTTTATATTGGGAAGCAGTGGTTGGAACTGGGCTGTGTTCTTCTGGTTGGCATTGAGTTATGAAAGGGTGTGTTTTGATTGGGAAACAGTGGTTGGAACTGGGCTGTGTTCTTCTGGGTTGCATTGGGTTATGCATGGGTGTGTTTTTATTGAGAAGCAGTGGTTGGAACTGTGCTGTGTTCTTTTGGGTAGCATTGGGTTATGCATGGGTGTGTTTTTATTGGGAAGCAGTGGTAGGAACTGGGCTGTGTTCTTCTGGGTAGCATTGGGTTATGCATGGGTGTGTTTATACTGGGAAGCATTGGTTTGAACCGGGCAGTGTTCTTCTGGGTAGCATTGGGTTAGGCATGGATGTGGTTTTATTGGGAAGCAGTGGTTGGAACTGGGCTGTGTTCTTCTGGTTGGCATTGGGTTATGCATGGGTGTGCTTTTATTGGGGAGCAGTATTTGGAACTGGGCGGCGTTCTTCTGGATAGCATTGGGTTATGCATGGGTGTGTTTGTATTGGGGAGCAGTGGTTGGAAATGGGCTGTGTTCTTCTGGGTAGCATTGGGTTATGAATGGGTGTGTTTGAATTGAGGAGGCAGTGGTTGGAACTGGGCTGTGTTCTTCTGGGTAGCATTGGGTTATGCATGGGTGTGTTTATATTGGGAAGCAGTGGTTGGAACTGGGCAGTGGTAGGAACTGGGCTGTGTTCTTCTGGGAAGCATTGGGTTATGCATGGGTGTGTTTTTATTGGGAAGCAGTGGTAGGAACTGGGCTGTGTTCTTCTGGGTAGCATTGGGTTATGCATGGGTGTGTTTATATTGGGAAGCAGTGGTTGGAACCGGGCCGTGTTCTTCTGGGTAGCATTGGGTTAGGCATGGATGTGCTTTTATTGGGAAGCAGTGGTTGGAACTGGGCTGTGTTCTTCTGGTTGGCATTGGGTTATGCATGGGTATGCTTTTATTGGGGAGCAGTGGTTGGAACTGGGAGGCGTTCTTCTGGATAGCATTGGGTTATGCATGGGTGTGTTTGTATTGGGGAGCAGTGGTTGGAACTGGGCTGTGTTCTTCTGGGTGGCATTGGGTTATGCATGGGTGCGTTTTTATTGAGAAGCAGTGGTAGGAACTGGGCAGTGGTAGGAACTGGGCTGTGTTCTTCTGGGTAGCATTGGGTTATGCATGGGTGTGTTTTTATTGGGAAGCAGTGGTAGGAACTGGGCTGTGTTCTTCTGGGTAGTATTGGGTAATGCATGGGTGTGTTTATATTGGGAAGCAGTGGTTGGAACCGGGCGGTGTTCTGGGTAGCATTGGGTTAGGCATGGATGTGGTTTTATTGGGAAGCAGTGGTTGGAACTGGGCTGTGTTCTTCTGGTTGGCATTGGGTTATGCATGGGTGTGCTTTTATTGGGGAGCAGTGGTTACAACTGGGAGGTGTTCTTCTGGGTAGCATTGGGTTATGCATGGGTGTGTTTGTATTAGGGAGCAGTGGTTGGAACTGGGCTGTGTTCTTCTGGGTGGCATTGGGTTATGCATGGGTGTGTTTTTATTGGGACGCAGTGGTTGGAACTGGGCTGTGTTTTTCTGGGTGGCATTGAGTTATGAATGGGTGTGTTTTTATTGGGAAGCAGTGGTTGGAACTGGGCTGGGTTCTGGGTAGCATTGGGTAATGCATGGGTGTGTTTTTATTGGGAAGCAGTGGTTGGAACTGGGCTGTGTTCTTCTGAGTAGCATTGGGTTATGCATGGGTGTGTTTTTATTGGGAAGCAGTGGTTGGAACTGGGCTGTGTTCTTCTGAGTAGCATTGGGTTATGCATGGGTGTGTTTTTATTGGGAAGCAGTGGTTGCAACTGGACTGTGTTCTTCTGGGTAGCATTGGGTTATGCATGGGTGTGTTTGTATTGGGCAGCAGTGGTTGGAACTGGGCTGTATTTTTCTGGGTAGCAATGGGTTATGCATGGGTGTGTTTTTATTGGGAAGCAGTGGTTGGAACTGGGCAGTGTTCTTCTGGGTAGCATTGGGTTATGCATGGTGTGTTTATATTGGGACGCAGTGGTTGGAACTGGGCTGTGTTCTTCTGGGTGGCATTGGGTTATGCATGGGTGTGTTTTCATTGGGACGCAGTGGTTGGAACTGGACTGCATTCTTGTGGGTGGCATTGGGTTATGCATGGGTGTGTTTTTATTGGGACGCAGTGGTTGGAACTGGGCTGCCTTCTTCTGGCTGGCATTGGGTTATGCATGGGTATGTTTTTATTGGGAATCAGTGGTTGGAACTGGGCTGCGTTCTTCTGGGTGGCATTGGGTTATGCATGGGTGTGTTTTTATTGGGACGCCGTGGTTGGAACTGGGCTGCGTTCTTCTGGGTAGCATTGGGTTATGCATGGGTGTGTTTATATTGGGATGCAGTGGTTGGAACTGGGCTGTGTTCTTCTGGGTGGCATTGAGTTATGAATGCGTGTGTTTTTATTGGGAAGCAGTGGTTGGAACTGGGCTGTGTTCTTCTGGGTAGCATTGGGTTATGCATGTGTACGTTTTTATTGAGAAGCAGTGGTTGGAACTGGGCTGGGTTCTTCTGGGTAGCATTGGGTTATGCATGGGCGTGTTTTTATTGGGGAGCAGTGGTTGGAACTGGGCTGTGTTCTTCTGGGTAGCATTGGGTTATGCATGGGTGTGTTTGTATTGGGGAGCAGTGGTTGGAACTGGGCTGCGTTCTTCTGGGTAGCAATGGGTTATGCATGGGTGTGTTTTTATTGGGAAGCAGTGGTTGGAACTGAGCTGTGTTTTTCTGGGTAGCATTGGGTTATGCATGGGTGTGTTTATATTGGGACGCAGTGGTTGGAACTGGGCTTTGTTCTTCTGGGTGGCATTCGGTTATGCATAGGTGTGTTTTTATTGGGACGCAGTGGTTGGAACTGAACTGCGTTCTTCTGGGTGGCATTGGGTTATGCATGGGTGTGTTTTTATTGGGACGCAGTGGTTGGAACTGGGCTGCCTTCTTCTGGCTGGCATTGGGTTATGCATGGGTATGTTTTTATTGGGAATCAGTGGTTGGAACTGGGCTGCGTTCTTCTGGGTGGCATTGGGTTATGCATGGGTGTGTTTTTATTGGGACGCCGTGGTTGGAACTGGGCTGCGTTCTTCTGGGTAGCATTGGGTTATGCATGGGTGTGTTTATATTGGGATGCAGTGGTTGGAACTGGGCTGTGTTCTTCTGGGTGGCATTGAGTTATGAATGCGTGTGTTTTTATTGGGAAGCAGTGGTTGGAACTGGGCTGTGTTCTTCTGGGTAGCATTGGGTTATGCATGTGTACGTTTTTATTGAGAAGCAGTGGTTGGAACTGGGCTGGGTTCTTCTGGGTAGCATTGGGTTATGCATGGGCGTGTTTTTATTGGGGAGCAGTGGTTGGAACTGGGCTGTGTTCTTCTGGGTAGCATTGGGTTATGCATGGGTGTGTTTTTATTGGGACGCAGTGGTTGGAACTGGGCTGTGATCTTCTGGGTAGCATTGGGTTATGCATGGGTGTGTTTTTATTTGGGAGCAGTGGTTGGAACTGGGCTGTGTTCTTCTGGGTAGCATTGGGTTATGCATGGGTGTGTTTTTATTGGGACGCAGTGGTTGGAACTGGGCTGCGTTCTTCTGGGTGGAATTGGGTTATGCATGGTTTTGTTTTTATTGGGAAGCAGTGGTTGGAACTGGGCTGCGTTCTTCTGGGTAGCATTGGGTTATGCATGGGTGTGTTTTTATTGGGAAGCAGTGGTTGGAACTGGGCTGCGTTCTTCTGGGCAGCATTGGATTATGCATGGGTGTGTTTGTATTGGGGAGCAGTGGTTGGAACTGGGCTGCGTTCTTCTGGGTAGCAATGGGTTATGCATGGGTGTGTTTTTATTGGGAAGCAGTGGTTGGAACTGAGCTGTGTTTTTCTGGGTAGCATTGGGTTATGCATGGGTGTGTTTATATTGGGACGCAGTGGTTGGAACTGGGCTTTGTTCTTCTGGGTGGCATTCGGTTATGCATAGGTGTGTTTTTATTGGGACGCAGTGGTTGGAACTGAACTGCGTTCTTCTGGGTGGCATTGGGTTATGCATGGGTGTGTTATTATTGGGACGCAGTGGTTGGAACTCGCCTGCGTTCTTCTGGGTGGCATTGGGTTATGCATGGGTGTGTTTTTATTGGGAAGCAGTGGTTGGAACTGGGCTGCGTTCTTTTGGGTAGCATTGGGTTATGCATGGGTGTTTTTTTATTGGGAAGCAGTGGTTGGAACTGGGCTGCGTTCTTCTGGGTAGCATTGGGTTATGCATGGGTGTGTTTTTATTGGGAAGCAGTGGTTGGAACTGGGCTGTGTTCTTCTGAGTAGCATTGGGTTATGCATGGGTGTGTTTGTATTGGGGAGCAGTGGTTGGAACTGGGCTGCGTTCTTCTGGGTAGCAATGGGTTATGCATGGGTGTGTTTTTATTGGGAAGCAGTGGTTGGAACTGGGCTGTGTTCTTCTGGGTAGCATTGCGTTATGCATGGGTGTGTTTATATTGGGACGCAGTGGTTGGAACTGGGCTTTGTTCTTCTGGGTGGCATTCGGTTATGCATAGGTGTGTTTTTATTGGGACGCAGTGGTTGGAACTGGACTGCGTTCTTCTGGGTGGCATTGGGTTATGCATGGGTGTGTTTTTATTGGGACGCAGTGGTTGGAACTCGGCTGCGTTCTTCTGGGTGGCATTGGGTTATGCATGGGTGTGTTTTTATTGGGAAGCAGTGGTTGGAACTGGGCTGCGTTCTTTTGGGTAGCATTGGGTTATGCATGGGTGTGTTTTTATTGGGAAGCAGTGGTTGGAACTGGGCTGCGTTCTTCTGGGTAGCATTGGGTTATGCATGGGTGTGTTTTTATTGGGAAGCAGTGGTTGGAACTGGGCTGTGTTCTTCTGAGTAGCATTGGGTTATGCATGGGTGTGTTTTTATTGGGAAGCAGTGGTTGGAACTGGGCTGTGTTCTTCTGGGTAGCATTGGGTTATGCATGGGTGTGTTTTTATTGGGAAGCAGTGGTTGGAACTGGGCAGTGTTCTTCTGGGTAGCATTGGGTTATGCATGGGTGTGTTTATATTGGGACACAGTGGTTGGAACTGGGCTGTGTTCTTCTGGGTGGCATTGGGTTATGCATGGGTGTGTTTTTATTGGGACGCAGTGGTTGGAACTGGGCTGTGTTCTTCTGGGTGGCATTGAGTTATGAATGGGTGTGTTTTTATTGGGAAGCAGTGGTTGGAACTGGGCTGTGTTCTGGGTAGCATTGGGTTATGCATGGGTGTGTTTTTATTGGGAAGCAGTGGTTGGAACTGGGCTGCGTTCTTTTGGGTAGCATTGGGTTATGCATGGGTGTGTTTTTATTGGGACACAGTGGTTGGAACTGGGCTGTGTTCTTCTGGGTGGCATTGGGTTATGCATGGATTTGTTTTTATTGGGACGCAGTGGTTGGAACTGGGCTGTGTTCTTCTGGGTGGCATTGAGTTATGCATGGGTGTGTTTTTATTGGGAAGCAGTGGTTGGAACTGGGCTCTGTTCTTCTGAATAGCATTGGGTTATGCATGGGTGTGTTTTTATTGGGAAGCAGTGGTTGGAGCTGGGCTGTGTTCTTCTGAGTAGCATTGGGTTATGCATGGGTGTGTTTTTATTGGGAAGCAGTGGTTGGAACTGGGCTGTGTTCTTCTGGGTAGCATTGGGTTATGCATGGGTGTGTTTGTATTGGGGAGCAGTGGTTGGAACTGGGCTGTATTCTTCTGGGTAGGAATGGGTTATGCATGGGTGTGTTTTTATTGGGAAGCAGTGGTTGGAACTGGGCAGTGTTCTTCTGGGTAGCATTGGGTTATGCATGGTGTGTTTATATTGGGACACAGTGGTTGGAACTGGGCTGTGTTCTTCTGGGTGGCATTGGGTTATGCATGGGTGTGTTTTCATTGGGACGCAGTGGTTGGAACTGGACTGCATTCTTGTGGGTGGCATTGGGTTATGCATGGGTGTGTTTTTATTGGGACGCAGTGGTTGGAACTGGGCTGCGTTCTTCTGGCTGGCATTGGGTTATGCATGGGTATGTTTTTATTGGGAAGCAGTGGTTGGAACTGGGCTGCGTTCTTCTGGGTGGCATTGGGTTATGCATGGGTGTGTTTTTATTGGGAAGCAGTGGTTGGAACTGGGCTGTGTTCTTCTGGGTAGAATTGGGTTATGCATCGATTTGTTTTTATTGGGAAGCAGTGGTTGGAACTGGGTTGTGTTCTTCTGGTAGCATTGCGTTATGCATGGGTGTGTTTATATTGGGAAGCAGTGGTTGGAACCGGGCTGCGTTCTTCTGTGTAGCAGTGGGTTAGGCATGGATGTGGTTTTATTGGGAAGCAGTGGTTGGAACGGGGCTGCGTTCTTCTGGGTAGCATTGGGTTATGCTTAGGTGTGTTTTCATTGGGAAGCAGTGGTTGGAACTGGGTTGTGTTCTGCCTGGTAGTATTGGGTTATACTGGGCTCCAGTATTTTGAACTGGACTGTGTTCTACTGAACAGCATTGGGTTATGCATGGGTGTGTTTGTATTGTGGAGCAGTGGTTGGAACTGGACTGTGTTCTTCTGGGTAGCATTGGGTTATGCATGGGTGTGTTTTTATTGGGACGCAGTGGTTGGAACTGGGCTGTGTTCTTCTGAGTGGCATTGGGTTATGCATGGGTGTGTTTGTATTGGGAAGCAGTGGTTGGAACTGGGCTGTTTTCTTCTGGGTAGAATTGGATTATGCATGGGTGTGTTTTTATTGAGAAGCAGTGGTTGGAACTGGGCTGTGTTCTTTTGGGTAGCATTGGGTTATGCATGGGTGTGTTTTTATTGGGAAGCAGTGGTAGGAACTGGGCTGTGTTCTTCTGGGTAGCATTGGGTTATGCATGGGTGTGTTTATACTGGGAAGCAGTGGTTGGAACCGGGCAGTGTTCTTCTGGGTAGCATTGGGTTAGGCATGGATGCGGTTCTATTGGGAAGCAGTGGTTGGAACGGGGCTACGTTCTTCTGGGTAGCATTGGGTTATGCTTTGGTGTGTTTTCATTGAGAATCAGTGGTTGAAACTGGGCTGTGTTTTTCTGGGTAGCATTGGGTTATGGATGGGTGTGTTTTTATTGGGAAGCAGTGGTTGGAACTGGGCTGCGTTCTTCTGGGTAGAATTGGGTTATGCATCGATTTGTTTTTATTGGGAAGCAGTGGTTGGAACTGGGCTGTGTTCTTCTGGTAGCATTGGGTTATGCATGGGTGTGTTTATATTGGGAAGCAGTGGTTGGAACCGGGCTGTGTTCTTCTGTGTAGCATTGGGTTAGGCATGGATGTGGTTTTATTGGGAAGCAGTGGTTGGAACGGGGCTGCGTTCTTCTGGGTAGCATTGGGTTATGCTTGGGTGCGTTTTCATTGGGAAGCAGTGGTTGGAACTGGGTTGTGTTCTTCCTGGTAGTATTGGGTTATACTGGGCTCCAGTATTTTGAACTGGACTGTGTTCTACTGAACAGCATTGGGTTATGCATGGGTGTGTTTGTATTGTGGAGCAGTGGTTGGAACTGGACTGTGTTCTTCTGGGTAGCATTGGGTTATGCATGGGTGTGTTTTCATTGGGACGCAGTGGTTGGTACTGGACTGCATTCTTGTGGGTGGCATTGGGTTATGCATGGGTGTGTTTTTATTGGGACGCAGTGGTTGGAACTGGGCTGCGTTCTTCTGGCTGGCATTGGGTTATGCATGGGTATGTTTTTATTGGGAAGCAGTGGTTGGAACTGGGCTGCGTTCTTCTGGGTGGCATTGGGTTATGCATGGGTGTATTTTTATTGGGAAGCAGTGGTTGGAACTGGGCTGTGTTCTTCTGGGTAGAATTGGGTTATGCATCGATTTGTTTTTATTGGGAAGCAGTGGTTGGAACTGGGTTGTGTTCTTCTGGTAGCATTGCGTTATGCATGGATGTGTTTATATTGGGAAGCAGTGGTTGGAACCGGGCTGCGTTCTTCTGTGTAGCAGTGGGTTAGGCATGGATGTGGTTTTATTGGGAAGCAGTGGTTGGAACGGGGCTGCGTTCTTCTGGGTAGCATTGGGTTATGCTTAGGTGTGTTTTCATTGGGAAGCAGTGGTTGGAACTGGGTTGTGTTCTGCCTGGTAGTATTGGGTTATACTGGGCTCCAGTATTTTGAACTGGACTGTGTTCTACTGAACAGCATTGGGTTATGCATGGGTGTGTTTGTATTGTGGAGCAGTGGTTGGAACTGGACTGTGTTCTTCTGGGTAGCATTGGGTTATGCATGGGTGTGTTTTTATTGGGACGCAGTGGTTGGAACTGGGCTGTGTTCTTCTGAGTGGCATTGGGTTATGCATGGGTGTGTTTGTATTGGGAAGCAGTGGTTGGAACTGGGCTGTTTTCTTCTGGGTAGAATTGGATTATGCATGGGTGTGTTTTTATTGAGAAGCAGTGGTTGGAACTGGGCTGTGTTCTTTTGGGTAGCATTGGGTTATGCATGGGTGTGTTTTTATTGGGAAGCAGTGGTAGGAACTGGGCTGTGTTCTTCTGGGTAGCATTGGGTTATGCATGGGTGTGTTTATACTGGGAAGCAGTGGTTGGAACCGGGCAGTGTTCTTCTGGGTAGCATTGGGTTAGGCATGGATGCGGTTTTATTGGGAAGCAGTGGTTGGAACGGGGCTACGTTCTTCTGGGTAGCATTGGGTTATGCTTTGGTGTGTTTTCATTGAGAATCAGTGGTTGGAACTGGGCTGTGTTCTTCTGGGTAGCATTGGGTTATGGATGGGTGTGTTTTTATTGGGAAGCAGTGGTTGGAACTGGGTGCGTTCTTCTGGGTAGAATTGGGTTATGCATCGATTTGTTTTTATTGGGAAGCAGTGGTTGGAACTGGGCTGTGTTCTTCTGGTAGCATTGGGTTATGCATGGGTGTGTTTATATTGGGAAGCAGTGGTTGGAACCGGGCTGTGTTCTTCTGTGTAGCATTGGGTTAGGCATGGATGTGGTTTTATTGGGAAGCAGTGGTTGGAACGGGGCTGCGTTCTTCTGGGTAGCATTGGGTTATGCTTGGGTGTGTTTTCATTGGGAAGCAGTGGTTGGAACTGGGTTGTGTTCTTCCTGGTAGTATTGGGTTATACTGGGCTCCAGTATTTTGAACTGGACTGTGTTCTACTGAACAGCATTGGGTTATGCATGGGTGTGTTTGTATTGTGGAGCAGTGGTTGGAACTGGACTGTGTTCTTCTGGGTAGCATTGGGTTATGCACGGGTGTGTTTTTATTGGGACGCACGGTTGGAACTGGGCTGCGTTCTTCTGAGTGGCATTGGGTTATGCATGGGTGTGTTTTTATTGGGAAGCAGTGGTTGGAACTGGGCTGTGTTCTTCTGGGTAGAATTGGATTATGCATGGGTGTGTTTTTACTGAGAAGCAGTGGTTGGAACTGGGCTGTGTTCTTTTGGGTAGCATTGGGTTATGCATGGGTGTGTTTATACTGGGAAACAGTGGTTGGAACCGGGCAGTGTTCTTCTGGGTAGCATTGGGTTAGGCATGGATGTGGTTTTATTGGGAAGCAGTGGTTGGAACGGGGCTACGTTCTTCTGGGTAGCATTGGGTTATGCTTTGGTGTGTTTTCATTGAGAATCAGTGGTTGGAACTGGGCTGTGTTCTTCTGGGTAGCATTGGGTTATGCATGGGTGTGTTTCTATTGGGAAGCAGTGGTTGGAACTGGGCTGTGTTCTTCTGCCTAGCATTGGGTTATGTATGGGTGTGTTTTTATTGGGAAGCAGTGGTTGGAACTGGGCTGTGTTCTTCTGGGTAGCATTGGGTTATGCCTGGGTGTGTTTTATTGGGAAGCAGTGGTTGGAACCGGGCTGTGTTCTTCTGTGTAGCATTGGGTTAGGCATGGATGTGGTTTTATTGGGAAGCAGTGGTTGGAACTGGGCTGCCTTCTTCTGGGTAGCATTGGGTTATGCCTGGGTGTATTTATATTGGGAAGCAGTGGTTGGAACCGAGCTGTGTTCTTCTGGGTAGCATTGGGGTATGAATGGGTGTGTTTGAATTGAGGAGCAGTGGTTGGAACTGGGCTGTGTTCTTCTGGGTAGCATTGGGTTATGCATGGGTGTGTTTATATTGGGAAGCAGTGGTTGGAACTGGGCTGTGTTCTTCTGGCTAGCATTGGGTTATGTATGGGTGTATTTTTATTGGGAAGCAGTGGTTGGAACTGGGCTGTGTTCTTCTGAGTAGCATTGGGTTATGCATGGGTGTGTTTTTATTGGGGAGCAGTGGTTGGAACTGGGCTGTGTTCTTCTGGGTAGCATTGGGTTATGCATGGGTGTGTTTGTATTGGTGAGCAGTGGTTGGAACTGGGCTGTGTTCTTCTGAGTAGCAATGGGTTATGCATGGGTGTGTTTTTATTGGGAAGCAGTGTTTGGAACTGGGCTGTGTTCTTCTAGGTAGCTTTGGGTTATGCATGGGTCGGTTTATATTGGGACGCAGTGGTTGGAACTGGGCTGTGTTCTTCTGGCTAGCTTTGAGTTATCCATGGGTGGGTTTATATTGGGACGCAGTGGTTGGAACTGGGCTGTGTTCTTCTGGGTAGCATTGGGTTATGGATGGGTGCGTTTTTATTGGGCCGCAGTGGTTGGAACTGGGCTGCGTTCTTCTGGGTGGCATTGGTTTATGCATGGATGTGTTTTGATTGGGAAGCAGTGGTTGGAACTGGGCTGTGTTCTTCTGGTTTGCATTGGGTTATGCATGGGTGTGTTTTTATTGAGAAGCAGTGGTTGGAACTGGGCTGTGTTCTTCTGTGTAGCATTGGGTTATGCATGGGTGTGTTTTTATTGGGAAGCAGTGGTTGGAACTGGGTTGTGTTCTTCTGAGTAGCATTGGGTTATGCATGGGTGTGTTTTTTTTGGGAAGTGGTGGTTGGAACTGGGCTGCGTTCTTCTGGGTAGCATTGGGTCATGCATGGGTGTGTTTTTATTGGGAAGCAGTGGTTGGAACTGGGCTCTGTTCTTGTAGGTAGTATGGGGTTAAGCATGGGTGTGTTTTTATTGGGATGCAGTGGTTGGAACTACTGGGCTGTGTTCTTCTGGGTAGCATTGGGTTATGCATGGGTGTGTTTGTATTGGGGAGCAGTGGTTGGAATTGGGCTGTGTTTTTCTGGGTAGCAATGGGTTATGCATGGGTGTGTTTTTATTGGGAAGCAGTGGTTGGAACTGGGCTGTGTTCTTCTGGCTAGCATTGGGTTATGTATGGGTGTGTTTTTATTGGGAAGCAGTGGTTGGAACTGGGCTGTGTTCTTCTGAGTAGCATTGGGTTATGCATGGGTGTGTTTGTATTGGTGAGCAGTGGTTGGAACTGGGCTGTGTTCTTCTGAGTAGCAATGGGTTATGCATGGGTGTGTTTTTATTGGGAAGCAGTGGTTGTAACTGGGCTGTGTTCTTCTGGGTAGTTTGGGTTATGCATGGGTGGGTTCATATTGGGACGCAGTGGTTGGAACTGGGCTATGTTCTTCTGGGTGGCATTGGGCTATGCATGGGTGTGTTTTTATTGGGACACAGTGGTTGGATCTGGGCTGTGTTCTTCTGGGTAGCTTTGGGTTATGCATGGGTGGGTTTATATTGGGACGCAGTGGTTGGAACTGGGCTGTGTTCTTCTGGGTAGTTTGGGTTATGCATGGGTGTGTTTTGATTGGGAAGCAGTGGTTGGAACTGGGCTGTGTTCTTCTGGGTTGCATTGGGTTATGCATGGGTGTGTTTTTATTGAGAAGCAGTGGTTGGAACTGGGCTGTGTTCTTCTGTGTAGCATTGGGTTATGTATGGGTGTGTTTTTATTGGGAAGCAGTGGTTGGAACTGGGTTGTGTTCTTCTGAGTATCATTGGTTTATGCATGGGTGTGTTTTTTTTGGGAAGTGGTGGTTGGAACTGGGCTGCGTTCTTCTGGGTAGCATTGGGTTATGCATGGGTGTGTTTTTATTGGGAAGCAGTGGTTGGAACTGGGCTCTGTTCTTGTAGGTAGTATGGGGTTAAGCATGGGTGTGTTTTTATTGGGATGCAGTGGTTGGAACTACTGGGCTGTGTTCTTCTGGGTAGCATTGGGTTATGCATGGGTGTGTTTGTATTGGGGAGCAGTGGTTGGAATTGGGCTGTGTTCTTCTCTGTAGCAATGGGTTATGCACCGGTGTGTTTTTATTGGGAAGCAGTGGTTGGAACTGGGCTGTGTTCTTCTGGGTAGCATTGGGTTATGCATGGGTGTGTTTATATTGGGACGCAGTGGTTGGAACTGGGCTGTGTTCTTCTGGGTGGCATTAGGTTATGCATAGGTGTGTTTTTATTGGGACGCAGTGGTTGGAACTGGACTGCGTTCTTCTGGGTGGCATTGGGTTATGCATGGGTGTGTTTATTTTGAGAAGCAGTGGTTGGAACTGGGCTGTGTTCTTCTGGGTGACATTGAGTTATGAAAGGGTGTGTTTTGATTGGGAAGCAGTGGTTGAAACTGGGCTGTGTTCTTCTGGGTTGCATTGGGTTATGCATGGGTGTGTATTTATTGAGAAGCAGTGGTTGGAACTGGGCTGTGTTCTTCTGGGTAGCAATGGGTTATGCATGGGTGTGTTTTTATTGAGAAGCAGTAGTAGGAACTGGGCTGTGTTCTTCTGGGTAGCATTGGGTTATGCATGGGTGTGTTTTTATTGTGAAGCAGTGGTAGGAACTGAGCTGTGTTCTTCTGGGTAGCATTGGGTTATGCATGGGTGTGTTTATATTGGGAAGCAGTGGTTGGAACCGGGCAGTGTTCTTCTGGGTAGCATTGGGTTAGGCATGGATGTGGTTTTATTGGGAAGCAGTGGTTGGAACTGGGCTGTGTTCTTCTGGTTGGCATTGGGTTATGCATGGGTGTGCTTTTATTGGGGAGCAGTATTTGGAACTGGGCGGCGTTCTTCTGGATAGCATTGGGTTATGCATGGGTGTGTTTGTATTGGGGAGCAGTGGTTGGAAATGGGCTGTGTTCTTCTGGGTAGCATTGGGTTATGAATGGGTGTGTTTGAATTGAGGAGCAGTGGTTGGAACTGGGCTGTGTTCCTCTGGGTAGCATTGGGTTATGCATGGGTGTGTTTATATTGGGAAGCAGTGGTTGGAACTGGGCAGTGGTAGGAACAGGGCTGTGTTCTTCTGGGCAGCATTGGGTTATGCATGGGTGTGTTTTTATTGGGAAGCAGTTGTAGGAACTGGGCTGTGTTCTTCTGGGTAGCATTGGGTTATGCATGGGTGTGTTTATATTGGGAAGCAGTGGTTGGAACCGGGCCGTGTTCTTCTGGGTAGCATTGGGTTAGGCATGGATGTGGTTTTATTGGGAAGCAGTGGTTGGAACTGGGCTGTGTTCTTCTGGTTGGCATTGGGTTATGCATGGGTATGCTTTTATTGGGGAGCAGTGGTTGGAACTGGGAGGCGTTCTTCTGGATAGCATTGGGTTATGCATGGGTGTGTTTGTATTGGGGAGCAGTGGTTGGAACTGGGCTGTGTTCTTCTGGGTGGCATTGGGTTATGCATGGGTGCGTTTTTATTGAGAAGCAGTGGTAGGAACTGGGCAGTGGTAGGAACTGGGCTGTGTTCTTCTGGGTAGCATTGGGTTATGCATGGGTGTGTTTTTATTGGGAAGCAGTGGTAGGAACTGGGCTGTGTTCTTCTGGGTAGTATTGGGTAATGCATGGGTGTGTTTATATTGGGAAGCAGTGGTTGGAACCGGGCGGTGTTCTTCTGGGTAGCATTGGGTTAGGCATGGATGTGGTTTTATTGGGAAGCAGTGGTTGGAACTGGGCTGTGTTCTTCTGGTTGGCATTGGGTTATGCATGGGTGTGTTTGTATTGGGAAGCAGTGGTTGGAACTGGGCTGTTTTCTTCTGAGTAGAATTGGATTATGCATGGGTGTGTTTTTATTGAGAAGCAGTGGTTGGAACTGGGCTGTGTTCTTTTGGGTAGCATTGGGTTATGCATGGGTGTGTTTTTATTGGGAAGCAGTGGTAGGAACTGGGCTGTGTTCTTCTGGGTAGCATTGGGTTATGCATGGGTGTGTTTATACTGGGAAGCAGTGGTTGGAACCGGGCAGTGTTCTTCTGGGTAGCATTGGGTTAGGCATGGATGCGGTTTTATTGGGAAGCAGTGGTTGGAACGGGGCTACGTTCTTCTGGGTAGCATTGGGTTATGCTTTGGTGTGTTTTCATTGAGAATCAGTGGTTGGAACTGGGCTGTGTTCTTCTGGGTAGCATTGGGTTATGGATGGGTGTGTTTTTATTGGGAAGCAGTGGTTGGAACTGGGCTGCGTTCTTCTGGGTAGAATTGGGTTATGCATCGATTTGTTTTTATTGGGAAGCAGTGGTTGGAACTGGGCTGTGTTCTTCTGGTAGCATTGGGTTATGCATGGGTGTGTTTATATTGGGAAGCAGTGGTTGGAACCGGGCTGTGTTCTTCTGTGTAGCATTGGGTTAGGCATGGATGTGGTTTTATTGGGAAGCAGTGGTTGGAACGGGGCTGCGTTCTTCTGGGTAGCATTGGGTTATGCTTGGGTGTGTTTTCATTGGGAAGCAGTGGTTGGAACTGGGTTGTGTTCTTCCTGGTAGTATTGGGTTATACTGGGCTCCAGTATTTTGAACTGGACTGTGTTCTACTGAACAGCATTGGGTTATGCATGGGTGTGTTTGTATTGTGGAGCAGTGGTTGGAACTGGACTGTGTTCTTCTGGGTAGCATTGGGTTATGCACGGGTGTGTTTTTATTGGGACGCACGGTTGGAACTGGGCTGCGTTCTTCTGAGTGGCATTGGGTTATGCATGGGTGTGTTTTTATTGGGAAGCAGTGGTTGGAACTGGGCTGTGTTCTTCTGGGTAGAATTGGATTATGCATGGGTGTGTTTTTACTGAGAAGCAGTGGTTAGAACTGGGCTGTGTTCTTTTGGGTAGCATTGGGTTATGCATGGGTGTGTTTATACTGGGAAGCAGTGGTTGGAACCGGGCAGTGTCCTTCTGGGTAGCATTGGGTTAGGCATGGATGTGGTTTTATTGGGAAGCAGTGGTTGGAATGGGGCTACGTTCTTCTGGGTAGCATTGGGTTATGCTTTGGTGTGTTTTCATTGAGAATCAGTGGTTGGAACTGGGCTGTGTTCTTCTGGGTAGCATTGGGTTATGCATGGGTGTGTTTCTATTGGGAAGCAGTGGTTGGAACTGGGCTGTGTTCTTCTGCCTAGCATTGGGTTATGTATGGGTGTGTTTTTATTGGGAAGCAGTGGTTGGAACTGGGCTGTGTTCTTCTGGGTAGCATTGGGTTATGCCTGGGTGTGTTTATATTGGGAAGCAGTGGTTGGAACCGGGCTGTGTTCTTCTGTGTAGCATTGGGTTAGGCATGGATGTGGTTTTATTGGGAAGCAGTGGTTGGAACTGGGCTGCCTTCTTCTGGGTAGCATTGGGTTATGCCTGGGTGTGTTTATATTGGGAAGCAGTGGTTGGAACCGAGCTGTGTTCTTCTGGGTAGCATTGGGGTATGAATGGGTGTGTTTGAATTGAGGAGCAGTGGTTGGAACTGGGCTGTGTTCTTCTGGGTAGCATTGGGTTATGCATGGGTGTGTTTATATTGGGAAGCAGTGGTTGGAACTGGGCTGTGTTCTTCTGGCTAACATTGGGTTATGTATGGGTGTATTTTTATTGGGAAGCAGTGGTTGGAACTGGGCTGTGTTCTTCTGAGTAGCATTGGGTTATGCATGGGTGTGTTTTTATTGGGGAGCAGTGGTTGGAACTGGGCTGTGTTCTTCTGGGTAGCATTGGGTTATGCATGGGTGTGTTTGTATTGGTGAGCAGTGGTTGGAACTGGGCTGTGTTCTTCTGAGTAGCAATGGGTTATGCATGGGTGTGTTTTTATTGGGAAGCAGTGTTTGGAACTGGGCTGTGTTCTTCTAGGTAGCTTTGGGTTATGCATGGGTGGGTTTATATTGTGACGCAGTGGTTGGAACTGGGCTGTGTTCTTCTGGGTGGCATTGGGTTATGCATGGGTGTGTTTTCATTGGGACGCAGTGGTTGGAACTGGACTGCATTCTTGTGGGTGGCATTGGGTTATGCATGGGTGTGTTTTTATTGGGACGCAGTGGTTGGAACTGGGCTGCGTTCTTCTGGCTGGCATTGGGTTATGCATGGGTATGTTTTTATTGGGAAGCAGTGGTTGGAACTGGGCTGCGTTCTTCTGGGTGGCATTGGGTTATGCATGGGTGTGTTTTTATTGGGAAGCAGTGGTTGGAACTGGGCTGTGTTCTTCTGGGTAGAATTGGGTTATGCATCGATTTGTTTTTATTGGGAAGCAGTGGTTGGAACTGGGTTGTGTTCTTCTGGTAGCATTGCGTTATGCATGGGTGTGTTTATATTGGGAAGCAGTGGTTGGAACCGGGCTGCGTTCTTCTGTGTAGCAGTGGGTTAGGCATGGATGTGGTTTTATTGGGAAGCAGTGGTTGGAACGGGGCTGCGTTCTTCTGGGTAGCATTGGGTTATGCTTAGGTGTGTTTTCATTGGGAAGCAGTGGTTGGAACTGGGTTGTGTTCTGCCTGGTAGTATTGGGTTATACTGGGCTCCAGTATTTTGAACTGGACTGTGTTCTACTGAACAGCATTGGGTTATGCATGGGTGTGTTTGTATTGTGGAGCAGTGGTTGGAACTGGACTGTGTTCTTCTGGGTAGCATTGGGTTATGCATGGGTGTGTTTTTATTGGGACGCAGTGGTTGGAACTGGGCTGTGTTCTTCTGAGTGGCATTGGGTTATGCATGGGTGTGTTTGTATTGGGAAGCAGTGGTTGGAACTGGGCTGTTTTCTTCTGGGTAGAATTGGATTATGCATGGGTGTGTTTTTATTGAGAAGCAGTGGTTGGAACTGGGCTGTGTTCTTTTGGGTAGCATTGGGTTATGCATGGGTGTGTTTTTATTGGGAAGCAGTGGTAGGAACTGGGCTGTGTTCTTCTGGGTAGCATTGGGTTATGCATGGGTGTGTTTATACTGGGAAGCAGTGGTTGGAACCGGGCAGTGTTCTTCTGGGTAGCATTGGGTTAGGCATGGATGCGGTTCTATTGGGAAGCAGTGGTTGGAACGGGGCTACGTTCTTCTGGGTAGCATTGGGTTATGCTTTGGTGTGTTTTCATTGAGAATCAGTGGTTGGAACTGGGCTGTGTTCTTCTGGGTAGCATTGGGTTATGGATGGGTGTGTTTTTATTGGGAAGCAGTGGTTGGAACTGGGCTGCGTTCTTCTGGGTAGAATTGGGTTATGCATCGATTTGTTTTTATTGGGAAGCAGTGGTTGGAACTGGGCTGTGTTCTTCTGGTAGCATTGGGTTATGCATGGGTGTGTTTATATTGGGAAGCAGTGGTTGGAACCGGGCTGTGTTCTTCTGTGTAGCATTGGGTTAGGCATGGATGTGGTTTTATTGGGAAGCAGTGGTTGGAACGGGGCTGCGTTCTTCTGGGTAGCATTGGGTTATGCTTGGGTGTGTTTTCATTGGGAAGCAGTGGTTGGAACTGGGTTGTGTTCTTCCTGGTAGTATTGGGTTATACTGGGCTCCAGTATTTTGAACTGGACTGTGTTCTACTGAACAGCATTGGGTTATGCATGGGTGTGTTTGTATTGTGGAGCAGTGGTTGGAACTGGACTATGTTCTTCTGGGTAGCATTGGGTTATGCATGGGTGTGTTTTCATTGGGACGCAGTGGTTGGAACTGGACTGCATTCTTGTGGGTGGCATTGGGTTATGCATGGGTGTGTTTTTATTGGGACGCAGTGGTTGGAACTGGGCTGCGTTCTTCTGGCTGGCATTGGGTTATGCATGGGTATGTTTTTATTGGGAAGCAGTGGTTGGAACTGGGCTGCGTTCTTCTGGGTGGCATAGGGTTATGCATGGGTGTATTTTTATTGGGAAGCAGTGGTTGGAACTGGGCTGTGTTCTTCTGGGTAGAATTGGGTTATGCATCGATTTGTTTTTATTGGGAAGCAGTGGTTGGAACTGGGTTGTGTTCTTCTGGTAGCATTGCGTTATGCATGGGTGTGTTTATATTGGGAAGCAGTGGTTGGAACCGGGCTGCGTTCCTCTGTGTAGCAGTGGGTTAGGCATGGATGTGGTTTTATTGGGAAGCAGTGGTTGGAACGGGGCTGCGTTCTTCTGGGTAGCATTGGGTTATGCTTAGGTGTGTTTTCATTGGGAAGCAGTGGTTGGAACTGGGTTGTGTTCTGCCTGGTAGTATTGGGTTATACTGGGCTCCAGTATTTTGAACTGGACTGTGTTCTACTGAACAGCATTGGGTTATGCATGGGTGTGTTTGTATTGTGGAGCAGTGGTTGGAACTGGACTGTGTTCTTCTGGGTAGCATTGGGTTATGCATGGGTGTGTTTTTATTGGGACGCAGTGGTTGGAACTGGGCTGTGTTCTTCTGAGTGGCATTGGGTTATGCATGGGTGTGTTTGTATTGGGAAGCAGTGGTTGGAACTGGGCTGTTTTCTTCTGGGTAGAATTGGATTATGCATGGGTGTGTTTTTATTGAGAAGCAGTGGTTGGAACTGGGCTGTGTTCTTTTGGGTAGCATTGGGTTATGCATGGGTGTGTTTTTATTGGGAAGCAGTGGTAGGAACTGGGCTGTGTTCTTCTGGGTAGCATTGGGTTATGCATGGGTGTGTTTATACTGGGAAGCAGTGGTTGGAACCGGGCAGTGTTCTTCTGGGTAGCATTGGGTTAGGCATGGATGCGGTTTTATTGGGAAGCAGTGGTTGGAACGGGGCTGCGTTCTTCTGGGTAGCATTGGGTTATGCTTGGGTGTGTTTTCATTGGGAAGCAGTGGTTGGAACTGGGTTGTGTTCTTCCTGGTAGTATTGGGTTATACTGGGCTCCAGTATTTTGAACTGGACTGTGTTCTACTGAACAGCATTGGGTTATGCATGGGTGTGTTTGTATTGTGGAGCAGTGGTTGGAACTGGACTGCGTTCTTCTGGGTAGCATTGGGTTATGCACGGGTGTGTTTTTATTGGGACGCACGGTTGGAACTGGGCTGCGTTCTTCTGAGTGGCATTGGGTTATGCATGGGTGTGTTTTTATTGGGAAGCAGTGGTTGGAACTGGGCTGTGTTCTTCTGGGTAGAATTGGATTATGCATGGGTGTGTTTTTACTGAGAAGCAGTGGTTGGAACTGGGCTGTGTTCTTTTGGGTAGCATTGGGTTATGCATGGGTGTGTTTATAGTGGGAAGCAGTGGTTGGAACCGGGCAGTGTTCTTCTGGGTAGCATTGGGTTAGGCATGGATGTGGTTTTATTGGGAAGCAGTGGTTGGAACGGGGCTACGTTCTTCTGGGTAGCATTGGGTTATGCTTTGGTGTGTTTTCATTGAGAATCAGTGGTTGGAACTGGGCTGTGTTCTTCTGGGTAGCATTGGGTTATGCATGGGTGTGTTTCTATTGGGAAGCAGTGGTTGGAACTGGGCTGTGTTCTTCTGCCTAGCATTGGGTTATGTATGGGTGTGTTTTTATTGGGAAGCAGTGGTTGGAACTGGGCTGTGTTCTTCTGGGTAGCATTGGGTTATGCCTGGGTGTGTTTATATTGGGAAGCAGTGGTTGGAACCGGGCTGTGTTCTTCTGTGTAGCATTGGGTTAGGCATGGATGTGGTTTTATTGGGAAGCAGTGGTTGGAACTGGGCTGCCTTCTTCTGGGTAGCATTGGGTTATGCCTGGGTGTGTTTATATTGGGAAGCAGTGGTTGGAACCGAGCTGTGTTCTTCTGGGTAGCATTGGGGTATGAATGGGTGTGTTTGAATTGAGGAGCAGTGGTTGGAACTGGGCTGTGTTCTTCTGGGTAGCATTGGGTTATGCATGGGTGTGTTTATATTGGGAAGCAGTGGTTGGAACTGGGCTGTGTTCTTCTGGCTAACATTGGGTTATGTATGGGTGTATTTTTATTGGGAAGCAGTGGTTGGAACTGGGCTGTGTTCTTCTGAGTAGCATTGGGTTATGCATGGGTGTGTTTTTATTGGGGAGCAGTGGTTGGAACTGGGCTGTGTTCTTCTGGGTAGCATTGGGTTATGCATGGGTGTGTTTGTATTGGTGAGCAGTGGTTGGAACTGGGCTGTGTTCTTCTGAGTAGCAATGGGTTATGCATGGGTGTGTTTTTATTGGGAAGCAGTGTTTGGAACTGGGCTGTGTTCTTCTAGGTAGCTTTGGGTTATGCATGGGTGGGTTTATATTGTGACGCAGTGGTTGGAACTGGGCTGTGTTCTTCTGGGTGGCATTGGGTTATGCATGGGTGTGTTTTCATTGGGACGCAGTGGTTGGAACTGGACTGCATTCTTGTGGGTGGCATTGGGTTATGCATGGGTGTGTTTTTATTGGGACGCAGTGGTTGGAACTGGGCTGCGTTCTTCTGGCTGGCATTGGGTTATGCATGGGTATGTTTTTATTGGGAAGCAGTGGTTGGAACTGGGCTGCGTTCTTCTGGGTGGCATTGGGTTATGCATGGGTGTGTTTTTATTGGGAAGCAGTGGTTGGAACTGGGCTGTGTTCTTCTGGGTAGAATTGGGTTATGCATCGATTTGTTTTTATTGGGAAGCAGTGGTTGGAACTGGGTTGTGTTCTTCTGGTAGCATTGCGTTATGCATGGGTGTGTTTATATTGGGAAGCAGTGGTTGGAACCGGGCTGCGTTCTTCTGTGTAGCAGTGGGTTAGGCATGGATGTGGTTTTATTGGGAAGCAGTGGTTGGAACGGGGCTGCGTTCTTCTGGGTAGCATTGGGTTATGCTTAGGTGTGTTTTCATTGGGAAGCAGTGGTTGGAACTGGGTTGTGTTCTGCCTGGTAGTATTGGGTTATACTGGGCTCCAGTATTTTGAACTGGACTGTGTTCTACTGAACAGCATTGGGTTATGCATGGGTGTGTTTGTATTGTGGAGCAGTGGTTGGAACTGGACTGTGTTCTTCTGGGTAGCATTGGGTTATGCATGGGTGTGTTTTTATTGGGACGCAGTGGTTGGAACTGGGCTGTGTTCTTCTGAGTGGCATTGGGTTATGCATGGGTGTGTTTGTATTGGGAAGCAGTGGTTGGAACTGGGCTGTTTTCTTCTGGGTAGAATTGGATTATGCATGGGTGTGTTTTTATTGAGAAGCAGTGGTTGGAACTGGGCTGTGTTCTTTTGGGTAGCATTGGGTTATGCATGGGTGTGTTTTTATTGGGAAGCAGTGGTAGGAACTGGGCTGTGTTCTTCTGGGTAGCATTGGGTTATGCATGGGTGTGTTTATACTGGGAAGCAGTGGTTGGAACCGGGCAGTGTTCTTCTGGGTAGCATTGGGTTAGGCATGGATGCGGTTCTATTGGGAAGCAGTGGTTGGAACGAGGCTACGTTCTTCTGGGTAGCATTGGGTTATGCTTTGGTGTGTTTTCATTGAGAATCAGTGGTTGGAACTGGGCTGTGTTCTTCTGGGTAGCATTGGGTTATGGATGGGTGTGTTTTTATTGGGAAGCAGTGGTTGGAACTGGGCTGCGTTCTTCTGGGTAGAATTGGGTTATGCATCGATTTGTTTTTATTGGGAAGCAGTGGTTGGAACTGGGCTGTGTTCTTCTGGTAGCATTGGGTTATGCATGGGTGTGTTTATATTGGGAAGCAGTGGTTGGAACCGGGCTGTGTTCTTCTGTGTAGCATTGGGTTAGGCATGGATGTGGTTTTATTGGGAAGCAGTGGTTGGAACGGGGCTGCGTTCTTCTGGGTAGCATTGGGTTATGCTTGGGTGTGTTTTCATTGGGAAGCAGTGGTTGGAACTGGGTTGTGTTCTTCCTGGTAGTATTGGGTTATACTGGGCTCCAGTATTTTGAACTGGACTGTGTTCTACTGAACAGCATTGGGTTATGCATGGGTGTGTTTGTATTGTGGAGCAGTGGTTGGAACTGGACTATGTTCTTCTGGGTAGCATTGGGTTATGCATGGGTGTGTTTTCATTGGGACGCAGTGGTTGGAACTGGACTGCATTCTTGTGGGTGGCATTGGGTTATGCATGGGTGTGTTTTTATTGGGACGCAGTGGTTGGAACTGGGCTGCGTTCTTCTGGCTGGCATTGGGTTATGCATGGGTATGTTTTTATTGGGAAGCAGTGGTTGGAACTGGGCTGCGTTCTTCTGGGTGGCATTGGGTTATGCATGGGTGTATTTTTATTGGGAAGCAGTGGTTGGAACTGGGCTGTGTTCTTCTGGGTAGAATTGGGTTATGCATCGATTTGTTTTTATTGGGAAGCAGTGGTTGGAACTGGGTTGTGTTCTTCTGGTAGCATTGCGTTATGCATGGGTGTGTTTATATTGGGAAGCAGTGGTTGGAACCGGGCTGCGTTCCTCTGTGTAGCAGTGGGTTAGGCATGGATGTGGTTTTATTGGGAAGCAGTGGTTGGAACGGGGCTGCGTTCTTCTGGGTAGCATTGGGTTATGCTTAGGTGTGTTTTCATTGGGAAGCAGTGGTTGGAACTGGGTTGTGTTCTGCCTGGTAGTATTGGGTTATACTGGGCTCCAGTATTTTGAACTGGACTGTGTTCTACTGAACAGCATTGGGTTATGCATGGGTGTGTTTGTATTGTGGAGCAGTGGTTGGAACTGGACTGTGTTCTTCTGGGTAGCATTGGGTTATGCATGGGTGTGTTTTTATTGGGACGCAGTGGTTGGAACTGGGCTGTGTTCTTCTGAGTGGCATTGGGTTATGCATGGGTGTGTTTGTATTGGGAAGCAGTGGTTGGAACTGGGCTGTTTTCTTCTGGGTAGAATTGGATTATGCATGGGTGTGTTTTTATTGAGAAGCAGTGGTTGGAACTGGGCTGTGTTCTTTTGGGTAGCATTGGGTTATGCATGGGTGTGTTTTTATTGGGAAGCAGTGGTAGGAACTGGGCTGTGTTCTTCTGGGTAGCATTGGGTTATGCATGGGTGTGTTTATACTGGGAAGCAGTGGTTGGAACCGGGCAGTGTTCTTCTGGGTAGCATTGGGTTAGGCATGGATGCGGTTTTATTGGGAAGCAGTGGTTGGAACGGGGCTGCGTTCTTCTGGGTAGCATTGGGTTATGCTTGGGTGTGTTTTCATTGGGAAGCAGTGGTTGGAACTGGGTTGTGTTCTTCCTGGTAGTATTGGGTTATACTGGGCTCCAGTATTTTGAACTGGACTGTGTTCTACTGAACAGCATTGGGTTATGCATGGGTGTGTTTGTATTGTGGAGCAGTGGTTGGAACTGGACTGCGTTCTTCTGGGTAGCATTGGGTTATGCACGGGTGTGTTTTTATTGGGACGCACGGTTGGAACTGGGCTGCGTTCTTCTGAGTGGCATTGGGTTATGCATGGGTGTGTTTTTATTGGGAAGCAGTGGTTGGAACTGGGCTGTGTTCTTCTGGGTAGAATTGGATTATGCATGGGTGTGTTTTTACTGAGAAGCAGTGGTTGGAACTGGGCTGTGTTCTTTTGGGTAGCATTGGGTTATGCATGGGTGTGTTTATAGTGGGAAGCAGTGGTTGGAACCGGGCAGTGTTCTTCTGGGTAGCATTGGGTTAGGCATGGATGTGGTTTTATTGGGAAGCAGTGGTTGGAACGGGGCTACGTTCTTCTGGGTAGCATTGGGTTATGCTTTGGTGTGTTTTCATTGAGAATCAGTGGTTGGAACTGGGCTGTGTTCTTCTGGGTAGCATTGGGTTATGCATGGGTGTGTTTCTATTGGGAAGCAGTGGTTGGAACTGGGCTGTGTTCTTCTGCCTAGCATTGGGTTATGTATGGGTGTGTTTTTATTGGGAAGCAGTGGTTGGAACTGGGCTGTGTTCTTCTGGGTAGCATTGGGTTATGCCTGGGTGTGTTTTATTGGGAAGCAGTGGTTGGAACCGGGCTGTGTTCTTCTGTGTAGCATTGGGTTAGGCATGGATGTGGTTTTATTGGGAAGCAGTGGTTGGAACTGGGCTGCCTTCTTCTGGGTAGCATTGGGTTATGCCTGGGTGTATTTATATTGGGAAGCAGTGGTTGGAACCGAGCTGTGTTCTTCTGGGTAGCATTGGGGTATGAATGGGTGTGTTTGAATTGAGGAGCAGTGGTTGGAACTGGGCTGTGTTCTTCTGGGTAGCATTGGGTTATGCATGGGTGTGTTTATATTGGGAAGCAGTGGTTGGAACTGGGCTGTGTTGTTCTGGCTAGCATTGGGTTATGTATGGGTGTATTTTTATTGGGAAGCAGTGGTTGGAACTGGGCTGTGTTCTTCTGAGTAGCATTGGGTTATGCATGGGTGTGTTTTTATTGGGGAGCAGTGGTTGGAACTGGGCTGTGTTCTTCTGGGTAGCATTGGGTTATGCATGGGTGTGTTTGTATTGGTGAGCAGTGGTTGGAACTGGGCTGTGTTCTTCTGAGTAGCAATGGGTTATGCATGGGTGTGTTTTTATTGGGAAGCAGTGTTTGGAACTGGGCTGTGTTCTTCTAGGTAGCTTTGGGTTATGCATGGGTGGGTTTATATTGGGACGCAGTGGTTGGAACTGGGCTGTGTTCTTCTGGCTAGCTTTGAGTTATCCATGGGTGGGTTTATATTGGGACGCAGTGGTTGGAACTGGGCTGTGTTCTTCTGGGTAGCATTGGGTTATGGATGGGTGCGTTTTTATTGGGCCGCAGTGGTTGGAACTGGGCTGCGTTCTTCTGGGTGGCATTGGTTTATGCATGGGTGTGTTTTGATTGGGAAGCAGTGGTTGGAACTGGGCTGTGTTCTTCTGGTTTGCATTGGGTTATGCATGGGTGTGTTTTTATTGAGAAGCAGTGGTTGGAACTGGGCTGTGTTCTTCTGTGTAGCATTGGGTTATGCATGGGTGTGTTTTTATTGGGAAGCAGTGGTTGGAACTGGGTTGTGTTCTTCTGAGTAGCATTGGGTTATGCATGGGTGTGTTTTTTTTGGGAAGTGGTGGTTGGAACTGGGCTGCGTTCTTCTGGGTAGCATTGGGTTATGCATGGGTGTGTTTTTATTGGGAAGCAGTGGTTGGAACTGGGCTCTGTTCTTGTAGGTAGTATGGGGTTAAGCATGGGTGTGTTTTTATTGGGATGCAGTGGTTGGAACTACTGGGCTGTGTTCTTCTGGGTAGCATTGGGTTATGCATGGGTGTGTTTGTATTGGGGAGCAGTGGTTGGAATTGGGCTGTGTTTTTCTGGGTAGCAATGGGTTATGCATGGGTGTGTTTTTATTGGGAAGCAGTGGTTGGAACTGGGCTGTGTTCTTCTGGCTAGCATTGGGTTATGTATGGGTGTGTTTTTATTGGGAAGCAGTGGTTGGAACTGGGCTGTGTTCTTCTGAGTAGCATTGGGTTATGCATGGGTGTGTTTGTATTGGTGAGCAGTGGTTGGAACTGGGCTGTGTTCTTCTGAGTAGCAATGGGTTATGCATGGGTGTGTTTTTATTGGGAAGCAGTGGTTGTAACTGGGCTGTGTTCTTCTGGGTAGTTTGGGTTATGCATGGGTGGGTTCATATTGGGACGCAGTGGTTGGAACTGGGCTATGTTCTTCTGGGTGGCATTGGGCTATGCATGGGTGTGTTTTTATTGGGACACAGTGGTTGGATCTGGGCTGTGTTCTTCTGGGTAGCTTTGGGTTATGCATGGGTGGGTTTATATTGGGACGCAGTGGTTGGAACTGGGCTGTGTTCTTCTGGGTAGTTTGGGTTATGCATGGGTGTGTTTTGATTGGGAAGCAGTGGTTGGAACTGGGCTGTGTTCTTCTGGGTTGCATTGGGTTATGCATGGGTGTGTTTTTATTGAGAAGCAGTGGTTGGAACTGGGCTGTGTTCTTCTGTGTAGCATTGGGTTATGTATGGGTGTGTTTTTATTGGGAAGCAGTGGTTGGAACTGGGTTGTGTTCTTCTGAGTATCATTGGTTTATGCATGGGTGTGTTTTTTTTGGGAAGTGGTGGTTGGAACTGGGCTGCGTTCTTCTGGGTAGCATTGGGTTATGCATGGGTGTGTTTTTATTGGGAAGCAGTGGTTGGAACTGGGCTCTGTTCTTGTAGGTAGTATGGGGTTAAGCATGGGTGTGTTTTTATTGGGATGCAGTGGTTGGAACTACTGGGCTGTGTTCTTCTGGGTAGCATTGGGTTATGCATGGGTGTGTTTGTATTGGGGAGCAGTGGTTGGAATTGGGCTGTGTTCTTCTCTGTAGCAATGGGTTATGCACCAGTGTGTTTTTATTGGGAAGTAGTGGTTGGAACTGGGCTGTGTTCTTCTGGGTAGCATTGGGTTATGCATGGGTGTGTTTATATTGGGACGCAGTGGTTGGAACTGGGCTGTGTTCTTCTGGGTGGCATTAGGTTATGCATAGGTGTGTTTTTATTGGGACGCAGTGGTTGGAACTGGACTGCGTTCTTCTGGGTGGCATTGGGTTATGCATGGGTGTGTTTATTTTGAGAAGCAGTGGTTGGAACTGGGCTGTGTTCTTGTAGGTAGTATGGGGTTAAGCATGGGTGTGTTTTTATTGGGATGCAGTGGTTGGAACTACTGGGCTGTGTTCTTCTGGGTAGCATTGGGTTATGCATGGGTGTGTTTGTATTGGGGAGCAGTGGTTGGAAT
Source organism: Ambystoma mexicanum (assembly GCF_040938575.1). Taxonomy (NCBI): domain Eukaryota; kingdom Metazoa; phylum Chordata; class Amphibia; order Caudata; family Ambystomatidae; genus Ambystoma; species Ambystoma mexicanum. Next base: position 1,539,498,312 of record NC_090932.1, read on the forward strand.
TGGGCTGTGTTCTTCTCTGTAGCAATGGGTTATGCACCAGTGTGTTTTTATTGGGAAGCAGTGTTTGGAACTGGGCTGTGTTCTTCTGGGGAGCATTGGGTTATGCATGGGTGTGTTTATATTGGGACGCAGTGGTTGGAACTGGGCTGTGTTCTTCTGGGTGGCATTAGGTTATGCATAGGTGTGTTTTTATTGGGACGCAGTGGTTGGAACTGGACTGCGTTCTTCTGGGTGGCATTGGGTTATGCATGGGTGTGTTTATTTTGAGAAGCAGTGGTTGGAACTGGGCTGTGTTCTTCTGGGTGACATTGAGTTATGAAAGGGTGTGTTTTGATTGGGAAGCAGTGGTTGGAACTGGGCTGTGTTCTTCTGGGTTGCATTGGGTTATGCATGGGTGTGTATTTATTGAGAAGCAGTGGTTGGAACTGGGCTGTGTTCTTCTGGGTAGCAATGGGTTATGCATGGGTGTGTTTTTATTGAGAAGCAGTAGTAGGAACTGGGCTGTGTTCTTCTGGGTAGCATTGGGTTATGCATGGGTGTGTTTTTATTGTGAAGCAGTGGTAGGAACTGAGCTGTGTTCTTCTGGGTAGCATTGGGTTATGCATGGGTGTGTTTATATTGGGAAGCAGTGGTTGGAACCGGGCAGTGTTCTTCTGGGTAGCATTGGGTTAGGCATGGATGTGGTTTTATTGGGAAGCAGTGGTTGGAACTGGGCTGTGTTCTTCTGGTTGGCATTGGGTTATGCATGGGTGTGCTTTTATTGGGGAGCAGTATTTGGAACTGGGCGGCGTTCTTCTGGATAGCATTGGGTTATGCATGGGTGTGTTTGTATTGGGGAGCAGTGGTTGGAAATGGGCTGTGTTCTTCTGGGTAGCATTGGGTTATGAATGGGTGTGTTTGAATTGAGGAGCAGTGTTTGGAACTGGGCTGTGTTCCTCTGGGTAGCATTGGGTTATGCATGGGTGTGTTTATATTGGGAAGCAGTGGTTGGAACTGGGCAGTGGTAGGAACAGGGCTGTGTTCTTCTGGGCAGCATTGGGTTATGCATGGGTGTGTTTTTATTGGGAAGCAGTGGTAGGAACTGGGCTGTGTTCTTCTGGGTAGCATTGGGTTATGCATGGGTGTGTTTATATTGGGAAGCAGTGGTTGGAACCGGGCCGTGTTCTTCTGGGTAGCATTGGGTTAGGCATGGATGTGGTTTTATTGGGAAGCAGTGGTTGGAACTGGGCTGTGTTCTTCTGGTTGGCATTGGGTTATGCATGGGTATGCTTTTATTGGGGAGCAGTGGTTGGAACTGGGAGGCGTTCTTCTGGATAGCATTGGGTTATGCATGGGTGTGTTTGTATTGGGGAGCAGTGGTTGGAACTGGGCTGTGTTCTTCTGGGTGGCATTGGGTTATGCATGGGTGCGTTTTTATTGAGAAGCAGTGGTAGGAACTGGGCAGTGGTAGGAACTGGGCTGTGTTCTTCTGGGTAGCATTGGGTTATGCATGGGTGTGTTTTTATTGGGAAGCAGTGGTAGGAACTGGGCTGTGTTCTTCTGGGTAGTATTGGGTAATGCATGGGTGTGTTTATATTGGGAAGCAGTGGTTGGAACCGGGCGGTGTTCTTCTGGGTAGCATTGGGTTAGGCATGGATGTGGTTTTATTGGGAAGCAGTGGTTGGAACTGGGCTGTGTTCTTCTGGTTGGCATTGGGTTATGCATGGGTGTGTTTGTATTGGGAAGCAGTGGTTGGAACTGGGCTGTTTTCTTCTGGGTAGAATTGGATTATGCATGGGTGTGTTTTTATTGAGAAGCAGTGGTTGGAACTGGGCTGTGTTCTTTTGGGTAGCATTGGGTTATGCATGGGTGTGTTTTTATTGGGAAGCAGTGGTAGGAACTGGGCTGTGTTCTTCTGGGTAGCATTGGGTTATGCATGGGTGTGTTTATACTGGGAAGCAGTGGTTGGAACCGGGCAGTGTTCTTCTGGGTAGCATTGGGTTAGGCATGGATGCGGTTTTATTGGGAAGCAGTGGTTGGAACGGGGCTACGTTCTTCTGGGTAGCATTGGGTTATGCTTTGGTGTGTTTTCATTGAGAATCAGTGGTTGGAACTGGGCTGTGTTCTTCTGGGTAGCATTGGGTTATGGATGGGTGTGTTTTTATTGGGAAGCAGTGGTTGGAACTGGGCTGCGTTCTTCTGGGTAGAATTGGGTTATGCATCGATTTGTTTTTATTGGGAAGCAGTGGTTGGAAATGGGCTGTGTTCTTCTGGTAGCATTGGGTTATGCATGGGTGTGTTTATATTGGGAAGCAGTGGTTGGAACCGGGCTGTGTTCTTCTGTGTAGCATTGGGTTAGGCATGGATGTGGTTTTATTGGGAAGCAGTGGTTGGAACGGGGCTGCGTTCTTCTGGGTAGCATTGGGTTATGCTTGGGTGTGTTTTCATTGGGAAGCAGTGGTTGGAACTGGGTTGTGTTCTTCCTGGTAGTATTGGGTTATACTGGGCTCCAGTATTTTGAACTGGACTGTGTTCTACTGAACAGCATTGGGTTATGCATGGGTGTGTTTGTATTGTGGAGCAGTGGTTGGAACTGGACTGTGTTCTTCTGGGTAGCATTGGGTTATGCACGGGTGTGTTTTTATTGGGACGCACGGTTGGAACTGGGCTGCGTTCTTCTGAGTGGCATTGGGTTATGCATGGGTGTGTTTTTATTGGGAAGCAGTGGTTGGAACTGGGCTGTGTTCTTCTGGGTAGAATTGGATTATGCATGGGTGTGTTTTTACTGAGAAGCAGTGGTTAGAACTGGGCTGTGTTCTTTTGGGTAGCATTGGGTTATGCATGGGTGTGTTTATACTGGGAAGCAGTGGTTGGAACCGGGCAGTGTTCTTCTGGGTAGCATTGGGTTAGGCATGGATGTGGTTTTATTGGGAAGCAGTGGTTGGAACGGGGCTACGTTCTTCTGGGTAGCATTGGGTTATGCTTTGGTGTGTTTTCATTGAGAATCAGTGGTTGGAACTGGGCTGTGTTCTTCTGGGTAGCATTGGGTTATGCATGGGTGTGTTTCTATTGGAAAGCAGTGGTTGGAACTGGGCTGTGTTCTTCTGTGTAGCATTGGGTTAGGCATGGATGTGGTTTTATTGGGAAGCAGTGGTTGGAACTGGGCTGCCTTCTTCTGGGTAGCATTGGGTTATGCCTGGGTGTGTTTATATTGGGAAGCAGTGGTTGGAACCGAGCTGTGTTCTTCTGGGTAGCATTGGGGTATGAATGGGTGTGTTTGAATTGAGGAGCAGTGGTTGGAACTGGGCTGTGTTCTTCTGGGTAGCATTGGGTTATGCATGGGTGTGTTTATATTGGGAAGCAGTGGTTGGAACTGGGCTGTGTTCTTCTGGCTAACATTGGGTTATGTATGGGTGTATTTTTATTGGGAAGCAGTGGTTGGAACTGGGCTGTGTTCTTCTGAGTAGCATTGGGTTATGCATGGGTGTGTTTTTATTGGGGAGCAGTGGTTGGAACTGGGCTGTGTTCTTCTGAGTAGCAATGGGTTATGCATGGGTGTGTTTTTATTGGGAAGCAGTGTTTGGAACTGGGCTGTGTTCTTCTAGGTAGCTTTGGGTTATGCATGGGTGGGTTTATATTGTGACGCAGTGGTTGGAACTGGGCTGTGTTCTTCTGGGTGGCATTGGGCTATGCATGGGTGTGTTTTTATTGGGACGCAGTGGTTGGAACTGGGCTGTGTTCTTCTGGCTAGCTTTGAGTTATCCATGGGTGGGTTTATATTGGGACGCAGTGGTTGGAACTGGGCTGTGTTCTTCTGGGTAGCATTGGGTTATGGATGGGTGCGTTTTTATTGGGCCGCAGTGGTTGGAACTGGGCTGCGTTCTTCTGGGTGGCATTGGTTTATGCATGGGTGTGTTTTGATTGGGAAGCAGTGGTTGGAACTGGGCTGTGTTCTTCTGGTTTGCATTGGGTTATGCATGGGTGTGTTTTTATTGAGAAGCAGTGGTTGGAACTGGGCTGTGTTCTTCTGTGTAGCATTGGGTTATGCATGGGTGTGTTTTTATTGGGAAGCAGTGGTTGGAACTGGGTTGTGTTCTTCTGAGTAGCATTGGGTTATGCATGGGTGTGTTTTTTTTGGGAAGTGGTGGTTGGAACTGGGCTGCGTTCTTCTGGGTAGCATTGGGTTATGCATGGGTGTGTTTTTATTGGGAAGCAGTGGTTGGAACTGGGCTCTGTTCTTGTAGGTAGTATGGGGTTAAGCATGGGTGTGTTTTTATTGGGATGCAGTGGTTGGAACTACTGGGCTGTGTTCTTCTGGGTAGCATTGGGTTATGCATGGGTGTGTTTTTATTGGGAAGCAGTGGTTGGAACTGGGCTGTGTTCTTCTGAGTAGCAATGGGTTATGTATGGGTGTGTTTTTATTGGGAAGCAGTGGTTGTAACTGGGCTGTGTTCTTCTGGGTAGTTTGGGTTATGCATGGGTGGGTTTATATTGGGACGCAGTGGTTGGAACTGGGCTATGTTCTTCTGGGTGGCATTGGGCTATGCATGGGTGTGTTTTTATTGGGACACAGTGGTTGGATCTGGGCTGTGTTTTTCTGGGTAGCTTTGGGTTATGCATGGGTGGGTTTATATTGGGACGCAGTGGTTGGAACTGGGCTGTGTTCTTCTGGGTAGTTTGGGTTATGCATGGGTGTGTTTTGATTGGGAAGCAGTGGTTGGAACTGGGCTGTGTTCTTCTGGGTTGCATTGGGTTATGCATGGGTGTGTTTTTATTGAGAAGCAGTGGTTGGAACTGGGCTGTGTTCTTCTGTGTAGCATTGGGTTATGTATGGGTGTGTTTTTATTGGGAAGTGGTGGTTGGAACTGGGCTGCGTTCTTCTGGGTAGCATTGGGTTATGCATGGGTGTGTTTTTATTGGGAAGCAGTGGTTGGAACTGGGCTCTGTTCTTTTAGGTAGTATGGGGTTAAGCATGGGTGTGTTTCTATTGGGATGCAGTGGTTGGAACTACTGGGCTGTGTTCTTCTGGGTAGCATTGGGTTATGCATGGGTGTGTTTGTATTGGGGAGCAGTGGTTGGAATTGGGCTGTGTTCTTCTCTGTAGCAATGGGTTATGCACCGGTGTGTTTTTATTGGGAAGCAGTGGTTGGAACTGGGCTGTGTTCTTCTGGGTAGCATTGGGTTATGCATGGGTGTGTTTATATTGGGACGCAGTGGTTGGAACTGGGCTGTGTTCTTCTGGGTGGCATTAGGTTATGCATAGGTGTGTTTTTATTGGGACGCAGTGGTTGGAACTGGACTGCGTTCTTCTGGGTGGCATTGGGTTATGCATGGGTGTGTTTATTTTGAGAAGCAGTGGTTGGAACTGGGCTGTGTTCTTCTGGGTGACATTGAGTTATGAAAGGGTGTGTTTTGATTGGGAAGCAGTGGTTGGAACTGGGCTGTGTTCTTCTGGGTTGCATTGGGTTATGCATGGGTGTGTTTTTATTGAGAAGCAGTGGTTGGAACTGGGCTGTGTTCTTCTGGGTAGCAATGGGTTATGCATGGGTGTGTTTTTATTGAGAAGCAGTAGTAGGAACTGGGCTGTGTTCTTCTGGGTAGCATTGGGTTATGCATGGGTGTGTTTTTATTGTGAAGCAGTGGTAGGAACTGAGCTGTGTTCTTCTGGGTAGCATTGGGTTATGCATGGGTGTGTTTATATTGGGAAGCAGTGGTTGGAACCGGGCAGTGTTCTTCTGGGTAGCATTGGGTTAGGCATGGATGTGGTTTTATTGGGAAGCAGTGGTTGGAACTGGGCTGTGTTCTTCTGGTTGGCATTGGGTTATGCATGGGTGTGCTTTTATTGGGGAGCAGTATTTGGAACTGGGCGGCGTTCTTCTGGATAGCATTGGGTTATGCATGGGTGTGTTTGTATTGGGGAGCAGTGGTTGGAAATGGGCTGTGTTCTTCTGGGTAGCATTGGGTTATGAATGGGTGTGTTTGAATTGAGGAGCAGTGGTTGGAACTGGGCTGTGTTCTTCTGGGTAGCATTGGGTTATGCATGAGTGTGTTTATATTGGGAAGCAGTGGTTGGAACTGGGCAGTGGTAGGAACAGGGCTGTGTTCTTCTGGGCAGCATTAGGTTATGCATGGGTGTGTTTTTATTGGGAAGCAGTGGTAGGAACTGGGCTGTGTTCTTCTGGGTAGCATTGGGTTATGCATGGGTGTGTTTATATTGGGAAGCAGTGGTTGGAACCGGGCCGTGTTCTTCTGGGTAGCATTGGGTTAGGCATGGATGTGGTTTTATTGGGAAGCAGTGGTTGGAACTGGGCTGTGTTCTTCTGGTTGGCATTGGGTTATGCATGGGTATGCTTTTATTGGGGAGCAGTGGTTGGAACTGGGAGGCGTTCTTCTGGATAGCATTGGGTTATGCATGGGTGTGTTTGTATTGGGGAGCAGTGGTTGGAACTGGGCTGTGTTCTTCTGGGTGGCATTGGGTTATGCATGGGTGCGTTTTTATTGAGAAGCAGTGGTAGGAACTGGGCAGTGGTAGGAACTGGGCTGTGTTCTTCTGGGTAGCATTGGTTTATGCATGGGTGTGTTTTTATTGGGAAGCAGTGGTAGGAACTGGGCTGTGTTCTTCTGGGTAGCATTGGGTTAGGCATGGATGTGGTTTTATTGGGAAGCAGTGGTTGGAACTGGGCTGTGTTCTTCTGGTTGGCATTGGGTTATGCATGGGTGTGCTTTTATTGGGGAGCAGTGGTTACAACTGGGAGGCGTTCTTCTGGGTAGCATTGGGTTATGCATGGGTGTGTTTGTATTAGGGAGCAGTGGTTGGAACTGGGCTGTGTTCTTCTGGGTGCATTGGGTTATGCATGGGTGTGTTTTTATTGGGACGCAGTGGTTGGAACTGGGCTGTGTTCTTCTGGGTGGCATTGAGTTATGAATGGGTGTGTTTTTATTGGGAAGCAGTGGTTGGAACTGGGCTGTGTTCTGGGTAGCATTGGGTTATGCATGGGTGTGTTTTTATTGGGAAGCAGTGGTTGGAACTGGGCTGTGTTCTTCTGAGTAGCATTGGGTTATGCATGGGTGTGTTTTTATTGGGAAGCAGTGGTTGGAACTGGGCTGTGTTCTTCTGGGTAGCATTGGGTTATGCATGGGTGTGTTTGTATTGGGGAGCAGTGGTTGGAACTGGGCTGTATCTTTCTGGGTAGCAATGGGTTATGCATGTGTGTGTTTTTATTGGGAAGCAGTGGTTGGAACCGGGCTGTGTTCTTCTGGGTTGCATTGGGTTATGCATGGGTGTGTTTTTATTGAGAAGTAGTGGTTGGAACTGGGCTGTCTTCTTCTGGGTAGTAATGGGTTATGCATGGGTGTGTTTTTATTGTGAAGCAGTGGTAGGAACTGAGCTGTGTTCTTCTGGGTAGCATTGGGTTATGCATGGGTGTGTTTATATTGGGAAGCAGTGGTTGGAACCGGGCAGTGTTCTTCTGGGTAGCATTGGGTTAGGCATGGATGTGGTTTTATTGGGAAGCAGTGGTTGGAACTGGGCTGTGTTCTTCTGGTTGGCATTGGGTTATGTATGGGTGTGTTTGTATTGGGGAGCAGTGGTTGGAAATGGGCTGTGTTCTTCTGGGTAGCATTGGGTTATGAATGGGTGTGTTTAATTGAGGAGCAGTGGTTGGAACTGGGCTGTGTTCTTCTGGGTAGCATTGGGTTATGCATGGGTGTGTTTATATTGGGAAGCAGTGGTTGGAACTGGGCAGTGGTAGGAACAGGGCTGTGTTCTTCTGGGCAGCATTGGGTTATGCATGGGTGTGTTTTTATTGGGAAGCAGTGGTAGAAACTGGGCTGTGTTCTTCTGGGTAGCATTGGGTTATGCATGGGTGTGTTTATATTGGGAAGCAGTGGTTGGAACCGGGCCGTGTTCTTCTGGGTAGCATTGGGTTAGGCATGGATGTGGTTTTATTGGGAAGCAGTGGTTGGAACTGGGCTGTGTTCTTCTGGTTGGCATTGGGTTATGCATGGGTATGCTTTTATTGGGGAGCAGTGGTTGGAACTGGGAGGCGTTCTTCTGGATAGCATTGGGTTATGCATGGGTGTGTTTGTATTGGGGAGCAGTGGTTGGAACTGGGCTGTGTTCTTCTGGGTGGCATTGGGTTATGCATGGGTGCGTTTTTATTGAGAAGTAGTGGTAGGAACTGGGCAGTGGTAGGAACTGGGCTGTGTTCTTCTGGGAAGCATTGGGTTATGCATGGGTGTGTTTTTATTGGGAAGCAGTGGTAGGAACTGGGCTGTGTTCTTCTGGGTAGTATTGGGTAATGCATGGGTGTGTTTATATTGGGAAGCAGTGGTTGGAACCGGGCGGTGTTCTTCTGGGTAGCATTGGGTTAGGCATGGATGTGGTTTTATTGGGAAGCAGTGGTTTGAACTGGGCTGTGTTCTTCTGGTTGGCATTGGGTTATGCATGGGTGTGCTTTTATTGGGGAGCAGTGGTTACAACTGGGAGGCGTTCTTCTGGGTAGCATTGGGTTATGCATGGGTGTGTTTGTATTAGGGAGCAGTGGTTGGAACTGGGCTGTGTTCTTCTGGGTGCATTGGGTTATGCATGGGTGTGTTTTTATTGGGACGCAGTGGTTGGAACTGGGCTGTGTTCTTCTGGGTGGCATTGAGTTATGAATGGGTGTGTTTTCATTGGGAAGCAGTGGTTGGAACTGGGCTGTGTTCTGGGTAGCATTGGGTTATGCATGGGTGTGTTTTTATTGGGAAGCAGTGGTTGGAACTGGGCTGTGTTCTTCTGAGTAGCATTGGGTTATGCATGGGTGTGTTTTTATTGGGAAGCAGTGGTTGGAACTGGGCTGTGTTCTTCTGAGTAGCATTGGGTTATGCATGGGTGTGTTTTTATTGGGAAGCAGTGGTTGGAACTGGGCTGTGTTCTTCTGGGTAGCATTGGGTTATGCATGGGTGTGTTTGTATTGGGGAGCAGTGGTTGGAACTGGGCTGTATCTTTCTGGGTAGCAATGGGTTATGCATGGGTGTGTTTTTATTGGGAAGCAGTGGTTGGAACTGGGCAGTGTTCTTCTGGGTAGCATTGGGTTATGCATGGTGTGTTTATATTGGGACGCAGTGGTTGGAACTGGGCTGTGTTCTTCTGGGTGGCATTGGGTTATGCATGGGTGTGTTTTCATTGGGACGCAGTGGTTGGTACTGGACTGCATTCTTGTGGGTGGCATTGGGTTATGCATGGGTGTGTTTTTATTGGGATGCAGTGGTTGGAACTGGGCTGCGTTCTTCTGGCTGGCATTGGGTTATGCATGGGTATGTTTTTATTGGGAGGAAGCAGTGGTTGGAACTGGGCTGCGTTCTTCTGGGTGGCATTGGGTTATGCATGGGTGTGTTTTTATTGGGACGCAGTGGTTGGAACTGGGCTGCGTTCTTCTGGGTAGCATTAGGTTATGCATGGGTGTGTTTATATTGGGATGCAGTGGTTGGAACTGGGCTGTGTTCTTCTGGGTGGCATTGAGTTATGAATGCGTGTGTTTTTATTGGGAAGCAGTGGTTGGAACTGGGCTGTGTTCTTCTGGGTAGCATTGGGTTATGCATGTGTACGTTTTTATTGAGAAGCAGTGGTTGGAACTGGGCTGGGTTCTTCTGGGTAGCATTGGGTTATGCATGGGCGTGTTTTTATTGGGGAGCAGTGGTTGGAACTGGGCTGTGTTCTTCTGGGTAGCATTGGGTTATGCATGGGTGTGTTTTTATTGGGACGCAGTGGTTGGAACTGGGCTGTGTTCTTCTGAGTAGCATTGGGTTATGCATGGGTGTGTTTTTATTGGGACGCAGTGGATGGAACTGGACTGCATTCTTCTGGGTGGCATTGGGTTATGCATGGGTGTGTTTTTATTGGGGCGCAGTGGTTGGAACTGGGCTGCGTTCTTCTGGGTGGCATTGGGTTATGCATGGTTTTGTTTTTATTGGGAAGCAGTGGTTGGAACTGGGCTGCGTTCTTCTGGGTAGCATTGGGTTATGCATGGGTGTGTTTTTATTGGGAAGCAGTGGTTGGAACTGGGCTGCGTTCTTCTGGGTAGCATTGGATTATGCATGGATGTGTTTGTATTGGGGAACAGTGGTTGGAACTGGGCTGCGTTCTTCTGGGTAGCAATGGGTTATGCATGGGTGTATTTTTATTGGGAAGCAGTGGTTGGAACTGAGCTGTGTTCTTCTGGGTGGCACTGGGTTATGCATGGGTGTGTTTATATTGGGACGCAGTGGTTGGAACTGGGCTTTGTTCTTCTGGGTGGCATTCGGTTATGCATAGGTGTGTTTTTATTGGGACGCAGTGGTTGGAACTGGACTGCGTTCTTCTGGGTGGCATTGGGTTATGCATGGGTGTGTTTTTATTGGGACGCAGTGGTTGGAACTCGGCTGCGTTCTTCTGGGTGGCATTGGGTTATGCATGGGTGTGTTTTTATTGGGAAGCAGTGGTTGGAACTGGGCTGCGTTCTTTTGGGTAGCATTGGGTTATGCATGGGTGTTTTTTTATTGGGAAGCAGTGGTTGGAACTGGGCTGCGTTCTTCTGAGTAGCATTGGTTTATGCATGGGTGTGTTTTTATTGGGAAGCAGTGGTTGGAACTGGGCTGTGTTCTTCTGAGTAGCATTGGGTTATGCATGGGTGTGTTTGTATTGGGGAGCAGTGGTTGGAACTGGGCTGTGTTCTTCTGGGTAGCAATGGGTTATGCATGGGTGTGTTTTTATTGGGAAGCAGTGGTTGGAACTGGGCTGTGTTCTTCTGGGTAGCATTGGGTTATGCATGGGTGTGTTTATATTGGGACGCAGTGGTTGGAACTGGGCTTTGTTCTTCTGGGTGGCATTCGGTTATGCATAGGTGTGTTTTTATTGGGACGCAGTGGTTGGAACTGGACTGCGTTCTTCTGGGTGGCATTGGGTTATGCATGGGTGTGTTTTTATTGGGACGCAGTGGTTGGAACTCGGCTGCGTTCTTCTGGGTGGCATTGGGTTATGCATGGGTGTGTTTTTATTGGGAAGCAGTGGTTGGAACTGGGCTGCGTTCTTTTGGGTAGCATTGGGTTATGCATGGGTGTGTTTTTATTGGGAAGCAGTGGTTAGAACTGGGCTGCGGTCTTCTGGGTAGCATTGGGTTATGCATGGGTGTGTTTTTATTGGGAAGCAGTGGTTGGAACTGGGCTGTGTTCTTCTGAGTAGCATTGGGTTATGCATGGGTGTGTTTTTATTGGGAAGCAGTGGTTGGAACTGGGCTGTGTTCTTCTGGGTAGCATTGGGTTATGCATGGGTGTGTTTGTATTGGGGAGCAGTGGTTGGAGCTCGGTTGTGTTCTTCTGAGTAGCATTGGGTTATGCATGGGTGTGTTTTTATTGGGAAGCAGTGGTTGGAACTGGGCTGTGTTCTTCTGGGTAGCAATGGGTTATACATGGGTGTGTTTTTATTGGGAAGCAGTGGTTGGAACTGGGCAGTGTTCTTCTGGGTAGCATTGTGTTATGCATGGGTGTGTTTATATTGGGACACAGTGGTTGGAACTGGGCTGTGTTCTTCTGGGTGGCATTGGGTTATGCATGGGTGTGTTTTTATTGGGACACAGTGGTTGGAACTGGGCTGTGTTCTTCTGGGTGGCATTGAGTTATGAATGGGTGTGTTTTTATTGGGAAGCAGTGGTTGGAACTGGGCGGTGTTCTGGGTAGCATTGGGTTATGCATGGGTGTGTTTTTATTGGGAAGGAGTGGTTGGAATTAGGCTCTGTTCTTCTGAATAGCATTGGGTTATGCATGGGTGTGTTTTTATTGGGAAGCAGTGGTTGGAACTGGGCTGCGTTCTTCTGAGTAGCATTGGGTTATGCATGGGTGTGTTTTTATTGGGAAGCAGTGGTTGGAACTGGGCTGTGTTCTTCTGGGTAGCATTGGGTTATGCATGGGTGTGTTTGTATTGGGGAGCAGTGGCTGGAACTGGGCTGTATTCTTCTGGGTAGGAATGGGTTATGCATGGGTGTGTTTTTATTGGGAAGCAGTGGTTGGAACTGGGCAGTGCTCTTCTGGGTAGCATTGGGTTATGCATGGTGTGTTTATATTGGGACACAGTGGTTGGAACTGGGCTGTGTTCTTCTGGGTGGCATTGGGTTATGCATGGGTGTGTTTTCATTGGGACGCAGTGGTTGGAACTGGACTGCATTCTTGTGGGTGGCATTGGGTTATGCATGGGTGTGTTTTTATTGGGACGCAGTGGTTGGAACTGGGCTGCGTTCTTCTGGCTGGCATTGGGTTATGCATGGGTATGTTTTTATTGGGAAGCAGTGGTTGGAACTGGGCTGCGTTCTTCTGGGTGGCATTGGGTTATGCATGGGTGTGTTTTTATTGGGAAGCAGTGGTTGGAACTGGGCTGCGTTCTTCTGGGTAGAATTGGGTTATGCATCGATTTGTTTTTATTGGGAAGCAGTGGTTGGAACTGGGTTGTGTTCTTCTGGTAGCATTGCGTTATGCATGGGTGTGTTTATATTGGGAAGCAGTGGTTGGAACCGGGCTGTGTTCTTCTGTGTAGCAGTGGGTTAGGCATGGATGTGGTTTTATTGGGAAGCAGTGGTTGGAACGGGGCTGCGTTCTTCTGGGTAGCATTGGGTTATGCTTGGGTGTGTTTTCATTGGGAAGCAGTGGTTGGAACTGGGTTGTGTTCTGCCTGGTAGTATTGGGTTATACTGGGCTCCAGTATTTTGAACTGGACTGTGTTCTACTGAACAGCATTGGGTTATGCATGGGTGTGTTTGTATTGTGGAGCAGTGGTTGGAACTGGACTGTGTTCTTCTGGGTAGCATTGGGTTATGCATGGGTGTGTTTTTATTGGGACGCAGTGGTTGGAACTGGGCTGCGTTCTTCTGGGTGGCATTGGGTTATGCATGGGTGTGTTTTTATTGGGACGCAGTGGTTGGAACTGGGCTGCGTTCTTCTGGGTAGCATTGGGTTATGCATGGGTGTGTTTATATTGGGATGCAGTGGTTGGAACTGGGCGGTGTTCTTCTGGGTGGCATTGAGTTATGAATGCGTGTGTTTTTATTGGGAAGCAGTGGTTGGAACTGGGCTGTGTTCTTCTGGGTAGCATTGGGTTATGCATGTGTACGTTTTTATTGAGAAGCAGTGGTTGGAACTGGGCTGGGTTCTTCTGGGTAGCATTGGGTTATGCATGGGTGTGTTTTTATTGGGACGCAGTGGTTGGAACTGGGCTGTGTTCTTCTGAGTAGCATTGGGTTATGCATGGGTGTGTTTTTATTGGGACGCAGTGGATGGAACTGGACTGCATTCTTCTGGGTGGCATTGGGTTATGCATGGGTGTGTTTTTATTGGGACGCAGTGGTTGGAACTGGGCTGCGTTCTTCTGGGTGGCATTGGGTTATGCATGGTTTTGTTTTTATTGGGAAGCAGTGGTTGGAACTGGGCTGCATTCTTCTGGGTAGCATTGGGTTATGCATGGGTGTGTTTTTATTGGGAAGCAGTGGTTGGAACTGGGCTGCGTTCTTCTGGGTAGCATTGGATTATGCATGGGTGTGTTTGTATTGGGGAGCAGTGGTTGGAACTGGGCTGCGTTCTTCTGGGTAGCAATGGGTTATGCATGGGTGTATTTTTATTGGGAAGCAGTGGTTGGAACTGAGCTGTGTTCTTCTGGGTAGCACTGGGTTATGCATGGGTGTGTTTATATTGGGACGCAGTGGTTGGAACTGGGCTTTGTTCTTCTGGGTGGCATTCGGTTATGCATAGGTGTGTTTTTATTGGGACGCAGTGGTTGGAACTGGACTGCGTTCGTCTGGGTGGCATTGGGTTATGCATGGGTGTGTTTTTATTGGGACGCAGTGGTTGGAACTCGGCTGCGTTCTTCTGGGTGGCATTGGGTTATGCATGGGTGTGTTTTTATTGGGAAGCAGTGGTTGGAACTGGGCTGCGTTCTTTTGGGTAGCATTGGGTTATGCATGGGTGTTTTTTTATTGGGAAGCAGTGGTTGGAACTGGGCTGCGTTCTTCTGAGTAGCATTGGTTTATGCATGGGTGTGTTTTTATTGGGAAGCAGTGGTTGGAACTGGGCTGTGTTCTTCTGAGTAGCATTGGGTTATGCATGGGTGTGTTTGTATTGGGGAGCAGTGGTTGGAACTGGGCTGTGTTCTTCTGGGTAGCAATGGGTTATGCATGGGTGTGTTTTTATTGGGAAGCAGTGGTTGGAACTGGGCTGTGTTCTTCTGGGTAGCATTGGGTTATGCATGGGTGTGTTTATATTGGGACGCAGTGGTTGGAACTGGGCTTTGTTCTTCTGGGTGGCATTCGGTTATGCATAGGTGTGTTTTTATTGGGACACAGTGGTTGGAACTGGACTGCGTTCTTCTGGGTGGCATTGGGTTATGCATGGGTGTGTTTTTATTGGGACGCAGTGGTTGGAACTCCGCTGCGTTCTTCTGGGTGGCATTGGGTTATGCATGGGTGTGTTTTTATTGGGAAGCAGTGGTTGGAACTGGGCTGCGTTCTTTTGGGTAGCATTGGGTTATGCATGGGTGTGTTTTTATTGGGAAGCAGTGGTTGGAACTGGGCTGCGGTCTTCTGGGTAGCATTGGGTTATGCATGGGTGTGTTTTTATTGGGAAGCAGTGGTTGGAACTGGGCTGTGTTCTTCTGAGTAGCATTGGGTTATGCATGGGTGTGTTTTTATTGGGAAGCAGTGGTTGGAACTGGGCTGTGTTCTTCTGGGTAGCATTGGGTTATGCATGGGTGTGTTTGTATTGGGGAGCAGTGGTTGGAGCTCGTTGTGTTCTTCTGAGTAGCATTGGGTTATGCATGGGTGTGTTTTTATTGGGAAGCAGTGGTTGGAACTGGGCTGTGTTCTTCTGGGTAGCAATGGGTTATACATGGGTGTGTTTTTATTGGGAAGCAGTGGTTGGAACTGGGCAGTGTTCTTCTGGGTAGCATTGTGTTATGCATGGGTGTGTTTATATTGGGACACAGTGGTTGGAACTGGGCTGTGTTCTTCTGGGTGGCATTGGGTTATGCATGGGTGTGTTTTTATTGGGACGCAGTGGTTGGAACTGGGCTGTGTTCTTCTGGGTGGCATTGAGTTATGAATGGGTGTGTTTTTATTGGGAAGCAGTGGTTGGAACTGGGCTGTGTTCTGGGTAGCATTGGGTTATGCATGGGTGTGTTTTTATTGGGAAACAGTGGTTGGAACTGGGCTCTGTTCTTCTGAATAGCATTGGGTTATGCATGGGTGTGTTTTTATTGGGAAGCAGTGGTTGGAACTGGGCTGTGTTCTTCTGAGTAGCATTGGGTTATGCATGGGTGTGTTTTTATTGGGAAGCAGTGGTTGGAACTGGGCTGTGTTCTTCTGGGTAGCATTGGGTTATGCATGGGTGTGTTTGTATTGGGGAGCAGTGGCTGGAACTGGGCTGTATTCTTCTGGGTAGGAATGGGTTATGCATGGGTGTGTTTTTATTGGGAAGCAGTGGTTGGAACTGGGCAGTGCTCTTCTGGGTAGCATTGGGTTATGCATGGTGTGTTTATATTGGGACACAGTGGTTGGAACTGGGCTGTGTTCTTCTGGGTGGCATTGGGTTATGCATG
Organism: Ambystoma mexicanum; assembly: GCF_040938575.1. Classification (NCBI taxonomy): domain Eukaryota; kingdom Metazoa; phylum Chordata; class Amphibia; order Caudata; family Ambystomatidae; genus Ambystoma; species Ambystoma mexicanum. Next base: position 1,539,513,883 of record NC_090932.1, read on the forward strand.
GGTGTGTTTTCATTGGGACGCAGTGGTTGGAACTGGACTGCATTCTTGTGAGTGGCATTGAGTTATGCATGGGTGTGTTTTTATTGGGACGCAGTGGTTGGAACTGGGCTGCGTTCTTCTGGCTGGCATTGGGTTATGCATGGGTATGTTTTTATTGGGAAGCAGTGGTTGGAACTGGGCTGCGTTCTTCTGGGTGGCATTGGGTTATGCATGGGTGTGTTTTTATTGGGAAGCAGTGGTTGGAACTGGGCTGCGTTCTTCTGGGTAGAATTGGGTTATGCATCGATTTGTTTTTATTGGGAAGCAGTGGTTGGAACTGGGTTGTGTTCTTCTGGTAGCATTGCGTTATGCATGGGTGTGTTTATATTGGGAAGCAGTGGTTGGAACCGGGCTGTGTTCTTCTGTGTAGCAGTGGGTTAGGCATCGATGTGGTTTTATTGGGAAGCAGTGGTTGGAATGGGGCTGCGTTCTTCTGGGTAGCATTGGGTTATGCTTGGGTGTGTTTTCATTGGGAAGCAGTGGTTGGAACTGGGTTGTGTTCTGCCTGGTAGTATTGGGTTATACTGGGCTCCAGTATTTTGAACTGGACTGTGTTCTACTGAACAGCATTGGGTTATGCATGGGTGTGTTTGTATTGTGGAGCAGTGGTTGGAACTGGACTGTGTTCTTCTGGGTAGCATTGGGTTATGCATGGGTGTGTTTTTATTGGGACGCAGTGGTTGGAACTGGGCTGTGTTCTTCTGAGTGGCATTGGGTTATGCATGGGTGTGTTTTTATTGGGAAGCAGTGGTTGGAACTGGGCTGTTTTCTTCTGGGTAGAATTGGATTATGCATGGGTGTGTTTTTATTGAGAAGCAGTGATTGGAACTGGGCTGTGTTCTTTTGGGTAGCATTGGGTTATGCATGGGTGTGTTTTTATTGGGAAGCAGTGGTAGGAACTGGGCTGTGTTCTTCTGGGTAGCATTGGGTTATGCATGGGTGTGTTTATACTGGGAAGCAGTGATTGGAACCGGGCAGTGTTCTTCTGGGTAGCATTGGGTTAGGCATGGATGCGGTTTTATTGGGAAGCAGTGGTTGGAACGGGGCTACGTTCTTCTGGGTAGCATTGGGTTATGCTTTGGTGTGTTTTCATTGAGAATCAGTGGTTGGAACTGGGCTGTGTTCTTCTGGGTAGCATTGGGTTATGGATGGGTGTGTTTTTATTGGGAAGCAGTGGTTGGAACTGGGCTGCGTTCTTCTGGGTAGAATTGGGTTATGCATCGATTTGTTTTTATTGGGAAGCAGTGGTTGGAACTGGGCTGTGTTCTTCTGGTAGCATTGGGTTATGCATGGGTGTGTTTATATTGGGAAGCAGTGGTTGGAACCGGGCTGTGTTCTTCTGTGTAGCATTGGGTTAGGCATGGATGTGGTTTTATTGGGAAGCAGTGGTTGGAACAGGGCTGCGTTCTTCTGGGTAGCATTGGGTTATGCTTGGGTGTGTTTTCATTGGGAAGCAGTGGTTGGAACTGGGTTGTGTTCTGCCTGGTAGTATTGGGTTATACTGGGCTCCAGTATTTTGAACTGGACTGTGTTCTACTGAACAGCATTGGGTTATGCATGGGTGTGTTTGTATTGTGGAGCAGTGGTTGGAACTGGACTGTGTTCTTTTGGGTAGCATTGGGTTATGCACGGGTGTGTTTTTATTGGGACGCAGTGGTTGGAACTGGGCTGCGTTCTTCTGAGTGGCATTGGGTTATGCATGGGTGTGTTTTTATTGGGAAGCAGTGGTTGGAACTGGGCTGTGTTCTTCTGGGTAGAATTGGATTATGCATGGGTGTGTTTTTATTGAGAAGCAGTGGTTGGAACTGGGCTGTGTTCTTTTGGGTAGCATTGGGTTATACATGGGAGTGTTTATACTGGGAAGCAGTGGTTGGAACCGGGCAGTGTTCTTCTGGGTAGCATTGGGTTGGGCATGGATGTGGTTTTATTGGGAAGCAGTGGTTGGAACGGGGCTACGTTCTTCTGGGTAGCATTGGGTTATGCTTTGGTGTGTTTTCATTGAGAATCAGTGGTTGGAACTGGGCTGTGTTCTTCTGGGTAGCATTGGGTTATGGATGGGTGTGTTTATATTGGGACGCAGTGATTTGAACTGGGCTGCGTTCTTCTGGGTGACCTTGGGTTATGCATGGGTGTGTTTTTATTGGGAAGCAGTGGTTGGAACTGGGCTGCGTTCTTTTGGGTAGAATTGGGTTATGAATCGATTTGTTTTTATTGGGAAGCAGTGGTTGGAACTGGGCTGTGTTCTTCTGGTAGCATTGGGTTATGCATGGGTGTGTTTATATTGGGAAGCAGTGGTTGGAACCGGGCTGTGTTCTTCTGTGTAGCATTTGGTTAGGCATGGATGTGGTTTTATTGGGAAGTGTCATGATCTCTGCTTCCAAAAGATCAGGACTTGCCCAACACCCTTGGAAGCAGACACATAACCCCGGTGTCCGAGTGCCAGCCAGTCCCAATTGGGACCTTTTGGACCCTGTCCTGGCGCCAGTGGCACCAGGCTCATAAAGATGCCCAGTCCCAGCGCTGGAAGCGCCGGGCTCATAATGCTTGGGTGGACTTACCTGCAGCAGACCATGCTGCTTACTTACCTGCCAGTTGAGCCCCTGATCCTCTTCTGTTTGGGACTACTTTTCCTGTTGGGTGGGGCAGGAGCCACGCCCTAGGTTCAGAACACTGGAACTCTTCTGGAAAGCAGGAACTCTTTTCTTAGGCGAGGATGTGGAAGGAGACATCTAAGCACTACAGGAGGCTATTTAAACCACACCCGATGGATGAATCTTGCTTTGCGTTATTCTGCATTCTCTGCAGCAGAACGCTCATCGTGTCTTCTGCTTCTGATCCTGGGCCTAAGGGAACAAAGGCTTACCATCCTGGAATCCAGTCTTCAGCAGCACCTGTAAAGACAAAGAAAGAACAGGTTAGCACTACGGTCTTCAGTGGCAGCGCATCTCTTACCTGGTCCATCGGCTGTCACCAACGCCTCGCGCTGCATTCCGGCATCTGAAAGACAAAGGCTTACCTACTCTTCGCATGCTCCGGAGGTCTTCGCACTGCATTCCGGCATCTGAAAGACAAAAGCTTACCAGCTCTTCGCACGCTCCGGAGGCCTTCGGCGCTGCATCCCGCATCTGAAAGACAAAAGAAGGTGCGTTTAAAGACATTGGGCAACTTTATTACTCACGTTCCATTACTCCTTCCCACGCCGAATCCAGTGGGTATTCCAGCACCCTTCAGCTTCTCTAAAGCTCCGAACTTGTACCTGCAAGATAAAAGGGACAGTTAGTGCGCATCGTGAAGCAGGCTACAAGCGCTTACTTACGTGCTTCCAGGCGCTTCTATTCCTCACGCGGGTTCGATCCTCAACTCTCATCAGCCCGCCATCCGCCATCGCCGGAACCCTGCAAAACAAGAGATATCATTACAAAAGACTTTTAAGACATTTGAAGTGCCCAGAATTTACCGTTCGTGCAGTTAACGACGGACAGCAGTCCTCTGAGGTCAAGAGGCCTGCACCCTTATCCAGTGAAGAAACTGGTTATGGCACCCTGCCCCGAGGCAGATGGAGAGCTCGGCGTTCACTTACCTAAGGTGAGGGCGTTAACCTTTGGGGTTCTACGGGAGAAGAGAAAGGGAAGAGGAGAGAGGCACCCAATAACCCCAGTTCATTAATCCCATATTTTCTATCTGCAGACATCTTACTCTTCGAGTCAGACATACAGTGCACAGAGGTCCAGCCCAAAGAGCCAACCGTGTGTTACACATCACCTTTGAAGATACAGCATTCACCCAGTCAAGACCGGCGCCTCTGCGGGAATCAGGTGAGCTTACAGAACGCAAAGCCTACCACAAAACTCCCACCCAGGCGCTATGGAAACCTCGGATACCGACCAGCTAGCCCAGTTACTTGGGGAACTAAGAGCAGAAGTGCATGCAGCCCGTCAGGAAACGAATGCTGTAAGAAGGGAACTGATTATTTCCAAGGAGCGAACAGACGATCTCGCTAGACAATTGCTACAGTCACAAGCCGGACAAACTCTGTTACCCGCATCAGGGGCAAATCTTCCTTCAACATCCTCTACGAACCCAGTACAGATCAACCTACCTGGGAATGTACCTCTGGCTCCGCCCGAACGATTTTCTGGTGACCCAAAGAGGTTTGCGGTATTTATTAATCAGTGCCGGTTGCACTTCTTATGCCGGCCAGCAGCCTTTCCAACTGATCAAGCTAAGGTAGCTTTCGTGCTTTCGTACCTTAGTGGCAATGCGGCAGAATGGTCGATCCCTCTAGTTAATCAAGATGATCCAGTTCTCCTTGATTTTCAAGCTTTTCAGTTCAGTATGGAAAAACTGTTTGCAAGACATTCACAGGGGCAGGCCTTGGACAATGAGCTCCTTTCATTGCGACAGGGTAATCAAGACCTTTTGGCTTATATTGCGTCTTTCAACAGACTGATAGTGGAAACTCGATGGCCTGAGGACAAAAGGATTACGCTGTTTTATAGAGGTCTACGTGGAGAGCTCAAAGATGTGTTAGCCCAAGTAGTGAATCCCCCGCAAGACTGTTCGGACTATATTGACTTAGTCGTTCAAATAGACCACAGACTGCAGAACAGGAAGGCCGATTGTTCCAAGTTTGATGCTCGAGTATTTTCCAAACCACCAACTCCTACCAAAGGAGTAGACTCCGGGGAACCCATGCAAATAGGGGGCCTGAAAGGACCACTAACACAAAAGGAGCGGGAAAGGAGAAAACAGCTGCAATTATGCCTCTATTGCGGAAACTCGGGGCACTTTCTTCGAGACTGTCCAGTGAAATCAGCCAAGAAGGCAGTAGGAGCTGCAGTTACCAGGGTCACAAACTCTGAGCAGGGAAACGACCTCGCCCGACAAGAATAGAGGTCCTCTTGCCGAGCATTAAAACCAGTTCTGTGACCTCGCATTTCGTGATACCTATGGTCCTCATTAGCCCTGAACATCCGGATCGATTACATGCGATTGAAGCTTACGTCGACAGCGGTGCCATCGGCAATTATGTGGATCATGAAATGGTTTTGAGGATGAATCTGACTCTTTGTCCAAAGGCTGTAAAGGACGTCATTACTACGGTGGATGGTACGGAGATAGCCTCCGGACCAGTAACGCATACCACCCAAGAAGTGACGCTAGTAAGTCAAGATGGACACCATGAGAAGATCGTGTTCGATGTGATCAAGGCTCCTCAGTTCCAGATTATTCTAGGAATTCCTTGGTTAGAGAAGCACAATCCTCAGATCGATTGGCGAGCAAGAACGGTTCAGTTTCCAGAATGTGTCTCTACTTGTCACCCTCGACCTGGTGTTGCACTGGCAGCAATTTCTTCGGAGGCTCCCCAGTTACCTCCCGAATACCTAGAATTCCAAGATGTTTTCCGGAAGGATCAGGCTAACTCTCTACCTCCTCATAGGTCTTATGACTGCCAGATAGACCTGATACCTGGATCTACTCCTCCTTGTAGTAGAATTTATGCCCTCACCGAGCCTGAGAATCTTCACCTCCGACAATACCTGGATCAATACCTAGCGAATGGGTTTATTCGTCCTTCCAAGTCCCCTGCTTCCTCAGCTTTGTTCTTCGTTCCAAAAAAAGAAGGGGACCTTAGAACTTGTATAGATTATCGCGCCCTGAACCAGATCACCGTTAAGAATAGATATCCGTTACCTTTGATCCCTGAACTCCTGGACCAAGTCAGAAAAGCATGCATATATACAAAGCTGGATCTTAGAGGAGCCTACCACTTGGTACGAGTAAAAGAGGGCGATGAATGGAAGACGGCCTTCCGCACCAAGTATGGGCTATTTGAATATCAGGTCATGCCCTTCGGACTTTGCAATGCCCCGGCCGCCTTTCAATATTTTATGAACGATGTCCTCAGAGAGCTCATAGATGTGTGTGTTGTTGTTTACATTGACGACATCCTCGTTTATTCTTCATCAGAAACTGAACATCGGAAACACGTGAAAATGGTCCTCGAGAGATTGCGTCAACACAAACTTTTCGCTAAGTTGGAAAATGTGTTTTCAACGTGACTGAAGTTGAATTCTTGGGATTCATATTATCACCTAGCGGAGTGCGTATGGATTCAAAGAAGGTCGATGCAATTCTCAAATGGCCATTGCCATCCTCCGTAAAAGGTGTTCAAAGCATGTTAGGCTTCGCTAACTTTTACCGCAGGTTTATCCCCGAATTCTCTCTAATAGTCCAGCCCATCACTGCCTTGTTAAAGAAAAACAAACGTTTTGAATGGTCTACCGAGGCGGAACATGCTTTCCAGAATTTGAAGACTAGATTTATCTCTGCACCGATCTTAAAACATCCTCGCCCAGAACTCCCCTACATCGTTGAAACTGATGCTTCGAGCCTTGCCATGGGGGCAGTTCTATCACAAAAGGACCCAGTAACCAATCAGTTCCATCCCGTGGCATTTTGGTCCCGCAAATTCTCGCCTCCTGAAACCAATTACACTATTACTGATAAGGAACTTCTAGCTATCAAGTCCGCCTTTATGGCTTGGCGGCATTATCTTCTGGGGCCCGACACACCGTTACTGTGATTACAGATCACCAAAACCTACAATATTTGAAAACCGCAAAAGCTCAATCCTCTAGGCAACCCCGTTGGGCACTATTCTTTGCCGAGTTTGACTTCATAATTACCTATCGACCTGGTACAAAAAACGGTAAAGCTGATGCCCTTTCTCGGATGGGAGTGGAAGAACATTTGATCAATCCTAAACCTGTACCTATCATTCCCGAACAAAGAATTCTGGGTGTAATCGCCACACAATCCATAGAGGAAGTTAAGGATAAAGCCAGGCTACTGGTAACTCCAGCAGACATGCAGAATTGGCATCTGCAGGGAAAGGACTTTACGGCGAAGGACAACCTATTATATTTCCAAGAACGGTTATACCTGCCCAGCACAGATTTACAGAAAAAGGTAATCTCTTGTTATCACGATTCTTTAATGGAAGGACATCCCGGTATGGCCAAAACCTCGGAAAAGATCAAGCGCTACTTCTGGTGGCCGTCTTGGAAAAAAGATATCAGAGACTTTATAATGTCCTGTGGAGTATGCGCCCAAAACAAGAGTCAAAAGGAAAAACCAGCCGGCCTCTTACGCCCTATTGACATCCCACCTCGCCCTTGGCATACGCTTTCTATGGACTTCATCACCGATCTACCTCCATGCTCCGGATACAATATGATCCTAGTAATCGTGGACCTATTCTCCAAGATGGCGCATTTCATTCCACTCAAAGGCTTACCAACAGCAGCAACTCTGGCCCGAGAATTTCTCGAAAACATCGTCCGACTGCACGGTTTTCCTTCAGTTCTAATTTCGGATCGAGGTAGTCAATTTATTTCTCATTTTTGGCGAAGTTGCTGTCGGTCGGCTCAAATTGATGTGAGACTTTCGACCAGCCACCACCCTCAAACCGACGGACAAACCGAGAAGACCAATCAAACTCTGGAACAGTATTTGCGCTGCATGCTACAACAAACTGAAAAAACTTGGAAAGATATCCTTGGATAGCCGAATATGCCTACAATAACTCTGTCCACTCGGGAACTGGGAAGACCCCGTTTTTTCTTTTATACGGTAGTCACCCTCGAACCTCGGAGTTGGATCCACTCCAAGATCTTGGAACACCAGCAGTAGACCACCTGCATTCTACAATCACCCAAGCCTTTAAGGAAGCCGTTTCTCACCTTCAAAGGGCTAAAGAACAATACAAGAAAGGAGCACACCAACATCGGAAGGAAGCCCCCAATATCAAGTAGGAGATCAAGTCTGGTTGTCCACCAAATATCTACCTCTAAAAGGACCACGCACATTCAACCCAAGATACCTTGGTCCCTATTCCATCACTACCATAGTAAATCCAGTAGCGGTCAAGTTGGACTTGCCCCCTCACATGAAGATACATCCGGTCTTCCACGTCTCTCTATTAAAACCTGTGCAACCTCAAACCCGACTAACTAAATCTCCAAAACCTATTCTAGTTGATGGAGAACTCGAGTTTGAAGTCAAAAGCATCCTGGATTCCAAGATCTCCAAATCTAAACTATTTTACCTGATTGACTGGAAAGGCTATGGTCCCCAAGAAAGATCCTGGGAACCTGCAGAATATGTCCACGCGCCTCGTCTAATCAAAAGATTTCATCGAACATTTCCTAACAAGCCAAAACCCCCGGAGAAGCCCGGTTTGGGAGTGGCCTTGAGGGGGGGTGCTGTCATGATCTCTGCTTCCAAAAGATCAGGACTTGCCCAACTCCCTTGGAAGCAGACCCATAACCCCGGTTCCGAGTGCCAGCCAGTCCCAATTGGGACCTTTTGGACCCTGTCCTGGCGCCAGTGGCACCAGGCTCATAAAGATGCCCAGTCCCAGCGCTGGAAGCGCCGGGCTCATAATGCTTGGGTGGACTTACCTGCAGCAGACCATGCTGCTTACTTACCTGCCAGTTGAGCCCCTGATCCTCTTCTATTTGGGACTACGTTTCCTGTTGGGTGGGGCAGGAGCCACGCCCTAGGTTCAGAACACTGGAACTCTTCTGGAAAGGAGGAACTCTTTTCTTAGGCGAGGCTATGGAAGGAGACACCTAAGCACTACAGGAGGCTATTTAAACCACACCCGATGGATGAATCTTGCTTTGCGTTATTCTGCATTCTCTGCAGCAGAACGCTCATCGTGTCTTCTGCTTCTGATCCTGGGCCTAAGGGAACAAAGGTTTACCATCCTGGAATCCAGTCTTCAGCAGCACCTGTAAAGACAAAGAAAGAACAGGTTAGCACTACGGTCTTCAGTGGCAGCGCATCTCTTACCTGGTCCATCGGCTGTCACCAACGCCTCGCGCTGCATTCCGGCATCTGAAAGACAAAAGCTTACCAGCTCTTCGCACGCTCCGGAGGCCTTCGGCGCTGCATCCCGCATCTGAAAGACAAAAGAAGGTGCGTTTAAAGACATTGGGCAACTTTATTACTCACGTGCCATTACTCCTTCCCACGCCGAATCCAGTGGGTATTCCAGCACCCTTCAGCTTCTCCAAAGCTCCGAACTTGTACCTGCAAGATAAAAGGGACAGTTAGTGCGCATCGTGAAGCAGGCTACAAGCGCTTACTTAAGTGCTTCCAGGCGCTTCTATTCCTCACGCGGGTTCGATCCTCAACTCTCATCAGCCCGCCATCCGCCATCGCCGGAACCCTGCAAAACAAGAGATATCATTACAAAAGACTTTTAAGACATTTGAAGTGCCCAGAACTTACCGTTCGTGCAGTTAACGACGGACAGCAGTCCTCTGAGGTCAAGAGGCCTGCACCCTTATCCAGTGAAGAAACTGGTTACGGCACCCTGCCCCGAGGCAGATGGAGAGCTCGGCATTCACTTACCTAAGGTGAGGGCGTTAACCTTTGGGGTTCTACGGGAGAAGAGAAAGGGAAGAGGAGAGAGGCACCCAATAACCCCAGTTCATTAATCCCATATTTTCTATCTGCAGACATCTTACTCTTCGAGTCAGACTTACAGTGCACAGAGGTCCAGCCCAAAGAGCCAACCGTGTGTTACACATCACCTTTGAAGATACGGCATTCACCCAGTCAAGACCGGCGCCTCTGCGGGAATCAGGTGAGCGTTACAGGAAGCAGTGGTTGGAACGGGGCTGCGTTCTTCTGGGTAGCATTGGGTTATGCTTGGGTGTGTTTTCATTGGGAAGCAGTGGTTGGAACTGGGTTTTGTTCTGCCTGGTAGTATTGGGTTATACTGGGCTCCAGTATTTTGAACTGGACTGTGTTCTACTGAACAGCATTGGGTTATGCATGGGTGTGTTTGTATTGTGGAGCAGTGGTTGGAACTGGACTGTGTTCTTCTGGGTAGCATTGGGTTATTCATGGGTGTCTTTTTATTGGGACGCAGTGGTTGGAACTGGGCTGCGTTCTTCTGAGTGGCATTGGGTTATGCATGGGTGTGTTTTTATTGGGAAGCAGTGGTTGGAACTGGGCTGTGTTCTTCTGGGTAGCATTTGGTTAGGCATGTATGCGGTTTTATTGGGAAGCAGTGGTTGGAACGGGGCTACGTTCTTCTGGGTAGCATTGGGTTATGCTTTGGTGTGTTTTCATTGAGAATCAGTGGTTGGAACTGGGCTGTGTTCTTCTGGGTAGCATTGGGTTATGGATGGGTGTGTTTTTATTGGGAAGCAGTGGTTGGAACTGGGCTGCGTTCTTCTGGGTAGAATTGGGTTATGCATTGATTTGTTTTTATTGGGAAGCAGTGGTTGGAACTGGGCTGTGTTCTTCTGGTAGCATTGGGTTATGCATGGGTGTGTTTATATTGGGAAGCAGTGGTTGGAACCGGGCTGTGTTCTTCTGTGTAGCATTGGGTTAGGCATGGATGTGGTTTTATTGGGAAGTAGTGGTTGGAACGTGGATGCGTTCTTCTGGGTAGCATTGGGTTATGCTTGGGTGTGTTTTCATTGGGAAGCAGTGGTTGGAACTGGGTTGTGTTCTACCTGGTAGTATTGGGTTATACTGGGCTCCAGTATTTTGAACTGGACTGTGTTCTACTGAACAGCATTGGGTTATGCATGGGTGTGTTTGTATTGTGGAGCAGTGGTTGGAACTGGACTGTGTTCTTCTGGGTAGCATTGGGTTATGCATGGGTGTGTTTTTATTGGGACGCAGTGGTTGGAACTGGGCTGCGTTCTTCTGAGTGGCATTGGGTTATGCATGGGTGTGTTTTTATTGGGAAGCAGTGGTTGGAACTGGGCTGTGTTCTTTTGGGTAGCATTGGGTTATGCATGGGTGTGTTTTTATTGGGAAGCAGTGGTAGGAACTGGGCTGTGTTCTTCTGGGTAGCATTGGGTTATGCATGGGTGTGTTTATACTGGGAAGCATTGGTTTGAACTGGGCAGTGTTCTTCTGGGTAGCATTGGGTTAGGCATGGATGTGGTTTTATTGGGAAGCAGTGGTTGGAACGGGGCTACATTCTTCTGGGTAGCATTGGGTTATGCTTTGGTGTGTCTTCATTGAGAATCAGTGGTTGGAACTGGGCTGTGTTCTTCTGGGTAGCATTGGGTTATGGATGGGTGTGTTTATATTGGGACGCAGTGATTTGAACTGGGCTGCGTTCTTCTGGGTGACATTGGGTTATGCATGGGTGTGTTTTTATTGGGAAGCAGTGGTTGGAACTGGGCTGTGTTTTTCTGGGTGGCATTGGGTTATGCATGTGTGTGTTTTCATTGGGAAGCAGTGGTTGGAACTGGGCTGTGTTCTCTGGTTGGCATTGGGTTATGCATGGGTGTGTTTTTATTGGGACGCAGTGATTGGAACTGGGCTGCGTTCTTCTGGGTGGCATTGGGTTATGCATGGGTGTGTTTTTATTGGGAAGCAGTGGTTGGAACTGGGCTGTGTTCTGCTGGGTGGTATTGGGTTATGCATGGGTGTGCTTTCATTGGGAAGCAGTGGTTGGAACTGGGCTGTGTTCTCTGGTTGGCATTGGGTTATGCATGGGTGTGTTTTTATTGGGACGCAGTGGTTGGAATTGGGCTGCGTTCTTCTGGGTGGCATTGGGTTATGCATGGGTGTGTTTTTATTGGGAAGCAGTGGTTGGAACTGGGCTGCGTTCTTCTGGGTAGCATTGGGTTATGCATGGGTGTGTTTATATTGGGAAGCAGTGGTTGGAACCGGGCTGTGTTCTTCTGTGTGGCATTGGGTCAGGCATGGATGTGGTTTTATTGGGAAGCAGTGGTTGGAACGAGGCTACGTTCTTCTGGGTAGCATTGGGTTATGCATGGGCGTGTTTTTATTGGGAAGCAGTGGTTGGAACTGGGCTGCGTTCTTCTGGGTAGCATTGGGTTATGCATGGGTGTGCTTTTATTGGGAAGCAGCGGTTGGAACTGGGCTGCGTTCTTCTGGGTAGCATTGGGTTATGCATGGGTGTGTATTTATTGGGATGTAGTGGTTGGAACTGGGCTGCGTTCTTCTGGGTAGCATTGGGTTATGCATGGGTGTTTTTTTATTGGGACGCAGTGGTTGGAACTGGGCTGCGTTCTTCTGGGTGGCATTGGGTTATGCATGGGTGTGTTTTCATTGGGAAGCAGTGGTTGGAACTGGGCTGTGTTCTTCTGGGTGGCATTGGGCTATGCATGGGTGTGGTTTTTTTGGGAAGCAGTGGTTGGAACTGGGCTGCGTTCTTCTGGGTAGCATTGGGTTATGCATGGGCGTGTTTTTATTGGGAAGCAGTGGTTGGAACTGGGCTGCGTTCTTCTGGGTAGCATTGGGTTATGCATGGGTGTGCTTTTATTGGGAAGCAGCGGTTGGAACTGGGCTGCGTTCTTCTGGGTAGCATTGGGTTATGCATGGGTGTGTTTATATTGGGAAGCAGTGGTTGGAACGGGGCTTTGTTCTTCTGTGTAGCATTGGGTCAGACATGGATGTGGTTTTATTGGGAAGCAGTGGTTGGAACGGGGCTACGTTCTTCTGGGTAGCATTGGGTTATGCTTTGGTGTGTTTTCATTGAGAATCAGTGGTTGGAACTGGGCTGTGTTCTTCTGGGTAGCATTGGGTTATGGATGGTGTGTTTTTATTGGGAAGCAGTGGTTGGAACTGGGCTGCGTTCTTCTGGGTAGAATTGGGTTATGCATCGATTTGTTTTTATTGGGACGCAGTGGTTGGAACTGGGCTGTGTTCTTCTGAGTGGCATTGGGTTATGCATGGGTGTGTTTTTATTGGGAAGCAGTGGTTGGAACTGGGCTGTGTTCTTCTGGGTAGAATTGGATTATGCATGGCTGTGTTTTTATTGAGAAGCAGTGGTTGGAACCGGGCTGTGGTCTTTTGGGTAGCGTTGGGTTATGCATGGGTGTGTTTTTATTGGGAAGCAGTGGTAGGAACTGGGCTGTGTTCTTCTGGGTAGCATTGGGTTATGCTTGGGTGTGTTTTCATTGGGAAGCAGTGGTTGGAACTGGGCTGTGTTCTTCTGGGTAGCATTGGGCTATGCATGGGTGTATTTATATTGGGACGCAGTGGTTGGAACTGGGCTGTGTTCTTCTGGGTAGCATTGGGTTATGCATGGGTGTTTTTTTATTGGGACGCAGTGGTTGGAACTGGGCTGCGTTCTTCTGGGTGGCCTTGGGTTATGCATGGGTGTGTTTTCATTGGGAAGCAGTGGTTGGAACTGGGCTGTGTTCTTCTGGGTGGCATTGGGTTATGCATGGGTGTGGTTTTTTTGGGAAGCAGTGGTTGGAACTGGGCTGCGTTCTTCTGGGTAGCATTGGGTTATGCATGGGTGTGTTTTTATTGGGACGCAGTGGTTGGAACTGGGCTGCGTTCTTCTGAGTGGCATTGGGTTATGCATGGGTGTGTTTTTATTGGGATGTAGTGGTTGGAACTGGGCTGCGTTCTTCTGGGTAGCATTGGGTTATGCATGGGTGTTTTTTTATTGGGACGCAGTGGTTGGAACTGGGCTGCGTTCTTCTGGGTGGCATTGGGTTATGCATGGGTGTGTTTTCATTGGGAAGCAGTGGTTGGAACTGGGCTGTGTTCTTCTGGGTGGCATTGGGCTATGCATGGGTGTGGTTTTTTTGGGAAGCAGTGGTTGGAACTGGGCTGCGTTCTTCTGGGTAGCATTGGGTTATGCATGGGCGTGTTTTTATTGGGAAGCAGTGGTTGGAACTGGGCTGCGTTCTTCTGGGTAGCATTGGGTTATGCATGGGTGTGCTTTTATTGGGAAGCAGCGGTTGGAACTGGGCTGCGTTCTTCTGGGTAGCATTGGGTTATGCATGGGTGTGTTTATATTGGGAAGCAGTGATTGGAACGGGGCTTTGTTCTTCTGTGTAGCATTGGGTCAGACATGGATGTGGTTTTATTGGGAAGCAGTGGTTGGAACGGGACTACGTTCTTCTGGGTAGCATTGGGTTATGCTTTGGTGTGTTTTCATTGAGAATCAGTGGTTGGAACTGGGCTGTGCATTGGGTTATGCTTTGGTGTGATTTCATTGAGAATCAGTGGTTGGAACTGGGCTGTGTTCTTCTGGGTAGCATTGGGTTATGGATGGGTGTGTTTTTACTGGGAAGCAGTGGTTGGAACTGGGCTGCGTTCTTCTGGGTAGAATTGGGTTATGCATCGATTTGTTTTTATTGGGACGCAGTGGTTGGAACTGAGCTGCGTTCTTCTGAGTGGCATTGGGTTATGCATGGGTGTGTTTTTATTGGGAAGCAGTGGTTGGAACTGGGCTGTGTTCTTCTGGGTAGAATTGGATTATGCATGGGTGTGTTTTTATTGAGAAGCAGTGGTTGGAACCGGGCTGTGTTCTTTTGGGTAGCATTGGGTTATGCATGGGTGTGTTTTTATTAGGAAGCAGTGGTAGGAACTGGGGTGTGTTCTTCTGGGTAGCATTGGGTTATGCATGGGTGTGTTTATACTGGGAAGCAGTGGTTGGAACCGGGTAGTGTTCTTCTGGGTAGCATTTGGTTAGGCATGGATGCGGTTTTATTGGGAAGCAGTGGTTGGAACGGGGCTACGTTCTTCTGGGTAGCATTGGGTTATGCTTTGGTGTGTTTTCATTGAGAATCAGTGGTTGGAACTGGGCTGTGTTCTTCTGGGTAGCATTGGGTTATGGATGGGTGTGTTTTTATTGGGAAGCAGTGGTTGGAACTGGGCTGCGTTCTTCTGGGTAGAATTGGGTTATGCATCGATTTGTTTTTATTGGGAAGCAGTGGTTGGAACTGGGCTGTGTTCTTCTGGTAGCATTGGGTTATGCATGGGAGTGTTTATATTGGGAAGCAGTGGTTGGAACCGGGCTGTGTTCTTCTGTGTAGCATTGGGTTAGGCATGGATGTGGTTTTATTGGGAAGCAGTGGTTGGAACGGGGATGCGTTCTTCTGGGTAGCATTGGGTTATACTGGGCTCCAGTATTTTGAACTGGACTGTGTTCTACTGAACAGCATTGGGTTATGCATGGGTGTGTTTGTATTGTGGAGCAGTGGTTGGAACTGGACTGTGTTCTTCTGGGTAGCATTGGGTTATGCATGGGTGTGTTTTTATTGGGACGCAGTGGTTGGAACTGGGCTGCGTTCTTCTGAGTGGCATTGGGTTATGCATGGGTGTGTTTTTATTGGGAAGCAGTGGTTGGGAAGGCTGTGTTCTTCTGGGTAGAATTGGATTATGCATGGGTGTGTTTTTATTGAGAAGCAGTTGTTGGAACTGGGCTGTGTTCTTTTGGGTAGCATTGGGTTATGCATGGGTGTGTTTTTATTGGGAAGCAGTGGTAGGAACTGGGCTGTGTTCTTCTGGGTAGCATTGGGTTATGCATGGGTGTGTTTATACTGGGAAGCATTGGTTTGAACCGGGCAGTGTTCTTCTGGGTAGCATTGGGTTAGGCATGGGTGTGGTTTTATTGGGAAGCAGTGGTTGGAACGGGGCTACGTTCTTCTGGGTAGCATTGGGTTATGCTTTGGTGTGTTTATATTGGGACGCAGTGATTTGAACTGGGCTGCGTTATTCTGGGTGACATTGGGTTATGCATGGGTGTGTTTTTATTGGGAAGCAGTGGTTGGAACTGGGCTGTGTTCTTCTGGGTGGCATTGGGTTATGCATGGGTGTGTTTTCATTGGGAAGCAGTGGTTGGAACTGGGCTGTGTTCTCTGGTTGGCATTGGGTTATGCATGGGTGTGTTTTTATTGGGATGCAGTGATTGGAACTGGGCTGCGTTCTTCTGGGTGGCATTGGGTTATGCATGGGTGTGTTTTTATTGGGAAGCAGTGGTTGGAACTGGGCTGTGTTCTTCTGGGTGGTATTGGGTTATGCATGGGGGTGCTTTCATTGGGAAGCAGTGGTTGGAACTGGGCTGTGTTCTCTGGTTGGCATTGGGTTATGCATGGGTGTGTTTTTTTGGGACGCAGTGGTTGGAACTGGGCTGCGTTCTTCTGGGTGGCATTGGGTTATGCATGGGTGTGTTTTTATTGGGAAGCAGTGGTTGGAACTGGGCTGCGTTCTTCTGGGTAGCATTGGGTTATGCATGGGTGTGTTTATATTGGGGAGCAGTGGTTGGAACGGGGCTACGTTCTTCTGGCTAGCATTGGGTTATGCTTGGGTGTGTTTTCATTGGGAAGCAGTGGTTGGAACTGGGCTGTGTTCTTCTGGGTAGCATTGGGCTATGCATGGGTGTGTTTATATTGGGACGCAGTGGTTGGAACTGGGCTGTGTTGTTCTGGGTGGCATTGGGTTATGCATGGGTGTGTTTTTATTTGGACGTAGTGGTTGGAACTGGGCTGCGTTCTTCTGGGTAGCATTGGGTTATGCTTGGGTGTGTTTTCATTGGGAAGCAGTGGTTGGAACTGGGTTGTGTTCTACCTGGTAGTATTGGGTTATACTGGGCTCCAGTATTTTGAACTGGACTGTGTTCTACTGAACAGCATTGGGTTATGCATGGGTGTGTTTGTATTGTGGAGCAGTGGTTGGAACTGGACTGTGTTCTTCTGGGTAGCATTGGGTTATGCATGGGTGTGTTTTTATTGGGACGCAGTGGTTGGAACTGGGCTGCGTTCTTCTGAGTGGCATTGGGTTATGCATGGGTGTGTTTTTATTGGGAAGCAGTGGTTGGAACTGGGCTGTGTTCTTTTGGGTAGCATTGGGTTATGCATGGGTGTGTTTTTATTGGGAAGCAGTGGTAGGAACTGGGCTGTGTTCTTCTGGGTAGCATTGGGTTAGGCATGGATGTGGTTTTATTGGGAAGCAGTGGTTGGAACGGGGCTACATTCTTCTGGGTAGCATTGGGTTATGCTTTGGTGTGTCTTCATTGAGAATCAGTGGTTGGAACTGGGCTGTGTTCTTCTGGGTAGCATTGGGTTATGGATGGGTGTGTTTATATTGGGACGCAGTGATTTGAACTGGGCTGCGTTCTTCTGGGTGACATTGGGTTATGCATGGGTGTGTTTTTATTGGGAAGCAGTGGTTGGAACTGGGCTGTGTTTTTCTGGGTGGCATTGGGTTATGCATGTGTGTGTTTTCATTGGGAAGCAGTGGTTGGAACTGGGCTGTGTTCTCTGGTTGGCATTGGGTTATGCATGGGTGTGTTTTTATTGGGACGCAGTGATTGGAACTGGGCTGCGTTCTTCTGGTTGGCATTGGGTTATGCATGGGTGTGTTTTTATTGGGAAGCAGTGGTTGGAACTGGGCTGTGTTCTGCTGGGTAGTATTGGGTTATGCATGGGTGTGCTTTCATTGGGAAGCAGTGGTTGGAACTGGGCTGTGTTCTCTGGTTGGCATTGGGTTATGCATGGGTGTGTTTTTATTGGGACGCAGTGGTTGGAATTGGGCTGCGTTCTTCTGGGTGGCATTGGGTTATGCATGGGTGTGTTTTTATTGGGAAGCAGTGGTTGGAACTGGGCTGCGTTCTTCTGGGTAGCATTGGGTTATGCATGGGTGTGTTTATATTGGGAAGCAGTGGTTGGAACCGGGCTGTGTTCTTCTGTGTAGCATTGGGTCAGGCATGGATGTGGTTTTATTGGGAAGCAGTGGTTGGAACGAGGCTACGTTCTTCTGGCTATCATTGGGTTATGCTTGGGTGTGTTTTCATTGGGAAGCAGTGGTTGGAACTGGGCTGTGTTCTTCTGGGTAGCATTGGGCTATGCATGGGTGTGTTTTTATTGGGATGTAGTGGTTGGAACTGGGCTGCGTTCTTCTGGGTAGCATTGGGTTATGCATGGGTGTTTTTTTATTGGGACGCAGTGGTTGGAACTGGGCTGCGTTCTTCTGGGTGGCATTGGGTTATGCATGGGTGTGTTTTCATTGGGAAGCAGTGGTTGGAACTGGGCTCTGTTCTTCTGGGTGGCATTGGGCTATGCATGGGTGTGGTTTTTTTGGGAAGCAGTGGTTGGAACTGGGCTGCGTTCTTCTGGGTAGCATTGGGTTATGCATGGGCGTGTTTTTATTGGGAAGCAGTGGTTGGAACTGGGCTGCGTTCTTCTGGGTAGCATTGGGTTATGCATGGGTGTGCTTTTATTGGGAAGCAGCGGTTGGAACTGGGCTGCGTTCTTCTGGGTAGCATTGGGTTATGCATGGGTGTGTATTTATTGGGATGTAGTGGTTGGAACTGGGCTGCGTTCTTCTGGGTAGCATTGGGTTATGCATGGGTGTTTTTTTATTGGGACACAGTGGTTGGAACTGGGCTGCGTTCTTCTGGGTGGCATTGGGTTATGCATGGGTGTGTTTTCATTGGGAAGCAGTGGTTGGAACTGGGCTGTGTTCTTCTGGGTGGCATTGGGCTATGCATGGGTGTGGTTTTTTTGGGAAGCAGTGGTTGGAACTGGGCTGCGTTCTTCTGGGTAGCATTGGGTTATGCATGGGCGTGTTTTTATTGGGAAGCAGTGGTTGGAACTGGGCTGCGTTCTTCTGGGTAGCATTGGGTTATGCATGGGTGTGCTTTTATTGGGAAGCAGCGGTTGGAACTGGGCTGCGTTCTTCTGGGTAGCATTGGGTTATGCATGGGTGTGTTTATATTGGGAAGCAGTGGTTGGAACGGGGCTTTGTTCTTCTGTGTAGCATTGGGTCAGACATGGATGTGGTTTTATTGGGAAGCAGTGGTTGGAACGGGGCTACGTTCTTCTGGGTAGCATTGGGTTATGCTTTGGTGTGTTTTCATTGAGAATCAGTGGTTGGAACTGGGCTGTGTTCTTCTGGGTAGCATTGGGTTATGGATGGTGTGTTTTTATTGGGAAGCAGTGGTTGGAACTGGGCTGCGTTCTTCTGGGTAGAATTGGGTTATGCATCGATTTGTTTTTATTGGGACGCAGTGGTTGGAACTGGGCTGTGTTCTTCTGAGTGGCATTGGGTTATGCATGGGTGTGTTTTTATTGGGAAGCAGTGGTTGGAACTGGGCTGTGTTCTTCTGGGTAGAATTGGATTATGCATGGCTGTGTTTTTATTGAGAAGCAGTGGTTGGAACCGGGCTGTGGTCTTTTGGGTAGCGTTGGGTTATGCATGGGTGTGTTTTTATTGGGAAGCAGTGGTAGGAACTGGGCTGTGTTCTTCTGGGTAGCATTGGGTTATGCTTGGGTGTGTTTTCATTGGGAAGCAGTGGTTGGAACTGGGCTGTGTTCTTCTGGGTAGCATTGGGCTATGCATGGGTGTATTTATATTGGGACGCAGTGGTTTGAACTGGGCTGTGTTCTTCTGGGTAGCATTGGGTTATGCATGGGTGTTTTTTTATTGGGACGCAGTGGTTGGAACTGGGCTGCGTTCTTCTGGGTGGCCTTGGGTTATGCATGGGTGTGTTTTCATTGGGAAGCAGTGGTTGGAACTGGGCTGTGTTCTTCTGGGTGGCATTGGGTTATGCATGGGTGTGGTTTTTTTGGGAAGCAGTGGTTGGAACTGGGCTGCGTTCTTCTGGGTAGCATTGGGTTATGCATGGGTGTGTTTTTATTGGGAAGCAGTGGTTGGAACTGGGCTGCGTTCTTCTGGGTAGCATTGGGTTATGCATGGGTGTGCTTTTATTGGGAAGCAGCGGTTGGAACTGGGCTGCGTTCTTCTGGGTAGCATTGGGTTATGCATGGGTGTGTTTATATTGGGAAGCAGTGATTGGAACGGGGCTTTGTTCTTCTGTGTAGCATTGGGTCAGACATGGATGTGGTTTTATTGGGAAGCAGTGGTTGGAACGGGACTACGTTCTTCTGGGTAGCATTGGGTTATGCTTTGGTGTGTTTTCATTGAGAATCAGTGGTTGGAACTGGGCTGTGCATTGGGTTATGCTTTGGTGTGATTTCATTGAGAATCAGTGGTTGGAACTGGGCTGTGTTCTTCTGGGTAGCATTGGGTTATGGATGGGTGTGTTTTTACTGGGAAGCAGTGGTTGGAACTGGGCTGCGTTCTTCTGGGTAGAATTGGGTTATGCATCGATTTGTTTTTATTGGGACGCAGTGGTTGGAACTGAGCTGCGTTCTTCTGAGTGGCATTGGGTTATGCATGGGTGTGTTTTTATTGGGAAGCAGTGGTTGGAACTGGGCTGTGTTCTTCTGGGTAGAATTGGATTATGCATGGGTGTGTTTTTATTGAGAAGCAGTGGTTGGAACCGGGCTGTGTTCTTTTGGGTAGCATTGGGTTATGCATGGGTGTGTTTTTATTAGGAAGCAGTGGTAGGAACTGGGGTGTGTTCTTCTGGGTAGCATTGGGTTATGCATGGGTGTGTTTATACTGGGAAGCAGTGGTTGGAACCGGGTAGTGTTCTTCTGGGTAGCATTTGGTTAGGCATGGATGCGGTTTTATTGGGAAGCAGTGGTTGGAACGGCGCTACGTTCTTCTGGGTAGCATTGGGTTATGCTTTGGTGTGTTTTCATTGAGAATCAGTGGTTGGAACTGGGCTGTGTTCTTCTGGGTAGCATTGGGTTATGGATGGGTGTGTTTTTATTGGGAAGCAGTGGTTGGAACTGGGCTGCGTTCTTCTGGGTAGAATTGGGTTATGCATCGATTTGTTTTTATTGGGAAGCAGTGGTTGGAACTGGGCTGTGTTCTTCTGGTAGCATTGGGTTATGCATGGGAGTGTTTATATTGGGAAGCAGTGGTTGGAACCGGGCTGTGTTCTTCTGTGTAGCATTGGGTTAGGCATGGATGTGGTTTTATTGGGAAGCAGTGGTTGGAACGGGGATGCGTTCTTCTGGGTAGCATTGGGTTATACTGGGCTCCAGTATTTTGAACTGGACTGTGTTCTACTGAACAGCATTGGGTTATGCATGGGTGTGTTTGTATTGTGGAGCAGTGGTTGGAACTGGACTGTGTTCTTCTGGGTAGCAT
The DNA here is from genome assembly GCF_040938575.1 of Ambystoma mexicanum. Taxonomy (NCBI): domain Eukaryota; kingdom Metazoa; phylum Chordata; class Amphibia; order Caudata; family Ambystomatidae; genus Ambystoma; species Ambystoma mexicanum. The sequence continues at coordinate 1,539,534,733 of NC_090932.1, forward strand.
TGGGTTATGCATGGGTGTGTTTTTATTGGGACGCAGTGGTTGGAACTGGGCTGCGTTCTTCTGAGTGGCATTGGGTTATGCATGGGTGTGTTTTTATTGGGAAGCAGTGGTTGGGAAGGCTGTGTTCTTCTGGGTAGAATTGGATTATGCATGGGTGTGTTTTTATTGAGAAGCAGTTGTTGGAACTGGGCTGTGTTCTTTTGGGTAGCATTGGGTTATGCATGGGTGTGTTTTTATTGGGAAGCAGTGGTAGGAACTGGGCTGTGTTCTTCTGGGTAGCATTGGGTTATGCATGGGTGTGTTTATACTGGGAAGCATTGGTTTGAACCGGGCAGTGTTCTTCTGGGTAGCATTGGGTTAGGCATGGGTGTGGTTTTATTGGGAAGCAGTGGTTGGAACGGGGCTACGTTCTTCTGGGTAGCATTGGGTTATGCTGTGGTGTGTTTATATTGGGACGCAGTGATTTGAACTGGGCTGCGTTATTCTGGGTGACATTGGGTTATGCATGGGTGTGTTTTTATTGGGAAGCAGTGGTTGGAACTGGGCTGTGTTCTTCTGGGTGGCATTGGGTTATGCATGGGTGTGTTTTCATTGGGAAGCAGTGGTTGGAACTGGGCTGTGTTCTCTGGTTGGCATTGGGTTATGCATGGGTGTGTTTTTATTGGGATGCAGTGATTGGAACTGGGCTGCGTTCTTCTGGGTGGCATTGGGTTATGCATGGGTGTGTTTTTATTGGGAAGCAGTGGTTGGAACTGGGCTGTGTTCTTCTGGGTGGTATTGGGTTATGCATGGGGGTGCTTTCATTGGGAAGCAGTGGTTGGAACTGGGCTGTGTTCTCTGGTTGGCATTGGGTTATGCATGGGTGTGTTTTTATTGGGACGCAGTGGTTGGAACTGGGCTGCGTTCTTCTGGGTGGCATTGGGTTATGCATGGGTGTGTTTTTATTGGGAAGCAGTGGTTGGAACTGGGCTGCGTTCTTCTGGGTAGCATTGGGTTATGCATGGGTGTGTTTATATTGGGGAGCAGTGGTTGGAACGGGGCTACGTTCTTCTGGCTAGCATTGGGTTATGCTTGGGTGTGTTTTCATTGGGAAGCAGTGGTTGGAACTGGGCTGTGTTCTTCTGGGTAGCATTGGGCTATGCATGGGTGTGTTTATATTGGGACGCAGTGGTTGGAACTGGGCTGTGTTCTTCTGGGTGGCATTGGGTTATGCATGGGTGTCTTTTTATTTGGACGTAGTGGTTGGAACTGGGCTGCGTTCTTCTGGGTAGCATTGGGTTATGCATGGGTGTTTTTTTATTGGGACGCAGTGGTTGGAACTGGGCTGCGTTCTTCTGGGTGACATTGGGTTATGCATGGGTGTGTTTTTATTGGGAAGCAGTGGTTGGAACTGGGCTGTGTTCTTCTGGGTGGCATTGGGTTATGCATGGGTGTGTTTTTATTGGGAAGCAGTGGTTGGAACTGGGCTGTGTTCTCTGGTTGGCATTGGGTTATGCATGGGTGTGTTTTTATTGGGACGCAGTGATTGGAACTGGGCTGCGTTCTTCTGGGTGGCATTGGGTTATGCATGGGTGTGTTTTTATTGGGAAGCAGTGGTTGGAACTGGGCTGTGTTCTTCTGGGTGGTATTGGGTTATGCATGGGTGTGCTTTCATTGGGAAGCAGTGGTTGGAACTGGGCTGTGTTCTCTGGTTGGCATTGGGTTATGCATGGGTGTGTTTTTATTGGGACGCAGTGGTTGGAACTGGGCTGCGTTCTTCTGGGTGGCATTGGGTTATGCATGGGTGTGTTTTTATTGGGAAGCAGTGGTTGGAACTGGGCTGCGTTCTTCTGGGTAGCATTGGGTTATGCATGGGTGTGTTTATATTGGGGAGCAGTGGTTGGAACCGGGCTGTGTTCTTCTGTGTAGCATTGGGTCAGGCATGGATGTGGTTTTATTGGGAAGCAGTGGTTGGAACGGGGCTACGTTCTTCTGGCTAGCATTGGGTTATGCTTGGGTGTGTTTTCATTGGGAAGCAGTGGTTGGAACTGGGCTGTGTTCTTCTGGGTGGCATTGGGTTCTGCATGGGTGTGTTTATATTGGGACGCAGTGGTTGGAAATGGGCTGTGTTCTTCTGGGTGGCATTGGGTTATGCATGGGTGTGTTTTTATTTGGACGTAGTGGTTGGAACTGGGCTGCGTTCTTCTGGGTAGCATTGGGTTATGCATGGGTGTTTTTTTATTGGGACGCAGTGGTTGGAACTGGGCTGCGTTCTTCTGGGTGGCATTGGGTTATGCATGGGTGTGTTTTCATTGGGAAGCAGTGGTTGGAACTGGGCTGTGTTCTTCTGGGTGGCATTGGGTTATGCATGGGTGTGGTTTTTTTGGGAAGCAGTGGTTGGAACTGGGCTGCGTTCTTCTGGGTAGCATTGGGTTATGCATGGGTGTGTTTTTATTGGGAAGCAGTGGTTGGAACTGGGCTGCGTTCTTCTGGGTAGCATTGGGTTATGCATGGGTGTGCTTTTATTGGGAAGCAGCGGTTGGAACTGGGCTGCGTTCTTCTGGGTAGCATTGGGTTATGCATGGGTGTGTTTTCATTGGGAAGCAGTGGTTGGAACTGGGCTGTGTTCTTCTGGGTGGCATTGGGTTATGCATGGGTGTGTTTTTTTTGGGAAGCAGTGGTTGGAACTGGGCTGCGTTCTTCTGGGTAGCATTGGGTTATGCATGGGTGTGTTTTTATTGGGAAGCAGTGGTTGGAACTGGGCTGCGTTCTTCTGGGTAGCATTGGGTTATGCATGGGTGTGCTTTTATTGGGAAGCAGCGGTTGGAACTGGGCTGCGTTCTTCTGGGTAGCATTGGGTTATGCATGGGTGTGTTTATATTGGGAAGCAGTGGTTGGAACGGGGCTTTGTTCTTCTGTGTAGCATTGGGTCAGACATGGATGTGGTTTTATTGGGAAGCAGTGGTTGGAACGGGGCTACGTTCTTCTGGGTAGCATTGGGTTATGCATGGGTGTGTTTTCATTGGGAAGCAGTGGTTGGAACTGGGATGTGTTCTTCTGGGTGGCATTGGGTTATGCATGGGTGTGTTTATATTGGGATGCAGTGGTTGGAACTGGGCTGTGTTCTTCTGGGTGGCATTGGGTTATGCATGGGTGTGTTTTTATTGGGACGCAGTGGTTGGAACTAGGCTGTGTTCTTCTGGGTGGCATTGGATTATGCATGGGTGTGTTTTTATTGGGACGCAGTGGTTGGAACTGGGCTGCGTTCTTCTGGGTGGCATTGGGTTATGCATGGGGTGTGTTTTTATTGGGAAGCAGTGGTTGGAACTGGGCTGTGTTCTGCCTGGTAGTATTGGGTTATGCTGGGCTCCAGTATTTTGAACTGGACTGTGTTCTACTGAACAGCATTGGGTTGTGCACAGTGGTGCTTTACGGTGCTCTAATGGTTTGAACTGGGCTGTGTTATACTGGGCAGCACTTGATTGCACCGGGGTAAAACACAGTCCAGTTCAAAATACTGGAGCCCAGCATACCCAATATTGGTTCTAACTGGGGTGTATTCTAATGGGTAATATTGTGCTGCTTTACTGGGTGTTTGTGGTTAGGGCTGTTTATGTTCTTGGGGATAGCATTAGGTACTTCTTTGGTGTTTCCTATTGGCCTCAGTGGCTGGGTTTCTTATCTATTGTACTGGGTAGACTTAGGTTGTGCTGGGGCGTTTTCAACCTAGCTCTAGCCGTTTGAAATGGGTGTGCTATAGTGGGTAGCATTACGGTGTTAATGGCTTTAAGTGCCATATCCTCCAGTGATTCAAGTAACAATCCAACTGAATTCAGAAATGCACTCGGGGGCTCATTCATTCATTAACTCACACTAACTCATGGGCTGTCATAGGCCAGTCCTGCAATCACACAAAGGTAAATGCACAAAGGTATTTCTAGCCAGCCCATCAGGATGGCTCTAGAAAAGCCACCCTTGTATATGGCTTGAACCCACTACTGAATTTTGGAGGTAAGTAAAGTCTTTTTGTTTTACTTTCCTTGCTCAACTGACTTATTTTGAGGGCATTGGTCACACATTGGTCTCGCCTGTGCGAGATTTCTGTATTGTTTTAAAGTACCACAGAGCACCTTATAGTGAAGTGCTGCAGGTGTCATTTGTATACCTTTTGTATAACATTTTTGTTACCTTTTAGATGTGTGTAGAACAGCCTGGTGGAAGTGAACCGACTTCTACTCTTTTTTTCAGTGTACTCACATGCAGATTAAGCAGTGTAATTTGCCCATTTTGTTCTGCAAGAAAGAACCAGCTTGCATTCGAGGGCAAAGTGAGGTGAGTCTGACCTAGCCGGAAATATGGATGAACCTGTCTAGTCCCAGTCCACTGTCCATCCAGGGGGTGCCTGTTGCTGGGAAGATGTGGGGTTTGCGGGTGTCCCTGATTCGAAGGTCCTTACCCGTTTGAATGGTGCAGGAAGAAAAGGAGTCCTGCAGCTGCTACTTAGATCGACCACTGGAGCCAAGGCCCTGAAGAAGAGGAGTCTGTGCTGAAGACACACAGACTACTGCTGCGGGCAACCAGTATTTCTAAAGCAAAGCCCCAGTGAAACCCAGCTTCTCTTGCTCCGATCCTAGAAGAACCTGGTTGGTGCTTTGTTCCTTGGACTGGTGGAAATAACTAGTCCAGAACCCTGCACGAGAAGCCCACCTTCAGAAGCCATCAAAAGTGCCGCGGGACCATCTTGTGGGCTGTCCAGCCTCTTCAAAGGCCTCTGCTCTGGATCAGTCCCAGTCCTGAGCTGGAGCTCGGGACTCTGCCGGGCGATGACTTGTGGCCCAAGGTCATCTTATCCTTCTGCTGCTACAGAATGAAGAGGGCCCTCCGTGAAGCGGAGTCTTCCTTACCGCCATGAATCTCGCCTACCACCCCTAATCAGGATGAACGACCAACTACTGCTCTTCTCTATCGTGTCGTGGGGGTTCTCTTCTCATCCTGGGACCCATGGTGGCTGCAGTCCAAAAGTGCCTGGGTCATCCCACTAGAAGATTTTCGGAACTGATCTACTGGAGCGCGACACGAGAACCGTCCACCCCAAACCAAACCCGACAACAACTTTTAGCCACTGTTCCTGTGGCCCATTGAGCGGACCTCTATCAATGGGACTAATGGCAGAAATAGATGGCCTTAGCAATTCTGAGTACCACTGAGGCGGTCAATCAGAACATCAGAGTATGGGTGCAAGACTGCTTAGCTATTTTCCCTCTCCGACCATTGGGATTATATGGGTGCAAAATCTACTGCCTAAACCAACCCTTGCATGGTTATTGGAAAAGTTCTGGCCAAGGATCCCACAGAGTAGCCGCTAGTGTGGTATGATTGGGAGAGTACCCCTAATAACATTTGCCTCCCTTCTAAACTCCAAAGGTGCTTCACTCTGCAATTATATCCAACCTATTGGTTTTGCTAAAGCTTGTTGCAGGCAGACTTTAAAGACCTCTTGCTCCCTTGTCAGGTACACCACCCTCATGTATCCTGAAGACTTCCTTCCAGCTCAGTCTATGTTACCTTGTTAGTATTTGGCTAGACCTAATTATCAATGACCCTATGCTCTAACTAGGGTGACTTCTCAGAACCCTCCTGCACGACTGGCTCTGGAAATCCATATTTACAATCAATAAAGTGTATTCAGTGCAACAATAAACAAATACAGCAAGATAAAAGATCATAGTACTAAAAGGAATCCTTGCCTTTGGATAAAACCAATGCATGCCCCACTTTCTTAAAATTCTAAGTTAGCCAAAAAAATAAACAAATGAAAGAAACAGTATGTCACGGTTTATTACACGGCACACGCAAAACAGGGACCTCCTTCCCCTGAAATGAATGTGGTCACACGATAAAATGTTCTTTCTTTTTTTTGTATACTACGGATTCATTTTGAGTAGGCCTCCAACCCGTCTCGCACCCAACCTCCACAAACACCCTGGACTAGGAACCAGGCTGATGTGTATCAATAAGATATTTATTCATTTATTATTTAATGTCAAAGGAACATCAACCAATTACTACAGCCATCAATGCTGTGCTAACACAAATACAACGATTTCTAGAAGGCAACCAGGTTAAGATATACTGTGATACTACTTCCTTTTCTAATGACAAAGCAAGACAAAAACAATTCAACTCAAAATGATTGCATGAAGGTTAAGCACTCCCCCTGCGACACTCAACCCCCAAACATCAATTGGACTTGATTCCTTTGAATGGAAGGCAGTTGCAAGGAGTAGGAATACAGGGGACAAATTGGTGTTGGGGTTGGACCCACAGACACCAAATGGGGAGCCAGCAAAGAAGGGGAACATTCGTTTTGAAGCACAATGGAAAGAATGGGGTTTCAATGATTTGGCACCCGGCTATGGGACAGAACAGAAAGGGCTTGTACTGCTTACACTCAGGAGACAGGCAGGGCTTTGGGGAATAATAGCCAGCACACCCAACGGAAAATAGAAATAGATTAGGAAAATTGTTTTTTAGGAAACTCAACACGTGGGCAATAGAAAAGAAAAATGCAACTGGAATTTGTTTTTCCCGTGGCTGCAAATGACAGGTAGGCTCTGGAAAAAGGGGTAGCTCACGCAAGGTAAATCGATTTTGGAAATTCGTTTATCAGGGCCCAATTTAAACACACGGACCAATTAGTTTCCCAGATCACAATGGGATTACATCTTTTGGGCCGCACTTAATAACTATAACAAATAACAAAATCACTGGGGAAAATATTGCTGGTTTCAGATTCCACAAATCCCGATCCCGTGAAATTCAATGGCTGAACTAATTGTTTTACTTACAGAAATACTAAGGATTTACACAGACAAATTAGGGGTTTTCAATGGGATATGCTAACATACACAGGCAAACAAGAGATCCTTCAATGGGGAGATGACTGAAATGCAATGGCAATTGGGGTTTTCAATGGGGAATTTTCAATGGGGAATTTTCCATGGGGAAATATTTGCTGCAATGCTACAAGAATGAAGGGCTTATGTAATTTAGTGCTGGGGTTATTGTTACTTACATAGCAAGCCTTTGTTTAAGGTTCAGGAAAGCCAGTTGCATCTCAGGACACTCTGGATAGATAGGGCAGGGGTATGGTCACTCCACTCTCAAAGATGGTAAGTTTCAGCAGCCTTCTCTCTGTTATCCTTTTTCTGTCTCCCCGGTTTTTGTGTGTCCCCTATCCTAGTACAGTCCCCCTTATATGGCAGAAATGACATAACCAATTTTACAACCTAGAGAAAGTACCCTGCAATAATCCCTGCCGCTAGGATTGGAAAGTTATCCTCTCTCTCTCCGCCCCAGTCAGGATTGGTTTAGTGGTTTGGACCAACATCTGTCTTTTCCCATTTGCCATCATCCTTTGTTCTTCTTTCAACTTTTTGGCAAAAACTAGTTATGTATCACAACTTCATAATTGTACTAGCAACTGCCATACGAAACATATTTTATGTTTTTAGCTGCTAATGCGGAATTAAATAAGCCGACCGCCAAATCCGTACGATGTTGCATGGCCATTTGTCACATTCTTGTCATTTTCATAAAGTACAGTAGTTATGAATATGTAAGTTATCAAGAATATTCCTAATTTCATTTTCGACATTTTCACCAACTCTCACATTTGTAACATGTTCAGATCAGCCAAAAACCTAGTCTAACTGGCAATTACAGTTCCCAGAGTCACAGATAGATGCATTTCATACTCCCATAACCGCCTGGATATTACATGAAAAATGGTGTAAAAATTAAATCAATCCACAGTATGGTTGCTGCGCTAAATGCCTATGATGAAAAAAGTATTTTTTAAATAATTGTGAGTGTTCCTGTGCAGCAAAAGGGAGGGCTGCTTCATCCCCCAATGCTATATGTCTCTCTGGGTCAGCCTTTGAACTGGGTGTAACAAGGATTCACACCTTTTAGTCATGCTCCAGCCAAGGATGGCTTTCTCTTGACGTCCTTGCTTCCCTAGTCAGTAGGTCTGGAGGATACTTAATTTTGACGCCTTTAGCAGGACCACATTTTATTGCGGGTTATTAGATGTGAGATGTGACATCCAGCTGAAGCGGGGCTTTCCTTTGTGAAGTTTTGCTGTCAGTCAGAACAGGTTTTTCCTGAAGACTGAGTGTCTACTTTAAATGTCACTGGAGTTTTGTGGGTGAAACATAATATACATTGCCTTGGTCAGCCCACACATCATGTTTTGCTTTCCTGACATTTTTCTGTGAGCAGTGATATTTTTCCCATTTTGTCTTTTTAAAGCTGTTTCTATTTGCAAACACATGTGCATGCCGTTTTTGCTTTCAATGTTGAAACATCCTTTTTTCCAGGTTAAAGGATTCTTTGATTCCTCCTTCTTTTGTAAATCAATCTGCTGCTTGTTCATTGATAATGACAGGTAGGCCCCTTTCTACATGACTCTTTAACTTTACATGAAACAAAAGCAAAAAGCCAGGCCGTTTTTGTTGCAGTGTTTAAATGCCTGCCATTCATGTGGAAGGGACTTCTATTTGGGGCATTTTAATGCACCCCACAAGACTCATACAACTGTATTCCCACTTTCCTATACATCTGTGCCTTGTGATCCCAGGCTCTTTTTAAGTAACAGGAAACCGCATATGCCACCACCGGCCTAGAGGCCTACATTAAAAACACATAAGCCTCATCCACCGTACGCACCCCTCAGCTCTCAAAATGTTCCTTAACCATACAGGTCTCAAACTTGAATGATTGTGGCAAAAAAAGGAAGGGCACAAAAGTCTCCACTTCCCTTTGCTCAATTTGCTCAACCTCCCCAACACAAGGCAAACTGGTAACATCCCTATTCTGGCACGTGTGAATAGAGACCTTGCCTGCATCCTCCAGAGAAAGCTCACGTCTCCAACGCACCTGGCACGCCCAACTTTCTGATGCTTAGCTACTTCCTTCAAGACCCAATATGTCTGTTTCAGAATACTGGTTGCCTCATTCTTAAGCGATCTGGGTGATTCCAATATTCTCAGAGTCGCAGGGTGGCTTTCAATGCAACTGAGACACAGTATTGTCTCTCCATCCTTACTACAGGACTACTGCAACACCCTCTTTCTAAATCGGCCTGCTTCTACTCTCCGCCCTCTGCAACTCATCCAGAACAGGACTGCAAGACTTGTCCTTGGCCTCAAGCCCAGGGATTGTATCCCTCCAGGACTGAAATCTCTGCACTGGCTCCCAGTGGCTGTGAGGATTAAGTTCAAACCCCTCTGCATTGTCCACAAGGCCTTCTGGGGCCGCAATACCTTCAACTCTCTCTTCCGAAATATCTTACTTCGCAAGCTCTTCGCTCATCCGCCTCCAACTCCCTCAGGGTCAGTCGCTTTCCCAACCAACGAGTTGGTGGTAGATCTCTATGGCTGGGGCCTCCCTCAAGAACAGCCTCCCTGCCTCCCTTAAACTTGAGGAGAACCATCTCTGGTTCTGGAAGCACCTCACGGCCTTCCTCTTTGCTTCTGCTTTCTCTCCTCCTCTCCCCTGTTGAACTCCAGACTCAAACTGCACTGGTTACCTGGCTACTCTCTGATCTCGGGCTCAGGTCCCCTAGCCCACCAGCCGCACACCTGCACTGCCTCCAAGGCAACCCCTGCACTTGGGGCTGTTTCTGTATCCCTTCCCTACAGTCCCCACTAGCTCCTGAGACTTGATGTCTGCACTCAAAACTGCACTTGACACAAGCTGGCCGCACTTTTTACCTATTCTTTTATTTATTCTATTTATTTATTATTGTTCATCCTATGTACTGCACTGCCCCTCCCCTTTTTCCCCCCACTTTCCCTTTCCCCCTCCCCTGCACTTGTGCGATCTCAATTTCACCTGACCAAGTAAGATTGTTGTCTCTGTCTTCCCTCTGTTCCCCCTCCCTTGCCTCGTTGCGCCTTGAAACACTTGTGTATAGGCGCGTTATAAATACCATATCATATCATTACATCACTAATCGCAGAACGATAAAATGCAGCATGGTCACTCAAACACATTCTAACCCAAAGGCAAAACGGCTTTAGCGGAATGGACTCGGCCGCCGATCTCCTCTGCCAGACATGACGTCAGTGCTCTCTGGGTACCACTCAAAACCCTAGTTCAATCTGATTTTCGGTTCTCATAAATTCCAAGACTTTTGAAGAGACAGCTCTAGTACTACCCATTTCCAAAGCTTCCACAGGAATGCGGCTCTAGTTATCCTTGTAAAATGTAGTTTCCCATTCACTGCCTGTTGCAAAGCTACCTGCGTTTCCATTCCTGCTTCCTCTAGCACCATGATGACTCAACTCACATACCCAAATGGTCAAATTCCAACCCTGCTTGTACTTTATAGGGCCAGAATCCTGGCAGCTTTTCATGATATCCCTCATTAATATTCATGAGGATAAATGTGCATGCATGTAGAATCATTGCATGCAAATTTATCTCATGATTATTAATCAGGGGTATCCTGAAACCCGGCATGGATCCGGCCCGAGAGGTCTGGAGTTGGACAACCCTGTCCTAGACATAATTCTCGACTTGCCAGCATTAATGAATTAATCTTTTATCACGCGGGACCATGGCGAGGATGGTGTGGCACAGTAAATGAGAGACTGTGATGAGAATGGGAGATGCTAGCATAATGAGGAACTGTGACAACGATGGGGGATGCCAGGCATAAGGTAATGTAATGAGATACTATGAAAAGGAGGAGAGAGGCAGCAGTTAGGGCTATGAGAGACGAGTAGGAATGCAGGGTGAAGAGTAATGAGGAACTGTGACTATGACGAGGAATGCTGCTGTAATGTAGTGAGGGACTGATGAGGATACGGGATGCAGGGTAAAGGATGTGGGGGTTGTTGCAGTTGTGTTGTGGCGCTTTGACATGGATGAGGAATGCAGTGGTAAAGATGATGGGATGCAATTGGTTATGAGTGACTGACGAAGACGAGGGCTGCAATGATAATTAGCGACTGTGACAAGGGTGTGTGATGCTTTGGTAACCAGGGACTGTGTCGAGGATTTGGGATGCAGTGGTATTGAGGGACTGTGAGGATGATGATAGATGGAAGGTTTATGTGGGACTGCGACGATGATAAAGGCTGCATGGCTTGGGAGAAACCTGGGTGAGGGTTGCAATGGTAACGAGAGACTGATGAGCAGGAGACTTTGGTGAGGATCAGAAATACAGGATAAGTATAAGGATGTACTGTGAGGAGAATGAGGGATGCTGGAGTAAGGGTAATGAGGGAATGTGACAAGGATAAGGAATGCAGGGCTAATGATTGACTGTGATAAGAATAAGGAATGTAGGGGTAAAGGTAATGAGGGACTGTGATGAGGCTGAGGGTTGCTGGGGTAATGGTAATGAAGGACTGTGACGAGGATGAGGGATGCTAGGGTAAATGAGAGATTGTGAGAAGTTCATGTAATCCTCCAAGTAGATCTTTGATTTGTCTTTTCTTCTCAGCCCCATCTCTTCTAAATGCTGGTTTAATTGAGCCTTTGCCAGCACTCCAACCCCAATGTCTCAGAAATCATTTCCAAACAGCCAAATCAAAATCCTTCTTCTTCTTCTTAATTATCAGATGCGTGGGAGGACCCACGCAGGCGCTTCCCCATCCTAAAGGATGATGTGCACCAGACCCACCAATCAGTACTTTGCTCCCATAAACTCACAACTCCTCCCACCGCCCAGTCTGCCTCACAAAATCCAACATCACACTGTTCCTTCTCCTGCCTCTCACCCGGTCACCTCCCAGCAAAGCCTTCCCACTCAGCTCAGCCACACCCAGCGCAGACAACCGAACCCTCATCAATTCTCTCTCCTCAACATGTCTCTCACACCTAAGCAGAAAATGTCCCACAGTCTCAGGCACCCCACACATCGCACAATCCCTCGACTCACGCTTCCCTACTCGAAACAGACAGTCAAATCAAAATCCTCATATCCAAATCCTGGAGCTGCCTGAGTTAATACATATTGGTTATGGTTATAAACACTTGAAAGTGAATGTTGTGAAAGATGAAATAAGCACCAAGCCCAGTGTGCATCATGTACTTAGTGATTCACGCTTCTGACCCTTTAACACATACATAGGTGTCAAATGTAAAGGTCTGTGGCCATTCTTATGGTCCTATAATGCTCTTTGATTTTATGCGAAGCAGCCAGTAGCCCTCATTAGTGTTGTTTCCTTCCCCTTTTTCATACTAGTAAGCGTGCAAAAGGGAGGTACCAGACTATCCATCTTGGAATGGTAACATTTCAGAAAATATTTGATATGGTTTATTGTAGGTTTTGATAATGTGTTCTGCTCAGTAAGACAAGTGGAACATTTGTATTATGAGCGAGAGAGAGGGAGAAAGAGAGGGAGAGGGAGAGAGACAGAAAGACAGAGAGAGAGAGAGAGAGAGAGAGAGAGAGAGAGAGAATTCTCTGGTGTCTGGAGACTGGTAGTGGTGTCATGTGCCGAGTTCCGCGGTGGGTCTCTTGGTGTGAGAGAGAGAGAGAGAGAGAGAGAGAGAGGTGGAAGGGGGATGGGGAGAGGGAGAGAGAGGGAGAGGGACAGAGAGAGAATGAGAATTCTGTAGTGTCCGGAGACGGGTAGTGATGCTGGTGAATGCCCCGAGTTCCGTGTTTGGTCTCAGGGTGGCCAGTGGTGGGTAGCTTGGATGTTTCACACTTTCTATGCTGCCAACGAGGTGCGTGCCTTCCTTCTCCTGGACGAGCATGGGACACAAGAAATCCTAGCATGCCATATATTATAAGAATATTGCAAGTAACCACACAAGTCCTAGACCTTCCAAAGCCACTCAGCTGTCTGTCTCGTTCCTCCATTTGGTCTCGGGACCCCTCTGTGACTTGCAGTTACCTTGTAGCATACATCGTGGGATACTTGATCCTATCATTTAAAGTCTAGTTGTGAAATCACTACTCATCTGTAATAGGAACAGGACATTACTGCTCACCCGTAATAGACTATTGCGGTCACTTGCTGGTGTCACAATGCAGCTGTCGGAGCCAGCTCGGAGAGAAGAAATCCAGCTTAGGGACGTCATTAAATGCATGCATAGCTTTTAAGATTCATTTCTTCTGAACTAACTTTCGGTGGCAATTTCCAAGCATCCGTGGATCAGGGCCCATTCATGGCCGAATGTTCTTTTTTGTTGTTTGCTGCTGTTTAAAACAAGAAAGCTGATACATATCTGCGCAAACGCTCATTTTAAGAACACAAAATCGGTCTTTAAAGCAACATGTTACAAGCTACATGCTACTATGTGTTTTTAAACTGCAGAGTTTTTATAGGTATTCCACATGCCAACACATGCAAACTCTCTTGCATCCAGAGAGCAACAGGCAGGGGATAGTGATGTGACCATGTATTATATGGAATAAAATACCCTCTTATGTTCACTAAACAATATAGTGCAATTCACCTCGGACTTCTGTGGCATTATCAAGGAACTCGGCAGGCCGCCTCACTGAACACCTTTCTGAGGAGCAAAGCCTTATGGCGTCCGTTAGGCGTTACTTTCCATCATATGTGAAGCCTATTAATAATCCAGACACAATGATGCTGTAGACGATGAACTTGGTTGAACCTGATCAATAGCTTGACACTGAAGTCAGAAATAGAAGGCAGCTGCGTATGCGCTTTGTTTTCCTCCCTGTCAGGTGATGGCTCCCTTGCCTTCGGACCTGGGAACTCACAGCCTCATTCAAGGCCCTTTCCCCACCCTCTGGTTACTGGATAACTCCCCCAGACATAGAGTTCCCAATGCAAAGATCAGACACACAAGAATGTGCAGCAGGAGCCCGGCAAGGGATCACACGACTCACATTAAAGAACCCCGACCCATAGAGCTGGCCTCATTGGGAGGGTTTAGAAATGCTTTTAAAAAATGTGGCAATCCAATTAACTAGGAACACGACCACATCTCTTCATTAAGAGATATGGGTCAATTTCTGTAACATATGTTGGAAATTGTAGCACTGTAGTTTTACTGCAAAGCACAGGCCCGTTTTGCTTTGACGAACTGAAGTCAGTTTATTTGACCACTTTTTGCAACGTTTCCTTTGTCAATGCCAGAGAATTGTGAAATGACATTGGGCCTCATTACGACCCTGGCGGTAAGTACCGAACATTACCGCCATGGCGTAATCAACGTTTACGCCGTGGGTCGATGGCGTAAAGTGCGGCATATTCCGACCCATCGGGCACGTGCATTACGCCATGGCACTAATGTAAAGTACGGCATGGCGTAAATGGGCCAAAAACGGCCCTTACCGCCATCGCACGCCGCGCAAGGAGCACTACCGCCACACACACCATAGCGGCGACCGCAATTAGCGGTCACCGTAATTAGCGGTCACCGTAAATAGGCGGAACCGGAAATAGCGTCATCGCGGCGGAACGGGAAACTGCACGGCGGCCATCTTTAAAAACACAATCCATTGCCATCCTCCACAACCATACCTGATCCAACCCTGACACCTATCCACACCCATCACCCACCCAATTAGCCAAGTAAAAATGCCCAAAGTAGTTAAAAAAGCATATGACCGGCAGCGCCAAGACCGTTTCTCAAAGGAGGAACTAACCATGCTCGCAGAGACCCTGCAAGAAAATGCTGCAGCTGTATTCTCCGCGCAGATGACAAGGCCGGCAATAGCGAAAAAGAAGGCCATATGGGCCGTAGTGGCACAGCGTGTGAGTGCAGTGGGGGCCGTACCCTGCACTGCCCAGCAGTGCAGAAAGCGCTGGGACGACTTGAGGCTCCGTGTCCGAAGCATCCTCTCAGCTAACCGGAACCTAGGCACGTCAACTGGGGGTGGATCCGAATCGCCCATAAAGCTGCAAGCATGGGAGGAAATATGTGCATCCACCATCGGGATGGAGAGCATCCAAGGTGTCGGAGGGATGGAGAGAGGAGTGCCGACCTCAGGAGATGCAGGTAGGTGGCCAGAGCAAGCCATGCTAAACTCAACAAAGTCCTATCATGTGAAGTACCATGTAGCC
Source organism: Ambystoma mexicanum (assembly GCF_040938575.1). Taxonomy (NCBI): domain Eukaryota; kingdom Metazoa; phylum Chordata; class Amphibia; order Caudata; family Ambystomatidae; genus Ambystoma; species Ambystoma mexicanum. Next base: position 1,539,549,777 of record NC_090932.1, read on the forward strand.
CCATAGTGCATATGCAACACATCGGCAGGTGAATGTCCACAGACACATCCAGACTCCACCCTGTACACATGCAGCATGCACACCCTAACTGCTGGCACACACATACCATCATGCTACCTTCACACAAAAGGCACAAAACCTGTATGCCCCTGCCTGAAATGTGCTGCATGTACCCACTGTATAGATGTCATCCCTCACAATGCACGACCAATGTCCGCGGACCCATCAATAACACTATCCCTCCTTTGGTCCACCACAGGATCTGGCACAGACCTCCAGGAAGAGGACAACACTGCATCCAGATCCACCAAGAGGGCCAGGCCACAGGCATCCACCTCAGCCGTCCTAAAGGAAACACACCAGCAGCCACAAACCCTGCCTGGGGAAGAGGACAGGCAAGTGCCAGCCCCCACAACAGCAAACACAGACCCAGCAGCAACACCGCACATGTCACTAGTCGTGCCCACTGAAGGGACAGGCTCTGCTGCAAGCAGCACCCTGGGTGAAATCGCTGCCATAGCGGCAACCTCCGACAGTGAGGCAGGCAGCATCGAGGTCATCGATGAGGAAAGGCCCACTGCCCAGCCATATTCCCCCTGCACATCCCTAAGCCCCCTGCAGGCGGATGCCACACAGGGGCAGTCGGAGGCTGAGGACTGGCCAGCCACCCCATCCCCCCAGCCTGAGGTGAGCAGCCCAATGGACATACAAATGCCACTGGGCATGGGCCAGCGGAACCAGCAGACACTTGAAGATATAGTTACCCGCCAGCAGCAGCTATACGCCCTCCTCAACGAACATGTTGCACAGTGTGGGGTGGCAAGGGATGGCATGGAGAGGTTGGCAGACCGAGTCACAGCTGCCATAGAGTCCTCCACAAAGGACATATGCACGGAACTCGCGGCTGTGCGCAATGTCCTCACAGAACTTGTTCAGACCATCAGGGACATGCGTCCAGATGTGCAGGCCGGACCCTCCTCATCAACCAGCTCGGCACAGAGCAGCCCCATCCGCAGATCAGGGCGCAATCTAAGCAGCACGGGCAGGGGTGCCCCGGGGGCCAGGGGAGGGGATTCACATTAGTGGCTTGACAGTCGAGCAGGACTACTGCACACCCTGCTGCACAGACACTACCGGACCTTCGTAGGGATTCCATGGTGGAGGGGGGAGGGGGTGTGTTGGGGTGTTCAGGGGGGAGGGGGGAGGAGGTGTGTTGGGGTGTTCAGGGGGGAGGGGGGAGGGGGTGTGTTGGGGTGTTCAGGGGGAGGGGGGAGGGGGTGTGTTGGGGTGTGCAGGGGGGAGGGGGAAGGGGGTGTGTCACGACGTTTCATAGTTTAAATACACTTTTTTCTTTCCCAAAATGAAATGTGTGGACATTTTCATTGCATATGTGTGCTTTATTGGTGTACAGTCCACAGTGTGCATGTCCCAGAGACACACAGTGCCCCAAGTGCAGTCTCCATGTGATTCACACCAGCCGTGTGTGCTAGAAGCAGTGGTCGATGATACTTTGGCGCATTGCATGCCCCTCCTGTGCGTCGCCTCCTCCATGGGGTGCCGCCCCATCTGCACCCTCCTCATCCTCATCGTCAGGTGGTTGCAGTTCTGCGTCAGGGGGCAGGGACACATTCCGTCTGACGCACATATTGTGTAGCATGACACATGCCATGACGATCTTTGCCACCTTCTCATGGTGGTACAGGAGTGCCCCACCAGACCTGCTGAGGCTTCGGAACCGTGCCTTCAATAGGCCGAATGTCTGCTCTATGACCACACGAGTACGTGTATGTGCACGGTTGAAGTCCTCCTCGTGCTGGTTCTGCGGGTTCCGGACTGGTGTAAGGAGCCACCTCTTCAGGGGATAGCCTGCATCACCTGTATGTAGGCGAGAATGTATGTGTCCGTCATGTCATCTGATCAAGAACATGATGTGCCACCATGGCTTGCATCCAACTGTTACTTCGGCTCACTTCTCCATGCACTAATTGATTCACACAATGCAACCAGTATATGCTCATGGCTCCCATGGCCTGTTTTGCATGCCATCACCCAATGTATGCAGAGGGGTTGAGTGCATTGTGAGTGCCCATCCTCTGTCTCCGTTCTCTGTGTTGCTCACAGCCAGGTGGATTATGCATCATTCCCCCCCCTTTCAGCCAGGTGGAGTATGCATCATTCCCCCCACCCTTTCAGCCAGGTGGAGTATGCATCATTACCCCCCCCCCTTTTCAGCCAGGTGGAGTATGCATCGGTACGTCATTCACCTGCCCACTTCCATGACATAGGACTCACCGAGTAGCCAGGATCTTGGGCCTGCATGTCGCTCCATGTAGCGTGGTATTGTGGAGTTCCTCAGGACCATAGAATCATGGGTTGATCCGGGGAATCGGGCACAACAATGTGTGATGATCTTGTTGGAGTCACAGACCATTTGCACGTTGATTGAGTGGAACTGTTTCCGGTTGCGGTACGGTACCTCCATGGCACGTGGAACCACCAATTCCACATGGGTGCAGTCGATGGCACCAATGCAACCGGGTATGCCGGCTAGTGCATGGAAACCCACTTTGGTGTTTGCAATGTCCTGGGCAGTCCGTGGTAATGAGATGTGGTCGTCCCTGTGCTTGAGGAGGGCATCGAGCACTTGGATGAGTGTTCGTGAGAATAGTGGTTGTGAAATGCCATGCAAGTGCCCCACTGTGTGCTGGTAGGTGCCTGTGGCCAGGAAGTGGAGTACAGACACTACCTTCAGTAGGGGGGGATGGCGGTTGGAGTTTCTATCATGCTGACGATGTCGTTGTGTATCATGTCTACGATGGCGGTGATGGTGTCCCGGTCCAAACGGTACAGGGTGTGGATCTGCTCAGCAGTGAGGTTGAATGGATAGGCTCTGATGCGTGGGATTGGGGGCTGCCTGCGTGGTGGCACTGGCTGTGCTGGTGGGGCTTGCTGGGCCTGCCTTGCCCTCCTTCTCCTCCTGCGTCTCCTCTGTGCTGCCTGTTGTTGTTGTTGCTGTTGTAGCACATGCATTGCTATCAGGTCCTCCAGCCCCAACATTGCTAGTCGTATTGGTATCATTGTGGAGTGTGACTGGGTGTGGGAAGGGGTGGGGTGTGCTCTTTTTGTACTTCCTGAGTCTGTATTGCCTTCACCTGTGCTGTTTCTGTGCACCTGTGGCAGCTGCATTCACTTTACATGGCCCTTTACGGTTGGTTCGCGATGGCGTAATTAGCACCATGGCGGTAAGGTACTTAACGGGCTGGGTGATGGCGTTAGGTGCATGTCCGCTTGGGTCGGCATTTGCGTACCTTTCCGCCATGGCGCTAAGTACGGTGTGGCCGGTCACGTGCGCGCACCCTTAGCGCAGTTAGCAGTAGCGTTAACTACGATGCCGCTAATGGCATCGTAGTTAACGGTCACGGGTCATGATCGGACCTAGCGGAAAACGATGGCGGTAACCATTTACCGCCATCGTTTTTCACTTAGCGCCAGGGTCGTAATGAGGCCCATTATTGTGTTCCAAACTTTTGTGGTCATTACACGTTGGGCAGCAACGTTAAAAATGCTGTGTGACCAACACTTCTGTTTTTGCTGCCCATCTCATTCAGAGGTGGCTGTCGAAATACTTTCCTGCGGTAAGCGCCTAGATACCTCTGGGTTTGGTGCGCTATATAAATATATAAATAAATAAATAACTAGATAAATAAATAAATAAATAAATAAATAAATTCCAATGGAATACTGCGAGTCCGGTTTAACACCGTACCGTACTGTACGGGTTCACTTGTGCTTCCCTTCCGAACAGTGAAAAACACTGAATATACTTTTGGGGCCAGTTTAGCATTTTTACTTGCACCTCTAGGGAGGAGGTAAACACAGCTCATCATTTGGTTTCGTGCCAAAGCTGAGCACTCCAAAGCTTTCCAGTTCAAAGATGATTCCATTACCTCCAGGAGTCCAGTTTTCCAGAAGGGGTATACGTGGTTCCTGTCTTGACTATTGACTTCCAGATAAAGGAACTTATCGTGCCCAACAGCCTCTGCTTCAAGTAGCCTCTGGCCCTGTGCTGTGTACAGTTGCGTAACAGGAGTTTGTAAGAAATGGTGTAACATTGGTACAGATATGAAAGCCAAGGGAGAGCAGATGCCAAACTCCTGCCACCCTTTGCGGGCCTACTCCATTGGCCAAGACACCTCCATGTGCTACCCTTGGTTCACCCCTCTTGAGGGACGCCTCCTTAAAGCTACGACTTGTCCTTTTAGTACCACTGCCAATGACGTTCATACTTATAGTTGGGAGTGATCTATGTTAGAACACCACATTCTTTTGGCCGAAAGTAAAATGGTTGATGTTTTAGTAAATAATTTACTGCAGAGTGCGGGGCGGGGGCCACACATTTCCCCCTCAGCTACCGCTTCCTCGAATCCCAGCCCACCATCTGACTTGTTTCTGTAAAAAATGTAGTACAACATTTTGTTAAAAAGTGGCCAATTTACTTTCCACTAAAGGGGTGAGTACTGGAGGGACTGAGCCCTGAGCCCTGAGCAGGCCTTACACGACCTTACATCTTATATGCAATTGACCTTGGGGCAGTCTAGAGATACAGGCGCCTCCTCTACCACCACGCATTCCAACTCCCACAATATTGGGGTCATGAATTAGGATGTCACAGCTCTCCAATGCCTCAAACCTTTAGAAGAAGCCGGCTCCACAAATCCCATTCAGACAAGGCACCAGCCCACGATTTATACAATTGGGTAAAGCACTCAGATGACAGGGGCAAATCTCCAAGCACGATTATTTAGCGCTTCTAGCCTTCTCTGCTTCTGCGATGTCCGCAAGGCGCAGGATAATCTTGTATTTTGCATTTATGGAAGAACGGGTTGTCATTTTAAACATGAATAGCTTGCCGGAGTGTTCTGGTGTCTGGCTGAGGGGCAACGTCATGCCAGTCATGTTGAACATTTCCCTGAATCAAGTCTTTTTTCCGTGGCTACTGCAAAGGAGGAAGTGGGACGAGCCTATTAATGCGCTTTTATCCGCGGAGTGCTGGAGTGTTCCGGTGTTCTGGCATTTGAACTTGGGTCTGGGAATGTTCAGCACACACCCAGCCAGAGGAGCGCACTTGTCGGGACTTGCTAACTGCTTGCCCGGTCCTGGGACCACAGTACTGGAAAAGCTATAAATTATTCGTAAGTGTCAGCAGTCATATTGTGTAAGATCAATTTTGGAGCACCCTAATCAATGCGGAATCCATGTTTATAACAGCTGCAGCTTACCACATATGGATGGAAGCACTAATATCCATTGCGGGCTAACAAACCTTAAGGCCTTAGAGACTGTTGCACACGCTGCTACGCTGCTCAGATAGACTGTTGCACACGCTGCTCAGATAGACTGTTGCACACGCTGCTACAGTGCTCGGAGAGACTGTTGCACACGCTGCTCAGATAGACTGTTGCACACGCTGCTACAGTGCTCGGAGAGACTGATCACACGCTGCTACAGTGCTGGGAGAGACTGATGCACACGCTGCTACAGTGCTGGGAGAGACTGTTGCACAAGCTGCTACAGTGCTCGGAGAGACTGTTGCACACGCTGCTACAGTGCTCGGAGAGACTGTTGCACAAGCTGCTACAGTGCTCGGAGAGACTGATGCACACGCTGCTACAGTGCTGGAGAGACTGATGCACACGCTGCTACAATGCTGGGAGAGACTGTTGCACAAGCTGCTACAGTGCTGGGAGAGACTGTTGCACACGCTGCTACAGTGCTCGGAGAGACTGTTGCACACGCTGCTACAGTGCTGGGAGAGACTGTTGCACAAGCTGCTACAGTGCTCGGAGAGACTGTTGCACACGCTGCTACAGTGCTGGGAGAGACTTGCACACGCTGCTACAGTGCTCGGAGAGACTGTTGCACACGCTGCTACAGTGCTGGGAGAGACTGTTGCACAAGCTGCTACAGTGCTCGGAGAGACTGTTGCACACGCTGCTCCAGTGCTCGGAGAGACTGTTGCACACGCTGCTACAGTGCTGGGAGAGACTGTTGCACAAGCTGCTACAGTGCTCGGAGAGACTGTTGCACACGCTGCTACAGTGCTCGGAGAGACTGTTGCACACGCTGCTACAGTGCTGGGAGAGACTGTTGCACAAGCTGCTACAGTGCTCGGAGAGACTGTTGCACACGCTGCTCCAGTGCTTTGCACACGCTGCTACAGTGCTGGGAGAGACTGTTGCACACGCTGCTCCAGTGCTCGGAGAGACTGTTGCACACGCTGCTCCAGTGCTCGGAGAGACTGCTGGACATGCTGCTACGGTAGCCCCGACTTCTTTTCTACTTTGTTTTTCTTTTATAATTGTCTTCTCCCCTGTTCTTTTATCACGATTTGTTCATCGATGTATACGTATGAACTTGTTTTTAAGGCAGGTGTGTACCTCTATACGGCATAACAATGGAATGATGATGTATTCAATGTGCTTAAAGTTTGTTTTTAGAACCAAATGCACAATACAGTAAAAAATCAAAAACAGTCCACTGCACTGCGGACGTGAGGATCCTTTTTGCAGTCTTCCACAGTGAGCGCAAGAGTTTTGCCAATTGACGTTTTGTAACAGTGTGCTCACGTGAACAATAACGTGTGGTCAGACCGGTAAAGTCAATGGTGTGCCCCACAAGAATTACAGCGGTGAAACCGCCGCTGCCTCGCACTTATGTGCTTAGAAATCGCCATCTCATTGCGATCAGGGTCTATACAGGGGCAATTGAAACAGGAGGTCCCTACAAAAAAACCTAAGAACAAGGCAGCACCCCTGAAAGCTGGCAAACCGGGGAATGGGAAAATCATGGGATATTATGCCCCTGCGTCTGTTCAGCTTCCAACTGAATGAGCCGGCTCTAGTACTGGCAAGTTCCCCTACGGTTCCATGTCATTTCATTGCGGGATGTTTTTTCGCGGGTTTTTTTAGAAAAAAACCCATCTAATTATTTTTTTGGGGTGGGGGGTTTCCCCCAACCCCTCCTTTTTCTAAAAAATTCACGGTAAAAAATTCCACGAAAAAACATCCCGCGATGACGGCAGGATCTGAAGCTCGCTCGGATAACTCCAGCCCCTCATCGACCTCATCATACTCTCCTCGGGAGGAACCTTCATTGAATCCTAATTTGAACTCGATTGCCGTCACTTTAGATGCGGTATTTGGTCTACGTGCTTCAATAGCGCAAGAACAAGCAAATTTGAAAATGATACTAGCAAATTCCTTGAGTGAACAGATGTAGGTGAATACTAGTACCGAGACGCTACTTTATATGATAATTGAAAGTAATGCCCGGGCAACAGTACCAACTGTTCAACCGAGGTGCATTGATAAAGAGCTAAAAATTCAGGTTATGATCTTGGATGACCCCTCACATTACGAAAAGGTACGGCGTGCTGACAAGAAACATATCTCTGAATTGATTCTTCTTTCAAACAATGCTTCAGGGGTAGGTCATAAGCCAAGACGACTAAGAAGAAAACAGAAGCGTACCTTGCAGCGGCAATCAACGAAACCATTGGATAAGCAGCTTATTATGCGTTCTCCCCATAAGCAGGTGGAGTCTAGCGATAATCAAGATAGTATCATCTGAGAGCGTGTGTGGGTCCCTTGGTCATTTCTCTGGCCCTCTGGATGAATGGCTCTATGTTCCTCGACCTTTCTCTTCTCAGCACTTAACTGTAGGTCATAAATCTCTGGTGTCCAAACTGCTTCACATAGACACAAAGGCCAATTCTGCTGAGGACTTTGAAAGTAATCAATCTGTGGCGACGCAATTCCATGCTGGCATGCCTGATACAAATATCATAATTGCCACTACTACTGGAGAGCAGGGTCTAGGACCCATGCAGGATCTGAGCAGTGGTCAACAGGCCCTCTTGCATAGAGAAGTGGATCCTACAAGTAGTTCAAGGCCTTTTGCTCGGCCATGGCCCACTCCAGTCACTACTGTAGAGGAAGATTCAAGCTCTAATTGGGACTCATGCAGCAGCTCCACGCTTGCCATTGGCCAGTAATTTGGATTGGGTACCAGAAACATCTGCAGGTGCCAAACACATTACATTTGTTGAAACAAATCCTACGGCTGCAAGCCCTTATCAAATCGCTCCTGGCTTCTCGAGTTGCTTCATCAGTTCCCTGACTTGTGTATTATCTCTTCAAAAGAGATCGAAAGTTTGGAATTGCACACTCTGAATGGCATAACTAATTGGACCTTGGTCACTTTTGTCACATTTGTTATGGTAGAACGGATTAGCAAAAATGCCAAGGCGTTGCAAGAGATAGGTATTGAGGTTCTGGTTTTCCGTCCATCACTGTCCCTAGTTAAATCAAACGTTTCACAGCATATGTCAGAAAATAACCTGCGAGGGGCTGTGAGACAGGATTTGAGTACGAGAAACATAAGCAATTCTTCCTCTTTCACATCGAATACGCAGCAATCTAACTTAGAGACAGCTAGGATTGGGGGTGTGGCCGCGTGGCAACAAAGATGGCCACGTACCTGAGGAGCTCCAAAGCACAGGAGATTTATTTCTCTTTTAACACGCTATGGATCGACTTTACATCATAACCGATACCTTCATTTGACATCGGAACCTTGCATCGGTTATTGGCCAGCATGCGCCACTGCTTGGAGCTAGATTACCTCACGGATCTGATCGCACCATTATAACACCGGTAAACACTTTTACTGTCACATCAGCTATACACGTACAGGTGGATTACAGCTTCAGTTTGCAAACGCCGCCCATCCTTAACTCTGTGTTCCTCGAGATCTGCGCATACACGGATGGAACTTTGGTGAGGCCTGCAGCAGCAGCTTCTTCTTCTTCTTCTTCTAAATTACTGAATGCGTGGGCGGACCCACGCAGGCGCTTCCCCATCCAATAGGATGATGTGCACCTACCCCCACCATTCATACACATTGTCCTCACAATCTCATAACTCCTCCCACCGCCCCGTCTGCCTCACAAAATCCAACAACACACTGCTCCCCCTCCTGCCTCTCACCCCGTCACTTCCCAGCAAAGCCTTCCCACTCAGCTCAGCCACACCCAGCACACACATCTGAACTCTCATCAATTCTATCTCCTCAACATGTCTCTCACATCTAAGCAGAAAATGTCCCACAGTCTCAGGCACCCCACATACTGCACAGTCCCTCGACTCACGCTTCCCCACTCGATATAGACAGTCATTCAGCCCCACATGTCCTATTCTCAACCGATTCAGCATCACCTCCTCCCCCCTTCTCCATTCCAGACTCCCCTCATCCACCTTCACCGACACTTTCCCACGGACACCAAAGATCCACCTGCCATTCACCCCACTCCCCCACCTCTCCTGCCACTCATCAATGACCCGTCTCACCACCACAGCCTTCACCTCATCCACACTCAAAGGCAACCTCACATCAACCGCTCCCCTCCTCATACCTTCACCCGCTGCCAGATCCACCAACTCATTACCCAAAATGCCACTGTGACTGGGGACCCACGCCAACTCCAAATCCATTCCCCCACGCACACACCGATCAATCTTCCTCCTGATGTCCAAAATCACATCCTTCCTATCACAACGTCGAGTAGGAAGTAACCCGACACACCTAGTCAGCTGATCAGGACGACGCACTGCAGGAAAACCGCTCAGAGTGGGAAACGCTCCTTTTTGCATTACAAAGGCATTTGCTGGCACGTTTTCTAAACTGAATACCTCAGCTTAATGCTGATACGTCTGCAATGAAAAGATTTATCAATTCAAGACCAAAATCTTAAATATTTGAAATAAATCTTTTGAAATTCTACAAATGAACAACCTCATTTAAACTCATATTATTGGTACTTCCCTACATCTGAAGTATTTTACTTTCATCCTATTTTTGTTAAGAACGGTTTTTGCATTTGTGAAACTCCATGCTCATTCTTAATGGATTGCTTTCAATCAGTTCCCAATAATTTTTTCTAAGGCTGTAAGACACTTCTAATATCCATATTCGCTGCGACTGGAATTCTTAAACTTTTACACACCCTGTGTAATTTTTGTCCAGAGATTTCTCGAACTGTGCAGTTGCAATCTCATTTTAACATACCAACCGCAATTTTGGGGATTTGAGGCGTTTTACCATCACCATATGAAGTCCTTTGGTATTAAATTTGACTGCTTTTGTCACAGATTACTGAAACCTTCTCTCCTTTCCATAAAATGTATTCCCGCTTGGATCCTAATTGACTTGTTGTGAACTCCTTCAGAACCACCCGTAGTGTTTTACCTCGCCCATTATATCTTTGAATCCCTCCCAATTAAGTGTGCCATTGACCTTCCGCACTTTCACTGGTGCTATTTACATTGGGCTCACTTTACTCACTCTACTCTTTATCCCATAATCTAAGAGAAATCACTCTGCTGCCACTTGATTATTTCTTCCATTAGTCCCAAGCTCCACTAACATCTTCGAAAATGTCATCCTCAGAAAATGTGCCTTTCAATGCATGTATGGAAAAGATTCTTGAAGAACTTGGCAACATACGTTCCTCTATCTCCACACTTGACTCCCACTCATCTTCCATTCAGCAAGAACTTAAAGCTTCAAAAATGACATTAAACTTTTCTCTGGCAGATTAGACGAAGCAGAAGAAAGAGTTGTACTGTACTGTTGTACTGTGGAAGACAGAGTAGAAGTCCTGGAAAGCATGCAAACAAAAATACTACGATTGGAATGTGAAGTTACAAAGTTGGAGGACAGGAATCATAGAGGCAATTTACGTTTTTATGGGATTCCTGAAAAAGCTGAAGGTGATGATCCTATCAAATTTCTAATAAACTGGATTCCTTCCATCCATGCAATCACCTTCTCACCACCATTAGAGTTACAACGAACTCATAGGGTCAGACCTCGCTTTACCAGAACTGACTCTTCACCAAGACCCTTCATTGCATGTTTTCTCCATCATCAGCAGGCACGTCAAATCCTCCAAGCAGCCAGAAATAAATCCCCTATTCTCTCCCAAAATAAAAGAATTCTAATTTCTCCAGACTTCTGCAGTGCCACCCAAGCTAAAAGGAAGAGATTTCTAGACAAGAGACCTATTCTTAAATCACTCAACATCAGATATGGTCTACTAGATCCAGCAAAAATGATCATCACCATTCCTGATGGTCCCACTAAGAAATTCTCAAATCCAGACAAACCTTATAACTTGCTCCAAGCTTTACAGAATACTCCGATGGATACTTCTTCTCCAAAATCCGTTGCCAACTCTTTCTCATCAGATTCGCAAATCCCTGTGTCAACTTTCAGAATACCCAAGAACCAGCATATAAAGTATACTCCCAAACGTAGTAGATCAACTTCATCAATTTCTTTGGAGATACCAACCACCTCAAGTCACCTCAGAGACAAATCTAGATCTCCAATAAAAACATTGTATCCTTAATTCACTTCCTGACAAACCAGGTTGTTTTGCAAATTCATTGTCTTTACTTTTGATGTGATTACAGTATCATCTTTCACCCATTATTCAGTATAACACTTCCTTTATAACTCTATTGATTCACTGGTGTGTTTAATTCTCTAATGTCACATTGTTATTCTCTCCTTTGCTCTTACCTCTGTTAGCTATGCTTATTCCAGGTTCACACTCGACATTCCCTATGAGACTTGTGTTTATTTATTCTTCTGCTCACTTCTTCTCTACTCTTTTGACATTTCTTTTCATTTATATCTTCTCATACTCATCACCTACATTCCCTTATATATTTTCTCATTTTGTCGTCTTCCCCTCCTCTTGTTTTTACCTATATGTGCCAAGTCCTCAATTGATTTAAGTAACCTCTATTCCATTGGTTTTTTTGCCATTTCTAAATGTGTACTTTAGGAGTTATATTTATGATTGTATTTTAGCCTTATATGCATCTACTGTTAAGATTTTCTTAATGTCTTCTAATGTCTATTAAACTCACTACATGGAATGTTAAAGGACTAGGCTACCCCATCAAGTGTAGCAAGATTATTTCCCTTTTAACTAAACAAAAATCTGATATTTCTCTACAAGAAACCCATTTATGCTCTAATACAGAGAATCTTAAAATGAAAGTCCCCTGGATCAGTCACACAGTTTTTGCAAATGCCTAAAATAAGAAAGCCGGCATATCTATATTCATTAATAAATGTTTAAATTTCACTCTAGTCAGTGAAGAAAAAGATCCAGAAGGCAGGTGGATCATTTTGGAAACTGTCATCAATAATCTTCCTGCCACTATTATTAATGTATATGGCCCTAGTGCCCCTAATTTCCCCTTCTTTATGGTCCTCTTTTTTGACTAAACTTGCTCAGAAGACTCCTGATATTCTAATTTTTTGTGACGATATGAATCAAGTAGTTGATTTTGTCCTGGGCCGAAAATCCTCGTCCAATTTTATCAATACTAAATCCTGATCCAGCGTCCTAAATTTTATTTAAAAATGTAACTTAATTGATTCATGGCGTTTCTGCCATCCTGAAATAACTGACTTTACATTTTACTACCCACCTCACCAATCCTTGTCTAGACTTCATTACATTTTTGTTAATTCATCTTTAGCTCCCTCTATTCTAAATTCTGAAATTGATCCCATAACCATTTCTGATCATGCACTAGTATCCACTGTTCTTGAATGGACTCATCTCAATAAATTCACACCTTGATGGAGATTCAACTCATTCCTTTTGAAAGACCAAACCTGTATTGATAAAACCAACTCCTTTATTAGAGAATTTTTCTTTAACAATCTTCCAGAACATACATCAATACACAACAACTGGGATGCTTTTAAAGCCTCACTCAGAGGATTCATAATCCAGTTCATTGCCATCAAAAAGAGACATCTGAATCTAATCAAAATTCCCTTTTAGCTTCAATAAAATAGCTTGAAAAATCATACTATGCTAATCCGAATCCTGTTTTATTGAAAACCCTTATGACCAAACGCCTCAAATTCAATAACATTTGTACAGACAAAGCCGCTAATTCCATCCACAGATCTAGAACAAAATTTTAAAATAACTCTAACAAAGCCCGAAAAATGCTTGCATTATTTCTCAAGAAGAAAAAAGAAAAACTTCTTATAATCCATATAATTTCTTCTGAAGGTAACAGATTAACTAATCCAAAGTACATAAACGACACATTTCTTCTTTTTTATTTTAAATTATATATCCAAGATTCCTCCATCAACTCGGAAAATATCAAATCTTTCCTCCAAACTAATCAAAAGGTAATTTACCTGACATAATGGATCCTTCTTCCCTTGATGCACCTATTTCTATCTCAGAAATTAAACAAGACAAACTTGACCTTAAACCTAACAAAGCCCCTGGTCCTGAAGGATTCACTCTAGATTTTTCCAAAGCCTTTGTTGATTCTATTGCTCCTAAACTCTTAGATTTATATTCCCACTTTGTCACTATTGGACAAAGCCCTGGATCTTTTAGTGAAGCCCTCCTTATTATTTTTCACAAGCCAGACAAAGATCCTTCAATTATCAAAAACTATTGTCCCATTTCTCTTATTAATTTAGACTAAAAAATATACGCAAAAATTCTTGCTAAATGCTTAGAAACCTTCCTCCCTAATCGTATTCATCCTGATCAATCTGGATTCATTAAAGGTTGTCATGCCTCTTCTAACTTGAGTTTACTATTTCTTTTTTTTTTTATTGCACTTTACTCAGTTACAACTAAGTTTTGTCAAAAAAGCTTTTACGTCGTCATGCGATTCTCAAGAAAGACGAGGCGACGGAAAAAACCTCCCCCACAACCTGGCCCATGCAGTTTAAAGTAGTCTCTTTGATGATCCCTGGATCTCTCCTTTTTCTTTAAACTGCGACCGAGTCCGGTGGCGAGCAGCCATCGATACACAGATGGTTGATCTGGTCAAACACAAGTTCGATAAGTTTGACTAACGCGTGGGACCATTTTGTGTTCTCACCGGAGATTAATCTATCCCACAGCTCATCCGTTTGGAATATCCATAGATTATCGGCCAGCGGGGGGAGGTAAAGATTTCTGTTTTCGTTCGTGCTTGAGTTTACTATTTAACATTCTAGCACAATCACAAAACTCCAATGAGCCTTTGGCCCTTAACGCCCTCGATGCAGAAAAAGCTTTGATCGCTTTTCCTGGTCTTTCATGTTCCATTCACTCACCTGACATGGTCTCCCTCCTCACTTCATCAACTTTGTTAAAATTCTGTACTCCTCTCCTAACACCTGTATCCTCATTAATAATTCTATTTCATCCTCATTTAGAATTGAAAGAGGTACTCATCAAGGATGCCCTCTTTCTCCCTTATTGTTCAACCTTGCCTTGGATACCCTTCTTCAAAACATCAGATTAAACTCTTGCATTAAAGGAATCTCTATAAACAATATAGAAGCCAAACTTTCTGCTTACGCGGATGATATTCTAATCTATCTTTCTGACACGGCTTCCTCTATTTCGCATTTAATTTCCACTATGAATGATTACTACGTTTTCTCTGGCTGCAAATTAAACTTTGATAAATCAGAAGTTATGTCCCTTACTAATACTTGCAATAGAGTCAATACCCCCTTATCTGGTCTATCATGGCAATCATCTCATATTAAATACTTAGGACTTTTTGTTGCTAAAGACATTTATACCACTATGGCCCTCATTACAACCCTTGCGTTAAGGGGTTAACGGCGCTGTAAAAGGTGGCGGCGCCGTTAACCCCTTAACGCCTGATTACGAGGTCCCTTTGCGGGTTGGAGATTTGAACGCCTGCTTTTTGCAGGCGTTAAAAACCAACCCGCAAAGGGACCTTGGTGCTAAGTACGGTGCCGCAATTTGCGGCACCGTACTTAGCGCCTTCCCCATTCCCATTGAGCCCTATGGGGCAAAAATGGGAATGGGGAAGGGCCATAGCGGCATGGGGAATTACCGCCCCGCCAACCTCGGAATGGGGCGGTAATTCCCCATTCCGCCATGGCGGAGTCGGTAAGTTACCGGCATGGACCATGGTGCTATTAGCACCATGGTCCAACGCCAGGGTCGTAATGAGGGCCTATGAATCTAACTACTTAATTGAAAAAGTCACTGAAATGACTGAAAGATGGTCGCCTCTTTTTCACTTGTGGTGGGGTCGTCTACACACAATCAAAATGATGATTAGTCCCATCGTACTATATTCGCCTTCCATGATCCCCACTGCAATGCATTCCTCCTTTTACAAAAAACTTGAGTCTTTACTTCTAAAATTTCTTTGGAATCATAAAAAACCTGCATCATAACTAACAAACTAAAACTTCCTAAATCCTCAGTTGGAGTTAAATTCCCTAATTTCCAACTTTATCATAAAGCCTTTCCTCTAAAACAACTTTCTGTTTTTAAACATCATGAACCCCTCCTTGATAAAGCCCCACTCTGGGTTGTTATTGAACCCAGCATTATCTCTCCACTTTCCCTCTCTCATTTTCTAATTACATCTTCCTGTCCCAACATTTCTTCTTATCCATCACTTCACTTATTCAAGATCATTTGGAATAAACTCCCTGCTAATTCCTTCAATAAAATAACTCCTGAAGACTTTTTTATGGTTTAATAAACAAAATTCCACCAAGTCTAACCTTTTGACTATATACAGATGGTATATTTCAGGAATTAAATTAATCCCTTTTCCAATGATATGTACTCAGTACAATATCCTACTTCTGATCTTTCCTTTGACACTTCCTTAGTCAAATCAATCACTAAATTTCTTTCTACCTTTAAGCAGAAATCGCCTTCTCCTTTTTTAAATCTTTTAATTAATAATCCCTCTATTAAAGCTGCTAATTTTTATATGTTTCTAAATGGCCCCCCATCCCCTTATCCTCTTAATCCTAGTACTATTAGACATTGGGAAACAGACTGGAACCTTCAGCCCTCCCTAGAAAATTGGACAAAAATGTGGAAGATATATCAATCCACATCTCCTGCTGCCAAGCTCACCCAAACTTATTTTTTTATTTTTCACCAGGTTTTCTTCACTCCTTCCTGCATTGGTAAATGTATTGTTGGTGTATCCAACAAATGTTGGTCATGTCATGAATCACATTTTGATTTCATTCATTTAATCTTCAAATGTAAACATTTTCATGCTTTTTGGTCTAAAGTTTGGGTACAAATGCAATCAATTTGAACTTTACAGAACCTGGGTCACTTGCTAATCTTATGGTTGGTCCTGTAATCAATCTGGTTATTATCCAAATCTACACTCCTTCTCTGTTTAACTTGTTTATAAGCATTGCCTTACATAATATTGCATGCAATTGGAAAAATGCTACCAATCTTCCATTCAATCTTTGGTGGAATTCTATGTGCTCTACCCATCGAATAGATCGATGTCATGCCTCATTATTTGATTATATGCATACATTTAATAGAAAATGGAATAGATTTACACAGTATTTGAATATTCATCTATAATAGATACAAGTTCTGTTAGTAATCTCCTCCCTTTCCCTTCTCCTTCCCTCTTGTTTCATGTCTGGGGGTAATTCATAGAATTCGGCGCACAAGTGGCACACGCGGCTGGCGCACAGAGTGTGCATGCGGCAGTCTGCGCCAGCTGCCTGTGCCAAAACCCATTTCAGCGCACAGCGTATTCATGGATTTCAACATCCATAACCAGCCGTGGCGCAGAGCGGCGCAGCGACCCTGCAGAAGCGGCAGTAATGCCCACAACACCGCCCGTGCGGCAAAAACATCGCACAAATCTCCGACATGGCGCAAAGGCCAGTGGACCAGCATACAGCCCTCCAACCATGAAAGCGCGTGGAAAACTCCTTGCACACCCCTCGGAATACACGTACCCCCCTCGCGCCAGCGAAAACACATGTAAAAGTCCACGCGCACCCCTCGGAATACACGCACCCCACTCGTGCTAGCGAAAACACATGTAAAAGTCCACGCGCACCCCTCGGAATACACGCACCCCACTCGTGCTAGCGAAAACGCGTGTAAAAGTCCACGCGCACCCCTCGGAATACACGTACCCCGCTCGCGCTAGCGAAAACACGTGTGAAAGTACACGCGCACCCCCAGAATACACGCAGTCAGCCCATCCACCCTCCCCATGCCCCACAGGCAGCCCACACCACAGGGGGGACTTTTTCCATGCATTTTACCTAATGCTAGTGGGGTACGTGTATTCCGGGGGGGCCGCATGGACTTTTACATGCGTTTTCGCTAACGCAGGCGGGGTACGTGTATTCCGAGGGTGCGCATGGACTTTTACATGTGATTTGGCAGTGTGGGCCCTCCTGGGTGTGCCCTTTCCCCCCTCCCCATGCCCTGCAGGTAGCCCACACCACAGGGGACTAGCCTACACCCCTGGGCATGCCCCGTAGGCAGCCCACACCACAGGGGACTACCCTACACCCATGGACATGCCCCGTGGGCAGCCCACATGGCAGGATGCACTTGGGAGCACCAACACATGTCCCCCACCCACCCCCATTGATGGGCACCTGCCAGCAGGCCCCGACTCATGCCCCCACCCACCCAGCCACCCAGCAGTGACGGGCACCTGCCAGCAGGTCCCGACTCATGTCCCCCTGCACCCCCACCCACCCAGTTGTGATGGGCATCTGCCAGCAGGCCCCGGCTTATGTCCCCCTGCACCCGCACCCACCCCCATTGATGGGCACCTGCCAGCAGGCCCCGACACATGGCCCATCAAACAACATGTCCTAACAAAACAGACCCATGTCCCTAATGCCAACCCAAATCCCCCTTGCCCCCTAGTACAAGCATGCAACCATCCATAGCCCCCACTCCCAAATTACCCATGCCATGACAGTCTTAAAAGAACCACCATGGCCATGCATAAATGCACAACAGAGCCACACAGTGGCAACACATGACTGAGGCAATGTTCATTGAGACATGCACAAAACCAATGATAGAACTCAACACCAATCATGAAGTTAGAATAAATGTATTAAAAACATAATGAAGTAACAGAGGAAATCAAACTTGAAAATCAATATACGACAGATATAACCAAAAAAAATGGTAATCCAATGAAACAAAAATGAACGTCATGTTGAATAAAAAAGTGGTACATTGCCAATGTCAATAACAAAAAAATAATCCAAATAAAAGAAAACCATTGATCCATGGGAAAATTGAAAAAGAAAGTATGTACAAGTCTGCAACTATATACAATGGAAGTCCAAATGGTCCATGATCCACAAACAAAAGGAAACCTTCAAAAAAGTCAGGTGAATAAAAAACTATATACACAAAGTGGAGCAATGTCCATGAACTCCAAAATAAAAGAAAAAACAAAGGAAACCTAACACTAATGAACTATGTACAATGGCGGCTGGCAAATCCAACGGCTCACTTGTTGATGTTCCGGGCCAGGGCATCATCGAACTCCATGTCGATGTCCCGGAGGCGGGCCTCTTCCCTGGCCTCGAGGTCTTGCAGGGATGCAGTCATGGCCTGTTCCAACTCCCTGCGAGTTGCCTCAAGGCACTCAGCCTGCCTCAATGCCCTGCGCATGGAGTTATCCACCCTGACCATAGTGAGCCGTACCTCCTCCGCATCTATCCGCTGGCCCAACCACTGCCACACGGAAGACACTTCCAATCCAGGGTCCTCCTGCCCTCCGGCCGATGCCTGCCCCTGTGATGTTGAAGGCCCCGAGCCATCATGGCTCCCACCTTGAGCCTGCTGCTGCCGTGCATGTGCCCTGCTGGTCGATGCCTGCATTTCCTCCTCTTGCTGGGGTCCAGTTGTTGGGGTGGCCACCCCTGCTGGACCTCCAACTCCCGGCTGTGGCAGGGATGTGTCCTCCACCAGCCTGGCCGTTGGTTCAGGGGCAGCTCCACAGGGTGCCCAGGTGATACTTGGGCAGGAAGATGGCACGGAGGACAACTGGTGCATAGGCGGTTCAGTTGAGGAGGGGGTCGCTAGATGATCCAGCACACGGAGGAACCCAACCTGGGTGACCCGTCCTAGTAGGCCGACGTGGTCAATGAGGTATTCGAAATGACGTGCATTGTCCTCACGAGAACCCTTCACGTCAGCCCGAATACCACGTTGACGCAACGTCATCCAGCTAGGACAGGCTCAACCCGGTCCCGGATTGCCACGTCCGCAGGGAGAGGAAGGCCAGTTGTTGTTTGCGCATCCCCTCCCTGCAAACGGGTCTGGACGAAGGCATCTCTGCTGGTGCAGGATGATGCAGTCACAGGATCGGGGACAGGATTACACACAGGCACCTCCGCGGCGGTCTGTGCTGCCTCCTGTCCCTGGACTGCACCACTAGTACCAGTGGAATGCCCCGCTCCAGGCCCCGTGCGTGGCCTTCCACGGCCTCCACCTCACCCAAACTCCCCACCAACCTGGATGACTCCGTGCCATCTTCCTCCATAGGCCCCTGTGGGGGCTCAGCTGCCCCTACTGCTGCCGAGGAGTCCACCTCCAACCTCCGCCTCTTGGACCTTCCCTCGGCAGCTACGGCCTGGGACGTGGCTCCAGACTCCTCACTCCCGGAAGAGATGACAACGTGGGAGGAGAGCTGGGCCTTGCCTCTCCGGCTGGCGGTGGGATCCCTACCTATGTGCTCCACAGCACTGTCTCCGCCATCTTCATCAGTCGACGCTGCAGACAGGGAGAGACAGAACACAGGCATCAGGGCACTGTACAATGTTCGGATACACATGTCAAAGTTGCACATGAGTGGCAGTGTCAAACTTCACAGATGCCATCACACTCCCCAACACTCATATCATTTGAACCCACACACATGCAGAATTTGACAGGAATCGTGCAGCAGGCAGCAGCATCCATACACACACAACAGCATGAACATCCAAAGGTTGGCATGATGTCACAAGCAACATGGGGAGTGCCGAACACATGCACACGCACCAACAGACAGACATGCATCTGTACATATCCACCACCTGTCACAGTGCAATCATCGGCAACTATGTCACATCTGCCAATGGGGTTCCTACATGTCTGTGTCACATGGATCCATGGCGTATCACATTTGCACACATGTCAAACACACACACGCACATGTATGCCGTGCATGTACATGAAGGTGGAACCAGCATCCATGTGTCACACCCCAACCATACCATAGTACATACACAGAAATGCTAACATGTGTGCATCCCCACATGCATTCGTGCATCATGCATTTGAACACATACACCATTGATGTGCCTCACACATGACTGGGCTCATATGCAGCAATCTCATGTCACTGCACATACACATCCATACATGGGCCTTTCAAGACATATGTCCAAGCTGCACACACCTGGCACACCTCAACATGCACTGCGTCCAATCAGTACACATGGACACTTACCGCTCGACTCCGGACGGGTATGCCTCACAAGGACCTGGTTGTGAAGCACTGGGCGTATACGTTCCAGGACCCTCATCTGGTCGTTGGTAAGGCGGACCCGGCACCCCTCTGCATCCGCTGCCTCCAAGAGGCACCAGGTCTTCCTGAGGGTCCTGGACCTGAAGTCCTACCAGCACTTCCGGACGTGTCGTATGTCGCAGGCTGCCACCCCCTCCACGTTGATGGCAGCCACAATGTCATTCCAGATACTCTTTCGTCCATCATTGTCATCACGTGGTCTTCCGAAGAGGGCATCATAATGCACCAGGACTTGCTCCACCAGGATACCAACTTCTGCGGCACTGAAGCTGGTAGCCCTCTGCCTCTCTGGCTAGGGGTTGCCAGTGGTCTCCGATGGTGTTTGCCTCGACATGGCAACCCCCGAGGCAGGTGTGGGTGGGTAACTGGGTCCTGGTGCTGGGCTTTGGAGCGATGGAGTCTTCTGTTCCAGCAGGGGTGGTCACAGCAACTGGACCCCTGCAGATGGCTGACGTTCAGGCACCAAATGCCAGGGCATGTGGCCAGCAGGCAGGCAGGCAACAGCAGATGGCAGGTGGGAGTCTGCTCAGGGCTCTGGGGGGCAGGAAAATGGCCTTCTGGGCAGGAGTGTGGTCTTCCATGTGTTGTCCCGTGGCCAGCTTGATACAGAGTGATTTGGCACGTGCAAAAACAGCACGTCAGTGTGTAATTCGAGGAAAGGCCCTTAGCGCGTAAGCGCGTCTGTGACGTAACATGCATGCGGACGTTTCCCTGGCACGAGTTGAAGGTCCCATGTGGGTTTCCATCGCTCTGTACGTGCTTTTCGTGGAAAGCAGTACATGTGTTTTCCAGACGTTGGGGTTCACACGCGATTACTTCACAGCGGATACAGTGCATACCTCTTCTTTTGGCGTGGGTGTTGGCTACGCGTTCTTCTTCTACACGCAAGGCAGACGGTGTGTCACACACGCTATATACTGCATGTGTTTTTTTAAACGCATGTGGGCTACAGGTGTCGTGTATCTCTTTTTCTTGCTTTTTTGGGATGCCTGAGCGTTGCGTGACACGTCATTTCTCCTAGGGGGCCACAGGATGGGACATTCATCGTAGCTGTATATACGTGTTTGTTGGTTGCGTGCACTTTTGTAATGCGCATGGACGCTACCGCCTGCCTTACCAAAATTCAGAGACTTCGCTTTATATGTGCTATGTTGATTATAGTGCAGCCTTTGACAGCATCATAAGGACAAAACTATGGGGGGGAAACTGGAAGTGTGGGGTATTGATCCCTCATGACTTTATGTCATTAAACTACTGCATGGTGACACTTGTGTTAAGGCAAGGCTGTCTCAGGAGGGCACTTTTTCTAAGTCCTTCCCTACAAAAAGGAAATAAGGTGAAGGAGAGGCGAAGGAAAAAGAGAACGCTACGAAGCAGCAAGATGGAAAGAGAGGAGGAACAGTGGAAAAGCCAAATGGAGGAGGAGAAGACAAAAGAAAGAAAGATAGGGGTGATGGAGGTGTAGATTAGAGTCTGGTGAAACAATGAGGAGGGGAGAAAACAGGTTAAAGCCAGAAAAGAGGAAGGGGGAAGTTATTAGGAGGAGGAGGGGACTGAGGAGAAAGGCAACAATGAAGACGGATGGTCAAGATACGTACTTCAGAAGAGACTCCTTATCTGGAGGGAGAGTAGTACCCTTGATATCCCATCCAGGCATTGAGTTTCACTTCCCAAAGGCCCCAGCTGATCCTACAAAATATCTTAAAGCTTCTGGAGCCCGGACCCCATTTGCATGGCCCAAGGTAGTAAGGGCGGTGTGGCGGTTATGGCTGAGAAGTGGGAAATCCTGACAACATCTACAAAAGCCAAGCAGGCAACTTCTGCAGCCAAGAAAACGTGAAGGGCACTTACAAACCCAAAGACTGTGAGTGACTTTTTATCTGCCAGGAAAGTGGAATCTAAGGGCTAGAGGGTGGGACTGAGGTCCTGCAGAGAAGCCTGACTTGTTCTGTTGAATTCCCACAAAGCGTCCTCCCTTAAACGTAAGCCCCTAGTTTTATGGGAAGGCCCCAGGTCCTGGAGAGAAGCCTGGCACGCTTTCTTGAATTCCCACAAAGCGTCCTCCCTTAAACGTAAGCCCTTAGTTTTCTGGAAAGGACCGCAGTCCTGCAGAGAAGCCTGATTTGTTTTATTGAATTCCCACTAATAGGCCTCCCTTAAACGTAAGCCCTTGGTTTTCTGTTTCTACTAAAAGCCGTTGTGCCCTAGAACTTGGCTTCGAAGTGTCTGCTGGTCCTGCACCCGTGACAGTGCACAGAACAAATCTTCTCCCAAGAACCGAGCATAGTTAGCCAGACTATTGGAACTGCCCTCCAAGTGTTAATATATCATTGACACTAAAGTTGCTAATGCTCTTGTCTGATGGTTTTATGACAGTAAACGGTTTTGTAAATTGTGCTAAAGCTACACCGTTTGATTATCTATAAAGGCGATTGGAAAGGTGTTTTCCTATATCATACTGATCATACCCAACCAGCATGATATGCCCGAAATTACATGTGGATCAGCACATTAGAAGAAATGTGACATGCCCCATAGTAAAACTGCACATAAGACGGCCAAGCAACAATCACACAACCAGAGGAAGTCTACTGCAAACAGGCTAAGGAGTCTTTACCCCCCCCTCCCTCTTGGTGCCCATCTCCTGCGGAAGATGTTCCAAGAATACCATATAGGAATTAAACATGTTAGGCTGTCAAGCTGATAAGCTAAGACACCCCCCACAGAATTCCTACAATAACAGAAGAATTTTGAATTAATCAGAAATCCGGGAATATTAAGAAATCAAACATGTTATATTTTTTTGTATGTTTTTAGCAGTACTGCGTAGATGTAGCATACCTATGGCGTAGAATGGAAATAGACAGAAGACTATAATTCAGCATGGATACATTGTTGATTGATTTTTATATTTGCTACACTGTACAAATGAAAAAGATTTCAGTATTTCGAATTTGAAGCATTTCCAAAGAAACTGAGTGTATTGTGTTATAATACACCCTGACCATCTCCATGACCATCAGTCTGGCTTCGGAGCTGCCAGAAGCACGGAAACTGCTCTCCTGAACATCTGTGAAGACCTGCACTCCAAATTTGATTCCAAAACCCCCTGTGTACTCATCTTACTTGATCTCTCTTCGGCCTTTGACATGGTCAATCATGCCATCCCGCTCAACCGTCTCTGTGACAACTTGGGTATCACCGATCAGGCCCTGGCTTGGCTTACCGCCTTCCTCTCTGATCGACCCTCCCAGGTCCAACTTGGGTCCTTCCTCTCCTCTATCTCTATTTCTACCTGTGGTGTTCCCCAGGGGTCCTCTCTCCCTGGCTGTTCAACCAATACCTGGCTCTTCTTGCCCACCGCATTGCCGGTCTCTGCCCCAACTTTCAGTGCTATGCGGATGACACTCAACTCATTTTCAGGCTCCTTTCCACCACCTCCTCTCCTTCTCTCATCTCTGACTCCCTGTCTGCCATTGTTACGCTGACCTGGTTCCCACAGGGGTGTCGAGCGGAACTGGACAGCCACGGTCTCCACCAACGTGATGCGTAGTGCAGAGATGACTGACTGGCCCACCTAGCTTCGTCTGCTTGACCCGTAGAAGTAGTCTCCTAAAGGCGGAGAAAGGGAATTAGCCACCCGTGGATTTGAGTAATAGCCCCTCACTGCGTCCCCATTTATCACCTCTGATATTCCCGTTCACAAAGCTCACCTTATAGTTTTGAATGATGAGCTCTCCATCCTGCGAGGAACACAGGGGCGCGTTGATGGCCAGTTACTTCACTGGCTTGAGGATATTGGAAGAGTTCTAGACAAATCTTGGCTCCAAACCTCCTGGCGAAGGACCGTAAGTATATAGTTCTTAAGAGTTCAAAAATGTCTGAATAATCACTCTTGTCGAATTCCTTTGTTTATCTTGCAGCTTACACCCAAAAGAAGATCGTCTTGTGGCAGCTGAAAGCGTTCAGGTAAGAGTCTGTGTTATCCCACACTATCCGTTAAATGATGCCTAGGTCTAACTTGCTGCTTTCTCTTTTCTTACAGGTGCGGCGTAAGAAGATTTGGCGTGCTGGTGAATAATACCTCCGGCGGTAAAATCAGGTAAGTATATGGTGGCAAGAGATTGTCCTTGTTTGTTCCCTCGGCTCACCTTGTTGTTTTCTTGTCCCCCTTAGGTGCTGGAATGCGGCAACATAATGATGGAGACTGCGCCGGATCGTAGAGATCCTGCGAGGAACGGTGAGTATGGCGCGGCGCTGCTTCTGGCGATGCGACGTGCTTAAAATAAAGTCAGTTTCTGGTTCAAAGGTGCGATGAATCCGGAATCAGGTAAGAAACCCAATAATGTTCTTGTTCTAACCTTTCTTCTTCTTTCCCTTCTTTCTAGGCGCTCTGGACTCGAAGCGGGCGTGGCAGGAGGCTGGTTGCTGACTGCAGGCACGGTGAGCGTTACGCTGCAGGATGCAGAATAACGCGAAGCGTGTGCTGCTCTTCGGGCGTGGTTTAAATAGCCTCCAAAGTAGTCCCAGGTAAGTATTCCACACCCGAGTAACAAAATAGTCCCTAGGTAAAGTAGTCCCTTCCAAGCCTCACATGGGCTTGGATCTCTTGCAGCATGGTCTGCATCAGGTAAGTTTTAACATATGATCCTGGCGCCATAGGCGCCAGGACTGATGCCCTATATGAGCCTGGTGCCATAGGCGCCAGGACTGGACCCATAGAGCCCCTAACAGGGGTTGCTGGGCTTTCTCTGGGTAACATGATGCCTGCTTCCGGGGTTGATGGACTTGGTCTGGATGCCCGGGGGTAGGCATCATGACAGCCATCCAGGAGTGGTGTGCCGCCAATTATCTCTGCCTTAATGCCAGTAAAACCAAGATTCTACTCATCGGCACATCGGCTCATCTGCTCTCTCCTTTTCTGTCACTCTCTGGCTGGCCTCTCTTGGCGCTCTTCCTGCTCCCACCTGTGTGGCTAAAAACCTCAGGTCATCTTCGACTCCACACTTTCCTTCTCTCCTCACATCTCTGATGTCTCTAAGAAGTCACACTACCAGCTGCATCTCCTCAAAGTTATTCTTCCTTTCCACTCCTTCCCCCGGAAGCTCACTGTATCCAGAGCTCTGGTTCTCTCTAGGCTGGACTACTGCAATAGCCTCTTTCTAAATCTGCCTGCCTCTACTCTCTGCCCTATGCAACTCATCCAAAACAGGACTGCAAGACGTGTCCTTGGCCTCAAGCCCAGGGATCGTATCTCTCTAGGACTGAAATCTCTGCACTGGCTCCCAGTGGCAGCGAGGATTAAGCTCAAAACCCTTGGCATTGTCCACAAGGCCTCCTGGGGCCTGGGACCTCAATACATTCAACTCTCTCTTCTGAAATCTCTTCCTTCTCAAGCTCTTCGCTCATCAGAAACCAACACCCTCAGGGTCAGTCGCTTCTCCAAGCAGCGAGTTGGTGGTAGATCTCTTTCTTCTGCTGGGATCTCCCTCTGGAACAGCCTCCCTGCCTCTCTGAAACTTGAGGAGAACCATCTCCGGTTCCAGAAACACCTCAAGACCTTCCTCTTTACTTCTTTTTTCTCTCCTCCTCTGCCCTGCTGATCTCCTGGCTGAATTATAAAACTGCACTGGTTACCCTCTGATCTCAGGCCCAGGTCCCCCCCCACCTCCTCCGTCAGTTGCACACACCTGCACTGCCTCTCTGGCAACCCTGCTTTTGGTGACTGTTTCTGTATCCCGACACCCCCTACTAGCACTTGACACCTGATGTCTGCACTTACACCTTTGCACTTGCCGCCAGCTGGCAGCACTTTTATTTATTGTTTTTATTTATTTTACTGCTATCCTACGTACTGCCCTCCTCCCTCTCCCCCTGCACTTTTCCCCTTCCCCCCACCCCTGCACTTGCGCAATATCAATGTCACCTGGCCAAGTAGGATCGCTGCCTCTGCCTTCCCTCTGTTTCCCCTCCCTTGCCTCGTCGTGCCATGAAACACTTGTGTATAGGCACGTTATAAATGCCATATCATATCATATAATATAATGTATGGTCAACAGTCCAGGGGAAAACCTTTGTATTTTTGAGAGTTTAAAGACCCAATGTGTATCTTTAGTCCTCATTGCCTATCGTTAAATAGGAAGTGGGTATCCTTTTGGATTGCCTGTGTCTGGAAACCTTTTTTGTGAGATTCATAGCATACTTAGTTTATGGTTTTGTAGAACCTTAAATAGACTCTGAAGAAGTTTGCTGATGTTCAGCACTTTCCCCTTCTCTCTCCCCAGCACTTGCGCGTTCTCAATATCACAGGGCCTAGTAAGATTGTTGTTTTTTGTTCTCCTTTGTTCCCCTCCCTTGCCTCATCGCCAGGGGTCAAGTCCTAAAAATAAAAGTGGAGGGACTCATCAACAAACGCAATGGGATGTGATGTCACCATGAATTAGCATATCAAAGTGAAATGTGCACATTTCATTAAATTAGCTTTGCACACCCAGCCAAATTTCACAGGACGAATGGCATTTGCCTTTCATAAAATCAACACACACACACACAACCAAGAGAGGATATTTTCTTCTAATAGTGTTTTTGAAAATGTTAAAAGGTGTGCATGTTTTAAACTCCAAGAACCAATACACATTTTTTACCCTGGAACTTTCAGTACCGAAATGGGACATTTCACCTTTAGTTGTTTTTCATCGGGTTATATAGTGCAGTGGTGAATTGTCCGGCTTGCAAACCTGACGACTGTAGTTTGATCCCTGAGGTCGGCTTTAATTAAGAAATTCAAAGAAGCCATTCAATGTTTATCATTTTAGCTGGGGGGGGGGGCTGAGTGCACCCTCTGAAAAAAGTGGGTGGACTCTGTCCACCCGTGTGTACTCTCGACTTAAGCCCTGCTCATCGCGCTCTAAAACACATGTGTATGAGCACGATACAAATAAAATATCATATCATACCATATCATAACATGTTTCCCGTAAGTCTCTTCCAACTTGTTATGTGAGGGTTTCAAGACACTGCTCCTGCTGGACAAAAGGGGGTCAAGGTCATCATGGAATTCTTACAATGGTTATTTTGGTGGCCAATTTTGCCTGCTGCTGTATGCTGGAAAGCGCTCTCATATCCTTGCATCAGAGTCCGAAGTGCCTGTTGAGACTGTTGGAGATGCATGAAATAATACTAGTAGAGTGTATATTGCAGAGCTATCCTATTCTCAATACTGCTTTAGGGTTGTAATTGCAGTGACTAACTCCTTTGAAGCAGCTGCGCATTGCTTATGGACTGACTTGCAGTTTTTGGTGGAGATTTCTTGTTTCCATTATCTTCCTCTGAAGTTTACTTCTGATTCAAGCTTGTAGTATATGTAAAGGTTTTGAGGAGTGACTTGTTAGGCCCTGGAGGTGGAGTGGGACCTCTCCGGTAGCAATCATCCGCAGACAAATGGCCAGACAGAGAAAGTTAATCAGAGATTGCAACACTATTTGGCTTGTTTTGTAACTGGCCGGCAGAATAATTGAAGAGTATTACTTCCCACTGCTTTTGAATATAAATGTGTGCTGCTTGGGTTTTGCAGTCTTACTTATGGGACTTTTTCTGTGGGCAGCAGAAAACCTAAAGTATCATTACTGAGAATCTTAATGAATGGAAGGCCAAGCAAACATTTGCTGATGCTTCTTGTAGTCTTGCAATATCTTCTACTAAAGGAGGCTGTGGTGCGTGAGGAAAAATAGGTGTAACCAACTGTAAAGAAAATTTTCATAATACAGGAATGTCTTCGGACTTTGCTGTAACATCAGAAACCAGTAATGGGCGCTCAAGCAAAGGAACATTATACAAAGTCTGCCAAAGCAGATGAAGTTGCCATGTCCCAGTCCCTATAGACAATGCCAATGTGAATTAGCTGCTGAAAAGAAGCTAGAGCAGAGGTGCAGAGCTTGAAACCCATCACCTTCGACAGAAGATGAAAGAGTGGCAGGAAAGAATTTACGGGTGGGAGGTCTTAGCAATAATATAGGAAAGGTTTTCATCCAAATCGGTTGTGGCAAGCATGTCATGTCCCTAGCGAGTGGAGAAAATGTCTGTCAGTGGGAACTTGTGAGGGGGAAGAGGAGGGGCATGGCAAAGACACAGACTCATCCACTCCGGCGCCTTTGATGGGAGGCCCCAATTCTTTGATATCTTTGCTGAACAGTCTATGGTCCTTAAAGTGCCCACCAGACTGTATATGTACGGCACTAGTATCATCTTTTAAGGTGTCATGACAGATATCTGCAAAGTGTGGACATATCTACCTCTTATTGGAAATCTACAGGCAGCGAAGTAGCACAGTTGATTAAAGGGTGAGATGGACACCCTCACAGCATTAATGTAGGCCTTGGCCCCAATTGGAAGTTTGGCGGCATTTCCTGGGGAAATACTGCCAACATTGTTTACAGTTTCCTCTCGCATTTCACCACAGAACTGAAGATAGATCCTCCAGATTACCAAATGGTGCTCTTCTCCACTATGGAGTGCCAAGTAGATCCTCCAGATTACCAGCTAGTGCTATTCTCCACTATGGAGTTTCAACTAGATCCTCCAGATTACCAGCTAGCGCTATTCTCCATCATGGAGTGTCAAGTAGATCCTCCAGATTACCAGCTGGCGCTCTTCGCCATCATGGAGTGCCAAGTAGATCCTCCAGATTACCAGCTGGTGCTCTTCTCCATTATGGAGTGCCAAGTAGATCCTCCAGATTACCAGCTGGGGCTATTCTCCATTATGGAGTGCCAAGTAGATCCTCCAAATTACCAGCTGGTGCCCTTTGACATCATGGAGTGCCAAGTAGATCAACCAGATTACCAGCTGATGCTATTCTATGTTATGGAGTGTCAAGTAGATCCTCCAGATTACCCGCTGGTGTTATTTTCCATTATGGAGTGCCAAGTAGATCCTTCAGATTACCAGCTGCCAATGGACTCCAGTGGGATTTCCAAGAATTACCTTAGTGGCAATTCTGCCAGTGGTAATTTCTCCAGTTTTTGAAGGTAAAGTGAAGGCAATAACTAATTTTCCAAGTGCTGGAGGTATTTCCTCCACTTCCTCTCCAAACTTGTAGTACAGCAGTCAGTAAAAGTGGCAGTCATTCTGTTACTGCCTCACCACACTCGGTATAAGGTGCCTTGTTCCTGCTCCTGAATCTATTTCTCTTCGTAGAACAAAGAAAAGCCTGTCCAGTAGGTATTCTGGAGGCAAATTATCATCACCCCTTCCCCTTTAGCCAGATGTCTCCCGGTGGTCGCAGTTACCAGAAATTACAATAGTTTAACTTTCTGCCAAGCATTCAAGTGCTGCAGGCCTGAGATACACCTTCTTTTGGCGTGTCGGTAGGGTGACCAGATGTCCCGGTTTTCCTGGGACAGTCCAGGGAAATCGCTGTCCGTCTGCAAGGGTGGGTGCCCAAGGTCTAGGTTTTTTCCAGGATCTGATTTCGAAATCCCGAAATCAGGTCCCGGCACAACTCTAAATGCATGAATGGGGGCATGAAAAGCATTTCACGCCCCCATTTCCTCTCCCTTCCCCTCCCAGGCCACTTTCCTCCAATAAGAGGGGTGTGCATGTGAGTACACCCGCTCCGCGCCCCACCATCCCCACAACAGGCCAGCGACATAGAAGTAGGACTATATTTTTTATTTTTATTTGTCGGGCGTAGGCTCAAGCCCAGCCAGGCATGCGCGTGGTGCAGCAATTAAACACAGAGCTGGAGCGAATCAACTGTACGTCCTCTTTATTTCCCATCAACTTTCACTCTGCCTGACCCCCTCCCCCGCCCGTCACTTCCCCCCCAACGTCACTTCCCTCCCTCACGAGCCCGCCCCCCCGTAACTACGTAAACGTCAACGTGACATCTCCCCCCTTTTTAAACAGTCACCAGGTTCTTCTCAACAGGTGAATGTCTGATGGGGTTTGCTAACCCATTTCTTCAATCCAGTGGCGCGGCCTGCTTCGAACTCTCTGGGGATGTGCGCTCGCCGGCTCTGGGAGATTTCCACTAACCTCAATCTCGAAGCACCCTTCGGGGTCCACCTCCTCAGGGTCTCTCTGGTCATCCTGGTAGGGATCATCTGATGCATAGTCAATGGGAATGGCCACGCGTCCGCTCAATCAGCGCAAGCCCAGCGAGGGAATTCCTTTGAAGTGTGAGGAGTTTCGTGTGACGGGTCCGGCAGTGCCTTGAGCCGTGATCATGGATCCCTGCTTCTGGGTGACCAACAGAGGCTCCTCCTGGAAGACCGAGGTGTGCTTGTGGGTTTGAGGTTGCTTTACCGCTACGTCGCCCACTTCGATCTGAGATACTCTCGCCCCTCGCCGTTGGTCAGCATACTCTTTCATGCTTTCCTTGGCGGCTTCGTCTCGCTCTCGGAGATCTTTGGCAAGATTTTCAGGCAGACCCATTGATTGAGCTTGCGGGATTCTTGTTTGAATGTTTCTTCCGAACATCACCTCGGCAGGGGTCCTCCCCTTGGTGCTGTGGGGAGTGCCCCTGTAGTCACTCATCAGCTGATTGAGCACCTGTTCGTATGGCTGGCTTGTGAGCTTGGCTATTTGAAGAGCCCTCTTCAGGTTGGCCATGAATCGTTCTATCATTCCATTCACCTGGGGCCATAGTGGTGTTATCTTCCGGTGATGGAAACCAAGATAGTTCGCGAATTGGGTGAAAGGATGCCCATTGAATGGGGGCCCATTATCGGTCTTGAGCACCTTTGGGATACCATAGGCAGAGAATACACGGTCAAGCGCTGGTATGACGTGGTGGGCTGCTGTTGAGGATATGAGTTGTATTTCTGGATATCGGGAGTATTCGTCCATCACTGCCAGCACGTATTTCCCTCCTTCAATGGGCCAGAAGAAGTCGGCAGCTACGGCTTCCCATATGCCTTGGGGAAGCTCCAACATCCTTAAAGGTTCAGGGTGTCGGTTGGGCGTGATGAGGCAGCATGTGGGACATGATTTTAGAGCTTCCTCCACGGTAGATATGCTGGGGAACCACACCTTTTGGCGCAGCATGTGCCTGGTTGACACTATCCCTCGGTGGTTCTCATGTGCAAGCTCAATGTCTTTTGCTCCTAGGGAGGGCGGGATCACTAGCTTGCAGTCTTTCAGGAGTAGGTGTTCGTCGGACAAGGCCAGTTCGTCCTTCACCTGCAACAGCCGTTCCACTTCGACGTGCACTTGATCTCCAGCAGCTCTCCCCCTTTCTCGGGCTCTCCTCCACATGCCAGACTCCAGGCCTTCACAGATGATTTGGCACGCCAGATCGTTCTCGGTCTCACAAGCCACCATTGCTATGTCTATCCCTTCCGGAGTGGTTTGATGAATGAGGTATTGTAGATACTGTCGACTATGGAGGGTTCTGGCATGCATCCCTCCCGTGGCCTTCTGGACAAGAAGTCCGCTGAGCTTTCACCCTTTCCTGGCCTGTGCACAATTTCAAAAGCATAGTCCTGCAGCCGGAGTCCTCATCTGGCTATCCGAGGTGGCATCTTTGCCTGGGGGTTCCCGTACAGGAATAGCAACGCTTGATGATCTGTGACGACTCTAAATGGCTTGCCATGAATGAAAAGATGAAAATGTTCGCAAGCCCATACCACCGCAAGGCCTTCCTTCTCTGCCTGCGACTATGCTTGCTCCGTGGCAGAGAGGCTTCGGCTGGCATAGGCGACTACATGTGTCCTTGAAGGGTCTTTCGCGTCCACTTGCGCCAGGATGGCTCCCAGTCCCACAGGGCTGGCGTCTACTGTCAATTCAGTGTGGCGGCTGGGGTGGTAGTGTGACATGTTTTCGGCTTTTGCTACTCTTTCTCGGATGGTCTTGAAGGCCTTTTGACACTCTTCTGTCCAGCAGGAAGGTGGCATCCTGCCTGGTTAAGAGGCTTAGTAGCTCGCTTACTGTCGCAAAGTCCTGGATGTAGCGTGTGCAGTAACTAGCGAGCCCTAGAAACAACTACAGCTCCGAAACATTTGCTGGGGGTGCAGTGTCATTGAGTGCGCCAACCTTGTTCGGTATCTGGGGTCATGCCTGATTCCAAAAAGATCTGTCCAAAGAACTTCAACGTGCTCTTCCGGAACTCGTATTAGTCCTGATTGAGTGTGAGGTTCGCTGCGTCCAGTGCTTTGCACACCTTCATGAGTGCTTCGTCGTGCTTGTTGGTGTCAGCGCCTAAGACTAATATGTTGTCGGTATAATTAAGACAGTTTGGTATATGTTTGATGATGTTGTGCACCCCGGCTTGGAATATTTCGGCAGCCGATAACATGCCGAAGCTTAGTCTTTTATAGCGAAAGAGACCCAGGTGCGTGACAAAGGTGGTGATATTCCTGCTCTCTGGACTCAGAAAAAGGTGGTGGTAGCGTTTCCGTAGGTCGAGTTTGGAACAGACTTTGACCCCGTTAAGGAGGTGAATCATGTTTGATATGTGTGGGGCTAGGTGCCTTTCCCTCTGTATCGCTTGTGTAAGAGGATTCAATTCAACACTACAGCTAAGTCAATGCCTAGTCTGGGATACTGAATGGAAACCCTTATTGATATATCTTTATGTCCAGTTCATGCGTTCTGGATGACTACCCCTATATAACACCCCTCTCTTGGACTCCCCCTGACCCCACTGAGCCAAGAAGTAGTTCTGTTTTGCAAGTTAAAAGGTTTATTTGATAATTTAAACAATAGATATATATATCACACTTTATAATAATTTAATAATTGAATATCACACTGAATCTGAGCAGTAATCAATAATGGATAGTCTGGCACTAGCACACTTCTTTATAATCAATGATGAGTAGTTATAGGATGGATAAGATAGCAACAATACTTTATGGTTTCAAATGGATGCAAGGTGGAATGAAAATGCAGTACAGAAAATACTCAATATGCGTTCAACAAAACAATGTAATCACTTTTCTCTGGCAATCCCCTCCCCCCTTTATGCAATGCAAGGAAATGGAAGGAAAGCACACAGTTCTCAGAAATGCAATCAAATGTAATTCAGTTCACCCCAGCAAGCTTAGACTACAGATCGGAGTTTTAAACACAGGCCCAAAATGTTTTTACATGTGCTGGCAATGAAGTGAAAAATATGCTAAAAGGCTTTTAATTCCCTCTTGAGGTTCAGGGTGAGTGGTATCAAGTTAATATTAGTCCAGGCTCACTTTAGCAAGGATCTAGGGTGTAACTAGCAGGTTAAACGAATTTTTGGCAACTGAAAGCAAGAAAACTGCTGTTTTCACACGTTGAGAAATTTGCAAATCGCGGCAAATTCGCGAGTGCGTTTTTTGCGATTGCGGAGATATGAGCGATTAAATAAAGGTAGTTTTTCGGATTTGGAATGTTAAAATTCAAAGTGACAAGTGCAGCTTGCAACTAGAAAATGACAGGTGACAGCTTTACAAATGACAGGTGACAGTTAGGAGACAGTTCTACTTAGATTAAAATAGATTGAATTAGATTATTTTAACTAAGAGATTGGTTCTGCACAGTCTGCTAGGTACTCACAATATATTTCTGAAATAAATGGGCCTCACCACGGATCTGGTCAGGTTTTAGACTGGACTCTGGTCTGGTCTCTGCACTTCACAGTGATCTGGGTCAGCTCTCTCTCTCTCTGGATTCTGGAGATTGATGGATTTGAAGTCTGGATCTTTCTGCACAGCTTTCTCTAGAGATTGATGGAGGTAAAGTATGGATTTTCCCGGCAGAGCGTCCCGCAGCAAATGGATTTGAAGGTCCCTATCTGTCCTGACTGTCTGCTTTTATGTGTTTTGAAAATGGGTGTGTGTGCAGCATCACTAGCCAGCCCCTTTCCACTTGTCATTGGCCACTTCATCCGCTTCCCCTTGATTGGGGGAATGAAATGAAGTGTCATCATGATGAGGTCTGTTTATGGTACAGAGAACCCACCCCTGTCAACTTTACACACAATCTATATTTGCTCAAAAAACATATTTGCACAGGTACACATTTGTTTAAAATTACATGCACCCTTCACATATCACAGGAGGTATACCCTGTCCAAATCTGCTCTTCCTGGGAGCTTGCATTCAGAAATGGCGACATTTGCACTTTTTAACTGGTTTCGCAATATCGGACATTACCCCAAATTTACACACATGTGCGCAAGGAGTATGGACATTAATTGATGAAGTGTCAGATTTTTAACATGCATACATTTTAAGTAATACCCTCTTAACTGCTAGTTTGCCCCCAGAACATCACACAAATTGGAGTTTGGGCTTGAATTGAAGGTACATTTTTTAAATTAAGGGTCTCAAAGTTATACATTTCTGTCATTTGATTACAAAGAGTTATCAGTGTTTCTGTAAAATATATATTTTGCTTTCAATTCAGTTCTCAGAGTGTTGGAGTCCGCCTCCAAGACTTGGGTGGGTCAGTCACATGTGTCTTCTGGCAGGCAGGCCTTTGTTGACAGGAAACAGTCAAAATCAACATATCCTATTCAATTGCAAGAGCCTATTGTGTGGTCTCCAGGAGGCTCCCAGCCAGTCTGGCTTCTATCAATCAAGAGGTCATGTGAGATTCTAACTCCTGGTGTGAAGCTCTGGAGGTGAGAGGGTTTCCCAGGCTTCAGGCCTCTGGGAACAGCATGTGGCTAATTTTTAATTAAAATGCAGCCTTTGAAGTCAGCTGAGTCAAATCCCTTTGTCAGCAACTGCACTCAGTCCCCCTGTCAGAGTTTAGACCGCTAGTGCCGCCTTGAGGATTTTGTTGGTACTGCATGCAATTTTGGGATCTTTCTTGGATTAATGCATTCTAAACAGGAATGGTTCTTCCATGGTAGTAAATCCTTGCTTAACATTGTTTTGATGGGGCTCCTTACAGTAAAATGGTTATGTGGAACCCCACAAAAGGGTTAAATCTTTAAAGTGGTCCAATGAGTCACGATTTCAGCAACTTTTTGACATCAGTAACAGTGGATTTTGTTAACAAAGATCTTTCTTTACACTGGTGGGTGGAAAGTTAGGTAACCATTTTGGGTGTGCGCACAAACTGCGTGGTTCTCCTGGATTCTGGCGCACTTGTGGGCTTTTTGGCCATCTTGGATTATCTAAGCCCACAGCACCAAATGTTGCAGCATGATAGCTCAAACGTGGGTCAGGACACCCAACAGATCCCCCCACGTGACTGCCCTTTGAATTTGAGTCGATGGGGAGTCGGGTGCACAAGGGTTTTGACCCACGCACTGGTCTGTCCGCATAATCTTCTTCCAATTCTGCAAATGGCACAGTTCAGCATCTTTTCCTCCATCCGGTACTGATCGATCGGTTCTCCTCGCCGGTCCTGATGGGAATATTGGGCGGTACCCCGGGCCCGTTGCGTCTCTGCTCCCGGTCTCCGGATCGTCCTCCTTGGCCCGTCTCCAGGTTTTCTTTCTCCTAGGACGACAAAGGAAGAGCGGCAATACCTATTCATGGACATTTCTTCCCCACCATTGATATAGTGGGGTGGCATATGAATTTTAGAACTCAACAGATATGCACATGCACATTTTTTTTAAATTAAGAGACAGAAACACATAAACTTGAGAAACACAGAATTTAATAGGCTATATGTAGGATCTTTTAAGTTAGAACTGAATTAATCTGAGACAGTACCCTCTAGGATTCCAGAGGATTCCTCCAGTTGTTGCAGAGTGTGCCTGGGATGGCAACACTTCAACTGGTTAATGTGGACCCACTTGTCTTCCCCCTCTGCCGAACCGCCTTTGGGGATGCGGATCTTGTAGGCCACAGGGGAGATTTTGTCTATAATCTCAAAGGGTCCCTTCCATGTAGGCAAAAATTTTCGCTGTTTGGCCTGGTTCCTTTGGAAATTGTATAGATAGACCCGGTCCCCAACCTGATATTCCTTCCTGGAAGTTTTCAGGTCATAGTGGGTCTTCATGCTATCAGCTGATCTTTCTAGATTCCGCTGAGCATAAGCAAAAGCATGTTGAAGGTGTTTCCTTAAATTCTCCACATACTCATGAGTTGTGGAGGCATTTATTAGTGTCTGCTCTTGGGTCCTGTAGAGCAAATGCTGAGGAAGCACCATTTTGCGCCCAGTCATCAACTCAAATGGTGACATTTTGGTTGCAGATGAAGGGGTAGATCTGATGGCCATTAGGACCAGAGGTAATCGGATATCCCAACTTGGCCCAGAATCTGCCACAAACTTCTTTAATATGCTCACAATGGTTCGGTTATATCTCTCTACTGCCCCAGAAGAAGCTGGCCGGTAAGCAATGTGTAGCTTTCTCTTGACCCCCAGTATCTCCCACATCTTTGTCATCACTTCACTGGTGAAGTGGCTACCTCTGTCTGACTCAATCCTTTGAGGTAGACCAAAACGGGAAAAGATGTGGTTAATCATCAGGGCAGCTGCAGTTTCTGCCTTGCAATTTTGGGCTGGGAGACATTCCACCCACTTGGTAAACAAGCATGTCACAGTCAACATGTACTTATTCCCCCTAGCAGAGCGAATCACGGGGCCTACAAAGTCGATTTGTAAATCTGACCATGGCAGTGTCATCCCCCTCTTTTGGAGAGGCGCACGGTGCGTGAGGGATGATGGCTGAAACTGTGCACACACAAGACACCCCTTCAAGTATTGGTCGAGGTCCTGCCCCATGTGTGGCCAGTATGCAACCTCTCTTAAGATTTCCAGTGTTGTGTGAAACCCCCTATGACCGGCGGTGGCCGCATCATGGGCGTGACTTAACATCAGGCTTCGGAATGAGGTAGGAACCACCCACTGATCGTGGCCAGCTTTGGATTTCCTTACCAGCAAACCGTCTTGGATCCGGAACATTTTTGGACATTTCATCAACACCCTTAGGTCCTCTTTCCCAATGTAATCGGTATCCGTCAGGGGAAAGTTCTCAGGGTCCTCAAGGTGCTGGTAAAATTTACCAATTATTGGATCCCCCTTCTGAGTTGTAATCAAATCAGCATCAGGGGTCTCCTTACTCCATTGTGCAATTGAAAGGTCGTTGTGAGCATTTGTCTGGGACCTAGTGATAGCAGTGACCTGGATTTCCCCCAACAGGGACTCAATCTCAATTAGATCCCCTTGGATGGCCCCGGTTTTGGCCAGCTGATCAGCTAAGTCATTTCCAGTTTTGTCTGGTCCCTCTACTTTGGAATGACCCTTGATCTTTTTCCAATAGATGGTCATCTCATTCGAGGTGACCAGATCATCAATGTTTTGGATCAACTTCCCATGTTTCAAGGGTTTGTTGTTAGCACATAACATGCCTCTGGTTTTCCAATTAACCAGGTGCTCCACGAACCCGTTCCGTACATAATCCG
The DNA here is from genome assembly GCF_040938575.1 of Ambystoma mexicanum. Taxonomy (NCBI): domain Eukaryota; kingdom Metazoa; phylum Chordata; class Amphibia; order Caudata; family Ambystomatidae; genus Ambystoma; species Ambystoma mexicanum. Next base: position 1,539,587,611 of record NC_090932.1, read on the forward strand.
AATCTGTGATTATGACCAGTTCGTGGAGTTGATGCTGGACAGCAGTGAGGATGGCCTGATGCACGGCCATCAATTCTGCCACCTGACTACTTCGGGGACCAATTTTGTATCCAGCGGAGGGTTCTGGGGACTCATTCACCCATGCATTCCCTACGCCAGCCACCAGTTCTTTCTCCCCGTCGTTGTCAACATGGTAAGAGCATCCATCCACATAGACAGTGGGCATTCCCTCACACTTGTCCTCTTCAAAGACTTTGTGTGGGGAATTAAGGTATGCCTCTGTGTTGTCCTTGATTTTTAGACTTTCGTCCTCGAGACAGTTTTCTCTGGCACAATCATGCAAGTCAGCCAGACCTTGCGCGAGGGGACTCTTCTTGTTTTGGCCATATCTGACCTCCACAGGAAAGCCTTGCATTGACAGAATCCATGAAGTAATTCGGGAATTACTCACATTTCCGGCCCGGATTCTATCACTTTGGAGATATTGCAGAGGCTGGTGTGGAGTCTCCACTATGATGTGTTCCCCCTGGATAAACGGGCGGTAATTCTTCAATGCCCACACCGTGGCCAGGAGTGCCTTCTCACAATCGTTGAATTTTTCCTCCACAGAGGATAAAGTTTTGCTCGCATAGGAGATTACTTTATTGACCTTGTCATGCTTTTGGTATAATACTCCCGTCAAGCACGTATTACAGAACCCCGTCTCCAGGAAGAACTCCTTGTTTCTGACAGGGTAAGCTAGGCAAGGCGCTTGTGAGAGGCTTCTTTTGAGTTGTTTTACTGCCTCGGCTTGTTCTGGACCCCATTCCCACTTGACCCCCCCCTTCAGGAGATGAATCAGGGGTCTGGTGATCTCTGCGTAGCCCTCAATGAACTTTCTGCTGTAATTAGTCAGTCCAAGGAGGCTCCTTAGTTCCCGCAGAGTTGTGGGGTCCTTCAGTTTCTGAAGTGCTTCCACTTTCTTTTCCTGGGGACAGAGACCCTGAGGAGTAATCTCATGCCCCAAGAAATTAACACTGGTTCTACACCACTGTGCTTTCTGAAAGGAAAGTTTTGCTCCGGCGGCCCTCAACTGGGTCAGAACATAACGGATCTCCGCTATGTGTTCCTCCACAGATGAACTTTTGATGAGGACATCATCTACATAAGCCAGGTTACCCCTCGCACCCAGGTCGGGCATGGCCTTATGTAGGAAAATGTTGAACTCATTACCGGAGTTAAGGTATCCGAAGGGAGTCCGGGTCCATGTGTACTGCTGGCCCCCAAAGGTAAAAGCCAGCTTGTATTGGTCCTCCCTACTGACAGGCACAGTCCAGTATCCATTGGTCAGGTCTATTGCAGTGAATACCTGTGACCCCTGGATCTGGGCCAGCCCTTGGTCAATGTAGGGCAGAGGCCATCGGGAAGTATGGACCCGTTTGTTGAGCTCCCTGAGGTCGGCGCAGAGTCTCCACTGGCCGTTTGGCTTCAATATTCCCAGCACCGGATTATTGAAGGTGCTGTGGACTGGACGGATTATTCCCCGGGACTCAAGGTTCTTAATTATTTCAGTAAGGGACTCCATTGATGCGAGAGGCAAGCGATATTGCTTCACAAACACAGGAGTCATGCCAGGGTCTGTGGGGATTGTTGTTGTGTGGATGTCAGTGCGACCACAGTCATATGAGTCTACCGCAAAGAGATCTTGGAAATCCAAGAAAACTTGTTTCAACTTTTGCTTTTGTTCCAGAGTCACACAGGCATCAGCTAGGTTGACTCTCTCTTCCACCATCTGCCTGAAGCCTGGAAAGACTTCTGGTTTGGCTATTTCAGCGGCCTCCTCCAGCTGGGTGGAGAAGTCCCTGGTCAGAGTGCTGATTTGGACTGGAGGCTTCAGGTGGGAAAGGCAGCCCTCATGGACCTGGAAAATCACCTCATCCCTCCTGAAGTCACAAGTCACATCTTCCTTACCATAGGGGCAGGAAGTGTACACCAGGAGGTGCCCCCCATGCCGGGTAAAAATCCTGTCTGGTGTTGTATTGTCATCACTGTCACTGTCAAAGCAGTCCTTGGGGATTGGCCCTAACAGTTCATTACCTAAGTCTATGGAAAAATGTCGGTCATCAACCGCCATTCCAATAATGGTGCCTGCGGCTAGAGTAATACTCTTTAAGTCGCTGTTATCCACCTCTATTAGAATGGTGTCATGTTCTATGTTGACCAATGGTGTTGGGTTTACCCCCAACCCTTGCTGTTGGAGAGAAGCGTTTAGATGTATGTAAGCATCAGGGTTTTGCAAATATTGTCCTCTTTTAACTTTCACTTCCAGGGAGAATTGTCGGGTCCTTTCTGGGATGGTGACTTCCTCTTTAATCTGAATTTCAACTGCATAAGGTAGCAATTGAGCTGACCTAAATGCTTTTTCTGGATCATCAAAGCCCATGGGATTATCCGCTAATCGGGACCAAGCTTTGAAGTTTATTAGGTCCAAACTAATGGCAAAGCGATTGAGAATGTCACTGCCTAAGTAAAAGGTGGCAGTGACGACTCGCACGACCCAACAATTATGGACTATGCTCTTGTTGCCAATGGAGATTTTGAGCATACACCTGCTTGGCAGGAGATGTTTAAAATTGGGTGCTTCCAGGTCCATTTCCCATTTGTCTATCAGTTTGAAGGTGGGAATGGCTGGATCTTTTGGGAGTTGGCGGAAATTGGCTTCGCTGATGAAGCTCTTACCGTTGTTCACACACACTCGAGCGAGAACAGAGTCCTTCCCATCATTTAATTGGACAGGGATGAACAACTGCTCTCCAATTTGCTGAATATCAGCCAGGCTCTGAGCTGATTTCACATCTTTCTGGACTATAGGAGTGGGAGTTTCTGATTGTGGATTAGTATAGAATTTCAGAGTGTTTCCTTCCAGCGTGGAGTACCACTTTAGACTGGAAGGAAGGTTGATTTTCAGAAATAGAGGGGACCCTCCATCACCAGTCTGTTGTCCTACTGCTATTACTGTCACGTCTGGAATTTGGCTATTCTGGAAGTGAAATTCTACTTGGTCAGGTTTTTGTTCAACCATGTGGCAGGTGCCGTTTAAACTAACATGGTTGACACTCTGTTTTAATTTTATTGGTCGGCTAGTCTGGGTCCAGATGACCTTGTTTACGCAATCTATTAAGGGTGACAACCTCCTCAGGAGGTCATTCCCTAGTAAACAAGGGGTGCCCTCTGGAGTCACAACTATGACCGGGTGTTTCAACTTGTGTCGCCCAATTTTAATGTCCAAGTGTGCCGTCCCCTCGACGGGAATTTCCTTCCCGTCAAAGTTCTGGAGTTGTCCAGGAAGTGAGGTGAAAGGAATTTGGTAATTCCCTCCCCTTCCTGCATTCAGTTCATCAAAGGCCCTTCTGGACAGAAGGGTAGCTTGAGATCCCGTGTCCACCAGTGCCAAAATTGTACCCTGTCCCTGTACTTGTACCGGGGCATAATATCTTCCCTCCTTCTCCTCAAGGGGGCACAGATAATGCACATTTTTGGACAACTGGTGGGCTAACTTTCTGGTTTTGGACATTACAAGAGAAGAAATTTGGGCAGACTCCTGTGGTGAGCCTTGGGAATCTGAAAGAAAAAGTTGGCAACTGGAGACCAGAGCCATTGTGGGTTCCCCTGGCTCCGGTTCCGGGCCGCCCGCCCCTTTTTGGAGGCAGTCACCAGGATGGGTTTGAACCAGGGGATTTTCTTGCTGTTGGTTCTGGGATGAGATGGTGGGCGGCGGTAGCTCAGTCTCCACATCTCCCCAGTCTGGATTTGCATCCCTAGGGACCCATTTTTCTTTGGGAGGAGTTGCCCCATCTCTGACGGAGAAGATCCTTTTCCCAGGATCCTCTGAGGATCCCTCTCCCTCAAATTGGAAGATCTGTACCTCCTCCTCAAACTGAGTCTGTTTGGGTCTTTTGTTTCTCCTACCACCCCTCTGCTCCTTAGGAGGCAGACTTTCAGGGGCAAGAGATTTTGGTTCCGGTTCCTGGGTTTCCAGGGGCTGTTTACAAGTGAGGAAGGAAGCTTCCTCCAAGGCTTTACACCCCCCTTCCCTTTGTGCCTCCTCCCTGGGAACCGGAGAGTTATCGGGGTGCTGCCCCCGTCATTGTTCTGGAGCACCAGGTCCAGAGTTGGGTGCATTCTGCGCCGGCATGCCGATCTGAGGGTTCTGCTGAGCCCTCAGTATGTGACCCAGATCCCGCGCCATGCTTTGAACCTGGCGCTCTAACTGGGAAACCCGCTCAGGCTGATACGGGGCCCTGTTTTCTCCCCTGGGCTGATCCCGGGAAGGGTAGCTATCCCTTCTTTGGTAGTACCCCTGGTTGGGAAGATTTGGATACCCCTCCACCCTTGGCCTCCCCTCTCCCGGATTCGGTTGTCTGGGCTCAGGGAATTGGGGAAAGAAGGATGGATGATTTTGGGGCTGGAAGTTGGGTGGATACCTGGGGAAGAAGTTCTGCCCAGGGTTTGGAGAATTTCTGCCCTCCAATGGGAAGTTAGGAGGGAAGTTCCCTGGGTTAGGTGCTTGGCTGGATCCCCCCCCTTGGGCTGGAGGAGTCCACACATAACCCAGGATGGGTCGATTACCCTTGTAACGGGGACTTACATAATCAGGAGAGCGAGGGACCCCATTTGTGGGGCTGCCTCCCTGGCTCCCTGTCTGTGACTGGCCCGTGGGCCTTCTGGGCCTAGCATTATTAGGTGCATGTAGGTTTTTAGGCCCCCCCATCTCCAACTCTAAAACGGGGGTGACCTTTACCTCTGCCACCTTGGCAGCAGCAGGGGTGCTGTTAGTTTTGGGGTTTTTGGGCTGGTTTTTGTTTTCCACCGGTTTCTGCACCTCGTAGATGCGGGTGGCTTGTTCAATGACCCAATATAAAGATCTTTTCTCATGAAAATCTCTCACGAGCTGGGTCATTATATATTTGGGCAAGGCATGGAAAAATGTATTGACGAATTCTCTGCTGTCTGTGCGCACCCTTCTGGTGGTCTGCGCAAAGGCACGTTTCAGTTCTTGCACAAACTCTTGTGGGGCCTGATCCTCCCCACACTGCAAGTTGTAGGCTGCCTTGCGAGCCTCTTGGGGATTTCTGTGAACAGAAAAATGTTTTAATATGGCCACCCTATAGGTGGACCACCTAGAATGATTTTGGTCCTCCAGCCCTGCAAAGAAACTGGAGTACTCTGGGGAGAATGTCCACTTTACATATTGGATACAGCTTTGGCTGTCCTTCAAATGGAAAGTCTCCATCATTTGCTCAAACAACTCTAAGTGCTCCCAAACAGAATACTTGGCATTCTTATGATACGGCGTGATGACGCTCCTGATTGCCTTAATCTGCTTTAAGGGGTCCTTAAGCAAGGCCCTTTTTGTCTTATTGGCCCTTTTGGTCCGGGTAACCCTGGTCCATTCATCTTCTGACTCAGAGGCACTGCTCCCAGAGGTTCCCGTCTGTTCTTCCAGGTTTTCCCGGATTCTGCGAGCCTGGGAATGGCTGGCAGAATGTGGGGACCTGGTCTCCTGTGTCCTGTACCGCTCAGAGGAGTCTTCAGATCCCTCCTTGCTGCCAGGATTTGATGGGTACCCCCCCCCCCCACTGACCTAACTGGGCAGAGGTTTTCAGGATGCCCTTAATGGGCCTACTCTCCTGGGGTTCCCCATTAAATTGCACTGTGCTTGGGTGCCCATACCCGGATGCCCGCCCCTCCATTCCTGGGTGTTACTGGCCTATGAGCCCCATGCTTCTGGCTGGATAGTAATCTGCCATCCCTGTGGCCCTGTGCTCATGTGCGCCAGGGGACATGGGGGTGGCAGAGTCCAGGGACTGAGAGAGATAAAGGCCTCTGGTACTAGGGCTCCTGAGGTTATGCTCAGGAGTTTCCCTTTCCCAGCGAACCTGGTCTCTATCCGCCCCTGCTCCCTGTTGCAATGCAAGAGCCTGCGCCTTCAGTTCCTCAGTTAAGGCCTTACTAGACTCTATCAGTCTCTCCTGCATCGCTACCTGTTGTTGGAGCCTATCATTGTGCTGGCAGAGAGCCTCATTCTCTCTCTGCGTTTCCTGATTGGTCCTGGAGCCCTGGGCCAGTCTTTGCTGCAGGAGGGTTACCTCCTGAGCTGTGTCCCTATTGGCCTGCTCCTGTCTTGCCAGAGCCTCCTCCACCCTCCTGGTGTGCTCTAGCAAGTCCTGGTGTTCTTTTTGGAGGTCACCCAGTCCCTGGTGGGCCAGGTGATTTTCTTCCATTTTTCTTTTTAAATGGCAGACTTCCTGGCCTAAGGCGTCTCTTTCCTGGCTAAGAGCCTGCATTTGTGCCGCCAGGTCGTCCCTCTGCCTTTGAAAGGCACCAGCTTTCTGGCGTTCTTCATCAAACTCTGCCTGGGTATCCAGGTCTTTCAAAATCAGCTTGTTGCTCTCTGCCTTCACTCTATCTAGATGACTTTGCAGGGTGGCTACCTGCTCCGTGCATGCCCTGTTAAAGTCTAATTGTTGCTCCAGCTTTTTCTGGCTCTGCAGTAGGGAGTCCAAACCTTCTTGGTACTCCTTCTGCAAGGCCAGAAATCTGGTATCCTGGTCAGCCTTTTCCTGTTGCAGGATGTCCATATCCCTCTTTATTTTAATGATGTGCTGTCTACTCTCATTTTCTGACTCCTGGCTCCCCTGCAGCCTCTGCTCAGAAGAGACCAGGTCAGATTGGACCTTCTCTAACGCCATCTGTCGCTTATTCGCCAGATCTTGGCTTTCAGTACATTTATCCTGCATGTCTCCCATATATAGGTACAGGTATGCCGCTATCCTAACCATCTTGTCTTGTTCATCCTTAGCTTTAGGAGCCATGTATAGTTCACTCAGGGCCACATGTAGGGGACCCTGATCTCCCCATATATCTGACCCTGTTTCAGTGACCTGTTGCGTGATGGCCTGCAACCAGACCATGCGGTCCTGGTGAGTCCACTCACCTCTCACAAATAACTTATGTAAGAAGTGCTCTCTGGCTATTTTCATGTCTACTAAGGTCGTCATTCTAGAGATTGGTCTCTGTCCTGACTTACAGAAATTAGTATTTTATTTTTGCAAAACAGACCTTTTCCTTAGAGCGTTCCTTTGAGGAGTGCTTTACAGCGTAACACAGCGTGTGATCCGACCGGATATGTGTATCTGGTCAGCTGGCACACTGTATTAATCTGCACAAGTGATAGATCTAACCCAAACGTCCGGCTCGAGCCCCCAATTTGTAAGAGGATTCAATTCAACACTACAGCTAAGTCAATGCCTAGTCTAGGATACTGAATGGAAACCCTTATTGATATATTTTTATATCCAGTTCATGCGTTCTGGATGACTACCCCTATATAACCCCCCTCTCTTGGACTCCCCCTGACCCCACTGAGCCAAGAAGTAGTTCTGTTTTGCAAGTTAAAAGGTTTATTTGATAATTTAAACAATAGATATATATATCACACTTTATAATAATTTAATAATTGAATATCACACTGAATCTGAGCAGTAATCAATAATGGATAGTCTGGCACTAGCACACTTCTTTATAATCAATGATGAGTAGTTATAGGATGGATAAGATAGCAACAATACTTTATGGTTTCAAATGGATGCAAGGTGGAATGAAAATGCAGTACAGAAAATACTCAATATGCGTTCAACAAAACAATGTAATCACTTTTCTCTGGCAATCCCCTCCCCCCTTTATGCAATGCAAGGAAATGGAAGGAAAGCACACAGTTCTCAGAAATGCAATCAAATGTAATTCAGTTCACCCCAGCAAGCTTAGACTACAGATCGGAGTTTTAAACACAGGCCCAAAATGTTTTTACATGTGCTGGCAATGAAGTGAAAAATATGCTAAAAGGCTTTTAATTCCCTCTTGAGGTTCAGGGTGAGTGGTATCAAGTTAATATTAGTCCAGGCTCACTTTAGCAAGGATCTAGGGTGTAACTAGCAGGTTAAACGAATTTTTGGCAACTGAAAGCAAGAAAACTGCTGTTTTCACACGTTGAGAAATTTGCAAATCGAGGCAAGTTACTGCAAGTCTCTAGGACAAACGGTTACGGAGATATGAGCGATTAAATAAAGGTAGTTTTTCGGATTTGGAATGTTAAAATTCAAAGTGACAAGTGCAGCTTGCAACTAGAAAATGACAGGTGACAGCTTTACAAATGACAGGTGACAGTTAGGAGACAGTTCTACTTAGATTAAAATAGATTGAATTAGATTATTTTAACTAAGAGATTGGTTCTGCACAGTCTGCTAGGTACTCACAATATATTTCTGAAATAAATGGGCCTCGCCACGGATCTGGTCAGGTTTTAGACTGGACTCTGGTCTGGTCTCTGCACTTCACAGTGATCTGGGTCAGCTCTCTCTCTCTCTCTGGATTCTGGAGATTGATGGATTTGAAGTCTGGATCTTTCTGCACAGCTTTCTCTAGAGATTGATGGAGGTAAAGTATGGATTTTCCCGGCAGAGCGTCCCGCAGCAAATGGATTTGAAGGTCCCTATCTGTCCTGACTGTCTGCTTTTATGTGTTTTGAAAATGGGTGTGTGTGCAGCATCACTAGCCAGCCCCTCTCCACTTGTCATTGGCCACTTCATCCGCTTCCCCTTGATTGGGGGAATGAAATGAAGTGTCATCATGATGAGGTCTGTTTATGGTACAGAGAACCCACCCCTGTCAACTTTACACACAATCTATATTTGCTCAAAAAACATATTTGCACAGGTACACATTTGTTTAAAATTACATGCACCCTTCACATATCACAGGAGGTATACCCTGTCCAAATCTGCTCTTCCTGGGAGCTTGCATTCAGAAATGGCGACATTTGCACTTTTTAACTGGTTTCGCAATATCGGACATTACCCCAAATTTACACACATGTGCGCAAGGAGTATGGACATTAATTGATGAAGTGTCAGATTTTTAACATGCATACATTTTAAGTAATACCCTCTTAACTGCTAGTTTGCCCCCAGAACATCACACAAATTGGAGTTTGGGCTTGAATTGAAGGTACATTTTTTAAATTAAGGGTCTCAAAGTTATACATTTCTGTCATTTGATTACAAAGAGTTATCAGTGTTTCTGTAAAATATATATTTTGCTTTCAATTCAGTTCTCAGAGTGTTGGAGTCCGCCTCCAAGACTTGGGTGGGTCAGTCACATGTGTCTTCTGGCAGGCAGGCCTTTGTTGACAGGAAACAGTCAAAATCAACATATCCTATTCAATTGCAAGAGCCTATTGTCTGGTCTCCAGGAGGCTCCCAGCCAGTCTGCCTTCTATCAATCAAGAGGTCATGTGAGATTCTAACTCCTGGTGTGAAGCTCTGGAGGTGAGAGGGTTTCCCAGGCTTCAGGCCTCTGGGAACAGCATGTGGCTAATTTTTAATTAAAATGCAGCCTTTGAAGTCAGCTGAGTCAAATCCCTTTGTCAGCAACTGCACTCAGTTCTCCTGTCAGAGTTTAGACCGCTAGCGCCGCCTTGAGGATTTTGTTGGTACTGCATGCAATTTTGGGATCTTTCTTGGATTAATGCATTCTAAACAGGAATGGTTCTTTCATGGTAGTAAATCCTTGCTTAACATTGTTTTGATGGGGCTCCTTACAGTAAAATGGTTATGTGGAACCCCACAAAAGGGTTGAATCTTTAAAGTGGTCCAATGAGTCACGATTTCAGCAACTTTTTGACATCAGTAACAGTGGATTTTGTTAACAAAGATCTTTCTTTACACTGGTGGGTGGAAAGTTAGGTAACCATTTTGGGTGTGCGCACAAACTGCGTGGTTCTCCTGGATTCTGGCGCACTTGTGGGCTTTTTGACCATCTTGGATTATCTAAGCCCACAGCACCAAATGTTGCAGCATGATAGCTCAAACGTGGGTCAGGACACCCAACACTTGGTTGGGGCGTCTCATGTCCACACACAGCCGAATTGCTTCCGAACCTTTCTTGGGTACCGGCACTATGGGGGATACCCAGGCGGTGGGGCCAGTGGCTGGTTCGATGATATCTTGCTGGAGCAATTTGTGTAGCTCGTCCTCGACCTTCTTTTGAATTTTGACCGGGATCCCTCTGTAGTGTTGGGCTACAGTGCATACAGAGTCGTCTATATGCAGCTTGATGGGCCCGTTTTTCAGTTTTCCTATTCCTTTGAATAGCCGCAGGTATAGGTTGTTGATCATTTCAACGGGTTCAATGTATTTGTGGACCATGATGTTGTATAATATGTGGATGAGTCCCATATCAGCGGCCTCCTTGAAGCTCAGAACACACCCACTGTCCGTTTCTGTTGCCAGGGCATCAATGGGTATTTTTCTCTCGTGTCCTTTGTATCTGCAAGTGCCTTCAAACTGTCCCAGACACTTGAGGGGAGTCTTGGCACCATATGCTATAGGTCTACCGCTGCGGGGCACAGCTTTGGCTGTGTGGCTAGTTCTCTGAATATGGTCTCACTGATGACATTGACCGTGGCCCCTGTGTCAATGAGGAATTCTGTGGGCTGCTCATTTAGTTTGATGATCAGCGTGGGGCTGTGCGCTGTGGCAGTCGGGTTCCCTAGGGCATATACGTATGCCTTTCTCTTTTGATCACTTCCCAACGAGCTGGGATCGGAATCAGAGGGTGATTTCTCTCTCAGATAGCGCATGTGCCGTCTTGATCTTCTCTCAGACCTGGCCCGCATGACATATCTCTGCCTTTCCCTTCTTTCTCTTCTTTGTCTCCCGATTCTCTTTCCTTAGTGTCAGGAGGTATCTGGCTTGTTTGTCCTGGTGTGGGTGGACTGGGGTGGTTTCCTGCCGAGGGGCTGTCTTTTGATCTGGGTCGAGAGGAGGGCTCCCTCATTCGTTCCCTGCCTTTGTCGCAGAACAATCGACAGTCCGCCTTAAAGTGGCCCTCTTCGCAACACGTGGCACATCGCTGCCCAATTGCCGGGCAGGTTCCGTCATGTGGGTATTCAAACCCACATTTGTAGCAGAACAGTTACTTCGCTCTTCTTTCCTGTTGTAGTCTGTGAATGTTCTCACCCGGGGTGGGATTGTTGAAGCTCTCGACCTAGGAGTCTATGGCCCTTTCCGCACGGGCTAGCGCTAGAATTTCGTCCATTGTGCGTTGCTTCTGAACGTCTGAGACTCGCACCGGGCTATGATCTGGGATCTGAGCGCCTCTGTGTTAGAGTAGTTAGCGAAGTCGCAGTGCTTCATCTTGCTACGGAGTCGCATGACATAGGCATCCATAGTCTCACCTTTGATCTGCTTGGTGCTGTGGAAAAGATGCCTTTCGTAGTCTACGTTGGTGTGGGGAGTAAAGTATGCAGCCAGTGCATCTTTCAGGTCTTGGATTGAGTCAATGGAGTCAGGTGGCATTTCGTCTATGATGTTGCGTGTGGCAGATCCTACTGCCAGTTTCAACAGACATATTTGCCGTGCGTCCTCGATGGGCCCTGTGGCCCCCATGTAGAGATCAAAGTCTCGGATCCATTTGGTCCACATGGGACCCATGTTGATTGTGTCCATTACATCAAATGCCCCTGGCATCTGTGCCGCCAGCGTCTCTGGCAGTCTGTAGGGGACTTGATCCACCACCTGTGGGCCTGGTCCCGGTTGCCCTTGCCCTTGGGCCAGTGCGCCCTGATCATTGTCTTGGCCTGACATGTTGCCCTGGTGTCAGCTGTGGGCTTGGTGTGGACCCTCCTATGCATTCACCCTCTGGGGAAAAGCTGCCTTCCAGGGTGCAGACCCTATTGATGTCCCAGCTGTGTTTGTCCTTGGGGTGCCCTGCTGTTCCTCCTGGAGCAGGGATAGCTGCCTCTATTAGGCAAAAGCACCATCTGTTGAACCCCCAGTGACTCTGAGGTGCTAGGCCCTTTCTTGGCTCACCTCACATGCTCCTCTGCTCAGATGTCGTGTAGTCGCTGTGATTCCTCCCTCAACAGCTGGTCAGGCATTTCATGCGAGCGGCTTTGATCTTCGCCGCGGCCCACTCGTTTGATCTCCCCACGTGGGAATGGATCCATGTGCTCCCAGCGCTCCAGCGCCACCCGCGAGCAGGCACCCGCTGCTCTGCCAGCGCTCCGCTTCCACCTCCTGGTGTAGAGAGGCTGCCCGCCTTGTCGCCAGTGTCGGAGCGTAGGCTCAAGCCCAGCCAGGCACGCGTGTGGCGCAGCAATTAAACACAGAGCCGGAGCAAATGAACTGTACGTCCTCTTTATTTCCCATCAACTTTCACTCTGCCCGACCCCCTCCTCTGCCCGTCACTTCCCCCCCCAACGTCACTTCCCTCCCTCATGAGCCCGCCCTCCCGTAACTACGGAAACGTCAACGTGACATAATTTATGTACCCACTCACTGGAATGCCCTACCTCCCACCATCCGCAGTGAGCCCTCCCTCCTAGCCTTCCGCAAAGCATTGAAAACCACCCTCTTCTCATAAAGTCCCTCACAGCAGCATAATACAAACCATAGGACCCACTGCTTAAGTTGTATTGACCAACCGCATAAGCTGTAATGATAACCTTGCTTGTTCCTATCTGTAATATGCCTCTTACTGATACCATGCCTGTAACTAAGCTCATGCAAGTAACAGCGCCTCAATGCCCCTGGGCTGCTTGCGCGCTATACAAATTTAAATAAATAAATAAATAAATAAATATGTTAGTCCTACTTTTATGTCTATGGCCTGTCCGGGTTTTTTTTGTGAAAAATCTGGGCACCCTACGTGTCGGCGTTTTGGGGCGGGCCGGTTCGGCACGGCTAATTCGCTGCAGCGGCTGTTTTGGCACACCCATTTTGGCACAGAAGACTTTTCAGGCGCCGTTGATTTGGCACGAAGGACGTTTGGACGTGGCTGACATTGCAGCCACGTCTAAACGCCCCCACGCCAAATTCAAATGCATATTTTTTTGCTGGGGCATCCAGGCACCAAGCTTGAGTGACTCGGGGTTCGAATAGACCCAACGCCTTGTTTATTCTAAAGGGAATAAACCTCTCCCACAGAGTTTAATGATTGCAATGAAAAGACAGTAGGCGCACGTCCACAGTTGTGAAGGAAACGGCAAGCTGTCAATAGCTTAGTGGCGAGTCCACCAAGGGCAGTGGCCAGCTTGCGATTCCTGTGCTGCAATACATGGCCTGCACACAGGAAGTGTGATTCTAAATTTACCAGAGGGGATGCCGGACGGAAGACCAAGGCGATCTGACGCTGGGGCACAGTGCACCTGTCCTACAGCTGGCGACGCAGTGTCCAGGCAGTGCAGGCGGTGTGCTCAGAGGTGCAGGTCAGAGGGGCGTGGTTTTCCTCTGAGCCCCAGGGGTCTTGAATGAAACGTTTAGGAGTGTAGGACAAGCAGCATGTCATTTTCGGGGAGCACAGTGTCTTGGGGGCTTGCAACCCCAACATGTGTCGATGGGTCACGGTTTCCGCGTGTTGCTCCAGAAGGCTGGAATTCAGAAATTACAACAGTGTTTCCCCTTCAGAGGGTGATTTTGGGCAGAGTAAAGCAACGTTGCTTGCGCCGGTCATCCGTGAGTGAAGGTTGCTTCTCGGTGCTTCTGGACTCTCCCCAGCAGTTGGCAAAGGGCAGGTGGGCATTCACTTTTCTTAAAGGAACATTTCAAAAGGATTTAAAGTGCATGTGATGCGCATGGCAACTTCACAAAAATTGTTTCATTAGCACAGTCGACTGTGAGGTGCAGCGCCCTGACAAAACCTTTAACCATAGTGTGCCTCTAAAGACTGAGACCCAGAATGAAAGCATTCTTCTCGCAGCAGTGTCAGAGGCCTCTCTGGTCTTGCTGGAGACAGCGAGAGATTGGGGCAGGACGGTTAGTTCTTCGTTGGAGTCTTTAAAACCGCAGCCTCACACGAAGTCACAAAAGGATGATGCTTCGCAAATGCGGCTCGTTGACAGGTGCTGTGCCTGTTAACATCCTGCATTGCAAGTGACGTTCCGCCGCTCCCCGGGTGCTTATCCCAATGGGTGGCTGTCATGACTGGTTTCCTTGCTTGCACCCTTCTTCCTGAGTGCAGCCCCTGCTGAATTCCTGACTGAAACTGCGCTGGTTACCTGGCCAACCTCTGATCCCAGGGCCAGGTCACTTCCCCCGCCAGTTGCACACCTGCACTACCTCCCTGGCAACCCCTGCACGTGGGGACTGTTGTCTGTATCCCTACAGTCCCCCTCCCAGCACTTGACACCTGATGTCTGCACTTACCCTTGCCGCCAGCTGGCCGTATTTTTATTATTGTTTTATTCATTCTATGTATCCCATGTACTGCACAATCCCCTCCCCCTGTCCCCCCACACTTTTCCCCCTTCCCCCTTCCCTTGCCATTGTGCGATCTGAATGGCACCGCGCCTAGTAAGATCGAGGTCTCTGTCTTCCCTCTGTTCCCCCTTCCTTGCCTCATTGCGCCTTGAAACACTTGTGTATAGGCGCCTTATAAATGCCATATCATGTCATATCATGGTGAGTGAGGTCATGAATGGAATGTTCTGTGTGTTTCTGGAATGCTTGGGTTTGAGTGAATGTTCCACCCGGGCAATTGATAGCTATGTAGCCCGGGTGGTGGGAGCCAGTGGGTTCTATTCCCTCAGCTCCCTCCTAACTGCAGTATAATTTACCTGTTGTCTCCTGAAGATTGAGAATAAAGGAGATTATGTATAGTACTTGCTGCTAAAGTGTACTTTCAATCCACACAGCGGCATGGCCAGCTGCTTAATGCTGACATTTAGCAGCTGGCCAGAAAAGCCAAGCACCAAATGAGCGCCTGACCTACATTAATTAAAAAATAAATAATAATAATTATCAGCACAGTGCAATCTTGAACTCTGGTCTCCCGGAGTTCAATGCTCAGCACCTAACCACTTGGCCGTTCCCTTTAAAAGCTTTGGAAACCCCTGAAGCATCTTCAGTCAGAGCGCAGGTTTGGTGAGCAATAGTCCTGCGGGCTGAGGGCATTTCCTAGACAGGGAAATGGCAATGAGAGACTTCAAGCCCAGGCTGTAATGCCCACCCGCTCTCCCAACGCCCACCAGCAGGACCAGCAGGAAGAGAATATGTGTTCCATCCTGAATGCCCACCCGCTCTCCCAATGCCCACCAGCAGGACCAGCAGGAAGAGAATATGTGTTCCATCCTGAATGCCACCCGCTCTCCCAAAGCCCACCGGCAGGACCAGCAGGAAGAGAATATGTGTTCCATCCGGGATGCCCACCTGTTCTCCAAATGCCCACCAGCAGGACCAGCAAGAAGAGATGTTCCATCCGGAATGCCAACCCGTTCTCCCAATGCCCACCAGCAGGACCAGCAAGAAGAGATGTTCCATCCTGAATGCCCACCCGCTCTCCCAACGCCCACCAGCAGGGCCATCAAGAAGAGTATATGTGTCCCACCCTGAATGCCCACCCCCTCTCCCAAAGCCCACCAGCAGGACCAGCAAGAAGAGACTATGTGTCCCACCCTGAATGCCCACCCGCTCTCCCAAAGCCCACCAGCAGGGCCATCAAGAAGAGTATATGTGTCCCACCCTGAATGCCCACCCGCTCTCCCAACGCCCACCAGCAGGGCCATCAAGAAGAGTATATGTGTCCCACCCTGAATGCCCACCCGCTCTCCCAAAGCCCACCAGCAGGACCAGCAAGAAGAGACTATGTGTCCCACCCTGAATGCCCACCCGCTCTCCCAAAGCCCACCAGCAGGACCAGCAAGAAGAGACTATGTGTCCCACCCTGAACGCACACCCGCTCTCCCAACGCCCACCAGCAGGACCAGCAAGAAGAGAATATGTGTCCCATCCTGAATGCCCAGCCGCTCTCTCTAAGCCCACCAGCAGGACTAGCAAGAAAAGATGCTTCATCCGGAATGCCCACCCCCTCTCCCAACGCCCACCAGCAGGACCAGCAAGAAGAGACGATGTGTTCCATCCTGAATGCCCACCCGCTCTTCCAATGCCCACCAGCAGGACCAGCAAGAAGAGCATATGTGTTCCATCCTGAATGCCCACCCGCTCTCCCAGCGCCCACCAGCAGGACCAGCAAGAAGAGCATATGTGTTCCATCCTGAATGCCCACACGCCCTCCGTACACCCACCAGCAGGACCAGCAAGAAGAGAATGTGTTCCATCCTGAATGCCACCCGCTCTCCCAAAGCCCACCAGCAGGACAAGCAAGAAGAGAATATGTGTTCCATCCGGGATGCCCACCTGTTCTCCAAATGCCCACCAGCAGGACCAGCAAGAAAAGATGTTCCATCCAGAATGCCCACCCACTCTCCCAACGCCCTCCAGCAGGGCCATCAAGAAGAGCATATGTGTTCCATCCTGAACGCACACCCGCTCTCCCAACGCCCACCAGCAGGGCCAGCAAGAAGAGAATATGTGTTCCATCCTGAATGCCCACCCGCTCTCCCAACGCCCACCAGCAGGACCAGCGAGAAGAGCTTATGTGTTCCATCCTGAACGCACACCCGCTCTCCCAACGCCCACCAGCAGGGCCAGCAAGAAGAGAATATGTGTTCCACCTGAATGCCCACCCGCTCTCTCTAAGCCCACCAGCAGGACCAGCAAGAAAATATGTTTCATCCGGAATGCCCACCCGCTCTCCCAACGTCCACCAGCAGGACCAGCAAGAAGAGACTATGTGTTCCATCCTGAATGCCCACCCACTCTCCCAACGCCCACCAGCAGGGCCAGCAAGAAGAGAATATGTGTTCCATCCTGAATGCCCACCCGCTCTCCCAGCGCCCACCAGCAGGGCCAGCAAGAAGAGAATATGTGTTCCATCCTGAATGCCCACCCGCTCTCCCAGCGCCCACCAGCGAGAAGAGCTTATGTGTTCCATCCTGAATGCCACCCGCTCTCCAAATGCCCACCAGCAGGACCAGCAAGAAGAGATGTTCCATCCTGAACGCCCACCAGCAGGACCAGCAAGAAGAGCATATGTGTTCCATCCAGAATGACCACCCGATCTCCCAACGCCCACCAGCAGGACCAGCAAGAAGAGACTATGGCCCTCATTACAACTCAGGCGTTAAGGGTTTAACGGCGCCGTCGGCGGCGTTAACCTTGAACGCCTGATTACAAGTGTCCCTTTGCGGGTTGGTGTTTAACGCCTGCTTTTAGCAGGCGTTAAAAATCCAACCCGCAAAGGGACTTTGGAGCTAATTACGGCACCGTAATTTACGGTGCCGTAATTAGCGCCTTCCCCATTATGCCCTATGGGGGCAACAACGGGAATGGGGAAGGGCAAATGGTGAATGGGGAATTACCGCCCCACTCACCTTGGAATGGGGCGGTAATTCCGCCATCCACCATGGCGGAATCGTAACCTTAGCGGCATGGACCATGGTGCTAATAGCACCATGGTCCTCTGCCAAGGTTGTAATCAGGGCCTATGTGTTCCATCTTGAATGCCCACTCGCCCTCCGTACGCCCACCAGCAGGACCAGCAAGAAGAGCATATGTGTTCGATCCTGAATGCCCACCCGCTCTCCCAACGCCCACCAGCAGGGCCAGCAAGAAGAGAATATGTGTTCCATCCTGAATGCCCACCTGCTCTCCCAAAGCCCACCAGCAGAGCCCAGCAAGAAGAGACTATGTGTTCCACCCTGAATGCCCATCGGCTCTCCCAATGCCCACCAGCAGGACCAGCAAGAAGAGAATATGTGTTCCATCCTGAATGCCCACCCGCTCTCCCAATGCCCACCAGCAGGACCAGCAAGAAGAGAATATGTGTTCCATCCTGAATGCCCATCGGCTCTCCCAATGCCCACCAGCAGGACCAGCAAGAAGAGAATATGTGTTCCATCCTGAATGCCCACCCGCTCTCCCAATGCCCACCAGCAGGACCAGCAAGAAGAGAATATGTGTTCCATCCTGAATGCCCACTCGCTCTCCGCATGCCCACCAGCAGGACCAGCAAGAGGAGAATGTGTTCCATCCTGAACACCCACCCGCTCTTGTTTGTTTTGCTCCTGTTTTAGTTCCCCCCCCTTAATTTTTTCAGACATGAACATTTCCGCTTTTGCATTAAGGTTTGCTTAGAGCATCTAATGAAAGTTATGAAGAGGCATTATTAAAAACTGTTGTTAGTTGGCGCTCGATGCATACAAGTATCATTCGATGTCAAGGCTCTGATTATGCTCAACTCTACTCTTTACTTCTCAAGCAGCCAACAATAAATCTCATTTAACAACAAACTGACAAATAAACTACAATATCCATGAAATATTTGAGAATTTGTAGTTTGTGTTCCATAGGTTTAACACTCCACGTGATTCCCACAGTCCAATCATGTCCCAAAGTCACAATAAACGTCCCCAACTTCCTTCCTTCCTCCTCTTTCTTTGCTGCTCGAGCAGCTGAGATAAGTGACATTTTATGATACCCTTTTGTTTGTGAATGAGATGAGTGATGTATATATAACACAGGTGCGCGGCAGCGAGCACAAATAGATCTGGCGGAGCATATCGCAGGTAGGGCATGCAATGGGGTGTCAACTTCGGTGTTTTAGAGCCTTGGTAGAAACTGTGCCACACGGAAGTTCGTTGTGGAGGGATAGCTATTAGGAGAGAGCGTTGGAGTGAGATTAGCAGCAGGGTGTACCGACAAGATCAGGCTTTATGATTAATGGCGGAGCTCAATTCCAATTCATAAGGGCGAACGAGTGAAAGACTTGAACAGCGTTACTGCACGCCATCTTCTGGTGACTAGAGCGCACCGCGGGCACAGTGAAAGTGACTGCTAAGAGCAGGAGGTGCGCAGACGGGCACAGTCCCAAGAAAAACTGCAAAACTACCAAAGAAACTGCCAGAAAACATCCAAGAGGCGCCAAGGAGGAGGAGTGGCTCCTTCATTTCGACGGGCACAGTTCCTGACAATACTTTTGAGTCTGAAACAGACCTGCCTAGCTACACAGGAAATCAAAATTAACAGCGGCATCCCAGGTACTGAACCCGGCACAGGCATTAACATGAGGAGCTACTCCAAGGAGGACTCTGAAGGCCCACATGTTAGTGGCATCAGAATGAGCCAGGCAATACAAAATGTTCTGAGTGCCGAGAAGGGGCCCCATGCGCAGGCCCCCGGGATCGCCATATAAGAGCAAAGGTGGCAAAAGAATGGCAAGGTCAAGGGCCAGATATAGCCAAGACAGCTCAAAGTATACCTCTGAGGAGGACTGCCTGACCAGCAAGGAATCAGACGGTAGGAGCTCGCAAGAGTTGGAGGCCTCCTCTTCAAGTGAAGACAGAGAGCCCAGGGACAAGAAGGACAAACCTGTGGCCGAAGAGCATCAGGGCAACAAATTCGACTCGGTTGCCTTAGTGCACCCAAGATCATCAGAGTGGGACCCTCTGGAAAACATTACAGCCTACCTAAAAAGGAGGCTTAGAGCCCCCCTGAGTAAATAAATCAGGACTAAGATGAGGACGGAATGCCCCAGGCCCAGAGTCCCGGACGGGGTAGCTGAGACACCCGAAATTGATGACTGCATGCTGACCTTCATGGGAAGGTACGGCAAGGACATCAAGAAAGGCATGGAGGTCGTGCCAAGACAACCTACTACATGTGGTTGGCCCAATCACAAGAATATGGCAATTGGCAGAGGAGGCTAAACAGAGAAAGAAGCTATCGATCCAGAGGTCCTCTCCGGCTGGGCTCAAAGGGCAATATGGCTCTTGGGCAATGCAAATAGCTCCATTGCAACAGAAAGAAGAAGGTCTATACTCATGAAGCTGGACTCTAAGTTGTGAGAACTAGCGCCATCAGAAACAGCGGTAGCGACCAAGGGCAAACTATTCGGAGAGACGTTCATCAAGGACATGGCAAAGTTTGCCAGCACATATGCCACGCTGGACAAAGCACAGGCCTCCCTGTTAGGCAGAATCCTGTGCAGTTCCCTTAGGGAGCACTAGCGAAGATTAAGACTACATGTGAGAGCAATAAATCCCCTTTGGTATCAGTCTGTACCACAAAGATTTAGTTGGTAGCTGTGGCTGAGCAGTCAGACTTATCTCAAGAGGGAGATGAGCAGTATTCAGGGTTTACACAATAGGCCTTCAGTACTATGGAACAAGGAAACACTGACCAAAGCTTTGTAGTAAAAAGAATATATATATTTATTTTATACAGTTCTAGTTTAAACACATCTATCACAGTTCTTAAGCAAGTTAAATTCGGCCAAAGAAATTATACACAACTCCCTAGTTAAATTGTAGACAAGTTTGAGCAAGAGCGAAAACTGAGCAAAACGGCACAGTGAAAACCAAACACAAATGGCACTCTAGCAATTTCTCAAAAGGGAGGGAAAATACAAGTTATACAGAAATACCTTCTTACACACCCTAGCCAGAGTCAGTAGGCCTGTGCCAGAGTCAGTGGTACAGGGCAAAGGTGGATGCAGAAGATGAAAACCAATATTAAGAGAGAGGGGCGGCCAACGCGACAGGTAGGTAAAGGATTTAAAACACTTTTAGCGCTACCACGAAGAAAGGGCGGCCTGGCGGAACAATGTACCGTTAAAATGAAGAAGTGGCTCCTGCGGTGGTGGTTGTTCCTGGTAGTTCCTGCAGTTCAGGGGATCCAGCAGAGGAAGAGAGGCTCTCATCGTGGAGGAATGTTCGAGTTACTGCACTACCCAGGGATGAAACCAGCCGCGGTGCTGCCCGACGAATAAAAGGTACGCTCCTTAAAATCGCGGTCCGGGTGGACTGGTGCCTGGCTATCCAGCCTCTGAGTACAGGCTACTGGCAATTCAACCAAGGCAGGTCCGGGAATGTGATTGGCAAACTGGTTGGCCCCACCAGCTCATGGGAAGAAGGCTCTTTCGGATGAAGATCTTCTCTCGTCGTGTGGAGAAAAGTGGTGACACGCTGCAGCAGGGCTTCACCTGTGGTTCAGTCGTTGCAAATGTCTTTGGCTTCTCTCCTCTTCGGCTTCTTAGTTCCAGTGGCGACGTCTTGCTCTTCCAATCCTCAGGACCCTGCTTTTATGCAAAAAGAGCCCCATCCATACAGCCTAACTGTCACTCACACAGTGGAGTGGTCTTCTTGGCGGGAGACCCTGCAGCCTATCAGGATAGGGTGCGACATGGGTTGCGGAGGCAACCCTGTCCAGGGGTCCTACTCTCCCTCCCACGCAATGGACCCACCCCAGACTCAGTGGCACCGAAATGAGGGCTTCTTGGCAGAAGCCAGCCAAAAGGACGAACAAAGGATCCCCGACCTGAGTTAAGAGTTTAGAGAAAGACACGAGAAAGAAGTTACATTAAAGTTCTGGCAAATAAAACCTACCGGAGTAAAGTTAATATTAAAATACACTGGCAGTATGTTAGAGGCTGTCAGAAAACGTGGTAACCTCGAACAATGGGAAAATCCCATAGGGAAATATTTGTGGTCGAATATTTACAGTAGTAACTACTGCCACCAGCCAGAAACGTTTGAGAGAGGGACTGTACGGTACCTTCTCAAAAATGAACATAGGGGAAAAACTATTAACCCTTTCCAGTACCTCCATAGTAACATGGGTTGTACTGGTTTAGTTCATAAAAATTGACTAGTAAAGTCAATTGGGACTTTACATGCCCTGGGAGACAGTAGTCAGTCCCAGGGTATGGAGTCTATGTTTGGGGGTCGCTACGACACCCCTGTGTCACTGCACGGAGGGTACTGTGTAACACATGTGAATAAAGATGGTTCCTATGGAGGTGAGAAAAACCCCATAGACATTAAACACAAAAATAGCCTAGAACACACATAGCAAAAATGCCTAAGAGTGGGAAAAAGAGTCTCACTCTTAGCAGGAGGAAAAAACAAACCCTTCAAATCCAGCAATGCTGCTGGGGGACTCTATAGGTAAGGGAAATTAGCCATAGAATGAGAATTCTCCCTAACACTCCCTGAAGAAGATCTTCGGGAGGAAGATTTTTGACAGGGCTGGCAGAGGCAAGGGCCGCTCGGCCAGCCGGTACCCATACTACAGGCCTTCTGGTCGCAGAGCGCACTGAAGAGAGCAGGAAGACCGACGAGCCAACCCCTTCTTCCCAACCAGCAGAAACTGGAGAGGAAATGGCAGGCAACAGCCAAAAAACAGTGCTGGGAAGACAAATGGGAGCGGTGGTAGGTGTGTTAATAAAAGCAGGGATTCCTCCGGTGGGAGGGAGAGTAGCACTGCATTTGCAAAGATGGTTAGAGCTATCCTCAGACTCCTAGGTTTTACAGACAGTTCAGGGGTTTCTCTTCGATTTCTGGCAGGAACCAGTACAAGAGTTCCAGCCACGGCTGATAAAGTTCAACAGAGGGGACAAGGCACTACTAGACATGGAGGTAGAACAGCTGGGACTAAAAAACACCATCAGCCCGGTTGTCGGGAATCAAGAGGGATTCTTAAGCAACTTGTCCCTAGTGAAGGGCAGACGCATGGCCAGGCCTGTGATCAACCTCAGAGCACTGGATTCATTCTTGGTGTACAGGAACTTCAAGATGGAGAGAATTCACCTACTGAGGGACATACTCCATAAGGGAGACTGGCTCGCGAGGATAGACCTCAGGGATGCTTACCTGATGGTCCCTATTAATCAGAGTCAGAGGTGTCTGTTACAGTTTCTCTGGAAGGGGCAGAGATGGGACTTCAGAAGTCTACCGTTCAGACTGGCCTCAGACCCCTGGTGCTTCACCAAACTGATGTAGCCAGTGGTGGAGCACCTCAGAGGACAGGAGACCAGATTGATTATTTACCTGGACGATATATGCATCATGTGCCAGGACAGGGAAATGATCTCAGAACATGCCAAGATGACGAACTAGTGTTCTTGATAAACTGAGAGAAATCAGAGTTAGTCCTGCCCCAGTCGATGGAATTTTTGGGGTTCATTCTGGAAAGAGTGCAAGGCACGCTCAGCTTACCCTTAGAGAAGGTGAACTCTATCAAAAGGAAGATGAAGAACATGATGCCAAAGGAAGTGATTTTCTTGAGGGAGATAGCCAGACTGGTAGGCTGACTGTCATCCTCGATTCAAGCCATTTTACCAGGCCCACTTCATTACCGGGCGCTGGAACGCTTAAAGATAGAGTATAACAGACAGGGACTATCATACGAACAGAAGCTCCCTATCTCTCAGGAAGTGAGGACAGAACTAGAGTGGCGGTATCACCACATGGAAGCTTGGAATGGCAGGGCGATATTTGGCTCCTCCCCGGACCTCGTGATAGAGTCGGAAACCAGCCGCTGGGGCTGGGGAGCCAGGTACGGCAATCAGTCGACCGGGGAGAGATGGTCAGAGGAGGAATTAGCCCTCCACATCAATTGCCTTGAACTGCTAGCAGGATCCTTCGCAGTTCGCTGCTGGACTGAGGACAGTGCGAGATGCGTCATCCTGCTGAAGATGAACAATGGGCCTCATTAGGACTGTTGCGGTAAGGAAACAACGGCGCCCGTAGTGCTATCGGCGCTGTTGTTGCCATGCCGAAACATTATGAGTTCACTCGCAGGTGCTGCTCTGAACGCCTGGTCACACTAGGCGTGCAGAGTGGCGAACGTGAGGAGATCAGGATAGTAGCAACGGTACCGTTATGAACGGTACCACTAGTACCATCCTCCCCATTCCCATTGAGCCCTATGGTGGCTCAAGTGGGAATGGGGACGTACAGGCTCTGGGTCCCACGAAAGGGAATTACCGGGCCCTCCAAGGTCGGAATGGCCCGGGAAGTCCCCTTTGGCAGGACCTGGCCCCGGGTTTGGGGGTAGTCATGCCCTTATTAAGGGCATGGCTACCTCCAAACTCGTAATGAGGCCCAATGTCTCTGCAGTCAGGTACATCAACCGACTAAGGGGGACAAGATCCAGAATTCTGGCAGAGATAGCCAAGGACGTCTGGCATTTATGTTATGTTATGTTATTTAGACTTATAGAGCGCACGGTCGCCCAAGGGCATCATGGCGCTAAAAGGGAGAGCTGATCACACTGAAGATGGCCTAGGAGAGAGAGAGATAGAACAAAATGGTCTTAAGGGCACTTCTGAAACCAAGATGGTTAGGAGCACTTCTTAGTGCCAGAGGGAGGTTGTTCCAGAGTCTAGCCGCAGTGATAGAAAAGGCTCTACCGCCGACCCTTTCACGATGGAACCTAGGAACAGCAAGAAGGTTAGTGGTCGAGGGGCGCAAATCCTGTGTAGGTGTATAGCGAGTGAATTTTGATTGCAAAAACTCAGCTCCTTGGCCGTGAACCGCCCGGTGCACAATACACAGAGACTTAAAGTGGACACGCTGGCCCACCGGAAGCCAGTGCAGTCGGCGAAGTACTGGAGAGATGTGGGCACCCTAAGGAGTGCCAGTGGCTAGCCTAGCTGCCAAATCTTGCATGCGCTGAAGCCGCTGTATTGGGCCGATCGATTGCGACAGATACAAAGAGTTGCAATAGTCCAATCGTGAGAGCACTAACGCAGCCACCACGGGGGGGGGGGGGGCGGAAAGCTTCCGGTATCATGGGTAAGGCCCTCTTAAGGAGCCTGATCTGATGGTGGCGGCTTGGCAAACAGCAGTCACTGGGTTGGACATGGAAAGGGTGGCAGAGAGAATAACGCCCAGGTTTCTCACTTTACTAACTGGGCTGGGAAGAGGGCCCAGGCCCAAAAGGCCACCTCTCTGGGTGGCCTTTTGGGCCACCGAGAGAGGTGGCCCAAAAGGCTGAGGTCCACAGTGAGGAGTCTGGAGGACAACCTACCACCAATACCTATGTTTTGTCGCCATTAAGTTTGAGTCAGTTCTGGTCCATCCAGTCACCGACAGCTCTCAGGCAGTCATGGAGGCACGACGATACCTCAGCCTGATCTTGATCTAAGCGGATCAGGATTTGGGTGTCGTCAGCATAAGAGTAGCAGTTGAGGCCATAAGAGCGGATGAGGCAGACCAGCGCCCAGATGTATATATTAAACAAAATTAGGAAAAGTGAGGAACCCTGTGGGACACCGCAGGTGAGGGGGCAAGAAGAAGAAAGAAAGGGGGGCATAGCAAGGGTTTGGATACAGTCTGAGAGAAAAGAAGTGAACCATGCAAGGACTTGGCCAGATATCCCGATCTGAGCCAAGCGTGAGAGCAGAATGGGGTGATCAACCGTGTCAAACGCGGCTGATAAGTCCAACAGAATCAGAGCACCAACTCCACCTGCGTCAACTAGTCTGGGCAGGTCGTCTTGTACAGACACCAGCACACTTTCTGTGCCTCTCCCTGGCCTGAAGCCAGCCTGAGCAGAGTTAACATTTTTAGAGGATTCCAAAAAAAGAGGACAGGAGGGGAGTGATAAGAGATTCCAAATGTTTGGACAGAAAGTGAAAGAGATAGGGTGGAAATTGGCGGGGCCCGTGGGATCAAGTGTGGGCTTCTTAAGAAGGGGAATAACCCTCGCATATTTCAGCTCCGAGGGAACCAGCCCTGACTGGTAAGAGTCGTTAATAGCCGAGGTAATATCTGCTAGTAGGTCTGGGGCGATCTTCTTCATAATGGTGGCGGGAATAGCATCCTCAGAGGAGGATGATTTGATTTTCAAGATGGCCGCTAGGACCTCTGCCTCACTAAAAAGTGGGAAAGTAGACCAACTAGCTGAGGGATCAATAGGGGGGACAGGTAATAGTATAATGGCATCTGGCGTCATTATCGCAGGGGATTTCGCGATATTGGATCAAATCACTTCAATTTTAGTGATGAAAAATGAGGCAAGGTCATCGCAACACTTTTGAGAGGGCTTGACCCTGGAGGTAAGGGCCTCAGAGGAGGCTAATGAATGTACAATCGAATGTAGCAGCATTGCAGTAAGTAAAGGCAAAGCACTTTCCTTCTTTCACACTCCTTCAAGCATACACAAAAGAATTGTCCGTAAATTCGGATAAAATACTTCTAAAAATAGATAAAATTCAACGGAGTACAAATAGATAAACAGCTGTGCCCTAACGGATCAGCTCACCTCTCGCTGTGCGGGTATTCGATCATGCACATATGTGCAAGGATCGGGCCGAGAGCAAGGCGGAGGGCGGGACAAAGGGCGTAGAAAGAGGACTGCGAGTTAGTCCTAGCCCAGTGTACACAACCCTGCCTGCCGAAATAGTTTGCAATGTAGCAGAGTTGCAGTAAGTAAAGGCAAAGCACTTTCCTTCTTTCACACTCCTTCAAGCATACACAAAAGAATTGTCAGTAAATTCGGTTAAAATACTTCTAAAAACAGATAAAATTCAACGGAGTACAAATAGATAAGCAGCTGTGCCCTAACGGATCAGCTCACCTCTCGCTGCGCGGGTATTCGATCCTGCACATATGTGCAAGGATCGGGCCGAGAGCGAGGCGGAGGGCAGGACAAAGGGCATAGAAAGAGGACTACCAGTTAGTCCTAGCCCTGTGTACACAACCCTGCCTGCCGAAATAGTTTGCAATGTAGCAGTGTTGCAGTAAGTAAAAGCAAAGCACTTTCCTTCTTTCACACTCCTTCAAGCATACACAAAATAATTGTCAGTAAATTCTCATAAAATACTTCTAAAAACAGATAGAATTCAACAGAGTACAAATAGATAAGCAGCTGCCCCTAACGGATCAGCTCACCTCAGAGAGGAGTCAGCATAACAGCAGAGCATCTGCTATGGGAACAGAACCAGATAGCGGCCTGGAACCTGATGCACTTGAGGGGCTGCATTGATTGGCAGCTTGAGGAGTCCGTTTTCCAGGAGATCATGTGACGGAGAGGTCCATGTCAGACGGCCCTATTTGCTTCGAGACTGAACAAGAAACTGTCCAGGTTTTTCAGCTGGAGACCAGACCCAGAAGTGGTAGCGACGGATGCCTTTCTCCAGGTATGGGGACCATCGACGGAATACACGCTCCCACCGTTGTCATGATATCACATACACTAGTGCAAGTCAGAAGACAGGAAGCAAGAGTGATTCCAGTGACCCCCGATTGGAGAAGTCAGGCTTGGGTTCCGGTCCTGCTGGAAATGGCTTACGACACTCCAATTTAGCTTCCTCATAGACAAGACATCTTGCTAGGCCCGGGAGGGGAGCGTCACCCACAGCTTCAAGCAGGGAATCGGAGCCCGATAGCCTTCGCGATTTTAAGAGATCCTGGGCCAAGCCGGGCCTTTCAGGAGCAGCTCAGGAATGTATCAGAGAATCCTGGGCCCCAGGGACCGGGAAGGCTTAAAGACTTGCATGGCTTAAATTGGTGCATGGAGCCGGAAGTACATCTTGTTCAAACAGATGTAATTTATGTGGCAAATTTTCTGCCCTGTCAAGCGGCTCAGGCCAAGGCTTAAAGAACGATTAACACCTACCGATCTGCAATCTCGGCTGGCCACGACTATGTCGAGAAGAAACCCGTGGGAGAACATCCCTTGATTTGTAGGTTACTGAAAGGAGTTAGATGTATGAAACCTCCGACTCCGAAATATTCTCGACTCTGGGTTGTGAGTGTGGTATTGAGAATGTTAGAGTCATGGCCAGACAATGAAGAACTACGCAGAAAAGCTCTTTCGGCAAAATTAACTACTTTGTTGTGTCTAATTTCCTGTAAGAGGGTTTCAGAAGTCAAGGCTTTGGAGATTGACAGAAAATCTTTTTCACCCACAGAGGCTACATTTTACATAGAAAAGAGGACTAAAACGGGTATTTGGACGGTAGATTATGCAGCTTTTCCGGACCGACTCAGTCTGTCCGGTCAGATGCCTGAAGGCGTACAAGAACGTGGCATAACAGTTCAGGCCCATATCAGAATCTCAACTGTTGATAGCGGCGAAGAAGCCATTCAAGGCAGTGGCATCGGCCACGTTAGCAAGATGGGTAAAATGGTGCATGGGCTGAGCGGACATTGATGTTTGGCGCTCACTCGACAAGAGGAGCCATCGCATCCAGAACCTTCAAACTAGGAGCACACCTGGATGACATTTTGAAGGCGGCAGACGAAACGACTTTTACAATTTTTCATTTTAGCCCAGTAGATCAGGTGGCTTCGTTGGTGGTAAGTATGCTTTAAACGAGCATAATCAGAGCTTCCGAGTCTTGACATAGAATACAGATTTTCAACACATTTGTCATAGAAAGTCATGATTCTATTAAAGACTTGGAGGCAAACTTTTTTTTCCACCCTTTCAATCGCTAGAGAGTGGTATGACTGATAACATGATGTTTATCGATGTATTGTTTATGCTAATGAAGATGTCACTTATATCTACGATTTCCCACCCGTCCTGGAAGAGTTGTTTCATCACTGTTATATATGTTTTGACAAGTGCAGAGTCTAAGCCCATGGCTTTATGAGGAGTGATCGATGGTGACGGCCCGGGAGAGTTCAGGCGTTTACCGGCTGGGACGCAAGTTTCAGTTGTCGACCAGCTTCTGAAAGAGGAGGTGGAAGGACGTTGGCGACATTGATTGTGGACTTTGGGACGTGATTGGACTGTGGGGATCACGTGGAGTGTTAAATCTATGGAACGCAAACTACAAATTATCATACGTTTCGTGGATATTCTATGTCAAGACTTGGAGGCTCAGATTATGCTCTGACTTCTCTTTACTAACTCGAGCAGCAACCATATAAACAAGATAAACATGGAAAACAAAATAAAACTACAAAGTCCAACGAAACCCAGTAATTTTTGTAGTTCGTTTTCCATAGGATAAGCAAAACCACGTGATCCATTCTTCCAATCAGTGTCACTTCTCCCTTATAACATCCCATAACTCTGAAGTCCTTCCTCTTTCTTTGCTGCTCGAGCATCTGAGATAAGTACCTTTCATCTTACTGTAGAATGTTTTGAAGTGTATGTGTGTTGACTTTAATTACGAACGCTTGTCTGAATATGTTTTCGGTATACGCGTGCTTGAGTTAATACGCGCATGGAACTTTGGCGGATCATATCCGCGGGAAGGACGCGACGGGACCTTCGTTCCGGCGTCGCTTTCCTCGTTAGGAGGCACTGTGGGCACGGAAGTTTGCAACGGCGCGACGGGACCTCGGGAGTTCCGGCGCCGTTGCGAACTTACGCGTCAGTTAATGGAGATAGAGGGCAAGGCTCCTCACATAATTATACAACTAATTCAGTTCCCTGATGGTTACGGAGCTCCCGGGACTCCGCTATTTAGCCGTGTGTATTGTGGGGATTCACCGGCTTCTTTATTAGTAGGGCATGCCACCTAGTGGCTTAAGTGGGCACCGCAGGCAAGTGATCCCTGCACAGAGGACTACAAGTCAGTCTAATATCTCATTCCTTATTCTGCCACTGAGGAGGAGGTGAGAGAGGCTTAGACCTCCGCTTGACGGGCTCAGTCCAAGGTAAGACTGCGGTTCTAGAAGGGCTCGCCTAGCTTCACAATACAGAGATTGACGGGGGCAGCCCAAGCAAACTGCAAGGCACTGTCACAGTATTCAGAGGCGGTGAAACCATGAGCGACTACACCGACGACTCTGACGGCCCTCATGTCAGTGGGCGCCGCATGAGCGAAGCAGTTCAGATGCTGCAAAGTGCCGAAAGGCCCCGGGAAGAGAGCGGCATATTGCGAAGCTTGGCGACTTTGTCCCAGGGCAAAGCTCGCAAAAAGAGAGGGGGAAGTAGACATAAAACCCGCAGGGGCAGTAACGCCCAGACCCCCCCGGGTTCACCCCACAGATCGGGGAAAAGGAAGGCGAGATCCCGCGACAGACGGACCACTAGCTCGAGCTAGGTCTGAATTTTACACCTCCTCAGAAGACCAATCCTCCCCGGAAGAGGAGGAGAGCCAACCTAAAAAGAAAGGCAGGAGGGAACAGGAAGATCTTCTCAGGGAGGAGTTCGATCCCGATGAGCTCACTCACCCCAGGTCCAATGAATGGTATCCTCCGGAGAAGATCGCGGAATGCCTTCGACGGCGCCTGCA
Source organism: Ambystoma mexicanum (assembly GCF_040938575.1). NCBI lineage: Eukaryota > Metazoa > Chordata > Amphibia > Caudata > Ambystomatidae > Ambystoma > Ambystoma mexicanum. The sequence continues at coordinate 1,539,617,527 of NC_090932.1, forward strand.
GGCACCTTTAAGTAGGCAGGCCAGATCTAAATTGAAGCCGAGTGCCCAAGGCCGAGAGTCCCGGACGGGGTAGCAGAGACCCCGGAAATTAATGAGAGAATTCTGACGTTCCTGGGCCGGTATGGCAGGGATGTGAAGAGGGGCATCGACAGATCCTGGCGGTCCTGTCAGGACAAGGTGCTGGACATGCTAGGGCCGGTCACCAAGATCTGGCAACTGGCCGAGGAGGCGAAGGCCAAGAAGGAGCCCATGGACCCAGGCATTATATCTGGCTGGGCTCAGAGAATTATCTGCCTGCTCGGTAACGCAAATACAGCGTTGGCGACCGAAAGGAGAAGGTCGATCCTAATGAAACTGGACTCCAGACTAGGGGAGATGGCGACTTCCGAGCAGGCCACAGCCGCGAAGGGCAAGCTCTTCGGGGACTTGTTTATCAAGGTCATGGCGAAATTCGCCAGTACTTATGTATCGATGGACAGGGCCCATTCTTCCCTGAAGAAGATTTTCGGTCGAAGAGTTTTCGACAAGGCTGGAGGAGGAAGGGGCCGCTCGTCCAGCAGTGGCCAGTACAGAGGCTCCTACAAGGACAGAAATTGGAGGCAAGAAGACCGAAGGTCCAACCCCTTCTTCCCTTCTAGGGGAAGAGGCAGGGGCAGGGGTTGGAGGAACAACGGAAGGCAACACCACCAGAGTCCCCCAGGTGAGAGATGTGAAAGTGATAGCAAGGTCAAATGCAAGTATTCCTCCAGTAGGGGGGAGAGTGAAACTGTATGTAGAAATATGGGAGGAGTTGTCTTCAGACGCTTGGATAAGACAGACCGTAAGAGGGTTTCAGTTAGAATTCTGGCGGGAACCATATCAGGTTGTACGGCCAAGAAGGATAAATTTCAGCAGAGAAGACGAGGTCCTGCTAGACAAGGAGGTGGAATTGCTAAGGGCAAAGAATGCAATCGGTCCAGCCTCAGAGGGACCAGGGGGCTTTATAAGCAATCTGTTTTTAGTCAAGAAAAGACACAAGGTCAGACCAGTGATAAACCTGAGGGGTTTAAATTTCTTTCTAGTGTACAGGCATTTCAAAATGGAAGGCATCCATCTTCTAAGGGATGTTCTCCAACAAGGAGACTGGCTAGCAAGGATAGATCTCAGGGATGCGTATCTAACGATTCCTATCCGGCCAGAGCAGACAAAACTTCTTCAGTTCCTTTGGAAGGGACAGAAGTGGGAATTCAAATGTCTCCCCTTCGGGCTAGCGTCAGCGCCATGGTGTTTCACCAAACTCTTGAAACCTATAGTGACACACCTGAGAGAACAGGGGATCAGGCTAATTATTTACCTGGACGACATATGTCTAATGTGCCAGGACAGAGAAGTTCTAGTTCGACAGGTCCTGTTAACCACGGGGTTATTGCAACAGCTGGGTTTCCTGATAAATTGGGAGAAGTCACAGTTAGAACCAGCTCAAGATCTGGAATTTCTGGGGTTCAACTTAGAGACAACGCAGGGCACTCTCAGATTACCCCTAGCCAAAGTCAATTCAGTCAAGAGGGAGATCAAGGTCATGTTGGCGAAGCAAGAAGTTTCTCTGAGGGAAATAGCGAGGCTTATAGGACGTCTGTCATCTTCGATACAGGCAATATTTCCAGGCCCCCTGCATTACAGGGCGTTACAGAGGTTGAAGATCAGCCATCTCAGGAAAGGGTTTTCTTACGAACAGAAAGTGAAACTATCACAAGAAGCGAGACTGGAACTAGAATGGTGGTTCTGCCACACGGAAGCCTGGAATGGCAGGGCGATATTTGGCTCATCCCTGGACCTAGTGATAGAGTCCGACGCCAGCCGCTGGGGATAGGGAGCCAGATGCTGAGATCAGTCGACAGGGGGGAGATGGTCGATACAGGAACTGGGTCTTCACATCAATTGCCTGGAGCTTCTAGCGGGCTCCTTCGCGATTCAGTGCTGGACACAGAAAGCGGCGAAATCATCCATTCTTTTGAAAATGGACAACGTTTCGGCAGTCAGATATATCAATCGACTGGGAGGAACAAGGTCACAGAAGCTGACGGAGATGGCCAAGGAGTTTTGGCAGACCTGTCTCCAGAAGGGGATAAGCGTGAGAGCAGAACATTTACCGGGGGAGCTCAATCTGGTAGCAGATTGGAACTAAAGATATCTGAAGGACTCCAGCGACTGGCAGCTGGACGACTCAGTCTTCCAGGAATTAATGCGCCGCAGAGGTCCCTGTCAGACGGATCTCTTTGCTACCAGGTTGAACAGGAAGCTTCCCAATTTTACAGTTGGAGACCGGATCCGGAAGCAACAGCAACGGACGCTTTTCTCCAGGTCTGGGGACCAGCAAGGGAATACGGGTTTCCCCCATTCTCCTTGATAGCACGCACGGTTGCGCAGGTCAGACTTCAGTTAGCAACAGTGATTCTGATAACACCAGACTGGAGAGGCCAAGCTTGGTTTCCGGACCTTCTGGAACTGTCGTTCGAAGCCCCTATTCGGCTGCCGGCCAGGGAGGATATCCTGCTGAACCCGGCAGGAGAGATTCATCCATTGGTCAGGTCAGGGAGCCTAAGTCTTCTGGCTTGGGCGATTTCAGGGAGAACTGGTCTAAGCCAGGACTTTCAGGCACAGCTCAGGAATTCATCAGGGAGTCTTGGGCTCCAGCGACAGGCAAGGCATATAGAGTGGCATGGCATAGATGGAGTAATTGGTGTCTGGAGAGACAGGTTGATCCCGTATATACAGATGAATACACATAGTGAATTTTTTGGCAGCGCAGGCAGCGCAGGCGAAGGCCTACAGGACCATTAATAATTATAGGTCGGCGATTTCAGCAGGCCATGCATACATAGACAACAAGCCGGTAGGGGAGCATCCCTTGGTATGTAGGCTTCTGAAAGGCATTAGGTGTATGAGACCCCCAGCTCCCAAGTACGCTCGTTTGTGGGATGTGAGTATAGGTTTAAGAATGTTTCAGAGTTGGCCGGACAATGAATTCTTGTCTCGGAAAACACTATGGGCTAAGTTGACTACCCTTCTGTGTCTTATTTCTTGTAAAAGGGTCTCGGACGTGAGAGCTTTAGAAACGAACAGAAAGTCTTTTTCCCCTTCAGGGGTAATATTTTTCATAACAAGGAGAACAAAGACGAATATTAAGTCTGTAGAATACATGGCCTTCCCGGACAAGCCTAAGCTGTGCCCAGTTAGGTGTTTGAAAGTGTACGAGCGGAAAGCAAATGAAGTGAGGCCCGCGGGTGTAAACCAGCTACTAATAGCAATTAGGAAACCTTTTAGAGCAGTAGCATCAGCCAGCTTAGCTAGATGGGTCAAGTGGTGCATGGCCGAGGCAGGTATAGACGTACAACAGTTCGGGGCACATTCTACACGGTGTGCAATGGCATCGTCCGCCTTTTTGGCAGGGGCTCGTCTGGAAGATGTCCTAAAGGCGGCAGACTGGTCTAATGAGGAGACCTTTAAGAGTTTCTATTTTAGACCAGTGGAGCGAGTAACATCGTTGGTGGTAGGTAAGCTTTAAACGAGCATAATCTGAGCCTCCGAGTCTTGACATAGAATACAGATTTTCCACACATTCGTTACAGAAAGTCATGATTCTATTAAAGACTCGGAGGCGAAAGATTATTCCACCCAATTTCAATCACTACGATATAAGTAATTTTATCATGCTGTAATAATGCAATTTTGTTGGAAATATGCAATTTTGTCTTGTCTTATAATGGTATTGCTATGCGATTGCCCACCCGTCTATGAAGGGATTTCTAACGATTTATGTTTGTTTCAGGAGCGGAACAGAAAACGACAACTTGAAAAGTTTGGCTGGAGCAAGTCGCCTACCGGTTGGGGCGCGAGTTTGTCGGTGCAGCGAAAGAAAGAGGAAGGACTTCAGAGTTATGGGATGTTATAAGGGAGAAGTGACACTGATTGGAAGAATGGATAACGTGGTTTTGCTTATCCTATGGAAAACGAACTACAAAAATTACTGGGTTTCGTTGGACTTTGTAGTTTTATTTTGTTTTCCATGTTTATCTTGTTTATATGGTTGCTGCTCGAGTTAGTAAAGAGAAGTCGGAGCATAATCTTTCGCCTCCGAGTCTTTAATAGAATCATGACTTTCTGTAACGAATGTGTGGAAAATCTGTATTGTAGTTCGTCAGTTTGTTGGTAAATGAGATTTATTGTTGGCTGCTCGGGAAGTAAAGAGTAGAGTTGAGCATAATCCTTCGCCTATGTGTCTTTAATAGCATCATGACTTTCTATAACGAATGTGTTAAAAATCTGTATTTCTCTCAGTAACAAGATATATGTAATTTGTGCACATTGAAATTGTAAAATCCGTTTGGCCTTGTGTTTACGTTGTTGGTTTTACAGTCGTGTTCCAGGGTTCGCGGCTGGCGCAATTTGTTAATTATATTTTATTGACAATAATAACATTACATTTCTTTGTCTCGCGGCATAACATCCCAGCGCCAAAACGGGCTGTGCGGCCAATCGGACGCGCCAAATTAGCCGGCGCCGAACTGGCCGCGCCAAAACGTCCGATCTCCACTGCGGAGCAGGACATTTCAGCGCGGCCAGTTCGGCGCGGGACGATTTGGCGCAGCCGGTTTGGCGTGGCCGGTTCGGCACAGGAGCCGGTTCGGCATGGCAGCCCGCCCCGAACTGGCCGCTCATAAATGTCCTGCGAGTTCTTCATGCAGACACCACAGCCACGCAGACTACACAGCCGGGACCGCGAAGGTGGGGGCTGCGCTGCTCGGAGCAGTCTGCTCCGAGCAGCGCAGCCCCCACCCTCGTGAGCCCGGCAGATCTAATCTGCCCTGTGCGCCGCACACCAGTGCACATCGCCTGCTGTTTAGGGAAACGTTCAGTGCAGTGCACTGAAAGTGCGAGTTTCAACTTCATCCGACACTATTTTAAAATCAAACTACTCTAGGACAGTTTCATTTTAAAAGAGTGTGGGGTGAAGTTGAAACTCCCACTTTCAGTGCACTGCACTGAACTTTTCCCTAAACAGCAGGCGATGTGCACTGGTGTGCGGCGCGCCAAAATATCCCAGCGCCGAAACATCCCGTCTCCGAACCGGCCGCGAAGAAACGGGGTGTACCGTCTCCGCTGCCAGCGCTCATCCATGAATGGTGCTGCACTGACCTCTAGTGCTAGAGAGTTGCAACACAGGTGAGGTTTGCCAATAACCAGTGAGGCAAGCGCACAGTTAAAAGGTAAGAAGAAAAAAAAAGAGAATGCCTCATAAAATCCCCACCATCAGCCTTTACTTTATGTCCTCAAATGGAACGAGCCTGTTGCGTTCAGATGTTCCCAAATGCAATCGAAAAGCCACCAGTGCAAGAAGCATTGGATTTTCACAGTACCAAACGAGACACCCAAGTGCCAAGGCTTTCATGTAATCCCCGATGCAATACTGCCCTCTACTGGTGCTGTGATGAAATGAGTTAGGCGGCTCAATTCCGCCTCTTGCTCACACCAGAAGGTCTTAAAGGCTTTCTTGAGAATTTTAAAGGCCAATCTTCGTAAGTACTTACACTCCGCTGAGTCCGCACTCTGCTTGTTGCTGAAATACGAGTTTTCTTCAGCAGACGAAATAATGGTTTCCACAGGGGGATTGCGTTTCTTTCCAGTGCCTTCCCACCCATTGTATGCTTATTTTTTGTGTCGGAAGGTGCTGTTTGAAACTCTGAGAAAGAGCACACGTATTCACGATATATAATTTGGCCCAATTGAGATGCCCTGAGAGTCCAGGTTTTTAATCTCCTATCGGATTGCAATCTGGTACATGTAGTCCTGGGTATTATACTGGCAAAAATAAAAAATAAAATGAACAAAAAAGCATCAACTTGACAAAATATCCACCTTTTATCAGCACAACTAAAGATAAACGTGAAAATATGCAGTCGAAAGATCACACATTTGCAAATTGTGCAACCACAAAGTCTGGGTTTACAGTTTTGATAAATCTGTGTGATCCGTGGCAAATTACTTTACCTATTTATTCATTTATTTATTTATTTCCATTTGTAAAGCACGCAAACGGCCCTTAGGCATCGTGGCGCTGTTGCAGTGAGCTTACTTAGTTACACAAGCTGTACAGAGTAATGACAGTGACGATAGTAGTAGACATACATGAAAACAGGCATCATTTTCAGAAAACATGTTAACAGAGCGGGCATTGCAGAAGACAGTGTACGATGCTTCGTTTCTGAGTGCAGTGGGCAGGGCATTCCAGTGTTTAGGCGCTAGGAGTTAGAAGCTAGAGCCACCAGCTTTGGCATTCCAGTGTTTAGGCGCTAGGAGTTAGAATCTAGAGCCACCAGCTTTGGCATTCCAGTGTTTAGGCGCTAGGAGTTAGAAGCTAGAGCCACCAGCTTTGGCATTCTAGTGTTTAGGCGCTAGGAGTTAGAAGCTAGAGCCACCAGCTTTAGTTCTTTTGTAGGTTGGAACATGCAACATGTTCGTGTGTTGTGTGCGAATGGGTCTGCAAGATGTGATGGGAAAAATCTTCTCTGAAAGGTAAGGGGGAGGGCGGAGTGTGAGAGGCACTTGTGTGTGATGGCCATGGTACGTTAAAGGATATTTATACCGCGCACTATCACCACCGGAGTGGTCCCCTGGCGCTCTCTCTGAATGGATCTTATTTTCCTGAGCTGCCAAACCTGAGATCACCTAGCAGTGATTCTGTGAAGTGTGAACCACACAAAAGCCTCACACGTGTATGGTTTAATAGGCTACTGTGTTTGCTACATGCATAAAGATAACATGTATCACTTATATAGTGGACACTGCAGGCTGACATGTCCCTTAGCTTGGTCATTGCGCATGGCATCCTACAGAAAGGTGAAATAAAGGAAATATTGCAGTGTTTGGTTTCTCAGGGGGCCTGCCTTTGCCTTGTCTGGGATTGCAGTCCAGCAGCCCAATTTTACTCTCATACCCCTCCCCTGTCCCGCCATTGGCCTAGGGTGAAGTGGCCATGGGGTTTCCACACGGACTTGGAAGGATAGCTCTGGGGCAAAGTGCTCGCCTTGGAAGCAAGACGACACAGAGCACCACAGGTTCGATCCCCGGGTCCTCGCTTAGAAGCCTCTGGGTATTAAGCGCGTTATAAATAACCATCACATCATACCATACGCCACATGCTTTGTGAGTGGGATGATGGAGGAGAAGAAGAAACTCATTTTAGGCATGGGAGCTACTTGCCTTATCCTGAGGGTTCTACTTCCCACACATTCCTTTAGTTGTTCTCCCCTCTCTTCCACCATCCAGAACAAATAGATACTGCATGCAGCTCCCACGTTTGCCTGCTCGGAGACTGGGGAAACTCTCCTATAGCCTAAGCCCACTAACAGCTCTGCGTTCTGCTTGCCCGTCCAGTTCCACCCAGAAGAGCATCATCCACAGCAGCGTTTCTCATTGCAGCAGCCACAAACCTGTGACCTGCAGCTTGCACATAGATCACCGCAGCAGGTGCATCAACCAACTGAGGTACAATACATATTATATGCAAATGATCTATTCTGTGGGTTTAACTCCTTGAAGATCAGTGCAAAAATATGGGTCACTATATGAGAAAAGGAATTCTGGAGGGGAAAGCCTAGTAGAATCAAAAACGAATTCAATATAGTGTTACTGGGTCTTGTGTAGCACAACTTCTTCCATTTGGGCAGCCAATTTGCACCACAAAACACAAGGATGTATGGGTCACCAGCCTTCCACGCCATCCTTTTTTTATTCTGTCTACCCCATTCCGAAAAAGGACCAGCCAGTTGCAAACCAGTCTTGGTCCTGGCTCCAATCTGTTGTATGTAAAGTTGTCCAAAACAATGCCAGTGGTTATAATTAATTTAAAACCTTCTATCCACCACTTTTTAGTTTTAGTGGGAAGCTGACTGTCATTAAAGAAAAGGCGCAACTCGTACATTTCCCACAGGCCTGTGATGTCACTTTCTGTGATATCACGGCCTATGATGTTACTTCCCATGCCATCACCTGACAGAAGCCCTCGCATCAGTAACATCAGTGGAAATCCTAAGCTTTAGCACCAGAAAGGACCTCACGTCTTTGTGAACCAACAAGGACACACGCCTCTTGAAGATTCCCAGAGTGTGTCTGACAGTATTGCTCCCAACCATGGCGAGTGTGGGTGTCCCTGCCGAGAGGGCAATGTGTATGTGGTTGTTGATGAGCCTGGATCCCCAGTTTGTTAGGATACAGTTAGGTTTGACCATACTGTTCGTGTGATTTATTTAGTGCAGCCCGTGGCTGCCGTGGCTTTCTTTTGAGTGATTCCACTTGCCTGGTGTGTCCCACATTGTGCCACTGTGTTCCCCCTGGTGTCCCATCCTTACGCAACTCTGAATTGGAAACCTTGAGCTATACTGAAGCACAGATACAATCCACTATTAGCGGACCTTTGACATTTTACCATTTACTCAGTGGCAGTTCAACCGGACACTTCTGTAACTGCAGACAATTTACTCCGCTTCAAAAAGAAAGGCTTTAGAACAGAATTCCATGGACATCTAATAAAAGAATACTTGAAGTCCAATATAATCCCATTAGGCCTTCAAATTCAAACCCTGCCAGCTGTCTTTTTAGAAGACCAAGAATACAAGGTTTGTTTCAGCCAAATAGCCACAAAATGCAGCCGTGATTTGATGCGACTAACCATTAACACTGCAGAACAGCTAGCTGACAAATACAAGCAGGAACTAGAGGCACAAGAGGCATCATTCCTAGCCGACAAATACAAGCAGGAACTAGAGGCCCAAGAGGCATCATTCCTAGCCGACAAATACAAGCAGGAACTAGATGCACAAGAGGCATCATTCCTAGCCGACAAATACAAGCAGGAATTAAATGCACAAGAGGCATCATTCCTAGCCGACAAATACAAGCAGGAACTAGATGCACAAGAGGCATAATTCCTAGCCGACAAATACAAGCAGGAATTAGATGCACAAGAGGCATCATTCCTAGCCGACAAATGCAAGCAGGAACTAGATGCACAAGAGGCATCATTCCTAGCCGACAAATACAAGCAGGAAATAGAGGCACAAGAGGCATCATTCCTAGCCGACAAATACAAGCTTCCTTGCCGACAAATAGAAGCAGGAATTAGATGCACAAGAGGCATCATTCCTAGCTGACAATACAAGCAGGAATTAGATGCACAAGAGGCATCATTCCTAGCCGACAAATACACGCAGGAACTAGATGCACAAGGGGCATCATTCCTAGCTGACAAATACAAGCAGGAACTAGAGGCACAAGCAGGAATTAGATGCACAAGAGGCATAATTCCTAGCCGACAAATACAAGCAGGAATTAGATGCACAAGAGGCATCATTCCTAGCCGACAAATGCAAGCAGGAATTAGATGCACAAGAGGCATCATTCCTAGCCGACAAATACAAGCAGGAAATAGAGGCACAAGAGGCATCATTCCTAGCCGACAAATACAAGCTTCCTTGCTGACAAATAGAAGCAGGAATTAGATGCACAAGAGGCATCATTCCTAGCTGACAATACAAGCAGGAATTAGATGCACAAGAGGCATCATTCCTAGCCGACAAATACACGCAGGAACTAGATGCACAAGGGGCATCATTCCTAGCTGACAAATACAAGCAGGAACTAGAGGCACAAGCAGGCATTAGAGGCACAAGAGGCCTCATTCCTAGCCGACAAATACAAGCAGGAATTAGATGCACAAGAGGCATCATGCCTAGCTGACAAATACAAGCAGAAACTAGAGGCACAAGAGGCATCATTCCTAGCCGACAAATACAAGCAGGAACTAGAAGCACAAGGGGCATCATTCCTAGCCGACAAATACAAGCAGGAATTAGATGCACAAGAGGCATCATTCCTAGCCGATAAATACAAGCAGGCATTAGATGCACAAGAGGCATCATTCCTAGCTGATAAATACAAGCAGGAATTAGATGCACAAGAGGCATCGTTCCTAGCTGACGATACAAGCAGGAATTAGATGCACAAAAGACATCGGAATTAGATGCACAAGATGCATCATGCCTAGCCGACAAATACAAGCAGGAACTAGATGCACAAGAGGCATCATTCCTAGCCGACAAATACATGCAGGAACTAGATGCACAAGAGGCGCAGGAACTAGATGCACAAGAGGCATCATTCCTAGCAGACAAATACAAGCAGGAACTAGATGCACAAGAGGCATCATTCCTAGCCGACAAATACAAGCAGGAACTAGATGCACAAGAGGCATCATTCCTAGCCGACAAATACAAGCAGGAATTAGATGCACAAGAGGCATCATTCCTAGCCGACAAATACAAGCAGGAATTAGATGCACAAGAGGCATCATTCCTAGCCGACAAATACAAGCAGGAATTAGATGCACAAGAGGCATCATTCCTAGCCGACAAATACAAGCAGGAATTAGATGCACAAGAGGCATCATTCCTAGCCGACAAATACAAGCAGGGACTAGATGCACAAGAGACATCATTCCTAGCCGACAATACAAGCAGGAACTAGATGCACAAGAGACATCATTCCTAGCTGACAATACAAGCAGGAACTAGATGCACAAGAGGCATCATTCCTAGCTGACAAATACAAGCAGGAATTAGATGCACAAGAGGCATCATTCCTAGCTGAAATACAAGCAGGAACTAGATGCACAAGAGACATCATTCCTAGCTGACAATACAAGCAGGAATTAGATGCACAAGAGGCATCATTCCTAGCCGACAAATACACGCAGGAACTAGATGCACAAGAGGCATCATTCCTAGCTGACAATACAAGCAGGAATTAGATGCACAAGAGGCATCATTCCTAGCCGACAAATACAAGCAGGAACTAGATGCACAAGAGGCATCATTCCTAGCCGACAAATACAAGCAGGAACTAGATGCACAAGGGGCATCACTCCTAGCTGACAAATACAAGCAGGAATTAGATGCACAAGAGGCATCATTCCTGGCCGACAAATACACGCAGGAACTAGATGCACAAGAGGCATCATTCCTAGCCGACAATACAAGCAGGAATTAGATGCACAAGAGGCATCATTCCTGGCCGACAAATACACGCAGGAACTAGATGCACAAGAGGCATCATTCCTAGCCGACAATACAAGCAGGAATTAGATGCACAAGAGGCATCATTCCTAGCCGACAAATACACGCAGGAACTAGATGCACAAGAGGCATCATTCCCAGCCGACAAATACAAGCAGGAACTAGATGCACAAGAGGCATCATTCCTAGCTGACAAATACAAGCAGGAATTAGATGCACAAGAGGCATCATTCCTAGCCGACAAATACAAGCAGGAACTAGATGCTCAGGAGCATCATTCCTAGCTGACAAATGCACGCAGGAATTAGATGCACAAGGGGCATCATTCCTAGCTGACAATACAAGCAGGAATTAGATGCACAAGGGGCATCATTCCTAGCCGACAAATACAAGCAGGAATTAGATGCACAAGAGGCATCATTCCTAGCCGACAAATACAAGCAGGAACTAGATGCACAAGAGGCATCATTCCTAGCTGACAAATACAAGCAGGGACTAGATGCACAAGAGGCATCATTCCTAGCTGACAATACAAGCAGGAATTAGATGCACAAGAGGCATCGTTCCTATGTGACAATACAAGCAGGAACTAGAGGCACAAGAGGCATCATTCCTAGCTGACAAATACAAGCAGGAACTAGATGCAAAAGGGGCATCATTCCTAGCCGACAAATACAAGCAGGAACTAGATGCACAAGGGGCATCACTCCTAGCCGACAAATACAAGCAGGGACCAGATGCACAAGAGGCATCACTCCTAGCTGAACAATACAAGCAGGGACTAGATGCACAAGAGGCATCATTCCTAGCTGACAAATACAAGCAGGAATTAGATGCACAAGAGGCATCACTCCTAGCCGACAAATACAAGCAGGAATTAGATGCACAAGAGGCATCACTCCTAGCCGACAAATACAAGCAGGAATTAGATGCACAAGAGGCATCATAAGAGGCATCATTCCTAGCAGACAAATACAAGCAGGAATTAGATGCACAAGGGGCATCATTCCTAGCCGACAAATACAAGCAGGGACTAGATGCACAAGAGGCATCATTCCTAGCCGACAAATACAAGCAGGAACTAGATGCTCAAGAGCATCATTCCTAGCCGACAAATACAAGCAGGAACTAGATGCACAAGAGGCATCATTCCTAGCCGACAAATACAAGCAGGAACTAGATGCACAAGAGGCATCATTCCTAGCCGACAAATACACGCAGGAACTAGATGCACAAGAGGCATCATTCCTAGCCGACAAATACAAGCAGGAATTAGATGCACAAAGGGCATCATTCCTAGCCGACAAATAAAAGCAGGAATTAGATGCACAAGGGGCATCATTCCTAGCCGACAAATACAAGCAGGGACTAGATGCACAAGAGGCATCATTCCTAGCCCATTCCTAGCCGACAAATACAAGCAGGAACTAGATGCACAAGAGGCATCATTCCTAGCTGACAAATACAAGCAGGAACTAGATGCACATCCTAGCTGACAAATACAAGCAGGAACTAGATGCTCAAGAGCATCATTCCTAGCCGATAAATACAAGCAGGAACTAGATGCACAAGAGGCATCATTCCTAGCCGACAAATACAAGCAGGAATTCGATGCACAAGAGGCATCATTCCTAGCCGACAAATACAAGCAGGAATTAGATGCACAAGAGGCATCATTCCTAGCCGACAAATACAAGCAGGAACTAGATGCACAAGAGGCATCATTCCTAGCCGACAAATACAAGCAGGAATTAGATGCACAAGAGGCATCATGCCTAGCCGACAAATACAAGCAGGAACTAGATGCACAAGGGGCATCATTCCTAGCCGACAAATACACGCAGGAACTAGATGCACAAGAGGCATCATTCCTAGCCGACAAATACACGCAGGAACTAGATGCACAAGAGGCATCATTCCTAGCTGACAATACAAGCAGGAATTAGATGCACAAGGGGCATCATTCCTAGCCGACAAATACAAGCAGGAATTAGATGCACAAGAGGCATCATTCCTAGCCGACAAATACAAGCAGGGACTAGATGCACGAGATACATCATTCCTAGCTGACAATACAAGCAGGAACTAGATGCACAAGAGACATCATTCCTAGCTGACAATACAAGCAGGAACTAGATGCACAAGAGGCATCATTCCTAGCCGACAAATACACGCAGGAACTAGATGCACAAGAGGCATCATTCCTAGCTGACAATACAAGCAGGAATTAGATGCACAAGAGGCATCATTCCTAGCCGACAAATACACGCAGGAACTAGATGCACAAGGGGCATCATTCCTAGCTGACAATACAAGCAGGAATTAGATGCACAAGGGGCATCATTCCTAGCCGACAAATACAAGCAGGAATTACATGCACAAGAGGCATCATTCCTAGCCGACAAATACACGCAGGAACTAGATGCACAAGAGGCATCATTCCTAGCCGACAAATACACGCAGGAACTAGATGCACAAGAGGCATCATTCCTAGCCGACAAATACACGCAGGAATTAGATGCACAAGAGGCATCATTCCTAGCCAACAAATACACGCAGGAACTAGATGCACAAGAGGCATCATTCCTAGCCAACAAATACACGCAGGAACTAGATGCACAAGAGGCATCATTCCTAGCCAACAAATACACGCAGGAACTAGATGCACAAGAGGCATCATTCCTAGCCGACAATACAAGCAGGAATTAGATGCACAAGGGGCATAATTCCTAGCTGACAAATACACGCAGGAACTAGATGCACAAGAGGCATCATTCCTAGCCGACAAATACACGCAGGAACTAGATGCACAAGAGGCATCATTCCTAGCCGACAATACAAGCAGGAATTAGATGCACAAGAGGCATCATTCCTAGCCGACAAATACACGCAGGAACTAGATGCACAAGAGGCATCATTCCTAGCCGACAATACAAGCAGGAATTAGATGCACAAGAGGCATCATTCCTAGCCGACAAATACACGCAGGAACTAGATGCACAAGAGGCATCATTCCTAGCTGACAAATACAAGCAGGAATTAGATGCACAAGGGGCATCATTCCTAGCTGACAAATACAAGCAGGAATTAGATGCACAAGAGGCATAATTCCTAGCCGACAAATACAAGCAGGAACTAGATGCTCAAGAGCATCATTCCTAGCTGACAAATACATGCAGGAATTAGATGCACAAGAGGCATCATTCCTAGCTGACAATACAAGCAGGAATTAGATGCACAAGGGGCATCGTTCCTAGCTGACAAATACAAGCAGGAATTAGATGCACAAGAGGCATCACTCCTAGCCGACAAATACAAGCAGGAATTAGATGCACAAGAGGCATCACTCCTAGCCGACAAATACAAGCAGGAATTAGATGCACAAGAGGCATCATTCCTAGCTGACAAATACAAGCAGGAACTAGATGCACAAGAGGCATCATTCCTAGCCGACTAGCCCACAAATACAAGCAGGAACTAGATGCACAAGGGGCATCATTCCTAGCCCACAAATGCAAGCAGGAACTAGATGCACAAGAGGCATCATTCCTAGCCCACAAATACAAGCAGGAACTAGATGCACAAGAGGCATCATTCCTAGCCGACAAATACAAGCAGGAACTAGATGCTCAAGAGCATCATTCCTAGCCGACAAATACAAGCAGGAACTAAATGCACAAGAGGCATCATTCCTAGCCGACAAATACAAGCAGGAACTAGATGCTCAAGAGCATCATTCCTAGCCGACAAATACAAGCAGGAATTAGATGCACAAGGGGCATCATTCCTAGCTGACAATACAAGCAGGAATTAGATGCACAAGGGGCATAATTCCTAGCTGACAAATACACGCAGGAACTAGATGCACAAGAGGCATCATTCCTAGCCGACAAATACACGCAGGAACTAGATGCACAAGAGGCATCATTCCTAGCCGACAATACAAGCAGGAATTAGATGCACAAGAGGCATCATTCCTAGCCGACAAATACACGCAGGAACTAGATGCACAAGAGGCATCATTCCTAGCCGACAATACAAGCAGGAATTAGATGCACAAGAGGCATCATTCCTAGCCGACAAATACACGCAGGAACTAGATGCACAAGAGGCATCATTCCTAGCTGACAAATACAAGCAGGAATTAGATGCACAAGGGGCATCATTCCTAGCTGACAAATACAAGCAGGAATTAGATGCACAAGAGGCATAATTCCTAGCCGACAAATACAAGCAGGAACTAGATGCTCAAGAGCATCATTCCTAGCTGACAAATACATGCAGGAATTAGATGCACAAGAGGCATCATTCCTAGCTGACAATACAAGCAGGAATTAGATGCACAAGGGGCATCGTTCCTAGCTGACAAATACAAGCAGGAATTAGATGCACAAGAGGCATCACTCCTAGCCGACAAATACAAGCAGGAATTAGATGCACAAGAGGCATCACTCCTAGCCGACAAATACAAGCAGGAATTAGATGCACAAGAGGCATCATTCCTAGCTGACAAATACAAGCAGGAACTAGATGCACAAGAGGCATCATTCCTAGCCGACTAGCCCACAAATACAAGCAGGAACTAGATGCACAAGGGGCATCATTCCTAGCCCACAAATGCAAGCAGGAACTAGATGCACAAGAGGCATCATTCCTAGCCCACAAATACAAGCAGGAACTAGATGCACAAGAGGCATCATTCCTAGCCGACAAATACAAGCAGGAACTAGATGCTCAAGAGCATCATTCCTAGCCGACAAATACAAGCAGGAACTAAATGCACAAGAGGCATCATTCCTAGCCGACAAATACAAGCAGGAACTAGATGCTCAAGAGCATCATTCCTAGCCGACAAATACAAGCAGGAATTAGATGCACAAGGGGCATCATTCCTAGCCGACAAATACAAGCAGGAACTAGATGCACAAGAGGCATCATTCCTAGCTGACAAATACAAGCAGGAACTAGATGCACAAGAGGCATCATTCCTAGCTGACAAATACAAGCAGGAACTAGATGCATATCCTAGCTGACAAATACAAGCAGGAATTAGATGCACAAGAGGCATCATTCGTAGCCGACAAATACAAGCAGGAACTAGATGCACAAGAGGCATCATTCCTAGCCGAGAAATACAAGCAGGAATTAGATGCACAAGAGGCATCATTCCTAGCCGACAAATACAAGCAGGAATTAGATGCACAAGAGGCATCATTCCTAGCTGACAAATACAAGCAGTAATTAGATGCACAAGAGGCATCATTCCTAGCCGACAAATACAAGCAGGAACTAGATGCTCAAGAGCATCATTCCTAGCCGACAAATACAAGCAGGAACTAGATGCACAAGAGGCATCATTCCTAGCCGACAAATACAAGCAGGAATTAGATGCACAAGAGGCATCATTCCTAGCCGACAAATACAAGCAGGAACTAGATGCTCAAGAGCATCATTCCTAGCCGACAAATACAAGCAGGAACTATATGCACAAGAGGCATCATTCCTAGCCGACAAATACAATCAGGAACTAGATGCACAAGAGGCATCATTCCTAGCTGACAAATACAAGCAGGAACTAGATGCACATCCTAGCTAACAAATACAAGCAGGAACTAGATGCACAAGGGGCATCATTCCTAGCCCACAAATACAAGCAGGAACTAGATGCACAAGAGGCATCATTCCTAGCCCACAAATACAAGCAGGAACTAGATGCACAAGAGACATCATTCCTAGCCCACAAATGCAAGCAGGAACTAGATGTACAAGAGGCATCATTCCTAGCCCACAAATACAAGCAGGAACTAGATGCACAAGGGGCATCATCCCTAGCCCACAAATGCAAGCAGGAACTAGATGCACAAGAGGCATCATTCCTAGCCCACAAATGCACGCAGGAACTAGATGTACAAGAGGCATCATTCCTAGCCGACAAATACAAGCAGGTACTAGATGCACAAGAGGCATCATTCCTAGCCGACAAATACAAGCAGGAATTAGATGCACAAGAGGCATCATTCCTAGCCGACAAATACAAGCAGGAATTAGATGCACAAGAGGCATCATTCCTAGCCGACAAATACAAGCAGGAATTAGATGCACAAGAGGCATCATTCCTAGCCGACAATGACAAACAGGAATTAGATGCACAAGAGGCATCATTCCTAGCCGACAAATACAAGCAGGAATTAGATGCACAAGAGGCATCATTCCTAGCCGACAAATACAAGCAGGAACTAGATGCTCAAGAGCATCATTCCTAGCCGACAAATACAAGCAGGAACTAGATGCACAAGAGGCATCATTCCTAGCTGACAAATACAAGCAGGAATTAGATGCACAAGAGGCATCATTCCTAGCCGACAAATACAAGCAGGAACTAGATGCTCAAGAGCATCATTCCTAGCCGACAAATACAAGCAGGAACTAGATGCACATCCTAGCTGACAAATACAAGCAGGAACTAGATGCACAAGGGGCATCATTCCTAGCCCACAAATACAAGCAGGAACTAGATGTACAAGAGGCATCATTCCTAGCCCACAAATACAAGCAGGAACTAGATGCACAAGGGGCATCATCCCTAGCCCACAAATGCAAGCAGGAACTAGATGCACAAGAGGCATCATTCCTAGCCCACAAATACAAGCAGGAACTAGATGTACAAGAGGCATCATTCCTAGCCCACAAATACAAGCAGGAACTAGATGCACAAGGGGCATCATCCCTAGCCCACAAATGCAAGCAGGAACTAGATGCACAAGAGGCATCATTCCTAGCCCACAAATGCACGCAGGAACTAGATGTACAAGAGGCATCATTCCTAGCCGACAAATACAAGCAGGTACTAGATGCACAAGAGGCATCATTCCTAGCCGACAAATACAAGCAGGAATTAGATGCACAAGAGGCATCATTCCTAGCCGACAAATACAAGCAGGAACTAGATGTACAAGAGGCATCATTCCTAGCCCACAAATACAAGCAGGAACTAGATGCACAAGGGGCATCATCCCTAGCCCACAAATGCAAGCAGGAACTAGATGCACAAGAGGCATCATTCCTAGCCCACAAATGCACGCAGGAACTAGATGTACAAGAGGCATCATTCCTAGCCGACAAATACAAGCAGGTACTAGATGCACAAGAGGCATCATTCCTAGCCGACAAATACAAGCAGGAATTAGATGCACAAGAGGCATCATTCCTAGCCGACAAATACAAGCAGGAATTAGATGCACAAGAGGCATCATTCCTAGCCGACAAATACAAGCAGGAATTAGATGCACAAGAGGCATCATTCCTAGCCGACAAATACAAGCAGGAATTAGATGCACAAGAGGCATCATTCCTAGCCGACAAATACAAACAGGAATTAGATGCACAAGAGGCATCATTCCTAGCCGACAAATACAAGCAGGAATTAGATGCACAAGAGGCATCATTCCTAGCCGACAAATACAAGCAGGAACTAGATGCACAAGAGGCATCATTCCTAGCTGACAAATACAAGCAGGAATTAGATGCACAAGAGGCATCATTCCTAGCCGACAAATACAAGCAGGAACTAGATGCTCAAGAGCATCATTCCTAGCCGACAAATACAAGCAGGAACTAGATGCACATCCTAGCTGACAAATACAAGCAGGAACTAGATGCACAAGGGGCATCATTCCTAGCCCACAAATACAAGCAGGAACTAGATGCACAAGGGGCATCATTGCTAGCCCACAAATACAAGCAGGAACTAGATGCACAAGAGACATCATTCCTAGCCCACAAATGCAAGCAGGAACTAGATGTACAAGAGGCATCATTCCTAGCCCACAAATACAAGCAGGAACTAGATGCACAAGGGGCATCATTCCTAGCCCACAAATGCAAGCAGGAACTAGATGCACAAGAGGCATCATTCCTAGCCGACAAATACAAGCAGGAATTAGATGCACAAGAAGCATCATTCCTAGCCGACAAATACACGCAGGAACCAGAATCACAAGAAGCATCATTCCTAATGAATCCTTTGATAACCGACGCTCAAGAACAACTGAACGCTGTGAACAAGGAGTGGGAAGCTTTCAAAAACTGTAATTTACACAAAAATTCACCATAAACTTTCCACTGGAGAAAACCTCGCTCTTAAATCTTTGGCCGCTAATAAGGAGATTATCTTCAAACCTGCAGACAAGGGTGGCGGAATTGTGATCTTAGGGAAGAATCGATATATCTCCATGTTGCAGGCATTGATTGACAATGACAACCACTACACCAAAATATTAGTTGACACCACCGACACCTTGAAGGTCCATCTCCAAGCTCAGTGCACCACAACGATTGAAGAAGGGTTTCTAATTCCAGAGGAGACCAGATTTTTGACCCCTCAGGTTTGTCGCATACCGACCATGAATGCATTACGAAAATTCACAAAGACCCTCACAACCCACCTGGTAGACCAGTTGTGTCCCTATGTGGATTTATGTTGGAACCATGTGGTCAATACATAGATCAAGCCATTCATGAGTTGGCAGAGAATTCACCAGCTTTTTTGAAGGACACCATGTTAGCAATTAATGTTTTCGAAGGGGTGGCCTTTGATTATGAAAATAACATCCTGGTAACTTTGGATATATTGGCGTGATACATGAACATTCAACAAGTTGAGGCAGGCAACATTGTGGAACAGAAGCTTAACAGCCGTCCGTATCCCCATTCCATTCCCACTAATTTCATTCTACAGTTACTTCAAATTGTATTGTGCAATAACTTTTCAGACCAACTGTATTTACAGAAATACGGCACTGCCATGGGTGTTTCTTTTGCCCCCAGACTTTGCAATTTGTACATGGCCGACTTTGAAGATCGCTTTATTTTTCCTAACAATCCTTATTCCATGTACATCCAACACTGGAGACGATGTATAGATGATATCTTTTTTATATGGCAAGACAATAAAGAGAGGTTAGATACATTTTCGGCATGGCTCAACCAATGTAATCCAAATGTAACTTTCACGAGCCAATGTGACAGACAGTCTTTGCTGTTTTTGGATCTCCTATTTTGTCATTAGATGGGGTCTTTATACACCTCCCTATACAGGAAGGAGCCTGATCGCAACACTTTGTTGCTATACTCAAGCCAACATCCTACATCCTTGCGTGACAATTTACCTCATGGGCAATTTTTGCACATTAGACTAGATTATGAACATCATGCTTCCATCCTTGGGAACTAATTGGCGGCCAAAGGGTACCCACGGAAATTGATTAAGAGGTCAGGTAAAAGAGCACGGTACACTGACATTGATGCATTTTTGAGCCCGCAAAATAGACAAAAAGATATGGACCACATTGTGTGCATTACCACCTTTACAAAACATGCCACAGCTATTAAGACACTCATCCGCAAACACTGGAACGTGGCTGTCAGCAGTGGGTGCATTAAAGGCCCTCCTTTATTGGCTTTGAGATGAGGCAAAAATATCAGGGATAAGCTGGTTCATTCCCGCATACTGGGACTAACCACTGACCTGGGGAACGGGTTCTCATCCAGGGACATTTTCCATATGGTACCTGTGTTGTGTGTCAATTTATTTGCAAAACCACTGTTTACACACATGAAGCTTTTTTGTGGCAACTTTGGCACTTCACTGTCAGTCCATAAATGTGATATATATCATCAAGTGCCCCTATGACTTATTTTACATTGTCATGACCAGCAGGAAGCTAGGCACCAGCACCACAGAACACAGGTCATGGATATGCAATAAAATGTGTACCACACCCCTAGTCCAACATTACCTCGCCATGAACCACTTCTCACTTTACCACATGAAGTAAATATTTTCCTGCTTCTACGGGTGTACTATGACCCTTTCCTATTGTTTCCAATTTTAAAATGATTCAAGTAGACACAATAAAGCAATCCCACAAATTCAGTTTTTGCAATTTTTATGTATGTGTTATAATGTCAAAATAGTTTTTGCAATGTACATGTTAAAACCGATTACAATAGATACATGTCATCTTTGTTCATAGTGAAAAACCTTCATTTATCTTACCAAGACCTTGAAAATTGATGCGGTTACAGAGTGTACTTATCTAAGAGAAAAGATATAATACACCAGCACAAAACATGTAAACATTTCTGTTCATTACACTTCAGAGATTCCCCATTACAAATGCGAAAGAAAAACAAACAACAACTTTGTTGAAAATAACCTTTCAACCTGACTGCGTCACTGACAGGAAACGCACATGCTCCCATTTGCAAGCTCCTCAAAGTTATCATACTTACTCCTAATGTGTAGAATTTCTGTGCTGAAGGAGCCCCTCTCTGTCGTCTTATCTGCAAACAGAATTTTTGCAAATGTCGCAGCTTTTGGCAGCGACCTCGCTTCGACCCTTCAGATTGCTGCCTGGTATCTTGTTTTATCTCTCTGTAAAGCTTAACTATGCCCGCCATGCACAGCACAGCTGTCGGTTGCACTTCATCTTTTCTTTCCATAAAATGATGACTGAATCTCCACCCCGTCTTCTAGCTAGATTTATAACATAAGCCTGTCCATCTTTACTTATCCTGCCTTTTTTCTGACATCTCCTGTCACCCCGTCTCCCTTGTAGAATTCTGGCATTTCTCTCTCTCCACCCAGCTTCTGAACCTACTTGTATCCATTTTTCTTCCTGCAGCACACAATGCCTTCTGAATGGAAAACACAGCCCATGCTTTTTGCACGCACGTTTTACTTCTACTGAATGAAAAACAGAATTTGCTGTCTGACCCATTTTGCACTGCAGTGTTAAAGGGCACCTTAATTAATTACTGGGAAAGGGTTATTTAATAGGACATTGTTTGTTAATTATATTAGGGGTTAGTTTATTCAGCACAAAATGACAGCTGTCAAATTCACTATACCATGGCACATGCAATACTTCAATTTGCTATCTTTGCATTCATTCCACTGCCTACATTGAAATTCCAGTTTACTGTCCCTATGAAATCAATGCATTATCTTTCCCTACATTAGTCATAGACCAACTTAAAAGTAATAGGAGTGACTTTGCCTTAACCAACAGGCTACTCAAATTGGAACAAAGCTGGATACTCCAGCTGCGCACTAACTTACACAGCCTCAATGAAGACCTGCAGTGGTCTGCCTTACTTATTTAAACAATAGACTTTGATGTCACAGACTGGATAAAATGCTTACATTACGCTAGTGCTGAGGTGTTCTCCACCCGCCATACCCTTCACCATGGTTGCATAGTGGTCATTGAACTTCTTGAATTGTTGCACCAATTTATGGCCACCGCTTACAGCGTTCTGGCGATGGGGGGGTCGAACTCTGGATCTCATGCATGCAAGAGGTCCGTATCTTGGCAAGACATTTTCCAAGATGGCCGCTGTAAATGCGTCATGCTTTAGCTCCACAGTGCAGTCTCTGCGTCTTTTTACAGGACCATGGCATTGAATAAGTCAGCGCACAGTCACCCGCTGCATGCATGATCTTTCCGACAACTAGCGCTGACCATTTTTCCGTGGAAGTAACGCCACGCATCGGGTCATTGCTCTGGTTGTGCTGAGCAGGTTGCAGCCACACGCCCCTGCTCCTCATTCTGATTGGATGACATAACAAAGGTATGGGTCCGATCTTTGTCAACAACGCAGTTTGGTTGTTGCACCCAGCCAATCACAAGCAACGCAGTGTACATATACATATATACATTCTTTTTGACAAGCAGTGACAGGCCCCCCTGAGCAGAAGCTCATCAGTATCTTGGTTTGGAATTGTGCTGATGCAGATTACGTGCCCGACTCACAGTACAACATGTAACGCTTGCCAGACTTTCAAGTGAGTCTTTCCCTACACCATTCTCATGGTGCAGGGGTATGCAGCTCTGACATGCAGGTTGTGGGACCAGAGGGAAGCACAGTGCACCACAGTATGATTGGAAACACTGGAACTGAGATTGGAGACATAATGGCTCTTTTGAATTATTGGTGCTAGGAGGACACCACATGGTCACAGGCTCAGACACATGTTTTTGTTGTTCTTGCAGGTCATGTTGAATTAATGGAGACATGTACCCTACCTACTGAATCTGCTTTCTCCTGAAGATGGCTGGTCCTTTTTTTGCTGGGGACCACACACGGCTGAAACTCGCGTTGACAGTCAACAATTTCATATTTCAGACTTTTTATGTTTGAAAGAGATCTGTTTACCGCACCAGCAAGACTTGTTCACTATCTTAATGTTGTTACCAGGCACAGGCTGCTGGAACCAAGTGAAAGATGCTCTGAATATCATTTACACACATGGGGATTCCATGAGCCCATGAGTCTCATTCGTTTCCCTGTTTAGAGTTACATATGGCTGTATGGGGATGAAAGGAGCATATGTGATGTGATTGTTGCAGGTGAGATTGATAGGGTTGTGTTCTGAGTTTTGAGTTGTTCTTCCGGTAAGGGACACATGCTCTTACTACGAGAAGACTTAGATTATGTTCGTGGGTTGTTTTTGTCCTTTCACAATGTTTTTGTATTTTTGATAATGATTTCTCTACCCAAATATGAATAAATGTATATTACAAACCTCAGATGGATGTTCCAATTGCCCTTGCTTGTTTCGGGCTCTCTTTGAAATGACGGAACACCAAGACTGGGGAGTTTTTTCGTGTATGTGAGAGGGGTAAGCCTGATCATTGAGGATTCCCACTACATGGGTTTCTACAGGGAAAGTCTCCTGACTTACATTGTAGTGCAGAGCTGAGAGCTAATCTTTAAAGAGGGGAGATCATGAACCCTACTCTTTGTTCGCATAGAATATGACCATCATACTGCTGTAAAAGGTTAACGCGTGGCTGCCCAGAATGAGAGAGGAGAAATGCTTTCAAGACTAGAAATGAGGCTTTTAGTCCAAAAATGTAATTTAAAATTTGACAGGTTACTCAGATAGTAAATGACCAAGGAACCTGCCATGGCTCCTCGCCCATATGATGAAGAATCTGTCTAGCATTAGAAAGGGGCACCCTTCATTAAATCACCCGGTGGGCACCTGTATGCAGGCCTTCGGGGCTTCCTGAGGAACCGTGCAGAGCATTGATTGAGGCTGTGGACCCGGACTCCAGCGCCTTCCAAGGAGTAGCTTTGTCCATTGCATCCCCAGGAGGGTGATGGAGGTGGGTAGAGCACATGAGGGCACATGAGCCTGTTGCACTTTGAAAGTGCCATGCTGCAGGC
Source organism: Ambystoma mexicanum (assembly GCF_040938575.1). Taxonomy (NCBI): domain Eukaryota; kingdom Metazoa; phylum Chordata; class Amphibia; order Caudata; family Ambystomatidae; genus Ambystoma; species Ambystoma mexicanum. The sequence continues at coordinate 1,539,641,871 of NC_090932.1, forward strand.
CTCCTGAAGGAAAAGGATAATTTTCTGTAACAGGAAGGCTCTCCCCTAATGTACATCCTCAAGCAGAAAATGAAGGAGAAGCTTCTTTTAGATTGAAATACCTAGAGGATACGCCAGATCCAGCAATGTATTCCTCCTGAGGCCTGGGAGATCATAAGCCAACCGCCCTTAAATTGCCAAAATCACTATAGACCAAATGATGGTATGAGAAGCCCCAATCACTGAGAAGCAATTAAAACAGCTATATTAGGTATGAAACCAAATGAGGCACCTGGGACTGACGGATTCACTGATCTTTTTATAAATCCCTTTTGGACCTGCTGGCCCCGAAGTTAGTGGGGATCTTTAATGGAATAATAGAAGGTCGGGCAGTGCCGCCATCCCTTCTGGTAGCTATGATCTCAGTGATAAATGAGAAAGGCAGAAACCCTCAGTCCTGCCCCTCCTATACACCTGCATCTCTGCTATTAGTAGACATGAAAGTACTAATCAGGCTCGAGAGGGTACGCCCAGCACTTAAATAGTCTGATCAAGTAGTTTTTTTTAAGGGCGACATCAGGAAGACTATAAACCGAATGAATGCTGCGAGGAACCTACCAGCTGACCTGGTGTTACTTTGCTTAGATGCTGAAAAGGCATTTGACCGGGCTAGTTAACTGTGTTTTATGGAGGTTTTGAGGACATATGGATTGTGCCCCAATTGGATTCGCTTGATGGGGGATTTATACTCAAAACCGAGAGCTACAGTGCAGATCAATGGAGTCTCTTTGAAGACTTTTGCAATATCTGTATTTGTGTTTTGTTTGTGCTTATATAGCGTTTATCGCCAAAGCGCTATACAAAAGAGAAAAATAAAAACAACAGTATAAACAATTTGATGAAAATTCAGATACAATAGAGCAAAGATCCGCTTTCAGTTGAGAATGAAAAGAGGAGTAGGAAGTGGTGGAGCGAATAGGCAAAGGACGAGATTTCTAAAGTTTAGGTGCTAAAAGAGAGAAAGAGCGAAAGTATGACTGAGCACAGGGAGGACGAGGGAACTAAGAGAGCATGATGGTTGGTACCAGGATTTTATAGAAGAAAGATATAACAGTGCCATGCCATAGAGACATTGAAATGAGATTAAGAAAAAAAGATATTGGAGACTATTATCAAAGGATAATCAGTGAAGGTGGGCCAAGGCCAAGCAGATTGACCCACAGGTAGAAAGAGAACAGATCTGGTGGACTGAGGAATGAAAGATAGAGTGAAAGAGGGGCAAGATGATAGACCAAGCAGTAGAGAAGAGCAGTAGTCAATGCTTGAAAGAATCATACTAGTGAGTAAAAGTTTAGATGCATTAAAAGTTAGGAATGCACAAACTTTATGCAGGTTCAATACGTAAAAATGACAAGCACGGGCAGTAGTTGGAATGAATGAGGAAAAAGATAATAACGGGTCAAAAATAACATCTAGATTACAAATGGAAGCAGGAGGACTAAGGCAAGTAGGAGGAAAGATTATAGAGGGCGGAGGAGTAGGAGGAGGAACCTGGGACAAGGGAAAGAATAGAATTTCAGTTTTTGATTCATTCAGATGGAGGAAATTAGACGACATCCAAGACTGGATAGAGGAGAGGCAAGCTGAGGGTTTAGAATGCAGAGATTGCGAAAAGAATGCGAAGGAGCAGAAGATTAGAGCATCATCCACACATAGGTGAGATGAGAAACCATAGGAGGAAATAATAGCATAAAATGGGATTGTATACAATGATAAAAGAAGAGGTCCAAGAATGAAGCCTTGAGGAACTCCATAGCATCGACGAAAAGAGGGAGATGAAGAGCCAGCCCAGGAAACCAAATAAGCACGGTCAGGTAAATAGGAACAAAACCAGCTATGGACAGAATTCGAGATACCGAGGCAGCAGAAACGAGAAGAAAGGATGGGATGGTCAATGGTATTAAAGGCGACAGAGAGATCGAGAAGGATAAGAAAGGAGGAGTGTTTGGAGTAGCTCAATGACAAAAGGGGAGTCTGGTACAGAGAGTAAAGCAGTTTCAGTTGAATGAAAGGGGCAAAAGCCAGATTGAAGAGAAGGAAGTAGAGAGTAAAAATTGTGGTATGATGAGATCTGAGAGTAGGCGATGGCTGGTGAGGTTAGTGAAGAGGTTAGAATAATAGTTCTATTTGGCAGGCAGCAGAAATTGATCATAAAGGGTGTGAATGTAGGAGAGAGATGCAAGATCTACAGAAGAGTGATCTTTCTTCCTGAGGGGCTCAGCACAACAAAGGAGCGAAAGAAGACAAGTGAGCTAGAAAGCTAAGGTTGGGGAGGTTTATGAGAAGGAGAGAAAGGGTGAGAGGGATATAAGACATCAAGTGTGGAGTGGAGACGGGAGGAAAGAGAGCGCGCTGCGTTGTTAGCTGAAAGTGTTGCAAACTGAGCAGCAAAGAGAGAGCAGATTCCAAGTAAGAAATGAATGTAGACAAGTTGAAATTCCTGAGCTTGCAGCAGTAGAAAGTTAGCTTGGAATGAGGAGAAGTGGGTATTACAGGAAATAAGAGGGAAAAGGAGAGAAGACATTGGTCAGAGAAAGGAAGAGGAATAGCAGAGACAGTCAAACTGGGGGGATCTCATGTGAAGATGTGATCTAGAAAACAGACAGAGCGATGTGACGGGGGAAAGGCAGTTGCGATAGATTTAATAGATTCCATAAAAGGCAAGCGAGAGATGAAACTATAAAGAGATGTATGATGAAGATTGATGTCACTGAGTACTAGAGTGGGTGTAGTAGATGGGAAAAGACAAGAGAGAAGCACATCAACATTGTCGCAAAAATATACAATTGGCTCAGGTGGACAATAAATGATAAGCAGATTTAGAGTTTAAATGATATTCACTATATATACATACATAGGAGCATGCGACAGGCTTGCCTTTTGTCCCCTCTATTATTTACGATGGTGATCGATGGTGATCGATGGTGATCGAGCCGCTCGCATAAATCATTAGACAGTCTAGCAAAACGAAGGGGTTCTGCGTGGGACGAGGAATATACATTGGAATGGTTGCTTGACTATGTGCTGCTGTATCTCACTAACCCCAAGAATCCCACAAATATCTTTTGAATTTATTGGAAAGTTATGCTAAACCTTTGGGGTATAAAATAAATGTGGACAATTCACAAATTCTACCTCCAGGTCTAGGAATCCAGTAAATGGCTGGGCACATTCCACATTTGTGAAACTAAACGTACAAATTTGGGGGCATGGCTAGGGAATTATTTAGACTATGTATTCCCAATTAATTTTCTCCCTTTATGGCTCTTCTTAAATCGGATTTGCATTGACGAAAGATCATACATTTCAGATGGCTATTCAGGGTTATAAAAATGAATATTAGACCACAGATTTTGCTCCTGTTCACAATGCTTATTGATAATCCCTAAAATGTTCCTGAAAGAGGTCAGGATGACCCTCATAAACATTCTTTGGGAAGATGAAAGACCCTGAATCCAATACTAATGTCTGTTTCTCTAAGGTACTTTGTAGGGGATAGGGTTTCCAGCATAGAGGGTTAGTACCTGGCGGCACTATTAAGGGTTCTGTGAGACAGCTAGGTCCTGGATTCCAGGACATGGCAGGGCAATTAAGGGTTCTGTGGGATCTGAGAAACCAAAGGATGTCTCGCCCGCTAGTCCTCAGGGACTTATCCAGGTGGCCAGGACACAGCCATCGCTTTTGGATCCAACTCCTGGGGGTGCACCAGTGCCGAAGGATCACCTGGGTGAGGGGTCTTCGGGGAGTGGGGGTGAGGCAACTGATGGTGAGACGTGGTATTCCCCCTTTTCCCGTACCAATGCCCCATCCTACCAGGTAGGATATGTTAAGACTTCAACTCTCCCACCCTTTCCTACACTAACACTTTCACATGGACAGTACGATCTGGGGAAAGACAAACTCACACCTGAGCATCTCATTCGACATGTCCCACTAATCGGGTGAGGCAAAGTCAGGCATTTGGACTTTATTCACATACATCTGATACCCATAAGCTCTCCCCACACAGATAAAAACCGGAACATAGAGACACACTCTGAGCAAGGTGGAACACGCGAAGGAACAGACCTACCGGGGCAAAGGCAAACCTACTGGATCAGAGCGACTGACAGAGGGACGAGAGCAAAGGGTAAAGAAACCCAGGAGATCCCTGCAGGAAGTCTTTGCCTCTGAAAAGCTGGGAAAGATATGTGGAGAAGGCCAAATCACAGACAAAAAAGACTGCATTGTGTTTCAAAGGCACCAGTGACCCTCCCGGGTGAATGACAGAGTTGGGGAGGCAAGGCCAAGCCTGTGGCATTAACCGTGACTCATGAATTAAAACTGCAAAGACAGGAAAGGAATGCACACAGGGGGTGAGTTGGTGAGCGACATGAAAGTCCGGTGTGTGTTAAAGAAAGATTGAAGTTGCAGCAATATATCTCACAATTACAGGCTGCAAGCTTGTGGATGAGACACGAAGGAAGGCAGACCTGTGGTGAACTTTAAATTACTGATAACTATAAAGCCAGTGATCCAGAGTAGCAGAGTGGTCCTGCGAAAGGAAGTAGCCCACTCGAAAGTCTCTGTGAAAGGTGAAATGTTTTGTTATAAAGCGACAAAGTGAATGAACTCTAAAATGTGTAATGATCAAGATTAACTCCAGCAAAAGGGGAAGTGAAAATGTGAATGTTGAACATGTGTGCTAATGATACTAAACTACCCACACCAAGAGACACTGGGGCAAATAACACAAGAGTGTGAGCTGAAGGGAAAGTTGAAGTAGTCCTTCAGAGGTCTATAGTTAAAGCCTTGCATATTGAAAAGTTTTCAACATCAGGAATGGGTCTGAGCCCGACTGAGAGAGACCGGAAAGTGTGATAAGTTAGGGGAAGGGAACCCCTAAAGAATGTGAATTAACCGTGGGTAAGGAAAACCCTGCAAGCGCTGTGATTGCGAGGTCCGATCCTGGCCGAAGGAGAACTACGTGAACTTTTTGCTTTGAGAGGTCCGAGCCCGATCAAGCGAGACCTGCATGAACTTTTCTTGAACTGTGAGAGAGCATTTGGAAGCAGGAATTAGAGACTTTAACATGGAAGGCCAGGCATGGCTCGATCCATGTTTTGAACAGCCTTTGTTTTGAGAACCTGAGCCAGAGTGTGTCATCCGGTCTACAGGGACCGCCTTAGTCCGTGCTGTCCAACGTGGGGAGGAGAACTGACTCAGCCATTTTGATCCTTTATGTTATAACACTGATTTTCCTTTGCATACAAATTCCCCTTTAGGCCCTTTTTGTATAGGAGATAGGGCAGGCATTAGGTTTTGTTAGTATAGGCCATTTTTATTTGACAGAGACTGACTAAGACTGTGTTTGCTTTATTATTTGATGGTAGAGACTACTTCCATCATAGCTATAGGGCAAAGCAGGAGTTTTCTAAACCCCGAAACTTGAATAAAGGTTTTGAAATTGTATCTCTTGTGTCAGCATCATACTTGTGATACCATGCCTCCCTTACAGGGACCATCTAAAGCCAGACAATGATAAACAATGGTTGTGTTTGGAAAAATGTTGGTTGATACCGGTTGCCAGTTATGGTCGTCGAATGGTTGTGGGTTCCTCAATTAGCCACTCCTAAACAAGGTTTTGGAACATCTGGTATTGGCTGTCATAAGGAAGGCATGGTATCATAAATGAAGACAGACACAAAGGGGGCACAGTTCAAGGGTGGTTTTTTTTAGCAAATATGGGGTGGCAGAAAGTCTATCTAGCCCTATATCTAAGGGTGGGAGCAAGCTTGATCATCAAATAATAAATAAACACATTGCTAGTAGTGTCTTGTCAAATCAAAATGGCCTACGCTAAAACAAAACTATTTCCAATCCTCACGCTATAACAAATGTGTGTGAGGGATAAATGCGTATACAAAAGAAAACAGTGTTCAAGAAAGTGTGTATCAGGATAACTGAACAGTGGGGTTCCCTTCCCCACTTTTTCAGCATGGGAAAAGTGGCACACTATGGCTTTGGAAAACTCTCTGATTTCTTCGGCTCGAGGATGCAGTTCAGGACATAACCCATGCCCTTCCATGACAAAGTCTCTTTCCAAAACAAAGTCTCTCATTCGCAGAATACCTGGGCACACACAAAACAAAGTTCCTTCTCTTTAGGATCTCAAAGTTCTCAAGGCGCAGGTTCACAGTTCATATTGGGTCTCCCTCTGTCGGGCTCGGACCCCTTTTATACACAATGTTCATTTACAGGTCTCCCTCGGTCGGGCTCAGACCTTTCACAAGGGATTTTAAAGTTCCTGTAGGTCTCCCTCAGTCAAGCTCGGACCTCTTTCAACAAGAAGCACTTGATTCCACATAGGTCTTCCTCAGCCGGGCTCGCACCTCGCAAACACAACACTGGTAGTGGTTTCCTTCCGTTAAACTTCCAATCCCTTCAATTCAAAGTTACTCACAGTCTTAAATGTTCATCTAAACAGAGACTTTTGATTGGGTATTTTCACTATGCCAAACCCTCTGTTACTCTGTAGCATCTGTCCACAGTTCACAAGTTATAGGCAAGGTGCAGATGTCTTTGTGGTTATATTTCCACTACATGTCCCATAATGCACCTTTCACTATGGTTAAATAGTGGATTTCATGATCACAGAAAAGTTCATATATTTCGCTTCAGACTCACACACGTGGTGGGTTTCCCCTCATGCAGCAACTCACCGGCCACTCGATGCTGTCAGGAAAAGGCTTGACGCTCTCAAATCTGAGGTCGGGGTCTCGCCACCTGCCCCTCTGTCTCCCCGGGTATCAACATCCACCCAAGGAAAGCAGCAGTGGCCTGTATCTGGCCTGCTGAAAGAAGCTCTACTTGGTTGTTGGCTGTCTATCCATGCTGCAGGTCTCCAGCCACACCGAGCCAGCATTCAGGAGTCTCACTTTTCCTTGGCCCAAGTAGCAAGTGCGGCTCAGATTGAGAAGGGATCCCCTGATGGACTCAGCCAAGCAGCCTTCCTTCAGTTCTCCCAACTGCTGCTCCCTGTTCTGCCAAGAACTCCACCTGTTATGTACCTGGGTTTCTTTAACAGGCTGCAGGTGTGAGTTCTGGGCTGAGTCTGCCTGTCTTTGCCTGGTTTTGCCTGGCTCTATTTGTGAGACAGTCCAGTATTAACATGGGGCAGTCGGTCTTTTATCTCTCAGTGTGGTTTTGAGTAATCTTTATTCTTCTTAGTGGCCTCCTCTTCTTCTTAGTGATTTTTGAAATTGGGGAGGGGAAGTTGTGATGGAAAATGTGTCCTTCAAAGGCAGAATGGATGTCTTTATGATTGAGCGCTTGACCCTCCTTGGTCGCAGTGGGGCGTGGCCACTGCATATTACTAGAGGTATTCTTTCTAGTTGTAGTACATGGGTAATTTAGTGGGGTAAGGGAATTATGGGAATTGTAGTATCCTTTTATGACGGCAGCTAGCTCGTGTACGGAAACGTCAGAAAAGGAGGGATGCATTAAATGTCCTCTGGGTTTAGAAGAGCGGGGCACCAGGTTACTTTTAAGGGTCAAAAGATGGTTTGATTTCTCATTGTGTTTTCTCTTTCCTTTTTCTAAGCTAAAGAGTTGGGGTGCGACAAGATTCTGCTGACAATATCCTCTAAAGACAGAGGGGATATTGGGTAGAGGCGTGTCGGACAAAAGGGGGAATACCATGTCTAACCTGAGGGCATTCCTCCATCAGTCCCCAAGGACCCCCTGTCCAGCTGATCCTCCCGCAGTGATCCAACCCCAGTGTCTGGTTCCAAAGGCGATGGCCGTGCCCTGGCCAACTGAACCAAGAATCCCTGGGTTCTATATGTGAAACCACTCTCAGGTTTTTCACAGGGTGTTATGGGAAATATGGAGGAATAAAAGTAAAGTTTGAAAACTCACAACATGGACCTCCCCCTTAGCTGTTTGCTAGAGAATCGCTATGAGTTTCAGAGTGGGTTTGAAGCTGGCCTTGAAAGGGTTAGAGCAAGTTTGGAAGCAAGGGAGGTTCATTGATTGGTTGTCCCTGGAAGCGGGACTAAATATCGATATCTACAGTCAAAGGAATTCTCTCTCAAAGGGCATGGAAGCACCAGATTTCGAGACAGATTATGCCTTTTGAGGACATTTTAGATTCCCATCCACTCAATAAAGGTTTGATCTCATTAATCTATAGATGCATTTTGGGAATGAGCTACCAGGATTCTGTGTCCTCAATGGAAAAGAGACATAGAATTCAACATCTCAGAAAAATATGGGCTATTTATTATATGTGATCAAATGTATAAAATACCGAAATTGCCCAATCTAAGCCCTATGGAATCAAATCCCTACACAGATGGCATTTACCACTGGATAGACATTCTAAAACGTAGTGAATGGTCAGAGAGGATTGTTGGAGGGGATGCGGTACAAAAAACACCTTCTTTCATATGTGGTGGTCCTGTAGATATACACAAGTATATTGGGCCGAGGTACTCTTGTGGTTGAAAGAAATTGATTGGGGATAAAGGAATGCAGATCCTCTATTAATCATTTTTGGGTTACCCCATTAGAAGAAGACTCTAGACAACTACTGCATATGGTTCAGAACCTGCGTCTAGTGGCAAGTGTCTGCCTGACTCAATGCTGGAAAGACCCACCCTACCTACGAAAGATTAGTGGCTATGAAAAACTAAATCATTATTGTGGGTGGAGAAATTAACATCAAAGCTGAATGACAATTCACTCAACGTTGACATCGAATGGTTTCCCTTTTTGGGCTCCACATGGTGCAGAAATGGATGCAGGAGGTGGGGGATGGATGGAAATGTGTATTAAGTACTTTTTACCATCATGGTATATGTGGACGATTTTCCTATTTGGCTGCCGAAGATCATATAATGAATGTTAGAAGGTAACATGAGCTCCAAGGATGGGGAGGGAAGGGATTAAGGACAGTTACTTTGTGAATGTTTTAGGTTTCCTTGCCAAGTCCTGAATTTAACCAAAGTTTCAATTGAACTTTCTTGTGTTACAGCTTCCTTTTGGGGCTTGTTTGAATATTTCTGGTACTCTTTATGTTTTTAAAAGTTTCAACAAAAAATGAAATTTACAAAAACGGTAGCATTAACATATTCCACACCTCTTTGCCTGAGTCTCAGCAAAGACAAAGGCCCATATTTCCGCTCCACAATCAAAAACCACCAATCTCTATTTGCCCCCCTAGTAGATCCAGGGGCTTCTAATTTTTGACAACTTGTCAGCGTTGCAGATATCTGTACCTATTAAAAAGGTGAACGTGGGAGACCACCAGAGGGGGCGGAGCATGCCAGTCGTGTAAGGCTCGCGCTCCTCTGGCCGTGCAGGGCCTAGTGTGCCGTCCCAATCCCCAGCTGGGATTACTCTTTGAAGCCCGAGAGGACCTGCACCCTGGACGGTCAGCCCCACCATGGCCGTTGACCAGGGACCAAGCCCAGCGCAGCCCTGAGCTGAGGGGCCAGGGGAAGGCTCCCGGAGGAACGCCAACAGCTGCGGGCTGCCCACACCTGGGACCCCGGGAACGTTACATCGAGAGGTACCATTGCCCTCCCCGGGCACCGGGGTGAGGCCCGAAGTGTGGGGGACCCCCCCTCACACCTACAAAACACGCCTGGAGATCCGGCGCTGGTGGCGACGCTCCCGCGCCCATAGCCCCGGACGAGTGGCGTGGTGTCCCAACCCTCGCCGAGACGAAGAACAGCGGGAGCCCGGTGGCACAGAGGGGCACCCTCCGGGACCACCACTCACTGGCAATACGCAGGAGCAATCGAGCGGGGGCCTGCTCCAACGAGAGCGGCCGATCTGAGCGGGGCGGGAGCCCCCCATCTGAAGCCCTGGCCCCCACCAGAGATCCACAGGGATGCCGGCGAACTGGCCCGTTGCACGCTGGGGGCCCCGGGGGCGTCCTGCTCAGCCGTGCCAACGCCCTCCCCTTAGAACACACTGGGGGATAGAGCGTGGGGGCCCCGGCGCAAACGACACCCCCGAGGAGAGGAGGTGCCCACCCCTACAGTGTCGGCCGGCCCAGAGGACAACGTGGAAAGGAGGTGAGGAGACGGAGGGGGGAAGTGGACCAAGGAGGAAACAGCATTGGGGCGCCACCCCCCAACCCCCCTTTGACCCCACCTGGGATACAATCTGTTCTCCAGCTCCCCCCCAACAAAAATAATATAAAAGATGACAAGGTGGCTTTCACCCCACCAGAGCCACCACATCTCCCCCCGCCTATACTGCAGAGGCCTACCATTCCAAGCAGGCCACGGCCTCAATCCTTGGAGGCCCCTCAGGCCCCCCGGCACAGAATCAAGGCCCAGAGTCAGGCACTTGATACCCCGACAAAGTAGAGGAGCGGGGGCCGCCCCGCCGAACTCTGAGATTCTCACGGGCCCGCCCGGTTGGAGGCACCACACCAAGAGGCACCAAGAAGAGCGACATCCTGGAGCGGCCTCCAGCCACCGGGGCAATCGTTTCTCTCCAACGCTTTTGTCGCGCACATACTGCTCTGAGTGAGGGCCACGGAGCCACCATGCCCTCAGGCAGTGACCCCCCCTCCGCAGTGCTAACGAAGGATGACCTCAAAGACATCCTACAGGATATCAAAGCCATTCGCACCGACATACAGGCCTCTATAGTGGACCTCAGAGGAAGAGTGGACACCTTGGAGGAAAAAATGGAAGGAATGGAAAATAACCACCTCCAAACAGACCTGTTGGACATGAAATATGAGGCGAGGCTGACAGACCTCGAAATGAGAGAGGAAGACATAACTTTGAAGATGCATGACCTGAAAAATAGGAAACGCCGAAACAACCTACGCATAATGGGCGTTACCCAGCAAAGAGGGGAGACACCAGCCAATGTGGGGAGGAAGGTCCAAGGTCTGATTAACCAACTCTTTACATTAGAAGAGGGTAAGGAAGTCCAGCTTGAAAGAGCACACCGAGGTGGAGGGGGCGGAGGAGGGGGCCTGAGGTCCATTGTGGTACGTTTCCTCCGGTACAGAGAGAAAATGGAGGTCCTGGAGAAGGCAAGAATGCTTGAGAGCTTCCTCTTTGAAGGCGACACAATTAGGATTTACCAAGACCTGTCCACCCTCACGCTCACCCGCTGAAGGGATTGTCGCCCGCTCACCCAGTGGCTCACCAGCCAGGACAAAGATACAGATGGTCATTCCCATTTGTCCTCTCCTTGGAGCGATCTGGTGTAGACTACAGGGTGACTAGCGGCAAAGAAGCCACGCAGGTCCTCCAAGTGCTCAAGGGCGACGTCCCAGAAGAGGGAAACGAAGAAGGTACACAAGCATGGCCAGAACCCTGGAGACAACCTGAGGGCCCCTGGTCCACAAAGAAGAAGACAAAGGGCAGAAGAAAATTCAGGAAACCTAACACCCCCACGTCGGAAGCGGGGAAGGACTAGGCGAATAAAGAATTACCTTCAGGAAATGTAAGGACAGCAGTTTGGCAATCCGGACTGGGGACACAGAATTCACTGAGAGACCTGCGGGGTACGGATACACACTCATCCTGGTGGCTTGCCCGTTGGCAGGCGTCCTGAACGGCGGAAGGGAGGGGGAAGGGGGGATGGTTGGGGTAGAGGACCTCAGGCCCAGACCAAATCCAGCTCCAAATGGGAACAGGGCAGCTCCCACAGGACCGGGGAAAAGATGAACACAAGGCAATGAACTGATGACAGACAATGAGAAGACGGGCCGGGCCGAGACCCTTAGAATAGGCTACCTCATCATTAAGGGGCTTAACTCCCCAACGAAGTGCTCCCTTGTGGGGAGGGAAATGAAAAATGCAAGAGTTGATATCCTCTTTGTACAAGAAACCAGAACGGTCAAGTGGGAGGAGAGGGCGATCCCAGGATCCCATGTGGGTCAGACATTCTGGGCATCCGGCCACACTAAGAGAGGGGGTGTCAGAATCATACTGCACAGGAACCATAAGCTAACCGAGGTAATCCAATGGGTAAGGGAGGACGGGAGAGCCATTGTACTATCAGGCAGTCTACATAACTCCAGAATCACTCTAGCTGCTATATACTGTCCTAATGTGGGTCAGATGGGATTCATCCAAGAAGCCCTGGCTGAGGTGCTGACCAGAGCGGAAGGGCTCCTCATCCTGGGGGGTGATTTTTATATGTGGGCAGATCGGGAGTTGGACCATAGTGGTAAGGCTATCCCACCAGGCAGAGGAGGGGGACGACCAGGTGGAGGGCTTCGGGACTTAATGTGGGAGCGGGGACTGGTGGACATATGGAGGGAGCTCCATCCACGGGGAGGGGATACACCTTCCACGCCGCAGTCCATGGTACGAGGACTAGAATAGACTATTTACAGGGTACCAGTACATGAGCCGAATAGAGGCTTCAGAGATTCGCCCAGTTAGTTGGTCGGACCATGACCTGGTCTGGTCTCACATTGGAATATCGGGCCTAAAACCCAGGGAATCCCTATGGAGATGTAATGACTTCCTCCTTAGGGATGCGGTCTTTAAAGAGATGATAGCAGCGATCAGAGAATACTTTGAGCTAAATGACACTGGAGAAGTCGATCGGGAGATAGTATGGGAGGCGGCGAAGGAAACCTGGAGGGGTAGGTTGATTAGTGAAGGGGCTTCCACACTGGAGAGATCAGAAGGGAAGGGGGAGGCAGAGAGGGCGAGGGAACTGGGCATTGCAAGATGGAAGACGCAAGACCTGAGGGAACTAGAGATGGGCAAAATCGTAGCTGGACTCCAACACTTACGCCAAAGATATTATGAAAAAGACGACAAGGTGGACGCCATGTTGGCAGCTAAACTCCGAGGTCAACGGGCTGAGAGATGTGTGACAAGAATTGTTAGCGAGGAAGAAGGGGAAAGATCAGACCCAGAAGGCATAGCTAAGAAGTTCACTGGTTTCTATGAAACCCTTTACGGGAGGTACGGGGGGTAGAGAGGGAAACACTAGATGCATACCTCAGTGGGGTTACCCTCCCCACCCTTCAAATCCCAGAAGCAGCCACCCTGGACTCCCCGATAACAGAGGAGGAGATACTCAAGGCAATATCAAGCCTGAAGTTGGGAAGGGCCCCGGGTGAAGATGGGTACACTGCTGGCTTTTATAAGGCCTTCTCGGTCCACCTAGCGGGATTCCTGGTAAGTCTATTCTCTAACATCATGTCCACAGGGAGGGCACCCCCATCATTTGGTGAAGCATTAATTACCGTGATACCTGATGAGGGGAAGGACCCGGCAGACTGTCGTTCCTACAGACCGATCTCTCTCCTGAACGTGGATGCAAAACTTTTCACCAGGATCATCGCTACGAGGATCGATGGCATACGCCAGGGTTAATCCACCCTGACCAGGTGGGCTTTATACGGGGGAGACAGGGGGCGGACACCCTTCGCAAGACCCTGCATGTCATGAGGGAGGCGGCACCGAAGGGGGATAACCCGGTCCTGGTGTCCATCGACGCTGAAAAGGCGTTCGACCGGGTGGACTGGGGGTTCTTGCACGGGGTACTCGAGAAGCTGGGTTCTGGGGTGGGAATCAGATGAGCCAATACCGTCCTATATGCAGCCCCTTCTGCTAGAGTCACAGTCAACAGTTACCTGTCACGCATGTTTGCCCTCCAGAGAGGAACGAGGCAGGGTTGCCCCCTCTCCCCGCTCCTGTTTGCCATGACCATGGAGATCCTGGCAGAATACCTAAGAGACTCCCAGATGGTACGGGGTATCAACATAGGCGACCAAACCTTCAAACTAGGTCTCTACGCAGACGATATTCTGCTATACCTGAGGGAGCCCGCTAGATTGGTCCTGGCCGCCTTGCAGGTCATTGAACAGTTCGGTCGCTTCTCAGGCTTCAGGGTAAACGTAAACAAGTCGATGATTTTTCCTTTTGCCCCAGATACGGAAAGGAACTTGGCCAAATTGATCCCCTGGGTCTCCAAACTTGCACCAAGGGTATAAAATCACTGGGGATCAATATTGTAAGACCCAACGAAGACCTGAGCCAGACAAACTACCCCCTTCTGTTTGATAAACTCTTCAGAGATATGGAGGGTTGGGCGAAGGGGCAAATATCATGGATGGGAAGAATAAATCCAATAAAGATGAATTTCCTCCCCCGGGTGCTATACGTTTTCCAGATGCTTCCGTTGGAGGCCCCGGAATCCTACCTCAGTGAAGCCAAAAAACAAATCACCAAATTCATATGGCAAGGCCAGAGACCCAGAATAGGTTATGAGACCCTCACCCTCCCCAAGAAAAGATGGGGAGTAGCCCTCCCAGACTTGTGAACATACCATAGAGTGGCCCAGCTTCGGGCGTTGACCCACATCTCAGGGAGAACCTCAACAAACAATGGGTCTATCTTGAAAACTTTTACCTGCACCCAGTCACGGTGGGTGAATGGTTATGGGTTCCATTGAAGAAGCTACCAAAAAGAATTAGGGACCACCCTATACCTGGAACAATGTGGAAAGCACTGGCAGGGAATGGAACTAGAGATAAGGTGACCACCTGGCCCTCGCCACTGAGCCACATTTGGTCCACGCCAGTTCTAGGAGAAATCCCAGGCCATGAACATTATCAGTCCTGGTTCGAAGCTGAACTAGCCAGAGTCGGACAGTTGGTGAGGGAGGACACCTTCATAACCATTCAGGAGCTCGAGGAGGCCTTGGGAATTGGTAGCCTCTCCCCGCTTCTATATCTACAACTCAAGGGCGTCCTAATGAAACCAAAACTAAAGCCCTGTGTACAAAGAAAGCTCAACCCGGTTGAAAAAATCCTAGACTCCCATGTAGAAATGAAAGCACTCATCTCCCTCCTTTATGGGGCCCTTATGATCCCCGAGAGGGAACAACCAAAAGCCTCAGAAGGAAATGGGAGAGGGACTTGGGCTGTGGAATAGGAGAGTGTCTGTGGGGACGCATCTGCAGTAGGGAATTTAAGACTTCCATCTCCTGCCAATATAAGACACATGCCATCAAACTTCTTCATAGGTGGCAGTACGACCCAATCAACCTCTCTAAGATGTTCCCAGACGTGGACCCGGTGTGCTGGCACGGATGTGGGAAAAAGCCAACTATTGGCACATGTGGTGGTCATGCAAAAAGGTTCAAGCCTTTTGGTCAGAGGTCCTGAGCTGGCTAAAGGAGGCGGGGGAGGGGGTTCACTCACAAGATCCTATCCTGTTAATGTTCGGCCTGCAGCTAAGGGATGATCACTGGGAAAAACTCCCAGACCTGACACACTCGTTACTCTTGGCAGCTCGAGCAGCTCGGGCTAGAACTTGAAAGAGAGCCGCCCTTCCTACAAGAAGTGAGTGGGTGGCTGTGGCTAAGAACATTTATTTCATGGAAAGACTCACAGCAGCGATGCAGGGCTCAAGCGCGTAGATAGAGAGGGACTGGCTACAGTTTATGGAGGTATTTGGCCATGCAGAGGAAACACCAGGAGAATCACAGGGTCCTATGACCCGGCCCGAAACCACCATCAGCATATAACTCTTTGCCTAAGACTTGGGGGAGTCAGTTAACCACCAACGACCGTTAGCCCAGTCGGAGTTGCCCCAGAAGGTGTACTATGGACAAGCTGTTTCTGCGTCCAGAGACAAGGGGTTTTGGAGGCACGGGGAGGGTGGATGAAAACTTCAGGGGATTTATGGTTTGTTTGTGGTGTTATGAAGGGCACTTACCCAAAATTTGACATGCTGTAAAAGCTCTCCGTTACCTTCAAATTTCAATAAAAATTGATTTTTAAAAAAAAGGTGTACATCTCGAGCTTCCATAACGACTCCTTCCTTGCCCTTGTCTTCAAACAAATTAACCTTTTTCCTAATAGATACAATACAGAGTTGTTTACATTCTTGCTTCAGTTAAGAGCTGGTGCCACTAGAATGAAAGACAGCAGTTGTTTGACAGTTTCTTAAGAAACCTTCCTTGTATTCAACGGATCCATGAAACTACTGTTCAGTTTAACCCATAAATACCCATATTGTTCAATGTAATTTTGAAGCAATTACTTTGTAGTAAATTACCATGAAGTTATTTCTGTTGATAAAGCAACAGGCTACCCTTGCATGCATTCTATTTTTCTATTAGTCTTTCGGAAGCATTTACCATTGCCATCGTCTCTGTTATTAAAGTTTGAACAGTCTGCTGCATGCTGGGACTTGTAGTCCCAGATCAATTGAGCAAAGATGAACAAATTACATAATAGTAATGTTCTTTCTGTTGGATTCTCCTCCCACAGATTCCTCATCTTGGATATATTCTGCAGCATGAGTTAATCATGGAAATATTTACCCCAGCAGGCAGCGCTATCACAAGGTTAGGTGAACCCCGGGGCAAAACATTTGGTGAGGCCCCCTTGCTATCTTTTGCACTGTACCAGCGGCACCGCAAATCTCCCTTTGATCTCATGTGTGGAGGGAATAGATATGTGAATAAGGCCGTCTGGACGCAGCCAGGCTAAGCTAAAATCTTGCTGTTGGTCCATTGCACTTACCATCAAAAGGATTTGCAGGATAAATCTGGTGAAAAGTTTGCAAAGATTGCATCATGGCTGCCCAACATGTCGCCTTCCACCAGTCTATAGAGTCATGAACCATGACCCTATCTTGAACACTCTAGTCAGATGAAATGAACTCTGTGCACATCGCTGATAATGTGAGCTGCAGTATGATGATTCCATCACAACACCCCCTGGCAGAAGCCGTCTTTATTTAAAGCGGGTTTTGGCTTTCTCGAACGTGCTATTTTTGCAGTGGTACAACTGGAGAGTAGTGATTGTCTAAATCACCAGTTCAACAGGATGCCCCAGACATAGGTGTTACTACCAAATGTAACAGTCCTTATTTTATCAGACTCAGAGAGATGAAGGGCGATTCAACCCTGTTGAAATATGAACTTGGAAAGTTGAGACTGGTACATTCCGGAGCTGAAATGTCAACTCGCTGAACTGTGCAATTGCGAGAAAAGTATGCTGTTTAATCAACTGTGCAGTCAGAAAGAAATATTGATTAGGATACCTACCCATTACCATGTGCCTGCCAGTCTATATATATATATATTACACAGCCACGGTAGTGGCTGTGTAGTTATGGTTAAATTGCTGTTTCCATAGGAAGAGCACTTTTTGGGCGGCTTATAACTTTGCTCCCCCTGGACGAATCCTCACCAAACTTTGCAAAAAAAAGTATATGGGGCACTCTGAATTGTTTTGCAAAGTTTGGTGATGTTTGGTCTGGGGGGTGGGGGGAGTTGTAGGGGGGAGTCCCAAAACGTTTTTTTTTCCCCATAGACTGAATGGGGGAAAAACTTTGCACACGCCTAAAGGCCAAGCTGCTGGACGGATTTTCACCAAATTTGAAGCAGGAGATTGGTCCCAAAAGCGTGCTTTTGTAAATTTGGTGACAATACGTCCAGTAGTTTTCTCTAAAAGGACCAAAAAGTATGTCTCTAAAAATTAGTGATATCTATGTCCGCTCCGCGGTGACACTTCCCTGTTCGCTCCGCGGACAAGAAATTGATTGGCTAATACATAGCGTCATGTCCGCGGATATGTAGCACCTTCACTGATTGGTTGTGGAACAGCGTGAAGTGCGTCAGATTCTTTCGCTGCGCCCGCCATGTTTCGTTCGTGTTTTGGTGTACGCGGACATCGCCGGTAACACATATAAAACAAGACACCACTTCACTTGTTTCCCTTATGAAATACTGTTTTGGAAGATGAGCGTTAATGAGGCTGGAATGGGATGTGGCAGCAGGAAGTCAGAAAGTGGTGTTTTCTTGTCACCAAAATCATACAGTAATTTGGAAGTTGGTGCTCCATGTACGGCGAAGATTTACTGCGTCTGTGTTACAATGCATTTACAGTAATATTGCAGTCAGACTGGCGTCCTAGAGTTTCAAATCTGAGCCGGCCACCTGCATTGTTTGATGGAAACAGTGGTTGTACAAGTGTATGGGAGTCGCGGTTCTCATGAATGCATTCTCATATGTTGTTGCAAAGTGAGAATGTATTTGCATTCTGAGTGAAGGTCACTTGCTTTCCTTTTTTGATTGCGAGCTCAGTAGGCCCACGCATACAACTGAACCATAAGGGTCAATTGTTTTTTGACCTTGAGCTAAAGGGAAAATTTAGTAAGAATTCAGGGAGTGAAAGTTTGCAAAACATACCATTTGATAAGGTTATGTTTCAAAAACGTTTATAAGGCACATGCAATATCACTTCACGAAGAACCTTTGGTGCAAATACATTGCTGTCTGACTTTACCGAAAACAATAGAGGCGGTACATTTCATGTAAGTTTAATTTTGATGACTGTACACCGGACCAAGTTTTAATTTTTTAATACAAAAACAATAATTTTGACAATTTAAATGAAGCAGTACATTTCTGTGCAGTTGTTATTTTTTTCTCACTTACGGAGAGTGCAGATTCTCCGCGTTTGCTGGCTATGACTAGATTTACCCATGTTCTACGCCAGAGGTCTTCAAATCTGTGAGGCGCGCCCCCCTTGGGGGGCGCACCACCATGCCTGGGGAGGCGCGTGATGCCTGGCGCAGAAGAAGAGTAACGCTTTTTTTTTTTCCTGCACTGAACTGAGCATGTGCATGGGAGCCACTGGCTCCCATGCACATGGTCAGCCAGTGGGATGTGCTGGGGGCGTGGCCATGAAACAGGAAATAAACGCAGCCTGGACGCGCACTTTCCTGCATTTGGATCGCGCGTCCAGGCTGCGTTGTGGTGTCCTGTGTTCCTTGCTTCTGCTGCCGCCGCCGTGAGAGGTAAGTGACCCTTTATTTACAACGCGGCTCCCCCGTGGCAATCTGCCACGGGGGAGCCGTGTTATTAATACAGTACCGGTCCCCCCTTCGCCTCTCTCCCCCTGCATCCCCCACATTAGGGGACATGGAGGAGAGGAGGCGAGCGGGGGACCAAAACTGCTCTGCCGGTGCTGTATTAATAACGCAGCTCCCCCATGGTAGATTGCTGGAGCCCAGCAAGTCTGACCTCAGGTTAGGCAGCTACTCCGGGGAGCACAGGACAATACATGGGAGGATACAGCCTACTCAAACAGCACCTAGGTAGTTAACAAAAGGCCTCCAAAAGGGAAAAAGAACGTAAGAAGCCATGACCCACGCAACTAGATCGTAACACGGTGGGGGAAACGGCCCCCATGGGTGGCTAGCCTCCTCCTACAAACACCAAGGCAGGTGCAATAGCCGGGGGGAACACTACTCCACGGCAAGACAGACAACAACGCACCCACTGGGCAGCCACGTGTGATAACTGTGCCGCATAGACACGGCTGCTGGACAACACTGAGAGAAGACCGGGAGAGGCTGCCCATCAGAGATCAGAGCAAGTGGGAAACTGCGGAAGGGACCACAACCCAAGGGGAAATCTGCAAACAAACACCACCGAAGCACAACATAAACCTTGCACAAGCAAGACCCATATACAGGCACGGAGCGGCCGAAGCCAACATGCCAGATAAGCAAAAAGGTGGCAGGGGGAGACAGACAGTCTTGGAGTCCTTCACCCGCAAAAGTGAAGACCAGCAGCCTGAGGCAGCCGAGAAGGACACGCCAGAGCCATACGCCACGCAGGGAGAGATCAGACAGGTGGAAGGCAGTATTCTAGAGGCCCTAGAAGCACTGAAGACGTCGATAGAAGGCAAGCTGGATGCAGTGATTGTAGATGTGGGGCTCCTCCGACAGGACACAAGGAATTTGGCAGAGAGGGTGACAACGGTGGAACAACAAGTACAGAACAATACAGCGAACATGACCACCTCCCAATCGCAAATGTCAGAGGTGCTGGAGAGGATCAGCACACTAGAACGCAGAGCCGAGGACGCGGAAGGCAGGGCCAGACGCAACAATGTGCGTATAGTGGGGCTGCCGGAAGGAGAGGAGGGCAGAGATCCCACAAACTATATAGAGAACCTTCTGATCCAAGAGGTGGGAGCAGGGAACCTGTCCCAGGGTTTTGTAGTGGAGAGGGCACATCGAGCGCTAACTAAGAAACCCCGCCCGGGGGCACCACCGAGACCAATGATCGCAAAGATCATGAACTTTAAAGACAGGGAAAAAATCCTGGCGTTCTCGAGAGAAGGTGGAGACATAACTCGAAATGGAGCTAGGATAACAATTTACCCAGACTACACGGCACTCGTGCAAAAACAGAGAGCTCAGTTCTGGCTGACCAAAGAGCGCCTTCGGGCTGCGGGTATGAAATTTATGCTGCTATACCCAGCCAAACTTAAAGTCCTGCAAGACGGGAAGACACAGATCTTTGAGACCACGGCTGAGGCCCAAGAGTGGATGGACCAACGGGGGATCCCGCAGCTAAGAGAGGGGAATGGGCGGAACAGGAACACACCCCGGCGCAGCAGAGAGTGAGATCAAGTACGGCATGCATGCCCTAGGAGCCGGAACAAAACCGGGCGAGGCAGAACCCGAGAAACACTGCGGTGGGCCGCCGAGTGCCACACTGCCTCGTTGCAACAAGACATCAAGACACCCTGCTGAAACGTGACAGAGCATGATAATCAACAGCCTAAACGTTTAAAGGCCTAAACTAGAGACTTGAAATGGGAGCACAAGATTTTGAGAGCGGAACCGCCAAGACCCACAGTAGGAACCCCAAGTAGAGACAATGTTTGCAGTGTCAGTTTTGAGACACTACGCCAGAGGAGAGGACGGCGGTACCTGGAGAGCGGTGGGGCCCGAGCCGAGGGGAGGGAGGCTGGGCATTCATTGTTGTTGTGGTTTTCAGTTGAAGCTGTTCAAAAGTTAAGGTTAAGTTTGCAGGTTGAAGGCACGGGAGGAAGTGGGCATAACAGTTGGCGAAAACAAGGCAACGGCACGGAAGATAAACACATGTGGCAGTACCCAGGCGCGAGGAACCGGTGGAGCACACCGGAAAAAACAGTCAACAACGAATCGCAGCCAATAGCCGCAAGATCAACTTGGGAAGGAGGACAAACAAACCATTTAAAGCACAGCAAGCAGGGGACGGGATACCAATCCACGAAAGCGGCATACCATAAGACCATAACAGTGTGCAGGCCCATGGGAAAGAGCAGGCTGCCAGCGCTAACCTCCACAAAGACCGGGATGACCTGAGAATCGTCACGTGGAATGTTAGAGGGCTAAACGCATATGTCAAGAGGCTAAGGATCTACACCTGGTTAAACAAAGCGAGAACCCATATTGCAATGCTGCAAGAGACACACCTGACGGTCGAAAAACAAGCCAAAGTGGCCAAAAAATGGGGAGGTCAGATGTATAGTTCAACATACTTCAACTACGCAAGGGGGGTGACGGCCTGGATTGCTCCTGGCATCCCATTCCAACTCATCAATCAAGAAAAAGACGCCGATGGTAGGGTCCTAATTGTCCATGGAATGTTGGAGAACCGGGAGGTGTGCCTGGTGAACACCTATGCCCCCAATCACGACGCAACAGCCTTCTTCAGGTCGCTCCCGCCCCAGTTGGCCCCGTACAGAAATGCCACGATAATCTGGGCTGGAGATCATAATTGCACATTGGACCCAGACTGGACAGGTCGGACGACAAGCATAAAAGAGCAGCACCACCAGCACGGGTGCTACGGCAGATGCTGGACCAGCTAGAGCTTGAGGACATCTGGAGAAAGGTACATGGGGGAGAAAGGGGATACACGCATTACAGTGCTCCACACGGGACATTCACACAGATAGATTACCTTTTTACGGGCAAGGAAACATTGGGGGAATTCACTGAGGCACATATACACGCACAAACATTATCTGATCACCCCCCCCCCTGAGAGTTACATGGGCACATACACACAGGGGAGCCCCCATACCCACATGGAGGTTAAGGGCAGAAGCACTACTGGATGGGGAATTCCAGGAGCACATCCAAAGCACAATAGATGATTACTTTGAGCATAACTCGGGTAGCGTGGACAGCACGGGGGGACGGTCTGCGAGGCCCTTAAGGTGGTGGTCAGGTGTGCGGCAATGGGGAAGATGGGAGGACTCAGGCGGGAAAACCTAGCACAACTGGACGAGTTGGAAAGGAAAATCGAGAAGGCTGAGAAACAGGCGGGGGAGAAAGGAGGAGAACAGGGCAACCTCACCACTCTGCGACAACAATGTGCAGCGACCTGGGAAAGACTAGGGCGCCTGGACTATGGGAGGTATATACAGAAGCTGCATGCAGAGGGGGATAAGCCTAGCAGACTCCTGGCCTGGCTAACCAAACAGGAGACCAAGCGAGAACCGATTAATGCAATCCAGAATAGCCAGGGGGAGGTGATAAGGTCCCAGGAGGGTATAAATGAGGTGTTCTCGCAATTCTACGAAAAATTATACACCAGAGTTCAGGAAGCAGAGGAGGGGGACCTGGAGGACGCCTTCGCGGAAATTAGGCTCCCACAATTAACAGACGAGCTGGCCTAAATGCTGGACGCTCCTGTTACCGTAGCGGCACTGGGGGAAGTGATCACCCAACTACCGACAGGGAGGTCCCCGGGGCCTGACGGGTTACCGGGGGAATTCTATAAAAAATACAGAGACAGTTTAGCCCCGAGACTGCTGGAAACATTGGAGGAGGCATACGAGACGGGAAGGCTCCCGAACAGCATGTCGGAATCCATTATAGTCCCGATTCTTAAACCAGGTAAACCACCCCTCGGTGTGGGTCATATAGACCGATTCCCTGATAAATCAGGATTCCAAGATCCTGACAGCGGCGCTAGCTAACCGCCTTAAAAGAGTGATACCCACCCTGGTCCACACGGACCAGACAGGGTATGTACCGGAACGAAATACGTCATGGAACCTTCGAAGACTCCATTACGTTATTGATAGGACGAACCAGGAGGAGGGGGAGTGCGCTGTAGCCTCTCTAGATGCGATTAAAGCATTTGATTCGGTGGGTTGGGAATGGCTCCTGGGAGCGCTCACCGATTTAGGGATAGGACATGGGTTTCTACTTTGGATAAAGCTGCTCTACAAAGATCTGACAGTAAGGGTCAAGACAGGTAGACATGTTTCCAGGGAATGGGGCATAGAGCGAGGTACAAAGCAGGGGTGCCCCCTGTCCCCAATGTTATATATTTTGGCCCTGGAGCCATTCGCGGCCTTCCTAAGAATGGACTACAAAGACACGGGCATAGTGATAGATGGGGAAATGCATCAGATATCAATATACGCGGACGATATATTGCTCTACGTACAAGATCCATGCATCCATCTGCGAGACCTGCTAGAGGCACTGAGTCAGTTCGGTAGGTTATCAGGAATTGTGGTCAACAGAGAAAAATCCTCATTGTTCCCCTTGGCTGGCCTGCGCACAGTGCCAGCGGACCAACTGCCACGCCTGGGCCTCACATGGACCCCGACCACCTTCAGATACCTGGGAGTGGACATTTATCATGACACTACGGAAACACATACAGGCAACACGCAGGCAGCCCTGGACAAAATTGGGAACGCCATGCAATTCTGGCGGACCCTACCACTGGGAATGATAGGCCGAGCGGCCTTATTAAAGATGACAGTCCTGCCCCGGCTCCTATATTATTTTACAAACATCCCTTACAACATACCAAGGGCTTTTTTTAAACACCTACACACCATAGCGAGAACCTTCCTGTGAGGAGGGGGGAGAAACAGGGTAGCACTAAGCATACTACAAAGGGGCTATGAGTGGGGGGGCATTAGGCTCCCGGATTTTGAGTACTACTACCTAGCGGCACAGCTTCAATTTGTGGTGCGATGGCTGGGGGAAGAGACCTCCATAGACGCAATACTTTTCCGGCCGGCACTCCAGCAATACTACTTGAGATAACTTCTATGGTTAAACGCCGCTCAAGCCAAAGGCCTCCCCAAAGAGCATGGAAGACACAAGGCACGCACGACCCCTGCTCGAGACAGATCCCCCTGGCGGGACTATTTGACGCCCGAGTGGCGAGCCTGGCCACGTATAGAACACAGTGGGAGGACAAAGGAGTAGCCCAGATAGGGGACCTGTGGCAAGAAGTACAATGGGTCGAATTCCAGTCCCTGGCAGAGGAACAGGAAGTACACAAAGGCCAATTCATCCTGCATAATAGTCTGGTACAAGCAATAAAGAAAAGATGGGCCACCATGCCAGAGACAGAGGACACCGAAGGTGCGTTAGACGCATGTTACGATGTTTCTGAAGCAACTACTAGGAACCACCAACAAAAAGACACTGAACGCGCGAGCAAAATGGGAGGAGGAGCTTCAACAACCCTTCAAAGATGAGGAATGGAACAGGACCCTCCAGTACACAAAGAAGGTCTCCAGGAACGCTAGGTTCAGGCAGATGCAAATCTATATAGTGCACAGAGCATAGTGCAAGAGAATGTCGAACATGGGGGATGGATGGACCCGGTGCTGCCCGCGCTGCAGAGAAGAACAAGCTGACATGGTGCACATGTTCTGGTCGTGTCCGAAAATAATAGACTTCTGGAACATGGTAAAGGAAAGGGCGATGACAGCAGGAATTCACATGCCGGCTTGGTCACCAGCGTTTTACATATTGGGCATGTTCCCGAGGGGAGACCGGCAGATGACGCATGTGGCAAAGATGAAAGATCTGATGACAATACTGGCAAAGCGCCACATAGCTATGGCCTGGAACACGGGTGAAGGCCCCTCGAAGGAGGGCGGGTGGGCAGACCTGCAAAAATGGGCAATAGCAGAAGCAGCAGTCTGGACGAGAGCCATGCAGAGGGGAGAAGGCAACAGCGGAACTAGAATATTGGCGTGGAATAACCTAGTGCAAAGCCTGTTCCGAAACAGAGACGGAGACAACATGAGCGACCCAGGAGGCCCAGAAAAAGAAGAAGCTGACTCGCTCGCGCCCGGGGGCGATATATAGACCAGAGAAGAGCACACAACCGGAAAGGAGAAGGCCTGGCCGTGGCCTGTGCCGACAATGGACAATACAGATGTCACTCGGAAGTGCCAGTGTACATACCCATGGACAAGGAGAAGACACTCCCAGGGAAGGGAGGGGGGAAACTGGGAGGACTGTTTCTCCACCATAAAAACTTGACAACTGTTGCAGACTGGTCCAAGGAGGTGATGGACCATGGACATAATGCTGCTGCCTTCAGGGGAGGGTTGAGTGGGGGGGGTGGGGAGGGAGTTGGGTAACACATTCCTCTTTTTTCTTTTTCTCTTTGTTGTAAAATCAATAAAAGGAAGTTAAAAAAAAACAAAAAAAAACAATATCATTAGGGTTTGGTTATGTGACGAGATGTGGGACGGTTTTCGTATTGCACAAGTGTTGTGATGTTCAAAAAACCTAGCGGAATACATTTATTGACTGAAGGGTTGGCTGCAGCTATGGGGAATGGGCAGAATGTCGGGTTCATGGTATAAGCTCATGATCCACACCATGTGGCTACTGACCATGACCAGAAGGGAGATAAAATAGGATTACAGTGGCCATGTCCACCTGGGACTGGCTTTGTGATAAAGTTGTTCCACATTACGATAACTTTGAAAGGGAAGAAAAAAGTGCTCATGCTAATATGTTAACAGGGTTTCCTTTTTGCTTTTTGCAGGCTGCCATGGAAAGCGAAGAGGGGCCCTGAATGGAACAACTGCTTTCCCTTTCTATGGTGGCATCTTGGAAAGGAATTTTGCTTTTAATCCGGGACGCCTGCGTCCCAGATTAAAACCAAAAATCCTCCTTTTTCAGTACCGCGCGTTACTGCTTAGGAAATCTACATTGTTAATGGCATTCATTCCCTATATTAGGGGTGGAAGTATCCTTTACTGAGAAATATAAAGTAGATGGAGTCTATGCGTTTTTTTTATCTTTTAAAAATGTGAAAGGTGGTTCTTAAAGGAACCTTTACTTTGTGTACGGATGGCTTTTTTTTCTAAACACAGCTCAGAAGGAAAGGTGGGGACGGAAATGAGCAAAGACACATCAAACAGTAATATGGGGGGTTAGGTGTTATTTATAAGTTAGGTGCACAGTTTCTCATGCTCCTTCATTACAACGGTGATAGTGTTTCTTAGGCAGGAGGGATGGTTATAGCTCATGTCATTTTCAGATAAATAGTATTTTTCCTAAAAATATGCACTGTGTACTGCATTGATAATGGCTGCGCACGAAATGTTGAAGTTGAAAGTCCTACATCAGTAAAAAAATTATTTCCACACTGTCCACGAGGCATACATCTTATTGGTAAGTGTGTACAGATTTTCACACACATCACCATGCTGTGCACCAGCATATGGTCATGTGGCATTCTCCACAAGGTGTGCAATGCAGTCAGATGTTCGTTTACATAATGGTTACGTAGCACTACTAGAAACCAATGAAAATCAGTAAAAACATTTTGTTGAACAGACGTTATGGTTAAGGGGCGCTACTAAAAACCTATGAAATTCAGTAATAAAAACATTGTTAAAGGGACGTTATGTTTAAGTTGCCCTAATAAAAACCTGTGAAATTCAATTAAAAAACTTTGTTAACGGGACGTTATGGTTCCAAGTAAAACTGAAAAACCCCTGAAATTCGGCAGTTATGGTAAGCTAAGCCACCATAACCCGCACCACAACCGTGCACTGCTAAGACTAACATCCAGGACATGAAAGATGACATCACAAATTTCATTGATGACATCACTGATGTTACTTGTAACCATAACGTCCCGTTGACAAAGTTTTTTTACTGAATTTCACAGGTTTTTATTAGGGCAACTAACCATAACGTCCCTTTAACAAAGTTTTTTTTACTGAATATATATATATATATATATATATATACATATATATATATATATATATATATACATAAATATATATTGAACACTACTATTACAGCATTTAGTAGTGGGCCGTGACATATTCCTCCTGCTTCTAAGCACTGCATATTAAGTGTAATAATAATACATGTAACCCCCAGAGCTAATGCATTATGAAATGCAGTGCTGTGCAGATTGAAGGAGAAATATCTGGTAAAATTAGCTCAGCGGGTTAAGCGCTCTCTGCTGTCTATGTCTAATCTGCAACTCATTGGTTGGAATCTTCGTAAGGTCTTCTCAACCTATTATCCTTTTGAGGTCGAAAAACGAAAATTAATTTTGGTTGCAGGGTAATCCTAATTTTTCTTTATGAAAAGTGCTTTGCCAAAAGAGCTATATAAGTAATGGATTATTATAGATGCCTAAATGTTAGCATACAGCAATCCTACCAAAGGTTCAGACTATTAGTATATTCTTAAATAAGTGTTGACTTGTGTGACTCTTATTGAACTTCCTACATGGCTGTAAAGAAATCATATTCAAGTGTTTCTTTGCTTCCTTGATACATGTTTAAATCTTGTTTTATACCGACATGTCTGAAGCTGACTGAGACGGGGGTTATGCATGCATTGGCGGTGGGATGATGGCGCTTCATACGTCACACCACAAACCTTTGCAAGACTGCCCACCAAAATGGGCACTCTGACCAGAAAGGGAATGCAGGCAGTAGTACTTGGCAAAGGTGTGCAATGTAACACACGTTACCACCTGACAAATGTCCAGAGCTGGGAGCCCTCCCTGCAGAGCAAAAATAGCTGTTAGCCCTCTGGTTATTTATTATTTTTATTTATTTATTGTATTTGTTGACAGCGCCCAAACCCGTAAGTATCACGGTGCTGGTACATTGGTGAACAAAACAAACACAGAAAGGAACATGTTAATGTTAATGTTAAAGGACATTTGTACCGCGCACTATCACCGCCGTAGTGTTCCCTTGGCGCTCTGGTGGCTCTGAAAGAGTAGGGGAGGTTGAGTTAGTGGGAGGAAGCAGGAAAAGTGCAAGAGAGCAGTGATGTGCTGTTGGCAGCCTCAGCCCGGTGGGTCCGTTGGCTGGGCCTGGGGTGTTTGCGGCCGGTAGTCGTCGTGTACTGTTGTGCAAGACTATGTGTGTTTTTGTTTTGTTGTTGCAATGTAGTGTAGTTTGTGCGGTTTGTTGTGCTGTAGGTTTTGGTTGTGTTTGGTTTGGAATTTGAGAGGTGTATGCAGAAAGGGAAATTGTTGGTAGTGTTGGTTAGTTTGCGTCTCTATCCCGAATTGAAGCGCTCGGCTTGCGTAGTCTCCCCTGTTGCGGCTCTGTCCTGATCTGGGTCTAACTAGCATACAGGTTCCATACTCCTTTATTCCCCGCGTTTAACATGCTCTCTCATGGCTCCCCTTATCCTCCATTTAGACTCTAGTGGCCAGTGCAACTGCTAATGACAACCTCTCTGGTAGTGGGTAGATTGCCAATGTCTCGATAATTCCACACCAACGTGGTACCTGGCGGTAGTTAAGTTACGGGGCGGGCGAGAGTGTTGGTGGGATTGTCTGGGTTAGTTGACTCAGTCTCTGTGCGTGCCGCCTGTGTTCCTGTCTATCCGATGTCATCCGTCCAGCTGCTGTGGGCTTTACTCTACCCGGTCAGGGAGGTCCGTGTCTTTCCGGTTTAGTTATCCTTTTTACCAGTTTCCTTTTTCCAGTTTAGTCTGCAGTGTTGTAGAGCCAGGTTTTTTGTGATTTCCTGAATTTTAGGTGATCTTCAGTGTTTCTTATTTCCTTTGGGATGTTGTTCCAGGTTTTTGCAGCTAAGTGGTAGTAGCAAGTAAGTAAGTAGTAAGTGGTATAAGCAAGAGATTAGACATGCAGATATTAAAGTAATGGGGATTTCCCAGGTGAGTGTGGTTGAGTGTGCTCGAAGACTTCCTGGTACTTCTTTTGATGTCAAAGAATAATATTCAGAAACACAAAAGGCCTCATTACCAGATTTTGCGGTTCATTATAAAAGTGGTGGTAATTCCTTTGCTGCCACTTTTTTGAGTGGTAACAGAATTGGTTACATTTTTACTTCACTGCTGAATTACGAGTTTGAAGGAAAAGTGGAGGATTTACCTCCAACAAACCGCTGGAGGTAAATCCTGCACTTTCCCCCCAAAAATAGGCAGAATTACCACCGTGGAATTACTGCCTCTGGTAATTCCAACAAAAACCCCACGGAGCACTAGGGACTCCAGAAATAGGGACTAATGCTACCTACCTACCACTTCTAATCGCGTGATAAACCCACGGAACCAAGTGGTGGTAAAAGTAGCCGATTCTGGCGGTAAATCGACAGAAATACGACCGAAGTAAAGCCGAATTCGGAATGAGCCCCAAAATACAATAAAAAACAACAGAGTTTGAGGCTCCTTCTCCCTTCTTTGTCCCTGTAGAGGCTACGAAAATGTAATCATCTTGACTAAAATCCCTGGTTCTTGCCACATAGAAACAGAGAGCTCTTCTGGTGTCTGATCGATTAAATCTTAACTTCTCGTTTGAAGGATGCGGTGGAGAATAAAACACTGGCAGCTGAATTTCCTGAAACAGGTGAAATTCTGATATATTCATCGGCGCAAACGAAAGTCTTACTCTAAGCATTACCTCACCTCCTCTTTCGTAAAGCGAAGATAAGGAGGTCCAGAGAATAACGGCTGCACGCCACTCACTCTTCTAGCTGAAGTTACTGCTACTAACAAATAAATCACAGAGTCAATAGACTAAGCGGGTATCAATACATGGGTTCAAATGGCATGCATATCAAAAACATCAACACCAGGTTTAGGTCCCTAGCAAGAAGGATAAACTGTCCAGTTGGAAACATGTTGACCCAGCCTCTGATAAACTGCACCACCGTGGGAATTGAGAAATAAGGTTCTTGCTCTGGTGCCCGTGTAAACGCTGAAATCGCTGCTCGAGAGCCTTTTACAGTAGATATTTGCTATGCAGTGATTATGTAGAATCCCAAAATAACTAATCCAATTACAACAAATCCAAAATAAATAATTCTAAAATAACAAATGTGGAAAAAAAACTAAAAAAGGGGTTGGGGGTGGGAATAGTGGTTTTGGGGGTGGTGGAAAAGTATTAGGAACAAAAAAAAGGAGGGCTTTAGGAGGGGGACCCCCACAAACAACATGAAAGGAATTCGTTATTTTGGTATCCGTTATTTTGGTATTAGTTGTAATTGAATTCGTTATTTTGGTATTCGTTATTTTGGTATTAGTTGTAATTGAATTCGTTATTTTGGTATTCGTTATTTTGGGATTCGTTATTTTGGTATTAGTTGTAATTGAATTCGTTATTTTGGTATTCGTTATTTTGGTATTCGTTGTAATTGGATTCGTTATTTTGGATTCGATGAAATCACACGTAACCAGATATTTGCATATCCAGCAGCAACGTGAACAGCACAGCTACTGTGGAACATGAAAGCCAGTCTAATTCCATCCCCCTGCAACACGCGCAGAACTTACACCAATGGCAGTTGTAAATAACTTTCTAGACTGGTCTCCTCGCAGACAAATATACCCCTCATGGTCCCTCTGTGGGGAAATTCATTCGAGGAGTAGGGGAAAGTGGGCAATTCATATGCCCTTTGAGAATAACGTGCAGTTTTCTTTTGGCTGCAGGTGATGAGATGCACAAAAGGTTTGGAGAATCTGGCCCATTGCGTCTTTTTAAGTTTTATTTGGAAAATGTAAAATTCTTCTTCTGCACACGTGACTTTTTGCTTTGTCCCATGGTTTGGTCACGTGTTTGCCCTCTCCCAGTGGTCGAAGTTGGGCAGGAGCGGTGCGCTCTACTTTTTTAAATTATGTTAGACTGTTCCTATACTTTTATTTTAAAAAGAAAGCGTTGAATGAATTCGTTTTACAATGAAAGTGTAGGAAGCAGTTGAAACTTGCACTGCACCTTCCCTTAAACAGCAGGCGCATGTGTACGGTGTGCGGGAGGGGGCGTGGCGGTGGGTTTGTGGGGAGCAGGGCAGGCCAAAAGCGAACATAGCTCCACCACTGCCATCTCCAAGGCCAACTACATTGCGTGTGCATTTGTAGAGATGCCAAACTAATGTTGTTGTTAACACTTCTTTGCTTAACTTTTATGCTTTTTGGCAAAAGAAAATGATTTCTTGCAAAGGAAAAACCAAATATAGTGTGTAAGTCGAAGGCTACAGGCCTGTACTATTCTCTCCCACCAGTGCGCCGGCGAGGGAGAGAATGTGTGGGGACCCGCGGGCCGAGGCCTAGCTGCGCAGCTCAAGGAGTCAGGCACACACTCATTGCTCCCGTTCTGGCCGGAACTGCCTCCTCGTGGCGGGGGTGAGAATTTTATTCAATGCGCCTTACGTCACTGTCGTCGCGGGACGTAAGGCATACACAACATTCCTTTTTTCCAACAAATTATAACACAACACACTAGATAGTATCATGTCAACCTGATTCAACTTCACTCAACTGTGCATTCTAGTCCAGCACAAATTATAGTCCTACCACTCATAGGGCCTCATCACGAGTTTGGCGGTAACCGTTAAATCCGGCAGTCACGCTATTACCGCTGGATTTAAGGGTCCGCCAAATCAGGACTTCGGTGGATTTCTCCCCAGCTCTGAGCTGGGGGGAAATCCACTGAAAATTCGCGCTATTACCGCTGGCGGGAAATCCGCTCGCGGTAAGAGCGAGAATATTCCCCATTGAGCCCAATGGGGAATGGGGCATTCCCGAATGGGCTCAGTGGAGAATGGGGAATTCCATTACCGCCAAACCCGTGATCCGGCGCTAATAGCGCCGGGGGGTTTGGCAGTAGGGCTAATACCGCCGGCGTTACTGCCCAACTCGTGATGAGGCCCATAGTCTTTTAACCTTTCTGGGGCTCTCGTGCAGTCCTTAAGGCATAGCACCCACATAAGGGGCTGTCCCCGGACTTGTGTCCTGTTGCGGCTCACCTTCCTTATTTGGAGACGCCTCCTTCGGTTCATCCAGCAGTCCGTCTGTTCCATGCTTCACGGTCGACTCCTCCTTAGGTTGTTTGTTCTCGTCCTCCAGCAGCGACCCTGCTTCCTCCAAGGACTGCTGGTCCCCATCAGTCCACATTTGTCGTGGCACTCCCTTAAACCATGATGCGTTCCTGGTGATCTGGTGCTGCCCTCGTGTGGCCGTTACCATGGTTCCCCATCGTCGAGTTATGGTCCAGGGGACCAAGTCGTACTGGGTGTCTAGCTTCGTTTTCGAGGGGTTCTGCCTCACCAGCACTTGATCGCTGGCTTGGTGTCTGGACTGGATTCCTTTGCATGTCTCTTGATGCTCAGGCGTTCATTCATTGTGATCCTCCTTTGATTGTTTGATTGGTGTGTTCGCTGTTGTAGATGTCTGTGCCCCTGCTTGGGTGGTGTGGAGTTTATCACTGTTCCATACATGATGTCTGCCGGTGGTAGTTGCGTGGTGCGTCACTCGGTATTTCCTTAGAAATCGGTACAGGTCCACCCTCCAGGGGCTGGAGCGCGCCGGGGATAGGCATAGCATCTTATTGAGGTTTTGCACGAACCTCTCCGCGTCTCCATTGGCTTGTGGCCATCTCGGCGTGATGTGGTGGTATTGGATGTTCAGATCATCCAGGTACTTTTGATTTCCGCCCCTTCGAAGGATGGTCCGTTGTCGCTCCGGATGCAGCGAGGTAGCCATGGGTGGCGAAGATCTTCTCTAGAGCCGCATCACCATGTCTGCGGAAGTAAATGACACGATTTCCACCTCGGGATATCTTGAGTAGTCATCAATGGCTACTAACAGATACGTGCCTTCCTGGACCATGCAGAAGTCAACGCTGATCGCGTCCCATCTAGAGGACCCCCGCTCTGCCGCTTGTATGGGTTCGGGGTTCGGTGGTGCACTTGTGATCTGACACGGGAGGCATGCTGTTATGAGTTGTTCTACCTTGGTGTTGATGTGCGGGAACCATACCCGTGTCTGATTCTGGCTTTGGTCCTGACCATGTCTTGGTGGCCTTCGTGAGCCAACGCAATGATTATGTCTTGTAGACTTGCAGGTATGACTATCCGAGCTCCTTTTAGTATGAGTCCTTCACTGGCAGGGTCGGACTGGGACAAGAAATAAGTCTCGGACACCCAAAAATAAGTGGCCCACCCCTCGCCTCAAAAAAGTGGCCACCCCTTGCCTCACGACCCTTGACCTCTGATGTCATCACCAGAAATGATGTCATTTGACCCCACCCAAAAGTGACATCCCAGGAAGCGATGAAACACAACTTTTCACCCCTTGATAAAACAGGAAGTGGCATCAAATAGCATTGTTCCTAAGTACACTATGAAAAATATGGTTATGCTTTAATGGGATCTACATTTCATACAAGAATGGATCACCATATGTATCATTAATATCTCTGTGTATGGATCCATATTGTCAAATTACTGTGAATGCAAGCAGACGTCCAAGGCCAAATGATAATATGTTATTGTATAGCACTTGCGCTTAAGCTCTTTTTTATAGAACAAATATGCATACAATATCACCCAACCTGTGTTGGTACTCATTTATCAACCTAAGAAGGATGAAAGGCTTTTTGAAAGAAAAAAAAATGGAAAAAGAAAAAAAAAATGTTTGCAAATTTATTTTTTTCCAAACCGGCCCAGGCGTGGCCAGAAACCAGCCCCCACTCCCCAGGGACGATTTCGGCCCGGCCGCGGGCCGAAAGGCCAAGGGGCCAATCCAACCCTGTTCACTGGTGACAGACAGGTCTTGTTGTACTGGGAATATACCCGTGAGGAAGTCTCTGGCTCCGGGTGGGCGATTGTGTACGTTTTGCAGAAAGTTTTCCATTCGCCGGAGATGATGTAGTCCTTGACAAGGTCACAGAAGGGTCGGCTTGTGGGGCTTCTACAATGTCCTCAATGGCGATTGCTTTGGGTTTCAATGTGTGAACGACCTGGCAGATGTGTTCCTCGGTTTCTTCTGTCACATTCACTTCTCTTGGCGTGGCCGCTCTAGGGTGTCTGGATAGGAAGTATGTGGGGTTGCTGGTACCAGGTTGGTATGTTAATTCAAATTCATATTGTTGCAGGTGCAACAGCCACTTCCCTATCCTGGCCGGGGTGATCCTGTGAAAATGGGGATGAGGGGCTTGTGGTCCGTGTATGACTTGAATTTTCATCCATATAGGTATATGTGAAAGTGGCGGCAGCCCCACAGTACTGCAATGGCCTCTTTCTCAATGTGTGAGTACCGTTGTTCAGTTGGAGACAAGGCGCGGGACGCGTAGGCAATTGGCTTTGTTTCTCCTATCTGGGCAACTTGGACCAGGATCGCACTGAGGCCAACGGAGCTGGCGCAAACATATAGTTCTGTCGACACTGTGGGGTCGTAGTATGCCATTGTGGTATCGGCTGATAGGGACGTCTTGATCTGCTTGAAAGCCTCCTGGCAGTTGGGGCTCCAGACCCATTTTGTGTTGGATTTTGTGAGTTCTCTGAGACTCTCGCATATTGTTGCCAGGTTCGGGATGAATCTCCCACAGTAAGTTGCCATCCCAAAGAAGCTGCGTACGTCTGTGGGTGTAGTTGGGGGAGAGGCTTCTTTGATGTCCGCAACTTTTGGTGGGTCGGCTGAGACTCCTGCGCCGTTGAACACATATCCAATTAAAGTGATTTCTTCCTTCATGAACTAGCACTTCTCCCGGTGAATGGTTAGCCCTGCGGTCTCCAGCCTGCTAAGTACCATCTCGAGGCGACGCATGTTTTCTTGCCTGTCGCTGGCGTGGATGAGAATGTCATCACTGACATTGAGTATTCCCAGGATGCCCTGTATCACCTCTTGGATGACCTGCTGGAAGACTTTGGCTGCTGAGGATATGCCGAAGCTCAGCCTTTTGTATCAGCATAAACCCAGGTGTATGGACAAAGTCGTAATATATCTCGAGTCCCGATGCAGTTTTAGCTGATGGTATCCAGCATTAAGGTCACCTTGGAGAACACTTTTGATCGAGTGAGGTCCGTGATGATTTCGTCGCGTGTGGGGGTGATGTGTCATTCCCGCTTGATACCCACGGTGTCGTCCCAGTTACTTCCTCTATGATACTAGCTTTCTCAAGTTCTCTCAGCTCCTTTTCGACTTGGTCTCTCATGTGGAAGGGTGTCCTTCTATGACGCACCGCTCGGGGCTGTACTGATTCGTCGATGTGGAATTTAATGAGTTTACCTTTCAGCCATCCGATGCCTTTGAGGAGGCCTGGGTGCTTGTCAAGGAGGCTGGCAATGTTCGTTGGGTCTGTTATGTTACAGATGAAGCATATTAATCCTAGGGCTTCGGCTGCATCCCCACTTAGTAGGCATTTGATGCCCGCGTCAACGACATATACTTTGGAATGTAGTATTCGGTCGCCTCTGCTGAGGGTTCTCCGAAAACATTTTGCACCCATAGGCAAATAGAAGCATGTCCGTCTTCTTTAGGACTGGGGGGGCATAGTTTTCGGAACATGGTCGCCAGCATAACGTTCCCTGATGCCCCAGTATCAATTGTCATTTGTGTCTCTTGGCCTTGTATGGCCACTAGGCATTTCCGTCTTCTTTGTCTTTTTGTCGACCCTGCGCCTCTGTGATCAAGTGCTGAGACTAGGTTCACTTTCCTCCCTCTTCTCAGTTGTCTGCTTTGTCTCTTTTGTTGTGTTGCCGTCGCCATCGCCTTCTTCGTCAGTGGATGAGTTAGCTGTTTTGACGCGGCGGCATTGGCCTGTTTCTTTTTCCTCTGGGCACCTTTGTCTTGTTGTGGCTGGGGGCGTTGTGCTGGCCATGACAATCTACAGACCTTTGCATAGTGATCTTTCCGGCCACATGCTCTGCACGTGGTTCCTTGTGCTGGGCAATTTCGCCTCCCATGACGTACGCCTCCGCGCCACCCACATTCAGTGGGCCCTGGGATCCTCGATTGCCACCGAGGTGAAGTTGGGGTCTTTTCTTGGCTGTTGGCGGCTGGCGATTTGCGATATTGTCGCCGTCGTCGGTGTTAGCAGGAGCTTCTGCAGGGTGGTGCTCATGTGTGCCGCCCTTGCATGTGATAGTTCTCTCCGACTCCCGTATTCAAGGATTCTGGCTAGGGAGATGCCCTTTTCGCTCAACACCATCCTGCGTAATTTTTTCGTGTGCATGCCGTTGATGATTTGGCGTCTGATCTCTTTTTCGGCACTGTTGAACTCACATGAGAGCGCACATTTTCTGAGTCTCGTGTGATATGCGTCGAGCGTTTCTTCTTCCAGCTGGATGGTGGTGCAGAAAATGAGTCCAGGTTTAGTTGTGGCATAAAATGGGCTGTGAGAGGTTCCTTTGCTAGCTGGTAGATACCTAAGCCATCTCCGATTACAAGCGAGTTAAAGATGCTCAGGACTTCGTCACCCACATTAAGTAGGTGTGACCACATTTTCCTGGGCATTGTGACGTCCTTGCAGTCCATATCATTTTCAAACTTCTGGAACCAAAACAGCCAGCGGGGGAGAACTGATGAAAGTTCAGTACATGGTTCGAAAGGTCTGAACGCCATTGTAGTTTCCCCCTGCGGTCGCGGGTGTTGTGGGTGATAGAGTGGCTGCAATCATCGATGACGTGCCAGGCCTGGGTGTGGATAGGCCTGTCACCATGATGTGCTGATGTATGGACTGCTGCAGGAGACGTGTGCCGATGTTTCCTCACCTCAGGGAGATTGTTGCTGGCCGTGCTGTGTTGTGTGGTCTGCCTAGAGGTCTGTTGGCTGGCTCCAACCATTCATTGCCATAGAGCATGAACCAATTGTGTAGGTCTTGTGAAAACCCGTTGGTGGGTTGAAGCAAGAGATGGATGCAATAGGCCAGAGGGGAATAATGGGAAAAACATTTTTTTTTTCTGTTGGGGGATGGGCACCCGACCGTGTTTCCAAAAATACACCCGTGTCGAGGGCTTATTTATTCCATTGTTGCTCACGCACATGGTGCTTTACTATCCCGTTCCTTTGTCGCCAGTGTTCTATTCTCTCCCACTGGTGCGCTGGCGAGGGAGAGAATGTGTGGGGCCCCGCGGGCCGAGGCCTAGCTGCGCAGCTCAAGGAATCAGGCACACACTCATTGCTCGCGTTCTGCCCGGAACTGCCTCCTTGTGGCGGGGGCAGGGCTTTTATTCAACGTACCTTACATCACTGCATCGCGGGACGTAAGGCGTACACAACAAGGCCCTCTGTTCTAAGCCAGCACCATGAGGGAGGGAGTTAACTGTTTCGAACATATGCTGAAACACGTGTGTCCGATCATGGTGATCATGCATTTCAGAAAGGCATCTTTTGAAAATCTATTAGCACAGCCTTCCCTTTTCACCCAACACTTTGGTGAATTTGGAACATCACTGTTCTATGGAGCTGCTCTCTAAAGACCACTTTAGTTACCTCCAAATCGAAATGCTGCTTCTTTCAATGCAATTTTCATAGCTTGGAATCTGCTTGCAGCTCACCTGCTGACATCTCTTCACTGCAGTGATTGTCACTGTATCTTGTTCTAAAGTCAATAAAACAAACATAGGTTCATGTGCCAGGCTGTAGTGTTATCACTTGGCTAGTCCATAACCAAAAATGTGATGGGTGGACGGTTTTGAATTAATCTGAACCACTGGCACTGCTCTGGGCAACCTTTCACACCACTGCATTTTAGCACATCTGTGCCATTGCAAAAAGGGTCCAGCCATATGCAAATCAGTCAGGTACTGCCACCAATGGGAGCAGCCCAGCCCAAACTTCTAGGCCAGGTCCCTTCTGCACGGAAACACAAGCAACCACCGGCATGGTAGGGCCTTGCTGGTTAGTCCTCTTATGACTTGCTGCCCTCTTGAACTTGTTTCCCCATTCGGACTTGGATGCCTCTCTGGGTTAGTGTGGTGTTCTTCCGCTGTCTCTATGGTTCTGCTGTTGGTGGTGTTGGTGTTCCTTTTCCCTGTTGCTTTCACTTGTCAATAGTGGCAGAGGCTCTACTTTTTAATGTTGATTTCTTTTTGATGTCAGCTCTCCGTGCCAGTTCTTGGCTGTCTGGACTGACTCGGTCTTTGGGGTTTTACGGTGGTTTTTAGCAGGCAGCGTTGGGTTGTTTTCTTAAACCGGTTTTTGTGGGGTTGATGTAGTTTAAATATTTATTTGGTGCAGTCTTTTGGAGACTCCAAAATTATATTTAGGTAATTGCAATGTATATTTAAACTGCATATTGGCATTCCACCCTTTGTGCCAAAATTGAGATCTGTTCATGGCCCAATGAAAATGAAACTGCCATAGAACGCATTCAAGGCACCGTGGTACAAGAAGGTGAAATACACATTCTCTGTTCTATGTGTCTTGTTGAGTTTGTCACTTGTGTGTATCATTGGAGCAGGGCTCTCATTTTTCACTTTAAAATTCCAGGGTTTTTCATCACTGTTGATATATCTAGCCATCCTTTCCAGGTGGTTGGCAGAAAATAATGAAGATGTTAACATCTAACACTGTTAAAGTGGCTCAGGGTATTGCATTGAGACCGATTATCTCTCGGCCAATGTGCATCTGAATGTACAGTGTATGTTTTCTCAAAGAGTTGATTCTGGTTTCAGAATGGTATATCTTATATAGCTTCCCTATACTAGAGCTTAATTATGAACGCCTATCCTGTAATGACTTCAGCAGTAAAACTAGATTCTCAAGGTTGTTTTGGCTGAATAGACGCAGTTCTCTGCATGAATGTCAAGTAGCATATTGAGATTAATACTAATTTCATCAGGTGTGCATTTCCAAACGTGCTACATCTCATACAACTGATTCTGTGTTTTTTGTAAGTAAATCTGTTCGACCGGATTGAATTGGGAAAATGTGACGTGCCCTAGAAAATTGTTATGAACTGCCATGCAGAATTTTTAAAAAAGAGCCTTTGATTGTTTTGAGAAAGAATTACCAGTCCCTCTGTTCGACAAAGTGACAAATAAATGCAAAGATATAACAGACAAGGTGACTATAAAATGTCTAGAAATTAAAGGAGGGGGAGAAGTAAGTCACTATTGACTTGGAACCTGCTGGATGGGCACTGCTTTCATCACTGTTCAAATTCTCTCCCGTTTAAGAATCCCAAAGAAATCAAATGTAAACTAAAAATGTTCTCATGGAATACTAGAGGACACAAAAGTTTCCTGGATGAAGAAATTAGTGTTCTCTTCAGTGAGAATGACTTTGTATGTTTGAAATAAAACTTGGATGTGTGTGTAAGAAAGACATGGTATCAAAGTAAGGCAGACACAAGTGATCACAGTTCAAGGGTGTTTATTGAACTTTATCAGGGGTGTGAAAAACGACTGTCTAAACCTCAATATAAGATGGGAACAAACTACGACCATCAAATAATAATAATACAGTCATAGTGGAGTCTAGTCAAATATAAAGGGCCTATACTAATAGTGCCCAGGGGTTCATTCGGTCCTAGTTCTTCCCGTCTTTATCTACCAACTTTCTAAGGATCAATTTAAGTGTCTTATTGAACGTCTCTACCAAACCATTTGTTTGGCGGATGGTACATAGAGGTTCATAAGGTGGAAATTTGGAGTAGCTCTTAGATTTCAGCCATGAGCGTGCTCATAAAATTTGAACCTTCATCTGTCAGTATATCCTTAGGAAAGCCAATCCTGGAAATGTGCAGTAGGAGGTGTTAGAGACTTTGCTGGGTAGTATTATTCCACATAGGGAATGCCTCGGGTACCTTGTTGCATGGTCAACAATCACGAGGATATATTTGTTGCCCAGTCTAGATGTTTCTAGAGGCCCAATGATATCCATCCCGTGTCTAGAAAAAGGGACTTTTATGATTGGTAAAGGATTCATAGGGGCAGGTAATGGAATGTGAGTGCTGGCTTTTTGACATATCTCGCACATCTGGATAAAGGTCTTTATATCCGCGTGGATACCTGGCCAATAAACCTACCCACTGATATTTGCCTGGGTTTTGGATTGTCCTAAGTGTCCCCCAGTTAGATGGGAATGCACAATTTCTAGTACAAACTTTCAGTAGGTTTTGGAGATTACGAATTGTTTCTAAGCCTTCTGTAGATGTTTCTTTTCTATATAGAAACCCCTGCTTTAAGAAGAAAAAAGGTCTCCCACCTCTCTATATCTTCCCTTCTGGAATAGCTAGCAAAAAAGCTTGGGAAGAAGGCTTAGTCGGGATAGATGGTAGACTCTTCCCCTTTTCTTTTTTCAATGTTAGAAGGTTGATCAGGTTCCCCAAAGCCTAATGTACCTCTTTCTGTTTTGTTTGGTTCACTTTCTTTAAATGAGGAAATGGAGCCCTTTCCAGAATTCCTTGAGCAATTTGGTCCCCACGATGTACTTCAAATGGGATTTCACCATGATTCTGTAAGAAAACCTTTACATCTCCCTGTAAGTTGG
This sequence comes from Ambystoma mexicanum, assembly GCF_040938575.1. Classification (NCBI taxonomy): domain Eukaryota; kingdom Metazoa; phylum Chordata; class Amphibia; order Caudata; family Ambystomatidae; genus Ambystoma; species Ambystoma mexicanum. Next base: position 1,539,682,202 of record NC_090932.1, read on the forward strand.
GATAGGTGACGCCTGCTATAACGTTTATACCGAACTTCCAACTAGGCCAGATTTGGTGGCCAACCTTATGTAACACCCCGTTTGTTGTATTAAAACCAAATCTGTAGGAATCATTCCTCTTTTCCCATGGGGGATAATAGCTTGTCTACTGCTACAGATATCAAAGTCTATTGATTCTTTCATGGCAACAGAGGGGTTGGAAGCTCTATGACTAAGCTTCTGAAATTGTAGGGTTCGCCAATTTGTTTCAATTGTGTCACATCACACTCCTGACACCACATTTAAGTAAGGCATGGTATCAAAGTAAAACAGCCACAAGCAATCACTGTTCAAGGGTGTTTATTGAAATTTATCAGGTCTGTAAAAAAACTCCTATCTAAACCTAAATCTAAGATGGAAGCAAGCTATGACCATCAAAAAATAAAAATACAGTCCTGGTGGAGTCTAGTCAAATAAAAAGGGCCTATACTAAAAAAAATAAACGGATTGCCAATCCTTAAAGCTATTCTACAAAATAGTGTGGAATCATGTTCACAAAAAGAAAGAAGTGTTCACAAGATAAGTCAGGATGTGTATGTCTTTGGCCTCCCTTCCTCACGTTTCTAGCACGGGACAAGGCGAGTTACTCGAGCACAGCACATTCCTGGCCTTCTTCTGCATGACATCAGGGCCTTCTGTGCCCAAGTCTCTTCATGCAAAGTCTCTTGCCTTAGAGGACCTGTTGTACCATTAACAACAATGAAAAGTTCCTTTTTCCAAATAGTCAAGCCAGGCGATTTACTCTTCACCCTGGATCCCCCTTGGCCGGGCCCAGATTCTTCTTTCTCAATTAGTCCCCCTCATCCAGACTCAGACCAATTTCAACAACAGTATCTTCTTGGGTGAGTTTTACTGTTCACCCTGGGATCCCCCTCTGCCATGCTCAGACTCCCATTAATTAGTCCCACTCTGCCGGGCACCAGACCAATTTCCACAATTAGGCGTTTGAAGACTTTCGAATGTCCATGTGATTCCACTCAACCCGTTGCAGGACTACTTCGATTCACCTTTCAGTATTACACGCTCTGGGGTACTAAAACAGAAACCTTCGAGTGAGCACCCACGTGACGCCAAGACAACACTGTTTCTGATACCGTTCTTGGTTTCTTAAAGTTCAATTGGACACAAGTTCTTTATTCATACAATGTTCCCGCTTGCAACCTTGAGCATCACAAAGCCCAGCTTGCTATCAGCTTCTCCCGACTCAGCATCTGTGCTGAGCCCATATTCGTCGCTTTGTTGTTGGAGACAAGGACGGTACCAGAGGGGCAATATCTTCTCCACGCCTTGGCCATCAATGCGGGAAGGCCCGGTGTAACTTCGACAAACACTGCATTGTTCGTCAGTTGGTATTCCTGGTCTTATGTTTCTTTTCCTTGAGGTTTCCTGAAAGTCGTGATCCTTTCTCGAAAAGGGCAGTTCCCTCCTTGTTGTCTTTTCTGGTTTTGCCGCCTTTGTAATCGATTTAAACTGCCTTCCTGGAATAGCTGCTTCCTCGTACGTTTGTCCTCGCTCAGAGTGTGCTTTAGTGCTCTGCCTTTTATCCGTGTAGGGATGTGTGAAGGAAGTCAGGTGTGTGTAATTAGCAGTAATTGCCTGACCCTTGTGTTGGACAAGTCAGGTATACGGCTCTTGTGTTAATCCGTTGTTGCTCACAATGAACTGCTCATGAGAAAGTATTGAGTTGAAAAGGCGGGGAGGGGGTGAGTTTTCGAGATATCCTACCTGGTAGGATGGGGATACCTCGTCTCACCCCTTGTCCCACTTACACCCCCATACGTGTGATCCTTCTGCACTGGCCCACCCACAGGAACGGGATCCAATAGCAATGGACGTGTCCTGGCCACCGGGATGACAGATCCCCGGGGACTAGCAGGTGAGACACCTTCAGGTTTCTCACGTGTCACTCCCATTATAGACGGTTTCTAAGTGTTTGATAACTCTGCTAAAAAGGGTCAGTGAGCTGTCCTAAAGGAACGATCCCCACTGCAGTAAGGAACGTTCCTGGACGTACAATAATAAAACATAAGGGCAGAACTGATTCACTGATACTCACCACAATTTCTGACAAATCTAATGAAACTAATGTCTCTATCCAATCGATCAACATCTACTAAAATGTAGCTAATGCGTATGTTGACGTTTTGATAAATGAGATAGATATTGCATGGTTTAACTCTACTAGTGCTGCAGAGAAGCAAATAATAATCATGGTGGGGTACTTCAATAGCTATTGTCCTTCCATAGATCCTAATTAAGAAAATCCAGATGCGTCGACAGACATCTCTGCCTGTTCAGAGTACAAGCTCCAGGTGCCCAGGGGGAGCAATGGACGCATTTGGTACACCTTCTTGGTGAGGTAGGGTTTTTGCCAATTGGACACACTGCTTTGTCCAAAACCAGCCAGTCCTTAGTTTGGAATGGGCTGTGAATCGACAATTGACTGCAAACTTTTGCACTCTGGGCGCTGCTCTGAACGAAGCTTTTATTTCTCTCTTTTCACTCTTCTAGGCGGATTGGTTGTCATAACATACTGGACACGCCCCCGTACCCGTAGCCAAGCCTCATTTGCACGATATATACCAGGTGCACGCGCATCCTGCGCATGCATCCTGGGAAGTGCATTCAAAAAGTGCACTGCTGTTGGGCTGTTCGGGTGTTTCGGGGCAGAGGGGAGTTTCTGAGCTTGTATATGTGGGGAAAGAAAATACAGCTCCCAAAAGTAAGGAGTGGTGTGTTAGGACTGAGTTGGCCAAGGTGGTTTTTTGGATAAGGGGAGTATGGGGAGAAATAAAATCCCCCCGATTCGAAAAGAGCCCGGAGCAGATTTATTTGCCGCAGTTACCACGACAAGAGCAATCCTGGCGCACGCTGTGGCGCTTCCTCTCCCCCTGCCCTGTGCAGAGGAGGAGGAACTTCTAAGCTGTGCGCATGACTGCTCAGTTGAACTAAACAACCCCTTAAATGATGAAGATGCATCACAGTCATTATTTATTGAAGATTCAATGGGTTTTTCTCCAAAAAAGGGACAACATCCTTCCAATATATACGAAATTGATGATCCACTTATTGATACTCCCTCAAGCTTTCTTTCTGAAAACTATGATAAGACACCTATGAATGATCCTATAAATGATTTGCAAAAAGAAGAAGGGAATGAAAAAATAGAGGGGGAGGATCTGGCTACAATGTTGGGAATTTTCAATAGGGCCGTTCTAACGGAACTTCGGAAGCAAACAGAAGTACTGTCATCATTAGTTAAGTTGTCCAATGATTTACTCTCCAGGCTATCCAAGGTACTTATCGCCACACCAGTGGGGGCACCCTTGCCAGTGAATGTGGAGGTCCCGTTGCCAGTGAATGTGGAGGGTAATCCAGCTGTTGTGGGAGGAGTCGCCTTAGAGGTCCTGCCAATAAGTGGAGGACAGGGGCTAAATAAGAAATCTGACACACTAGGGAACGTAAATAAGCTGGGGGGAGGTGGGGACAATGTGTCTGCTCAAAAACCAACTTGGAGAATAAGGAAGGCAGAGCACTAATGCCAGATGAAGGATTTTTTAAAGTTACTAATAAAGCAGGTTAAAAACACACGAAAAAATAACCTCAGAAAAAATGATCAAAAAAATAAATCCTCAAGGAAATTTCTGAGGGATATGGGTTTTGCACATTTAATGGATGATGGGAGAAAGGCGCTTGAGGCCCCAAGCATTTCCCCGCCTAGACCCGCAAATGCATGGGTTGACCTCACAAAAACATCGGGAAAAAAACAATCCACTGAGCAGGCTATACAGGGTGAATACTTTGAGGGGGAGGATGGTCTGTATGACACAATGAAAAAGAAAAAAGATTCACTGTTAATTGTAAAGCAATTACAATCTCTGGAAAATTGATTGAATGACATTTTTGATATTTTTAAGAATCCTTCTATTGGCACAAGACCGGTGACCGTGTTGGGCCCTGAAAAAAAGACTGTTGAAACTGCTGCGACTAAAATGGAATATACTGGAGATATTGGGAGGGGGGTTCTGCTTAAATCGGATCCATTTAATAATTAAAAAAAACAAATAGAGCCAAACACATACCTCAAAAAAGGCAACAACAACATAACAGTCAATAAAGGTTTGGGGCATAAGGATAAGGGGATATGGAATACAAACCCCGTTATTACCACAATGGTAGTAACAGATATAGTGAATGGAGATGAACAAGAGAGGTTGGTAGTAACTGATATAGTGAATGGAAATGAACCAGTGAGGCTGATGGATAAAAGAATCAATGAGATTCAAGAGAGACCTGAGGAAATACCAACAGAGACTCAACTAAATGAAGAAACTCGGTTGCATTTGGTTCGGAAAGCTCTGTTTGAAAATCAGCAGGTCATAGCGAATGATGTACATAAGTCTAAGGAACCAAAGAGGCCTAACACAAATATTCAATTAGCAAACAGCGCACAGGCTGAAGCCAGTGGAAACAGATGTGAATCCGCTAAATATGGTGTGGAGGGGAAGGGAGAAAAGCAGGAAACAGAGTGGAATAATATAGAACAAGAATTGCAAAATCCAGTTTACCCTGAAGTGCCAGGTTTGATACTACGCTCATTGTTAAATGATAGGGAGAATCAACCTATAAATAGACCTTATATTTTTTCGATTCTCACTTCGATACCTGAACTAAGGCTGATATCCTCAGCGGATGTATTACTGGTCGATTTTATCCACATAATCTCGTTATGATTTTGTGAGACTAGTAATACTGCCCCCATTGGTCAGATTGCTGTTATTAAAGGAATCTGAGGCATTCCAATACAGAGGCTTCAATCTTTTTCCATTCTCATTGACAGCCACTGCACCCAAACCAGGCATTATGAATGCTAAGAATTATATAAAGACATCAAAGGATGAAATAGCCGTCCCTCCAACAGAAGATAAACAGGATTGGAGATGGCTGGCATTAACACTCCGAGACACAATCAATAGGCTGAAACAGTTAGGAAATCCACTCTAGGCCAGAAATCTACTTGGAAATTGTTGAGCTGGAACTCCAAGGGCTGTTACCATTTATTACACGATGAGAGCCTCATGGAGGATTTACTGTCTTTTGAGTTTATTTTGTTTCAGGAAACATGGGCCATAGACAAGTTGTGTTGGGAGGGATACTCCGTGGAGGAGATATGTGCACAGAAAGGCCCAAGGGGACGTCCAAAAAGGAGGCTTAATTTTGGCTTCGAAAGAAAATACATTCATCAAAAAAATAAGAGGATGGAGTAACTGGCAGTCAATGTTAGCAGTAACATTTGAAGTGTGGACCGAATATGACGGTTACCCATTGCTGATCGTTAATATTATATATTGGAATGCCAATGTGTTCACTGACCAACAACTGGAGAAAGAGGTAGCTACATTAGGGGCAGAGATTGATCAATGGCTTCTTGACAACCTTGGGGGCCAAATAATAATTGCTGGCGATCTGAATGCCGACTGCTCGGTGGATAGAGCGGGAGGTGATGCGTTATATGCCAACAGGGACAATACTACCACCACAACTAGAAATCCTAAATTGAGAGGGATCATCTGGCTACATTTTGGTGATTCATGGGGATTAGAATTGGTCCATAATGAACATTACACCTGGAAAGCTAGCGGATATAATTCAATAATTGATTATAGCTTTATATATCCTTAAACTTAATAACACGAGTTTTAAGTTTGATGTTAAAGAAGTTTCGGTTAGTGACCATTGTATGTTAATTCTGGAAATGATTTGCAAGGCTGAACATACAAATGTAGATAGTTACAATGAAGGAGTACAGATCAGTCCAAAAGGGAATAGGATTAAATGGACCTTTAAGAAAACCGAAAGGTTTACAGCAGTGATGGTTCGGGAGTATGACAATATGCCGCTGAGTTCCCGGCTAAATACATATACAGTCCAGAATTTTTCCACAAACATTAGAAATAACATCGCCATTGTGGAGAGCCAAATGAAAAACATTGGTATTGTAAACAAATTACATAAACATGGCACTGATCCAGAGGTGCACAATCGTAAAACAGTGATGCAAAAAGAAGTATGAAGATTATTAAAACAAGGTAGTTATAATCTCGAAATTAAGAAAGGGATCAAAAACACCAACCAGTCCTATAAAAATTGGTTAATTAACCCAGGAGTCGGACAGCCCAAATAGATGGTGAAGAGGTGATAAAAGCTATGAGAAATTTTAACTCATCGAAATTCTGGCAGTTAATCAATAATCTAGAAAGATACCAGAAAGAAGTAGCATTAAATCCTATTTCAGCAGATGTATGGCTGGGTCACTTCTCAAACCTATATAAAAAAGGTAAATTGTTTAGGTTACCAGGTGGAGGCGAAACTATCAGCTAGTCCATTGAATTCTCTGCAGAGAATGTGAGAGGATTAATAATTAAAGCAAAGAACTCGGGGGCGCCAGGACCAAATCGCCTCACTAATAAAATCTTTGAAATCTAATCCTTTTTTTGGGCTAATATACTTTGTTTATTATTTAATGATGTATTGTCAACAAAGATCATTCCCCAATCAAGGAGAGTCTCAATTGTGCTACCTATCTTTAAAAAAGGCTCTCGTATGGCACCTACTAGCTACAGACCCATAGCTATTGCAGATCCGGATTCGAAGATCTTTGCCTCAATGGTTCTAATAGATATTCATGACTAGATCATGAACAACAATATCCTAGACTGTAAACAAAAAGGTTTCAAGAAAAACTGTGGAGCTGATTGCGGGGGACCGATATTAAGATGCTTACAAAGTAAAGCCTTAATAAAGGGTGCAAGACCTACCTTTGTGGCATCAATGGACCTCAGCATGGCCTTCGACTTAGTAGACAGGGCCACACTATGGGAAAAACTAAGGGAGCTTGGGATGATGAGACATTTATTAGAAATTGTAATAGCACAGTATACCGATACAGGACTGGTAATAGGGCTAAATTCTGAGGGGCACCTCTCTCCAGTAATTGCGACCATGAATGGTCTCCACCATGTTAGCACCCACAATCTCCAATCTGTATGTGAGTGGAGCTGAGAAAGCCTTAGCCAATAAGGGACCGATATCGCCTAAACTGAGAGAGATCCGCATCCCATGGTTAGCATATGCCGATGATTTCTTACTTTTAGACAACACAAAAGTGGGGATACAAAGGCTTATAAGGGAATTTGAGAGATTTATTTCCGAAATTACATCTTAAAATCAACGCCACTAAAACCATAATTATCTGTATGGGTAATTACAGTAAGCGGCAAGATGGCTATACCTGGCAGTGTGAAGGGAAACAAATCCGCTGCCAACAAGCTTTTAAGTATTTTGGCTATTGTTTCTTGGGAACGGGATCAATTTTATTAATTAAAAATCAGCTAAAGAGAAAGATGGAAATTGCTCTAAGACAGATGCGCTTGATCGAAAGAAAATACGGAAAATTCTCGATGAAACCGTTGAAAGAATTTTATACTATGAAAGTAGTTCCGATGATAATCTATGGTTTGGAGTTATTCGCAACAGACTTTTTAGAATATCTAAAGTTTTTGGAGGGTATAATATGGAGGGGTATTTTATTCTTTCTTCCGAAATGTATACCAATCGAGTTAATTAGATATGAACTTGGTATCCAATCTCTAAGCTCTATGGTAACAATGAAAAGACTGTTATTATGGAGAAAGTGCAAGTTGCACAGGGAGACCATCTATACGAGCATGCTGGTAAGGATGCAACCTGTGCATTCATGATCATACTGAAAAAAGAGGTGGATAGCACACTTAGTGATCTGGAGCTGGCACATGCTACTTTGTTAAATAGACTAAACAAGATCAAACAAATCGTTCGAGGGAAAGATTGGGCTAATACAACAAATGTGGTGGCAAATTCCAAACTGTACAGCTATGCCTTTTCAAAGTGGAAACTTTTTCCAGAAATAGGGCCTCATTACGACTTTGCCGGTAGCCATGCCCTTAATAAGGGCATGGCTGCCACCAAAACCGGGTCCGAGTCTGGGTTCCCTGAATGGGGAATTACCGGGCCATTCCAAGTTTGGAGGGCCCGGTAATTCCTCCTTCAGGGAACCCGGGCCCGGACCTTCCCTATTCCCATTTAAACCCCCATAGGGCTCAATGGGAATGGGTGCAGGGAGCTAACAACGGGCCGATTACGACTGGCCCGTTGTTAGCTCCCTGGACCCCTCGCGGGACCCGGTAAGGACGCCTGGTTTTACCAGGCGTCCTTACCGGGTCCCACGAGGGAACCTTGTAATCAGGCGGAATGGGTTTCACGGGTCCGCATCCATTAGTGGCACCCGTTAACCCATTCCGCCAGGGTCGTAAGGAGGCCCATAGAGTGTTACCTGACTAAATTTCCTTCAAGAAAGATACAGAAATCTTTTATGCGTTTTAGAATGAATGCGATGCTCACCAACCAAATAATGGTGTAGGTTTTGTAAAAGTGAAGGAGTTGAGGAAACATTACAACACATTTTACTCATCTGTCCGGCTCTGTTAAGCCAAAGCCAAAGAATTGAGTATTTTGCACAATTTGTACATTCAACTGCCTGTGTAAAGAGAGAATTAATTTGGACTATATTATTACACGAAGGCAATACAATCACAATTATACGTGTGACTACTTTCTTGAAAAACATATGTGATCTTTGTTGGGGAAGTTAAGAGAATAATTTTTATATTGTCATATTCTGATGTGCTTTTAAGGAAAATGAATTTCTTGCTACATAAAGATGCAGGAAATATGATGAATGTGTAATATGGTAACAAAAATATATATTTTTGTAATATGTGGTTTCATGCAAAGAATTGCAAGTTGTTTTGTAAAGGTTTATGATAAACCAAAACAGATAAATAAATATACATAGCAAACTGTGAAATCTCTCACATAACCTCTTTTGAGGTAAGAAAAACAAATAGAAGTGATCATGTTATGCTGTTAGCAACAGTCCTAGTTCCTACTGGTAAGAGGGGTGGTTCTCAAACTCAGTGTGTAAGTCTAGTTACAAATGAAGCAGGGAATCAGGTGTCACAATTTTAGGAGGAACCATAAACAAGTTGATAAGGCAATTGTGGCCTGGTGGAACTCTATTGATATTAAGGAGACAAATCTTGAGATACACAATACCTTGTCAATGCTCAAACATAAGACTCAGTTATTGGTGTTTTGTAAGAAACGCAACTTTGTTGAAAGAACATATTCGATGGTTGATCATGATATCAGTGTTAAAAAACACCTATTTAGATACAATGTCAGACAAGTAATTAAATCTACAGGAGATTGACTGAAGAAGCTGGAAATTCGCTCCTTAAAGAACAAATATTAGACCTGGTTGCGCAATCAGAAGCTGCTGAAGTATATTAAGATCAACCAAAAACTCTTCTTGGATCTGTTGAAGTGTAATTCCCAGTCACTATGGAATAAATTAAATTCAAAGGAGAGAGTTGTAAACAGTCTTCAACTATATTGGAGAACGACTGGGTAGAATTTTATAGGAATACATTCAGGAGAAATATTGTTTCGAATTACAACAAGCCTTTATGGAAACATATTCTAGACAGAGATTTAATAACACTGGTCATTAATAGACTGAAAAACTCTAGTGCAAGTGGACTAGTCAGGGCGACAGGAAGGAATCTTTGAGTTACCATCCAATATCTCTTACGGATGCATTCTCAAATGTTTTTTAATATTCTCCTGAGGTTAATTGTAAAATGGATCGAAACAAGGAACATCTTAAGTCCCTTACAGATGGGCTACAGAAAGGGGTACAGCACTATCCTCAGTGGGCTTCCCTTATCATCATGCTTGGCAGGAGGCAGGACTGGGAGGACACTATAGGTGACAGTTTTTGATCTCTCAGCTTCATTTGATAATGTAGACCGACAGATTCTATGGGAAAAATTGGAAAAGCAGGGAACGGAACATGATCTGTTAAATTTACTTTGGGCACTTCAATCTGACAATAGTGTGAAAAAGGATGAAATATGGAGGGGTATCTCTCTAGAAACATTCCAATAAACAAAGGAGTATGACAAGGTTGCAAGGTAGTCCCTACATTGTTTGACCTATATATGTCAGTCTTATGGGAACGCAGTAAAGAGTGTTCTTCGTACCCCCCCCCAAGATGTGGCGGGCTACGAACTAGCTGTATTGCATATGCGTAGGACTTGCTTCTTCTTCATTTTACACCAGCAGGTCTTCAGCATGTTTTGGATGGAGTAGCTAAGTACCTGGACGAGAACAAACTAACACTAAATCCGCTTATGTCAAAGATAATCTTTTTTTTAATAAAAAGGTTAAAAAGATCTATATATTTAAAGTAAACCAGACTAGAATTCAAGAAACAGATAAATTCTATTATCTAGGCTTTTTGTTTGCAAACAAAAATGTATCCATACAGAGGAGAAAGAGACTAGACGAAAAAGTAAGAACATGTACCTCCACGATTGGAATCATTTATAGGTGCTTTTGCGGGTACTCCTTAGTCCCATTCATTGAGTTTTTTTGGTCTGAAGGTGACTCCAATGGTCCTGTACGAAATAGATCTTACGCCTTTTAAGGAGAGGAAAACCCTCGATATTCTGGAGGATCGAGTCCTAAAAGAAGCCCTGCGTAAACCTAAATATGTGTCCATTAGTTTGATTAGACTGGAATTAGGACTCCAATCAAGGTGGTCAATATGTATGTACAGGAGTCTGTCACGATATCTCAAAATAGGTCCAAACGAGGACTCGTGCATAACCAACTCTTTGAAGCAAATGATGGACGGTGGAACAAATTATTTCATCAAAGACTTTAAAATGAGGTGTCAGAACTTTATTTCATTGATATAGATGAAATTCAAACTCAGTAGGCTGTACAAAGAGCAGACAAAAAAAATGGGATATAATTTGGGATATGGACGATTTGCAGAGACTGAAAAGATTGAAAATACAGGGACAATGTATATTCCTGGCAGAAATTTAAGGTTTTATCTAAGAAAATGTCCATCTGCCATGCCCCGGCAATAGTATATGAAATTTAGATTGAATTGCCTGCCCATCCTTGAAATACTAGTATCCCAATTGAATATTCCACATCAACTTGGTTCCTGCAGACTTTGCACAGAAAATTGCACTGAAACACTTTTTCATCTAGTTATTGATTTTACTGGACTAACAAAATACAGAATCAAACATTTTACATCTCATGTTCACTCAACAGAAAATGTTAATGGTGCATTTCTAAGGAACACACTAATGACAAGTATATAAATGTCTTTAATTTTAGCTCAAGTACATTTTTTTAAACAAATATTCGAACAAATATTAATTGTTATGACTCAAGGAGAAGCTCTTTTAAGTGAAGTGGTGTAAATCAGTATTAATGGAGGTTATTGGCTACTCTGTTTTTTTCTTTATATTTACTGAATTATTTGTTACAAATATTTTAGATGATGTTTTCTTTATTCACTAATGGGTGTGTGAATTTTGTCCTGGGTGTTTCCAATTTTAGGCATTTTTCATAACTTGATTTTAAAGGTTTGTTAATTACGTACATCTGATTGAAACTGTTGTGTAAGGTATTATTTGTTCCATAAATGCAACAATAAATGTATTTAGGGATCCCAATGTATATGGTAAAACTTGTCGTCTTTAGTCCCTGTCGATTTATCGCTTCCGAAGTGGTGCTCACATAAATATATATTTAAACTAGTTTGACTGGTAATTGCTTTTGTGCTTGATAAATAAACTACTACTAATATTAGCGGAACACAAGCTCTGGGGATATCCAATGACCAGCTAAAAAAAATCTGTATTGTTAAGAAATAAATAAGAGACAATAGATGCTTTAAGGTGCCTACTGATTACAACCCCACATGCAAAATAAATTCCAAGACTTTCTAATGGTATTTATAGAGGACACATTACATGTTACAAGCTGGGCATAAACGCCACAAGCAAATCAGTCCGCAGCCGCTCTAATCCTTCTTGACCTATCCGCTGCCTTCGACACGATCAATCACTCAATCCTCCTAGACCGCCTCCACTCCCTAGGAATTTGTGGAACCGCTCTTAAATGGATAGCTTCATTCCTCAAAAACAGGCACCAAATAACGCCACTCTCCAGCTTTACCTCCCAAGCTTGACCAGTCGACACGGGAGTCCCTCAAGGAGCGTGTCTATCCGCCCTCCTGTTCAATCTCTACCTGATCACCCTCCTACCAATAATTAGTTCTCACAACATCCTTTGTTACAACTACGCTGACGAAACTCAACTAATTCTAAAATTCCTGAACTCGAAACCCAACTCCCGACCTGACCTGGCATCCTGCCTCCTTAACATAGAACGCTGGATGACCCAAAACCACCTTTTGTTAAACCCTTCCAAAACTGAAATCATGGTTTGCGGCAACACCGATCTTCTTCCTCATCCACTACCCTGGCCACCCGCCATGGGCAACTCACCTACACCCTCCAACACAGTGAAAAAACTTGGGTGCACCCTGGACTCCGACCTAACACTCTCGTGCCAAGTCAACAATGTCTCAAAGTCCTGCCACTACCACCTTAAAACCCTTAGACGCATCTTTCTATACCTCTCATTTCCCAACAGAGTCTCCGCTGTCCAATCAATCGTTATTTGCAGACTGGACTACGGGAACCCCCTTTACCTCGGAATCCACACCTACCAACTGAATAAACTCCAAAGACCACAAAACTCGGCGGCCAAAATGCTACTTGCGCTCGGTCCAAGAGACCACGTATCGCCAGCTCTTAAAACACTGCACTGGCTTCCAGTAGCCCGTAGGGTGGCTTTCAAAACCTTATGCCTCTCCCATCGAGCACTGCATAAAACTGGACCTCAATATCTTCAAGACAAACTAATACCTTATCATCCCACTCGCACCTTAAGATCAAGCTCAGCCGGCCTCCTGGTAATTCCCAAGACGAACTCAGTCAGGCTAGACGGATCATCATTCTCAGCCCTGGCTCCAACCCTGTGGAACTCACTCCCATCCCACATCCGCCTAACTGAGGACTTAACGTCCTTCCGCAAACTACTGAAAACCTGGCTCTTCCCCTAAAACCAACCTAGCATCATCACAATAATACCTACCCAACAAAATACCTGAAGCGAGAAAGGACCGCCAAATAAACTCGAATGTAAACTAGAAAGACAAACGGATAATAGGAATGAATCATTGAAAAGTGAACCGATGAAAGGGACATAATGAATGAGGAGGGAACAAGTGAATGACATAAATGAAATAGTTAGAATGGATGAAACGTACAGAACAGACAAATACACTAAGTGGAGGCGTGCATGAGTGGAAGAACAGACGACTAGAAAGATCAAATGAGTATGGTGACCGAATGAAGTAGTTGAACATAATAATGCCAATGAGTATGAAAAATGGTTCGATGTGTAGAGCGGCTGAGCGAATTGATTGGACGAGGACGTATAGAATAACCGAGCATGCAAATACAGAGAAGCGAACAAAACACAAGAGCGCATAGAACTCAGCTGGATAGTGCAAGAGGGCGTAGAACTATATTGAACGGACAAACGTTTAGACATAAAAAAAAAAAAAAAAAAAATTATAAATAAATAAATAAATAAAAACAGGATTGTGTGCTGAAGATCGGATGAGCAGGGAGAGCGAATATGCACGGAGAGCGGATGAGAGTGGAGAGCGGATGAGAGTGGAGAGCGGATGAGAGTGGAGAGCGGATGAGAGTGGAGAGTGGAGAGCGGATGAGAGTGGAGAGCGGATGAGTGTGGCGAGCGGGTGAGTGTGGAGAGCGGGTGAGTGAGGAGAGCGGGCGAGTGTGGCGAGCGGGCGAGTGTGGAGAGCAGAGGAGCGTGGAGAGAGGTAAGAGAGAACAACGTCTGATTGTGGAAAGCACAGAAGCAAGTGTGGAGAGCGACCGAATATGAACACTGCAGAAACGTATGAAGTAGTTGAGCAGTGGAGAGCGACTGAGTGTATAAAGCGACTGAGTGTGTAAAGCGACGGTGTGTGTAGAGCGGAGGAGTGTGTAGAGCGGAGGAGTGTGTAGAGCGGAGGAGTGTGGAGAGCGGAGGAGTGTGGAGAGCGGAGGAGTGTGGAGAGCGGAGGAGTGTGGAGAGCGAAAAAGTGAATGTGTAGTGTGGATGAGTGTAAGGAGTGGATGTGTATGTGGAGCGAATGAGTGCTTGGTGCGAATGAATATGTGGAGCAGACAAGTGTGTGAAGCGGGTAAATGTGTGGTGCGGATGAATGTGCGTAACAGATGATTGCATAGAGCGGACAAATACATAGAGTAGATAAGTGTGTGGAATGGATGGACATATGGAGCAGACGAGTACTATTGTCAAGCCGACTAGTAGTATGTTGTGCCGATGAGTGGGTGGACCGGATGAGCGTTGTCGACTGAACGAGTGTCTAATCTGGACGAGTATGTAGACTGGACGAGTGTCTGGAGCGCACGAGTGTCTGGAACCGACGAAGGTCTGGAGCGGACGAGGGTCTAGAGCAGAGGAGTATTTGGAGCGGACGAGTGTATGAGGAGCTGACGAGTGTGTGGAACGAACAAGTGTGTGTAACGAATGAGTGTAGCGGATGAGTGTACAGAACTGATGTATGGAGAGCCGATGAACGCATGGAGCAGATGGGTTTGTAGAGCGAACAAAATGCATTGAACGAACCTACCCGCACGGAACTGTGTGACATACATATTATGCCTTGGAAGTAAGCGAACATTTGAAAAACATACATCATACCACACCCCACGCTTACTCTCTCCCTTACACCACCACTCAACTAGAACACAGAGATACTATGACACCATTCGGTATAACTGTTCTCATATCTACATTCTCACGCTCACTCCACATCACTCTATGTAAACATTGCTGGTTTTACACCCCCCAGCCAGGCGTCCTCCTCAGGCCTAACGCAGCCACACTCATTCTGGATAAAGCCGGCCAGAGCGAACACATACTCCTGATCTCTCAACCACCACACCTACCGCTAAGAAGCAGCTACCACTTGAATTCCGCACCAGCTGCACACATACCTGGTGCACACACGCACCTTTTAGACTCTCTCTACTCTCTACACTGACCTGAACTTCGGTTCCCAAGGGCGTTCAACCTACCAGCGCCTTCAGACCATACCAATCAGGGCTTTCTGTGGGCCGGGGCCTGCCGGGGCCGGGCCCCGGCAGTCTCCAAAAAGTGGGACTGAGCCGGGGCCCTGCCGGGGCCCCCGTCCCACCACACGCAACATTGGCAGGATGCATTATCCCGTCGCGGCAGCAGCCGCGACGGGAGATGCGCCTGCCATGAAGTCAGGCGATCTGACAGAAGTGGCAGCCCACCACAGCGATGCTGTGACTGGCTGCCACTTCTGTCAGTCATAATAACTGCCTTTGGTGACCCCTCGCGCGAGGGTTCACCAGAGGCAGTTACTGTCCCTTTGTTTCCCCAGGTCGCCGAGGCGTCTTTAACCCTCGGCGAACCTGGGGATTCCTTGACATTTTTCGAGGTTTATGAAAGATGGCTTGAAAAGTACACAATTCAAGCCATCTTTTATAAAGCTTTGCCGACGGACAATTTTGTCCGTAGTCAAAGCTTTATAAAAGATGGCTTGAATTGTGTACTTTCAAAGCCACCTTTTATAAAACCGAAATGTTTAAAAAAAAATGGCCTGAAAAGTAGGCAAACCGTAAGGTATGCACACACACATATATATGCATGTTATATATCTGTGTGCGTACCTTACTATGGTTTGTGTACTTTGCAAGCATGAAATAGAAATGTGTATTTCTATGTTTAGAAAAGATGGCTTGCAAAGTACACAAACCATAGTAAGGTACGCACACAGATATATAACATGTATATATATGTATGTGCATACCTTACGATTTGCGTATGTTTTAGGCCACGCCCCCCACAAGCCACGCCCCCAAATGAGGGGCCCCCCCCTCGATTTCTTACCCCACTTAAAGCCCTGATACCAATGGTATATAAGGCGCTATATAAATGCAAAATAACATAACATAACATAACGCATTAGATCACCCACCAATAGACCGAAGTGAAAGCAAATATTTGAGGCCTGGTTTATATATTTATATGCCGTAAATAAACTAAAGCACCGACCTAAAATAGTGCAAGTGTCACAGCCGTGGCACTCAGAAACATAGGTGTATGTAAAAGGGGAAATAGAAAACGAAGTATCTGTGTTAAGGGTAGACCAACAACAAGTAATGTGCAATTAGTCTTAAGAGGAGAGTGAAAAGGTAATGAGCGAAGAGAGGACAATCGAATTGGGAGGTGAAACAGAACAAATAAGATGAATACAAGAGTTGAAAATAGACTTGAGAGGACTAAGACGGGAAGCAGGGAAGCTAAGGAGGAGGCAGAAGCAGTAAAAAAAAAAAAAGGCGGGAAAAGATAAGAGATAATTAACTTAGTAGCCTGGAAAGTAAGAAAGGGCCTTGCAGATGCTATAAAGGTGGACCGGTAGGAAACAGTGAGTAAAGAGATGTGGAGGGGAAAGGAAAGAGGAATCAAAGTGTTCGCCAAGATTAAGAGCAGAAGAGGAGATAGAAAGAAGAGACAGGGGTAATGGAATGGATGCAGGAGGTAGGAGGGATAGTGGAGGCGGAAAAAGAAAGGACTTTGGCCTTTGAAGGATTAAGGACAAGATAATGATCGGAAAACCAAGATTCGCTGGCCAGGAGTCATGAGGTTACAGTGGAGTGAATAGCAGGAGTGAAGGAGGAAACGGACATGCTCGCATGTCAGGGAGGGTTTCATGTCAATTGTGAGTGCCACCTTACAAACAAAATAAACGCTGCCTGGCACGTCAGCATGCCAAGCAGCGTTTACTCACTTTGCATTGCGGAGTGCAAATTTAAAGGGCAAAAGGCGGCGTACACGCTTCTACTCTGCCTATTGCCTTTACATTTGCACCCCGCGGTGCAAATTACAAAAATCTGGCAGCGGGGAGCGCTTACATTACAGTGTAAACGTAATGGCTCCCCCCTGCCAAATTACGTATGTTACCAACATGAGTCCCTAAATAGAATCGGAATAGATTAAACATCACACATGTGTACAAATATTGTACACTTGCTGTATAAAAATACTGAGTGGTATGAGGAGTATATGGATCAATAAATGGCAAGAGTGTATTATCTCCTGCATTGTTTGACATTATCTCATGATTTGTGCAACACCTATTAATGTGCAAAGGACCTAACATTTGCCAATACACTGACGAGAGCTGGGCCATTAGCAAAACAGCAACTATCCTTAATCCAGCTGCTATACTTTCACCCAAGCAGGGAGAATTCACAGCCCCGAATTCACAGCCCCGCTTTCACCCAAGCAGGGAGAATTCACAGCCCCGCTTTCACCCATGCAGGGAGAAGTCAGAGCCCCGCTTTCACCTAGGCAGGGAGAAGTCACAGCCCCGCTTTCACCCAAGCAGGGAGAATTCACAGCCCCGCTTTCACCCATGCAGGGAGAAGTCAGAGCCCCGCTTTCACCAGGCAGGGAGAAGTCAGAGCCCCGCTTTCACCCAGGCAGGGAGAATGCACAGCCCCGCTTTCACCCAAGCAGGGAGAATTCACAGCCCCGCTTTCACCCAAGCAGGGAGAATTCACAGCCCCGCTTTCACCCATGCATGGAGAAGTCAGAGCCCCGCTTTGGCCCAATCAGGGAGAATTCAGAGCCCCGCTCACAGAGCATTCTGACATTTTGAGAGCTCAATTTGAAAACACCAGAATTCTAGCCTTCGAAAATATGCACTAGTAAATTAACAATTTCATTCTGTTAAACAGGCCCCTATCATGATTGGATGATACCTCTAAAAAACTGATGGGAATCCATTCAACATCTGAAATTGAAACTATTTGCTTCAGCATTAAATTGGAGATTGCACAGAACTCTGTGCATGAAATAATAAAAACAATATTAACTCAGAAAATAAACTCACAGTCAGGTAATAACCAGTACTAGATCTAATAAAAAGTCTAGGAAAGCAGCAATTTAAAGAAAAGGAATTCCTACGTAGGATAAAAGGGTCTCACGCCGAGTTTCCCGGTTTACCCCCTTCGCCAGGTAGTTGGCCGTAGTTACATTGAAGACCAGGGCACAATGAATCCATTAGTTTATTGGTTTCCCCAGTTGCATAACAAATCTTAGCAATTAACCCATCAGCCGGTTCGTGTTATTCGACTTTCCAGGTTGTTCCTGGCTCACATATATTAAAAGGCTTCTGTCAAAGTCGGGGCATTTACACCTATTCACAGATATAATGTGCTGTGTAAAAAATGAGTGGCAGCAAGAGTGTTGCTAGCTCTGGAAAAGATGGGGGGCTATGCTGATGTCCAAACTGTCCGGACTCGGGGCTAGCTAGCCTTTTGGTTTTAGCTCCTATGATTCTATCCGGGATACAACCAAAACACCAGGGGCTATAGCCCCCTCAGACACTCCCTAGCAACGCCGCCGAGTGGCAGGGAGGCGCGGAAGCGGATCGGGAGCGAGCAATTGCACATTCTGTCAAATCAACAGTTAAGGTCCATTTTACATAAAAGGCACTCTTTAAATCCCTTTACAATCTTGCTCCATCCTACCTTTCTTCCATGGTGTTCTTTTACTCTCCCTAGGCCCCACTCTCTGATCCCAGTCTCTTCCAGCTAACTGTTCCTTGTCCACCCTGTGCCCAGTCTCGTTTTAGCTCATTTTCTTTCCTAGCTCCCTTTCACTGGAACACACTGCTGCTCTCTTTCTTTGTATCCTCTTTTTCATTCTACCCTCAAGTTGGATGGAACAGGCAGGAGAGGAACAAGCTGGGCCACATGAGGAGTGAGAAAGAAAGGGCTAGAGCACAAGGACAGGAAGGCAAGACCCGAGTAGCGTGAAGGGAAACTCACCGTGCCGCCTTGGAGGAGGGCAAGAAGTCCTAACACTAGCTTTGCGCCGCCATGTTGGGATGGGAGTGTGCAACGTAATGCGTGGCTGGCACCATCTTGGGAAGGATGTGGGACAGTCGAGGAGCGGCCATAGCTGCGACACATACATTTTCTGCCACTAATCCACTACTTACATGTTTCATGCTGAATGTGAACCTATTAAAATCCAGTAAATGTTTGACTGGAACTTTCATTACCGGATATTCTGTTTGAGAAGACATTTTCTTTCTAGTGTGTGCTAGATACGTAGTAGAATACTAGAGTATCGGGCCCATTAGTAATGGCCCCTCTATGGTGACTAAAATGGAGTTATATTTTTTCTGAAAACCCAAAACAATATTTTTATGGAAAAAAATGTTCTCTGAGATTTTCTAGGCTCTAATAATTTCATCTAGATTAGAGATGCGACACTTTGGGAATGCGTTGTCACAGTTGTCAGCCAAGCCCATATCACGCTTTTGCACGATTTGGCGACCAGCTCAGATTGTGCTTTTTCATGGTTGGGAGCTATCCCGATATTTCACTTTTTTACCTTTGGGCACCATACCAGGTGCTTTATGCACATTCCAGTTGACAGTCTGCCCCTTGCATTAATTTCCCTGGACTTAATGAACAGAGGTAAAACACGTATTCAGCAAATTGTCATTTGGCACTCATTGAGTTAAAAATCCAAACGTATCTTTTTACTTCTATTAAGAAGATATATCGCTTTTAATATTTGTTTTCTGCATATTTCTCTCTAATTACACACTTGATCATTTTACATGTAAACATGTATAGAATTGTCCAATTTAAAACCTCCAACTTCCTTTCTCTACTTCAACGACATTATCTAAACACATGCATGTCTCTTTGACAGACTAGCTTTGCGTGGCAGGAGGTACAAAACCATATGACGAAACCTTCTATTTTAAGCTTTGTGTATGTTAAAAAAAGTTTACCAGACATGCAAGGCAAACATTCCATAACCATTAAAATGCTGATGCCTGATCAGTCTTAGATTTGAGCTAACTTATATTCTATTGCAGTATTTCTTTAATACCACATCTCACTGCAAGTTGCTGCTTATATGTTCAATTGTGCATGTTTTCAAGAGAATGCAATGTGCATGCAATGTGAAATGTGCCGAGTTTACGTGTCCGTGTCGATCAGCTTAGATGGACAGCAGAGGTATGACCCCCACATCCGTGCTCGTAGGAAATCTGTGTGCGCTGCCTGCTGGATTCTTGCCCCCTTCTGTCTGCCCTGCTGTAGGCCTGGCATTTACCACTGCACACGTGTCCTGTCACTTGTCTGTGTGCGTTTCTAGAATATTCTCCATTTTGGGAAGCCCTCTACCATTGCTCATTTAATGTTTGCATTTCAACTCTTTGTAAGCAATAAGACATGTATTGTCTTGCCAAAATTTCCACTCTGAAGAAAACAATCTCAATTATTTATTTTAGCAACTACCTTTTGTTTAGAAAATGTGCACTATTTCTTTTACGGGTTTTTTTTTACAAGGTGTTGTTATAATCGCGCTCCTCCTTGGATCGCGATCCAAGATAAACGATCTTGTTTTACCTTAATGTTTGGCCTTCTTTTACGAGTGTGCCATCTTGCTTGGTGACGTTTTTAATCACGTGTGCTGTCTCCAAGGCTAGCTGCTAATGATACCTTGGTAATTATTACGTGTGCATTGCCAGTGAATCAACACTAACGGGATTGTTAATACTGCTTTGTTCAACATTTGCGCTCCATTTGAAAATTAGAACAATTTCTCGCAAAACGAAAACAAATCTAGCAGGTAGGCTGACGGCTAAAGGCCTTCTGTTCTAACTTTTTTAAATTCAAAATGTGTTCTGGTGCAAGAAAGAAAAACTTTTCACAATGGAAATGCATATCAATTAACATTTCATTCAATACATTGAGAGAAGGTAACATTTGTCACATATCATCAGTATTAAAAATTCCTATTAAAAATGTATTTAATCAATGTAATTAATTTAGAGGCTGCGGAGGTCAGTGAGGTGATGTTCCCTGAAGCCATTCTATGCCAAAACCAGTCAGGTCAAAGAGTCTGCAGAATTGATAAAAGGGCAAAATAAAATCAAGCAGACAAAAGAAAGTGCTAGTACAACGGCCTACAATAGATTCACCTACATAATGTACATAATTTAACAGAGTTACTTTAACCAGCTCCGCTTGAGAATATGGGGGTAATTCATAGAAATCGGCGCACAAGTGGTGCACGCGGCTGGCACACAGAGTGCTCGTGCGGCAGTCTGCGCCAGCCGTGTGCGCCAAAACCCATTTAGGCGCACAGCGTATTCATGAATTTTAACATCCATAAGCAGCCATGGCGCAGAGTGGTGCAGCGACCCTGCAGCAGCACCAGTTACGCCCCCCAACCCCGCCCCGTGCGCCAAAAGCATCGTCCAAATCCAGTACATGGCGCAAAAGCCAGTGGACCAGCATATAGCCCCCCAACCACGAAAACGCGTGGAAAACTCCCTGCGCACGCCCCAGAATACACGTACCCCGCTCGCACCAGGCCCATTGCGTGTAAAACTCCCCACGCACCCCGCGGAATACACGTACCCCGCTTGCGCCAGCGAAAATGCGTGTAAAACTACCCACGCACCCCTCTGAATACACGTACCCCTCTCGTGCCATCGAAAATGCGCGTAAAACTCCTGCGCACCCCCTGGAATACACGTACCCCTCTCGCACCAGGCCTATCGCATGTAAAACTCCCCACAGACCCCCTGGAATACCCGAACCCTGCTCACGCCAGGTAAATTGCATAGAAAAAGCACCCCCTGTGGCGTGGGCTGCCTGTGGGGCATGCCCAGGGTGGATGGCCTGCCTGTGGGGCATGGGGAGGGTGAGTGGGCTGCCTGTGGGGCATGCCCAGGGTGGATGGCCTGCCTGTGGGGGATGGGGAGGGTGAGTGGGCTGCCTGTGGGGCATGGGGAGAGTGAGTGGGCTGCCTGTGGGGCATGGCCAGGGTGGATGGGGTGCCTGCGTGTATTTCAGGGGTGGGCGCATGAAGTTTCACACACGATAGGCCTTGGGCGAGTGGGGAACATGGGAAGTTTCACACGTGACAGGCCTTGGGCGAGCATGGTACGTGTATTTCGGGGGTGCGCGGGAGGTTTAACATGCGATTATCCAGGCGAGAGCGGGGTACGTGTATGTGGGGGTACACAGGGAGTTTCACATGCGATAGGCTCTGTGCGAGCGGGGTACGTGTATTTGGGAGGTACGCGGGGAGTTTCACACGCGATAGGACCTGTGCAAGCTGGGTACGTGTATTTCGGGGCTACGCGGGGAGTCTCACACGCAATTTGGCATTGTGGGCCCTCCCAGGTGTGCAGTTTCCCCCCTCCCCATGCCCTGCAGGCAGCCCACACCACAGGGGACTACCCTACAACCCTCACCATGCCCTGCAGGCAGCCCACATGGCACCATGCACTTGTGAGCGCACTTGTAAGCAACGACTCATGTCCCCCACCCACCCACCCCCAGTGACGGGCACCTGTCAGCAGGCCCCGACTCATGTCCCCCACCCAACACGTCATCACGATCCACACTCATGTCCCTTATGGCCACCCAAATCCCACCCCATGCCACACCAGTCAAAACACCCAACCAAGCATTCCATCCTCTCCATATTGAAATCCCCATGTCATGATAGATCACAAATGACAAGTATGTACATCAATCCATGTCCGTCAGACACACACAATGGGGGCACGTGAATGAGAAAACCCACATTGTGACAAACGAAACCAATGAGAGAATACCACACAAATGAAGTAAGAAACAAAAATGTATTATATACAAAATTGAAGGAATGAAAGAAAATCACACAAGAAAAGAAATAATAAAGAAAAGCCTGGATGTCCAAAATGAATGAAAAAATGCGAATGCTGAATCCAATTAAATCCAAATTAAAATGGCTCCAAAGCGTTCGTCCATTAAACCAAATCCAAAGTTTAACAAATAAGAAAGCCATTGCTCCATGATAAACAATAAATCAATGAAGTCAAATCCAGTCCAGAACTATATACAATGTAAAAATCCAGGGTCCCTGAGCCCAACAATCCAAATGAAACCTACCAAAAAGCCTACCTAATAAATAACTATATACAAAAAGGTGGGGCATACTCCAAGCGCCCCAACGGAAAAAAAAATAGAAAGGAAACTTAACCTACAGAACTATTTACAAAGACGGCGGGCAAGACCAATGGCTCGCTTGTTGATGTCCCGGGCCAGGGCATCATCGAACTCCTCTTCAACGTCCTGGAGGCGGGCCTGTTCCCTGGCCCAGAGGTCTCGCAGGGATAAAGCCATGTCCACCTCCAACTCCCTGAGAATTTCCTCGAGGCACTCAGCCCGCCTCAACGCCCTGCGCATGGAGTTCTCCGCCCTTCCATAGTCAGCCGTGCCTCTTCCGCCCGCCACCGCTCCGCATCTATTTGGCGGCCAAACCGCTGCCACACGGAAGACACTCCCAATCCAGGGTCCTCCTGCCCTCCGGCCGATTCCTGCCCCTCTTATGTTGATGACCCGAGCCATCATCGCTCCCACCTTGAGCCTGCTGCTGCCGTGCATGTGCCCTGCCTGTTGATGCCTGCACATCCTCCTCCTGCTGGGGTCCAGTTGTTGGGGTGGCCACCCCTGCTGGACCTCTGACTCCCGACTGTGGCAGGGATGTGGCCTCCACCAGCCTCGCTGCTGGGTCAGAGGCAGCTCCACAGGGTGCCCAGGTGATACTTGGGCAGGAAGATGGCACGGAGAATGACTGGCGCATACGGGGTTCAGTTGAGGAGGGGGCCGCTAGAAGGTCCAGCACACAGAGGAACCCAGCACCGGTGATCCCTCCTAGTCGTTCGACGCGGTCAACAAGGCATCTGAAATAACGTGCAGCATCCTCACGAGAACCCTGCACGTTATCCCGGATGCCAAGTTGACGCAACACCACCCCAGCCAGGACAGGCTCAACACGGTCCCGGATTGCCACGTCCGCAGGGAGAGGAAGGCCAGTTGTTGTTAGCGGATCCCCTCCCTGAAAACGGGTCTGGACGAAGGCATCCCTCCTGGTGCGGGATGATGCAGTTACAGGATTGGGGACAGGATTACACACAGGCACCTCCGAGGCCGCCTGTGCTGCCTCCTGTCCCTGCCCCTGGACAGCACCACTAGCACCAGTGGAATCCCCCCCCTCCAGACCCCGTGTGTGGCCCTTACACGGCCTCCTCCTCAACCAAACCCTCCACCAACCTGGATGACTCGGTGCCATCTTCCTCCATAGGCCCCTGTGGGGTCTCAGCTGCCCCTTCCGCTGCCGAGGAGTCCACCGCCGACCTCTGCCTCTTGGACGCAGCTGCGGACGCGGCACCAGACCCCTCAACTCCCTGACGAGATGACAACATGGGAGGGGAGCTGGGCCTTGCGTCTCCGGCTGGCGGAGGGATCCCTGCCGCTGTGCTCCACAGCACCGTCTCCGCCCTCTTCATCAGTTGACGCTGCAGACAGGGAGAGACAGAACACAGGCATCAGGGCACTGTACAATGGTCCGATACACACATGACAGTTGCGCATGAGTGGCAGTCTCAAACTTCACACATGGCATCACACTCCCCAACACACATATCATTTGAACCCACACACATCCGCAAATTAACAGGAATGATGCAGCAGGCAGCACCATCCATACACATACAACAGCATGAGCATCCGAAGGTTAGCCTGATGTCACATGCAACACAGGGAGTGCCGAATACATGCATACACGCCACCAGACATACATGCATCTGTACATCTCCACCACCTGTCGCAGTGAAATCATCGTCATCCATGTCACATCTGCCAATCAGCCTCCTACATGTCGGCGTCACATGCATCCATGGTGTATCACAGTGGCACACATGTCAAATACACACACACGCACATATACATTGTGCACATACATGAAGGTGGAACCAGCATCCATGTGTCACACCACAACCATGCCACAGTACATGCACATAAATTTAAACATGTGTGCACCAACACATGCATTTGGGCACCATGCATTTGAACACATACACCATTGATGTGCCTCACACATGACTGGACTCACATGCGGCAGGCTCATGTCCCTGTACATACACATCCATACATAGGCCTTCCAAGACATATGTGCAACCTGCACACACCTGCCACACCTCAACATGCACAGCGTCCAATCAGTACACATGGACACTTACTGCTCGACTCCGAACGGGTCTGCCTCTGAAGGATCTGGAGGTGGAGCGCTGGGTGTATGCGTTCCAGGACCCTCATCTGGATGTTGGTAAGGCCGGACCCGGCCCCCCTCTGCATGCTTTGCCTTCAAGAGGTGCCGGGCCTTGCTGAGGGTACTGGACCTGAAGTTCTCCCAGCGCTTCCGGACGTGTTGCATGTCACGGGCTGCCACCCCCTCCACGTTGATGGCAGCCACAATGTCCTTCCAATTCCTCTACTGTCCTTCATTTTGGGCGCGTGAACCTCCAAAGAGGGCATCATAATGCCCCAGGACTTGTTCCACCAGGATGCCAACTTCATTGGCAGTGAAGCTGGCAGCCCTCTGCCTCTCTATTGGGGGGTTTCCACTGGTGCCAGATGGTGCTGTGTCGGTCATGGCAACCCCTGAGGCAGGTGTGGGTGGGCAACTCGGTCCTGGGGCTGGGCTGTGGAGCAATGGAATACCAGTCGGGAGTCTTCTGTTCCAGCAGGGGTGGTCACAGCAACTGCAACCCTGCAGATGACTGACATGCTGTAGTGATACACGAAATTGCAGCCTTGCCAATCAGGGCTTTAGATGACAGCATTAGCCGCTGAAAGCCAATAGTGTATTCAAAGTATGTGCTAAAAATGCTGACAGTAGTCTGTTGTAGCACTTCCATTATGCAGTAGTGAGCTACAAGGAATATGCAGGCCTAGTATGAAATAGGTCACATTATGCATTGTTGATAATCAGGCAGGGAGAGGGCCCCTAGCTCTGTAGCTAATAGGTATTTTTGGAGTGTTTGGAACATCATGGCACCTATATAGCGCTTAGATAGCCAGTCTTAAGCGCTATAAACACTAAGCTATGAGTGCATGCCTTTTAGAGCTTGCAGATGGGGTTAATACATCCCTGCTTCCCTTAGAATATTCAGCCTCACTAACGGTAGCCCTGGCTCCAAGCTAATCTTCCTTTTCTCTGGGAAGGTACTGATAAGACATTCCTCAGCCTTCGCAGATGGGAACCAGGGAGGGGTAGGAGTGAGCAGGGAGCCTCTCAGAGAGAGTTGGGTTTTTTCCATGAGCCAGTTGCACAGGGAAAGTTCTGGAACTGTGCGTCATGGTGACTGACAGCACGAGATTATAAAATATCCATGCACACATGACTCGGTGGGAGATCGTCCTGTGGGCTTGATTCATGCACGGTCAAGTGCCCGGAATTGGCTCTCACGGTGTCCTCCAGCATTGTTTTTCTGAGTGGGGCTTGTTTTTACAGCTAGCTTATGAAAAGCCAAGGTCTCCCAGTGCTGATTAAAGGGACGTAAGACTGTGTTTCTCTATGTTTCTCTATATTTCTCTATGTTTCTCTATGTTTATCTAAGTTCCATGTTTCACTATATTTTGCATTGTTCTAAGTTTATGCTTTGTAATATTCTTTAACTTGAATCCCAAATGTATATGAAATTCACTGCTTAGAATAAATATGCTAAAACTTTGAGGGTGTCATTTGTCACTAGCATGAGATCACTGCTCAGCACAATAGAACCTGTATTTTGGGCTGAATTGGGTATTTTTGCTCTCAAAGGGCTGGCCCCGAGGAAGATTTTGCCCATATCAAGACATTTGGTGGCAGCTTTGTGGGATTTGTGAAGAGCAGTGCCATGCTATGACATGACAAAGTGTGTGAGAGAACACAGTGTAGAGTGGGGAGCAGGCTGTCACATTTCCTTGATGGTCTCACTGCAGCTCTGAGACTTCAAAAGGCAGCAATGTTGTGTCGGCTTGCCGTGGCCGATAGCTTGTGTGGTTAAGACTCCCTTCAGTAAATCAGTCGTGACTGACTTATTGCTTGGGATGGAGCCAGGGAGTACAAGGCGATAAACAAGCGGGAAATGGCTTTGTTTAAAGCACTCCGATGAATGGTCAAGAAAGATGTATGCTCAATTAGAAAAGAATTTTATCATGCGGTTTCCCCAGTTTAAAGTTGTAATTTGGAATGCATAGTGAGACGGAGTTCTCATCTCTATTCTGTCATGAGGAAAAAGGGAAAAATAATTGCAAGGATTTGACATGCAAATTGTGAATAGTGATTTAACCATTGACTCAGCCCCAGTGTGCTAGCGAGTGGGGGCTGTAATGTTCGGAGGCGAAGGTTCGCTTTTTTGATGTATGCTTTTGAGTGTTGGCATTCCTGAATAATGAGGAGCCATGCTTAGGAGAATGAGTAACATCTGTGCTGAGAGCCTAAAGGGTTTGTGTTTTTCTTTTGGCAACTGTAAAATTCCATGTGCTGGTGGTGGCGAATTCTGTTTTAAAGGAAACACACTAAAATGGTTATATTGCATTTTAAGCTGTGCCATGCTTTTAATGGGTGAGAGACTCACTTAAAAAGAAAGTGAGTGAATGTTATTTGGATTTTCGATTTTTGTGTATTGATTTGAATTTGCAGAATCAGTTTGCAATGGTTTGGGGAAAAAACAATTTATATTTTTCTAAATTGCCCCTGGAGTATTTTTGACTGTCCCCATGCTATGCCATGGATTTGTGCTGTTGCCTTATAAGTGATGTATGATTTAGAAATAGTAACCTGTTGACTGTGATACATGATGAAAAAATGTTGTTCACACATTAAACAGCCCACAAGCAATATAGAGTGTGGGTTGCTCTTGCAGGAAAACGTGCAGGGAGCTGCACTAAACATTGGCATTTTTATTTTTTAAATGCATTGAACTGAGTGGTTATAGTTTGGCAATGGTACAACAGAATGAAACATCTGTGTGTGATAAGATAGCACAAAGATTTAGTGGGTTGTGAGTTCTCTTGAAAGATCGCACATTACAAGAAAAGAAAACGTATGGTTGATGATTAATGTCCCATTTTAAATGGGACATTAATCAGTTTAAAAACAGGCAAAAAGACGCTTTGACATTTTGCAAAATTACATGGAGTAGAATCTGATGACAAGAAAAGTGCCGCTTTTGAAAACAAGAGTCTTGCTGTATGTGCAGAGCTTGTGCCTTGAAGCTGTTTTGGGCGAGGTGCGCGAAAGGAAGGCAAACAAAAGCAGAATACTGCACTTCTGTTGAGTGAAATGATGCTTTTCTGAGTTACAAAAGCAGAAACAGTACAAGAAAGAGTTAATCTGGATGAACTGTCTGAAACGAGTCCCTTTCCATTGAAGCCGCCACAGTGTAAGAGTTATAGAGCAAAAAGAGATAAGCTGCGTGCTCATGGCGCTGCCAGGTGCACACGAAAGATAAACATGCCTGCATTCCTGAGGAAGGAGGTGCAAAGACAGAGAGCTGTTCAGAAGTAAAGAATTTGCCCAGTAAACTGTGGTAGGGAAACAAAGGCTTCATGCAGGATGGCAGACGGGCACATCACATCTGAACATTTACATATGCATCTGTGAATGGGCCAAGAAAAGACAGCTGCCCATTCCAACAGACATTACTGTGCAAACCGCATTCCAATGTGATGTGATGTGATGTGAAGTGAAACGCTATTGCTGTGCAAGCTGCATTCCAATGCTCCATGTGATGTGAACTGAAGTAAAGCGCTGTGCACTGGAGAAGAAACCTCTAGGCGCTTTGAGAAGAGAAAATACACATCTGGCAAACTGCAAGCTACATTGCCAGGGATGGAGTAACTGACAAAGACATTATGGCATTCCAGATGGAAGCAAAACTGACAAAAGTGCTTAGCCGTTTTGCAAAAGACAACATGCAGAGCGGGGCTTTGAAGGACAACATGAACACTGCACATTAGCCATGATCCAGAAGCCTCATGGCTTAGTGCAAGAATGAATGATTTGTTGAAGCAACAAAAGAAACTGACTTAGACTATCGCACTCAAAGGGGTGGTTCAGGAAACAGCAAACACCCTTTGAAAAAATGACAAGTGAAAAAACCAGAGGCCTGAAAGACACTGCCTGTATGGAAATAAACAGCTGCTTGTACCACTGTAAGCGGTATTGGACTGAAAGACTTTACCTTTGAAAAATGGAGTGATGCCAGCAGGGCAAACTAAATCAAGATCATGAGACACTGGAAGCAAGTTGGCGCCTGGCATTTGTGATCGCTTTGGTGAAAAAAGAAAAGCATTGTGCGACCTGGGTACTTATTATATGGCTTTGTAAAAGCACAGATCAGTCTGAGGTACCATTGACCAACTATGATTGCATTGCACAAAAGAGTTTGTGATTAGGCAGTTACACCCCGTATGGTTGAGTGTAAATAAGCCCCCAGAAACATGCAGAAGGGTGATAAATAATTGCAGTAGCAATGACAAAGTGTGTAGTTACCTGATGAGACTTTTTGAAGATGGGGGTGGTATTATGGGAAGGGGTGGATAACGCTGATATTGAAGTTTTGATGACATCCTAACATGAAGAATAATGATATTGGACTTTTGATGAAATCCTAACATTTCTGTTTGTATTTTGCCTAGGCAAATAACCAAGAAATAGATTGGGGGTAGACGTGTGCAAATGCCGGGTGACACTGATCAAGGAAACAGACGCATTCTCAGAGAAAGCGAGCCACTGCGACATGCTATTTCAACTTTAAACGTGCCCTGCACCGCACTCAATGCTGCAACCTGCGAAAGGTGTCCAACAGAGTAATAACTTTTGCTGAACTGGCACGGTGCAGACTTGGCTAATTATCAAATATTTGATGCTACACATTCAAATGATTCAGTTGCTGGAAATAACTTAAATGACATGGTTTGCCCTTTCTTGTTTAAAGGACTATGGACAATGAATTGTGGACTGTAACATCAGGCACCACAAACAGCTGTGTGACACAGCAATTGAATGCTAACACATTGAAAAATGGTTTTTAAATGCACTGTTGAGATGAATCTGAAAAAACGAAATGGTTTTACTCTTCCAACTGAATTGCTTTAACCAGAGATGTTTTGCTTTTTGCTTTGAAAAAAAAAACTTCTACGTTACACGTAGGCAGGAGAATGATTTATGATTGTTGGGGCAGCAGAATTATGCAAGCAGGAGCGTAATTTATTTTGAGATAAGATGAGTGCGCACATCAAAGTCACCTGTGCGTAGGTTAAGATTCTTAATTGAAGTAATGCTGCCAAGTGTATGAGCTATAATTTGAAATGGTAATCTTTGAAACACTGGATACTTTTACAGCCAGCTTAAGGCAGGTAAATGAAACCATGACTGACTTGATGTTTGATTTTATGACACAGAGTGTGACACGGTTTTTGTTAAACCAACCAGTTTCATGTTTTTGTGGGGACAGCTGTCTCCAGCACACTAATGCAAAGAGTCACCTTTTGATTGTAGACATTTGGAATAATTCTTTGGAAAAGCGCTACAAATGAGTATCCACATGGAATTGCTAGTGTACTGGCCAGGCACATTGTCGGGCATCTTTTGTCACTGAATGGATACGATTTGTTTAATTTGTTTAATGTGATGTTTTTCTGACCAAGAACTGCAGCGAGTTTCTCGCCAAAATTTTATGGACTATAACTTGACTAAGGCATTTTACCATGGTGTGATGAAACAGCCACTGCCGGATAGTAGTATGGTGTTTGTGGCTAAAGTTATTATTGTATATGGTAGATATCCCACTTGAAGAAGAGTATTCTCCAAGTCACAATAGGTAGACACTGTGAACATGTTAGATTTTCCAGTAGTAAGGCAACATGTAAATTGTAGGCTGGTAATGCACACCTCCATAATTACAGTGATACACTTAGACATAGATTTATCATGAGGCAATGTTTCCTTAGTACTACCAAGCTGCTACAAATGGAGTCCATTTCTATGGCCCATCACTAGAGTGCGCGTAACTAGGGAGCTAGATTCATTAATTGCAGGTGCTTTATATGCTTGTGACATAGAAACTGTGCACAATAAGCTAGCCACTATGGGTTCTGATGCCAGCTCTGCTATAGAACTTCTGGCCTAGTGGGGCCCATTGATATGCCCAGCACTGCTACAAGTATTGACAGCCAATTGAAGATGACAGAATTTTAGACATGAAGACATTTTTGTCTGCCATAGGGCAGGTCAACAAGACTGCTAAATACACACGATGCATTGTATGGCAAACATTGTTTGATCAGCAGGTGTTGGCTTTTTACTGGGTGGGGGCAACCATCCTCCACACACTGGCACGCAGAGCTACAGTTACCAGCATACATATGGATTGAATTGCTTGCTTTTGATTGCATGAATAACACATGCCATGCTTTGATGTAAATTAGTAGAATTGTTTTTATTTAGATAACCTGGTGCCCATGGGTTCACCTTGTTCACGAAATTAGATGGTTTCTGGGTGGGTTCCACATACATGGGGGAAGTGTCTAGTCACACAGCCCACAGTTACGCTTGAATGCCCTGGGATCAGGGGGAGGTAGGCCCTTAGAGTGAAAGGCTGCCAGGTTTTAGAATTGGTAACCATAAATAAATGCAATAGTGCATTGTAGATTAGACTACACCGGATTGCCTTGACATTCTAACTGCATGCTGCTTTTTAACTGACAATCAGTTATACAAAATTGATTTAGGTATTTTTGTGTAGGCCAGGTTTTGGCTAGAGTAAATGTCCATGTTCACTTTGTGTAGGTATTTTTTTTTGTGTAGGCCAGGTTTTGGCAAGGGTATATGTCACTGTTCACTTTGTGTACATTTTTGTTTAGGTAGTGTTTTACCTTGCATGCCACCCTAACTAACCGCTAGAAGATAGTTTGCTTAAACCTCTTGCAAAGCCCCTAGGTCTTTATCACTGCACTAAATACTATATTGATAGGTATTAGTCAGCATTTGTCGCACAAACGTTGAATAGGGGTGGAATGTAGTGATACACGAAATTGCAGCCTTGCCAATCAGGGCTTTAGATGACAGCATTAGCCGCTGAAAGCCAATAGTGTATTCAAAGTATGTGCTAAAAATGCTGACAGTAGTCTGTTGTAGCACTTCCATTATGCAGTAGTGAGCTACAAGGAATATGCAGGCCTAGTATGAAATAGGTCACATTATGCATTGTTGATAATCAGGCAGGGAGAGGGCCCCTAGCTCTGTAGCTAATAGGTATTTTTGGAGTGTTTGGAACATCATGGCACCTATATAGCGCTTAGATAGCCAGTCTTAAGCGCTATAAACACTAAGCTATGAGTGCATGCCTTTTAGAGCTTGCAGATGGGGTTAATACATCCCTGCTTCCCTTAGAATATTCAGCCTCACTAACGGTAGCCCTGGCTCCAAGCTAATCTTCCTTTTCTCTGGGAAGGTACTGATAAGACATTCCTCAGCCTTCGCAGATGGGAACCAGGGAGGGGTAGGAGTGAGCAGGGAGCCTCTCAGAGAGAGTTGGGTTTTTTCCATGAGCCAGTTGCACAGGGAAAGTTCTGGAACTGTGCGTCATGGTGACTGACAGCACGAGATTATAAAATATCCATGCACACATGACTCGGTGGGAGATCGTCCTGTGGACTTGATTCATGCACGGTCAAGTGCCCGGAATTGGCTCTCACGGTGTCCTCCAGCATTGTTTTTCTGAGCGGGGCTTGTTTTTACAGCTAGCTTATGAAAAGCCAAGGTCTCCCAGTGCTGATTAAAGGGACGTAAGACTGTGTTTCTCTATGTTTCTCTATATTTCTCTATGTTTATCTAAGTTCCATGTTTCACTATATTTTGCATTGTTCTAAGTTTATGCTTTGTAATATTCTTTAACTTGAATCCCAAATGTATATGAAATTCACTGCTTAGAATAAATATGCTAAAACTTTGAGGGTGTCATTTGTCACTAGCATGAGATCACTGCTCAGCACAATAGAACCTGTATTTTGGGCTGAATTGGGTATTTTTGCTCTCAAAGGGCTGGCCCCGAGGAAGATTTTGCCCATATCAAGACACATGCAGGCACCAAACAGCAGGGCACGTGGCCAGCAGGCAGCCAGGCAGCAGCAGATGGCAGGTGGGAGCAGGCTCGAGGTTCTGGGGGGCAGGGAAATGGCCTTCTGGGCAGGAGCGTGGTCTTCCGTGTCTTCCGTGTGCTTTCGCGTGGCCAGCTTGATACAGAGTGATTTGGCACGTGAAAAAACTGCACGTCAGCGTGTAATTCGAGGAAAGGCCCTTAGCGCGTAAGTGCATCTGTGACGTGACACGCGCGGGCGTTCCCGTGGCACGGGTTGAAGATCCCACGTAGGTTTCCATCTCTCTGTACGTGCTTTTCGTGGGAAGCGGTGCGTGTGTTTTCCAGGCTTTGGGGTTCACACGCGATTACTTCACAGCAGGTGGGTGTTGCCTACGCGTTCTTCTTCTACACACAAGGCAGACGGTGAGTCGCACCCGCTATTTTTCCCACTGAGGGTGTCCATGTTTGTCGCGTACCCCTTTTTTCACGGGCATACTAGCCTGCGTGTTGATCGCGTATGTATTTTTTGGGCTCCTGGCTGCCACAGCATACTGCGTGTGTTTTTTTACATGCACGTGGCCAACAGGGGTACGTGTTTAGGCCTGTGCGTGTCTTTGGCCGTGCGCGGGTTTCCCCTATTCGATTCCATGAATACATGTGGTTCGTGTGGGTGTGGGCGTTCTGTGTACTTCCCAGCAGTACATCCCCAGTTACGCCCTTATTTTCACGCGTTGTTCCCCATTCTGCGCATTACGCTACGTGTTCCGCCCCCTTTTTGGTGTGTGTGCTAATGTTGTGCGCTTTTGCTGTGCGCCTTGCGCACAGCGCTCTGGATGTCGCAATGACGTGTGCGCCTGTGTGCGCCACGCACGGATTTGACGCACTTCCCGGGGGAAACACGCACAGGGCCTCCCCTGAATAACACGCGTGCGCTTCCTTTTTCACGCTTGCGCCACGATTTTCGGCACACATTTGATCCATGAATCGGCCCCTATTTCTCCACACCAAAAAAATAATCATATGGAATCTCAAGAAGATTTCACAATGGTAAAAACTAGGAAATGTGCGTACATATGGTGGAAGGGAGCCCAGTTTTTTCTCTTCTTTGTATACAAATTTATCAAGCTTATATTTAGCAAGCATTCTACATGTATTTATCCAGTCTTGCTCCCATAATTGACGGTTGACTTCCTTCAGGCATTGAAAAAGTTTTTTGGAGTTAACAATTACACCAGCTAAAAGAGCCTAGCTAGAAGCACTCGGGGCATTCAGCCACATACTTTTCCCTGACCTCAAAAGAGAGTCTAAATCAGTATAATCTGTACTCTCAGATAGAACCAAGAGTTTGGAGTATAATATCAGCATGTTCCATTGGATGAGGAGCTTGGACCAAGTTCAGAAAGTATTTCAGGAACAGGAACACAATTGGGAAAACAAAGGACTGACCTTCTAGTTTAGTCAGAAATTACCATCCAAATGTATGCCTTAATTCTAAGCCATATACTAAACTTGCTGTGACTTTACCAGCATAACATTTAATGAATGGCATAAAGGAGATTCGGCAGTACTTGTGGCAAATATGTTGCATTCTGGTTTTCTTCTTCAAGTGTACAAATAACAGGCGGGTACAGGGTTTGTCATGAATCTGAAAGCTTACGTAAGGAGCTGTGGTCAATTTGTTACCGTGGGGTTGGAGAAACTCATACTTTGCCCTATAGCTAGGATGGGAATAGTCTCGACCATCAAATAATAAATAAAACTGTCCTAGTTGAGTCAGTCAAATCAAAATGGCCTATACTAACAAAAACCTAATGCCTGCCCTATATCTTGTACAAAAAATTTGAAAAGGAGAATATATATGCTAAGGAAAGTCACTGTTCAAATATAAACAATAAATGTGACTGAGTCAGCTCTCCTCCCCATGTTGGACAGCATGGAGTAAGGCGGTCCCCGTAGACAGGATGACACACTCTGGCTCAGGTTCTTAACACAAAGGCAGGTCAAAACTAGCATCGAGGCCGGCCTGGCCTTCCACGTTAAAGTCTCTCTTTCCTGGTTGTAAAACACAGTTTGACAAAAAGTTAACACTGGCCCCCGCTGTCGGGCTCAGACCTCTTACAACAAATGTTTACATTGGTCTCCCTCAGTCGGGCACAGACCTTCCACAGCAAAACAATACAAGTGCAGGTTCTCCCTTCCCCAAGCTTAATTCACCTCCTTTATGGGTTCCCATGCCCTAACCTATTACACCTTTTCTGATGTCAAAGACTTTCGACTGTGCATGGCTTTTTGTACAGACCGCCGCCGGACAACTTCGACTTTCCAGCTCTCGACTCACAATCCTATGTTAGTGCTTCCTGCTCTGGGTAGTTCACTGAATTATGCACCAAAGTTGAACGTTCACCTTTTTACTCTCCCCTTTTCTCTGGGTTAATTTCAATCACCTCCCTTTTACAGTTCATTCACTTTATCACTACAAACTTTTCACCTTTCACTGAGACTGTTGAGTGGGCTACTTCGTTTCGCCGGACCACTCTGTTATTTAGTATCACTGACTTTACAGCTATCGTTACTTCAAGGTACATTCACAGGTCTGCCTTTCTTTGCGTCTCATCCACACGCATACAGCCTTCGATTGTGTGATATAATGTTGCCACTTCAATCTTTCTTTCGCACACACTGGTCTCTCATGTTGCTTGCCTACTCACCAGCTGTGTGTGTTTCTTTCTTTTCTTTCTTGTCTTCCAGTTTATGAGTCAAGGTTAAAACCACAGGCTTGGCCTGGCCCTTTCGCAGCCTTTTGGAAGCAACAACATCCTGCAGGGAACTCCTGGGTTTCTCCACCCGTGGCTCTCGTCCCTCAGTCAGTTGCTCTGCTCCAGGAGGTTCACCTTCTCCCCGACGTTCTGCTCTTATTCGTGTTCCATCTTTCTCAGATTGTGGCTCTATGTCCTGCCTTTTATCCATGTGAGGACAGCTAATTGGTATCAGGCGTTTGCATTTAGAGTCAAGTACCTGACTTTGCCTGACCCAATTAGAAGAACATGTCCAATGCAATGCGCAAGAGTTAATATTGTTGCTCTCAGTCATCCTCTTCTTTGGCCCAGTGTTTGTGTAGAAAGTGGCTGGGGAGTTGGGACATCAGAGAATCCTTTGAAATGGGAGGGATCATGGATACGGGAAAGGGAGGAATACCACTTCTCGCCATCAGCTGCCTCACCCCCCACTCTCTGAAGACCCTTCACCCAGGTGATCCGCCTGCACTGGTCCACCCCCAGGCACTGGATCCAATAGCAATGGCCATGTCCTGGCCACCTAGATGACAAGTCCCTAAGGACTACCGGTTGAGACACTCTTAGGTTTCTCACACAATTATGCTGAAAAGGTTTAAGTTACTTACCTGTAAATATTGCTCTCCAAGATGGGTCTGGCATGGATTCACATGCTCATGAATATTCCCTGTCGTCAGGCTGGAAATCCTCATAAAAGAAAAAACAGTTTCACTTTAAAACTGTATTTCTCCTTTAAACCTATCACTGTCCTCTGGGTCCTACGGCACCCATCCAATGACAGTCCTCTCCCTAAGTCCCTCCCCTAGCAGCCATCTTCAGATTTGGTAAGCACGTAAATTGGCAGTATGACCAAGAAGAGCCACAGAGGGGCCGGAGGGAGGGTTCGCATGTGAATCCATGCCAGACTCATGCTGGAGAACAATAGTTACAGGTAAGTAACTTAAACCTTATCCAGCATGGGGTCTGGCATGGATTCACATGCTCATGAATAACTAATACTTAGCAGTACAACATTACACAACCGCGGGAGTTGGCAAGCCTCAACAAATTACCTATTACCTCTGGAACAGGCTCACCTCAAGCCAACAGGTTGCGTAGCACTGCTTGGCCGACTCTGGACTTCTCCTTGGAATCCCTGTTGACACAATAGAACTTTGTCCAGCAGCAGACAGGAACGCCGTCGTTGCCGCAATCGCTCTGGTGGAGTGGGCTCTTGGATGGCCGTGCAGCGGTAGGTTCGGCAAACGATGACAGTGCATGATGCAGCCAGAGAGCCACCTTGAAATGGAAACCTTGGACAAGGCCTTCACATGGTTCACAGAACCAAAGTTCACAAACAGTTGTGAAGTCTTCCGAAAACTCTTCACGTGTGTCACGTAGAACTTAAGGGCACGAGCAACGTCCAGTGAGTGCAAGGCCCTTTCCGCCTGCAGCAAATGTTTCAGGAAGAAAACGGGTAACACCAAAGGCTCGTTGAGGTGGAATTTCTACAGAACATTCGGCATGAAAGAGGGGTGTGTATGCAGTACCACCCTTCATTCGTGGAAATTCAGGTATGGTTACTTGCAAGATAAGGCCTGGATCTCACCTACATGTCTGGCAGAGGTGATGGCCACAAGGAAAGCTGTCTTGCACGAGAGAAACTTGAGTGGGGCCTGATTCATAGGCTCGAAGGGAGCCACCATGAGCCTCATCAGAACCACGTTGAGTTCCCGCGCTGGGGCAGGAACCTTCACCAGAGGGTACGATTGGAAAAGTCCTTTGAGAAACTCCTTGACGAGTCTGCGGGAACAGAGCGAGGATCTTCCTAGGGATTGGTGTAGCGGGAGATAGCCGCTAGATGCACCTTTATGGAGTTGTGCGCCAGACCAGCCTTTGCCAAGGACAGCAAGTATGGAAGGATCTGTGGAGCCGTGACCGTCAGAGGGGTAACCTTCTTTGACCGCCACCACGTAACAAAACACTTCTACTTATGGTCCTCGCACTTTAAGGTCGACAACACCCTGGCCTTGGCAGTCCGATGGTAACTCATAACTTCTAAACTCTAAGGCTACAGGAGCCACGCCTTCAGGTTTAGCAATCCTGGGTCATGATGAAGGATTGCACCTCCCTCTCTGGTGAGAAGATCCAGAACCAGCGGCAACTTGACTGGAAATGCTGCTCACAGGCTGAAAAGGTCCGGGTTCCAAATCTGCCTTGGCCACACTGGGGCGATGAGTATCATCTTGCATTGGCACTGTCTGTGTATGTTGAT
This sequence comes from Ambystoma mexicanum, assembly GCF_040938575.1. Classification (NCBI taxonomy): domain Eukaryota; kingdom Metazoa; phylum Chordata; class Amphibia; order Caudata; family Ambystomatidae; genus Ambystoma; species Ambystoma mexicanum. The sequence goes on from NC_090932.1 coordinate 1,539,720,393, forward strand.
GACTCGTAGCAGGAAAGGGAATGGGGGAAGGCGTTGTCTTGAAATGGGGAAAATCTTCCTCGGGACCAGCCTTTGAGAGCAAAAATTACCCAATTCAGCCCAAAATACAGGTTCTATTGTGCCGAGCAGTGAACTCATGCTAGTGACAAATTACACCTTCAAAAAGTTTTAGCATTTATTCTAAACAGTGAATTTCAGCAACATCGTGGGATTCAAGTTAGAGAAGATTACAAAGCACAAAACTAGAGAAATACAAAATATAGAGAAACATAGAACTTAGAGAAACATAGAGAAACACAGTCTTACGCCCCTTCAATCAGCACTGGGAGACCCTGGCCCTCATAAGATAGCTGTAGCAAGCCCCGCTCAGAGGACAGCGCTGCAGGGTGCCGACAGAGCAGCAGGTTCCGGACACTCGATTTTGCTCGAACCAAGTCCACAGATCGATCTCCCACCTGAGTCATGTGGGCATGCATTTTTATAATCTTGTGCTGTCAGTCCATGACGCACAGTTCCAGAACTTTCCCTGTGCAAAATATAGGCTTGCTCATGGAAAAACCCAACTCTGTGAATTTCCACTGTGCTCCTTTCTGTGCCCCTCCCTGCTTGGAGCCCATCTGCGCGAAAGTTCAGGAATGTCTTATCAGTGCCTTCCAAGAGAAAGAGGATTTGTTTACAAAGCCATGCAGGGCTACAGTTAGAAAGGCAGAATATTCTAAGAGAAGCCGAGATGAATTAACCCCATGTGAGCAAGCTCTAAAAGGCATGCACTCATAGCTTAGTGTTCATAGCGCTTAAGATTGGCTATCTAAGCGCTATATAGGTGCCATAATGTTCCAAACACTCCAATAATGTCTACTAGCTACAGAACTGGGGCCTCCCCCCTGCCTGTCTATCTACAATGATATGATATGATATGGCATTTGTAACGCGCCTATACACAAGTGTTTCAAGGCGCGACGAGGCAGGGAGGGGGAACAAGGGGAGACAGACAACGGTGCTCCTAGGCCAGGTGTCATTCAGATCGCGCAAGTGCATGAGTAGGGGGGGACGGGAAAAGTGCAAGGGGGAAGGGAGAGGGAAAAGTGCAGTACAGGGTTAGTAATGAACAAGATAAATAATAAGGGCCAGCTGGTGGCAAGTGCAAGATAAGTGCAGACAAGTGCTGGGAAGGGGGCTGTAGGGATACAGAGACAGTCCCGCAGTGCAGGGGTGGCAAGGAAGGCAGTGCAGAGGAGAGTGGCTGGGCCAAGGACCGAGATAGGTGAGTGGCCCAGTTGCTGATTCAGTACAGTTTCAGTGATTTAGCAGGTTAGAGGGGGAGAGAAAGCAGAAGCAAAGAGGAAGGTTTTGAGGTGCTTCCGGAAACGGAGATGGTTCTCCTCAGGTTTCAGGGAGGCAGGAAGGCTGTTCCATGCATAATGTGACCTACCACCCCTACTAGGCCTGCATATTCGTAATGGAAGTGCTACAACAGACTACTGTCAGCATTTTTGGCACATGCTTTGAATAAACTATTGGCTTTCAACGGCTAAAGCCCTGATTGGCAAATTTGCAATTTTGTGTATCACTACAGGCGTACAGGACCAGTCCTTCCCACAAGAAGGAGAACGCGTCCCCCAAGCTCCTTGGCTAGTGGAACCTGCTGGCAAACTTCTGGCATTTGGAGCTTGGCGAACTGAGTTCTACCCCATTCGGGGAACAGGCAGTCCACCTGGTCCTGACGAAGCTCCCACTCGTGGCAGGAGTGGAGTTCCCTACTGAGGGAGTCTGAGATGGTGTTCTTGACTCCCGCCAGGTGAAGAGCTACGAGGAACATCCCTTGTCCGACGGCCCGATGCCACAAGTCCTGGGCCTCCTTTGAGAGCACCAGGAATCGAGTGCCCCCCTGCTTCCTGATATAGAATATGGTGGTGGTGTTGCTCGTGAAGATCCTCACCACCTTGCCTTTCAGAGACGGTAGTAAAGACTTGAGGTCCCAGAACACCACCCATAGCTCCATGATGTGGATATGGAGATCCTTCTCCTCCGGCGGCTCCCCAACCTTCCAGGGAGGCATCCGTGGTGACCGTCTCCTGGTATGGGGTGTTTTGAAATCCCGTGCCTTGGCCGATGGGGGAGCAGATACCCCACCACTCCATCGCTCGTCAGAACTCCTCATTGAGAGGGATCTTGTCCGTGAAACATCTGGACACCTGTATCCAACCAGCATCCAGGAGTTCTTGTAGGGGTCGCATCTGCAATCTGCACAGGTGGACGAGGTAAATGCAGGACGACATCATGCCCAGTAACGATGATGTCCTGCACCCCGGCCATCTTCGTTGAGGATAGCCGTTGCACCTTTCCTTGAATGGCTGCTAGCCTCTCTTCTGAGGGAGACACAAGGCAAGACACTGTATTGAGTCTGGTGCCTAGGAACAGCACGTTCTGCAATGGCGTTAAGCAGGACTTTGGATAGTTGATGGAGAATCCCAGATCCGTCAATAGTCCGACAGTCGCCTTTGTGTGCTCGTGGGCCAGTTCCCACGTGCAGGCATGAATCAGCCAGTCGTCCAGGTAAAGGTAAACAATTATGCCCTGTAGACGTAGATTGGCCGCCACTGGTGCCAGGCACTTCGTGAATATTCTTGGGGCCGACTTCAAGCCGAATGGTAGAGCCTTGAACTCATAGTGCTGGCCCTGCACCATGAAACGTAGACATTTTCGATGTTTCTTGTGAATGAGGATGTGGAAATATGAGTCCAGGTCCATCGACGTCAAGAAGTCTCCTTTTTCCAGTTGGCCCCACTAGCTGGACTCTGATGCAGCACGGCCAGCGAGGATACCTACGGAGAAAAGACTAGACACACCGACAAGAGCCTAATAGGCTATCCCTCCTGCCCCCTCGCAGCACTGACACTCGGCAAGGGGGATAATCCTTAGGACCAGCGGGGGAGCAGACCCACACCCGTGGGCCATAAGGAGGAAGCATACATCCACAGCCTCCGACCTCCACCAGCCCCCTGTAGCCATACAGAACTAGACTCTGCGGCCTGCAGATCCTGCCACGACAATGGCCTTGAGCGCTGCTCACATCACAGTAAGCTCAGCGGCCGCCCCATGCGTGCTTTGAGGCATGCACACCATCCAAGCAACCGTAGTGGCACAACCGGACCCTTCCCAACATTATCCAAGTCCTGGCGTGCCGCCTGGAGCCCGCCCTCACTGTTTACTGCCCGGCACCATCCTAGAAAGACGCAGGTCCTGCAATACCCTGCTCCTAGATACAAGGTGGGTGCCACCTGGCCGTTATGAAACCCCAGGCCTAACTGATAGGCTGCATCGGTGTGGGCCTGCCCTGGACACTGGTTGTACTACCAGAGACCATCTACCCTACCCCCTCACTTCAACGACCACAACAGGCGGACTCCACCACCTACACCCGCAGGACCGTGACACCTGGCCCCCCAGCCATGGGTTGCCACAGCCCAAGCCTCCTGAACCTCGGGTGCTGAGAGTGCCTGTAGCCGTTCAGAGTCCTGCCCCCAACAACACACAGTCCTGGAGGGTCTCTTTGTACACACCCCCTTCGCAGCCTGGATCTACACCCATACGCTAGAGACATCAGCTCTGGCCACTTGCCTAACAGGACAGGACAAATATGTGTCCACTGTGGTCGGCAACTGCCCAACACCCACCCCCTGACACCGTAAACCATACCAAACCGCCCTGCGCCCGACTCTCAGTCAAGAAGACACGCCTAGGTTTGGGGGTGCGAGACCCGACCTGGGTACCAACCCTGGTAACGGAATTCACTGACGTCTGCACAACCACACGATCTGCTTGGTGCTGCTGCCGATCCACCCACCCCCGACCAGGGCTTGCAAAATCAGACGTACGTGCTGCCATTGATGCACTGACCCACCGGGAATTCACACCTGAACCCGGAGCCCCCCTAGACTGCACAAACAAGTATAATCAGCAAGGACAAGGTTGAAAGACAGGCTCTGCAAAGCAAAATGGACCTCTTCGCTATTAGCATTCTCCCCATACTCCCAATGCAAACCCTTGACAGTGAGTAACCAAGCAACGGAACCCAAGACCCCGCCATTTCTCTCACAGACATCATGAGGGCAATTGGCGACTCAAGGACATCCCTAGAACTAAAGATAGGGGGCCTGTCCGCAGAGGTGTCCTTCCTCCGCCAGGACCTGCACAACTTGGAGTCGGTGAGTCGCAGTAAAGAATATCGAACAAAGAGGATACGGTCCGTCAAATGGAAAAACAACTGGCTGCAATCTCAAAAAAGGTCAACCAACTTGAATACCGCACGGAAGACAGCGAGGGAAGGGCGTGACGGATCAACCTGAAGATCCACGGTATCCTGGAGAAAGAAGAGGGCCCCAGTGTTGAACCTTTTCTCGAGAACTGACTTGCCCATCTCCTTGCCCCCAAAAAACTGTCCAAGTTCTTTCCAATTGAACGGGCGCACAGGGTCCCCACTGGAAGGCCTGTCCCTGGAGCCCCACCACGGACGATTATTGCACGCCTCCTAAACTTCCGGGACAGAGACGCTATCCTCCAGATGGCCGGCACCACCGGCCCTGTCACCTACAACGGATTCCGCATTGGCTTCTACCCGTACTACACTAAGGAGGTACAGAAGGGTCGACAAACTTTTGACTCTGTAAAGAAAAAATTGCAGTTGCTGTCGATCAAATACGCGCTATTCTTCTTGGCGCTGCTGAAGGTTCATCATGAAGGGGCCACTCACCTGTTCTATACTCCCAAAGAAGTATGGGAATGGCTGGGGACTCAAATCCTTAACAGATCCACCTCCAGTCGATCATCACAGGGGTTAACTGGACGGAAGCCAAGGACGGATCAGACTTCACCCCGCTTAACTACCTCAGACCTGGAATCCGGGGCTGTGCCACATTCTGGAGAGAGAACTATGGAGAACAGGTGAACACTACTATATCACGACCCACAGGCTGTGAGACAACTACTAATTGGGATTGACACAGGCAGCCACTGCCTTCACGAGGTGAACTCCACCACTACAGTCGGGGTTACTGCCCCATAAGGGTTCAGGTTTCTGTTATGTGCCCAGTTGGTGCCCGGTTTGGGTTACAGGTGCTTCTGGTTGGGGGGGGGGTTTGTACAGGGTGGGGGATGGAGAAGATGTTCTTTTTGAAGTTGTCAAAGTGATCACTCTTTCCACTCAGGAACTGGTACGGGTCACGACTATTGGTGGTTATGTCAGGCTATAGCAAGGAACGAAAATGGGTTGAAGCGGGTGGGAAATTGGAGTCTTAGACTGGATCTAGGGGAGGGATTCCACCCCCTCCGCAAACGCAACCACCACATACATACCAATGGTGCATGATGGCCAATTAACACTACTTAAATGGAACTGTAAACAGGCTGGGTTCCGGGGCGAAGAGGCGGCTAGTGCTCCAACAACTAAACAGATAATCACCTGACATTGCTCTCCTGACCGAGACATACTTTATGGGCACTGAATGCAAATTCTTTAGGAAGTCCAACTATGCAACCACCTTCCATGCCGGGTTCTCCAGTGGCTCACGGGGCACCATGATCCTTATGCACAAACGGGTCCCATTCCAACTGAAAGGGCTCCACACGGACCGGGGGCGCTTTGCGGTGGTTAACACTGATATCGGGAAGGTCTCCTGGAGTATTGTGGCAGCCTACGCCCCCCCACTAACACTCGAACTCCTTAACGACCTCCTGGAGGTAATGATGGGGAAACAGACAGATAATTGGCTATTGGGGGGTGACTTCAATGAAGTGACGGATGTGTGTAACGACAAAACACATGTGGGTAATAGGAACCCCAGAGCACAAACCAAGCTCCAATCCTTTGCATCGGCACTCGGGTGGGTGGGTGCATGGCGCACACTTCACCCCAGAGACTCAGGATACTCCTTCTTTTCCAACGCCCACAACACCATGTCCCGGTTAGACTATTTCTTTGCCACCCAAGATACGTCACAAATGCTGAAAACCACTAGCCTCTTAGCCATGGTCATCTCGGACCACTCCCCACTTCTGCTCACCATAAAACAGTCTCGAACTAAGCCCCAACCCTCCTGGAAACTTAACGCATACTATCGGGGAGTACCTGAGGTGTGTCAGGGTCTCGCGCAAAAGACAACCAGGTACTCTTCTCCCAATGAAGGCTCTGTAGCCAGCCCCATAACACTCTGGGAGGGATACAAGGCGGGGCTCCGGGGGGAGGCCCTCTCTCTGGTTACAGCATACCGCCGGCAACAAATCCTAGAGACCACTGAAAAGGAGGAGGCTACAACAAGAGGCGACTTCCTCACCAACGGAACACCAGAGTCCAAAGAGGCAATGATTATGGTCCAGGAAATATTTAACAACCTGGTGCTGGACAATGCCAGGACAGCGCACTTGACCATGCACAGTCAGATCTATGCCACCGGGGACAAAGCCGGCAAGGTCTTGGCCTGGCTGGAGTCGAGGGCAAATAGCTGCAGACATGTCAGGGCCATCCAAGGGGAGGAGGGGGACCCGCATTATGAGATAGACATAGCAAACGCCTTCGCAGCCTTGTGTGAAGGTCTCTACGCCTCCAGGGAAACCACACCCACAGGGGTGACCCCTCACTACCTGGACTCCATCGAGCTCCCCAGGCTCTCTGGGGCCCAGACCGAAAAGATGGAATGGAGATCACGGAAGAGGAGGTTGCCGCGGCTCTGTCTCAGCTTCATTCCGAGAAAACCCAGAGTCGGAATGGCTTCACAGTGGAAACCTGGAGGCAAATGGGCGATTCAGTGGTAGGACATATGCACTGTATGCTGCTGTGCTCTCGCACAGATGAAATGCTCCCATGTGACCTTAGGCAGGCCACCATTGTTGTAATTCCCAAAACCGGGAATCCCCCAGACCTCTGTTCTTCGTATAGACCTATCCCGCTCATCAACAGGGAGGCCAAACCCTAGCCCGGGTCTTGACCAAACAGAATGCTGGGGGTCATTCGCTCTTTGGTCCTCCCGGACCAATGTGGGTTCATGCCGGCTCAGTCCACTAGGATGAATCTGCAGAGGGTCCACTTTACAATTAGCCAAGCCTCCAACATCAAAGAGCATCTTGCTCTACTCCTCGCAGTGGACTTCGAAAAAGCTTTCGATTCTGTCGGGTGTACTGCCTTGTGGAACAACATGGACCACATGGGGTTTGGGCCCAACTTCATGTCGTGGGTTAAGATATTATACACTGCCCCCGAAGCGGTGGTGAGGGTGAACGGGATCTGATCCAGACCCTTCTCACTGGGCAGGGGAACCAGGCAGGGATGCCCCTTCTCCCCCCTCCTATTCATACTAGCAATAAAGCCCCTCGCAATTCGGCTCAGTACATCCCATGGGTGTTCTGGGTTTGTGTGGCCCTGGGGAGGGGAGGATTGGGTTTCACTATACACGGACAACCTGCTCATCTACATGAGCAACCCTAGAGTCTCGTGCCACGAGGTCACCGGAATCCTCTCAGAATATAAAGAGTTTTGTGGGCTTAAGCAATCCTGCATCGCCCTGCCAACGGTGCAGCGGTCAGTTTGGGAGGGGGGTTTGGGGATACCCTGTCTCAGGGCTTACTATTGGGCATCACAGCTGGACGTCTTGAACGACTGGCTCCACGCAGACTGCGCTCTCACATATCGGGAACGCATGGGCGAGAGAACACCCCTCTGCGTCCTATACGGAATAGACACCGCTGTGGCTGACCTCCCAGGGATGATATGGCAAATGCGGTCGGTGTGAGACGAGGCGCTCAAACACATTGGGTGTGGGAGGAGGCCGACAATGTACTAACCTATGTGGGACAATGGAAATAACCCTGAGATCATGACTATGGGCTGCTTTCCTAGCTCGGAGGACCTAAGGATACTGACCCTAACAGGGGTCTTACAGGATGGACACCTGAAGCCGTTCGAGGCATTACGAGAGAAGTTTGGTCTTCCTCCGGGAAACATTTACAGACACATACAACTGAGACACGCCCTACCCGCCAAATTTCCCATGCTCTCAGACATCTCCAAGAGCTCCGCCCTGGAGGTGAATGTGCTTCACGCAATAAGAACCCACATCAACACTGTACCAAGTGATCACTGCATTTGGGGCCCAGGACCTAACCCGACTGCGGGATAGGAGGGAGAGACTGGTATGCCCCTTGGAGTTAGAGGAGTGGGTGGAGGCACTGATGTTCCCATGCGAAATAGGCATAGACGCCAAATTGAGGCTCATACAATATAAGATACTGCACCAGGTCTATTATTCGCGGGCAGCAATGGCTAAGTGGGGACTGGCGGAAGATGACGACTGCCCAAAATGCCATAGAGCGCCCAGCACCTTTTACTATGTTGTGGGAATGTGAGGTCATACACGAATTCTGGCGTAAATGTATTCACAAAATTAATGTGGTCCTGGTCACTCTGGTCCTACTGGAACCTAAGGTCGCACTGCTGGTTATCTGGGAGATGGAGACCATACAAGAGCGGACAAAACATTCCTTCCTGTTGCAATGGGCCTTACTAAAAGACTCATAGCCACCATGTGGGGCGCACCCAACGTACCTGCATTGAACGGATGGACCAATGAGATGGACAGATGTGTGTCCCTGGAGAAGCATATATACTCTGCCAGGGGTTGCCCTAGTAAGTTTCTGAAGGTGTGGGGTAAATGGAATGGCACTGCATGACTGGGAAGTCTTTGGTAACTACTTGGACACAGCTGCACACCGAGACCCTGCCCCCCCAACCAGTGGGAGCTCCCTGCCTCTCCTTATAACTAACTGCACACCCACACAAACTGTACTTAATGTATTGGATTGTGACCTGGCCCGCTTGTTTTGTTGCATGCTCGCATCCATTTAACACTACTCCCCTTGTTTGTACCAACCCACCGATCATTGATGAGCAATGTTCGACAGGTTGTATGTTTGTAGTGATGGGTACGCCCGTCCTTTGTTTGTTGTAAACCAATAAAAAGAATGTATCCAAAAAAAGAATACTTCATCTGCCTGCATTTCTTTGAATCTGTATACGTATAAAATAACTTGATATTTTCATTGTTTCTGTAGCATATGTTTCTTCATCTCGAGCCCGAGATGTCACTTATCTTTGATACTTTCTTGGTGCCTTATAGACTATAGTTCTCTTTACTCTTATCTCTGTATCTCTTCTATGTACATCAGTCTGGCTTCGTGTGACGTCACCAATTTGCTTGTTCATTCATTGGTCCTGCCTCTTCTGGGATGTCATTCAATTGGCCATCACACTGTCTCGTATGCTGATATGGCTTTCTCAATGGGAACCTTGCCTCCAGGATTCTCCTTGGTATCGGTATTTTCACTGGTACGGCATGTGTCTCACACTCTGGTTCCCAACATATAGGCAATATGGGGAGATGATTGAGGTGGGGGTACTTGGCTCCTTCTCTACACTCCTCCCTCTGGGCGATTCATCGACCATTCTCCCATCATCCTTCACATCTAGACATCCTTTTGCTGAAGAAATGCTTCTTTGGGACCCATGTCTTGATTACCTCTTTTCAGGCATCCAACAGATTTCACATGCTCATGCTTGTTCCAGGTCATGAGCATGCACTGGCCACTTAGACTGCAATACATTCATCTTCCCACATACTTCTTATGGTTCTTTGGATACAGGAATATCGTTCCCTCAGGCGTATGGATGCTGTCTTTCACAAAATCCCAGATTTCTTCATCTGTCAGCTCCTTGGTCTTCCATCCTGATTCAACATCAATCATGATCTTCAACCCTATGTCTTTCTTTGCTGTCTTCTTGCTTTGTGAGATTATTATCTTAACCACACAGAATCCAATCAATATCATCACTATCAGGGCTCCAAGAAATGTGAAAATATCTGCCATCCATTGTGGAACCCAAGAAAAGAGCGCTTCAAACCAGCCATCATCAGCAATGTCTTCCACTCCGTCCATCATTTGGACATGCAGCTTTGTCAGCATCTCTATGGCATCTGTCAAGGTGCCATTCTCGTCATCATGAGAATGTATAAATGTGCAACATGGTTCTCCAATTTTTGCACAAACACCTCCATCCATAGCTGTGATCATGTCTAGGACGTATCTATTCTGAAGAGTCATCAGTCGTATGGCTCTCAGCTCCTCCCCGATAGCATTGAATCCCTTTATAGTAGTGTTGATTGTCAGCAACAACTCCCATCTGGTAATTTGCAGCCATTTAGTATTTGCCCCAACCTGGATACTCGGCATAAAGATCAAGGTGAATATCGACAAAGTCTAGCTGAACAGTCTGTGGTCATATGGAATGGCATCAAAGGTTTCTATTGGCTTGGCTGAGAAATAGTTCTCTCTCTTCATTCTACTTATCGGTTCCACAGATCTCTTCTTCAGGTGAGCATCTGGTTTTGGAAAGCTGTCAATTTTCAAGTCACTTTTAGGAATCAACAACGCTGGAACATGAACATTTACTATAGAACATTGTCCTCCCCAGTCCTTGAGCAGCTTCAGGTAAGCTCTTGATCCACACGCCCAGTAGTGATCCATATTCACTGCTATCCCAATGTTCATCCCTTGTGCCTCAAAGATTTGACCACAGTTCTGGTTTTCTGCGAATTTTCTTGTGCAATTGTTTCTGAAGCATAGCTTGGCACTTTCCAAAGGCACTATCTGCAAAAGTCCTCCTTTATCCTTAACCCATGTCAGTAGTTTAGCAAGTTGACCATAAAGGCTTACACAGCATTTGCACATTTTCAATAGTTGGCTGGTAGTGACCCATTATTATCCAGTCTCTGCAGATCATCACACCTTCATCCCAACCATCTGGTGAAAGCACTGATCCCCAGATCTACATTTGGCCTCTGTTTTTCCATTTACAAACTTCTGTAGATTTCCCTGGGCTCTCCAGTCTTCTGTTTACTTCCCATCTGATTCCAGCTCCTTTTACACCAGGTTTTTCATATCTGATCACATGATTCCTGGTATGTGCTTATAGCCTTGTCTTTGTATCTTGGACATAATCATCTTCTTCTGGATCTGTCCACTCAGTTGCTCATTTGAGAGCTGTTTGGCCCATGAACTGACCTCTTATACAACAGAACGCAATGTGTGATAGACAATGTGCTGTCAGGACATCTATTTCAATAGCTATGAAGATTTTAGACTTCCCCATGTTATAAGGCAGCAAAGCACATACAAAGTTCGTTCACAGTCTTTCTTCCCACTTCTTTCATATGCTGATACCATATGTTATTCCCCAAGTGTGCTGTACTATCCAGGTAGTCATTCAACTCATGATCATCCTCCCTAGCACTTCTCTTAGGTCTCATTCTTTTCTTGTGAGTTTCTATAATCACCTCATGAAGTATGGCAGCATAATTCCTTCTTACTGGACCAATTATAGGAACATTTGTCAGTAAACTCTGTGCTTTTATATGTGCTACTTGTGTAGGTTTGCTCCTAGAGGATCTTTTCCTTTGCCTTTCCTTATGAGCCTGTTTCTGTTGTTCAAGGACAATCTTTATAACACCTTTTTCGAAGGAAAGATGTCTAGTAACATTTGTCATAGACCCAAGAACTTTTACATGATCTACTGGAGTAGGGACAATCACATAGGGTCTTGACTACCTGGTAGTTGCCACATCTGTACCCTCCTTCTGCATAGGAAGATACATAGGAATTTGTGCTCTATTTGAATCTAAAAAGTAAGCAGTGCGCACTGTAAGTGAGAGAAGTATCACTATAAACAAAATGCATGTATAAATGATGTACAGGTAGGCCCACTTCTTACAACAGTAGCTTCTTGCATATTGTAGAAGTCTCTCGTTGTTGGCCACGACATTACTGCTGTTAACGCTGGCCATTTTTAGTCTTCTTTAAGGAAGGAAAAATCAACTTTTATTCTGGCAACATCATGCAGTACTCTATGTAATGTATAGAAAGGAGTCGTCCTCTCGCCAAAAATAATGTGAGTGTCTCTCCAGCAAGAAATAGAGGACTACAGCTAGTAAACTCTGGATCTGTCATGAGCGCTACTCCCGAGGAGCCAAGACTCGCCCAGCGTCCCCGGAAGCAGGCTTATCATCCACACCCCCGGTTCCAGCAGACCCCTACGGGGGCCCTTTGGACCATGTCCTGGCGCCTCTGGTGCCAGGCTCATAAGGAACCACAGTCCCGGCGCCATGGGCGCCGGGCACATATTCTTAAAGTGTGCAGTAGTGATTGGGTGGACTTACCTGTGGCAGACCATGCTGCATACTCACCTAGAACAATCCAAGCTGGGTGAAGTCCCAGCCACTGGCTGGGAGGGACTAATCCTCTGACACTGGAACTCTTTTCTTACCTGGGTGAGGCTGGAGGAAGAATACGCACCAAAGCACTTCTCCACTATTTAAACCACGCCCGATAGAATTCACGTGCTTCGCCTTATTCTGCAACAGCAGCAGGACGCTCACCGAGTCGGCTCCTGCATTCCAGGTCCAGACACACCCTCAGCTTCTCGAGCAGCAACCTGTGGATGAAGAAAAGGCACAGGAACATCTACTCACCAGAATTCAGCCACAAGAGTCCAGTCTCCGACAACCTGCAAATAAAGACATAAGGTTAGAAAACGGGCAACACGCTTGCAGCTGCGCTCGCTTACCTTATCCATCCGTGATCACACCGGAGTTCACTGCGGCCTTCGCTTCAGCAGCATCCCAGCACCTGGGAGACAAAAGACATTGTTAGTGGTGTCCGAGCCGAAGGGTTCGCAACTCAGTTATACTTACGCGCTTCTTCACGCGCAGCAGCGGCAGCATCACCCTCAGCATTTCGGCATCTGAAAGAAAGGAAAAGACATTATTAGAGGTGCCCATTTTGAAGTGGCCACAATTCAGTAATACTTACGCGCTTCTTCACGCGCAGCAGCATCGCCCTCAGCATTTCGGCACCTGAAAGGAAGGAAAAGACATTATCAGAGGCGCCCATATGGAAACGGCCACAATTCAGTTATACTTATGTGCCACCACACGTGCAACAGCGGCAGCATCGCCCACAGCATCTCGGCACCTGAAAGACAGAAAAGGGCATTATAAAAGGGTGCTCCTTCAGAAGCGGCCTCAGATCTTCTATACTCACAAGCCTCTTCTTGCACAGCAGTGGTGGTGTCGCCAACAGCTCCTCGGCACCTGAAGGACTATTACAAGCCACAAAAGGACACCGAGCCCAAACACTGAAATCATCCAGTGACGTAACTGGATTCCACGCGCCCCTGCACCAGAAGCAGGATGGAGAGCTCGGCTTTACTAAACCAAAGGTGAGAGTTCGTGGAGACCAGTCGAGAACCAAGAAGTGGGAAAAGCAGAGGATTGGTGGGAGAACTTCTCCAACCAGTTTGTAATTACCCCTTTTTCTTCCACCTGCAGAAAACTCACCTTACAAGCCAGACAGTCAATATTCGGAGGTCCTGCCCAGAGCGTCTTCCGAGTTCTACGCCTCATCATAGTCATAGAAGCAACTGTAGCAGTCCAGTTTGGGTCAGCGCCTCCGTGGGAATCAGGTGAGCGTTACAGGATCTCTTCCTTCAAAAGTCTCATTCAGTTCTCAGTGTTTGCTCAGAATATAGATTAACCTGCTCGATTATGTCACGTAGCAATTCATTAAGTGCCACTGTATTCCTCGTATCTCTTAAGAACGTGCGAACATCAGTTTTTCTTCCAACAGGATGTAGGCATTCCTCAATCAGGTAGTGGAAAACCAACACTACTAGTCTATGAGCATTTTCATCAGATAGGGGCATTTGTGTTTTCTCAACTGTACTCAGGAAGCTGGAGAACTTGCTCTATTATGGCTGCGAGCAATCTCCTCACGATTGGGTCATTCTTAGGATCTTGCAGGAAATTACGAACGTCAGTAGTTCTCTCCACCAATGCAGGGCATGAACAAAGAATGTAGAGAAAAATAGCAAGGATGGTCCAATGAACGTTGTCATTGGGCACCACCATGGGCGCCTCCAAAGAGGAACTTAGTGAGAAAGGAATCAGGGAACTGTTCCCTCTTCCAGTCGTCGAAAAGGAAATCCAAATCTGGCATTTTTTCCTTCCCGTTCAAGACTTAAGCATGTGTCAGTCCAATGTTTAGCAAGCTCTTCTGGCTCAAGAACAAATAGCCTTCTTTCACTCCTTTTTTAGCAGCTTAAAAGAGTGTCTCGAAACAAGCCACAGTCCAAAGTATTCTGTATCTGTTTGACAGTTTCTGTGTCCTTCCTCGTCATGGATCTCATCTGCACGTGCTGAGGTTCTTCCCCGATGCTTGCTTCCGATGGGGGTGGGAGTACAGGGGGTTCTACAGCATAGATCAGTGTATATCTTTATGTCTCCAAGAAATATCCACACATGTCTGCCTTGCACTTCACTGCTGACAGCGTTACGTCCTCCACAATGAACAGGCCGTTAAAGCGTGGCTCGTGACATTGTCGTGTAAAGTTCCTGATCAGGATCTGATCACCGGAAAAAAAGTTTGGGAAGACGTAATTCTTCAGATCCGGTTGTTGGATTGTCTCCATTTGTGTTCTGAGCCCAAAACGCATTCTGCTTGAGCTGATCTAAAATGACAGAGATAATTGTAGTCATACAGGTTAAGTAATCATGTAACTCCTTTCCTAACAATTCTGCTGTCGTCTGGGCATCCCTTCTAGTTCTAGACGGAGGTGTGAGGGGTGTCCTCATCCCCTTCCCTGTCACTATTTCATGGGGCGTAAGATGGTGGTCAGAACCTGGTTGATTTCTCAACACATACAATGCTAGTTGTAGGCAATGCAACCATCCTTTCTTCAAGGTAAGCTTCAATTTGGCTATTCTTTCTTTAAGCAAGGAGTTGAGTCTCTCACAGATCCCGTTCACTTGCAGGTGATAAGCCGATGAAAACATGTGCTTTATACTGAGCAACAAACTTATCTGTTCAAAGACTTCATTAACGAAATTAGGGCTATTATATGATCTTAATACTTCACATATTCCCCATCTAGGAAATACTTCTCATACTAAAAATGTTGCTGCGCAGGTGGATGTGTACATTGACAAGCTTCAATCCTCCTTGAAAAGGGACATACTACTACTATCATATATCTGTATCCATTACAGACTTGCAGCATGTAGACATAGTCGATATGTAAATGCTGAAAGGGACCATTAGGTTTCGGGATAATTCCTCTAAATGTTCGCAGTGCGTTCCCAGCAGTAAACATTTGACATACGATGCAGTTCACTAAATAAGATGCAACATGTTCTAATAAATTCAGAACAAACCAATCCTCTGCAATTATTGCAGCGAGGCTCTCTCTAGTGACATGCGCAGGGTAGTGTAGCTGTTCCAACGCCACCCTTAATAAGGCTACAGGCATCACAGGTTTACCAGTGTTTTCCTGTCGCCACAATGCTTTGGAAGGAGTTAAAGAACACCCCATCCGCGTCCACAGGTCTTTCTCATCGTGTTGTGCTTCCCCTTGAATTTCCATTAACTGATTTTTAGACAAATTGTTATAACAATCACGCACACTCATCACCACCATACTTTCATTCACATCAGGCGTTATCAAACTTCATTATATTCTCTGAACATGCAACACGTTTTGCTTCCTCGTCTGCAGCTTGATTTCCACGTGAGATCAAATCTGCTCTTTTAGTGTGAGCTGCTCATTTAATGACTGCGATGGCTACTGGGAGTTGTAGTGCTTTAATAAGTCTGTCCAATAAGGCAGCATGTTGCACTGGAGTGCCGTCTGCTTGTAGGTAGCACCTCCTTTTCCAACGTGCTAACCCTGCGTGTGCCATCGATGTCACGTAGGCAGAGTCACTGTACACCATTACTTCCTGGTCTACGTGATTCCCGAGCGTGACAATCAGCGCCACTAATTCTGCAGCCTATGCCGAAAAGTGAGACGGTAGTCGTGCACTTCTCAATACTTCAAACTCTCCATTAGCCTAGCCTTGTGCTTCACCACAGAAGCACCTGTATGTCTCTGTCCATCATTTTGATCGATTCTATAAGAACCGTCAATAAAAAGAATCTCCCCAGCTGCCAAAGCATTTTCCCTTACCCTCAGGATCTCATCATAGAATTCCTCATAGTTTGAGCAATCATGCGCAAGCTCATCTTCTGCCAATGGTTCTGCTATAAACATGGCAGGGTTCACTATTCTGCATCTGACTATTTTAATCACTGGATTCAATATGACTACCTCCTAGGCAGAGGCCCTTTGAGAAGTCAACGTACCTTTTGGTTTTTCCAAAATGGCAAACAAAGCATGTTCAACAAATAACATCATAGAACATCCCATTACTATGCTAGCAGCCTTCTCAATGGCGAATGCGGCGGCTGCCAAAGATTGTTCGCAGGGAAAGTGACCCCTCATTACTGGGTCCAAAATCTCACTGTAATATGCTAGAGGCTTGTACCCCAATGTGGTTCTCTGTGTGAGTACTGCCGTCATGACCGTGCCATGCGTATGTGAAAATAAGAAGAATTCCTCAGCATGATTTGGAATCCCTAAAACTGGAGCTGTGCAAATAGCTTTTTTCAACTCATCACACCCTTCTTCCGTTTCCTCAGTCCAGACAATTTTCTCCTGGGTTGCCTGTACTTTTTTCAGAGCCTGCAACAAGGGCCTTATATAGGAACTGTAATCAAAGACCCATGCTCTCACATAATTCCATAGTCCCAAAAATATTTGCATATGCTTTATTGTATGTGGCTTTGCTGTTTTCAAAATAGCCTCAGCTCGCTCAGGGGTAACTTTCTTTCCTTCATGCAAAATTAGCTGACCTATGCATAGCACTTCCTACTGCAATTTCTCTCTCTGCAAGAATAATCATAAGCTGAACTGAGTCATGTCTGCACTCTTCCTCTGAGGTGCTACAGGCCAATATGTCATCTATGTATTGTAACACAACACTTTGCAAATCGATATTGCTTAAGTCCATCTGTAAGACTATTGAAAATCAATGGAGACTCACAGTACCCATGAGGCAATCTCTTGCTTTTTAGCTTAGTCTGACGAAACGTAAATGATGTCAGATCCTGAGAATCTTTATGCAATGGGATTGAGAAATTATAAATTGCTCACCGTAGTGACTAACGTACTCTTAGTCCATAGGCCCCTTTCCTCCATATATGGGCGTCCCTTCCAAGGGATGGAAGACAGAACCTTTTTCACCAGAAAAAACCTTCTTCCCCTTTAAATTTAGAGGCACGCAGGGGTGCGGCCTAGGGAGAATGCGCTACCCTGACTCCGCCCTCAGGCGCCACACCTCAGTCCCCATTGACGCATCGACAATAGATTTAACATTGCCTAATGACACCAGTATTATTAGGGGGGAGGTTGGTGGGACGTATGGAGGAAAGGGGAATATGGACTAAGAGTATGTTAGTCACTACGGTGAGTAACTTATAATTACTCTCACGTCCCGTCCCCTTTCCTACATTCTGTATGGGCGATTACAACTAATTGTAGCCCCAGTGTGGAGAGGAGACCCTCCTAAAGCAAATAGGTTCCTGAGAACCTCCTGTCCGAACGCTGCATCAGATCTAGAGCCAGCATCCAAACAGTAATGCTTGCAGAAAGCCAAGGGAGATGCCCAAGTGGCCGCCCTGCTTATGACTTGCCAAGGGACATGGCGCTGGAATGTGATGGCCGTTGCCTTGGCCCTGACTGCGTGGGCATGCATGTTGGCCGGGAGCGGCTTGTTCTGGCCCTCATACACTTCTTTGATGGCAGAGACCATCCAGCAGGATATGGAAGCCCTAGAGGTCTGATAGCTTGGTCTTGTCTTTAGCCTCCGAAAGTGACAAACAAGGTGTCCGAGTTGCGTAAGCCCTTGGTCCTGTCCAAGTAGAATTTCAGGGCCCGCCTAACATCCAGGCAGTGCAGCACTCTCTGTGCTTCGTCCTTGGGATCTGGAAAAAACGTAGGAAGGACTATTTCCTCGTTCAAGTGGAAAGCAGACAGAACGGTGGGCAAACATGCTGGGTGTGTCCGCAGGACTACCTTGCCCTTGTGAGAGGTGGTATATGGCTCAGAGGCGACCAGCGCCTGGATTTCGCTGACTCTAGGAGCTGAGGAATGGCCGACTAGTAAGGCTGTCTTGATGGTGACCAGCCTGATGTCCAAGGACGCCATTGGCTCGAACGTTTTTTGCGCCAGGGCACCCAAGACTATGTTAAGGACCCACACCGGGTGCCGTCTCTTGACGCGCGGGTATAGCCTTGGAAGGCCCGTCAGATGTTTCTTAACGATAGGGTTGGAGGAGGAGAAAATGCCCTTCTCTGAGTTCCTGTAAGCCCCAATGGGTGCGAGGTATGTGCGGCAGGTATCCACCTGTACACCTGAATGAGCGAGGTGCGCAGAAAAGTGGAGCATGTCGTCCAGGGTGCATGCCAGGGGGTTGATTCCCTTGGAGTCTGCCCAGTGGCAGAATCTGGTCCATTTGCTTTTGTACTGGGCCCTGGTAGCTTTGTTCCTGCTGCCTTGTATGATCTCCAGACTGGCCTGTGAGAGGCTAAGGTGCCAAAGCATTACCTGCTCAGGTACCACGCTGTGAGGGCTAGTTTCCCTGGTGCAGGGTGGATGACTCTGCCCCTCCCCCTGCTGTGCCAGAAGATGAGATGGGTCCGTCAGGAAGTGAATCAGAGGCACTTCCGAGAGACTAAGCAGCTCTGAACACCATGGCCTGGCCGGCCACCATGGAGCTATTAGAATGATGAGGAGTAGGTGAGACTCCTTGATTTTGCAAATTACTCTGTGAATCGGGAGTGGGCGGAAAGGCGTAGGCTTTCATGCCGGTCCACTGGAGGTGAAACGCATGGCCCCCCACCTTGCCAGGATGCGAACTGGGGACACGCCTTGTTGTGCCAGGTGGCAAAAAGATCCACCTGGGGGTGACCCCACCTGTTGAAAATCTCCTGAATAACGAGGTTGTTTAGCTGCCACTCATAATTGTCCGCTCCCAGCCTGCTGAGCCTGTCCACTTCCAGGTTGGATTTCCCCGGGAGGTGGACTGCCGTTAGGTAAATGTCGTTTTCCAGGGCGCACTCCCACATGCTGATCGCCAGTCTGAACAGAGGAGGGGATCTGGTGCCTCCCTGCTTGTTGACGTAGTACATGCTGGTCGAGTTGTCCGTCTGGATGAGGACAACCTTGCCCTGGAGAAGTGGTAGGAATGCTCTGAGCGCCAGCCAGATGGCTTCAGCTCTAGCCAATTGATGTGGTATTCCTGCTCCTGTTGAGTCCAGGTGCCGTGGACTGAGATCGTCCAGGGTGGCTCCCCAGGCCTCGAGCGAAGAATCCGTGGTGATGTGGCCTGCGGAGTGGGCGGCGGAAGGGCTTGCCCATCGGCAGGTTGCAGTCTCTGGACCACCAAGTCAGGTCCGGGTGGAGAGATGGAGGAACATTGATCATCTTAGATTGAGAGCCCCGCTCCTGGTTCCAAGAGGCCGCAAAGTGCAGCTGAATCCTCCTCATCCTTAGTCTTGTGTGCAGAATGGTTAATAAGACCGCTGCCAGAAGACCCAGGAGATGTTGGTACCAACATGCCGAGGTCACTTCTCTCCTGAGGAAGTGGGCGGTGGCCCTTTTGATGGCCGAGATTTTGTCCTCCGACGGGAATACCTTCTCGGAGCATGTGTCCCAGATGAGGCCCAAGAATGTCAGAGTCTGCGTAGGCTGCAGATGTGACTTTTTGAGATTGAGCGAGAAGCCCAGATCATGTAGTGTGTTCATAAGGGCATTGGAAGAGTGGAGAACCGCTTCCGGAGATGTAGCCCTGACAAGCCAATCATCGAGGTATGGGTAGATGTGGAGGCCCAGCGCACTGAGGTGGGCCGCCACCGCATTCATGAGCCTGGTAAAGACCCTGGGGGCGAGTTGAGGCCAAAAGGAAGGACCTTGTATTGAAAATGGAAGCCCATGATCCTGAACCATAGGAAAGAACGATGGGGCTGCCAAATCGGGAAGTGTAGGTACGCGTCCTTCAGATCCAGGGAGCACATCCCCCCTCTCCCTTGTCCAATGTCTCCGCTATAAAAGCTGGCGTGACCATCTTGAATTTTTGCAGGGGTAAGGAGAGGGTGAGGGTGGAAAGGTCCAGCACAACTCTCAGGCCCTCTTGGTTCTTCTTCTGAATGGCGAAAATCCTGGAGTAAAAGCCTCCACTGCCTGGCTCTCTACAAGCGACCGGATCTCTGCCAAAAGAGTTGCTGGCCCAACCTGTGTGAGTGGAGGGGAGCAGGGAGTAGAGGCTGGGATAGGGAGGTGGTACCCCGTGGATACTACAGAGAGGATCCAGGGGTCAGAGAAATCCTGGTGCCAGAAATGTGCATGGAGAGCAAGCCTGCCCACCCACCAGAGACACGTGGACCCGAAGGGGAGTGTCATGCCTTCTTTCCCTCGGAAGGTGTCACGGAGGAAGGGACTGGAAAAAGCCCTTACCCCCCCAAACCCTTTTTTTGTTGCTTGCACCGGTTCTGAGACGTCAAGCGGTCCGGCTGTCTTGATCTCCATTCCAGGAAGCCCCGCAACCCTCCGTACGTACGACCCCTCTCGGAGCGTTGCCGAGATTGGGTGTATGATTTGGGTGTGGTCTTTGTAAGAATGGACAAAGACTTAGCTGTTTGTGAGCTGTTTTTCTTTTTGTGCAGCTCTTTATCCATAGAGAAGTGGAAGAGTTCCCCCCCTTGAATGCCCCCCCCCCTCGAATGGAAGATCTAGTAAGCGTTCCTGGACATCCGGGTTGAATTTTGTTGCCTGGAGCCAGACTGTCCTTCTCATGTCCGTGGCAATACAGATGGCACGGCCTGAGGTGTCAATATGGGCCACTGTGGATTCCACTAGGTCATGCGCGACTAGCTTGGCCTCACCTAGCCCCACCTTAAAGCATGATTGGCTCTGGGTGGGGAGTTCCAGGAGGAAGTCCGCAATTTCCTGCTATAATCTTTGCTTGGCGGCTGCCAGCATAGCATCGGCGTTGGCCTGATGCAGATGTAAAGGGGCGTTGGAATAGAGTTTCTTGCCATACGCCTCCAAGATCTTCTCCTTGCCTAGCAGCGCCACCGAGGAAGAGGCTGGGGATGACTGGGGGTTGGAGTGTAGTGATGCTGCAGCGATCGAGGAGTGTGGCTGAGGATGGGCTGAGAGCAAGAGTGTATCCCCTGCCACCTGCCTGTAATTGGGGTCCAGGCATTGATTGACCGTCTGGGCCGAGTGGGGTTTGAGCCAGCGGTTCTTGGCCAGGGAGACTACATCAGTCTGCATAGGAATCCCTGATTTGGCAGAGGGACGTCGTGTGAGGACTTCAGCCAGAACCCCCTCTGCCGGCTGCTCGACCTCGGGTTGGGGTAGGCCCAGGTGCTCTGCCAGCCCAGCAAGACGTTCGTGGAAGGCCCTAGCTGAGGATGGCATGTCCAGATCTTCCTCCTCATCCGTGTCCTGTTGATCTGGAGGATCTTGTGGAGGAGGTGGAGTAGATGGCGCCAGAGGTTGGGGTACAGGGACCGCAGCCAGAGGCTGAGGAGGCGGCGTATGTTGCAGAGTTGGCTCTGGAGCCAGAGGAGGTGGATGCACCAGGGCCAGGGGGCTTGATGGAGGCACCTGTGGTGCCGCTAGCATTACGGGAAGGACTTCCGTGATGGCGTCTTTGATGATAACCCCCATCTGAGGTGACTTCATGAGGCCGATGACCTTCTCAAAGAGCACCTTCTCATTGGCCAAAGAGGTGGCAGGGGGTGCTGCCGTGGTAGCAGGGAGCTGCTGAAGCCGCTGCGTACCCTGTTAATATGGACGCAAAGGAAAGCTGCCCTGTGCAATTTAGGGGTAGACTGTAAGCCACGTACCTGGTTGAGGGCAGTCCCACCATGACACTCGTTCTTCGCCAAATTCCTGGAATGGCGACCGACGGGTGCCTCTTTCTGGTGCGGCAGCCATTTTGTCGACCTGCCTGCCACGTGCCTGCGACTTGTTGCTCGGCCCGCTGGGCCCAGCCTCCTCCAAGACTCTTGCGTGTGGATCACGAGGCCTACCCTGCTCCTCGGGCCTTGGCCCGGTAGGTGTGACACCCAGGGCTGCGTTTAGGCGCCCCCTCGGATGTATTGCCAGTATTTCCGGTATTAGGGTGTAGCCCCTCTGTCAGGTGAATACCCGGTAAAAGAACCGTCTAGTCCCTCAACACTGCCACCGGGAGGATCCAAGGATCCCTCGACCCAAAGGCCGGTAGCTGAAGCAGCCTCGGTGCACGTGCTGGTAGAAGGACCTGACCGGTCCCTCGCGCGCGGGAGAGTCCCTGGGAAGGAGTCTCCCTTGCTGGGTGCGATGGAGAATATGGGCCCTACCTTGGACATGGTTCGATGCTTCACAAAGTTCTTGAGATCCTCTGGAGGCGACTTCTAGAAGAGCTCCCTCCACCTGGCTAGTCTGTTCTTCAGCGCTTTCCAGGACAGCAAGTCACACGCTGAACAAGATTGCCAACCGTGGTCTGGGCCAAGGCAACATAGGCAGAGGGCGTGGGGTCTGAAGTTGCAGGATGGACACCTGCTGAACCCTGTAGAAGTCGACATGCACCGGGGTGAGCGTGACGCCTGAGGACCGAGTACCTGAATGATAAAAAGACAAAAAAGACAAAGAGAAGAAGTATCCCTACATGGATTTACATGGCCGAAGCCAAACCCAGGGGCGCTGGTGAATTTGACCCGTTCACGTCGATGCGGAAAAGGGGACTGGAGTGTGGCGCCGGAGGGCAGAGTCAGGGCAGCGCATGTTCCCTGGGACGCACCCCCGCGCGCCTCTAAATTTAAAGGGGAAGAAGGTTTTTTCTGGTGAAAAAAAAAATTTAAAGGGGAAGAAGGTTTTTTCTGGTGAAAAAGGTTCAGTCTCCCGTCCCTTGGAAGGGATGCCCATACAGTATGGAGGAAAGGGGACGGGACATAAGAATAAAAGGCATTTTTCAAGTCAATTACCGTGAAATATCGGGCCTCAACAGGGATACTAGATAAAAATGTTGCAGGATTAGGAACTAGAGGAAACTCAGCCTCTACAATCTGGTTAATTGGGCAAAGGTCTTGCACTAAACGCCACAACCCCCCCTTACTTTTTTTTCACAGGATACACTGATGTATTACACAGTGACTCTGACGTCACTAAAATACCTTGTTCCATCATGGCGGATATCGTCTTCAAAATACCTTTGCCTGCCTCTCGAGACATAGGATACTGGCATCCTCGAGGTAAAATTGCTCCTGGTTTTAATTTAATCTTAACTTCTCCAGCCCCTTCAATAGGCCTACGTCATAGTCGCCTGTTGTCCACAATAATGAAGCTGGCACCTTTGCCATGTCCTCATCGAAAAACTTGGGACGTTTCAATGTTAGCATCATTTTTTGAGGAACCTCACGTTTGATTGCTCTCACCCAATAAGTAATACTCATTTCAAACAATACTTAGTCATCTGACGGATGTCTCTAAATATATCCTCGTCAGTGACGTCAGCCAATCTATAGCCTTCCCCAGTGGCAATCACTGTGCCCCATCGTCTTCCATCATAATCAGTTGCATCACGCAATGGCTGCTTGTCATTCTAAGGGAAAGACTTGTCATCCCTCTTCATCCATAGGTATCCTTGGCCTGAATAAAAACTCATAAGGTATTCTCATAGTTTTACCCACTAAACCTGGTAGCCATGTTAACAAAATGCATACCCCATAGTGAAAAACCTCTGGCTCAAGCGGTATTCCTTGTATGTTCATTTGTCTCATAAATCCCATAATATATTCACTCACATGTAAATAATGCATTCCTGGCGTTGAACATACTATGCCTTCATCAGTAAATGAAATAGTCATGTTCAACTTTGTTATTAAATCTCAACCTAGTATATTGACAGGCGTCTGTCTCGAATACAATAATGGTACAGACATGTCACATTCTCCTATAGAAAATGGCAATTTTTCAGTAAAAGGAACTCTACTTGTAGCTCCTGTGAAAACTTGAGCATTCATGGCATTCCCAGATAACGTAAATTTCCCCTCTCTTATACATGAGCGTTTTGCCCTGTGTCTACAAAAAAATAAAATGATTTGCCTCCAATAATGACGTTAACTCTCGGTTCCTCTTGAGGATTAGGCGTCACTGATAATATTGAACACATCAAGTCTCCCAGTGAGCTGTCCTATTGTGGGCATATGCGTGTTCCCGTACCTGTGAAAGGAGTTCCTCCTTCAACAGTGACACCCCCTATTCTAGGAGTCATTAACTGTCCTGTGCTCGTGCCCTGCTGTATCTGCATGGTGAATGCTGTGACTGCCCTTGTGGCAGATTCATTATTGTCTGCTGCGTTTGCAAACCTGGTTGCATTCTCTGCGCTTGTGTCTGCTGCACTGTCTGATTTTGGGTGAACCCCTCTCCATTTTGTTAAGTGTATGCAGGCGGGTATATAGTCCCCTCTCTTGAGAACTGGCCATTTTGCACTAATCATTGGCTTTTACACATGCGTGCAAGGTGTCCTGACATACCACATGTCCAACATACAGGAGGTCTCCTCATTTGCCCTTCCTCCATGCCTTGACTATCGTTTTGTGTGTTTTGAAAACCACCCTGGTTTTTCTGGAAATGTCCCTGATTATTCTGGAAGCCTCCTCTTCCCCGTGGTATGAATCCATTATTACTTGGATCATACTGCCTTTGGTTATTGACCTGTGGCATACCGGCTGTTTGCTGTGAACTCGACCCTTCTCCGCTAGTCAACATCACCCCTTCTATGGCGTATTTTGAAAAGAAATTCTGCACTAATTTAGCTTCTTCACCTTTCCTAGCGTCATCTTTCTTTCTATTCTTCTCCTGCAACAGTCTGCAATAATGCGCAATGGTCAGCTGAATTTCTGACCATGGCTTCGCTTCTATGCCCACCGATTTTTTTAGTTGCTTCTGTACTGGCTCTGGCAGCCCTTGGCATAATATATGATAGAATACAGGTATAGATTTCCCCCAAGGCTCTCGAGTTTCCAAGGACCATTGCTCTTGGAAATTTTGAATGTAAACAAGAGGATCATGCCCTTCCTACATCTTTTTCGTCATTATAGCTCCCATATCTGACGTGTCCGGATATAGCACTCTGAGCGCTTTGCAGACTGCCGCCCTACAGTTATTAAATGGTGCTCCATCGTGAGCCGTGTTCTGCATAGTGACACTCGAGTATCCTGCTCTCGACGAAACATCGTCTGCTCGCTCCCCAAGGATAGAGGCTAGAAGACCTTTAATGTCTCCTATAGCGAACATGTTTCCTCCTGTCATTTTTCTAACTCATGTATCCATTTCCTAGCGCCAGAGGTTAAACTCAGGAGCTTACACCTTAAATTGTCCTTATCCATTTGTGGCCATGGTATATATTGTGGTCTGACTACTCCTTTTTCTAACAAAGGAAACTGCGATATCCCAAACTCACATTCATACCCCATCAACTGTCTGTCCATAGCAGGGACAATGGTTCCACACCGCTTCCTTCCTGGCAGCGATCTTAACATGCTCACATAAGGTGGCGAGTCCCCCCTCTCACTATGGGATCTCCCTCTAGGTCGATCTAGTCATGCCAGGTATTCTGACGCCCTCGATTTGTGTAGATCTAGATCTGACCATCCTACTTCTCTATCCATTGGAAAACATTCCTCTGGACCACATGCGTTACCTCCCTCCTCCCCACAGAAGGCACCTCGGTCTTCGTCTGGCATGTCCTGTCCCCAGCTTTTATGGCTTCCCTCCTCTTCGTCTCTATTCAGAGTTAGTCTGCCTAAAGTAGGGGTGTACCGAATAGTGAAATTACTATTCGGCCGAATACCGAATAGTTAGCCAAAGTATGCGGCTGAAGCCGAATAGTGAGCCGACTAGTTGGTTTTCTAAATACATTTTCCAGCACATGAGAAATACTGCTTCGCAAGATAGTAAAGAAAATGAGAAAGCACGCATCATGGATGCACACATTCAGATGCCCTTTTGAACCTCATTTGAGCATTTACACAAATAAGCAGGCATTTCTACACATTTCAATTTGCATCCTAAATTCACATTGATGCGCATGTAAATGTGTAAAACGGAAACGCATTCCCTTTAGGCTGTATGGACCATTTTTCCTGCTGTTGTGTATTTTTTTTAGTGTAAGAGCAGAGGTTTGAAATGCTGCTGACAAACTTGGTGGTGGACTCGGAACCAAAAGAGGCCCTGGAAATAATTTTAAAAGTGGCCCCATATTACATATTTTCAGCAGGCCTAACCCTTTTCCTATGGGAAAATGTGGAAATAACACACAAGAGGCCCAGTGTGCCAAGGCCTATAGGCCAGTCCGCCCCTGGTGACACTGGCATTTGTATAACATCTCAAACAGGGCTAGAAGTGCAGCTAAGGGGACTTCACTGTGAAATGCAAGCAGGTGTAGCAAGGAAAGCAAGCAGGTGTAGCAGCAAGGAAAGCAAGCAAGCAAGCAACGGTGGCGAGGAAAGAGAAGCGAGGGTAGCAAGGAAGCAAGTGTGGGGAGGGAATGAAGCAAGAGTAGGAACCAAGGGAAGGAAGCAAAGGTAATGATGAGAGCAAGAGAAGCAACAAAGGATACATAGTGCATGAGATGCCATAAGGCACACAGGGACTGTAACGCTCACCTGATTCCCGTAGAGGCGCCGGTCTTGACTGGGCGTATACCGTATCTTCAAAGGTGATGTGTAACACACGGCTGGCTCTTTGGGCTGGACCTCTGTGCACTGTATGTCTGACTCGAAGGGTAAGATGTCTGCAGATAGAAAATATGGGATTAATGAACTGGGTTATTGAATGTCTCTCTCTTCTTCCCTTTCTCTTCTTCTGTAGAACCCCAAAGGTTAACGCTCTCACCTTAGGTAAGTGAACGCCGTGCTCTCCATCTGCCTCGGGGCAGGGTGCTGTAACCAGTTTGTTCACTGGATAAGGGGAGCAGGCCTCTTGACTTCAGAGGACTGCTGTCCGTCGTTTACTGCACGAACGGTAAATTTCGAGTAATTCTAATGTCTTTAAAAGTCTTTAGTAATGATGTCTCTTGTTTTGCAGGGTTCCGGCGATGGCGGATGACGGGCTGAAGTGAGTTGAAGATGGAGCCCGTGTGATGAATAGAAGCGCCAGGTAAGTGAAGCGCTGTTACTGAAGACCGTAATGCTAACCTGTTCTTTCTTGTCTTTATAGGTGTTGCTGAAGACTGGATTCAGGATGGTAAGCCTTTTTCCTTAGGCCCAGGATCAGATGCAGAAGACACGATGAGCGTTCTGCTGCAGAGGATGCAGAATAACGCAAAGCAAGATTCATCCATCGGGTGTGGTTTAAATAGCCTCCTGTAGTGCTTAGAGGTCTCCTTCCACAGCCACGCCTAGGTAAGAAAAGAGTTCCTGCTTTCCAGAAGAGTTCCAGTGTTCTGAACCTAGGGAGTGGCTCCTGCCCCACCCAACAGGAAAAGTAGTTCCAAACCGAAGAGGATCAGAGGCTCAACTGGCAGGCAAGTAAGCAGCATGGTCTGCTGCAGGTAAGTCCACCCAAGCATTATGAGCCTGGCGCTTCCAGCGCTGGGACTGGGCATATTTATGAGCCTGGTGCCACTGGCGCCAGGACTGGGTCCAAAAGGTCCCAATTGGGACTGGTTGGCACTCGGAACCTGGGTTATGGATCTGCTTCCAAGGGAGTTGGGAAAACCCTGACCTTTTGGAAGCAGAGATCATGACAGGGACAGCATGCAGTGTGTCGCAAAATTTAAGTTGTGTTTTTAAAGCAAACTCAGACATCAAATGGAAGACACTCGAACAAAAAAGGTGCCCAGAAAAAAACATGTGCCTCTTGGAATGGTTGTGTTCGCTTTAAGTGGTGTCTTCTTGCACACATTGATTCTGGCTTGGGTGAATGGGGGCTTTAATTGCACTGTTTTCATTTACTGTGAATATCGTTTTACAGATGGGCCTTGAGTTTTGCCTTGAAAGACACCAGGTTTGGGGCCAGTATCAGGTCATTCTCATTGTTCGTAATCCAAGAAGAGAGAGTATTTGCAGAGTCAAAGCAAGTGGAGTGTCCGGCCTTAACCCATTGCTCAGGCAGTCCCCAGTACTAAACACCAGATCCAAAGGGATGTGCACCACTTGGCCTAAATATCACCACCCTCTGTAATCCTGATGGTGCAATATGGGCTGCATACTGTGGCAGAGCCTATGGTCAAAGAACATGCAGCCCACTAGTCTATCCAATATACTGCGGCCATTAACAGCCGAGGCAGTACATTTGTCTACCACACCGTCATCTTAACTGATGCCAGGGACTACATAGTAACCGAGACCACCTCCTTAGAGCCATGCAGGCACTCTGTAAGAGAGATGCAAGCACTGCACATGTAAAGTTCCAGGACTGCTGAAGAGTGAGCTGGGCACTGCATCCCTGGAGGATGAGCTGTGCAGCATACACTTTGATACCATGGAATCCCATTACAGATGGGATCCTGCAAGCACTCACCACGGAGAAGCACAAGCCTTCAGCCCAGTAGACACCAGCACTGTGGGTGCCACATACGCTGCCAGTGAGAAATGGGTTGCATGAGTGTAGCTGAAGGTAGGCCTTTGCCTGCGCCTGCTATTAAGACTCCTGAGACCCACGGACACACAACAGTTGGGGCGAATTATTCCGAGACGGTTCAGCACCAGAGGCTATCCACAGGCTCTAAAAGAAAACACCAGGTTTTGAGGGGATACATCTTTGTAAGGCTAGAGGCTGTGATGCAGAAAAGCACTGCCAGCCAGAAAACCTGGGGCAGGAAGAACGGCCAGCGCAGCAGCCAGGGCCAGGAGATTGGAAGCACTGACCAAGCTTTTGTTTCAGGGAGACCTAACTGGGCTGAGAAGCTAAAGAAACGGATAACATACAAGCTACACTTACCTGATTCTGCCTCGATGTCCGTCTTTCCTCGGGCATTATCTTCGGTCGTCTTCTTCCGGTCTTGGCCTCTGTGCACTGTCCCAGTGCTTTGGGGTATTTTTCCTTGTGATGCTTGCAGTAGCCAGTAAGCTAGCAGCTTACTGGCTACTGCTACTTTCCCACTGTCCTACTTTCTAGGATTGGCTATCGTCTCTCACACTGAGAGAAGATTGATAATCATAGAAAAAGGACTTTAAAAAAATATATATATATATATTTTTTTTAACTTCAGCTTCGAGTATGTTTTCCAGGAACATTCGGCCGAAGCCGAATAACTGCCTTTCAGCTGAAATTCGGCCGAAGTCTTACTCGAAGCTGAAGTTCGGTACACCCCTAGTCTAAAGACAACTCTTTAGGCTGAAAACTACACAAGCCTCTCTCTCTGTTGAAGAACTGCATACTTTCAAGTCGATTGTTTTTACCCTTTCCTTTCAGTTCTTTCTTAGTTCTCATATCATGATAGATTTTATCAATTGCGTCCCCAATGCTTCTAGAGTCAAACTAATCCTCTAGATTTGCTCTAGACAGACCTGGCATTGGTTCATGTGCTGGGAAGTATTCTTCTATGTCCTCCCATGCTACTACTGGATTAGGATCCATTCATTATTTTTCTACAAGCTCAATGTCGCGTGCTCTTTGCCTTCTCTTTTGTTCTATTTCATCATCAAGCGCTCTTCATTCCTTGCTTCTTCTATCACCCTTTCTTCTTCTTCTTTTCTTTTCATTTCTCTTCTCTCATTTGCCCTTTGTATTTCTTCATCTCTACATCTTTGTATCCTTTTATCCCTTCATTTTTGTTCTTCCTGTTCCTCTCTTTCTTTCTAAACTTTCTCGTTCTTCGATTGCACTCTGTTGTCATATTTTCTCTGTTCTTCTGCCCTTTCTTGCTTTTTCAGTTGTTCATCCTGATACAACTGGTTCCGTCTTTGTCTATCCTTCCTTCTTGCCCCATCTTCTTTCAATCATTCCTCTCTTTCCCATTTTTTTTTGTCTTGTTCATCTAGATCTTCCTTTTGCCTTACTTCCTAAATGCTCTTACCATCAAGTTTGAGCAAAATCTGACCACCCATCCATTCGTTCTGTATGAGCGCTACTTCATCAGCCTTATCTTTTTCTCCCTTCCATCTCTTTATTTCCCTTCCTATATCTAAGGGTGTACTTGGTCGGTCACTTCTCTCCTTGTACTTTCTCTCTTTGTCCATCGGGACTTTAGAGATCACCTTTCTTTCAGGAATTTTCTCTGTACCCTTGTTGCTGCTATGCGAAGGTGACTCACATGCCGAATTTCTGTACCATGCCTTGAGTTCTCTTAATGGGTACACTCTGTCATCTTTTATAATATTGCCTTTTACTGCAGGCGCGGTGGGGGAGCCAAAGGCTCCTTGCCCCCCTCTTTGCATATGTTAAGTATCCAGTCTTCCGGAGGCGGCTCTTCTCTTTCCTCCCGATACATTTTCCAGAGCTCTAAGCTTGCTAGCCTTTTATCTAACTTTTTCCCCCCGTGTATGCTGCATGCAAATATGTCGTCATGTGTTCCAAAACTGCCTTTGAAAGTGATCCCCCTTGTGGCCATGGCATGAACATCTTGTCTGCCGTGCCCTTAACCCATTCCTCACTGTACTGTTTAAGCTTTGGTGCGTGTTTCGTCAACTGCTTACATAGATGTGTAAGTGGAGTAATATCCTCCATTTTGACTCGTCACATTTGACTGTCAATACTCACCTTTATACTTTGCACTTTTTTCAAAAATAAGTTTTCAGAAAAATAATACAATATGAGCGTGCACCAATCGTCGCAGCTCCAAACCCTTTATATCACATTTTACTCCAATCTACGTATTCAGTAAGAACCATTGATTCAATAAATAAATAAACTCTTAAATCTCGTGTTTTCCTTTTCACATCTTTTAATTCATCTAATATTTCTTAACCACATATATATTTATTCAATAGATAAAACACACAAGCAAACTGACATACTCGACCAGCCACATATATCTCAGTCTGCGATCCTCGGGACTTATCAGTGCCCCTAAAAAATACCCTGATTGGGATGTGAATCATTCCCTTTAGACAAGTCTTTAAATGAGTCTTTAGCCTACGTCATCTGCTAATGGGACTCTAGATACGACTCCTGTTACGTACTATGACGCAGGACACTGGGCATACTCTACTGTGACATTCCTCGTCTGACAGTTTCTTAATTGCTTGGGTCCTCTCCTCAAGTCAATTACTTAATAACTCAATGCTCATCGTCTCGAGTTGTCTTTACCCAAACCTCCCTCAGTTACTCATTTCCCCTTATCACTTTCTCCACTCACTGCCCATTCACAATTTTGCCACCACACTCAGTTTTACTCACCATTTGCTTTTTCGACTTCCAGCTCTCGGCATCTCCTCCTCCTTATCAGCCGCTTCAACCTTCCGTCCGTTCAGCTTCCTGTAGAAGTCTGGAGGGGATTTCGTACAAACCGAGGGATCCGTCTCAGCTACATTTGCAAGGGTTAGTTTAAAAACTATTTCCGCTTTCTACAGGGAGCTTTACCCCCTTTCAGCCGAATGGCAGAGGAAATTCGATATTGCCGGGAACCCAAAGCTTACTTAGGTCGATGGCTCTTGAACCATCCTCTGCTACCACATGAACCGGGACAGCCGACCCAGCCCTTTAAGACGAGGTAGCAATACTTTGGGATGAATGGGGATGCAGAAGTAACTCAAACATCAATAATCCAAACCACTCAGGAAGTTGGCAAAGTTGACTGTTTTATTATCAATTATCTAAAACAGGGAGTACAACGGACATCAACGGACGTTTCATAGCATGGTCTCTCAATTTTCTTCATAAAAAACGTCATACTTATAATAAAAATTTATCATTGATGACATTAGCCTACGTTTTTACTAACGTCATCCTATGTGGCAAACTACAAAAACCTAGTGGCAAATGTGACAGGCTTAGAGGGAACATCTAAGCATACGTTCCATACCAGTCTAAGAAAGTTATAGGCTCCTTAACATCAGGTGGGACTACTAAGCCCTGGCCCCTCCCCTCAAACAAGTCACTACGAACGTCACTAAATACACAACATCCCATTGGTTACACAATCTATAGGGCTCTTAATCATGCAGGCCCGTACAATTGGTTGGCACTCTTAAATCAGTCAGTACTTTTCCACCCATGTTAGCAGCACGCAAGCTGGACTTCCAGGTGCTGGTGAGCTGGTCATAACCATAGTTTCAGACCATTTAGCATATCATCTATCATCATCTCAGTGGTCTGCACGTCAATGAAGGCTTTGAACTTGGCCTTGGAAATGTTCTTTGCTCTGGAGAATACCGGGCAGTAGGGGCACGCTTTGCCCTTCGGCGTAGGTGTGGTTTGTTATGTTTGTCCAGTTCCATCCATTCACGTGACTGAAGACCACAAATTTGAGCTCTGGTGCATTTAAATTACTATTTTTTAATAGACCTCTGATGTCTTCCTTGTTTTCGTCCATGCCTTCTGAACAAGAGTTTCATTCTTATACACGATTGTAACTAATGTCTGCTCATCTCAGTCCGATAAGACCTTGGTTTCTGAGCTTCACTTCTGTAATTTCATTGTTTTTCAACTGCGACACACTGGAAAAGGCCTTCCTTCTCTGGTCCAGCTCTGCTATAATACGTTGTGGAAACATCCATTCTTTACTTACTCCTATATATGTATACATTGGCACATGCCGCAATCTATATCATATCTTCATCTTTTCTATAGCATAAGTTTCTTCATTTCAAGCCTGAGATGTCACTTATCTTTGATACTTTCTTGGTGCCTTATAGACCATAGTCACTTCTCTTTTCTCTGCATCTCTTCTATGTACATCACTCTGGCTTCATGTGACGTCACCAATCTGCTCGTTCATTCATTGGTTCTGCTTCTTCTGGGATTTCATTCAAATGGCTATCATACTGTCTCGTATGCTGATATGGCTTGCTCAATGGGAACCTTGCTGCCAGGATTCTCCTTGGTATCAGTATTTTCACTGGTACTGCATGTGTCTCACACTCTGGTTCCCAACATGCAGGCAATGTGGGCGAGATGGTTGAGGTGGGGGTACATGGCTCCTTCTGTACATACAGTTCTGGTGTTAGTCCATCATCTTTCATAGTAATCAGTCTGTGAGAAAGTGTTCATGTCAAGAAGGGGGGGTGGAATTTCTAGATATCTCACGGGGAAGGATTGGGAAAAGGTGTCATAAGGAAGGGGGTACTGCGTCTGACCCTTCAGTGTCCCACTTCCAATCCCTGAAGCCAACCTCATCCAGGTGTTCCTCCCGCACTGGTCCACCCCCAGGAACTGGATCCAATAGTGATTGCCGTGCCCTGGCCACCTGGATCACCGATCCCCAGCGAATAGCGAGTGAGACACCATCAGGATTCTCACATACCCTTCCTCCAGGTGATGTAGCAGCATCTGTTTCACAGAGGAACCGGGAAAGGAAATCTACATTCCACTGGTCTTTACCTTTTTGGTGTTACACAGTGAAACAGGATGGTTGCAGGTCTAAGAACCATCGCATGGCACAAGGGTTGGAGTCCTTTTGTTGGCTAATCCAAACTAGGGGAGAATAGTTCGTAATGAGTGTGAACTTTCTTCCTAAGAGGTAGTATCTAAGATGAATAATGAGCCACTTGATGACCAGGGCTTCTAATTCCATTATGGAGTAATTATTTTCATGTGGGAAAAGTTTGCGACTTGTAATAAATAAGATGGGATGCTCTAGTCCATCGCAAACTTGTGATAGGACTGCTCCCAACCCGGTAAGGGAGGTGTTCGTTTGCAATATGAAATCTTTAGAGAAATCTACCACCTTTGGGATCGGGTTCTGGCACAAGGTTTGCTTCAAGGTGTTATAACATATCATCCGCGTCAGTCCAATGGAGTTTATGGTGTTCTGCGTTCTCGAGTTTATCGGTCAGCCTAGCTGTTTTGTCTGAAAAGTTTGGGATAAACCGTTCCTATTTACGCTAGGAAGGCTCTGAGATCTCTTTTAGTTTTAGGTTTAGGTGTTTCTAGGATGGCTTTCACTTCCTCGTGTTGTGGCTGTACATTCACATTCTCTACAAAGAAGCTGAGGTATTTATCAGCTGATTGGGCTAATCTGCATTTGGCTTTAGCAGTTAGGACGGCCTCTCTGGGGACTTTAAATATAGTATAACGATGGAAAAGATGATCCTCCCAGGTTTTACTATGAATGACGATATCATCAATATAAGCTACACAGAAATCGGAATAGGGTTGCAATATTTTATCCATGAGGCGTTAGAAAGTGGCTGGCACGCTGTGTAAGCCAAAAGGGAGGACTTTGAATTGAAACATTCCTAGAGGCATTGAAAATGTGGTCCTTTTCCCATCAGGCCCATATACTGGGACTTGCCAGTACCCTTTTGTTAAGTCTAGAGAGGATAGAAAGGTGGCAGTTCTGAGTTTATCAACTAGGTCATCGATGAGTGGAATGGGTTTGGCATTGAAGTTGCAAAATTGCATTAACTGGACAGGAGTCGATGCAAAACCTCCAGGAATGGTCAGGTTTCATGACCAATATGATAGGGGAGGGCCGGGGGCTCGAAGAAGGCTTGATAATATTTGCTTTCAACATTTTATTGACTTCCTCAACTACTATCTGTTTACGGGCTCCCAGGAGTCTATACGGTTTTAGACGAACCACTTTTACCTTTGGTGTTCTAAAATAGTGGTATGTGTCTTTTATTCGTCCTGGTTTTTCTACAAATACATCAGCAAACTACCAATCTACATCATTTAGATCTTCTTATTGTTGAATAGATAGTTGTGGAAAGTTTAAGTCAAAGCTTTCTATTACCTCTGGAACCAAAAAGGATAGTACTTTGGCATGGGTGGCTGACGGGTTCTCTTTCCACTCTTAAGAGGTTTACGTGATATAAATGGACCATCAGTTTTTTATCCGGTTGGGCTACTTTAGAAGTACAGGTTTCTGTTCATTCTATTATTTCATAGGGCCCATGCCACTTGGAGACAAGTTTGTTTTCTGAGCTGGGTAAGAGGACAAGTACTTTCTGCCCTATGGAGAACAATCTTAAGCTCACCTTCCTGTCGTAAGTGGATTTTTGTTGGTTCGGGGCTTTTTCCATATGGGTGCAGACTAGATCTCGAACAAGTCTCATATGCTCTCACATTCTCGTAGCAGTTTGCGAGATGGGAATGGATGCCTGTTCTCGTTCTTCCCAGGTTTCTCGGAGCATGTCCAGGGCATCTCTAGGCTCTGTACCATAAAGTAGTTCAAACTGAGAGAATCCTGTAGAGGACAGAGGGGATTTCCTCACTGCAAATAGTGCCCAAGGGATCATTCGGTCCCAGTCTTTCCCATCCTTATCTACCAATTTTCGTAGGATTAATTTCAGCGTTTTATTGAATCTTTCTAACAAGCCATCAGTTTGGGGATGGTACACAGAAGTTTGCAAGGTGGTAATGTGGAGTCGCTCTGACCTCGCCATAAGCTTGCTCATAAAATTTGAACCTTGATCGGTTAGTATTTCCTTGGGAAAGCTGACCCTGTAAAAATATGGTAGTTGTTTGGATTTGCTTTGTGGTATTATTCCGCATTGGGAATGCTTCGGGGTATCCAGTTGCATAGTCAACAATCACAAGGACATATTTGGTTCCTAGTCTGGATGTTTCTAGATGTCCAATGATGTCCATACGATTCTTAAAAAAGGAACTTTTTTTATGATTGCCAAAAGATTCAGAGGGGCAGGTAATGGGATGTGCATGCTGGTTTTCTGGCATATTTCACATGTCTGAATAAAGGTCTTTATATCAGCGTGGATACCTGGCCAGTAAAACTTCCCACTGATATGTGCCTGGGTTTTGGATTGTCCTAAGTGCCCCCCCGGTAAGATGGGAATGTGCAATCTCCAGTAAAACCTTTGGTGGGTCTTGGTGATTACTAACTTCATCTTTACTAACCCTTCTGTAGATGTTTCTCTTCTGTATAACAACCCCTGCTTTAAGAAGAAAAAGGGACTTCCCTTCTCTATACCTTCTCCTTCCAGAATAGCTTGTAGGAAAGCTTCAGCGAGAGCTGGATCATTTCACTGGGAGAAATCTAGGTCGGGATAGATGGAAGGCTCTTCTTCCTTCCTATCTTTGATGTTAAAAGGTTTCTCAGCTTCCTCAAGACCTAATTTACCTCTTTCTGTTTCGTCTTCACTTTCTTTAAACTGAGGAAATCGAGCCCTTTCTAGAATTCCTTCAGGAATTTGATCCTCACAATGTACTTCAAATGGGATTTCACCATAATTCTGTAAGAGAACCTGTACGTCTCCCCAGAAGTCGGGATCGAGGACGCCTGCTAAAACGTCTATACCGAACTTCCATGCTAGACCAGATTTTGGGGCCAACCTTATGTAACACCCCGGAGGGGGTATCAAAACCAAATCTGTAGGAATCACTCCTCTTTATCCAGGGGGATAACAGCTTCCCTACTGCTCCAGATATCAAAACATATAGGTTCTTTTGTGGCAACAGAGGGGCTAGAAGCTCTATGAGTACGATTTTGAAATTGTAGGGTTCCCCAATTTGTTTCAATTGAGTCACATCCCACGCCCGACACCATATGTAAGGAAGGCATGGTATCAGAGTAAGACAGACACAAGTGATCACAGTTCAAGGGTGCTTATTAGACTGTTAAAATGGGTGAGATAAACGCCTAATCTAAACCTAAATCTAAGACAGGAGCAAGCTACGACCATCAAATAATAATACAATCCTAGTGGAGTCTAGTCAAAGAAACAGGGCCTATACTAAAATAAAAACTATTGCCAATCCTTACCACTGTGCTACAAAAGAGTGTGGGATAATGTTCACAAGAAAAGAAAGCAGTGTTCACAAAATGATAAATCAGGATGTTAAGGCCGGGGTCTCCCTTCCCCACTTTTTTAGCACGGCACAAGGCGCACAGCACATTCCTGGGCGCCTCCAGCACAAGGTTACAGTTCCTTTTCTCACTATCAGGACCTTCTGTGTCCAAGTCTATTTCATGCAAAGTCTCTTGCTTCAGAGGGCCTGATTTATCATAAACAACAAAACAAAAGTTCCTTCTATTTATCTTCATGTCGAGTGATTACTCTTCACCCTTGGATCCCCTCAGCCGGGCTCTGATCCTTCTCTCGATGTTAGCCTCCCTCCGTCGGGCTCAGACCACTCACTGTGGACATCCCTCAGTCGAGTTCACATTTGCCTCCACAACGTGACAAAGACTTTAAACTGTACAAGGGGTTTGGCTTGACCCTCGTATGACCACTTAAATTTCTCAGTTATAACACATTCTCCTTGTTCAAGAGCGGGGCATCAGTCAGAGTCCTTCGATTGAGTGCCCACGCTGTGCCGGATCACTCTAACTGATAACTAATTTGCTTCCAAATGACCTTTGTGCTTTAGTCTTCTTTCTTTATACAATGTTGCTCTTCAGACCCTTGAGCCCAACTCAGTCTCATCAATTATCAGTTATTTTGTGCCGAACTCTATTGGCATCTCCTTCCTCTTGAGTCAAGGACGGTACCAGAATGGCAACCGCTTTTCCCCGTCCTGGATATCATTGCACGAGGGTTCCATATACCGCTGACGTCCTTCGCATTATTTGCCAGCTGCAATTCCCGGTCTTACGTTTCCCTTCTGTGAGGCTCTGCTGGTCTATGTTGAAAAGGGCAAGGGCAATTTCCTCCTCGTCATCCTTTCAGGTCACACCACTTTTCCCATCCGTTTGAACTGCCGTCCTAGAATAGCCGCTTCCTCATTAGTTTGGCCTTGCTCAGCGTGCACATTTGTGCTCCGCTTTTTATCTCTATGGGGAAAGGGTAGGGAAGTCCGGTGTATAATTCTCTGCAATTGCCTGACTCTGCCTGACGCTTGCATTAGGACATGTCAGGTGTTAGTCCATCGTCTTTCATGGTAATCAGTCTGTGAGAAAGTGTTTGTGTCAAGAAAGGGTGGGGGTTGAGTTTCTAGATATCCTATGGGGTAGGATGTGGAAAAGGTGTCATAAGGAAGTGGGTCTCACCCTTTGGTGTCCCACTTCCATTCACCAAAGACCCCTCATCCAGGTGATCCTCCCACACTGGTCCACCCCCAAGAACTGGATCCAATAGCAATGGCCATGTCCTGGCCACCTGGATGACAGATCCCCGGGGACTAGCGAGTAAGCCACCTTCAGGTTTCTCACCGAGTCTACAGAATATCCAAGGAAATGTCCCTTGGTTGAGAAGGCAAAACAGGGAAACTAGGCCAAGCGCCGTCATCGCCCTCCAAGTTTTTGTCATCGTGGACCGTATGCATGGGCTCCTGATCTTCGCTGTCCATGGACGAGACCTCCATGGCTTGGGAGATGACCTGGGAGGTATGTTTCGGGGCCTCCTCAACCCCGCCCTCCCTTTTTGCTCCTTGAGGGTTCTGAACCGGGACCTGTGCCAGTATCTTCTCCCCTTCTGGCGTACCTGCAGACTTTGCCAAAGTCTCTCCGGTGGTGTTGTGCCATGGGGGCAGGGACACTTTCTGCACCATGGGAGCCACCCTCGTAGGATCAGCATCCTTAGCTGCCATGGCAGTAGTAGTCGTCAATGGAGTCACTGACAAGGTCTTTGCCTGTGCCGGTTGAGCCTACATGGGCTGCATGGCTTTCTCCTCTGTCCGCTGCTTCTCTGATTTCTCCCGTAGCTTAGCCGGGGTAGATGACTTCCTCTTTGAAGAGGAGCTTGGTGGTAGGCGGAAGGTGATGCCGACTGTGCCATAAGGACTTAGAAGGTCGCTCCTCAGACCGGCCGTCCTGGACGAGGCATGACCTTGCTTAGTGAAACCGAGGCATATCTGGCTCGCACTCTAACACCTTATGGTCCAGGTGTAGGCAGTAGAGGCATTGTAGGTGCTTCTTCCCCATTAACACATTCCGCAGCCCGCATCTGATGCAGGGCCTGAAGAGGGACATTCCCTCCTTCTCCTCCATCATGGCCAAAGGCGCGAAGTAGGCCCAAGAGGGCCTTCGAGAATCTTCGATGAATTCTATCCCTTGAGAAGCGCTGAACTTCACCGACAATGGGTCCCTACTATCGGCAGATGAAAGAAAGAGCGCACAAGCTCTTTGAAACAAAAAAGGAACTTTTCTCATAGAAGAAAATGAAAAAACTTAGCTCAGAGAGCAACTTGAGCACTCCCAACACTGAAGCGTGCAGTAATAATCTGAAGCAGGCTGCCAGGGGAGGGGCTTAGGGAGAGGACTGTCATTTGGGTGGGGGCAGTATGACCCAGAGGACAGTCATTGGTTTAGAGGAGAAAGACAGTTTTAAGTGAAAGTGAAACCGTTTTTTCTTTTACCGAGGATTCCAAGCCGGACGACAGGGAATATTCAGGAGCATGTGAATCCATGCCAGACCCCATGCTGGAGAATAGGTGGTTATGACCTTGAGTATTCTAATAGGGAATATGCAATTGGACATTGGTCGAAAACCAGGACGAATTGGCAAATTAGCAGAGTTTAAGGCTGACGGTTACCAAGACCAAGCTAGTGTCTTTGCTACCATCACACTGGAATTCTGTGCAAAAGGAACCCTTCTCTTCCCACATGTAGAGGTAGAAGAAGATATTTTCAAATCGCTACTAAAATGCTGGGTGATATCCAAACCCCTTTAGAGACAGCTGAAAACATACGGTCAGAGAAAGAGAAGATAGTAACTCGGGGAAAGGAGTGTTTTAGGTACTTCCAAAAGCAGTTCTGCAATAAGGTGAAACCTAAAATGCAAACGGACCAAATCAGTTTGGTTGTTGTCAACAATCTCTACCCAGTCAATGTCCAGGGAAACCAGATTCTGAAGGCTCTTGATTTTGAAGAAAAGGGGCAGTAGGATTTATCTAGTTAATATCGTCAATTTAGGAGAAGAAAACAGTGACAGAGGGTCCATTTTTGAGAAAGAACCCGAGAGGTCGTATGTGACGATTTCATGTTCAAGGACCTTACAGTCTATGAGGTCGAAGGAGATGGAGAAAGTTTAGTTGCAGCTTCTGTTGTACCAGAAAGCAAAGATAAGCTTACATTCTGTGTCTATTGTGAGAGAATATCCTGCGACTCAGATGGTTGGACCTTAGATAATTATGACTTAGAAGGCGGATTGTCCAAATGAAATGTGATTTTGCTTGGATCAGTAGAAGATTTTTTCTTGTTCCTGGTTTTTTACTTTTTCTTGGTTAAAATAGTACCATTTCTGGATTATTTGTAGCCCCCGTATCAACCACTGGTGTATCGTCTAAGGGGACGGATAGTTTGGAATTTATATTTCACAAGAATTTCCGGGATGATCTATGTTGGCCTTTTGGGTTTGGTTTGCAATAAAAAAAATGTTTAAGTCTTGGACCTCAGTTCTTCGTCTTTGCAGAATCACATCCCGTTTGATTGAATTGAATCTCTTCAAGGACCTCATCCGTGATTTCCGGTACTACCATCGTTATGTCAGGCTCAAAATGGTTGGCAATTGCAGGCAAGCTATTGTTAGTGGGGAGTAAACAATTCAGATCTAGGTTGTGTGTGCTAAAATCCCTGGCATTATTAGGTACAACATACAGCTTAGGTTGGAAAAGAGGAAAGAGGGTCATCACAAGGAACAATGGAGCAGTCCTTCGCTTGAAAGAACTGTGAGATATTACACATTTTAGTAGTCTGTCCAGATTTCAGGGTTGGGTAAGACAGTTCTGATGAGTCAGGAATTTGAGAGGGAGACAAAGGGGAAGAGGCAGTCAGAACGGGGTTCTCCAAAGAAGCACATCTCAGTAGAACTGGCGAGGAAGCAGACTTACTCCTAGGATTATACAGGGCAGAGTACAGGCTGGAGCCGTGAAGGTGAAGTAGTGAACGAGCAGCGAGTTAATAAAGGGCAGTGAGAGAAAAACAAGTACTCACAATAGCGCGTCTCAAGCTCAAACCAGCTGGCCACAGAAGACCAAACTTGCTCTGCACACGCCAGTGCAGCGCTGCGGGCTGGAAGTGATTTTATAGCAGAACAAATGTGTTGCAATAGTAAGGGGTCCTCCAGCAACAGTAGCTTCTCCAAACTGTGTTCCTCCACAGCAGACCACGCTTTCTCTGCCACACTTCCTCATGTATGAAGGAATGAATGCTTCTAAACCATCTGTATAGCGCTTCTAAGTGCTATGGTCCTGCACATTATACATACAACATAGGCTCACATAAGTTAATTGATGACTAAATGGTGTCAGAATGTTGTGGTAGAGGTTCAAAATTTAGTTCAATTCTGTAACATGCCCTATCTGAAGCTGTAGCAGGACATTGTGTGCGTCAACTATTGTGGACTCTAGCTTAATCATTAAAATGTTGGTACCTGCTGTAAGGAACTCATGGTGGCCACAGTAAACACAGGCACAAGTGATCACAGTTCAAGGGTATTTATTGAACAATAAATGCATGGTGGAAAAAAACACCTAAGCTCAACCTAAATCTAAAATGGGAGCAAGCGTCGACCATCAAATGAAAAATAAAGCAGTCCTAGTGGTGTCATGTCAAAGTAAAAGGGCTTATGCTAAGAAAAACCTATTGCCAATTCATTACAACTAATTTTAGAAAGAGTGTGGGATAGGGTTTCAATAAAGAAAAGAAGTGTTCCAAATACTAAGTCAGGATGTGATTGCCTGTGGTCTCCCTTCCCCATGTTTTCAGCACGGGACAAGGTGGGACCTTGAAGCACAGCACACACTCTAGCTTTCTCAGCACAAGCCAAAAGTTCAGTTCGAGCTAGCACAATACACGCTCGAGCTATCTCAGCAGGAGCCGACAGTTCCGTTCCAGCTATCAGGCGCTTCTCTTTGCATTAAAAAGTCTCTTGCCTTCGAGGACTGATGTATCTAACAGAAAAACACACCTACAAAAACTTATTTTCCACAGTTCCCGTTCGGTGATTGCTTAACCTGGGTCCCCCTCTTCCGGGCGCCGACCCATCATGTATTATATTCCACAAATTAAATAACAGTTCCTTTTGTAAATGAACTTTGGGTGATAGTTTCACCCCCGGATCTCCCTCGTTCGGGCTCAAACCCCTTTCACCCGTAAGCCTCTCTCCACCGGGTACACTATGGCTTTCAAGACAATCTTCATAAGTATGGCTTT
Source organism: Ambystoma mexicanum (assembly GCF_040938575.1). Lineage (NCBI taxonomy): Eukaryota > Metazoa > Chordata > Amphibia > Caudata > Ambystomatidae > Ambystoma > Ambystoma mexicanum. The sequence continues at coordinate 1,539,762,581 of NC_090932.1, forward strand.
TTAGGGTGATGTCTTTCATCCTTGGATTCCCCTCTCCTGGGTGCAGACCCTTATCAAATCTCAGCCTCCCTCCACCGGTTCACTATGGCTTGCTTTTCACTTTCGCAGGATTCACTCCCCTTTATTTTTCAATGTCTTTCCAAACAGTTCATAGTGGACATCCCTCTACGGGGTTCACATTTGTCAACACACTGCTTCTTGGGACTTTAGACTTTGCCCTTTTTTTGTCAGCATCCCTCTTCCGGGTTCACTCTTGCCTACTTCACATTCACAGTTCACTCATCCAACTCACTGTTCATAGGGCTCACTTCATCAAGCGGGATTTGTTTCCCTTTCTTTCACAATTATTTCCCGGTCAAAGACTTTCGATTGTACAGGGATTTTGCTTGACCTCCTATATGACCACTTTGACCTATCTTGGTGGCTTTCTTACAGCCTTCTGGTATTTGTAGTCGTATTCAAAATGGGATCAACCAGCGTTGAGTCAGCCCCCATGTGGTACCGGTTCCCTCTGCAGCTGGTCTTTCATTAACACTTATACAGTTCATTGAACTCTTCTTCTTTGCGACTTTCATTCACCACAGCCCGGTTATTATCGGTTCTCCCTTCGAGTCGCTGGTTGTGATGAACCGTTTCAGCCTTACTCTTAACTGGAGTCAAGGCCAGTACCACGGATGGAGGAGTCTCTGTCACTCTGGATTATCAGTGTCGATATGTTCTGTATACCGTTGACATCTGCTGCAGGACACTGTAGCTATTGTCCTCAGTCTTGCGATTCCTTCTGCGGAGGTTTCGCCAAAATGGTCAAGATTGTGTCTTTCCTCGTCGGTCTCTCGATCTTTGCTGCCTTTCTCCTCCTCTTGAACGGGCGGGCATGGATAGCTGTCTTGTTGTGTGGTCTGCCTTGCTCGTGCTCTCTTGCGCCACCTTTTATCCCTGTGGGAAGCAAAGGGTTGTCCGGTGTGTGTGGTTCTGGTCAATTGCCTGACCCTTTGTTTGGGACAGGTCAGGTAAACAGTTTTATTGTCAGTTCGTCATTTGTCATGATAGGAGAAAGTAGAGAAGGGGGTTGTGAGAGTTTCCAGATATCTCACGGGACAGGAGGGGGAAACAGTGTTGTACAAAATTATAACCTTCGAATGAGAGGGTTTGGTAAATTCAGAAGGGTAATATTTGTAAGGGGTGTGGAACAAATGGAAATGACCAGGATTACTGTCGGAAAATAAACTGGGGGGATTGTGGGAACGGTACTCTTTGGATCACATAGATTGGGAGGGTGACAAACCATAATCAGAGACACGTGAAGATGAATGACTGGGCGTGTTTGGATAGTTAACAGAAAACAAACAAGGGATTCTGTGAGTTGTGGTTTTTAAGTGTTACAGGGTTTGGGCTCTTAGGGGGTTTGCCAGATAAGGAGCGGTCCTTGGATTGGGGTAAGGGAAAGTCAGTGGGTGGAAGAAAGGTAGACGTGGAAAAACCCATAAAGGTCTCAGAGATTCTGTTTTCCCCACTTTCGTCCCTGGGGAAAAACCACATCTCACCTTGGATATTCTCCCAAACATAACCCTGAGCTCCCCTACCCAGGTGCTCCTCCCTTGCTCATCCACTCCCAGGGTTGGGAACCGAGAGCGCCATGCCCGTCCATGGTGACCTGAATAAGGGATTCTCAAGGTCTATCAGGGAGAAAATCCTCAGGTTTCTCACGCTGCTCGGAGGTAGATTTCAGCTAACTACCACATTCTCCTGATATCACATCTCATTTAAATGTCTATAAATAACACATCTGTATCTGTTGCAATGGCTTTAATACCACACCGATTGCAGAATTGCTCCAATACCACTTATCACGTGAATTCAATTTTGCATGTTTTAGAGAATGCAATGTGTTGCTAGTGTACAATGTGTCCGAGCTTACATGTCTTTTATGGTCAGCTGGGCTGCACACCAGAGGAACGAACTCCACCATTGTGTTCGGAGGAAACCGGTGTGTTGCAATCTGGAATTTGGGTCCTGGGCCCATCGCTTACACACTGCTGCAAGTCCGGCATGGACCACTCTACCTGTGTCTGTATTCTCTGTGGTCTCATTTGTCTGTGTGGGTTTGTGTATGCTCTCCATTTGGAAAGTCCCCTCCAAATGCTAATGTATTGGTTATATTTCATTTCTCTGTAAGGCACTGGAGATATTTGGTGATGCCTTACGTTTTGGCCTCTTGCCCACATTCTCTGTCCTAAAGATAACAATCCAAATTTTGTATATTAGCGAATACTTTTGTTTTGCAAATGCGCCTTCTTTGGTTTTAAGTCTTTAACAAGGTTTTATTATAAACACGCTCCTTTCTAAAATTAACAATCTCTAATTTACTTTAATGTTGAGGCTTTTTCTGCATGTATACCATCTTGCTTAGTCACAAGGTTGAATAATGTGTGCTTTCTCCAAGGCCAACGAGGAAACATCCCTTAACAGTTACTAAGTGTGCATTGGAGCCCTTCCGATCTAATACTATTGTTAACATTTCTTTAACTTTTGTTCTCCTTTGGAAAATGACATTTAAAAAATGTTAATGACACGAAGAGAAATCTAGGGTGTAAGTTACAGGCCTCCAGCTCCAAGCCAGATTCATGAATATGTGAACGAATGCTTCTGTGAAGTGTACATTGCTTCTGTATACTATGACATATGACAAATGTTCCCAATGTGAGTGTAACATGTACAGTTGTCAGTGTATATTTTCATATTAGGCTTGAATAAGGCTCTTGGTGATACAATGGCATCAGGATGTTGCGCCAGAGGTTCATAACGTACATCAATTCTATTACCCATTTTTGCTAGCTTTTCTGGGCCACAAAGTTCCCTCCAGCTCTTGGGGCAGTTGTCAGGACTCTGTCTTATCATTGTCCGAACAATCTAAGTAGAACAGCTCCCCTCTAGAAAATGTATCTTATTGTCCTTCAAAGTCGGTCTATGCGGTGCTCCAAGATCTTGTCGGGGACACTTAACGAAACCTTCAGAGGATACACTTAAGACTGCACAGGATTCTTGAAGTGGTCAATATTTTCGTTGAAGGGACAACAGAACTACACGCTGTGTTCCAGTCAATGGGGGAACCTGTGAGGAAGTCCGAGCCGGGTTCAGCACTTACTAGGATGTTAACAGAGTTTGCAACTAACAGTTGCTACGATCACCGACAAGGACGTTGGCATGGGCAGCCCTGGGTGCATCTATTACAGGGTTTTCGGTGACAAAATCTTCAGATGGAAATTGCTACTATAATGCAGATGTGGCACTTAGAATACTGTTATTGAAGGCCACGTCCTGGGCAGCACATTAGTTGATGTGTTTTTTATCTGTTTACTGTCTTGATCAATGAACAATGGATGGGTACCAGCGTCATCAATGGTATTCCCATTGTTTAACATGACTGTATGGGGAGATTACCTGCTCTGCTCTAGATGGCACCCAGGTCAGCTGTGAACCTTTCACCCCTTTATCACCATGACTCCCAGATCTCGCCTCTTTTCTGTGAACCCTGCTTATTTTCTTGAAGAAAACTGAGGCGGTACTTTTTTTAAACTCAGTTTTCAATGCAGTAAATAACCCTTCTTTGATCTTCTGTACCTGTCACAGAGGATTTTGGAATGGAAACCTTTGCAAATGAAATAGTCCTCCCCAAGTGGTATGGGTGTAGGCAATAAATGTAGTCCTCCTGTTTGTCCTCTGCAAAGACCGCAAGAGGCACAGGCCTTGAAAAGGTCTTCCCTTGGAGGAATCTAGATCTTTCTTACCCATAGTGCCAAACGGAAACGGGGCGTAAACTATATAGACAGGGAGCCTCACTGGGTACAAGGACAAACTATGCTGATGGGTACCCTTCTCTCTGGAGGCACTTATGACAGAAGCACAATTTCTGAGAGAAAAATAAACCTACAATGAAAATCTTATCTGTGACAAGTCCAATTCCAAAGAAATATTTGCAAAAAGTACAGAAATGTCGATAATGAACATTGAGTGTTAGGCAGGGTGAAGTCCAAGGACAACTTCAGCACGATATGCGGATAGAATCGGAAGATTTGGGAGTGAAGACTCTGGTCCTTTCTTCTCATCAGATACAATGCACAAGGCGTCAATTCGCGTGGGAAAAGATTCACAAAGTGCCGCAGTATTTTTCACTGCTGTTTAAAAGTATAACCGGGACTCGAAGCCTGGCGATAGGAAATATTCAAAGCATGTGAATCTACGAAGATTCAATGTTGATGAATTAAAGTGACAGTCCCTTGGTTGTCCTGATGGCTCTGTACAACATTTCCATATTGATTTTAAGTAATAATTCCCCAAGACAAGAGAATTCTTGTGATGCTCAAGTTGCAACAGCTTGGTGCTATGACCCTCATATATTATCTGCAGTCGTATCCGGATCAGACACATACCAAACTTACCCGATTCTGCTACTGCCACCAGGTGAGTTCAGGAGAGCCTATTTTCATAACATACTAGTTACAATTGTGTTGTCATTACATCCCATGCCGGTTTTCTTTTTTTTTTTAATGAGCAAAAGCTGGTCCCAATCGAAATTTCACGAGCTTGGAGCACAAACACATTTCCCTCATTGAAAAAACACAAAATGGTGTCCACCACGGAAAATGAAGGAAGCTCCGTCACAAAAGAAGGCGCTTCTATTCTATTTGGATCACGGCAGAGGAGTCCTGCTGATGAGCTGTTATGGGGTAAAAGATTCTGGGAGAGGTGCAGCTGATGCTCGGGTACAAAAATCACAGGTGGTGTAGCACTGCCCTCGGATTGCTCATAGCTGTGGCACAATACCAGAGATTATTACCCACGTTCTCAGGAATCACAGTGGATTTTCGCACCTCCCAGGTGCCAATTATTATAAACAGCATTATTTGCTTTGATGATAAAATGGTAAATGTCTTTACACATCAAACCAAATGTGTTATTAATGTTCATGATGGGTTAAAGCAGATTTTTTAATCAGGTCTCTCCAGGGTTTGTTGGTTGCTTCAAATATTTCAAATCCCACTTCTTGGAGTAGATAACGTATGGAAGGAGGAGAAGTACACTTATCTTTCTCACTGCTCCATTTCGCCATGCGGTGGGGATTGTATACTGGGGTTCCAATTTCAAATAGCTTTAAATATTTTGCCCCAACACTATTGTGCTCAGAGGCCTTGACCCCACCTTTTTTTTTTTAAAAGTTGTATTTATTGATTTCGAATACAAACATAAAACTTGAATTAAAACTATACCCCCCACAACTTCCCGCCCCAAACCCCCCACGGAAGATCTTCTTGATGTCCTTCAGTATGGGAAAGTCTTATGCACTGAAAATGTCTGTTATTTTGATTTTATGGGGGCACCATTGTTCCATATAGTCTGACTGCAAGTAGTCTTGGACCGTGACCCAATTCCTTTGTGAAGGATCTGGTTGAGCCCTGAATTGTGTGCGTTAGTTTTTCCATTGTCATTTGTGAACAGACCTTCTGGAGCCATGTGTAGACTAGTGGAGGGTCTTGCTCTTTCCAATTTTGGGCTATTGCTGCCCATGCCGCTATAACCAATCCCATTAAGCTCCTCCAGTGTGACTGCGTGTATTTCCTGGCTACCTTATCTTTCATTCCGCAAAGCCACAGCTTCTCCCCCAACTGGTCCGCATCTGGAAAAAAAATACCCATCTCAAGTCTTTACCTCTGACCAGAAACCCTTGATCCCCGAGCAGTCCCAGCAAATGTGTTTCCACGTACCCAATTCTGTGCAGCCTCTCCAACATAAGTTAGATGTTTGAGAGTACATTATATGTAATCTCTCTGGCGTGTAGTGCCACTGAGTCACTACCTTTACCCACTACTCCCTCCTTTGAGCTGATCGGGCCATTTTTGGGATGCTATTCCACAAGTCCACCCATTGACCCCACTTTTTGATAAATGTAATCTAAAAACAAAACAATCAACACAATATTTTATATAAGTGTCAACCAACAGCATCACATCAAGATGATAACCTTCACTCACGTGGCATACAATGCTCTGGGCTATCAAAGTTTACAATTGGAGCGCAGAGTCTGACACCGGCGAGCAATGCTGGCAATAATCAGTCAGAGAACATATACATTTTTGAAATAATTTATTAAAGAATTCAAAACTGAAATCTTGAAAAAAAGAAGTTACAGGTCTGTAGAGACAAACATTGCATTGTAATAACTTACTGGCTTAAAAACAGATATTGTTTAAAAACAACACAGTCCCTCCCCCACCCCATTAAAACTGCAGCCAGTGTGCAGGTGGCAGCCTGAAGGAAGACAACCAGCAACCTGGGAACAGGCCCCCAGTGGGGGCCTGGGTGAGGCGAATTTGGTCTTCCAACCCAGCATGGAAGTATAAAAAAATACAATACAATTCAGTGTTTGTAATAGGAAAATATTTTTTTAAAAACACAGACTCATGCCTCAGTAAAAAGGATTATTGCTTTGCAATTCTGTAACTCCATCCCAGAATTAAATCTCCATAAGCGTTCTCGTGGTCACATTTGCCACTGTAGCGGCCAGTGCGCTGGTTACATGGTAACATACAAACTCAAAGCTTCAAGGGCTTCCTTTTGGGATTCACTTATTATTCTCCAGTCAGGGACAGCTGCTTGGATGTAGAACAGTACCATGGGTTTTCCCTGTGAAAGACTAAACAGCCGTGTCTATACAGTTGCTCAAAGCCTCGAATTGCTCTTTGGTTCACTCAAAAAAGCAATTCTAGACCACTTATATCCCAGTCACAAGTACATCAGGACAGGAGTCCCATTGGAAAAATCCCAGGTGGCACAGGAAGCAGGGCCTCAGTGGCAAGTGCAACCAACAGAGGGAATGAATGGGGCAGAATCGATGAATCACACAAACAGGGAACATGGCCCTTTCCTTTCTCCCTCTGGTCCACACAAACACACAAAACTACAACCATGCACACACACACACACGCGCACGCACGCACATGATCTACAGTGACAGGACTGGAATGGGGTGTGGATGAATTGGCTTGATTGCAAAGCCCATCAACGAGCCAACTCAAGTAAACTTGAGATCAGCTTGGAAGTTGTGATGACCAAATGCCAAACATTCTTAAAATGAGCTAACCGCACGCCCTAGCTTTCCCAACAATTGACCACTGACACTATCAGCATGGTGCATCACACACTAGTGAATTCTTAAAGAGCACAAACTGAATAATTAAGAGGATCTGCCAATAAAGACCTTTGGGGGAAATATATATATATATTCTTTTTTTTTTTTTTTTACAGTCGGAGGTTTCTCCTTCTAGAGTTTGTGATCCAACAGCAGGTCTGCGTAGGTGAATAATCCACTCTGAGGGAGTATATCTAATCACAGTGCAGATTACAACTGTAGTAAGGGCAAGTCTCCCCTCATTGCACTACAGATAAAATCTGAATTTAACATTCATGGAGTATCTACGGAGCTATGGATAGCAAATATCACATTGAAGGTGTGTGGAGAAGATGCAGGACTGCTCCGTTGAAACCTATGCCACAATGCTTAATAATTGCACCAGCTCTAACGCGACCAACCATCACGCAAGTCCATCCTTCATTTTGGCTAGGGTGGCTAACTTAAGTCATTTTGAAAGATATTTTAGAACAAGATCCAATGCAATGCACAAAATGAGATGAAGAACAAATTATACACAGTGAAGTCAACTAGTAATGAGAGTGTCCCTCTAAATGCGCGACAGATGGACACCCTAATTGCGTCAGAGGTTATAATGTGTATAAAACACCACCAGGCCCACCAAGAGCCAGAGTAGCATTGTTCCAGCAAAGAAAGGTATAAAGTTATACTGGCCAAAGCCCTTCTGGGAGCATCATAACTTCAACAAGCCAGAGCCTTCCTGTGAGTGTAGAAGACAAGAAAAGAAAAACACAAACTAGTACTACAAGCCCCTGGAGCTTGAGAAGAGCCCTGTATACACACATGTAAAAGCCATCATGTAGCAGGAAGATTGCCAAATCAAAATGAAAATGGACCTTCACAGGGAATCCTTCATAAAACCGCAAGCACTTCTTAATAGAAGAAGGCAATCAAATTGCTTTGCTCGATTTAACAAGCCTGATAATTATACATTTGATTACAATTTGTCAAACGATTTGCTATGTTTTACAATATTAATATTCTTTTCCTTTCTTAAATAATTGCAAACTACATGATTTCTTAATGTTTACAGGCAGAACACATCTGACGTGATTTCCAAGTTGCACACCCATTTGCAGTGATTTGTATAAGCCACCTTCCCAAGATGGACACCATATTAACATGCATTTGGGGGCGTAAAAGTGTATGACATTCTAGTCTTTCTTCTAGCTCTATTGCTACAGACATCTTTTCAGGGCATAGCCTGTCTCAAGGTATCACAGGTATCTTTAAAGGCTGCAGCCTGTCTGGGAATATCACAGACATTTTTCAAGCCGCAGCCTGTCTGGAATGATCAGACATCTTGGCAGGCCAAACCCTGCCAGGAAGTGTCACAGACATCTCTTTGCAGCCAGCAGTAACAGTTCAGAATTCAATATTTACATAATATACAAAGAAAAAAACAATTAAAAAAAATATTTGCAACCCAATATTGTTTTTCATATAGCAAAATATACATTTTTTGTTCTGTGGGTCTGTCCATTCCTTCTGTCCCTTGACGTTTCACAGATTGAAAATGTGACATTTGCACGCGGCAGCCTGAGGAAATGTCCACATGAATTTTTTGCAGCCTTGCAAATTCCTTGCATCCCCTGGGTCAGTGATGCCAAGGGGAAAACATGGTCCAAACAATTAAAAACAATTTTTAAAGTCAAATAAAAACGTTTCTTAGTGAACTACCTAAACCACAAACACAAAATGAATCCCCATATGTTTCTACTGTACTCTGCAGAGAGCACTACACAATATGGGTGTAACAAAAAGGTGTAAAAAAAAATAACTACCTGCTATTAAAATAAATACACCAAGGTTTCTGAAGTGTAAACTTCTGTGGTTAGTAAAAGCGAGATGATGTCCTTCATGGCAGGGTGGGAATTGGGAAAGAAGGAAGGTAAGGACAGCTGAGATGACAAATCCCAATGGGAAGAAATAACAGGTTCGGAATGAGGCAAATTGCTCAGTTCAGGAAAAAGTTGAGAAGGAACAGTGAAACGAGAGATCGAGCTTAAATCTCCTGTGGGGAAAGGGGTAAGGAGTAAGGGGTTAAGGACAGGTCAGGAGTGAGCTGCTCTCCTGACAAAGAGGAGTCCAGCAGGAGCCTGGCAGCCAGCAGTGTATTTAGAAAATCAAAGGCTGAGCGGGTTTCCGGGCTTCTCCTGCGGCATGTCCTCCGTCACTGGGACTCTAGATTGGGGAAGAGGGGACAACAAAACATAAGGTAAATCTTTACAGTTGCTACAAGGTCACTTGCAACTCTCACCAACCTACACAAATGGAATGGAGCACTCATCTCTCTTCAGACACTTTTAGAAAATCTCATTTCAGCTTCAGTTACGCCAGCCCTCTTCGTACAGCTTTCCACCAAGATAAGCCCTTCAATGGATACACAACATGTTCTATTCAGTCGTCCAACGCTCTTCATCTCTCCAATTGTCCTTGCAGACAGTCTCAAACAGCCACACTCCCTCTGGCCTCCAATACGCCTCGCTATCCTCCATCAACTGCAGTAGGATCCCCTATAGTCCACCGACTCCATATCTCTGATTAACCACAGCTCAGCCAACTCAACTAGTTCAAAGAAGTTAGTCTTTCTTGTCTATGAAAGATGCATTATCTCTCCTTGATAAATGTCTGATCAGTCAATAGAAAAGTAAAACATTTTATAATTTTCACTGAAAATAACATTCCTCGCTGTTTCCGTATTGACAGGAATGGTGAACTCTGGCCTATCCCTGGTTTACCGTGCATGCTACCCCTCCCTTCATTATTACCATGGAAACTACAATCATTCAAATCTTCCACTGAATAACCAACCACAAGATGAATTCTCGGAGTCACTCAACTGCTAATAACCACTTATCTGAGGACACTGCTATGTATATATTTTTGATTGTTGTAATACCCTGTGTATACTCTGTAACTATTACCATGATGTAACCCTTGTTGGAGATGTACATAATCATGAGCTGTTGCTAATGCCTGTATACTTGTAACTGCGTCCACATACCCCTGGGTTGGGAGCGCCATATAAATGAATAAACAAACAGTCAAACTTTGAAAAAACTCTTTTCCTCCTGACTCCATCATCTCCCAATTCTTCATCCAACCATATATGCACGGTTCCATGTCATTTCGCCGACAGGCATTTTTACGTGGACACTATTCTGAAAAAAGTCATCTTTTTTCTGGGGGTGGGTGGGGGTTCTCCCTTAACTTCCACCCACCGGCCACCAATTTTTTACTATTCCGGACGGACCCCTGTGAACCCTTTATCTGCCCTCTCCGACCCTCCCAAAATTTCAAGGATTTTTTCGAAAGTGTCCAGGTAAAAAAGGCAGTCGTAAAAATGCCTGTCGGTGAAACGACGGCATACCATATGCACGATTCATGATACCTCCTACCCGCTGTTAAGTCTCCAATTGCCCAGCATTCATACTTTAAAATACTTCCTGCTCTCCAGCAACTGCCCAACCTCCCTGAAGTCCTTGATTAACGCTCTATCATACCCCCTGTCCTCCATGAACTCTGCAACCTACCTGCAATTCAATATTAACTCTCTAATCTCCATTCAGCCACAGAGAAGGCCCCACCATCCCTTGGCACCCTGCATTAACTTTCCACCCAGCAGGTCTGCTCTCTTCAGTCAGGACTGCTCTACAGGAGGGGCGCTTGGTAGTACCTTCATCACAAGTTTCAAATATACATTTCGTGGGCCCTCATAAAACTTTGTGGGGGTGACGTGTGGGTGCGTATATCCTTACCTTCTGCTTCCAGAACTCCAGCTTCAGTGATAACCGTTAGTGAAAGCCGTTGCAATAAGTGGAGCCTAAAAAGAGAAAATTAGAGAGCATTGTCCAGTAGCTGTTTATAGGGAACTGACTAGCAGAAACAATGTTCAACAGACTTGTGTGTTAGATTGTGGGCTTTTTTGTTATCTAATCCTACTGATCATGAAAGAACACCGGTAAGGACGAAATAAATGGGAGCACATTGGGGGTGGGTGGGTGCAGGAGGAACGGCTGGTGGCGCTTTGTTCAGTCATGCCCCCAATTGCACTACCGGGCAGCATAGTGCCCTAGAAATATATCAATTGCGTGGTCACCCAACAGGGATGTAAGGACAAAAGGCAATACAGATCGATTTATTTCTGGTACAACTAGTTTTACTGTGGAACAAATTGAAGATGTGGTATGTGTATCTTGAGTGAATGGCTTAAAGCCACTTCGGGAAACATTTAAAAAGCATGCCATTAGGCAGTAATGTGACTAATGTGCCTTGCCTTATTCTGGGCTCTTATAGTGCGGTAACCCAGGGGGTTGGGGACCTACCCAAGCTAGTGGATGATGGTCCGGGTGTGGTATGGGAGGCTCCCTGGTCTCCCTCACTTAGCCCCATCAGTGGGCAGTAGACAGTCACTGCTGGCCTTAAATGCTACTGGTTCTGTAAAAAACCCTGGAGCCTTGTGCAGGGCAGGGTACCCGCTCCCCAACCCAGACTAGGCAAGATACAGGGCATGCCTTCCCCCATATTGCACCTTCACCCGGTTAGGTAAGATTTCCATTTTAATCCCAAATCTCACTTGTGAGACCTCCAGAACATTTCATTGGATTTGTGGATTATTTTGTGAGACCAGCCACCGCCACCAATGTGGAGTGCTGGGGGAATATGGTGTATCCCCTTTCTTTCTACTACTGTTACAGTGACAAGTTTAACTTAAATGGCTGGTGGCAGTGAACCTTTTTACCAATTCAGTGAAACTTACTCGCAGACTGTTTTCACAGCTGCAGTAAGGCAGCTATGGGTGTCCATTTTTCCATAATGGCACCTTTCTTTTTAACCATTTTTCCGGTCTCTTGTCCTTCTTTGGTCCTTCCCTAACACTCCAGGACAGGAAAGTCCTTTGTGTATGTTGTTTCTTCGGCAGGAGACCCTGGGCAAGCCTGCCCAGGATCCAGAGTGTCTGGGAGGACAGGAAATGGGGGTAGAGTCTGAAACTCAGCAGCCCTTTGCCTTCTGGGATGCCTACCTGAAGCCAGTTCCAGCTGGGAGGATGGCTGTCCTGGAAGGACAGTCACCCACCCCCCCGCCTACGTTTCAATGGTGCGAGCCTGCGTGATTGGCTGGGTTACCTTACAAAGTTCTGATCTCGGGAGCTGAAGATGTAGTCGACCTCAGGATCCAAAACCGAAGAGGAAGATGAAGGAAAGCCGGTTGAGAAGATTTCCAGCGACCGGAGAACCTGCTGTGTAACCGGAGACTGTTGTTACCCTTCCTTCCAAGTGACACGGGTCCCGAAGACGACGAACCAGAGCCTGGTGATATCCACTAGGCTCAAGAAGACCTGCATTTTGAACCATCCCATGGTGTGCTGCGACCTTGCTGGGCTGCAATACTCCAATACCCTGGCACCTCAAGCCATTGTGCAGTGCATGGTATCCGAAATTCCGAATCTCGCTGCAACTTTGGGGGCATCCTGCTGGACCTCTGAAGTTTTGATTGGAGTCCTTAATGTCCCCTCACCAGAGTGTTGGACCAGATTAGAGATCAAAATCCGACCACGATATTCAGTCTTCTTTGTGCTCCTAAAAAAGGGTGCCATAACCACAGAGCTGCAATCAGCCTTGAAGAAACTCTTGATCCCTAATGCAAAATCCAGTGACCACAAAAAGGAACTCAACGCGGTCGTTGAGTTCCTTGTTGTGGTCACTGGATTTTGCATTAGGGATCAAGAGTTTCTTCAAGGCTTTTGGCTGCAGAGCCTAAAGACTTTCAGCTGCAAACTCTTCTTCTGTGCTGAGGTAATGTGTTGGCTGGGGTATTAAGCCTTGTGAGATTCCTGTGAAGCTTTGGGGGTGATTCATGTGATTGGGAGTTCCCTCATCCGGTTCACCCAGGCCCACTGCTGGAATCATCCTAGGTTGTCTTCTCTGAAGCCCCTGGACCCTAACTAACTCTAAATTGAACTACTTACTTGTTTTGAAGAGACTTCTTCATGAAAACTGACTTTTCCTGCAACTGAACCCTATCTCACCCTGCCTACAGCTGGCACCTAGACCATTAGGGCCCCTCTTCTGCCTCAAAGAACTCATGTAATAAGACTATGGAAGGGCTGGATAAGAAAAGTATTATGTCTTGAAAAGCATAAGAAGTGTTAAAAAAATGACTTGTTTAAGAGTTGGTGTGGCAACTACCCCTTTGAAATATGAGCGGTTATTAACGTTTTAACTTACCTTTGAATGTGTCCTGCCATTCTGAAAAGAATGTATAAGGTTATTTTATTCACCTGTGAATTGGTTCCCCACTTCCCAAAAGTAATGCTGTTGGCTTCACTTTAATTTTCTTTTTTCAGGAAAAGAGTGAATAAGTTCACCAACTGGGTTTTGCTTCCCCTGACTTGCTGTATAGCCTGTCTAGAAAAAGTCTGCCTTGAGTTTTGCCTAGCCTGTCTAGAATAAGTCTGCCTTGGGTTTTGCCTAGCCTGTCTAGAATAAGTCTGCCTTGGGTTTTGCCTACCTTGAATAACTGGGTGCCAATCTAAATAAGTGTACTGTGGGTTTTATTTGCCTTGGTCTGCATGGGCCAATCCTAAAATAATGTAAGCAGCTATTGCTTACCTTATTCTGTGCTTAACTGAACTGAAAGGTAACTAATAGTTTATTACAACCTTAGGTCTTACTCACCTGGTATAACTGAAGGCTATTCTAAATGTAGTTCTAGGTTCATACTGTTCCATGAATTTGAGAAAAGTATACTTGAAGGTTGGTATACTATGGCATTGCTATGAGTGTCACAGTGTAACTGACTAGGTCTACTACCCTTTAATTACTAAAAAAAAGTAATCTAAAAGTAACTTGTGGTTTTACCGCCCCTGAATAGGTGTGTTCTATTCTAAATGTGACTTACCTAAAATTACTGTTAGTTCTTCTGAATAAGGTCTATGATTTGGCCTGTGTACCTTAAGCATTGTGTTGTGTTGTTATACTGTAAACGTACTTACCCCCAAGATTTCTCTTAGTCTATTTGTATTTATAGCAAACCTGTTGATTTTGTATAATACTTCTGGGTGTAAATGTTTCTTTTGAACCATTTGTATGCTGCAGGTTCTTTGCACTTACCTACAGCTCTCTCTCCCTCCTAAGATAAGCCTGGCTTCTCAGTCCAGGCTACCAACATTCTCAGGTGGCAGAGCCTTATACTGAGTGTGGAGCCCCAACCCCCCCAAAATACGCAAACAAATCCTGCTCCTCCACTGCAGTCGGCAGATGTTGCTATGCATGCGCAGCCTTGCACAAACAAGGAATCCAAAGTGGTGGGCCAGCTTTTTAATGCTGTGGTCCAACCGCCTCTTGAAGCACATGCTGAGACATGCCACACCTGATTGGGGAAGCAATTTTACAGTAACTAATCACATGGGTGCAACAATAAGGTAGCAGGAATGCACACATTCCGCTACCTTATTGTTGCACCCGCTTCAGTCCGGCTTCAGAAAGGGGCCGCTAGAGTCATAGGAATGGGACGTCATAGGAAGATAGGTTTGTCCTCTGAGAAGTATGTGGCAGAAGGGAATAGTTTCTTACCTGTAACTCCATTTCTCCAGCATTGGTATCTTTCATGGATTCACATGCTTAGAATATTCCCCGTCGTCAGACTGGGACCCCTCGGTACACATATAAAGCCTTTTCCTATAGGAAAACTTCCAACACTTTTGTGCCCTATCTACGTCCTTTTAGGACCCGCCTACGCATGCTCCGCAGGCCGTCCCAGTATAAGAGGCCTGCCCCCGCGGCTCCCCTTCAGATTTTGGCCCCTCCAAAGTAGGAAGGGTTAAACTTATCAAGCAAATACATTGCATTCCGGGGAGGCTGGCGGGCGAATGTGAATCCATGAAAGATACCAATGCTGGAGAAATGGAGTTACAGGTAAGAAACTATTCCCTTCTCCAGCACTGGATCTTTCATGGATTCACATGCTTAGAATAGATTGTATAGCAGTAACACCTGAAAGCGGCGGTGAGAATGTAATGTAATATACCCTCACCATAATACACAATGCATATGTACACCAGGAACAAGTTTACTCATATAACCGTACCCTCATAAAACATACTGTCATCAAAGGGTAGAAAAACAAAACTCTCCACAGTGTGGAGCTTACCTTACTGAAACAGATGGCGTAGGACTGCTCTTCCCATCTGTACCTTGTCCGCATGCTGCCTGGCAAGGCAGTAGTGGCGGGTAAACGTGTGGGGCACTGACCATGCCGCAGCCTGGCATATGTCCGTTAGCGGAATTCCTGCCCATAATGCTGCCGAGGAGGACGTTGATCTGGTAGAATGGGCTCTAGGATGCCCTTGCAGCGGCCTTACGGCCTTGGAGTGGCAAAACGCAATCGTCGATGAGACCCATCGAGTCAATCCTTGCTTAGAGATTGCTTTTCCCCTCGTCGACGGACCATATGCGATGAACAGTTGTCGAGTAGACCTGAGTTCCTGTGTACGATGTAGATAAAATTTCAGGGCCCTCTTAACGTCCAAGGTATGAAGAGCTTTTTCTGCTGCCGATGATGGGGTCGCGAAGAAAGTAGGGAGAACAATGGACGAGTGTTTGTGATACACTGTCGGAACTTTTGGGACAAACGTAGGATTAGTTGCCAGGACCACCTTGTCTTTAAAGAATCTTAAGTATGGCGGGTCTACGACCAACGCTTGCAGTTCCGAGATTCTCCTAGCTGATGTGATAGCAATTAAGAATGCCAACTTCCACGAGATGAATTTCATGTCCGCCGTGGCCATAGGCTCAAAGGGTGGTTTCATTAAGCCTGCCAACACTATGTTGAGACTCCAAGTTGGTGGGAAACGTTTTACCGGGGGAAAAGTTCGGAATAAACCCCTCATGAAGTGTTTCACAAGCCTGTCGCTGAATAGAGGAGACGACTGTCTCTTCCTCGTGAACCACGAGATGACCGCCAGGTGCACCTTTATCGATGTGAAAGATAAACCCCTCTCCGCCAAGAAAAGCAGGTAAGGTAGAACTTGTTCCGGCGTCACCTTCAATGGTTGTAGGCCTTATTGTCCTTGACACCATTCACAGAACCTCCGCCACTTATAGGTGTAAGATTTGTTGGTAGAAGGGGCTCGAGCTGCCTGCAGAATTTTTTGACAATCCTCCGAAACGTCTAAAGCACCGAACTCCGAAAAGTCAGGAGCCAGGCTGCAAGGTTGAGACTGTCCGGGTCGTGGTGCCACACCGTGCCTTTCTCCCGGGACAGTAGGTTCGGGACTCTCGGAAACGCTATTGGATGTTCCAGCGACAGGTGAAGGAGGTCGGAAAACCACGGTTGCCACGGCCAGTACGGTGCCACTAGAATTACCCGGCAACTGTATCTGCGTATCCACTGTACTGTCCTCCGTATGAGGGGAAACGGAGGAAAAGCATAAAGGAACATGTCCGTCCATGGGAAGGAGAATGCCTCCCCCATGGAACCCTCCTGAGGCCATCTGCTTGCGAATTGCTCGCATTTCTTGTTTTCCTTGGTTGCGAAAGCGTCCAGAGGGGGGTGATCCCATTTCTCGAATACTTTCATCAGCTGAACCGTGTCTATCTCCCATTCGTGTATCTGGGCCATCCTTTTGCTGAGGGAATCTGCTTGTGAATTCCTCACTCCCGGGAGATGGTGAGCCACGATGGAAATCTCGTGCTTTAATGCCCAATGCCATGTTTTTTGGGCCTCTATGGAAAGAGTTCTTAATCGCGTCCCTCCTTGTTTTCTCAAATAAAATATGGCCGTCGTATTGTCCGTCAGCACTCGTACTCGCGATCCCTTGATGTGTGGTAGGAATGCCTTCAAGGCCCATCGTACTGCTCTGCGCTCTAACACGTTTATGTGTAGGAGTGACTCCGTTTGAGACCAACGACCTTGCGTTTGAAGAGTACCCATGTGGGCTCCCCATCCGGTTAGGGACGCATCCGTGACTATGGTTCGCTGAAACTCCGGTTCCTGTAGGGGTACACCGTTGTTCAGATTGTGGAAACTCTGCCACCACTGAAGGGTCCGAAGCAGCTTGTCGTCGTCGATGGTCATCTTGTCTGACCACGATCCTTGGGCCTGTGTCCATCGGTCCGCGAGGAATTCCTGGACTGGCCGCATGAATAGGCGACAGTTTGCCACCAGACGGATGCCATGTCTCCTAGGACCGAAACGTATTTCCTCACTGAGAGCCTGGTGGTTTGTCGTAGTAGGTTCTGTCGAGAGAAGGCTTCACTAGCCCCGTCTGGGTCTCGAACTGTGCCCCCAGGAACACCAACGTTCTCGATGGCCGCAGAGAGGATTTTTCGAAGTTTATGGCAAATCTCAGCTGTTGTAGAAGCTGCATGATGGCTTGCAAACTTGTGTTGGTCGACGCTGGGGAGGATCCCCTTACCAGCCACTCGTCGAGGTATGGGTATACGTGGTGGCCTTGCTTCCTTAGCCAGGCCGCTACTGGGGCCAGGCATTTCGTGAACGTTCTGGGGGAGGTCTTGAGCCCAAAGGGAAGAACCGTGAACTGGTAGTGAGTCCGCCCTATTACGAATCTCAGGAATTTCCTGTGTTTCCGACACATTGGAATATGGAAGTACGCGTCCTGTAAATCCAGGGACGCTAGAAAATCCCCTTCTTGAACGGCGCGGATCACTTCTTGCAGCGTGAGCATTTTGAATTTCAGGCTCTTTAAAGACTTGTTGAGATCGCGTAAGTCTAAAATGGGACGCCATTTGCCGTTCGGCTTTTTTACGACGAAGTATCTTGAGTAGACTCCTTGACCTTTCTGTGATGTTTGAAATACTTCTATCACACCCTTTGCTAACATGAGTGTTACCTCTTGTTGCAGTACCCTCAGATGGGAATGAGCGGTGAACGCAGGTGGAATGTGAGGAGGGCTGTGCTTGAATTGTAGAGAGTGACCGTTCCTTATAGTGTCCAGCACCCATTGATCCGTCGTTATTCGTTCCCATTCGTCGACATATGCTGATACTCTTCCCCCCAGAACGGTGTGTTGTCCGTCATTGCTGATCTTTATTTTGTTTGTCTCTCGACAACGACGGATAGGATGGTCTCTTCCTGGATGTCTAGAAGTTCCGGCGTCGGTTTGCAGTTTGGGAAGCACGCCTGTATCCCTGTGAGGGGTAAGCCGACCTACCAAAGGATCTGTCTCCAGACGCAGAGAATCTGGAATTACCTGAAGCCCCTCTAAAGGGACGAAAAGACTTGTAGCTTCGGCCACTCTGGAGGGCACCCAATGAACGTGCCGTGTCGAGTCCTCTTTCATTCCTTTTAGGGCCTCGTCTACCTTCTACCTTCTCAGAGCGCCAGGGGACCACTTCGGTGGTGATAGTGCGCGGTACAAATGACCTTTAACATTAAAATTAACATTAACATTCTCTCCGAATAGAAGGTCTCCCTCAAAGGACATATCTAATACTTTGTATTGTACCTCTGGTCTGAAGTAGGTACACTTAAGCCATGACTGTCGTCGTAATACGACCCCATTATTGACTTGCTTGAAGCCTGACTCAGCGAGGTCAACCGCAATGTTTATTGCGTGATTGGAGGCTTCCTCACCCTCTCGGACAAGTAAAATCGCTGCCTTCCTATGCTCTTCCGGAAGATGATCCAGCAACGGCGCTAGCCTGTGCCACATTTCTCTGTCGTATCTGGCTACAATAGCCAGAGAGTTTGCGGCCTTTACTGTGGTTGCTCCCACGGATAGCACTTTTTTGCCAAAGGCATCCTGACGTCTTGCTTCGTTTTCAGGCGGAGTCGTGCACTTGTGCTGGGCCTTCGCCTTCCTCGCCGCTGCCGCCGACACCACCGAATCAGGCGTTGGTTGGGAGGATAAACACTTGGGGGTAGACTCTGGAGCCTTAAACTTTTTCTCCAGGCATCCTTTCACTGCCGGCTCCGAAAAGGGGTGATGCATTGTCTGCAACCCCTCCTTCCACACGTGGTCTAGTATTGGTATTGAGAACACAGACCTCCTTCTCTTACCCATGTGGTCGAACAAAAAACAGTCGTTTTTCTGTTCTTCCTGGGACAAACCAAATTCCTTACACACCTTCTCCATCATAGAATGGAATGATGCAATGTCGTCCGGAGGGGACGGGTGAGCTGGGCTTCTTGGGGTTTCTAACTCCACCTCTGACTCCCAGGTTGGATCCCTGGAGGGGGATGATGAGATATCCGACATGGCTCCCCTGTCAGACTCCGAATCTGGCAGCTCACCTTCCTCTTGGGGTGCCAGCGGTGCTGAGATTGGCGTGCGTAAGTGCGTCGGTGGACGGGACGGGCCCGGCTCGTCGACGGGTGACTGTGGCAGGTTTACCTGAGGTAGTCTCTGGTCCTACGACTGTACTAAAGACTGAAGCGTGGACAGAATCTCCAACGACAAAACAGATTGAGGATTGAGAAGCGGGGCAGATACCGGAATACCGGATCCCCTCGTCGACTACTTGTCAACCACTCGTAGCCCGAGGTCTGCCGGGCCAGCTATTCTCCCGCTCTCGTCCTCCCCCGAGGACAGCGACACAGCCTGTTCCAAAAACTTCAGGCCTCCAGGCTTCCTGTAGAACCTCTGTTGACGAGGCCACCGTCGCAGTCGTTGTCGGTGGGACGGTGGATACCACATGCGTCAGTGGCAGGGTGGAGACAGATGACTGGACCGCCGTCGACGACGGTGACTTAGCAGGTGGTTTAGGCGGTCCCGCCTTTTCCACACTTGGCCTGCCTTTACTCGACTCTCGTGATCTATGGTGATCGCCCGAGGAGGATTTCGGCCTTTCCTTGTCATGCTTTTTTGATGAAGATGATGATTTTTTTGACGAGGATTCTCTAGCTGAATGACTCCGAGATGACTCTTTTTCCGTCGGTCGAGATTTCTTCGCCGGTGGTTCCGACGAGGCAGCGCGTGATGTTTTCGCCGATTGTGTGGAGCCTACCTCCGAAGGGGGGTATGCCCCTGCTCCATCATTCAGCCATGCCACCAGCCTTCGATTTCGGTCTTTGAGGGTCTTTTGAGAAAACCCTTTGCATATGTCGCAGTTATCAGCCGAATGATGAGGGTGGAGACAGCATATACAATCCATATGTCCGTCCCCCTCGTAAACTTTTTTCAAGCCGCACGTCGCGCACGGATGGAACAGCGCTTTTCCTGACATGGAGGAAAAATGTCCTCGAACTCCAACTCCAGGTACACAACCTTGTACAAAATAGTAAGACGACGCGAGGAGATCCCACTACTTTGGAGACGGTTGAAATCTGAAGGGGAGCCGCGGGGGCGGGCCTCTTATACTGGGACGGCCTGCGGAGCATGCGTAGGCGGGTCCTAAAAGGACGTAGATAGGACACAAAAGTGTCGGAAGTTTTCCTATAGGAAAAGGCTATGTGTACCGAGGGGTCCCAGTCTGACGACGGGGAATATTCTAAGCATGTGAATCCATGAAAGATCCAATGCTGGAGAACGTTGGATGCAAGTTTGCGATTCGGGGTCCATTCTGTGGAAGGAGTTTGGAGAGTGACAGGGAAGAGTGGAGGAGGTTGGAGGCAAGAGGGAGGGACAACAGGAGATGGAATGAGATAGACATCAGAAGGAGAGAGAGATAGGAGAGAGACATCAGGAGATGGTAGGAAGACAAAACAGGGAGAGAGAGGAGGAAGACACAAGGAGTAGGTAGAAGGACCTATGGAGGGGATAAGAGGGAGTCATCAGGCAGAGGTTGTGCACCAGGAGAAAACACCAAGGGACGGAGCAGGAAAGGAATAAGAGGGGCAGCTCTGCCCACGGCTTGGGGTTAGGGCGAGACACTGATCAGAAGGGGATAAACCAACAATGGAGGAGGCAACAACCATGTTGCGTGGCATTGAAAAGGATCACGAGCCGAGGAAGAGTAGAGAAGTTGTGCAGAGGGAAGGAATCAAGAGCCTAAGAAAGGGAGGTGATAAGGCCCTCGTAATATCCTTGGCAGAAACTGGAGCATGCAACTATATTTGGTTCTGATGTAAATTTGAAGAGAAACTCCACCTGTGTCTGAAACTTTAGGGGGATAAACGGCACTGCCAACAGTTCCTGCAAGGAAACTGGGGGTGGTCAAATCCCACTATCAAATGGAGCCAAGCGGAGGACTTTCAGACAGAGAACCTGTTAAGGCAGACATTTCTTTTTTGTTTTTTCTGGACCCACTTTGTGGATCCCCTAAATATTTATTTTTCTTTGGCTAGATTCCATGTAATGCTGACTTCATTTTTGTGATTAGAGGTGCTTCTAGTGATGAAACACTTTGATCTGATGCCTTAGAAGCCTGTATGGCTGCCAGGGCCTGGGTGCATTTTAAGCACACCATTTTGGTCCCATAGTGAATCTATCACCTTACAAGTGTGTTGTGGAGTAGGTTGGCAGCAGCTGTAACTTAGCTTTGGCTTTACCAGGTGATGCAGTCATTTATGCATTATAAGTAGTCCAATATACCAATATGGAAGCCATTGGGGGTACCAATGTATTTTTAAGCCCAGCTCCAGGACATTTTGCTCTGGGCTATCTCTTTTTCTGGAACAAGAAGCATATAATTGCCATTGTGGGCTCACTCTAAGCCCATCCCTGCACCTTTCACAGTAGTTGGCGAGATTTTCAGCTCCAGACATTCAAGAAATAGACATTGTGTACGGTGATCCAGTGCGTTTGGTGGTTTTTGGAGTCAAACTGATTGGCTGGCCACTAAAACCTTTCTGTGATGCCCTATCATCTGATTCGTGGATGAATGTGTGACTAGCAGGAGTCCCGGTGCATTCCTCAGATTCTTACCAGAATTTCTGGAAGACTTGCTAAAGATGGGCTGCTGCTCCTGAGGATTAGTCTAAGTATAATGACCAAACTCTGGCTTCCTTTCCTTTACTTCCAGATTTCTTCTTGGCTGCTAGAATCCCTTCTTAGGCTCATTCTTGCCTTGTCCCTGGCCCTCCATGCTGGCTCGAGTACTTGTTTCACTGTGGGATTGTTTTCTGGCCTTTGCTCTGTTCCCTCTCAATAAAATGCCCTGGAACAAGATCCGGGAGGAAGGGAGTCTTCCTGGCCTCAACGTCGGCAGGTTGACTGCTGCCTCACCCCAGCTCCGTTTGGGCCATCCTGGGTCGCCTCCTATACCATTGCCCCATCATGGGACCATTCTCCTGCTGGCCGGCTAGCTGCCCCTTCCTCCCCCTGAGATGCCCTGGAACCCTGGTCGGGATCTTCCATCCTGCTAGTGCTGTCCTCGTCCTCAGAAACAATTTTGGACTGGTTGGGATCAGAGAAAAACTGGGGCAATAGAAAATGGAGGAATTTGTGGAATCTTTGTGCAGGGCTGTGGCGCACCGAATCACAGCCATGAGACCGGCGACAGGGGCTCCCCGTGCTACTCAAAGCACGCCTCTTGAACTACCGGGATCGTGACCATTTTTCGGCTTCTGTCCAGTGCTCCACAAGATCCTTTTGGGGTGAAACAGGCTGTGAGAAAAATATTCAGTACTCTGGTTCTAGATCAAAGTTTCGAATGCAAAGGATCGAATGACCAAAGGGTGGAATCAAAAGGACCGAAAACCAAAGGGTCAATTTTTTTTTTTTTAAATCGTACAAACCACTTTTTTCCAAAACGGAAACCCCCCCAAAATAAAATATTTAAAAACAAAAAAAATTCGACCCTTTTGTTTTAGGTCAAATTGACTCTCACCTTTGGCATTCGATTCTTTTGAATTTGGTAACTGGACACCCAGTACTCTATGCTCTTCCCTGCGAAGCTTCGGATCCAGTTTGAGGGGAAGACCCCGTTTTTTATGTCTCCGGAGTCTGCCAGTACCTTTCTGGATGGAGTTGAGGGAGCGTCCTGTAGGAATAATATGCAGCCCCGGAATGGTGCCAGAAATCTGGGAGTGAAAGGCCAGGTGGACCCCTGAATATTAAGAACTATGGAGGGTGGGTCGAGCCGCTGCAGGATGCTATGTTTGATCCTGCACCCAGTTGGACCTTTACTTTTGCAAACTGGGCCGACTGGTGACTGCCTGGGGTTTTTTGTCCATCCTATGTTGGCCTGGGCTGGCCAGCACTGGGTCGGGCAATAGTGTCCCGAGTGCTGCAGTTGCTCTATGGTTAATGTGGAGGGGATATCGAGGGACGAGGGTGAATATCAGGTGGGCTGTTGTTGCCTGTGGGGGTGGGGCTTCTGCAGTTGGGGTTGGGAGGGGGCTGTTTTGTAGAGTTCCAGGGCAGTGACAGCGACCCACTGGAGGGTGAGCTCAGGAGGCTCAGCGAGGCAGTCACAACTCTGGTTTTGCATTAGCCCCCTGACTGGCCTTCAGGGTAGCCACATGGAACATTAGGGGGGCGAGGGGGTAATCAGCCATCTCAGACTCGCAAGATTCTACAATACCTGCACAGGTATAATGTGGACATGGCATGGCATTTATTCAGGAGATGCATCTCTCCCACTCCACAGAATCTTATCTTGCTGGGCCTCTCCTTGGGGCTGCCATATATACTATTCATCATACTACTCCTTTTCCAGGGGTGTGGCAATCCTGATTAATAAGGTGGTAAAATTCAGGTAGATAACGGTGGTTAAGTATGACGAAGGGAGGGCCCTGCTGGTTTGGCTTATTGTGGAGGGTGTAAAAGTTTAACCAGGTTACTCACCGTAGTGACCACCTTACTCCTAGTCAATAGTCTCCTTTCCTCCGTACTTATGGGACATTCCTCCGTCCTGTGGGACGGGACCGGAGCACTTTGTAAAAGCATCATAACTTTTGCAAAAATGTTTAGTCCTTTCTACACGGGGTACAGCAAGCGGCCGTAACCCTGCCCATCTTAGCTCCGCCCCGCGCATCGCCCATCAGTCCTTTTCTATCGCCAGGTCAGAGACCTTTAAGCAATAACAGAGGAACCTTATTAGAGGGGACGGCGGGCGTATGGAGGAAAGGGGACTATGGACTAGGAGTAAGGTGGTCACTACGGTGAGTAACCTGGTTATACTCCTACGTCCCGTCCCCTTTCCTCCATACTTATGGGAGATTCTCAAGCACTCCTCACAGAAACTACGGGTGGATGGAAAACCCCTTACTGAAAAAGGTTCTTCAGCACAACCTGGCCAAACTGAGAATCAGACCTGGAGCTCAGGTCTAGACAATGTTTACAAAAGGCTGATGGGGAGGCCCAAGTAGCCGCCTTTGCGATGGTCTCCCAGGGGACATATTTTTGAAAGGCAACTGCGGCTGCCTTGCCCCGCACCAGGTGTGCATGAATACCTTTAGGAGGATGCAGTCCTTGGACAGTGTAAGACTCCGTAATACAGGCAGTGATCCATCTGGAGATAGTCGCCTTAGAGGCCTGTTTACCTTGTGGAATACCAAAGGTTACCAACAGTTAAGAACAGCTCCTAAATTTGGATGTTCTGTCTAGCTAGAACTTAAGAGCCCTTCTAACATCCAAACAATGCAGAAACCTTGCCGCTTCTGAAGCAGGGTTCGGAAACAAAACCGGCAGGGAGATTGACTGGTTCAGATGGAAATCAGAGACCACCTTCGGCAGGAAAGAAGGATTTGTCCGTAGGACCACCTTATTCTTGTGGAAAACCAAGAAGGGATGCTCCACCAAGAAAGCCTGGAGCTCACTCACACGCCTTGCTGAAGTAACGGAAACCAAAAAAAGACACCTTCCACGAAAGGTGTTTGAGGTCAACCATGGCCATTGGTTCGAACGGTTTAAGGCACAACGCCGTAAGGACCACATTCAAATCCCACGCCAGGTGCGGTTTGCGAGCCGGGGGATAAAGGCGCGTCAAACCCACGAAATGTCTCTTAACCACTGGATTAGACAGAGAGTAAGAGCATTGGTCCGTAGATAGGTAGGCGGATACCGCCGAAAGATACGTTCTGCATGACAGAACATGAATGCCCGACTCTGCTAGGTGGGATACGAAGGACAGCACAGTGTCAATTGTAGCCGCCCTTGGGTCTGCTGTTTGTCTAAGCACCAATGACAGAACCTAAGCCATTTGCTTCTATACTGAGACCTTGTCGAGGGTTTCCTGGCTGCCCCAATAATGCGCATGTTATCAGCAGACAGGTTGAGACGTTCTAAGGACCTGAACTCAGGCATCATACCGCCAAGCTGAACGATTGTGAGGAGGGGTGCCACAGCTGTTGATCTCCCCGGTGAAGCAGATCGGGACTCACCGGCACCCTGATCTTTGCACAGACCGACAGGTGTTGAAGTTCTGAGAACTAGAGCCTGGCCGGCCACCACAGGGCTATGAGAAGAAGAAAACAGTTCACTGTGTTCCTCAGCTTGCAAATCGTCCGATGAATCAGAGGCAGAGGCGGGAAAGCATAGGCCCTCATTTTGTGCCAAGGAAATTCTAGCGCATCTCCCAGAGAGGATGCTCCCAGACCATTTCTGGAGGCATACAGAGGAAGTTTCTTGTTTGCCGCTGTTGCGAAGAGGTCCACCTCCGGAGTGCCCCAACGCAGGAAAATCCATGAGAGGATCTCCGCTTTCAGTTCCCACTCGTAGCTGACCATTGTCCGCTGACTGAGGGCGTCTGCCGTGACGTTCAGCTGGCCCGGGATGTGTACTGCTACCAGCCAGACACCATCACGAACCGCCCACTCCCAAATCTGGATGGACAGGTCCACGAGTGGGGGAGACCTGGTGCCCCCTTGCTTGTTGATTTAATACATTGACACCACATTGTCCGTGCGGATACAGACCACCTTGTTGGCAATGACCGTTCTGAACGCCTTGAGCGCTAGGAAAATCACCAGAAGCTCCAGATGATTTATGTGAAGGAACTTGTGCTGAGGCGACCATAGGTCTGAGACCTGAAGAAGATCCAACGTCGCACCCCATCCCAGAAGGGAGGAGTCCGTTATGACCGTTACCATCGGGGCTGGGTCCTGAAAACCCACACCCACCGACAGGTTGCTGAGAGACGACCACCACTCCAGGTCCGCTCTCATGGAAGCAGAATCAATATCAACTTGGAGTCCGGATCCACAGCCTGACGCCAAGAACCCTGAAGAGCCATTTGAGTCCGCCTCATCTTGAGACGAGCGAGAGGTAGAGCCAAAACACACGAGGCCATGAGGCCCAGTAGCCTCTGGAACCACCAGGCCGACATGCTCTCCAACTGCGCAAACATCTGACATGTGGCCAACAGATCCGCCATTCTGTCACAGGTCAGGTAAACTCTGCAGTCGATCGTGTTCCAGCGAAAACCCAGGAAAATCAAGTCCTGAGAGACCGTCATGGAAGATTTTCGCCAGTTCACTGACAGCCCGAGATGGAACAGGAGCTGAAGGAGAGACTGAAGATTGCACGCGCCTTTCAATGGGCAAGGCCTGCGTAAGAGCCAGTCGTCCAAATACGGATACACATGGATAACCTGCAGACGAAGATAGGACGCTATCACCGACATCATCTTCGTGAAGACACGCATGTCGCATATGCTGATGCCAAAAGGAAGCACTAGAAACTGGAAGTGCTCCTCTCCCACAGAGAAACAGAGATATCTCCTGTGTGGATTCCAGATCAGAATATGCATGTACGCATCCTGAAGGTTCACCACGCTGAGCCCATCACCCATCTGCAAAGAGGATCTTATCTGGCCAGGCGTGATCATCTTGAATTTCTCTTGGGGTAGGAAAAGATTGAACTGGGAAAGGTCTAGCCTGGTTGGGTTTCGGCACCGTAAACAGTCGGGAGTAGAAGCCCTCCCCTCGCTCCCCTAGGGGAACGGGTCCACAGCTCTGAGGTCCAGCAACTTTTGAACCTCGGCTTTGAGGGAGGACAACCCGGACTGCTGGAAAGGAGAGTTGAAGGATGGGGTAGGGGGTAAGGGTAAGCGGAAGCCTGCCCGAGCGACTGACAAGACCCACCGGTCCTCGGTGATGGTCTGCCACACCTCCCAATGAGACGCAATGCGTCCTCCCACCGGGGTCTCGTGCGAGCGCAGAGAACCCTCATTTGGCAGTTTTTTCAGTGGTGTTACCACCTGATCCCGAGGAGGAGGCTGAGGAGCGGGAGAAAAACCGAGTCGGTTGCTGCCTCCGGTAGGAATTTTCCGAAGGGGTATCCACTCTGCGGGATTTCCGATCTAGAAACCCCCTGAAACCAGAGGAGGGCCGGCTTTGTGACAACGGTGTCTGGGTCCTAAAAGGAGTTTTAACCAGGACGAACAAGGACTTGCCTGTCTGGGTGCTGTCCTTTGTTTCGGTGAGCTCTACATCCGTTGAGGAATGAAAAAGCTCCTTACCGTCAAATGGCAGGTCCAACACTTTGTCCTGCACCTCCTTTGAGAACTTGGTGGCGTGCAACCAAGCCTGCTGAGATGTATCCACTCCAAGCATAAGGCCCCGAGCCGAAGTGTCGATGTGATGAGTCGTGGCCTCCAGCAGATCCTGGGCCAAGACCCTGGAATCCGGCAATCCCGCCTTAAAGTCATCCAGCTTCTCGACCGGAATGAACTCCTCAAACTCTGCCAGACCTTTCCACATCTTCATATTCGCCCCCGCTAACACCAGTTCTGCATTGGCCTGCCGCAGCTGCAAGGCCTAGTTAGCAAAAAACTTTCTCCCAAGGGAGTCGAGGAGCTTGTCCACTTTCCCCAGGACCTGAGTAGCCGTCGTAGAAGAGGATGCTGCAGGTCTGGACTGTAAAGTGGCCGCAGCCACTACCGTGGAGGAGGGGGGGCGGACAAGATGCTAAGGCCACCTCTTCTGAAGAATGCAGCCGGTAGTGTGCGTCAATTTTCTTATTGACAAAAGGTGAACGCCCCCGAAAGCACACCCTCCTGTGGAGCGGGTGCCTCGGGCACTGGAACATCTAATAGACACATCATGTCCAGCACCCAGTCGTGAAAGGCTCTAATAGAGCGGGGCTGGTCTTCGCTGTCCTGCTCGCCCTGCGCATCATCCGCCAGGTCAGGGTCCTGCTGAACCATGTCGGGCACCGCCTTGTCCATGGGGGACAACGGAAGCAAGGGCAGAAGGGTAGGGGGAGGTACCGTAGGCAAAAGCGGCGCCGGCGGAACCACCGGAGGCACAGGTGGAGCCAGAGGCGCAGGCGGGCATATCTCCATAAAAAGACCCTTGAAATACTCTCTCATGGGGTCGGTACGCATCAATACCTGAAACTTGCCGAAAAAACGTCCTCCGGAGAAAGCTTTGGAGCTGCCGGAGAAGGCCTCTCATGAGGGGGATAATTCCAGGGACGCAGAGGGGAGGGTTGCCAAGCAGGCCCATCCCCAGAGGTGTCCACATAAATCAAGGGTGCTGAACCCACAGGCAGCAAGATGTTGTGCAGAAGGGGCATCGAGCGTTCCAGTCGTAAACTGGACGAAACGGATGCGCACAAGGAACCTTATGTTCACCCACAGAACCAATCCCTACAACTGAGGCCGATGGCGTAATTGTAGGGGAAGCGCCCAAAATGGCCGCCGCGGTCGTGGCGGGAACGGCCGCCATTTTGCTGTCACCTGAGGAGAACTACGGCACGTGTGGAAGTGAGGCAGGGGTCCCCACCGGAGGATCAGGGGTCTTCATTTTAGCCTTTACACAAGGAACCTCGGCCGAGCCGGTACTATGCGTCTGGAATGTTTCTGCGACATACCAATAGCCAAACTAGCCTTTACAGGAAGGACCTTGGCACTGCCGGTAAAGGAGGAACTTGGATTTGAAAACTCACTCCTTGCCCCCTCAACGGTTCTGGCGTCGCCACAAGAGCGGGAACGGTGAGAAACACCTTTCACCGATAAGGCCTTCTCAAGCCTCTCAGAACTGTTGGTTGCCTTAGCCTCTGTACAAGGGACCTCGGACCAGAGTCCGGTAGAAGCCTTTTCACAGCGGGTCTCGAACATATTTTCGGTATCACCAAGCCCAGCCGAGGCCTCGGGGCACACCCCGGTACTTTTGAGGGAAGCTGATAAGGAGGCCTCGGAGCGAGCTCCGGTACCCCACGACTCAGTAGAACTAGGTCTACAAGCAGCCGCCACAGGAGGGGCCTCAGAGTGTACTCTGGTGTCCACAGGCCCCTTACGGAGACCCTCAGAGAAAACTCTGTACACTTTTTAGGCCCAGAAGGCACATCGGGGCAAGCCCCAGTGACAGAGCGGTCGACGCTCCTCCCGGACCGGGAAGACCCAGGGAAGGCGCCTCCTGGCCGGGGTGCTCTAAAAAGTAAAGTACTTACCGGGCATTTCTTCTTTTCATAGATGAAGGATTGAAAATGCTCTAACCGACGTTGAAGTGCCCGGACTGAAAGGGAATCACAATAGAAACAGGAGTCCCAACGGTGATCGGGACCCAAACACTCTAAACAAAGAGGATGGGGATCCGCCCTCGCGAAGCGCCGCTGACACGAGGAACAATTTGGAAAGTCTAGCTTAAACGACTACTATGCGATCGCTAGCGAGAGCCAGAGAGGAGGAAAAAAGGAAGAAATTCTTCTGCAAATGCAAGTGCATCCAGTCCCCAACTAACAGAGAAAAGGACTGATGGGTGATGCGCAGGGCGGAGTTAAGATGGGCGTGGTTACGGCCACGTGCTGCACCCCGCATAGAAAGAGAAGAAGGACTCAAAGAAATTGCAACATTTTTGATGCTTTTACAAAGTGCTCCGGTCCCGTCCCACGGGACAGAGGAATGTACCATAAGTATGGAGGACAGGGGACGGGACGTAGGAGTAACATAAATCAATTCCTATAAGCCAAATGCAGACAGTGCGGACTCTTTCCAATGGGTGGTGGTGTACTCTGATAGCACCATTGTGTGGGCTAGGGATCTAAATACTGTGCTTGGCCCGGCTGGAGACGGACCCGGTGGAAATAGTGGCGCTGAATCCAGGGCGAGCAGACAAATTGTGGATATCTGTGAGACATATGATTTGGTGGACGTTTGGAGGGTGCAAAATTGGGATGATGGGACTATACATTATATTCATGGGTTCATCAGTCGAGTTCCAGACTGAACTACCTTTCACTGGGTGAGTGTCGGATCCTTCCCAGGACTCTGTCTGAAACCTCTCTGGTTGTTCTGGACTGTGCCACTGCAGGGGGCTGAGGGTGTGCGACATCCTGATGGTTTAAGCCTGGTGCATTGGAAGACGCTGTGTTCCGTCAGGAAATCTTCTGTCGCATCACAGGGGACGCTTTGGCACTGCTTTAAATGTTATATTGGTGATATATGTATGGCAAAGGAGAACGGGATACTCGAGTTGATCAGGAAAGATCTCGAGATAAATGAAGGAAAGTTGAAGCAGCTGGAGGCGGACTATGCTTCCTCAGCTGAGCCGAAGGTCCTTCTAGCGCTACGTTGGAAGCTGGATAGCTTCCATACTAATGCGAACAGGGAGATCATGTTTTTGAGTAGGGGTCACATGCTACAGCAATACGGGTAAAAACAAAAACCTGGTGCCTTGCTTGCTAGATTGCTGGCTGCTCATAGAAGCCCCCCCCCACCCCACATTGATGTGATTAGGGCGTATCAATCCTTTAATAATGTGTAAGGCCATTTCCATGCAGAAATGGCTGAGTTCAGCGAGTTTTATGGATGCCTTTTTGCTATGCCTCGAGACACATAAGCAGCCGTATCTAGAAGATACAGTTGAATTGTGTTGGCTAGTCCCACTGCTGAAGGAGGCTCTCAATCGTGAGGTCACGCTGGAGGAGATTCTGGCAGTTATCAAGCAGCTCCTGGGATTTAAGGCCCCCAGTCCGGACGGCCTACCCAGGGAATTTTTATTAAGTTTGCACGCATATTCTGGCGCCCATATTGCTGCAGGTAAATACAGAGTCAGTTGAGCATGGGTGCCTGCCCCCTTTGCTCTGTGAAGCCACTGCAATCTTGCTGCACAAAAAAGGAAAGCCTCCTGAGGAGTGAGGCTCTTCCCGGCCCATATCCTTAATTAATGTGGTAAACAAGATTTTTGCCAAGGTTTTGCCCAATCGGCTCCTCCCCTTGATGCTGAAGTTGGTATTAGCTGACCAGTCTGGTTTTATACTGAGGAGGAACCCAACGTATGGATTGCGCTGCTTTTCTGGGGTCCTTTCAGCACTGGCACCAGAGTCACAAGCAATAGCCGTGCTATTATATGCTGAGAAGGCTTTTAACTCGAATGCCCCATCTTTTTGCAGTCCTCCGTAAGCTGGGTCTGGGTTATGTTATTTATATAGCGCCCTCTATATCATTGGTATTATCTCAAAGCGCTTGTGGGTTGAACGCCCTTGGGCATTGTAGTCCAGGTCAGTCGAGAGAGTAGGATAGTATAGGTTGTGTATAGGGTGTTTGGGTGCACTCAATATGTGTGCAGCTAGTGTGATTTGCCCGATGGTAGCTTCATCCTAACACTAGGTGTCGTGGTAGTGAGAGATCAGTTGAATGTGTGCAGTTAGGTGGTTGGTCTCCGAGACTGCATTCTGCTGGCATTAGGCCTGTGTAGGACGTTTATGTGTTCAGCTAGGCTGATTTTTTTCATGGGGTATAGCTGCGCTCTAGCAGGATGTTGAGGTGTTCATGGAGTATTGTTCGTATGTGAGCAGCTAGGCCAAAATTGACCGAGGGGTATAGCTGCGCTCTATTGTGTGTTGGTGTAAAGTAGAAAGTGAGCATAGTGGTAGGAGAGGTGAGTGTCTGGATGGATGGTTTATTCTTACAAGCCCACTGTTCCAGGATTAGATTCTGGATCTGGATGAGTTGGTAGTGTTCGTCCTTGTGTTTCGCGGTGGCGGCACTCTGAGGTAGATTTACAGCTAGGAGTGGAATAAGATATGTTTGCTCAGTCAGAGGATCATAATACTTAGGCTCAGCACTATGCATCTCAGGAGCCCAGTTTCCGGGTTACTGGTTGTGGTTTATGGTAGGTTGCAGGGTAGGATTAGGCAGGGTATTTGGTTTTCAGGCAGTGGTATCTCGCACCAATGTAGTCACACCAAGCTCATTTTCCCGGTCTGTCGTCGTGGTTTATGGTGGGTTGCAGGGTAGGTCTAGGCATGATATTTGGTTATGGGACAGACGTTATCTCGCACCAACGTAGTAACCTCGAGGCAGTGATACTAAAGGACAGGCTGGACAGAGGCATTGTAGAGTCTGGGTGTTTTAGCGCCTAGGTGGGATTGTATCTTAGGTATGTAGTTGGGGCAAGGTATGGAGCGAAAGGGTATTATCAACTTGATGGCGCGAGAGGCTGCTAGGTCTGTGTAGTAGACTTGGGAAGCGGAGAGTGAGCAGTTATATATCTTAGAGCCTCCAGGACACTAAGGTTGTCATCTGTGGTATCCATTTCCTAATTCTGTCTTGGTGACTTATTGGTCACATTCTGTGATCTCTTCGCTCGGTATCTCCCTGAACATTTGTCTGCACGCTGTAATTACTTTCCAATGTAATGTCATTAAAGTAATGGTCCATGATGTTGGTGGGTTTCAGCAGCCCTAGATGGTTCTTATCAGGTTTACGGAAAGAGCCAGGATTTTAGAGCTTTGCTGAAGGCCATGTAGTCTTGGTTGTGTCAAATGTGTGGAGGGAGTGAGTTCCACAGAGTTGGAGCCAAGGTTGAGAAGGTGGACCCTGCAATCCTGGCTGAATTGGAGGCTGGAATCACTAGTAAGAGGGCAGTGCTTGATCTTAGCATGAAGGATGGGTGGTAAGGTTTTAGTCTTCTCTTATAGGTATGCTGGGCCAGTCTCGTGCACTGCTCGGTGGGAAATGCATAAGATTTGGAATGTGGCCCTTCGTCCCACAGGGAGCCAGTGAAGGGTGCAGAGAGCGGGGGAGATGTGATCCTCGTGTCCCAGAGCAAGAAGGAGTCTGGCGGCAGCGTTTTGGGTGAACGATTTAACTTGCTCGTGTCACTTCTTTATACTGGCCCTATGTCTCAAATTGTGGTGCGGTGTCACCGATCGCAGGCCATACTGATGGGGCGGGGGACAAGACAGGGTTTCCCCATGTCCCTGCGTCTGTTTGCCCTGGCGATGGAGCCCTGGCGGCGATTCTGCGGGAACAACACACACAGTGGGGCTTATTTCTTGGGGCATATCTGCTGATTATCTCCTTATATGTCGATGATGTGGTGCCATTTCTCGGCGACCTGGCTCATAACTTACCACCAGTAATGTGACAGGTGGTGCAGTTAGGGGATGTCTCTGGGCTACGGGGCAATAAGAGCAAATCAGAGTTTTTTCTGCTCACCAGCGGGACAACGTGGTGGTGGTCACTTTTGGTAACAACTTCGAGTTAGCCTGGGAGGGTGATAGTACTCGTTACTTGGGTGTCGCGGGACACATCCACTCTTGTTTCCGGGTCAACTATGGCAAGGCCATAAGATCACTGCAGGACCATGAGGTGAAATGGCATGCCTTTCCACTCATTCTGATGGGTCGTTTGTATTGGTTTTTAAATATTCATTTACTCCTTTTGTCTGTTTTTTTCCTCTGTCTGTGAGGGATTCTTTCTATTTGATTTGGGCCGGGAAACAAGCCTGGGTGGCTTATACAACTCTGACAATACCTTATGGTGAGAGGGGCCGGGCGATGCGGATTTAGAGCGGTATTATTGTGTGCGTTCTGATACACCGCGCGTTTCATGCGATCCCATGTCCAGATGCAGAGGGCAATGGCAGCTCCCTATCTCCTACGTTCTGTAATTCTGAGTGCCTTGAGAGCGGGGCCGGTTTCCATCCATTAATATAAACTGCACGATTTGGGGCAAGGTGGCTGACAGGATGGGCATTGTCGTTCCTTACCTGCAGTTGCTCCCCATCAGAAATGTTTGGCTGCCACGGCAGGAAGGCCTATTTGCAATGGGTGGACAAAATCGGGATACAATCTTTTGGGGATTATTTTGTGGATGACATATTTATATCACTGCAGCAGATGAAGGACAGGTGTGGGTCCACATTCTCTGGATTTGTTTATCTATTGCCGCGTGCTGAACGCATTCTCCTTGTTCCCGACATGGCCGTCATTGCAAGGGGAGGGCCCCTTGGTCTCACGGCTGTATCAGAGCGTTATGTCCAGGTTGATTCGTCCTGGTGGCGCTGGCAGGAGGCCTTGGGTAGCGCAAACATTGATGATGTTTGGGGTATGTGCTGTCTCAAATGCAAAAGTTCTCAGTGAATTCTAGGTTTAAGCAGGTTAATTTGAACTTTGCGCACCAGGTTTTCTCGCACCCCGGCTCGTCTCCGTAAACACTTTCCCAGCACCCTCAACACGTTTACTAGATGTGGCTTTAGGCCAGTCGACGTCATACACCTGGCCTGGGACTGTCCGCCTATATCTCGCTATTGGGGGGGAGGTGTTGTCTAAGACATCGCAGATTGTGGGGGAACAGATTGATTCGGATCCTGCGGTGGTCCTGCTGGGGTGTACACAGCGCCCATCTAGGGCGGGTCGGAGGCTGGCACGCATGAGGGTCGCTATGTCATGGTGGAAGGGTCCCCCGCCCAAAATGCAAAATTAGCAGGAAGATGTGGCATACTGCCACGACATGGAAACCATGTATCTACGCACTATGCCTTTTGCATGCCGATTACCGGAGATGTGGGCGCCATTTGTACAACATTTGCTTCGAGATTGATATTGTTATATTGATATTGGATGCTATCTCTCTAGTTGTATTGTATGTATGATGGTGAATTATGCATTCTCTCACTGTGGGTTGCTGTTTGTTCTTGACTCTATTATTTAGATGTTTGTCTTTGAACAGCAATAAACTGTAAATAAAAATTGTTTTTACAAAAAAGGAATCCCACTAAAGATATGGCAATTCATTAAAAGAATATGCCTAATCACATCCGTGCTCAATCCTACTTACCAATCCCCCCTATTAACACCATCACATAAATACTACTCAGCCCGTCTCCTTTATCAATGGATCTCAACCTACAAAATCCTGTCCAACAATCTCTCCAATTGCATTGACTTATTTAATCGCATCCCTAAAGCAGAAATAACTATCAAACACTCACCCCTAGACTGTGGGCAAACCCTGCATTTGGGGCAGGGCTAGCGGCACTGATGTAACTGCTTATGGCCGATTCTTGGCTGGCTGCTCCATAAAGTTCTGCCATTGAGCCAGGGCTGCTCGTTCCTAGAAATCCTCCAGCACGAGTCGGACCGGTGCCTGGACAAAAAAAAATAAAGCACATTCTTGATGCTTAGTCCCAAGCAGGCATAGATTACAATACAGGGGTTAAATAACAAAATTCTAATAAAGATGTTAAGTCGGACTTTCTCCCGACCATCCACCTCCACCAAGACCCACAAAGAAAAACAGGAAAGAGGCCCTGCAACAAACTCACGCTGCCACTGCTGCTCGGTCTGTCCTGCAAGGAACGAGCCATTACCTCGGACAACGGCTGCCGCTGCAGCGGCCATTGGTCCATAGGCCGTTAGCGGAATTGCTGAAACAAAAAAAGATACCCATGATTGAGTCATCAACAAGACATCATGGATCAAACAGACAAGTTGGAACTTTAGGACCTCAGATTTGCTATCAAGACCAGGTCGGAAAAGTAATATTTATGGACCGGGTTGCAAATAATGTTCTACTGTGTCAAATATGGGCACGTAGACCGTAATTGGGATACAGTGTTTGGCTTGTGGAGAAGAGAATAAAAGTGATGGCTCATAAACACATAAGGAGGGATTCTTTGTTTCGCGAACAATTTAGGGTAGATCTATCCTAGTGACGCAAGTGTATCGCCTGCAGGCATTTTACAGACATTTCCGTCGGAACAATGTCAAGCGGCATCCGAGTATCCCACTAACCTCCCACTCCTTGTCAACGCAGCTCTTAGACCACTGTGAAGCTCCTAAAGAGGAGAGCGCCCTCTGCATTACATCTGACCTAGGCTAAGATATGCGTGAAGCACCCACGCCTTTCCGTGCTCGCGTCATGTTCTTGGCAGCAGGGAGACGAGCCCCAGCAGCCAACGAGGGTCGGGTGGATTGCGATTGCAACAGTGAACTGAGCCACACTATTGAGGGAAGGACGATTGCAGGATTAGCACCGACACTGGGCTTAGAATCCTTAAAAGGGTTGAATGGAGCATCAGCAGCTACAATCGGCGTATCAATCCTTTAATAATGTAAAAGGCCATTCCAGAACGAAATCAGTAGGAGGGGCAAACACAACATGGGTCAATTTCACAATTCCCTGCATTGAGCAGATGGAAGCAAGTGAGAATATGCAACGGGTACAGAAAAATGCCTGTCTACAGGTACACGCTGCCTGTAGACAGGCACATGAGCCAGGAGCACACGAGGCTAAACCTCAATGGTGCTGGACAATCAACCGGCACTCATCTCAGGCAGGGCAGGGCGGGATGGGCTTTCCCTCCCTCTACAGGAGTCCGGCACCTGGTCAGCTCATCTCAGGCAGGGCAGGGTGGGGCGGGATGGGCTTTCCCTCCCTCTACAGGAGTCCGGCACCTGGTCAGCTCATCTCAGGCAGGGCAGGGCGGGGCGGGATGGGCTTTCCCTCCCTCTACAGGAGTCCGGCACCTGGTCAGCTCATCTCAGGCAGGGCGGGGCGGGATGGGCTTTCCCTCCCTCTACAGGAGTCCGGCACCTGGTCAGCTCATCTCAGGCAGGGCAGGGCAGGGCGGGATGGGCTTTCCCTCCCTCTACTGGAGTCCGGCACCTGGTCAGCTCATCTCAGGCAGGGCAGGGCGGGATGGGCTTTCCCTCCCTCTACAGGAGGTTTGGCAAAGTAATCATTTAAAATTTAAATGTTGCCAGAAATCTGGGACCATCACATTCTGAGGAGAGTAGCAACTCATTTCAGTTCTAATCTTACGGTTAATTGCTTTTCTTGGAAGGCTTGAAAGTCAATTAATCCCCAATGCTTTGACAGTGATTTTTCATTAACTGCATGCTGGCTTTAGGCTTCAAATTCCTTTGACTCCCAAGCCTACAAAATCAAACGTTTGGTGAACAGGAGAGGCATTGAAACATGACTCCAGGTTTGCCATCTTTCGAATCATTGTAATGTGCGAGTCTCCGCCTGGAGCCTCCTGTGGTCTTCTATTTGAGACTAACTAACTCTCCAGTCCCCTGGCACAGGACTGTGGATGCTGGCGTGGGCGCATTATCCTTTCTGTTGCACCCAATGAATGGTGGCCAACGTATGTTGCAAGCATTTAAACGGTGTCAGGGCCTTCTCTAGAATAGCCATGTGGCAGAGAGTGATGAGTAAGACACAGCCACACGATAACACAAGGCAGCAGGTAGAGCCATGTCTGCAAGGATTAACAAGTCACTCACAATGTTTGTATTAACATTATGAATGACACTTTTTCTTTATGTCTTTATCAATGGGCCTGTACAATTATTTGGGGAATTTATGTTCAGTTAAAAAAAAAAAGAAATCGGGATTGCATTTAGGGTTTTATTTTTGAATGTGATTTTTCCATTTGATTGTCAATGGCACTCCTTAGTCACTTCTACCAGCACGGCAACTCAAGCTCCAGGAGGCTGTTTCTGCAAACATACCAGCTAGGATAACAATGCACTCTGTAAATATTTTAAGAATAAACAGTAAGAAATGACCCAAAGGGATGCACAAATCACTAGCATCTCACCCTTAACAAAAGGAGAAACTGGCCTAGCATTATATACCACTGGGGTAGGTGGTTGCTGCCCTTGCAAGTAAAAGATTAACTGCTTCAGCAGTACTTGCTCTTGCAGCGGGCATTGTTCACATTAGCGGCTATCAATACATTTTTATAGATCACATTTTATCGATCAAATCTAAAAACAATTCTATTACTGATTCGGTTTGGCCGCCTCACACAGGTTACATGGTTACAGCGGTCTTGACAGACCCAAAGGGCAGGGTGCTGGTGCCTTGTTAGAAAACTAAGCCCAATTACAACGGCGGACCAGAAGGCAGACCGCGTCCATGGCAACCTAGCACAAACAGTGATGCAATGACAAATGACCAAGAGAGTGATGTGCAGCCAGATAATGCAAGGTAAGTGAACCCCAAATACTTGGAATGCAGGTTGGGAGATGACAGATACTCACGGACTACACCATGGCAGAAAACGGAACGAGGGGTCGCTTCATTAATTACCATAGAACACAGTGCACTGTCTGGGCATCTGGCTTGCACTGTAGGAGGGGACATGGGATAAGTGCACAGTGTTACTAAGTTTAGTGAAGTCAGAAAGGTGGGCACCACAACAACATTCAGAAGATGAGATGAAAAGAGATAATGTAGAGGATTCTGGTGTAGGGCGCCAGATGCCGGGAGGTAGCCCAGGAACATATGCAATTGCTCTCTTGGGTTTAGAGAGGAAGCGTGTCGACGCATGTATAACTTGAACCCGGGGCAGAGGACAAAATGGTCAGGATGCCAACCGGAAGTGTGATTGGGGATAAAAGAAGCTGCCTGGCGGAAATGCCAGATAGCCTTGGTAACCCAAATCTGGGTCTTCACCAGTGCGGATTTTTATGACTCTTGTTGCCCACGGCAACAGTGGATGCATTACCCTCTCCCAGACTAAGAGGTGGTGTTTAGCTAGTGGTTCCGATTTGAAATACTGACGAGATTCCATCAATGGCAGCAAGATTAAACAAACTGTCCTTGTAAGCTCATTAGAAAGCTGGTGGATTTGTGAATGTTTATTAACGACAACTGAGCTATCCTCCCTAGTCTCGGGAGGATAGTTCAGGGGCAATGCGCTCGCCTTGGAAGCAAGACGACACGGAGCACCACAGGTTCGATCCCCGGGTCTGCGCTTCGAAACCTCTGGGTATTAAGCACGTTATAAATAACCTATCAATCATAATGGTCATAAGAAAATGAACCTGAGCAGTGAGCTGAATGCACCCCCATCAGATAGGGGGAAGCAAATTGTCGCCACAGTAAGGTAAGACAGCAGGTATAAAATGACGATTGGCTGTAGACACCAACTGAACACATGAAACACGTGTGACTACATGAAACATGGCTGTAGCCAGCCCTTGGTATGCATGGTAACGGTGAGTGAAGGCGTGCACAAGGACACACATGACGTAATCGACAGACAGAGAAACACTTCATGCACTCAAGTTTAACATCCCTCCCTGCTTGGACCTAGCGGCAGACATATACAGAGGGTGCCAGAGTAGCAGGGAGGTCCTACTTCTCATTAGAACCCCCACCCTGCCCGCCTCTCCTTCCTGCGTGCAAGTGTTAGGAAATCAGCCAGACTGACCTGTGAGCTCGGGGAGGATGGGCCCGCTGCTGAGGGGGGCCCGCTCTACGCGGAATTCTAAAATAAAATGTAAAACAACTTAGGAACTTTTAGCAAACACCCTGAGGGGAGTCTGCGGCAGGGAACTGCAGCAGCAACAAGGACGCCGTGCACCTCCACTCCCATATAAGCAACAGGAACCCCAGCATCCCCTCCCCCACTTCAGCAGCATTGCACATCACCGATACCCCGCCCCCCGTCACACAGGTGCAATGATGGGCCTCATTACGAGTTTGGAGATAACTGAAAAAACAGGCGGTAACAGTATCATCACTTGTTTTTCCAGTCAGTTAGAATATGAGCGTATAAACTCAAACTGTGCCTGGCGGTATGACGTCTCACAAAAATGGCAGTTATGTGCTGGCAGTAATACCTCCATTGCTGAATGAAGTCCAATGAGACATCAGAATGGGGAATAACGGAAACACAACATTAGGGGGACCTGCCACTGTAGCCGCAGGCGGTAATGATAATTCCCATTGGGAGGTATTAGCACCACTCGTAATAAGGCCCAAAGTCTTGCCCGAGTCTTACATGTTATCTGGCCTGGGGTTACATGTAAAACCTCCTTTCTCTGCAAAGACGTAAGTAAACGCCCCCCCCCCCAAATACAGCCAGAGCAGACCACCCACACAATCCATCATCACCCCACCCCATCATGCGTGCTACACACCCAGGACCACAAATTCCCATATCAAGCCAGATGAAACGGTACACGTTAAAAGCTTTGAGCTTGGAATAAGGATAAGGATGGTAAAGTGCATTTTAAAATAATGTTACCTGGAAACTGGTAGGTGTACCCCGGGGCTAGGCCGGCATAGCTGCGGCTGGCATAGGTAGCAGCCTGGAATCCTGGATAACCTGCCGGAAGGGGGAAAAGGAGGTCAGACATTGTGTGCTTGCATTTGTAGTGCTGCTAGACAACCAGCTTTCATGTACTGAGAAATGGGGTTCTTTGTAAATCACAATTCTATCGAAGGCAATAATGAAAACATATGATGTGGCCTTTATAACGCGCTTATACACAAGGGTTTCTAGGCGCGACATAAACAAATAGTTGACTGTGCGCATGGAAGTCTTCATGAATCACTGCACAGGGGCAGGCGCAGTGTGCGGTACATTGCGAAGTCTGTTCTCTTTTGTCGTTTCAGTTCCACTAGTTGACTGTGCAACTGGTGTCCTTCGATTTGTAGTGAATGCAAAAGTGGGGGAAACCTGATAATGCGCAGATCTGGCTCTTCTGAGCTATTCAAACATAGATTCCTTTATCTCGGGATCTAACTGAAACTCAGTGCTCATCCTTGTGCAACACTGACCAGGTCTCTAAACGTGAGCTTCCTTATATGCAGGCGAACGCAGCCCTTCAACCTCCTCAGGATGATAAAGCCAGTACCATCAGATTGGGTACAGACAGCTATTATTAAAGTGCCTAGACCTGGGAGTCATCTGGCAATAGGCACTACAGGAAAACCTGATATTATCATGACGTACAAGCGAACATTTTACATTACACAAATTCATGCAGGAAAAAGAAGAGATTGTGCAATTTTTTAAAAAATGCACTGTGCATGAATGTATGTTTGTCGGGTTGACCTATTAATACTTATCACAATATTAACAGATCAAGAGTGTGTTATTTATCTGTAACAAATGTTTTGCACGCTGAGGTCTGGTCATATGCTCTGCATAACCCTGTATCTGGGAGAAGGTTCCATAATTCCATTTGGTCTTTTGTAAAAGATTCTACAGTTCAGGAAAAAAACTCAAGGCCCTCCTCTCCAAGGAATGGCTCCCCCCGAAAACCTAGGACCAGACACCCTCCACTCCCCACCCTACCCAAGACTGGGTGATCTGATCCCCACTGTTTCCTCCCCTGGTTGCTTCTAGATCCCTTGCTGGCAAGTGGCTAGCCCTCCACTACCCTCTTTGCTCCTCACTCCCTTGTTTCTCTGCTTCGCTCATGTTCTCCCCCCTATGATTGTAAAGTGCTCTGTAGCTTCCTGAAGTTAGGTCTGCGCTCAATAAATACCATAATAACACAATATTGAGTGTTGAGCATAGGCCCACCCACCTCTACTGGGAATCCTTATGAAGTTCGGAAGCCCTACGTTTGTTTCAACATCTGAACATTACTCACATCTTTCAATGTACACGAGTGCGGAACACTATTGTTCCAAATCCAAAAGCAGTGGTTGAAGTGCGCGGGAACGGTGTTCCACTGCTTTCATTTTTTCCTATTAACAGTTCCACTACTTTTTGCAACCATTTTCACATTCCAGAGCTGTTCTTTGTGAAGTTAAAGCACACTCTTCCACTTTACTACCCAATGGCAGTTACAGCTAAACTGAAATCTATTTCACCTCAATGGGCTGTCAATCAGCATGGATGCAAACCTTGAAAAATGTGTTGCACAGTGCTCCCTTCCGCCTACTATGTCCACCGCAGGGGTCACAGTTCCACTCATTATTCTGGTATACTTCCAACACTGTACAAAAGCACTCACTCCTTGTATGGGCAAAAGGTTACACCTTTTAAGAAAGCATTTACAAATTGTTTTTGCTGGTGCAATACACATTGCTGCTAGGCATGAGCCTCTAATTCACTCACAATTAGGACTTCCACAGGCTTCGAAAGTGCTCAACGTCCAGAACTCTAGCTCATGCGTCTATCCTAGGAGAGCCTGTTTAGCTTGACACCAACATCAACTTTTGACTCCACAAGTCAGCTGGTGCCACACAATTGAGAAATGTACTTGTGTGTGTTTGGGAATGCGTACAAGGAACATTAGAACACAACTAGAAGGCATTTAAAGCATAGGAAGTCTTATATATAAGATACATTACTCACCGTAATCCTATTTCTGATGCTCGTATCTGCTTAGATTCACATGCTGTGCATAGGCTGACATCTAGTGGAAGCTGCAGAGTATAACAGTCTGTTTTTCAAAACTCGAAAAGGGGCGTCGCACTAGGGCGTGCCAGTAATACTATACCTAGTGTGACGTCCACTGTACTCATGATCCCTCACGCGTGTAGGACCCTCAGATTGTATTTTTTCTGACATGAGGTAGCATGAGGAGTAGCGTGAGTACAGAGTATCCAAGCAGATAGATAAGACTACAAGCATCCATGCACCTTCTCTCAGAGGGGAGGAAGGGCGGGCACATGTGAATCTAAGCAGAAACAAGCATCAGAAATACGATTATGGTGAGTAATGTATCCCTTCTGAGGCTTGTGGAATCTGCTTAGAACACATGCTGTGCATAGATTAGCGAGCAGTGTTAGGAGGTGGGATGTGAGAAGGGTCATGAGCAAACAGATGTCTTAGAACCGCTTGTCCCACTTGAGTATCTGTCTTGGAATGAGTGTCAATGCAGTAGTGCTGAGTAAAGGTGTGAATAGAGCTCCATGTAGCTGCTTTGCAAATCGTGTCAAGGGGTACATTTGCAATGAAAGCCAGAGTGGCCCCACTACCTCTAGTAGAGTGGGCCCTTGGCGTAAAAGGCAGTGTTTTATCTGAAAGGGAGTAGCACAGTTCGATACATTTGACAATCCATTTGGAGATGGCACCCTTAGAGACGCAATCTCCTTCTCTGCCTAGAGCTACGGAGATGAACAGTTCATCTGTCTTTCTTAGCGGTCTGGTCTTGTCCACGTAGTAGAGGACCGCTCTCCTCACATCTAGTGTGTGGAGCTTCACCTCAGCAGAGCGTTTGGGTTCTTGGAAGAAGGCCGGTAGCTCAATGGACTGGTTAACATGGAATTTTGAAATGAATTTAGGTGAAAACCTAGGGTGTGTGCATAAAACCAGTTTATCCTTATGAACCGTAAAGAAAGGATCCTGCACTGACAGAGCCTGAATTTCACTGACCCTTCTTATGGATCTAATGGCTACTAAGAAGGCAGTTTTACAAGTCAGGTGTTTGAGACTAGCTTTACGCATGGGTTCGAATGGAGGTCCCATGAGTTTAGCAAGCACCACATTAAGGTCCCAACCAGGTGGTGGGTTAGAAATTGGAGGGTGGAGTCTCTTTACCCCTTCCATAAAGGCTTTGACCACTGGTACTTTCCACCATGACACTTTGTTATGGGAGGTGGTGTAGGCTGATAACGCCGCCAGGTGAACCATGAGTGAATTAAATACTAACCCTGCATCTAGTAGGTGGAGCATATAGGTGACAATATTGGAAGGAGTGCAATCAATTGGGTCGATTTGTTTATTCTGGAACCAAATAACAAATCTTTTCCATTATTATTATTAATTATTATTATTTATCAAAGTAACAGTGTCTTGTGTTAGGTTTTCTAGACTCTCTCAAGATGTCCATGCATCTCGGGTAAATTGAGATGGCCGAACTCTATGACTTCAGGAGCCATGTTGCCAAGTTCATCGAGTTGGGTTGCGGATGCACTGTTTGCCCTTTGTGCTGTGAGAATAGATTGTACCAGCACGGGAGTTTGATGGGTTCGCACACCGCCAGTTTGCGTAGGTGTGGAAACCATGGTAGTCTCGCCCACATAGGAGCAACTAGGATGAGCGTCATCGATTCCCTGTGCATCTTGTTGACCACCTTTCTCATCAGAGGGGTTGGTGGAAAAGCATAGGCAAACATCCCTGACCAATTCATCCATAGAGCGTTCCCCTTGGAGCCTGGTTGGAGGAATCTGGATGCAAAGTCTGGGCATGGTCTGTTTTCGCTTGTGGCGAACAGGTCTATAGTGGGGAGACCCCAATGAGAGAAGAGATCTCCTACGACTTCTTCGTGTAGTCGCCATTCGTGTTCTTCAGGGAGGGGATATCGGCTCAAAGCGTCCGCTAGTGAATTGCGATCCCCCGGAACATGTTGGGATGACAGGTAAATGTTCCGTCTGAGTGCCCATATCCAAATTTTCTGGGCAAGTTTGGACAGATTTCGTGAACGAGTGCCCCCTTGTTTGTTTATGTAAAACATCGCCGTCGTGCTGTCTGTTAGGATCTGCACTGACAGGTTGGATAGGTGGGGTTCGAATGCCCGAAGCGCTCTGAAGACTGCCAGAAGTTCTAGCAGGTTGATGTGATTCTGAGTCACTGTTGAGATCAGAGACCCTGAGCTGTGTGGTGAAGGAGGTGAGCTCCCCACCCTGACAGGGATGCGTCTGTTGTGATGACGGCTT
This sequence comes from Ambystoma mexicanum, assembly GCF_040938575.1. NCBI lineage: Eukaryota > Metazoa > Chordata > Amphibia > Caudata > Ambystomatidae > Ambystoma > Ambystoma mexicanum. The sequence continues at coordinate 1,539,807,227 of NC_090932.1, forward strand.
GTATTTCTGGATCGTAAAAGGGTTTCCCAATTGTAAGATTTTCTCTTGTCCACCAGCGAAGACTCTGTACTAGTGTTGGCGAAAACGACCACTAGATCATCCCACTGACCACTTGCCTGAGACCACTGTTTCGCCAACCATTCCTGCATGGGTCGCATACGCAGGCGCGCGTGGGGAACCAGGTAAAGGCATGATGCCATCATGCCTAGCAAACACATCGCTTTGCGCACCCTTATCTGGTGACCGGACTGATATTGAAAAATTTGCACTAACAGATTCCGAATTCTTTCCTCTGACGGAAAGGCCAACCCCTCTTGGGTGTCTAGGACAGCTCCTAGGAACTGTTTTGAGGTGCTTGGCACTAGGCTTGATTTTTTTCTCGTTGATTGAGAAGCCCAATTGGAAGGGGAGGTCGATTGTTCTTTGAATGTTGTCTCTGCAAATTATGGGGGTTTCCCCTGTGATGAGCCAGTCGTCCAGATAAGGGTAGACCGGGATTGCCTACCTGCCTAGGTGAGCCGCTACCACCACCAGTACCTTAGTGAATACCCTTGGAGTCAAGGCTATTCCGAAGGGCAGCACCTTGAACTGGTAGTGCTGGTTGTCTATCTTGAAACGCAAGAATCTCCTGTGCGCTGGGAACATGGAAATATGAAAGTAGGCATCTTTCATATCCAATGTTGCCATGTAGTCTCCTCTTTTTAGTAGGGGGATTACTTCCTGTAGTGTAGTCATGCAGAATTTCTGTGGCTTGACATACTTGTTTGCAGGGCGCAAGTCTAATACTGGGCGCACCGTTAGATCTATTTTTGGCACAAGGAAGTAAGTTGAATAAATACTCTTGTTTACCTGGTTGCCCGGGACGAGTTCTATTGAGTCCTTTGCAAGAAGAATGACGATCTCCTCGAGGATGATTCTTTGGTGCTCCAAGGAGTGTATCTTCTGTCTTGGAGGATGGTTGCAGGGGCGTTCCAGTAGCTCTATACAGTATCCCGCGGACACTGTGGACAGCACCCATCTGTCCGAAGTGATCTCTTCCCATGCGTGGGTGAAGATGGAAATACGCCCCCCTACTGGGGATACATGAGAAGGGACCCGGAGCGGAACGTCACTGTTGTTTATTGGGAGGCGTTGTGCCTCTACCTGGGCTGCCTCTCCCCCTACCGTGGCCCCTCTTTTGACCTCTGGAGAAAACTTGGGTAGTCTATTGGTTGCCGGCCCACAAGGTTCCTTGGGTCTGATAATAATTGGACCCTCTCTGGGAGTTTTGGCCGCGAAAGCGACGAAAATTGCTATTTCCCGCTTGCCCTGGGGGCTTATTTGTTAGTTGGCCGAGGGACGTTAAGGTGTCATATTCGTCCTTAGCCGTCTTCAGTGCTTCCTCCACTGCTTTCCCAAACAGGACATTAGGTTCTACCAGCATGTCTATGAGGGTGACTTGGGTCTCAGGTTTAAACCCCGACTACCTTAGCCAAGCGTGTCGCTTAATCACTGTGCCCTCTGCTATCAGCCTCCATGCATTGTCTGCTGCATGGAAGTTTGCTTTGAGAATGCACCCAGACACTGATCTTCCGTCTGATGCAATCTAGGCCAACTGACTCTTTAGAGGTTCGGGTGCAGAGTCAATGAGGATAGCTACCTGTTCCCATTGGTGGCAGTTGTAGCTAGCTAATAGAGTAGTGGTGTTAGCAATGCGAGCTTGGTATGCAGACGTGGATGCTACTTTCCTCCCCAGAGCATATATTCTCTTGCTCTCTTTGTATGGGGGTGCTTTTGAAGAAGCCAAAGGTGTTCCTGCCATCTTTCTGGTGGTAGTAACCACTAGTGAGTCAGGTTTTAACTGGCCACTTATGTATAGAGGGAGCAGCTCCAAATAATTTTTCTACTCGTGGGTTAACCGCCCTAGTAAGATTAGGGGTCACTAGAGAAGGATCGATTCTGCATTGAATTGATTTAAAAATGGGGATAGTCTGTGAAATGGATTTCCTGTCCCCTAGAATTTCCTCTGCAAAATCTCTCTCTTCTTGGACGCCCTGAGTGTCAGTTTGGAAATGGGCTGCAGCTTTAGCTAAAACCTCATTAAGTAAGGGCTGACTGTCAACCAGCGAGTCATTCACAGGGGGATCTTTGGGAATAGGCGAGTCAAGACTATAGGCCTCTGCCTCGTCTTCCTCTTCTTCTTCCTGGTCCTCATCATCCCCATAGTAATCAGCCCGTCTGTTCTTCCAGCATCTGTACGACTGACTCTTCACCATATAGCTGGTAAAGTTCAGTTATAGAAGGGTCTGAAATCAGTCCCTGACCTGGAGTGTCAGAACGGAGCCTCTAAGTAGGAGGTTGAGGGTCTTTGGATCCTGAAGGGGCAGAGGTAGCTGGAGTATTATGGTAGCTACGGAATAATCTGGGTCTTTTTCGTAAAAAGTCTACAAAAAAAAGACATTGGGCCTCATTAGGACCCTGGCGGAGAGGGTTTTACGCCAGCGTAGTGCATGGCGTACCTCTCCGCCATACTACGAGTTCCCGTAGCGCCATGGCGGCCTTTTCCGCCTGGTTTTACCAGGCGGAGAAAACCATGGCGCTACGGGACCTCGTTGTTAATTACGCCACCGTATTTTACGGTGGCGTAATTAACTCCTTCCCCACTCCCATTATACCCTATGGGGCAAAAATGGGAATGGGGAAGGGCAGAATGGGGATTGGGGATTTACCGCCCCGCCAAGGTCGGAATGGGGCGGTAAATCCGCCAACCCCCATGGCGCTATCGGCGGCTTTCCGCCATGCTTCGCGGTGCATTTAGCACCGCGAAATCCGCCTGGGTCGTAATGAGGCCCATTCTCCTCATCACTCTATCAATGTCCTCCGAGTTCCATTGCCTGGAGCTGGGGATAACCCTCTCCTGCTGTTGTTCTTGGTTTATCTCTGTTTCCTGAGAAGTGGGAGGAACAGATTTTCCTTTAGTGCTGGGGTCAGGAGCCTTGGACTTCTCCATGTGTTTTTCCTTCTGGACCTGATGTTCAGAGTGTTTTTGAGTTGTTTTTACCCTTTCCCCCGAGTAGAGGAATGTTTACCTGACACCTTGGAATTTCCTGAATGTTTTGACGCCTGGCGTCGAGATTCGGAGGTGGTTTCACGAGATTCGGGAGACTTGGAGACTTGGAAGACTTGGAAGAGGGGCTTTGAATCTTGGAATCAGACGTCGAGCGTACTACCGGAGTAGACATCGAATGTGCTACTTGGGGGAAGAGGTAGGATTCGTCTTCTGACGACAGTACCTCTGACTTTTGGTAGTCTGGCACCCTTAGCATGGATGGTTGCTGTGTGTCATGAGGCGACCGTGACCTGGAACGCCCAGAGGACACCGAATCGGCGGACCGCTCCCTGAGTGCCTTCTTATGCCGATCACTCGACACACATTGAGAATCTCGGCTGGAGTTAGTGTGTTTAGTGGAAGAGGTGTGTGTCGTGCTCTCATCGCCGGGTGTTGTCCCCATAACTGAACCGCCGGTCAGTCCTCCGAGGTCGGGGGCTTGCACGTGGGTGTCTGATGACACCCTTGTGCCTTCGCCGTCCGGTAGGGCGGCGTCGCTGCCATCGCTGAACCCACTGCGTCCATGACCTCTAGCTGCCTGATGTAGTGGGCCCAGCGTTGGGTTGAGCGGTCCTTGAGTGTCTTGGCTTTGAAGAGCTTACAAGCTCTACAATTGGCCTCGGAATGGTCCCGTGGAAGACAGAAGTTACATGTATTGTGTTTGTCTACCCAAGCAAACTTACGGTCACACTTTGGGCAGAATTTAAAGGGAGTACTAGCCATATGTGTTATATTGGGGGGGGGATCATGGGTACAGTGGGCGTCACACTAGGGATAGTATTAGTGGCATGCCCTAGTTCAACGCCTCTTTTCGAGTTTCGAAAAACAAACTAATACTCTGCAGCTTCCACTAGATGTCGGCCTATGCACAGCATGTGATCTAAGCAGATTCCACAAGCCTTAGAAATGTAGATATCAAAATGGTTAAAAAAGCATATTGTTTGTATTTTATGTGGATTTGATTTGTGGCACGCTATATAACAGCGCCTCGTTCCTCAGAGAAGCACCAGCTTAATGGGTTGTGCTCAATAGCAAGTAGCTGCTTTTAGCTCCTGCTCATCAAATCTTTATTTCAAGCTTTATGTACAGGGATTCTCTGGCTGCAGGAAAGGGGGACCAGCCCAAAACCCCTCAATCTGGTTAAGGGGTTAGGGTTCAAAAAGGCACCACGTTTCATCCACCAAATCAGTCTGTTTCTTAGTCTGTTTATTGGGTTTCAGTAAACAGAGATGAACAATTCCCCCCTTTTTAAAATTTGTCATAAAGTAGTCCTCCTCAATTAAATCACCCTATCCCGCTGGGAACGCTGCGATTATTGTGATGGGAATAATCCAGTTCCGCCAACTAAATCTCCTTCTAAGCAGCAGCGTTCAGTCAGCAGGACCTAGTCTTTTCTTGAAATGGATAAAGGTGTGACCATATAACACCATGGGCCTCATTACGACCCTGGCGGAGTGGGTTTACGCCAGCGTTATTCGCGGCGGACCCGTCCGCCCTACTACGAGTTTCCGTAGCGCCATGGAGCGTTTTCCGCCTGGTTTTTCCGGGTGGAGAAATCCATGGCGCTACGGGACCTTGTCGTTAATTACGCCACCGTATTTTGAGGTGGCGTAATTAACGCCTTCCCCACTCCCATTATACCGTATGGGGCAAAAATGGGAATGGGGAAGGGTAAAATGGGGAATGGGGATTTACCGCCCCGCCAAGGTCGGAATGGGGCGGAAAATCCGCCAACCCCCATGGCGCTATCGGCAGCTTTCCGCCGTGCTCCATGGTGCATTTTGCACCGCGATTTCCGCCAGGGTCGTAATGAGGCCCCATGTCTTTCTCGCCTTCACAGGCTGGCAGTCTCACAGGGCATAAAGCACTCGAGATTCATCAGAGCAGTGGTGGTGGGAAGGCTAAAACAAATAAATATTAAAAACGCCTATTGTAGTGCCTTCCCACATTCCACCCAAAGGGAATTCTGCCAGCATTAAATGCCACCCAATTACAACTTGGAATACTGCATAGTAACCCCTCCAATTTTTACCTCTTCAGAAGTGGTAGAGGTAAAAATGGCAATGTATTAAGAGATAGATGCCACCCTTTTGTGCATTAAAAAATGTATGATCCTCAAGATTTGGATAGAAAGGGTTAAAGAAGTTACAGATTTTTATGGATGCAATGAAATACTGGCAGCGGTATGGATTGAGGTCTCTAGACCGCGCCCTGCAAAACCAACGTATAGAAGGCCGGATCACGTTGCAAAACCCAGTGTATGTCTGTTCTTTAAGGGACGCGGCCTGGAGAGAAGCCAGAAGAGGACACCGAATCCAGTTGAGGTAAGTGGTGGGCGTCTTGGGGGCTGGGGGAGGAGGGTGCGTCAGCAGGGCCGCACAGTGTGCTGGGGGTGCAGGGAGACCCCCTGCCCACAACATAGACAGGGAAAAGGAGGGAGGCAAAAGACAGAGCTTTCTGGGACTGCCTTCTGCAAAGTCGGTCTTGTTTGTTGGGTTTATGTTTATTTTTTGGGAGGGTATTTATAATGCACAGCAAATGTTGTTTCAAGGCACAAGACACCGACCAGCTCTATTTCAGTGACTGCATCTATTACCGCCCTAACAGTAGTATTCCCGATAAGGGCATATTTCCCAGATTACAGTTGGTGGAAAAATTAATTTCCACAGACAGAAATCCAGGAATAAATTCAGCCCAACCTATAATGAGGGCCTAAGTGTTTTCCAGTGAGAGATTCATCTGAAACGTCTTGCCTGTCTATCTGCCAAAATGATTTGGAAACAGTTCTAATGTGACTCACTTTGCCTAGTGATGTGGCAGGATTGCTCTCCAATCTACTTTCTGCTCCAATTTTCAATGTTATGCGGATGACACTTCGCTCTCTTTCAGGCTCCCCAAAGCCACTGCTGCTGCTTTTCTCATATCAGACTGTCTGGCCGTAATTCAGGAATGGTGTGCTGCCAATGAGCTCTGCCTTAATGCTAGTAAGACTGAGATCCTCCTCATTAGGACACCTGCTCCCCCTTTCCTCTCTCTCTCGCTCTCTCTCTCTCAGGCCGCCCACTCCGGGCCCACTTCCTGCTCCTTCCTGTGAGGCTAAGAACATTAGTGTCATCTTTGACTCCACCCTCTCCTTCTGTCCTCACATCTCTGTCGTCTCTAAGAAGTCAAACTATCAGCTGCACCTCCTCAGAGGTATTCTTCCTTTTCTCACTTTTCCCCAGAAGCTCACTGTCTCCAGAGCTCTGGTCATCCCTAGGCTGGACTACTGCAACAGTCTCTTTCTAAATTTTCCTGCCTCTACTCTTCGACCTTTAAACTTATCCATGATGCACCCGACTGCTCTGCGCACTGGTCACCCTCCAAACTCGGGCCCAGGCTCCTGCATGACTAGTTCCCCTCGCACTGCCTCCAGGCTCCCCAGCACTTAAGGGTCTGTATCGGCAACCTTACAGTCCCTTCTCTCTGCATTTAAGAGCCACCCGCTGGCTGCACTTGTGAGTTAACTGCACTTTCCCCTTTCCCTCCCCTCTGGCACTTCTCCCCTACCCTCTTCCCCACACATGCACCATCGGAATGACACAAGGCCTAGTAAGATTGTTATTTTGTCCTCTCTTGTTTCCCCCTCCTTGTTTTGTCGCGCCTAGAAACACTTGTGTACAGCCGCGTTATAAATGGCAGATCATATCATATGCTATGATGTGCAGGATTGCTATGCTATGATATGCAGGATTACTAGGCTATGCTATGATGTGCAGGTATGCTATTATATATGCAGGATTGCTATGCTATGTTATGCAATGCTATTAGCCTCTCCCATACAGTTAGGTCATAGACCCTCCATGTCGCCTCCCTCAGCCTCCCTGGGCTTGCTTTACACGACTCCCCGGACAGGCCCAAACCCCTTCCGGGGCAGAGGACACATCAGACCTTACCTTCCCCGTATTATCTACAAGTTTAGCATAAGCCCCAAATGGAATACATTACTCACCGTAATCGTATTTCTGGTGCTTGTATCTGCTTAGATTCGCATGCTATGCATAGACCAACATCTAGTGGAAGCTGCAGTGTATTACAGTTGTTGTTTTCGAAATTCGAAAAGGGACGTCAACAGGGCGTGCCAGTAATACTATCCCTGGTGTGACGTCCGCTGTAACCATGATCTCTCAATACTTCATTACATGGATGCAAGAAGAGTTCTCTGGTTTTATTTAGACGGGTTAAACGAGTTCATAAAACTCTGGAAGATCTCAATGAATCTGGTGCAGGCAAATAGCGCTATGAGTAATTGGATCAATATATGCCAATGTCAAAGAAAGTCGGGCGAGGAGAAGAGTAACACCTACCGGTGGTACAGAAACTGGATAGGAACAGGTTCTCCAGTGCGACCACTGAAGGGGAGTATAATGCTAGCAATGCATGCAATTGACGAGCCTTTGGACAAGTCCTGGTTTTCACTTACTTCAAGTCACAGAAAGATAGCAGCAGCTTGATCATTTCAAAATAATAAGTAGCAAGTGGAAGAGCAATTATCTTAGATTAGGACATCATTCGGAGGTTGTGCTCGGTCATACAGAAACAAACGGGTCCACCAGCGGGAAATGTCCTCAGTTTCCCATATCCAAGCTCGGGCCGACATATTTCATAAAGCGCAGCAAAAGACCTCTGGGGGTCTAGACACACGGGAATTCAGATAGTTCAGCAAGGTAATAGGATTTAATTCAGCTGTTATCTCGGTTTCCCTTTTGCTAACCCCAGGGACAGAAAATAAACCGAACCGTAAGAGCCAAGTCTTTGTCCACGTGTACCAGCCCCTTGTCCCTCCATTTCCTCCGAGCATCCTTCAACCTAAGCATTCTCTGCTGAGAAGGTGAGGAACAAGCAGGTGGAAAAGGGTTTAAGCCAATCCCTTCCTGCTGCTCCAAGAGCAGAGAAGAGCTGTCGGGTTAATCGTTCAATTTAAAGCGCACACCTTCTGCCATCTGTTGCAGCAGTGACACAAGATGTGTTTAAAAGCAGTGTCCTCATTCTGGATGTATAAGAAATGTGTTTTACAGCTACTGCCTTGCCTAGTTGTACTGAAACAATGACAACATACGTGTAACTTCTTCCTTTGACTTTCATAGAAGACTAACACCAGACCCCCTCATCCTGCTCTCCAGGAGCTCATATTAATTGCTAATCAAGTACTATACTTTGCATTCTGGTATTTGTAGTTTTATTTTTTGCATTAAAATCTCATAACTGCAAGTACATAAGCAAAGAAAAAATGGACTACAAGCTCTACTGCAGCGGGGTTACACCCATTGGAAGTCAAGCCGCTTGGTAAATATTCTCTGGGAGTAAATTGTTGGAGCCCCACTCCTTACATTGGCCAGTCCCGTTTAATTGTACAACTAGCTAATACCGAATACTTTAATTCCTAAAAGGGCGCTGAGGGCTAGCGAATGCTGCAGCTCCTTGGTACCTGCGTATACTTCGCTATACAGAACCAGGGAAATGTGTTTTGTGCTGTCGTGTGTTGTATTCATTACTTACGTCTGATTGTGTCAAATAGTAAGTCAAAGGCATAAGTTGCGTATAGAGTATACATATCGCCATTATGTAACATGCATACATTACAGTTACATTTATATCTAACTGTGTGACATACATGTTTGTATACTTAACAGAAATAATTTTTAAAAACCATAATAGAGAAGCTGCAGTATTGACCTAGTGGCCCTGGCCTGGCGAGGCCTTGTTTCGGTTCACCTGGCATACCTTGGCTGTACCCCTTGTATATCAAGGGAAAACACTAGATAGTATACTTATGGGTACTTACTGAAAGAGCCAGTTACATCAGCTATGTCACTTCAAGTGATGACGCAAGTCAAAGCTCATTACTTGATTATGTGATGTCACTTCCTGTGAGGTCCTTAGACAGGTGAATAACTTCAATTAACACTGGCATTTTGATGACTTCACTTTAATCCGACAAGGCCTACTTAGTCTAACCCTCCCCTAGGTGGGAAAATAGATTACATTACATTGGGCCTCATTACAAGTATGGTGGTGTGGTATACAAAACTGTGAAAACTGAATTAAAACTGCAGTAATGTGGCATTAATTACATTACCGCTGCATTAACGCACCGCCGTACTACAGGTTTGGCGGAGAGGTGGAACATTTTCCTGTAGCAAAATGCTGAAGCCAAATCTGTTGAGTTACCATACAAAAAAAGCAATAAGATTTTTTTTAAACGGCATAATCGGCCAAACTACCGCCAAAATCGTAATGCGGCCCATTGCGTTAGAAAGGCCTCTCAAAACTGACTGCAAAAGTTGTATGAAAACAACTGCTCAGTGTATAAGTAGTATGGAGAAAATGTCACGAGCAGTACTGCCAGCAGGCAGCAGAGGGCGCCAAACGACCGTCTTTGCGTTGCTTGTTGTCACATGCAAGACCCTGCACACCTCTCTCTCCCTCTTCACGTGCAGCTCACCAGCCGCACATCTGTTTTCATCTCACTTCAGGGCGCCTTCGTTAGAGCGACATAATTGCTCCTTGAGTAATCCACCTACGGGAGCGCACAGGGACTGGAGAGCGCTTTACATAAACGGTAAGGGTTTAACCACCTATCCATTACCAGCCCTATACCACAAACGCCGGAAGTGGCTGTTTATCTGCCCACACTCGGATACGCAAAGACTGGCACACAGCTAACAAATGCCTCATGTCCGGAGGGAGAAAAGCACAGGCACCGAGATCCGAAAAGAACGAGCACTCAGCATAGGTGAACGAGGGATCCTGGCAGCCATTTTAGGTGCAGAGTCCTTTAATCTGCTACTGAAAACAAGCACCCAAAGACAAAATAGTTACATGTCAGATATAGTTTAAACCTCAGCAGTAAGCAGCCAGATCAGTTAAGGCATTTTCAACAGGACACGTACACAGGAAGAGTTCCTGGCGAGGAGTCCATTTTGTGGTTTTTCGTTCTATACTTTTGGCTTTAGTCTTCCACATCTCCTTTCTTACCCTCTCTAAGAGGGCAAGGATGCGTGTGCCCTTTAAGCACACTGCATTGAAAACTCACTTTGTTACTTAGGGCCTCATCACAAGTTGAGCAGAGCAGGACAATGCGGCGGTAACGCTATTACCGCTGCATTTACCGCTCCGCCCAATCTCGAGTTGGGTGGAAAATGGGAGTTTTACCTCCAAATTTTTGCTGGTGGTAAAAATGACCTATTTCTGCTCGTTTTTGGCACTAAGAGCTCCAAGATATCCCCAATGGGAATGGGGATTTACGTCCCCACCGCAACTCGCGATCCAGCGCAAATTGTGCCGGACCGAATTGTGGTAACGCCAATAGCGTTGGAAAATAGTGAGGCGCAATTACGCCGGGATACCGCCTAACCCCTGATGAGGCCCTTCGTGATCATTGTATTTAATAGTGTGTACAGGGATGGAGCAAGCTGCCAGAGGCACAGTAGAGTGCTGCCCAAGGAATAAGTACACTTGGATAAAGTAGTGCATTTTTAAATATAAAAGAGAAAGATGCATGCACAGCATGTTAGACTGTGTAAAATGCCAAGCTAAGATGGAGGGAAAGGCAGGTGCTTTTTAAATTGGTTAGGTTTTCGTACTCGCCCGGCACCAGCTCGAGCCAAACACTAATAAATTAACGCACACCGCAGATTTACACCAATGAATCCAATGAAAATGGCAACGAACCATTGAACACAGAACAAATTTGAAAAAACAAAACATGACACACCAGTAGCTAGTTGGGGAGCTGCAACCTTTCCTTCTCCAGATGTGTTGCACTTCAACTTCCACCAGTCATACCCAGCATTGGCAATGGTGAGAATCATGGGAGTCGTAGTGTAAAACACCTGGAGAGCTGGCGGTTGCAGGCCGCTCAATGATGTAACGATGCTTCATAGGTATCCTCCCATTACGCAGTCTGGTTATAGGCCAGCTAGAATGTAGATTTGATTGGTTGTGTAGCTTTCCACGAGTGCTAATTATCTGCACCACCTTAATCATTATAAGGGTGGTCCGTTAATACTGCATACTGTCTGGACAGTATGGCACACTAAGTCAGACGTGAATCCAGGAAGCACAATTGTCTGGTGGGCTGCAGGTCTAAGGCAAGCGGTCTGGCAAGGTCCCCCCGTCTTACCCACATGCCTCAAGCAAAGGTCTGAGCATGGGGGTGCTGTCTGACAAGGCATCACTATCTGATAGCAATTGGTCCATGTCTCCACTCGGTGTGGGCTCACAAGGCAGTAACAGGGTTTCCCGATCCACTGGGCGCATAACCACTTGCAGTACCTTGGCACATTGGGATTGAGCAATTTACCAGTGCAAGGCCAGTCTTTCTCCACAGCACAGACTTTGTTCCAGGGATTTCACTTCAAATACTTTGTTTTTGCACAGTCCTGTCATTCCAAAGCATCCTGTACAGCATGTGAGGGGCCTGCCTCAAAAACGAAGCTCCCTGGGTCTTCAAAAATCCCAAAGGCTTTGATCTAGCGAATCCCTGTTCACTATAAAGGTATCATTACCTTGAAGAACCAAGGGGCATCCCTGTGTTGGCCCTGAACTTTGGTCACATAGCACCATTCTAGCCAACGCAGAACTTGCCAGCTCTTTCCCAGCCAGCTTTTCCCTCCCCTTCCCCTGACTGCTCACTTCCCGACACTCTCCCCCTCGGGTTGCACCATTCACCCACTTGCCTATTTCTTTTTCCCTCCATCATGCATCTTGAGTTTGCTCCCTTCCTCCTCATACTCACTATTCTCCCCTTCTCTTGTAGCCTTCAGCCACAACTTGGTGTATCTTCTACCTTATTCTCTCCTCTTTGCCACCTGCACCCCTCAAACCTAATTCCCCCATTCTCCCAGAATCTCCAACCTTATCCCCCTCGTCTTCCGCACAAAACCTGCTACTCATCCCCACCTCTTATCATTCTTTCACTTCACATCTGGAATGCACAATCCCTATAAACAGGTCTCCCTAAATCACTGAGTGCTTGCCTCTTATCACCCTCAACTTTCACTTCCTGCTATCACACTTGCACGATCTGTTAGAAAAGGTGGTGGAGTAGTGTCCCTCCTCAAAAAGGCTCTTACCATTTCCCCCTGACACTCTTGTATACCACTGCCTCCTCTTTTGTATATCCCACTATGCGCATGTTTTACTCTAAATGTTTTGTCCCTCGCTCCCTCTGTCCCTCCCCCGACACTATTGGCCTCTGAATTCCATTTCCCGGACTTGAACATTCTCCTTGATTAACTTCACACCGTCATTGTCCTGATGGGGACTAACTTTCCAAAACCCTTTGCAGTGACCTGCCTTGAATGTAACTCCCTCCTATCGGACCACTCACTCCACAACCAGCCAACCCATCACACATTGATGGGGAAATGCCCTCCTTACTGGGCTTCCAGCACACACCTGGCCCTCCACAAAGCAGCCCACTATGCTACAGCCCGCCTCATTAAAGATGCCCGCAAATTTCAACAGTATCTCTCCAATACTGCACACGCTTCACTGGCTCCTCCTTCCCATCAGAATCATATTCCAAACTGCACGTATCACATACAAAGTAGTCGCAAACGGAACACCAAAATACTTGGCGGATAAACTCCACACCTCTCTCGCACCTCATGTAGCAAAACCATCAACAAGGTTCGAGTCAAAGCTAGCCACCATAGAGAAGTAGAGAAGTCTCTCAAGCAGTCATTTTCTCCTGCCACGCCCCGACCATCTGGATCTCAATCCCGGTAGAGGCCCAAAATGCCCCACCATCTTTCAGATCAGAAAAATACTAATAATGTGGTTCTTTCAACAATGCCTGCCGGACAAATAAAAATCCCTCTATCCCTTCACCAACAGTACTGCGCTGCTATATAAAATCCCGAGCCCAATTCTGGAACGCTCATGTTGTAAAGCACTCTGCTGCTCTTGAATAGGTTTGTGCTATAAGCAATAACGTACAAAATAAACCCACTGTAGTGTGAACTCTCTCAACTTCACTCTCCTCCTCTGGCCTCCCCTTTGCCCCTCTCCCTCCAATCACTCCATTGTCACTTTAATGTCACTTTAATGTCTCAGTCCCTCCACCTGCACTTATGACTCCTTTTGACCAACACTATCCTGCATGCATACTCACACATTCCCGTCCCCCCACTGTCCTCAGTCCTGCATGACCTTTGGGGCCCAGACTATCAAACAAAGCATATGTTGACCTACAGAGCTGGCACAAATCCTGGATGCCCCACGCTACTCCTAGTCTATACAAATTCCCTTGCTGCACTCTCCTCTGCACTGGACTCTGCCAAATCCTTTTATTGCCCAAACCTAATCCCTTCACAAACACCCTGCAAGCTTTCATTTACCCTCCAAGGTCTGCTCACACCTTCTGAACCAATATTAAATGCCTCCTCCCTCTCTTCTAGTGACTTTACTCACCAATGTTCCTCCAAACTGTGTGACACTCGTCTCTCTTCCTCCTTCCCCCTCCTTCTACCATCCATCCATCCCTCCCCCACACATTCTACTCTCAACTACTTCTCCCCTACATCTTCAACCAAATTAGCACCAATCCTTCACAGTGCCAACGTGGGGACCAGTTTGCTCCTATTGACCGCTTAGTCCTGATCACCTGCCCTCATCTCTCTTAGCTCTTTAACCTCTCTCCCTGCTGGACCTTTCCCTGCCAACTTCAAATCTGCAACTGTATGACCCCTTTTGAAGAAACCCTCTGCTGACCCAACTGTCCCAACAACTATTGCCCGGCTTCTTCTCTATCCCATTATTCAAAAAGGTCCTTGAGCAGGTGATATGCAACCAAATCTCCAGGGATAACGGCCTCAGAGATCCTCCTTAATATTGTTTCTGAAGTGAACAGTCCACTGAGACTTTACACATGCACGTCTACAACTTTTTCTCCGATGCTCACCACTCCAAACTCACTTAATTACTCATACAATTGGACCTCTTTGCCACCTATGACACAGTCGACCACTCCCCTATCCTCCTCAGGACCTTGAGTAACCTGGAGTCTGATACCTGGAAAGTTGTGCCTTTAAAATCTCTCAAAACTCACAAACCTCTGATGTCACTACTCTCCCTGCCGGCATCCCCAATAATCAGACGTTGGAAATCTGCTCTTTACACTCATCACTCTGCCCTAGGAAGACTTTGCTCATCTTTTGGCTTCTATCAACACCCCTTCGCTGATGCGACTCCAATTAGGTTCCCGTCCCTCCTTCACACCAGCCATCTCCAAATGGATTACCACCTGTCTCATTGCAATCTATCACTGAATGGCTCTCTGCTACCGGTGCTGAACTCTTTGAAAATAAAAGTCATCTTTCTCCTGGCTTCAAACGCCATCCCCTCCTTGCCCCTCCCACCCCCCATATCTTTCCCTTCTGATCTTTGTACTCCCCTCACCCAACGTACGTAATCTTGGGGGTCATCATACTGCAACAATTCATCACTACCACCGAATTTGTTGCTCGTTCTAACCTTCGCAACATTTGGAAAATGTGTCCATTTCTTACTCGCTACTCTACGAAAACCCTAATCTCCACCCTCGTGCTCAGCAACTAGAGTACTGCTCATGCCTACTCCAGGTCTTCCTTTCTACTCCTTCATCTGGACAAAGTATTCAACTTCTGCCTGCTACCCACATGCTCTACAATCTACCGACATCCTCCCCCACTTACACCCGACAACCTGATGATTGACTCTCCATGCACAGCTGCTCCCTTTTCAAGTTCCTTCTCCTAATCTACAAAACTATCAATGTTCTTGCACCTCAGTGCCTGTCTGATTGTAACTCAGTCTACTTTGCCTCTTCTTCCCTCTGCACTCAAGCTTACAGCCCCACTCCGTCCTCTTGCTTCTGCTCCTTCTCCCTACTCCACTGAAACCCGCTGCCCACCACAATCAAAGTCAGGACAATCGTTAATCTCTTCAAAGCATGGTTTAAACCTCACCTACTGGTTAATCCATCCTACCTGACCTCACTACTGCGCTCCTGAGCCACAGGCCCAGGCATCATTTTATTCTGCATATTTGGAAAGTACTCCTCTGTAACCCAGAGGGACAAGAGCTGGAAACAAATGTTACCCTTGAAAGCCTTTTAAATGTTGTCCCTGGCCTATGTCCCACTTTGATGACACGCTCATAAACTGTCTCATCACTTGGTCTCATCTTTGTGCTATTGTACAGGCGCACTTTGAGTGAATGCTTCAGCCATCTGTTAACATGTTAATCTAAGTAATTGCTAATCGAAATGAACATCCCCGTTCTTCAAATAAATACAGAAAACACAAAATGGTTTGATGCAACTGGTCCGTAGCAAGTTAAAGCTTACGGTTATTCTCGCTTTGGCCTATAAATGATCATTATTTCACTTCCTCCCATTTAGTTATCCTTCACACCATCATATGAGGGAAATTGGCACATGTCATTTTCTCATTCAGAAGATATTGGGGGTCATTCCGAGTCGGGGGGTGGGGAATACCAGGCACCGGTAAGGAGACCGGTGCCGGGAATCCCCGACCGCCCGATTCCGAGGTCCCCTAACGGGAAACGGAAGGGACGTGTGGTTGGACCACGGGTCCCGCTAAGGGACCAGGGCGCAAATAACAGGCTTGCCATTGACCTGCCCGTTATTTGCGTCCTCCCCATTGAGCCCCTATAGGGTTAGTTCAATGGGGACTTACCGGTCCCTCCAGGGTACCGGTATGGGAGGCAGCCATGGAGCTAAGTGCTCCATGGCTACCACCATACTCGGAATGACCCCCAGTGACATAATGCATACAATCAAATGTTGACAGGGTTGGTACAAGGTTTGACGTGCATGTTTTGCACATATATTAACCACGATTTCCTATTTGTTATACTTCAGCTTCCATTTTGGGTGCTTTATCCGTGTACACCTCCATGCAGACAAACTCCTAGCGCAGATCACATTTTTCATAATGGCAGCCACTGGCCTTCAATTTTAGGCTCAAGTGCAACCTTTTAAACCATTTGAGAGAACTCAGTCATTCAAACTAATTTGATGGGGGCTAACACTTACCCAGCATGCCAATACCCAACATGAAGGCATCCATCCCATAAGGCATCACTCGGGATCGACCCCTGGCAGAGCTTGTTGGGGACATGACCTCCTTTGGCTGAGCTTTTTTACATTCCACCTGCAACAAACAAAGAGGGCAGTTAGAGACTGAGTGGCAAACACCAGCCCCACCAAAAGCACAATATCCCTCTGTCTGCTTTCTGCCTTCTTTGGCTCAGCACATGAATCGGCATCTGCAGGACTCTGTCATACTAAAGCTCTGCTTGCCTGCAACCTTAATAAGAGATCACAGGGCATGGCTACAGTCAAGGAATGCTTGAATACCCTAGCAAACAACAGGGTTGCAACTCCACCTTTTTGCAGGACACTAGATCATATATGTACATTTTTATGGACAAATGATCTTCAAACAACTTCTCCCAATACTTTATTCAACCACCACATTTCTCCAAACATCCTGTTGTGCTTATAGCATATCCAAAAACATTCCAGAATGCCAATAAATTCCTGCAAGGCTTCCCCTTTCCAGTCACTTGTACCAACTCCATGTGCTTTTTTAACCCATTACATTATGCCTGTTCTGATACAGTACCATATTACATAATGCTTTGTTCCACCCACTCTCCAAAACCATGTCACCACACATTCTGTCTTCCCGGATTCCCTCCTTCTAAAACCACATCTTGAAAAAGTCCCTGTTCTCCCTCACCTCTTAACTCTAGTGCACCCACTATGACAAAGGGGTGGTGGGACAAGTAGAACATTGGATCCGGGTTCCATCACTTGCACGATAACACTTGGCCCAGAGGATGCAACTGGCTCCCCCAGTCCATAGCCAGCCTTAACATTATCTGATGTGTCTAAACCCTGACAACTCTGTTAGGGGCCAAATAAGGATACCCGAGAAGAAATAAAGGGGTCCCCAGAAAGGGGACTCCCTGGGAAGTGCAAGGGGAAAGGGAGCCCCTGCCTACACCTGTTGTAATGTCATGACTTCAGGCTAGGCCTTTCTTAGATATAACGCAGTGTAATTCAAATGTATTGGGTCTGGCTCTGGCAAATATAGAACCCCTGGGCATGGCCCGACCTCTGAGCTGAAAGAATCCCTTACTACGTGGCAAAGTTAAGCCCTGCAGCGATTCATGGTGTATCCAAGGCTTCCTTTATACTGGATGCTCCTGGGAGATAAAGGCAAAGGAATGTACAGACTTCACTGTTTTTGAATGGGGCAGAGAGCAAAAGACCCCAGATGCTGGTGGACCACGGGAACTAGTCCAGGCCGGTGACTCAAAACTGACGGATTTCCAAATCGCTCATAGGCCAAATAGAGAGATTTGTTCACAAATCGACAAGGATACAAGAAAGGCACCTACGCGACCACTTACATCCGCCTCTTAAGGGCCTGCACAATGCAGAGCTTCCCTCAATCAACTGCTGGGAGTCAGAAGGCAATTCACTGCACCCAGAGTAACACATTCCTGTGCCGAATTAGCACAAGGTGGTGCCTGGTGTAGATGAAGCATTGGTGAGCCGATCTGCGCGCGGCATAGCTTACGTACCAGTTACAGGTGGCAATGTTGTACTTCAGCAAAGCGAGCAGCAGTCAAAGATTGTTTGCAGGGCTCTATCAACTGTTGATTATTAATCACTTAAACTGTGCACTTCAACACAGGCATATAAAACAGTCAGGAGTTGGAAATATGAGGCTGTGGGTGGCAAAGCAGCAAGGAGGAAAGTGACATGAAGAAAGAGGAGGTGATTCAGAACGAACATAGGAACAATTTGGAGGGAGGAGGCAAGCATCAAGACAAAGGAGGAGGAGAGGTGATGGATGATCAAGGAGGATACAATCAAACGAGAAGAGAGAAGGGGAGTTCACAAAAGAGGGGTAGAGATGCAATCTCGTGAGGAGTAAGTCATCATGAGAAAATGGAGGAGAGAGGTTTACAAAAGGGGGAGAGGAACTGTTTGAAGGAGGCAGAGAAACCATCAGTAGAGAGAGGTTGAAAGGAGGTTACAGAAGGAGCGAGGTACAGCTTGACGGAGCGAAAAAAACAGAGGTTGGGAGAGAGGGGAGGACGAGCAAAGGACAAAATAAATCTGAAAAATCCACTATCTTCTTCCTTTCAATAGTGCTAAACAGCTAATCTCATCCTTAGAAGATCTGACTATTGTGCCCGTTTCCTCTTTGGCCTTCCCAACTATGGTTTTTCACCTCTGAACAAAGTCCTCAACTTCGCGGTTCACACACTTTTCAACCTCTCGCTTTACTTCTACCTCCTCTGCCTGTAGCCAGATTGGCGGGATATCTACGAAACAATGGGCTAAGTATAAACTAAACTATCCATGGACTCTCTCCACCCTACCCATCTGCTCATCTCATGCCCTACTCTCCTCCTCACTTTAAGGTCATTTTCAGCTCACCTCTTTGCCAACACTCAAGCCTCCTGTGCTCCCTCTTGTTTACTCTTTCTCTCTCCTCGCCCCCCTTCTCTGGAATGCTCTTCCTCATCATACTTCTCCAGTTCTACCACTATTTAAATCCAACCTCAAAGCTCACTTTCTTTCTGAAGAGCCTGTTTCCTAACACATTACACTACTGCATCATCCAGCGTTCCTCTCTCCATACCTTTCATGAACACCTCTACAGCATTTTTTCGTCACCCCTCCATCCTAAATTCAGCTCTATCTCCACCATCCCATTCCTATGTCATCCTGTCCTGGTCCCTGGTTTCCGCCTTCCTGTGCAAGATCTGGTCTTCAAGTCGCATTCTCTCACTCCATTATAAAGGACCCATGTCTTCCACTCTTTTATCAGTGGTGAATGCTGAAAGTGTTTTTGTGCCAAAAATGCATTGCTTTCCATGTGATTTTTATACATAAAAAAAAATAAAGATCAGTGAAAGAACAAGAGGAAAACAGAGTATTGCAAATGTTGAGGAGAAAAGGGGGCAAGAAAGAAAGCGCGAAGAACGGGCTGAAGGTCAACAAGGAGCATAAAGCCTATCTTTTACAAGGGAAGGCTATTGTTGGGAGGGATAAGAGGGAAGAAGTTTGGCCTAGAAACGTGAGACTCCTGACTTGTTAGGGGTAAGGGGGAGTCACACACAAGGACGTCTCCGTCAGCCTAAAGAGGGTTGAAGACCATGAACCCATCCTGCAATGGACACCTGGCTCTCACTCAGATGATGTAAGGCACCAGGGGACGTGGTACCAATATCTTCTGAAGGCAACGTACAAAATCCAGATATCTATGAAAGCCAAGAAAACTATAGCTCCTGCCAAGAAATAAGTGCAGGTCACTTAAAATCTCTGATACTATACCTCTTTATTTACCCATTTGAAAGTTAGTATCTAAGCGAGAGAAGGAAGGGCTAGGGACTACAGTCCTAAAGGAGGGCTTTCTGTAATCTGCTCTGGTGAATTCTTATTTGACAACTCTCGTTAAACCCAAATCTCTGTTTTCTGCTCTTATAATAAAGACCCTCAAACTTGATCCCCCCTCGTTCCACTGCACGCAAAAACATCAGCATTTGCTGTTAGACCCCCTCCTTGTGCCATTTGATGAACATCCCCAACACTGCAGGATGGTTAATTGGCTGGAAAGCCCCCATGCAATGCCCTCAGACAGATCCGCCCAGAATCTCTCCAATCTCTACGTTAAGGCCTACCTACTTACTCGTAAGAATCACATCATATATCTGGCCATGCAGACAGCATGCTTGCTGCATCCACCGAACATTCAGGGACTACAATCTTCGGTTCCTGAATTCAACAGTTCCTTGCTATTGATCAAACATCTGGTATTTGGTCCAGGGAAAATAAGCGAACACCTTCTCTCTCAGACTATCCTTCCAGGACCCCTTTTTCCCCCATGAACGCTAACTGCATGCCTCTTTCCTGCTCCGTTGGATCGCTTCCTTCCTGCTTGCTGCCAGCTATTTATCTACTTTGATGGCAGATCCCTAATCTTCGGCCCCTGCATCCATGGCCACAAAATCTATGCATGTCCAGGACAGCTCTTTATTGGCTACACTGACTCCATCCTATATTTAACCAGAACAAATGTTTCCTTAAATCCAACACCCTCCTCCCTCATCCATGGACACACTGAATGCACAGGGCTAGGAGGGGAGTAGAATATTAATTGGCTGAGTGGCATCAGAGGTTTGCACTCTCCAATGTTGCCTTGCAAGCAGAGTGAACTGTTAGAATTCAGTTTTTGTTTTAGCTGGTGTGTGTAGGGGCCTATATGGCCGGTGATTGGCTGGAATGTTGGTTATTCCAGCCTATCAAATTGTCAGATTAATTTTGGCCACCCAATTGGCTAGAGGCCTTGGTCCTGTTCGGCCCTTTTCCCAAAATATCTGTATATATCTGCAATAGTACTACCTACTGGGTATCACGACCTCGCAGCCCCTCTGGCACCTAGCATTATTAGTATTGTGCACCTCCAAACCCAGAGCCTGACTGCAACTCAGCTCCTGGAGCATAATTTAACTACGCTACACCCTCGGTACCAGCACCAGCATTAGTTATACTGCGATGAGACAGTCTCTTTACCATTGACTCTGCATCTGGCCCACGGTGATTAGTATAAAATGCTGTCAGCCTCAAACATCTCCTGCCCACCGCGCCCTGGTCCCTCAGACTGCATCCCACCCACAGTATCTCTAGATTTGCTAGACTCCGCGCACTACTGTCTTCTCTTCTCCTACTTGTGCCACCAAGCACCACCAGTGCACCTGCACTCTCCTGGCCCACTACCAAGACGTTCCATTCCCACTCCGGTTATCCACCAGCCCTACCCACCATGGCTAGCCCTAACCCATACCTAAATGACCCAGCACTTTGGATCAGCAATTTTGCCACCAAACCTACACCAAACGGCCCTTGCACTACTAGCTGTAGAAACTCTAGACTCGGCTCCAGAAGCCTTGTTACGCGCATCGCCAGTGCTGTCTCCTCACCGACTCATCCTATCTCCACCTACGCCCGCAACTTGAGACTAGCCACTAGGCTTCACCTCCCACCCTCACATACCCTCGCTCATCTGAACAGCTTACCTACCGCACTCCAATCCAACACAAATGCCCATCTAACACACCCAACACAGACCTCCATCATTGATACCACCAGGAGCACCTATCCCAGCATAGGCAAATTGAGACAAGGCCGTCTCAGATCCAGGACACACTCCACCTCTACTTCTTCTAACGCACGCACTAGCAAAAGCAAAACCAATCCCAAACCATCCACCCTTCTTACAAACACATCATCCCCCCACCAATCTGCTTCCTGCCCTAACGCCCCCGAGCCCCACACTCCGAACAGAAAAACACACCAAGCTACCCCCAAAACTATCAAAGGCGCACTCATCAACGCCAGATCATTAGTCGCCCATGCCCTAGACATAGCCGACATCATCTCTCTCAACAAACTCGACTTCTTAGCCATTACTGAGACTTGGCTCCACGCAGCCTCAGGTCCCACCTTAGCGCTAGCCATACCTAATGACTACACCATCTACCGCACAGACGGACAGACAAACAAGCAAAGGCGGTGGTGTAGCCATTATTGCCAGAAGCTCCTTTAATATCAGACTTATACAAAATCAATCATTCCCATCTGCAGAACTACTCACAATCAAAATAGCCTCATCCAACACAAGCACAATCACTACCCACCTCATCTACAGACCGCCGGGCCCCATATCCTCGTTTAACGACAATATTGCTCTCCTGCTGTCAAACAACACTAAACCCAACTCTCAAATACTTATCCTTGGTGATTTTAACCTAGGGTATAACGACAAAAAGGATGATAAAGCAAGCACAGTTGCCAACACCATATCAGAACTAGGTTTCACTCACCACTCTTCGCAACCCACCCACAACAAAGGCCGTACCCTCGACTGGATAGCAGACCTCAACTGCAACACCACCATCCTCGCCAACTCACCTTGTGCTTGGACTGACCACCACCTCATCACTTTCACCATTAACAAAGACAAACAAACATCTGAAACCCTACCCAACGCTCCTCCCACTCTCACAAGAAATAGGAAAAACATCACAGTTGAAAAACCCATCCCTCTGCTCCAACCCATTATCGACTTCACACCCTCCATTACCAACCCCACTGAATTAGTAGACCTCTACAACACCACCATCCTCAAGGCCATAAACACAGTAGCACCACTGAAACTGCGGAAAGCCAAACCACGCTCACACCTCAACTCGTGGTTCACTCCTGAACTAAAAACTCTCTGCAAAAATAAAAGACAAGCCGAATCAGCTTGGAAGCAGTCCCCATCCGCCAACAACAAAACAGCCTACTCACTAGCCTCCATCAACTACAAGACAGCTATCATCCAAACAAAAAAAACATGTACAATGAGAGAATCTGCAATGCCAAATCCAACACCAAAGAGCTTTTCAACATCCCGAGAGACCTAGTCTCCATCCCCTATACCAGACACATGCACCAAAGACATCGCCTGGTGCACCAACATTCAAGAGGCACTCCTTGGCAAAATTGCCATGCTACAAGCCAAAATCGAGTCTAAAAAAAAAAGTCTTACCTTCACTGACAATCCCATCTCTCACACCCACTCCTCACGATCGGACAACAACCTATTCGATTCCTCCACCGTCACAACTAAAGAGGTTGAAGACATAATCAACTCTCTTAAACCTTCCAAATGCCAAGGCGACATTTACCCTGCTCCAGTTATCAAAGACGCGGCCAAACACCTTGCACCCTTCATCACATCCTTAATAAATTCATCCTTTTCATCCAGCATAGTTCCCAATAACCTAAAGGACTCCTGGGTCCTACCGCTACTTAAGAAACCATCTCTAGACCCCAGTGTCCCTACGAACTATAGACCTATCACCACTGTGCCCTTCCTCCTAAAGATCCTCGACAGAGCTGCCTATTTGCAGATCCAGAACCACCTAAAGAAAAACAACCTGTTAGGGCTAAGACAATCGGGCTTCTGCCCCAAACACGGCACAGAGACAGCCATGATCGACCTCAAGAGACAAATGGACAATCTCAAAGACAATGGCAAACTAGCCCTCCTTCTCCTCCTCGACTTATCGGCTGCTTTTGACTTGGTAAATCACGACATTCTTTGCAATCACCTAACCTCAGCAGCTAACTTCTCCGACAAAGCCAATGCCTGGATACAATCCTTCCTGAATAACAGATCGATGAGAGTCTTCGCTCCCACAGCCTCTGCCGCACCAGCCCCCGTTACTTGTGGAGTCCCCCAGGGCTCATGCGTTTCCCCCACACTATACAATGTATTCACAAAACCTCTCTTCGACATACTAGACCACTTGGGTGTTATCTACACGAATTACGCCGATGACACGCAAATACTCATCCCACTAACAGGCGACTATCCCACCGACAATACAGTACTTAACAATATTTATCATTTACTCTATCATCCAAGAATGGATGGCCAAACACGGACTCTGCCTTAACGACGACAAGACTGAGCTCCTTCTTCTAGGCTCCCAAGCAAGACTCAACAAACTCGACAAACTTTATCAGACATTCACCATCGACGGCAACAGCATATCTGTCTCCAACAGCGCCAAAACCCTTGGCACATACCTTGACTCTTCCCTCACACTAACAAGACAGATCAACGCTATCTCATCCTCCACCACCTACACCTGCAAGCCCATCAATGCCAGCAGACCCTACCTCTCTACATCCAACTGCACCACCCTAGCCAGAGCGTTAGTACTCTCCAAAGTTGACTATTGCAACGCTCTGTACTTGGGCACTAGCCAAAGGAACATTAATAAGCTGCAAGTTATACAAAATAACGCACTAAGAGCGGGCCGGAACATCCCCAAACACGAGCACATCTCTGCTACCAGACGCGACTGTCACTGGCGATCTATACCTCAGAGAATCAAATATAAAACACTGTCTCTCACACACAAATGCTTATCCAACCAAGCACCCAGATACCTCTCAGACAACCTCACGTTCTATACACCAGCCCGACTTACCAGATCAGCCCAAACACACTACTTAAATATCCCCAGATACAAGCTCCAAAAAGCAGGCGGCTCAAGCTTCTCTGTGCTCGCCGCAAAACTCTGGAACACACTACCAACCGACTTGAGAGTCGAACCCTCTTTCCAGCGCTTCAGACATAGCGCCAAAACCTGGCTCCTGGCCAAGGAAGCTTAAAATCACTGGCTTATGACAACTCATTGCATATACCGCATATCCTGATCATTATCAAATAGCACAAATATGTCTCCACCTGCATACTGCTAGCAACTGAGCTACAATATATAATCATCTACAATGTGCATATTACCAGTAACTGTTTTCTTCATTATGTGTATTATCAGCAAACTGTTTTCATAATGTACTCATCGCATGTAATGTTCACATACTCTTGTAATGCTTACCGACTCTTACGCAGCCTGTAACATCTGAACGCAACACTTTTTCACTACTATATAATCCTATCAAGCGCCTGGATGCCCCAGGGTCTAGCGGTCCGCTATATAAATAATAAACTAAACTAAACCCATAATGTTTAGCCACTCTGATTGTTATGTTAGGTTACATGGGATTTTGTAACGCGCACCTCTCCCATTTTCACAAATCTGTGGCACTGATCTTCTCTTGTGATGGCTAAATCTTTAACTGGGCTGGCAAGTCAAAGTGTGACGGAGGGGCGGACTAAGTAGTGGTATGGGCGGTTCAGGAAGAAGGTTGGAAGTTTAGACACTGGGTCCATCAACTTCCAGTCGTAGTGTGGTCCTGGCATCCTGCAATCCGCCATTCCACTTCTCGGTCTGATTGCCAGGTTTTTCATCTAACAGCTGTCCTTTCAAGCTCACTCGGTCAGGCACCCTTTTGGCTCCCTCCTACACTATATCCTCTAGCACAGTGCAAACTTCCTGGACTTACCATCTTGTTGTTTATTTCATGGAAATGGATCTCGCACACTTTCTCCACGATGTCTTCAACTTCGAACGTCACAAAACCAAACCCTGTAAAATATAGTCAGGAATATAACACAACATTTTCAGAAAACCATTACAATCTGTTAAATAAACCCAAGAACAAAGCACACATGCTTTCCTTAAAAAAGAATCCCTTAAAATGAAATGGGGAAACAACAAGTAGGCAAGCATTCCATTGTTGGAACCTGCAGGAAGTTGGAAATTCCAGTTATCACTGTGAAACAATTAGTTAATGTTTAAAATAAATAGCGCTTATGGTTAAATTCTTTTTGTTTGAGAACAAAGCATTGAACGAGGTACCTTTTCAAACTTATTTCAAACCAAATGATCGATGAACACGTGATTTCAACCATTTGTTTCAAGATAAAACCTAAGTCCCTGCACCCCAACCTAGTGAGGCATCATCTAGAGTAACTGGACCAGTATTGAAGAGGGCATGTCCTGAAGGATAGTCCAGTGATGGGCACCAAAATGGGCGTCTGTATGACCCCAAACAAAAATACAAGGAGAAGTTTAAGTATGTACACATTTAAGGTAGATGAAAGAAGGTACAAGAGATACTGCTATTGCCTTGGAGGATTGACATAGTACAAGAAGCAAGAGTTTATCAAACATATCGCACTCGTACTGTTAGGCATGATAGGGTCAACAGGCATGCAGAGGCAAGGTAGTGAAGGCACAGAATAACAACTGAGCAAAGCAGGTGCAGACAGACACCATAAATGAATTGGAAACAAGACGTTCTTGTCCACAGCAAGCAAGAAAATAGTCATACTGGTTCCAGAAGCATAGACTAGATCAAGTCCATCCAAGCTCCATCAGGGCTCTTAGCCAAAAGCAAAGGCAGCATCTTTTCCTCACAGCAGGCATTCAGTTCCAAAGGGGTCAGCAATACTCGTGGCTATCAACTGTGCACCTACCCTACCCCGAAGGTTATCGTGTGTGACACTGTCATGAATTGACTGTTGCTCGGCAGCAGTACAGGGATGAGTAGTGACTAAATCGCCTACTCGGCCCCTCAATAATACGTTACCCCTAATCATAAAGGTCAAATATTGCTTCTTTGCCTCTTTGGGTGGTACAGGCAGTCCACAAGCTATTCTCTTAGAAGGAGCTGCGAACTGGCAACAGCAACAACCCAAACAGCATTAGTCAAAGGGTCCCGAATGAATAAATGTCCAATACAAATTCTATAAAAAATAGAACCTTTGATCAATCGAAAAATGCATAGTACTAACCAAAAACACTAAACACCTACCCCTGTAGAGGAAAAACAGAGAATTCCGAATTTTAAGAGCAAAGGGGGTGCTCTGGGTGAAGACTTGACTGCAGAGCAGGCAAAGCTCAGCAGCATTGACATTAAAAAGAATATATGTATTTTCAAAAGGTAGAAAGGGGTTAGGACTAAATCCTCGCGAGAGTTGGTGTAGAAGAGGTGCCGCTTTCACAAACAGTTCCCACAGCATGTCACACTGGCAGAACGATTCAAATGGCGGACAAGTATCAGAGAGGGTGTAGGGGAGTGAGAAGTTGGTGTGAGGAGTTGCAGAAGCCAAATCGAGTGTGGCAGAGTGTCAAGGAGTTGGAGAGGAGCGAGAAAGAGGGAGAAAGAGAGAAGCAAAGGAGGAGGAGTAAAAGAGGAGCAGAAGAGGTGAGTGGGGAGATGTGTGGAAAAGGAGAGGAGAGAAAGAGGTGCAGAGGAAAGAAAGAGGTGTGGAGGACGCGGATAGAAGAAAAAGAGGATTTGAGGCAGGAGAAAAAAAGAGGGGGATCAGAGGATGCAGAGAGGGAGGGGATGTAAGATGGGGAAGAAGAGACAGAAGAATGGAGGAGCGGGAAGTAGAAGAGAGCAGTGCAGAGCATCAAGGGGATGGAGAGAAATCCGAGAAGAGGCAGTGAAGGGAAGAAAAAGAGAACAGAAGGGTAGAGCAGTGGACCAGAGAGATCGGAGAAGAGAAGATGAAGGGGAGAAAGAGAATGGAAGAGAGGAGAGAAACTGAAGGAGAGATAAAGGGAGAGAGAATGTAAAGCAGAGAGACAACAGAGGAGGTAAGAAACATGGGTTAGACAAGAAAAGAGAAAGGAGGAGACAGGAAAGAACGAAGAGGGGTGGATGGAGGTATCGCAGGGGAGCGAGATACCCTCCCCAGAAACTCGGTCTTGAGAAAGATCATACACAGTTTGGTGAAGCCTAAGGTCAAAGCCAAATATCTCAAAGGCCTGGTAGGCGAAGTTGATCACTACTTCCAGGTGGGGAGATGGCTGTACACTGGGCTAGGGTTCCAATGATTCTGAAAGAGTCTGATGCCTCACCCTCGTCAAGACAACCCAGGGCACCAAGGGTGATGGTGCCAAACTACAAGTCCTGGAAGAAAAACACACCCGCTTGCTGTTTGATGTCAAGATGCCAGTTCTGACCAAATGGAGAGTGGGAAACATGAGGACCCCACTCCTAAGGCTTTTAGAGAGCCTGGGGAAGGCTCTGTATGTCGATTGAGTAAACCCTAGCCCATTGCCGTGGCTCAGGGAAACGAAATCCCTTAGTTGTGTGATTCCAATAAAGTCATCAGCAAAACTTTATTTGACCCTGGGTTTTCTGCAGTTACCATTACTGTGGCATAGCTCAGAAATAGCAGTCATATACATGTAACATTGTTGCTCATGAATACCTCCTTAGAGGACACAATGCTATGTTATGTTGATTTATACCATGCCACGCTACCACCCAGGACAGTCTCTAGGCTCATATGCTTAAACTCAATTTGGTTTGGAATGAAAGAAGGACAGTGTGATCAGAGAGGGGGGGGTGAGGCTGGGAAAAGGGGTTGTGTGAGTTTCTAATGGAAGCCAATCCATTCCTGGTGTCGCCCACTCCTCTGCAATCCAGGAGTCCCCACAGTATATCCTTAACAAGCGGGCCCTGGGTAAGGCTGGCCAGAGATGGTTTCACAACATAGCGTTCATTGGGGATTTTAATTGCTCCCCCCTTCTCGTAACAGTAATTAGCGGTCTGCAAATGTATCTTGATTGTTTCGTTAGACTGCGTGAAAGCTCTATATTCAGAGTTATCATGTAGCAATGTAAGGGACCTCTGGCTAGTACAGACTGCAATTCCATGAGTGCAAAGACGGATGTCTCATTTTGAACATGTTACCCCATCTTCCATGACCTCCACTGACTACCTGGGAGTTTCTTTTATCAGGTTCACGTGGGCGGGCAGTGAAGGCCTAATGACTTCCAACAGCTGTAGTGGCACTGCTTCAGGTCACCAGAAGATGAAGCTGAATATCTTAAAAGCAGTCCTTATCGGTCCAGGCATGGAATGCATATCTAGTACAGGATCGAAGATCAAGACCGACACCCCCCCACCACCACCACCACCACCACCACCACCACCACCACCACCACCACCACCGCCCTTTTAGTTGGCGCTCAAGTCCACAAGACCAGTGAGCAACAATAACACTGGTTCATCAGGAGGAATTGAAAGGACAGATTTGGTGTTTAGCTACAAGATTAGTCTGGCTTAGTTTCACATTTTACTGCGACTCTGAGAATATTTAGAATGTATCCCTAGTAGGAGTAAGACTGTGGTCTTAGCGAGGGGTGGGGGGGGTCTCATATGTGGGTTTGGTTTCCAATAACAACAGCTAACCCTTCCTGTAGGTGAGGAAGCCCTTTCCAGGACGTGTCCGTTCGACCACGTCCTTAATGTAACCTCGCCAATAATGCTCAGCTGGTCAGCCTGGTGAAACACATGTAAAGGACCTAGATATCAAGGACTATTTTCTTAAAACTCTCTTCATGACTCTTTTTCCTACAAATATGTTCTAATAAATGGATTTTTTTAAAACAAAAAAAAAACAAGTGATCCATTTGAATCTTTTGCCTTCACAAAGACAAATACATGGAGCAGATGTCCACTTGCAGTTTGGCGCAATAACTGTTGCTCTTCTCTTTCAACCTTTCTTTTAATCTATATTGGGCAGACACAATATTTGGAGCAGTAGGTCAGCGACAACAAACAAAATCACAACTATGACGTTCGCCAGAGGTTTGAATTATGTCTGCAAATGCACAAGTAACCCAAAACAGTCTATACAATGATGGGCTGAGCAGTGGCAACTGATGCTCACAGAAATACATGTACACTGCATGTTTGAACAGGGCCAGATTATATGAAAATACTCCCCCCTAGTCAAGTCTGCAACGTCCCACATGGTAACATCGATCTGCCAGGTGACATTCAGACACATAACATGGAGGCAAAACGGTCAAGGTGCCAGGCACCCAGCAACCTCTAGCCCTCGTTAACCCCCAACTGAGAGTCATTCCCAGGTTCATCATGGATCTCAAAAAAGAACTATAGACTATCAATTAGCTAAGACACCCTCCCCAACCGCCACTCATGTGAGGGACTAGACACCCCATCATTTGACTACTCGGGCAGGGCTGGCATGGAAGGCAACCGCCACTCATGCAAAGGACTGGACACCCCATCATTTGACTACTCGGACAGGGGTGGCATGGAAGGCACAGGTTTACTGGGTATTTGCTGCAGATCCTGAACAGCAGAAGTACCACAATTGGTCATATGATCTCAACACTGCAAAGTGGGCAGAAGGCAGCATGCTGGCCCTCTACAAAATGCCAAAGTAAATACATAAACGCAGGTTTCACTCACCTCGGTGCCGGTTGGTGGTTTTGTCAAACATGAGCATTGCATCGTCCACCTGCCAGAGAAGCACAAACGTTAAATCAGTCAGAACCGTCATTTGGGGAAAGACTGGTTATTTCTCGGTCATATTATACACAGAACTCCAGCAAGCATTCTGTACAAGCGACACCCCAAACTTAAGACAGCTACTCCTCTTGCCAAAGATGTGCAGGTCAGTCATGTATCAAGCAGTACGCTCATTCAAATTATTTCAAAATGACTTTAAGGTTATCGACTATAGGGCCAAGAGTGTTCATTTACTATAAAAAGGGTAGGATTGGGAATTGATTCCAGTTTCCCCCTGTACGGCAAGAGGAATAGGATATCTTCTAATAAGGCTTGGTCTATGTCGGGCAAGGACGCAGGTAAGTGCACCTTGCATCCTTGCGGGTTCTATTCTGTATATTGATGGAAAAGCCCAGATCCCGTGTACATCAAGGTGTCAGCCTATACAGCAAAGGTCTGCAGTGTCCTAGTCCCTATTCACCCATGTAAGGACTGGGATGCGCCTTGCAGTCATTACTTGAATGTCCCAATAATGCCTTTCAGCATAGCCCAGATTCGTTATTTCACAAACCTCGCACAGGTTAGAACCTTGCAAAAAGAATTGGGGCTCCGCTAGAAATCATATGTATTGGTTGGTTATTGATTTAAATAACTTTTTTGTATTGTCATAAAGGCAGAGATCAAGGAACCACCAAAGCGACCTACGATGGGCTGAATGACCAGAAAAGAAAAACGCTTTACAAAGGCTGCACACAATCATTCAAGGACGTTGATATGGTCTTACTACCAGCTCTTTGATTCCACCCTCAGCTCAGGGGACCTCAACATTTCACTCTCCAGAGGGTTTCCACTACAATTCCAATTAGCCCTAGCCAGCACATTGCAGGGCGAGGGATTCTGGGTGTCCAAGTCTAAAAGGTTTGGAGGGACGCGATTTAGACTGTCTTAGATTATTACCCATGGGTCTGCAATTGTACCCTTCGATTAACCTAACCAGGGTCTGCAAATCCACCCTCAGGGACACACTCCCACACCCCAAACACCTCTGTGAAGGCTCAGCAATCCTTCTCTAAACAGAACTAGGTCTACAATTCTGCCCCCCTCAGTTTGTCGCCCCCTCTTGCACCAAGTAAGCAATTCTACTCTCAACTGCTGCTATCTAGGGTCTGGTATTCTTCCATCGCCTCCCGCTCAATACCTCTGCAATGCAACCACCACTTGTGCCCAACGCACTCTTGAATTTCTAAGCAGCTCACCGACACTAGGCCGTCAAGTCAGTGTCCTCCACTGCATCCCCCATCCCGACGCAGGCAACTCACCGCATTTTACCGTGCTAGCTTTTGGCTGGGTGGAGAATGAAAATAAATAGGTTGACGCATGGTGAACAGTAAGGGGGAGGAGAATTGGGATATGAGGAGCCGACACCTCATTAAAACATTTGGTGAAATGTTCCAGGTGGCCAGATGGGGGTGGTCCTCCTCAACTTTAGGTCTTCAGCTCCACCACCAAATCTATCAGTGCCATCCCGCCCCCTTCTGGTAATCACAGTGCGCCACTGTTTCTTCTATTCTCCGCCTCGTTCACCTCACACCAAGTCTCCAGTACATGTTCCAGAAGCTCCCACTCGTGGGAATGCAGATGTACCCCCTTCTTTACACGCCCCACCCCTAGAATTCTAGCACCATCCAACCAGCCTCATCGGGCGATTTTATTTCACCTGTCAACCATGTACTGCTTTGCTTTATTCGCCTATAGCTCTATAACCCTCGCCCCCTCCCCCGCCACCCAGAGAGGCCTGCAACTGTGTCTACCCCAGGAAAAAGGGCTTCATGCTTTCAGTTATCCCACCAGCTTCATCTGGCCACTTGTGAAAGTCCCCAACCGAGGGCCTGAAAATCCAGCCCAACAGTGGCTGTCGTTCTATCCCCACCTCCCAACACTCTTGCATTTCTACCCATTTTCCACCCTCATGGAACATGTGTCACCCTGTTAAAGACTATCATTGTAGGCTAGGAGTTCATCAGGACCTCGAGCCGGCAGCTGTTTCCAAATCTTTTGTCCCACTATTAGTTTGAAAAAGTTTTCGGAGCAAAACAAAATTAAAATGGACATCCCAACCCCCTGCCCTTCTGCAGCTCTCTGCTCGGCCCCTAACCCTCCCCCCAGCCCGCTCTCCTCACTAAATAAAGCCTGCAGGGTTGCCATGGCAGCATCTGGACTCTCATGATCTCCCTCTGCGAGAGGGCAATGCAGTTACAAAAACTTTTGTTAGGTCGTGAAAAGATGTGTGTGGGTGGGGGGCGGGGAGCGGTGGGGGCTGGAGTTTGGAACAGAGAAGCAAGACAAGAGATGTGTGCATGTGTCATCGAGAGTGCGCACACCTCTGTCCTTCGGTGCATGCGTGCTGAGCCTGGGGCTTCGTCTGTGTGCGTCCCGCGCGTTTGGAAGAAGCAGCTTCGGACGGCCAGGCCTCTGCTCAGCGTAGCCCAAAATAGAACCGTTCACACGCTAAGAACCTTTGTCCAGATAAAAAGCGAACTCTTCGCAGTGCCCTTAAACGCAGCCTGTGCGGTTTCATTCTCTCCCCCCACCCACTTGGCGCACACATCTGATTCAGTCACTAACGTGACCATAACTTTTAATCTCCCGTTTCTAAGCATAAGTTATGGTTCTGAGCTTTTGTACTGCGCCAAATCACCGCTGTACTAGTAGTTTGCTAAAAGTTACCATTGCGGTCTCTAGTCTGGCAGCTCTACATTTTAATATCACTAAATGGTTATATGTGATGTTTTCTATTTTTTATAGGTCGCCTAAGATTTATTTTTGCAGATTTTCGGCGACCTATAAAAAAAAAGCAAACTACATTTCCTCGCCCCCCGCCCCCGATCAATCCCACCCCTCCCCCTCTGGCAGGATTAAGCCGAAAGGTCATGGAGCGGTCTTTCTAAATCGATTTTTTAAGTAGTCTTTTTTTTTTAAACGCCTACTTCACTTAGGGCCCACTAAAGAGCTATATTTAATCACTAGTAAGGAAAGCACTAAACTGGAAGACACCAGGGTGTATGCATAGGTTTTGGGTATAGAGGATTGGCAACTGGTGGGTGGCGGGGTGGTTGCGGTGGGGGGTTTGTTACTGGAGAGCATGGAATGTTGCCATTTAAGACCAACTTCCTATATTTGGCTAAAACAATATCAGGGCTCAGGGGTAATGTTTTAGGCATTGTGGTAGGCTTCGAGGTGTTATTTTTTTGCCATGTAAAAATCTAGCTCCTTCAAAACAAATGAAAACTTATCAGTTCCAAAAAAACATGCACCGTTCTCCATCCACCCCAAGCTTCAACATCCTCTAAAGTTGAAGCGGGAGACCTGTAACATGGTGGGGAAATCATGGAATCTCCATGAAAAGCAGGCCAGAAATAGTAAGGCCTACAGGTCTGGATTTGTAAATTTAAAGCGGTGTCTATTTTTAATGGAAAGAAAAATAGTCCAATCCTCTACATTTGCAAAGCCACCATACGTCTGGTCCTCGCCCGGTTCGTCTGTCTTTTCTCTCTCATCCCCTCATCGGTTTGGTTGCACTGAGATGTCCTGGGTCTTGTTGCTGGGAATGGTTTGCTTTTCTATGCTTTAATGGTGGTCTTGGTTGGGCATTCTTGCTCGGGTAATCAGTTGTGGGTTTTTCAGTGTGGATTCTTGGTTCTGGGATCGGTTCCTGGTTGTTTGTGTTCAGCAATCTTTGCTATACTGGCCATGTTCTAAAAAAAAAAAAGTGGCCAGAGGCACTCGCTCTCTTGACACGATTAGCGATTCAATCTCAGCAGTAAATGGGCTCATCATTTTAACTGGGGCTTCTAATAAGATTTTTTTTAACGATTCCTCGCCCTAGTGACTACTGTAGTGGCCCATCTGATTGAGTCCGTTTCACCAGAATTGGCGAAACAGACTTTTTGCCGCATTTTTCGCAAATATTTTTTAGGCGGTGTGCTCAGTTAGGTTGCATTATAAGTTGATTATTAGGGTACTGGTAGGGGTGGAGGAGCGGGGAGCCTGCCCCCCACAAAAAACATACTGTGAACAATGCGACAAACCTGAAAATGCAGACAGATGGACCTGATCCGTGACTACCGCACTTAAAAGTCCCATTCCCTCCATATTATTGGGGGTTCCTGTCAACGGTGATTGGACTAGAGCCAAAATTGCACAGCACTGCCCTATTTTTTTTTTGAGGAGCAACTGCATGCGTGCTTAGACCGCCTAACCACACTCCCGCATTCTCCGCCGTCAGTAACTACCCTTCAGTCCTTTTCGATCCTCGTACACAGGTTTTATCAGAGGGGTAAATGGAGAAAAGTGGACTATGGATTAGAAGCATAGTAGACCTGCCGTAAACTTTGCATACTCCTACATCCAGTCAATTTTCCTCCATATTGTATGGGGATTCTCATGGCAATACTTATAAATCAGGGGGTAAAGATCTCTAGATTGCCGAAGAGGTTACTGAGCACTGGTTGCTGAAACAGAGTATCACTTCAGTGACTGACATCAAAAGGAGTAGTGCTTGGAAGCTGAGGATTTTCAAGATAGGTAGCTGCCCTGCAGAGGACGGCAATTCATACAGGTATCTGGAAAAAAAATCATATGCTGCTTTCGATTTGGGGGTGACTTTTTGTGGTCTTTGTAAGATTTCAGGAAGCAAGAGACCACCCAACGTGTGACAGACTCATTAGAAAGCCGAGAGCCTGGTTGATTATTTCTATATATGACAGATACCCTTTGAGACGTTCAGAAGGATTTGTTCCTGTCAAGATAAAATCTACAGACCCCATGAACGCCCAGGCAATGTGGTACCCACAGTGTCTCCAAGAAGGGGTTACTTAAGAAGGTTGACGGGCAGTTGAACTATGTGGAAGTCAGATAACACGCAAGGTAAAAAAAGGAAGGTGGGTAGAAGACATTATATGGTACCCAGTTGAAAGAGACTGTAATTTACTTACACACCAGGCCAAGATAAGACCCACCAAGCCAGCCATTT
Source organism: Ambystoma mexicanum (assembly GCF_040938575.1). Lineage (NCBI taxonomy): Eukaryota > Metazoa > Chordata > Amphibia > Caudata > Ambystomatidae > Ambystoma > Ambystoma mexicanum. The sequence continues at coordinate 1,539,842,165 of NC_090932.1, forward strand.
TCCACAATACCAAGTGGATAGTCGCAGTGGCCATGCACTGAAAGGAGTGGCAGGACAGAGCCAGAAGGGAAATATTAAGATTGCAGGCAGGGTGGGATGCCGTCACCTGAGCAAAAGCGCGAAACCCTAAATCAAGGGGATGTTTCACTACAGGATCAGAGCATGAAAAGGAAATGTTGAGTTCCTGTGGTCGCCAAGAACGAACTGCAAGAGTCAACTTGAACTCCAGCAGAGGTCACATAAGCAAGAGAAGGGGGAATGCCGTTGAGAACGCGTGCCTAAGGATTGATGCATGCCTGAATTGAGCAGTGTGAACAATGAAGACTCTTTCTGCGGTATTGGACCGTGGTAGATGGCTTCGCTGCCAATTGAAGGATGTCCATGTTTTTATGAGACAAGCCCAAGTGGCCAAGTTCATCGATTCAGGGGAAGAGTGGAGAACTCCCTCACCAACACCCCCACCATCCCCTCGCTACATGGGTAGAGCCAGCCTGAGAGGAATGACCGCGGAAGAAGTGTTCACAAGCAAGCATGAAACAATTAGAAGGCATGTAGAAAACGAGGATATGCATATATTTTTTTGCTTTTAAATAAAATGTGTCGGTAATGCATGTGTTTATCCTGCGTGAATACAGGACAAGATGCAATGTTATTAGATAGGGTAAGATAGCTTTCTTTTACAAACAGAAAATGTAACCTATTAAAATAAGCATCACTGCTTTATAGTGAGTTGTCGGACTTAAGAAAAAACCTCAGCTGGGACTTTGTCAGTGGATAAGGATCCTCTGTTAAAAATGACTGCGCTCTCCATCATGCCAGCACCACCTGCATTACTTCTGCTAAGCCAGCTTTTCAAAACAGCTGTTCTGACTTCCTGGAGGACAGCCTCGAAATCAGAGAACCGATTTCAAGTATCTGGTAGCTGCAGCCATGAGAGCAATCGCATTGGCCTCCCTTAGATGAAAAGAAGCGTTATGGTCTACTAGCCTACCAGGCCCGGCTAGCGGGTTTTCCTCTTTACTGCAGGGACATGCTGACGCGGAGGATGTAGCCTGGTAGAAGTCGACTATATTCTACGGTGATGCCACTGGAGTGACGGCTGATTGGGCCTGACAGCAGGCACATTAATCCATAATGGAGATGTCTAGATCTAAAACCCACCTTTTTACTAACTATAAAAGAACAACGAGACTTCTCCCATACCTTCCGTGCTCTGACCAAGACATCTTTCTGAAAGCGAAGGGCAGAATGAGAGTCTGACTAGCAAGAAAGGGTCCCTTCTGCAGAGACGGGACCTTGCGGAATGGGAAGGCCCAAAATTCACTTTAGGCCCGCCATTCTTTCACAGACAACCCTGGTGGAGGAAAGAACCTTCTCATTCACATTGCCTTCATCAGCAACCCACGCAATGCGAGGATAGGCTCAGCTTATAAGACTGTCCGCTTCAGGACGAGGAGGCAAACTGGATTGTGCCAGGGTAAGAGGAACGCACTCCTTCCCCGTGGGAACTGCAACAGGCTACAGCAGGGCCTGAGCAGAAGCACTGACAAAGCACCCGTGGGGGGCTCCACTGGCTGAGGGGGGCACAGAAGAGGGTGGTCCTTCCAAATGAGGTTCAGAAAGGAGCCCTTCCTGGCAAAGGATGTTATTAGGGTTTATAACTTACTGAAAATCCTTCCCTCAGAAGCTGGATAGGAGTAGGCAGGTGCATCCACATAATGAGAGGGATGCTAAAAAAAAGGTTGCAATGGCCCTGTGGGAAGGCCCATAACTTGGAATTGTGCCCGGTAGGAAGCAACAATCCCTACCCCAAAAAGGGGATCAGAGTGTGAGACCATTTCTTTGGAGGGTGGACAAAGCCTGCCTCAGAAGTAACGGAAATATTCCTAGCCATGACAGAACGCATTGGCTGTTTAGGATTAGCAGAAACCCCACGATTGGTTCATTATCGCCATTCAGAGGGTTCTCTAAACCTAAGTGATATTGTAGCCTGTCTATGTGGTCAGTTCTACACAGGATTTTGAGGTGCGTCACGTGGAAAAAGAGGGGAGCTGAGGCTTTCCACAGAAGAATTCCTGCAATGGAACCCACAGGGTCTCCTCATCGGGGAACCAAAAGGGAGAACGGAAATGTTAGACATGAACACAGCTGAAGGGCAAAGGCCCTTGAGAACAAGTGTCCTGATATCAGCCCATTTGGAAGAAGACTTAACACACTGGTATGGACCAGTTTGATGCAAGTTCACAGCTCGTTGAATCAATGAATGGTAGGGCATTTTTTCTAAGGCTCAATTACTGACTCAGCATGGAGTAACTTTGTACACATCCAACGGTCTTGCCTAAAGTGTTCTTGCAGTTTCACCTCAACCAGGAGATCAATCTTCTAATCTCTTTTCCAAACCTTAAATCAGAGTCGCAAAGCTCTTCGCATAATCTTGACACAAGGCTATTAAGTTCTACCTGGTGCAAACAAAAAAAAGACCACGTCTTCGGATCTCCTGTTTGTTACCTACAGTGCTCTTGCTTTGGACACTAAGGTAGATACGTTGACAATTACACAGTGGGTTGTATCATGTATTCTGGAGTGCTGTGCCCTAAGAAAGGTGACGCTGCCAAAGGATCTCCATGCTCACTTTGTGAGAGACCGGTTGGATTCGAGGAATTACCAAACACATGTACTCCTACCGGGGGACCCTCTCCTCTTCTGCAAACATTGATCTATAGATTTCAGTTTTATGGTTGATTCCAAATTTAGATCAGAGGTTGCCCAGAATATTTTCGAAGAGGTTCATGTATTACCTTCAGCATTCAGAGTAAGAGTACTGCATCTTCCCAGTTTGTGGGTGGTGTAGAATCTCACGTGCACATGGAGAAAAGGGGATGTTGGGGTAAGTTAAAGTTACTCACAGCAGTGACTAATGTGCTCAAAGTCCCCTTTCCTCTATACGGCCATCCCAGCCATCTCCCTTTAAAAAGAGAACCATTTGGACCATGCTAATGAAAGGACTGGCGATTGGGCGAGAGACCATGGCCAAAGGATGTGGCCCCCGTGCTTGGGCACAATAGTTATCTTTTTACAAATATGCTGCTCTGCATCATGTTCCCCAAAAGACATGTCCATGAGGATAGAAGAAAGGTGATGGGACACGGGAGTAAAAGTAGAATTAGTAAATTAGAGGTGATGGCAGGCCTTTGAGTTCTAGGCAATGAAACAGATTTCAATGACCCACTTGTGACAAGCTTTCACTCCTTTCAACATCTCTTGCCCTGAAGATGAATTGTTAGATCTTGGAATGAGACCTTGTCCAAATGAAATGCAATGGCAATCACTGTTCGGGAATGTGGCTGGAACCAGGGACCACAGTGGATTAGTGGCACCTTCTAAACCTAACAAACGAACCCCTACAGAGGGCACCGCCATCAAGGATGTGTCTTATATCACGAAATGGCAAAAGATAGCCTGACAACATCTCTGCCTGTGAATCCATGCTCTGAGCAGGGTCACGGGCCAGCATGCTGAATTAATCAATCGTCCTGCCGAGACTTCAAACTCGTGTCCGTGTATGCTGTAAGCGAGCTTGTGGAATCCTGCCTTGATAACCGCCCTAGCCTGACAAATGTCATAATTATCCTCAATGTATAACATTACAATACCGCCTGACAATGGGATCGCCTGCCAACGTCACGTATGTCAAAGTATTAACATATTAACGTCACGTATGACAACGTATTAACATTCTCAACATTGAGGCACTCAACTTTGAACACTTTCGCAACGTCGAGAGGTGGCATTGTTAGACTGGTGACACGGTCAAGGTTCCAAGAGTCCCCTGGAGGTTTCAGAACATGCCACATACCACAGAAGGTGCCACAGTCGCGAATGTACACAACCCAGGCCCTTTTTAAAGGCTGTCACCTCAAAGCTGACAGATGAGGCATGGAGTGAGACACCCTTTCCTTCTGGCATCAAAATATGCCATTCCATACTGGCGTGTGAATTAAAGAGATACAGAAGGACAGTGTTACAGCATACTCTTGATATTCTCCTCACCACAAGAAGAAGCATATTGAAAGAGCCAGCATGCTGAATGACGGGGCATGAAAGAAAACCGGCCTAACTGGAAAAGGGTAAAAAAAAAAAGCCCTACTATGACAAAGACACACTTTCAAAGGGAAGAGGATAATGAAAGCTGCCAAGTAAACTATAAAAAGAGGATAACCATCCAAAACTGCTCGGTGATAATCATTAGGCAGTGTACAGGGACCCTTCCAGCTTTCACTGCAGTGCATGATGGGAGGCTACAGCAGCCTGGCTACCTTAAAGTGACAGTTGTGTTTGCATATTTTGAAATGCATGTCAGTTTCCTTGATTTTTCGTGTTTTATGTGTTGTTGGTAAACAGATTTAAATTAGCACTGATGTGCTTGTTCGGAGGGAAATTGATTTTAAATGTTCTTAAAACAAAGACTAACAAGGAAAGACAGATAGGCAAACATGTCCCTTGAATTCCATACAGCAGTGGAGATATTTAAGGTTTATGAATGTAAGTAACAGTGACCCCATAATGGAGAAACAGATTTACAGTGCACGAGCGGGTGAGAAAAGGCACTGAAAAACTGGCATGAATATAATACATGACGGAAAACAGTAACACACAGTGTCTAAGGTTTTAAATATCCCCACATGTCTTTCCTGGCAGGTTGTTGAGGCTTTCTTGGCATATTCTGTACTTGTCAGGATGCCTGGTTGCTTCCCTTGTGCGGACTTGAAACCTGGCACCACCACCACTAGTGCCATGGGTCGTCTTGACAGGTATCAAGCGTCAGCATCTCATGCCGCTGTTGGACCCCAGGATTCGCTTCCCCCTTTCATGAGAGCCCTGGCTCAACCATTCTTCCAAATACTCACTTGACGGCCAACCTCTTGCCACCACATCATAATGTGGCAGATTCTCAAGACTTTAGCGACCGCTTCACCTCTCCACTCCTTTCCTGCAGTTCGCTTCCTGTTTCTTTCCTCCTCCTGATCTCTCAGAGCGTCTTCCTCCTCTATGGCCATGCAGTTTGTTCCACCACCTCACTCTGCAGTCTCCTACTGCCTCACTTGCTCTTTCTTCACCTCCTCCCCCATTTCTCTTTTCAGACTCCTTCCATTCTCAGGTTTTCTTTCCAACTCTGTTCAACCCGTTACATAATCTGCTCTTCTCTTCAGCTCCACCGATCACCCTTTTTCACCTACTCACCTCTCTACTCATCGTTCTGTTCTGCCTTAAACTCTCCCTCTCCCTTCCTCTGCCTCTATCCCTTTCTCTCCACTTTTGTGTCATTCTCACTATACTGCCACATATACAAGTCCTACTCGGCACCTCCAACAGCCACGCTGCCTTCGCCCTCTGCTCCCCTTCCATTCCTCATCAGTTCCGGTATGAGACACAATGGTATAAAGGGTCTCGGGTGTGTTCTGCATGTAGTAATGCATGGGGGTTTGGCTTAGGGTACGAAAACTACAAACTATGCAGCTGGGATAATGGGCTGGCAGGCCAAGTAGCAGCTACCGCAGCCAAGCTGATTGCAAGCACGTCTGCCATGTTGCTTCCAGGCTACAACTGTAGCGATTCCTACTGCTTGGCAGCGCCAGCTTCTCCCCAGATTTGAAACTAAGTGTAACTTCCAGATTCTCAGACCCACGAGCATCCGAGAAAGCAGCATTCACAGACGTATGCCTTTCGATGAACCAAGTGCTTTCAAGAGTATGAGGTCTTCGGCGCCCGTCAGCCGTCGGGGCACAATGAACTCCCTGCATAATGTGGTTTCTTCTATTCACATGTGTGTATTGGACCTGTTCATATTCTGCAAGGTGTGTCACAGGGAGACATTGTAGAGTGAAACAGGTCTAGGGATGGACTGAGGAGCCTAGGTGACCCTCCATGTACCTCATCGGGCCTCATATCCCAGAATGGGTGGAGGCCTGCGGCCGGGTCAGCCCAGTTTCATTCTCTAGCCCTAAACATAGGGCATTAGCACAGCAGTTAGGTGGTGAATGCATGCACTTTCACAACGTTAAAAAATAGGGCATAGATCACCAATGTGGTCTCTTGTCTGGTGCCAATGAGTCCCAAACAGTATAGAGGAAAGGGGAGGCAGTGCAAGCGCGCAAGCAAGGGGTATTTCACATCCTCATTTGGGAAGCTGATTAAGAAGGATTCTTTTTGGTATTAATAATGAATTTCTCTTTCCAGACTGGCATATTTTTAGGCAGTTTAAGATATATTTTATTTTGATAAAATAACAATTTGTCTTCCAATCTAAGCATTCTTTGAAGCCAGCAAATTCCTATGAATGAAAACAAGCATTTGTACTCCATAGACAGCAGTGCAGCAGAGGAAGGTGCTGCTCATGTAACTGGTCTGATCACAATCACCCGGCCACTGCAGAAGGCATAAAGAGTCGGGTATGCCAATATTCCCAACAAAGATAGCAAGTAACTAAAATAGGCAAATATGGCACTTATCTGGAGACCTGATTTTGGTCAAATGAACAGATCTAGGCAGCAGGGCAATATTGGTGACAGACAACCTTCACATGAACAGCTATGGAAACAGCACTTGATACTGTTCTGTCCGGCATGGCATACACACAATGCTAATGCTGTCTGAGTTAATTCCAGTTCCCATTACCAAATCCTACTTCAACACTCAGCCCCCTCCCTTCATTTTCATCACGACATCGCCCACCAGCCCACTAAACATCCCATTTTCTAATCCTGTCCAAGGCAGGTCAAGCAGGTGCTGAAGCCAAATCCAGCTCATTGTAAGCCAGAGTGATAAGCTGGGTCTGCTGACCCTGCCCCACTAATTAGCTGGGATCTAATCTTATTATAACAAGGCATCTGTGTGACCGAAATATTGACACTGACTCAAAGTGTGCAAGTAGATGCAGGAGAGAACATGAGCTCGGTGGACTGTCGTGTTTGCAAAGTGGGTCAGCAGTCAGTGGTCCAAGGTGGGCCTGCTCGCTATTCCAAGGAGGAAAGGCTTGCATTTGTTGAAGGTGGGCCGGCTCCCTCTATTCCAAGATGGACTTGTCGTTAGCTGCTTAAAGCAGTGAATTCGGCAAGAGTGAGTGATGTTGTTACTTGGTGTGAATGAAATATAATTTGTTCAAGATGGATTGTAATTTGTCTGAAGTAAGGGTGGGCGTTGTAGCCCAAGGAGACACAGCTGCCTGTTGCATGAACTCATTGTTGGGTGGTAGACTATCAGTAATTGAAAGGTGATTTTGATATCAGTTGCCACAGTTGAATGGGCCAGCCACCACTCTCTGGAGAAGAGGATCAGTTGTCCCTGTCCAAAGAGTTGTCAATACCTAAAGAGAGATTGAGTTGTACATGCCCAAAGAAAAGCTGTGAGAGGTCGCTGCCAAAAGATGGGCTGTGAGACGTCACTGGCCAAAGAGGGCCCTTGAGACGTCACTGGCCAAAGAGGGCCCTTGAGAAGTCACTGGCCAAAGTGGGACCTTGAGACGTCACTGGCCAAAGTGGGCCCTTGAGACGTCACTGGCCAAAGAGGGGCCTTGAGACGTCACTGCCCAAAGATGTGCTGTGAGACGTTGCTGCCCAAAGAGGGCAGTGAGAAGTCATTGCCCAATAGGGGGGGCAGTGAGACGTCACTCCAGAAAGAGGGGCTGCGAGTTGTCATGCCCCAAAGAGGGGCTGTGAGTCGTCACTCCCCAAAGAGGGGCTGTCTCTGACTAAAGAGAGATGGGAAGTGGCTGCAACTGTCCAAGCGGGAGGTTCCCCGTCTCTGTCCAAAGATGAAAAGGGGTCAGGGGTGGATGATTTCAGTGCCAAGAGAGGGGCTCAAAATGTTCATTGGCCAATGCAGATAGAAGAACAGTGATATCCCACAATGGGTGTGGGGCCCTCAATGCACAAGGTCCTTGAAATGCTTCTTGATTACTGAGTGTGTCAAGGGGAGGAGCTCAGCATCCAAGTTGTGGTATGCTCCAAGAGCTTCCAGATAGGTCCTGGAGGAGTCTACCTACATGCCAGACCAATACAGGTCCGATGCATTCGAAAGAACGTTTCCCAATTAACACAACAACTAAATCATTTGTTGATGTACTACAAGGCTGTGGGTTTATATATGGGAAGAAAACCAGCAACACTACAAGATAGTGCTTGAGCGGAAGTTCACTTGTGTAAGACTATGGTTGGTTTGGCTACCAAAGATCATGAACGTTGAGGTTGTCCAGAGTCGTTAGAGTCAAAACGTTAAAGCGTCAGGTAAGAGGGAGATGGGCAGGTCTGCTTCCTGAAATGTGCACTAAATCTCCCGGAAACACTACCGATGATTCCCTCTCTTTCCGTCTCCCTCTCTCCCCTCCTGATAATTCACCTCCCTACCTCCTCCTGATAATCTACTCTTCTTCCTACTGAGGTTTCTCTGACTGTTCACCACCACTCCCCCCTTTTTATGACATCCTCCTCCTTCTGAAAACTCTCCAATTCCTACTGATGTTATTTTCCTCCTTACAATTTTCCACCTCCTCCCAATGCTTCCGTATCACCTCTTTGACCCCATCTCCTACTCTTTCTCTCCTCCAAACTCCCCGACACTTGCCTTCTCCTGGTACCCCCCCCCCCCATTACCACCTGAACGGTTCATCTCTGCACTTCCGCTTTCTCCAGTTTCCAAGACACTTCTTCCAGCTTGGACAGTCCTTCCATACACAGACTTCCATTTGATAGGATATATAGAGGCTCGCTGACCACGTTGTTGGCCCCTCCCCTACTCTCGTGGCTCAGCGAACCAAGCCGATACATGTGATCGGCACAAGGGGGACCTTTTGTTTAAGCATGTACGCTGCTTGCTCAATGGTGCAGTGCTGCACTCTTTGCTGGGTTACCAAATGGGCAAATCCAAGCGTTCTGCAAACAAGTATGCCTGTGCACAGGGTTTAAAAACAATGAGGCCGATTCATGGAATAATTAGCGCGGCGCAAGTGGGCAAAAACGTGCGAATCGCAGTGGAATAGCGAAAATCGCAGTGCAAGTGCGAAAATCGCACGAAAAGCAGCGCACGTCGATTCATGGAAGGCCGTGCGCGAGAAAACCAGCGGATGTGCGATAAAAAAGTGCGCGGCGCACGTTGGCGCACGTTGGCGCACAGGCCATCTAACAGCGTGCGCCAGGTCACAGCGAAAATCGCACAGGCCACAGCGAAATTCGCACATAGCGCAGCGCACGCAATAAAAGTAGGCGGAACACGGGCGTAACACTCGGAATGGGGAACAACTTGCCAAAACGTGGGCGTCACGGGGGAAGTACAGGGCACAAGTGCGCGGAACGCCCACACGCTCGCCTACAACACGTATTCATGGAATAGAATAGGGGAAAAAAGCGCACGCTCAAACCAGCGCACAGGCACAAACACGACCGCCACAAGAAAGGAGGCGGTAGCGTCTCTGCGGCTGTAAGAAATGTGCGCCAAAAGGTGCTCCAACAAATAGCACCTATATACTGCCATGATGAATGTCCCATACTGTGGCCCTCCAGGAAAAATGACGTGCAAAGGGGTACCCACAAACACGGACACCCGCTGACAAAAAATACGTGTGCATGTATACCGGGGTGCGCGGGAAGTGTCACACGCGATTTGCAGGGTACGTGCATCACAGGGGTTCGCGTGAAGTTATTCACGCGATCGGGCCTGGGGGAGCGGGCTACGTGTATTACAGGGGTTCGCGTGAAGTTCCTCACGCGATCGGGCCTGGGGGAGCGGGCTACGTGTATTACAGGGGTTCGCGTGAAGTTCCTCACGCGATCGGGCCTGGGGGAGCGGGCTACGTGTATTACAGGGGTTCGCGTGAAGTTCCTCACGCGATCGGGCCTGGGGGAGCGTGCTACGTGTATTTCAGGGGTTCGCGTGAAGTTTCACACGCGAATAGCCTGGGGACGTGAATTTGAGGGGTGCGCGGGAAGTTCCACACGCGATCGGGCCTGGGGGAGCGGGCTACGTGTATTACAGGGGTTCGCGTGAAGTTCCTCACGCGATCGGGCCTGGGGGAGCGGGCTACGTGTATTTCAGGGGTTCGCGTGAAGTTCCACAGGCGATCGGGCCTGGGGGAGCGGGCTACGTGTATTACAGGGGTTCGCGTGAAGTTCCTCACGCGATCGGGCCTGGGGGAGCGTGCTATGTGTATTTCAGGGGTTCGCGTGAAGTTTCACACGCGAATAGCCTGGGCGCGTGAATTTGAGGGGTGCGCGGGAAGTTCCACACGCGATCGGGCCTGGGGGAGAGGGCTACGTGTATTACAGGGGTTCGCGTGAAGTTCCTCACGCGATCGGGCCTGGGGGAGCGTGCTACGTGTATTTCAGGGGTTCACGTGAAGTTTCACACGCGAATAGCCTGGGCGCGTGAATTTGAGGGGTGCGCGGGAAGTTCCTCACGCGATCGGGCCTGGGGGAGCGGGCTACGTGTATTACAGGGGTTCGCGGGAAGTTCCACACGCGAATAGCCTGGGCGCATGTATTTCAGGGGTTCGCGGGAAGTTCCACACGCGAATAGCCTGGGCGCGTGTATTTCAGGGGTGCGCGGGAAGTTCCACACGCGAATAGCCTGGGCGCGTGTATTTCAGGGGTGCGCGGGAAGTTCCACACGCGAATAGCCTGGGCGCGTGTATTTCAGGGGTTCGCGGGAAGTTCCACACGCGAATAGCCTGGGCGCGTGAATTTGAGGGGTGCGCGGGAAGTTCCACACGCGAATAGCCTGGGCGCGTGTATTTCAGGGGTGCGCGGGAAGTTCCACACGCGAATAGCCTGGGCGCGTGTATTTCAGGGGTGCGCGGGAAGTTCCACACGCGAATAGCCTGGGCGTGTGTATTTCAGGGGTGCGCGGGGAGTTCCACACGCGAATAGCCTGGGCCCGTGCATTTCAGGGGTGCGCGGGAAGTTCCACACGCGAATAGCCTGGGCGCGTGTATTTCAGGGGTGCGCGGGAAGTTCCACACGCGAATAGCCTGGGCGCGTGTATTTCAGGGGTGCGCGGGAAGTTCCACACGCGAATAGCCTGGGCGCGTGTATTTCAGGGGTGCGCGGGGAGTTCCACACGCGAATAGCCTGGGCCCGTGCATTTCAGGGGTGCGCGGGAAGTTCCACACGCGAATAGGCTGGGCGCGTGTATTTCAGGGGTGCGCGGGAAGTTTTACACGCGAATAGCCTGGGCGCGTGTATTTCAGGGGTGCGCGGGAAGTTTTACACGCGAATAGCCTGGGCGCGTGTATTTCAGGGGTGCGCGGGAAGTTTTACACGCGATTTCTGCACGGTACGTGTATTTCAGGGGTGCCGGGGAGTCCCACATGTGATTTGACAGTGTGGGTCCTCCCAGGTGTACCCTGTACACCCTCCACGGCCCCTGCAGGCAGCCCACACCACAGGGGACTACCCTGCATCCCTGGTCATGTCCCGCAGGCAGCCCACCCAACATGGGCATGCCCCCCAGCAAAGGCACATGTCTCCTTGAACTAATGAACACCAACACATGTCCCCTTGCACCCCCACCCCCCAGCACTGTGGGGCACATGCCAGCAGTCCCCCACCCATGTCCAACTCATGTCCCCCACCACCCCCACCCCCCAGCACTGTGGGGCACCTGCCAGTAGGCCCCCACCCATGTCCAACTCATGTCTCCCACCACCCCCACCCCCCAGCCACCAGGGTCACCCTCCACCAGGGCCCCACTCATGTCTCCCACCACCCCCACCCCCCAGCACTGTGGGGCACCTGCCAGCAGGCCCCCACCCATGTCCAACTCATGTCTCCCACCACCCCCACCCCCCAGCACTGTGGGGCACCTGCCAGTAGGCCCCCACCCATGTCCAACTCATGTCTCCCACCACCCCCACCCCCCAGCAGTGCAGGGTCACCCTCCACCAGGGCCCCACTCATGTCTCCCACCACCCCCACACCCCAGCAGTGCAGGGTCACCCTCCACCAGGCCCCCGCTCAGGTCACCCACCACCCCCACCCCCCAGCCACCAGGGTCACCCTCCACCAGGCCCCCACTCATGTCTCCCACCACCCCCACCCCCCAGCCACCAGGGTCACCCTCCACCAGGCCCCCACTCATGTCTCCCACCACCCCCACCCCCCAGCCACCAGGGTCACCCTCCACCAGGCCCCCACTCATGTCTCCCACCACCCCCACCCCCCAGCAGTGCAGGGGCAGCCTCCACCAGGCCCCCACTCATGTCTCCCACCACCCCCACCCCCCAGCAGTGCAGGGGCAGCCTCCACCAGGCCCCCACTCATGTCACCCACCACCCCCACCCCCCAGCCACCAGGGTCACCCTCCACCAGGCCCCCACTCATGTCTCCCACCACCCCCAGCCACCAGGGTCACCCTCCACCAGGCCCCCACTCATGTCTCCCACCACCCCCACCCCCCAGCAGTGCAGGGGCAGCCTCCACCAGGCCCCCACTCATGTCTCCCACCACCCCCACCCCCCAGCAGTGCAGGGGCAGCCTCCACCAGGCCCCCACTCATGTCACCCACCACCCCCACCCCCCAGCCACCAGGGTCACCCTCCACCAGGCCCCCACTCATGTCTCCCACCACCCCCACCCCCCAGCACTGTGGGGCACCTGCCAGCAGGCCCCCACCCATGTCCAACTCATGTCTCCCACCACCCCCACCCCCCAGCCACCAGGGTCACCCTCCACCAGGGCCCCACTCATGTCTCCCACCACCCCCACCCCCCAGCACTGTGGGGCACCTGCCAGCAGGCCCCCACCCATGTCCAACTCATGTCTCCCACCACCCCCACCCCCCAGCACTGTGGGGCACCTGCCAGTAGGCCCCCACCCATGTCCAACTCATGTCTCCCACCACCCCCACCCCCCAGCCACCAGGGTCACCCTCCACCAGGGCCCCACTCATGTCTCCCACCACCCCCACCCCCCAGCACTGTGGGGCACCTGCCAGCAGGCCCCCACCCATGTCCAACTCATGTCTCCCACCACCCCCACCCCCCAGCACTGTGGGGCACCTGCCAGCAGTCCCCCACCCATGTCCAACTCATGTCCCCCACCACCCCCACCCCCCAGCACTGTGTGGCACCTGCCAGTAGGCCCCCACCCATGTCCAACTCATGTCCCCCACCACCCCCATCCCCCAGCACTGTGGGGCACCTGCCAGTAGGCCCCCACCCATGTCCAACTCATGTCTCCCACCACCCCCACCACCCAGCACTGTGGGGCACTTGCCAGCAGGCCCCCACCCATGTCCAACTCATGTCACCCACCACCCCCACACCCCAGCAGTGCAGGGTCACCCTCCAGCAGGCCCCCACTCATGTCTACCACCACCCCCATCCCCCAGCAGTGCAGGGTCACCCTCCACCAGGGCCCCACTCATGTCTCCCACCACCCCCACACCCCAGCAGTGCAGGGTCACCCTCCACCAGGCCCCCACTCATGTCTACCACCACCCCCACCCCCCAGCCACCAGGGTCACCCTCCACCAGGCCCCCACTCATGTCCCCTATCACCCCCAGCCACCAGGGTCACCCTCCACCAGGCCCCCACTCATGTCTCCCATCACCCCCACCCCCCAGCCACCAGGGGCACCCTCCACCAGGCCCCCACTCATGTCACCCACCACCCCCACCCCCCAGCCACCAGGGGCAGCCTCCACCAGGCCCCCACTCATGTCTCCCACCACCCCCACCCCCCAGCAGTGCAGGCTCAACCTCCACCAGGCCCCCACTCATGTCCCCCTGCACCCCCACCCCCCTGCCACCATGTGCAGCCCCCACCAGGTCCTCACAATCCCCAATTATGTGCGTAATGGTCAGCCTCCACAGCCAAAAAGCCCTACCAAGTAACCCATTCACCCACATGGAAATGGAAATCACATGTTACACCCCCAATGTACATGAAGCAAATGAACCCATGTCCGTCACACACATATTTTCAAATTGAATGGGAAAACACACAACATGACATGCATGAAACCAATGAGATGAAACCACACAGTGAACAATGGAAAAAAAAATGTATTGAAAAAAATACAAATGCCAAAGAAAGAAAACTAACTACAATGTAAATGTGAAAAAATAAGCTGCATGTCCGCATAATAACACAAAACTAGAAAATCAAATCAAAAAAATTATGTCCAAAGTGAAATGTAAAAACTCTCCATGCAACAAAGAACTATGTACAAAAATAACAAGGGTCCATCATCACAACTGAACTAAGGAAACCTCCTAAAAAACCTACCTAAATATCAACTATATACAAAAAGTGGAGCAGTGTCCGTCGACTCCAAATAATAATAAGAACGAAAGGAAACCTAAAACTAAAGAACTATATACAAAGGCGGCGGGCAAGTCCAGCGGCTCACTCTGTGGTGTTCCGGGCCAGGGCATCATCGAACTCCTGTTCGATGTCCCGGAGGCGGTCCAGTTCCATGGCCCCGAGGGTCCGCAGGGACGACGCCGTGTCCTCCTCCAACCCCCTGCGGATTGCCTCGAGGCACTCGGCCCGCCTCAGGGCCCTCCGCATGGAGTTCTCCGCCCTGACCATTGTGAGCCGCGCCTCTTCCGCCCGCCGCCGCTCCGCACCTATGGCGTGGCCCAACCGCTGCCACACGGAAGACACTCTCTGTCCTGGGTCCTCCTGCCCTCCGGCCGATGCCTGCCCCTCCGATGTCGAAGGCCCCGAGCCTTCATGGCTCCCACCATCTTGCTGCTGCTGCTGCTCTGCCTCTGCCCGTGCACTGCCTCCTGCTGCCTGCACATCCTCCGCCGGCTGGGGTGCACCTGTTGATGTGGCCACCCCTGCTGGACGTCCGACTCCCGACTGTGGCAGGGATGCCTCCTCCACCAGCCTGGCCGCACTGTCAGAGGCAGCTCCACAGGGCACCCAGGTGACTGATGGGTGGGAAGATGGCACAGAGGACGACTGGCGCGTAGGGGGTCCAGTTGAGGAGGGGGTCGGAGCAAGCCCCATCAGACAGCGGAATCCGGCCTGGGTGACCTGTCCCAGCAGGCTGACGTGGTCAACGAGCCATTCGAGATGACGTGCAGTCTCTCCATGAAAAGACTGCAGGTCACCTCGCATGGCCCGTTGACGCAACGCCACACCAGCCAGGACAGGCTCAACCCGGACCTGGATGGCCACGTCCGCAGGCAGAGGAAGGCCAGTTGACGTCAGCTCATCCCCTGCCTGAAAACGGGTCTGGACGTAGGCATCCCTGCTGGTGCAAGATGATGCAGGGACAGGATCGGGGACAGGATTGCACACAGGCACCTCCGCGGCCGCCTGTGCTGCCTCCTGTCCCTGGTCCTGCACTGCACCACTAGCACCAGTGGGATCCCCACCTCCAGACCCTGTCTCTGGTGCTTGCGCGGCCCCCTCCTCCACCAAACCCCCCACCAACCTGGATGACTCCGTGCCATCTTCCCCTGTTGGGCCCTGTGGGGTCCCAGCTGCCCCTTCTGCTGCCGAGGAGTCCAACTGCAACCTCCGCCTCTTGGACCTCCCCCCGGCAGCTGCGGCCTGGGACGCGGCACCGGACTCCTCACTCCCCGACGAGATGACAACACGGGAGGGGAGCCGGGCCTTGCGTCTCCGGCTGGCGGTCGGATCCCCGCCGCTGTGCTCCACAGCACCTTCTCCGCCCTCTTCATCAGTTGACGCTGCAGACAGGGAGAAACAAAACACAGGCATCAGGGCACTGTACAATGGACACATACACGCACGACAGTTGCACATGAGTGGCATTGGCAAACCTCAGACATGTCATCACAATCCCCAACACACATGTCATTGCAACTGGCACACATGAGCCATACCACAGCCATATCGCAACTGCCACCACCATCCCTACACATACAACAGCATCAGCAGCCAAAGGGGAGCCATACATCACATGCAACACAGGAAGTGCACCACACATGTACACACACCACCACACTTGCATGCATGTCTACACCTCTGCCAAGTGTCGCACTGTTCAGACGGGCATCCATGTCACATCTGCCAATCAGGCTTCCACATACCGCTGTCACATGCATCCATGTAGCATCACTGTTGCACCTTTGACAAATACACACACATGCACATGTACACAGTGCTCATACATGCAGCCGAAAACAACATACATGCCTGACATCACGGACATGTCTACTTACATACACATTCATCCAAACATGTGTGCACGCACAACTGCATTTGCCATGCAAGCCCACACACACAAGCACCATCCATGTCTCACACATTACAGCCCTCGCATGTGTCAGCCCCACGGCCCTGTACACCCCCACCCATACTCCACCCCATACAAACAGATGTGCAACCGGCACAATGGGGAATGATCACCACACGCCCTGCTCACAACCAGGATGCATGTACACTCACCGCTCGACTCCAGACGGCTCTGCTTCTCTAGGACCTGGACGTGGAGCGCTGGGGATATGCGTTCCAGGACCCCCATCTGTTCTTCCGACAAGTGGCCCCGGCGCCCCTTGGCATCCGCTGCCTTCAAGAGGCGCCGGGCCTTGTTCAGGGTCCTGGACCTGAAGTCCTCCCAGCGCTTCCTGACATGTTGTAAGTCCCGGACTGCCACCCCCTCCGCGTTGATGGCAGTCACGATGTCAGTCCAGATCCGAGTCCGTCCTTCCTTGTCGGCGCGGGAACTTCCAAAGAGGGCATCATACTGCCCCAGGACTTGCTCCACCAGGACACCAACTTCGGTGGCACTGAAGCTGGTGCCCCTCTGCCTCTCTGGCCGGGGGTTGTCAGTGGTCACAGATGGTGTTAGCCCCGACATGACAACCCCAGAGGCAGGAGTGGGTGGGCAACTGGGTCCTGGGGCTGGGCTGTGGAGCGATGGAATTCCAGTCGGGAGTCTTCTGTTCCAGCAGGGGTGGTCACAGCAACAGCACCCCTGGCTGATGTGCAGGCAGCAAATGGCAGTGCACGTGGGCAGCAGGCAGTCAGGCAGCAGCAGATAGCAGGTGGGAGCGTGCTCGGGGCTCTGGGGGGCAGTAATTCGGCCTTCTGGGCAGGAGCGTGGTCTCCCGTGTGCTCACGCGTGGCCAGCTTGGTACGGAGTGAATTGGCACGTGAAAATCCTGCACGTCAGCGTGAAAACCGAGGAAAGGCCCTTAGCGCGTAAGCGCGTCAGCACGCATACGCGATTCCATTGGACCAAAGGCCCTCAGCGCGTAGGCGCGTCTGTGACGTGACCCGCACGGGTGTTTCCCACACAGCACGTGATGACAGATCACACGTGGAAAGACTGCACGTCAGAGTCTCATCGCGTGTAATTGGACAAAAGTGCGTGTACACGCGATTGGCCTATGTACGTGTATATGAGGTGTGCGCGGACACTTACACACGCAAGTACGTCAGCGCACCTGTATCCCGGTGTACGGCCATTTCCACCAATCACACGCAATGAGACTCTGACGTGCAGTCTTTCCACGTGTGCTGTCATCACGTGCTGTGTGGGAAACACCCGTGCGGGTCACGTCACAGACGCGCCTACGCGCTGAGGGCCTTTGGTCCAATGGAATCGCGTATGCGTGCTGACGCGCTTACGCGCTAAGGGCCTTTCCTCGGTTTTCACGCTGACGTGCAGGATTTTCACGTGCCAATTCACTCCGTACCAAGCTGGCCACGCGTGAGCACACGGGAGACCACGCTCCTGCCCAGAAGGCCGAATTACTGCCCCCCAGAGCCCCGAGCACGCTCCCACCTGCTATCTGCTGCTGCCTGACTGCCTGCTGCCCACGTGCACTGCCATTTGCTGCCTGCACATCAGCCAGGGGTGCTGTTGCTGTGACCACCCCTGCTGGAACAGAAGACTCCCGACTGGAATTCCATCGCTCCACAGCCCAGCCCCAGGACCCAGTTGCCCACCCACTCCTGCCTCTGGGGTTGTCATGTCGGGGCTAACACCATCTGCGACCACTGACAACCCCCGGCCAGAGAGGCAGAGGGGCACCAGCTTCAGTGCCACCGAAGTTGGTGTCCTGGTGGAGCAAGTCCTGGGGCAGTATGATGCCCTCTTTGGAAGTTCCCGCGCCGACAAGGAAGGACGGACTCGGATCTGGACTGACATCGTGACTGCCATCAACGCGGAGGGGGTGGCAGTCCGGGACTTACAACATGTCAGGAAGCGCTGGGAGGACTTCAGGTCCAGGACCCTGAACAAGGCCCGGCGCCTCTTGAAGGCAGCGGATGCCAAGGGGCGCCGGGGCCACTTGTCGGAAGAACAGATGGGGGTCCTGGAACGCATATCCCCAGCGCTCCACGTCCAGGTCCTAGAGAAGCAGAGCCGTCTGGAGTCGAGCGGTGAGTGTACATGCATCCTGGTTGTGAGCAGGGCGTGTGGTGATCATTCCCCATTGTGCCGGTTGCACATCTGTTTGTATGGGGTGGAGTATGGGTGGGGGTGTACAGGGCCGTGGGGCTGACACATGCGAGGGCTGTAATGTGTGAGACATGGATGGTGCTTGTGTGTGTGGCCTTGCATGGCAAATGCAGTTGTGCGTGCACACATGTTTGGATGAATGTGTATGTAAGTAGACATGTCCGTGATGTCAGGCATGTATGTTGTTTTCGGCTGCATGTATGAGCACTGTGTACATGTGCATGTGTGTGTATTTGTCAAAGGTGCAACAGTGATGCTGCATGGATGCATGTGACAGCGGTATGTGGAAGCCTGATTGGCAGATGTGACATGGATGCCCGTCTGAACAGTGCGACACTTGGCAGAGGTGTAGACATGCATGCAAGTGTGGTGGTGTGTGTACATGTGTGGTGCACTTCCTGTGTTGCATGTGATGTATGGCTCCCCTTTGGCTGCTGATGCTGTTGTATGTGTAGGGATGGTGGTGGCAGTTGCGATATGGCTGTGGTATGGCTCATGTGTGCCAGTTGCAATGACATGTGTGTTGGGGATTGTGATGACATGTCTGAGGTTTGCCAATGCCACTCATGTGCAACTGTCATGCGTGTATGTGTCCATTGTACAGTGCCCTGATGCCTGTGTTTTGTTTCTCCCTGTCTGCAGCGTCAACTGATGAAGAGGGCGGAGAAGGTGCTGTGGAGCACAGCGGCGGGGATCCGACCGCCAGCCGGAGACGCAAGGCCCGGCTCCCCTCCCGTGTTGTCATCTCGTCAGGGAGTGAGGAGTCCGGTGCCGCGTCCCAGGCCGCAGCTGCCGGGGGGAGGTCCAAGAGGCGGAGGTTGCAGTTGGACTCCTCGGCAGCAGAAGGGGCAGCTGGGACCCCACAGGGCCCAACAGGGGAAGATGGCACGGAGTCATCCAGGTTGGTGGGGGGTCTGGTGGAGGAGGAGGCCGTGCAAGCACCAGAGACGGGGTCTGGAGGTGGGGATCCCACTGGTGCTAGTGGTGCAGTCCAGGACCAGGGACAGGAGGCAGCACAGGCGGCCGCGGAGGTGCCTGTGTGCAATCCTGTCCCCGATCCTGTCCCTGCATCATCTTGCACCAGCAGGGATGCCTACGTCCAGACCCGTTTTCAGGCAGGGGATGAGCTGACGTCAACTGGCCTTCCTCTGCCTGCGGACGTGGCTATCCAGGTCCGGGTTGAGCCTGTCCTGGCTGGTGTGGCGTTGCGTCAACGGGCCATGCGAGGTGACCTGCAGTCTTTTCATGGAGAGACTGCACGTCATCTCGAATGGCTCGTTGACCACGTCAGCCTGCTGGGACAGGTCACCCAGACCGGATTCCTCCGTCTGATGGGGCTTGTTCCGACCCCCTCCTCAACTGGACCCCCTACGCGCCAGTCGTCCTCTGTGCCATCTTCCCACCCATCAGTCACCTGGGTGCCCTGTGGAGCTGCCTCTGACAGTGCGGCCAGGCTGGTGGAGGAGGCATCCCTGCCACAGTCGGGAGTCGGACGTCCAGCAGGGGTGGCCACATCAACAGGTGCACCCCAGCCGGCGGAGGATGTGCAGGCAGCAGGAGGCAGTGCACGGGCAGAGGCAGAGCAGCAGCAAGATGGTGGGAGCCATGAAGGCTCGGGGCCTTCGACATCGGAGGGGCAGGCATCGGCCGGAGGGCAGGAGGACCCAGGACAGAGAGTGTCTTCCGTGTGGCAGCGGTTGGGCCACGCCATAGGTGCGGAGCGGCGGCGGGCGGAAGAGGCGCGGCTCACAATGGTCAGGGCGGAGAACTCCATGCGGAGGGCCCTGAGGCGGGCCGAGTGCCTCGAGGCTATCCGCAGGGGGTTGGAGGAGGGCACGGCGTCGTCCCTGCGGACCCTCGGGGCCATGGAACTGGACCGCCTCCGGGACATCGAACAGGAGTTCGATGATGCCCTGGCCCGGAACACCACAGAGTGAGCCGCTGGACTTGCCCGCCGCCTTTGTATATAGTTCTTTAGTTTTAGGTTTCCTTTGTTTTTTCTTATGATTTGGAGTCGACGGACACTGCTCCACTTTTTGTATATAGTTGATATTTAGGTAGGTTTTTTAGGAGGTTTCCTTAGTTCTGTTGTGATGATGGACCCTTGTTATTTTTGTACATAGTTCTTTGTTGCACGGAGAGTGTTGACATTTGACTTTGGACAAAATTTTTTGGATTAGATTTTCTAGTTTTGTGTTTTTATGCGGACATGCAGCTTCTTTTTTCACATTTACATTGTAGTTAGTTTTCTTTCTTTAGCATTCGTATTTTTTTCTAATACATTTTTTTTTACATTGTTCACTGTGTGGTTTCATCTCATTGGTTTCATGCATGTCATGTTGTGTGTTTTCCCATTCAATTGGAAAATATGTGTGTGACGGACATGGGTTCATTTGCTTCATGAACATTGGGGGTGTAACATGTGATTTCCATTTCCATGTGGGTGAATGGGTTACTTGGTAGGGCTTTTTGGCTGTGGAGGCTGACCATTACGCACATTGTGAGGACCTGGTGGGGGCTGCACATGGTGGCAGGGGGGTGGGGGTGGTGGGTGACATGAGTGGGGGCCTGGTGGAGGGTGACCCTGGTGGCTGGGGGGTGGGGGTGGTGGGTGACATGAGTGGGGGCCTGGTGGAGGCTGCCCCTGCACTGCTGGGGGGTGGGGGTGGTGGGAGACATGAGTGGGGGCCTGGTGGAGGGTGACCCTGGTGGCTGGGGGGTGGGGGTGGTGGGTGACATGAGTGGGGGCCTGGTGGAGGGTGACCCTGGTGGCTGGGGGGTGGGGGTGGTGGGTGACATGAGTGGGGGCCTGGTGGAGGGTGACCCTGCACTGCTGGGGGGTGGGGGTGGTGGGAGACATGAGTGGGGGCCTGGTGGAGGGTGACCCTGGTGGCTGGGGGGTGGGGGTGGTGGGTGACATGAGTGGGGGCCTGGTGGAGGCTGCCCCTGCACTGCTGGGGGGTGGGGGTGGTGGGAGACATGAGTGGGGGCCTGGTGGAGGGTGACCCTGCACTGCTGGGGTGTGGGGGTGGTGGGAGACATGAGTGGGGGCCTGGTGGAGGGTGACCCTGGTGGCTGGGGGGTGGGGGTGGTGGGTGACATGAGTGGGGGCCTGGTGGAGGGTGACCCTGGTGGCTGGGGGGTGGGGGTGGTGGGAGACATGAGTGGGGGCCTGGTGGAGGCTGCCCCTGCACTGCTGGGGGGTGGGGGTGGTGGGAGACATGAGTGGGGGCCTGGTGGAGGGTGACCCTGGTGGCTGGGGGGTGGGGGGTGACATGAGTGGGGGCCTGGTGGAGGCTGCCCCTGCACTGCTGGGGGGTGGGGGTGGTGGGAGACATGAGTGGGGGCCTGGTGGAGGGTGACCCTGCACTGCTGGGGTGTGGGGGTGGTGGGAGACATGAGTGGGGGCCTGGTGGAGGGTGACCCTGGTGGCTGGGGGGTGGGGGTGGTGGGAGACATGAGTGGGGGCCTGGTGGAGGGTGCCCCTGGTGGCGGGGGGGTGGGGGTGGTGGTAGACATGAGTGGGGGCCTGGTGGAGGGTGCCCCTGCACTGCTGGGGGGTGGGGGTGGTGGGAGACATGAGTGGGGGCCTGGTGGAGGCTGCCCCTGGTGGCTGGGGGGTGGGGGTGGTGGGTGACATGAGTGGGGGCCTGGTGGAGGGTGACCCTGGTGGCTGGGGGGTGGGGGTGCAGGGGGACATGAGCAGGTGTGCAGGGTAGTCCCCTGTTTTGTGGGCTGCCTGCAGGGGCTGTGGAGGGTGTACAGGGAACACCTGTGAGGACCCACCCAGCCTAATTGCGTGTGATAATTCCCGCACACCCCTGTAATACACGTACCTGGCCAAATCGCATGTGAGAATTCCCGCGCACCCCTGTAATACACGTACCCAGCCGAATCGCGTGTAGAACTTCCCGTGTACCCCTGTAATACACGTACCCAGCCAAATCGCGTGTGATCATTCCCACATACCCCTGTAATACACGTACCCTGGCCAATCGCGTGTAGAACTTCCCACGCACCCCTGTAATACACGTACCAAGCCAAATCGCGTGTGATAATTCCCACGCACCCCTGTAATACACGTACCTGGCCAAATCGCATGTGAGAATTCCCGCGCACCCCTGTAATACACGTACCCAGCCGAATCGCGTGTAGAACTTCCCGTGTACCCCTGTAATACACGTACCCAGCCAAATCGCGTGTGATAATTCCCACATACCCCTGTAATACACGTACCCTGGCCAATCGCGTGTACAACTTCCCATGCACCCCTGTAATACACGTACCAAGCCAAATCGCGTGTGATAATTCCCACGCACCCCTGTAATACACGTACCTGGCCAAATCGCATGTGAGAATTCCCGCGCACCCCTGTAATACACGTACCCAGCCGAATCGCGTGTAGAACTTCCCGTGTACCCCTGTAATACACCTACCCAGCCAAATCGCGTGTGATAATTCCCGCGCACCCCTGGAATACACGTACCCAGCCAAATCGCGTGTGATAATTCCCGCGCACCCCTGGAATACACGTACCCAGCCAAATCGCGTGTGATAATTCCCGCGCACCCCTGTAATATACGTACCCAGCCAAATCGCGTGTGATCATTCCTGCGTACCCCTGTGATACACGTGCCCTGGCTAATCGCGTGTAAAACTTCACGCGTACCCCTGATATGCACGTTACCCGCTTTGCGTTCCTTGTTTGGCAGCCCTGTGGACTGGTCCAGGGTTAGCGCTGCCCTTTGCGATGATTTAGCGATTTTGATGGCTTTTCCTTGCGCAAGGGCGTTCTTGGGGGCGTTACTGGCGCTGCTGCAGGGTCGCTGCGATACTCTGCGCCACGGCTGGTTTGGGAGCCTGAAATCCATGAATACGCTGTGCGCGGAAATCGGTTTTAGCGCACGTGCCTGGCGCAGTCAATCGCACGCGGACACTCTGCGCCAGCCGCTTGCGACACTTTTCTGCGAAATTCTATGAATTACCCTGAATAGCCTGGTAAGCCCTTATTCTTCATGGTTTCCCTTGGTCCCGTAGTTTGTCGTCCATATCACTACTCCCCTTAAAAGGGCGGAGTCTGTTGATGTGCTCAAGTGATCCTGCCCGCAGAACCCCCTCACCCCACCCACATGACCTGCATCCCTTAGCTGGTGGCATTACCCGACCCCATCTGTTACAATCAGAGCCAGGCAGGGAAGTTTGTGATAGGATCCTTTTAGGGAAGGGAAGATATCTATCCTTCATGACCGTGGCACACAGCCAATTTCCTATTTGTAGCAAGGACTATATCTGGGCCGGTGTTAAATTGTATATATTTTCACCAGTTGTGAGAGGGGGCGAAGGGTGAGACATTCAGAAAGGTGCATAGGCCATTCAGACTCTTCCCTGTCCAGTGCGCATGAACGTCCCCTGGCCTACATCTCTAGAAGGTGCTCCACTTCTATTGCCAAATCCGTAGCCATGTTGGTGAAAGGAATGGCGGGAGATGGGCATGTGGGAAGAGCAAGGGAATAACCCTTCGACAGCACAGAAAGGACTCGGCAGTGTTACAAGATCTCATTCAAGATGTTCATGAAGTTTTACATCCTGCGGTCCAGAGAGGTAGAGGTAGTCGGATGTGTGTCTGCACTAGACTGAGAAAACACCTTCTGGTGGTCTTCAGCTGCTTGTAATATCCCCCATAAGGGAACAAGTCTTTTCCGGTTGCAGTCATCTATGAATCCTTGCACACAAGATAGAAGCCCAACTTGACTGGCACTAATAATGCATTCATACGGATTGGCGTCTTGAAGGCATTTATTGCAGTGATACTGAAGTTTGGTCCTGTGCGAGTACTCCTGAAGATCCGAAAGATATGGAATTGCGAATTTGTCTTAACTGTACTTCTACCTTCACAGACATTGGCTTGTTGCTGGGAATACCACAGATGCCCCCTGGTACTCCCCTCCTCTCCTCTCCTTAACACCTGCAGTGAAGCATGCCCCTTTCGGCACGTCGAGATGCCCCACAAGTAACTATCATCCCTAGGTTCCCACTATCCCTTTTCTTTTCGTAGCCTCCCAAAGATGCTTGCCGTTGCATGTCACACAAGTGATGCCTGCCAGTGTCTCTAACTCCATAAAAAGAACACTGAAGTATTTGCTGCCACTTCGAAATGCCTGCCAGTGTCAGCCCCCATGAGAATATATCAATATATGTCACCTCCAGAGACATTCGCCAGTGCCCATCGCCTCAAGAGCCCCAATTTGGACGCAACACCTCCAAAGGCACAAACACCAGTGTCTGTTACTGCCAGTGGCACAAATCCAGTACCTGTCACATGCCCATTCTCGTCCACTCAGTTTCACTCCCTCTGTCCGATCACTAATAGTGGCTTAACCTGCATGTCATTCCATCGCCAGGGTTTTTTTAGCTGAGTTTTTTTTACACTTTTTTATTTGCCCCCCCCCCCTTCTCCTTCCCAGTTTTAACTACCCATTCCCCACACACCCGATCCCTTATATCCCTTTACCCTCCCCCATATTTTTCAATTAGTTTTTTTGGCTGAAAACGATGGCAATCAATGAACGTTGTACCCATGCCTCTGTTTTACTTATAATACTTCTACATCATGTCCATGTCTTCCTTACAGGTGGGATGTCATGGTGACCAAGCAGTTCGGGCAGGACTGCCACTTTTGGGGTGGGACCAAGCCTGATTTGCATATGGTTTTCCCCCCTTTACAATGGCATGGCAGGAGAAGAACGATGGTATGGAGGGTTGCCCAGAGCAATGCCAGAGGTTAAGATTAATTCAAAACATTCCAGGCATCACTTCTTTTGTTTTGCTTTAGTCACCCAGAGTGGTACGGGTATGCCCAGACATGGGTCCGGTGCTTTCTGGGCCTAGAGACCCAAGCTACTACTCACGAACAACGCCCAATGAAGCCGACACATGTCTGGGGATGCTTGTGGTCTCATGCAGAAGGGGTGTGACCAAGCAGTTCGGACTTGACTGCCCCTTTTGGGGTGGGACCAAGCCTGATTTGCATATGGTATTTCCCAATTTGTAATGGCTTCACAGGCGAAGAACAATGGTCTGGAGAGTTGCCCAGAGTAGTGCCAGAGGCGTCATTGTTGGCAGGGAAAGGATGAGAGCGTTTTGCACAGCAAAACACTTGTAATGAAAAGCAAAGCTGGCGTACAGGCGCAACGCAGCCCTCACAGACTCTGCTTTCTGGTTTAGCCCCTGCAGCTCTTTTCTCCACACCAAGGGGACTAGACCGTTACCACACAGCTTTGCTTGCTTCTAATAAATTATTTTTCTCTCTTCTGCACCGCCCTTCCTCTTATGTCATGCAGTACAGGATGCCGAGGTTGCAGGACGTGCTTCGAGCAGTACGAACATTTGGACCACTTGTTCTGTGTTTAGAGCTTCTGTGTGGGACCGTTCGTGGTTGTTGTAGAGCTTACTATTTCCAGATCACACAGCGCATTTCTCAGATGCTAGGAAGACATCTTCAAGTAGCTTTGTTTGTAATTCCATAAGGATCTCATCAAAGCCAGGAGAGCGAAGGTGTGTACCAAGCCATTTTCTTCCCTACCACTGTGTGCCGGTAATGTGTTCTCCATTTCTTCTGTAGCCGACTACTTGATTACTAGAGGTGATATTGAGGTCCTGTTTAGGGGCTTAGATGGCAATTCTCTTGCCGACCGTCCACATGGGCCTCGCTTTGGATAACCCTCTGATGTGGCCTTTGGCACCATAAAGTAATGCCAGAAAGGCTAAACTCTAGGGTTCGGCCTCTGGGTGGGTTCCACTGTCTGCGTCTCTAGGGAAATCTCTGAGGAGACATATAGGCGTGGTAGAAGAGCAATGGTGCTGAGTTCCAGTCCTTCAGTCAGACACATGAGCAAAGAAAGTGCTTCATAGGATGGTGCTGCGCACCAATGTCTCAGAAGGGATTGCATCTTATTGTCCACAGCAGAGGAATCTGAGACTGCCTCTGTGCTTTCTCTATTCGATCCCCCATCTTGGAGGCATTTAACAGTAGAAAAGTCAAACCCTACGCTCTGTGAGGTAGCAGAGTGGAATGCCCCCTTTACCCCAATGGGCTATTGGACACCCACCACATTTATTCACCTTTCCTCTTTGTTCCCTCCGACACTAGCCCCAGTTTAGTACTCACTGGATCCGGCAGCCGCTTGAAAAACTGAGGGCAGTACTGCTCCCATTTCGACAAGCAAGCATGTCAGTACTGGATCCTTCCGCCCCCACATAGTGGCTGATCGGTTAATTGATAAATTCCAGTGGTTTAGGACTCTGCCACCAATGACGTCCCATTTCATGACCCTCATCAAGGAGGTACATCATTTGGTATGCCCATTCCCATCCACAGTGCTGGTAGACATTTCTTGATCTTACTATACTCTTGCTGGCCTCCTCCTCTCCTCCAATCTCCTCCTAATATCCCAAGCCAGCCTCCCCCTGATGTTTCAACCTACTTCTGGACCCATCTGCCCCTCTTCTTTCCAAATTCGACGTCGCTCTCTCTCCAAATTCCATCCTCGCTCTCCAACTTGCTCCACTCCTATGCAGCGATCTCCAACTCTAAACATCTATGCTGCTTGACTTGGAGTACGGGTTCATATAACCCTGTATTGTTTATACGGAGGACGCTTCATGTGATTATCATAAGAGTGTCGAGTCACAATGGGGGGCAAAACGAGCTCTCGGGAACCATACACAGCTCAATCATATTTTCCCACAAAAAGGATAGAGAACCCCACTATTTGTTCTAAAAGAGGATTCTTTACGACATTTTTCTCTTTTTATGTCTTTCTTACATACACTCACTGAAAAAGTTAGAGGAAAAGCTATATACTCGACATACTTATCATTTCAATCACTACTGCTAGTTCTTGCTCAGCTATGAGATTATGTTTCCGTTTCTGTCCCTGCCATAGACAGGTGGTCCGTCCCCATTCCCTAGGGCTAGTTTCCCACTACAGGGGCAGTTAGCTTTTCCTCTAACTTTTTCAGTGAGTGAATGCCTCTATGTTAGAAATTCACAAAAAGAGAAACATGTCTTAAAGAATCCTCTTTTAGAACAATTATGAGGGTTCTCTGTCCTTTTTGTGTTATTGGAGTGTGCAATGTGTCACTGATGTTGTGGCGAGATCGATCAGCGAAGCCTGTTAAAAAAAATGAAACGTGCCTCTGATGTCAAAGCGGGCTCACGGTGCGAGCACCAGAAGAACATTTAATGTCTGTTGTTTGACCGATTGTCCACTTCTGGCATCACTGGAATTGAACTTCATCGCTATAGGTTTTCTGTTAACGTCAGTGTTTGACGCTCTTAATTCCTTTGTTTCTGCAATATGCATAATACGTTTTGTGTGAAAACAAGAAGAGCATGGCCATACTGATCCCAAATTGTTTGAAGTCCCAAGACACAGGTCTTGTTGCCCTTTCAAACCGGCCTCAAAGTTTGCACTCGCCATTAACGCAGTGATTGGAGGAAATGGTGTGCTGTGTGATGTGGAGGACTGAGGAGGCAAATGACTTTTGCAGCTTGAAACGTGACATTTTTATGCTTGCTGTAAAGGCACAGTGTCTTTAAATGGCCTCACGTGTTGGTCTTCTGCCTTAAGGACACAGACTAAGTATGGGTGACTAGGGGATCATTATGCAACAGCTCAGGGAAGCACTACCAAAACTGAAACAATGATCGGCAGCACCACAACCTCCAAATCCAAGACAATCCCTTAACCTTGGGAAATGGGAACTTAACGACAGCCTACTGCAAGGTTTAGAATCCTCGGATTCACAATGGGCAGCACCCTCACACCGAGAGCCGAGGAAAAATAGCAACTGCCTCTACAACTCCAAATGATCTGTTGCATCATTCCATACCTGACAATCTCACACAGAACCATGGCAGTCATCGCACTAATACTATCCAGATGAGATTACTCTAATAGCCTGTACCATAGATCCCTGGAATACTTACTGAAAAGACTAAAAGAGCACAAAAAGGTGGCAAATAGACTCCTTCTGAAACTCCACAAATGGGAACACATTGCCTCTGCCCTCCCAACAGCGTCCAGTTAAATGTAGGATACAATACAAAACCCACTATAGCATGCTGTGCCTTCCTTGGCAGTGGCCCAAGATCCACCAAGAGGAAATGCATTCACTACAAGCCGACTAGATTGCTTTGCTCCAATAATGTGGCATTCGTTACAGTGCCACGTTTCAGCCCAGGGACGATAGACCTTTGCATTTCTATGAACAATGCTCTAGAATTCAATCCAGAGGCATGTGCAAACAAGAGCAAAACTACTTATAGTTCAGAAAACTGGCTGTACAAAGAACTCTAAATAGCTAACAGAAGACCCCCCAATACCAGACCAAACCTAAGCACCCGGACCAATCTCAAATAGCCACCACTGATTCAAAGACAACAGCCCACCCTTGGATTCACAGTCAACAACTGCAAAGGCCAACCACCTCAGAATATTTACATCATAAAGAAGTATTGTGTGCATGGATCGAAAGGATTACCTGGTGCACAGAACGTCCAGAAGAACAGACTTGGAAACCTGGACAAAAAGATGTGGGACCCTCTCTGGCTACTCTTCCCAGCGGGCCCTATGCCCGTGCACAACGCCCTCAGTCAAGGAATGTGGGAGTTAAGCCTCCCTTACGCTCCCTATAAAACCGAGCCCAAAACTGTAAAAACGTCCAGAATAACGGAACAACTAAATTCCCACACCAGATGAACACACTGGAACTCAAACCGATAAGGCTAGCATTAAAACTCCTATTGGTCAGTCCTCGCCACCACACCAATCCCCATTCCATCTCCTAGTCCCAAGTAACTCAGTCACTTCTCCATCTTTTACCACCTTACACTACTCTCAGAGCCCACAACCGGCCTACAAACAGATCATTAACCTTCACTGAACAACGCCACGGCTCACACCTTTAGTTCTAGCACTGAACCCTTCATGCAAGTGGCTTACATGGTCTGAAGCGCTGACTTTCAATTGATAGATCTATGGGTCTCCAAACCGGATACAAATATCACCAAATTTTACCTGCACAAACACTTACAATGACACCAGCAACCAGGACTCCTGTACTTCTGTCCTGTAATCCCCAATAACTCAGAATGTGCATCTGCCGCTGCCCTCTATTCCACTAACACCCAGCCCCCCCACCCCTTTTTTTGGAGAGACACATGCAACAAGGTTGACAAAATGGTAGAGGTGCACTATAAAAGATCATGCCACATTAAGATGGTTTGGCAAGTCGAGCACTTGCTGCAGAGATCTGTGTGAAAACTGCAGGTCTCCGGTTTGAATCCCATTAGGGCCAACTCATCCTTCCAAAGGCAACAAAATGAGGGCCTTTTTAGGACCAACTGCTATTGATAAACCATCAAAACCACAATGGTATGTGTACATATTTTTTTAAAAAAAGTAATTTTATGCAAAGCAGCCTCCATTAATCGCATACAAGTCTGTAAAAAATGTTTGTAAGACTACAGGCTAGTGACACAACTACTGACCTGTAAAAAGAAAACTGTCATCACTAGTGCTCTGTAATCAGTTAGTACAGTTGGGTTTTGAAGCCACAAGGCCTGCTGTCTGAGTCTGCACAGCAGAATAACAGCTGTCACTACAGCACTTAATTCACAGCTTTGACAAGCATTTAAAATGCCATTCTTGTAAAATAGCTTTCTGTTACACTACACATCCATTAACTGATAAGCAACTGTTTATGGTGATATATATTTTGTACACTGCTGGAGTTTAAGCACATGAGCAAAAAACTGTCTGCATGTTCTTATTTATTTTAAAGCATAAAACATCTTGGGTGCTTTTTATTAAACTACTTAAACTATGTGTATCCAGAGTCTACATTGATTAGATTCCTCAACAACTGGAAGACATCTGACATTAGAGAAAGCAAGAGGCCAGGTATTAAAGGGGAGGACAGTGTGTGGCAGTGCATTATAATTAATAAAATAGTAAGTAAAAAAAAAAGGGGCCTCACTCTCCCCACTACTCTTTAACCTCTACCTGAGCCCCTTCCCGTACTCATTCGATCCCCATGGCCTAACCTACTACAACTACGCAGACGAAAGCCAAATCGTCTTCAAAATCCCCAAGGACCCCTCTGCCTCATCCCCCGACCTTGCAGCATGCCCCTCATACTCAACCCAGACAAAACTGAGATCATGCTCTGTGGGAAGACCGCCCTCTTTACCCAACCCACCCCCTGCCCACTCTCTTGGCCCTCCGTCCACCTCCTCCATACCAATAAAGAAACCTCAGATGCATCATGGACACAGACCTGACCCTCTCACATCACATCAACTCTGTGACAAAAAGCTGCTATACACGCATTCCACCGCTTATTTCCCTACCTGTCCTTCCCGGATAAAATACAGCTGAGACCCATACCAAAATTCAGACCAGCAGTTCACTTCACATAATCTGACCCTTCTGACTATCCCAACCCCAGATAACAGGCCACTGCAGCCATTCGCTCACAGGATAACTACAGGTAGCCGTCAGGGACTAAGCCACCCCAACCCACCTTTGGGCAGGCAAAAAATGTGCAAACGCATTTTAGAAATCCTTCCTTCACCTCTAACTTCCTTCACATCTTCCAAAGGGTGTGCAACCGCACAGCGCTTTGAGGTCATACCAATGGCAGTAGGTGCTATACAAGTGACATAACATAAAATATTGCAAGTCACCTTGGAGTTCCGTGACCTTATAAAGGAACTCCTCAGTGACTGGCAATATCAGTTTAAAACTATAACAAAAAAGTGATGGGTGGAAGGTTTTGAAAAAATCTGAACCACCGGCACTGCTCTGGGCAAACTTCCACACCACCGTTTTTTAGACAGTCTGCACCATTGCAAAGGGGGTCCAGCCAATGCAAATCAGTTAGGTACTGCCACCAATTGGAGCAGCCCAGCCCAACTGCCAGGCCCCCTCTGCACGTAAACACAAGCAACCCCAGACATGTTTCCGTCTTGTTGGGCCTCATCTGTGAGGGGCAGCTGGGTTCCCTATGGCGCAGCAAGCAAGGGATCCACGTCTGGGCATACCCTCTCTTACACCGGGTGACAAACTATAACCAAAAAAGTAATGGGTGGAAGGTTTTGAAAAAATCTGAACCACTGGCACTGCTTTGGGCAAACCTCCACACCACTGTTTTTTAGCCAGTCTGCACCATTGCAAAGGGGGTCCAGCCATATGCCAATCAGTCAGGTGCTGCCACCAATTGGAGCAGCCCAGCCCGGACTGCTAAGCCAGGTCCCCTCTGCACGGAAACACCTCACCGATGAGGCCCAATGAGGCCAAAACATGTCTGGGGTTGCTTGTGAAGAAGGGATGTGAACTAGCTGTTTGGGCTTGACTGCCCCTTTGGGGGTGAGAACAAGCCTGATTTGCATATGGTCTTTTTTTCCCCCTTTCTGTAATGCCTCGCCAGGCGAAGAATGATGGTCTGGAAGGTTGCCCGGAGCAATTGCCAGAGGTTTAAGATTAATACTAAACATTCCAGCCATAACCTCTTTGTTTTGCAGTATCAGTTTAAAAAACGATAAGGGGGCGGGGGACTTTATCCCATAAATTACATACAAATATTGGTACAATTTTGGGTAACTCTTTTACGGTGGACAGACTTAACTTCGCTTGATGCAAAAAGTAGCTTTGTTGCATTTCCTTTCTTCCTCCCTGGTTTCAGCGATACATAAAAACCTGCCTTGCATGCGCCCAGAAAATATTTTGGGCTTACAAAACTCTCAATACCATCTTTTACTTTACTGCCAATGCTCGTCGCATGTGCCATTTTAAACACTGACACAGCGTACAAACTGCCTCGAGGTGCTTCAATGCATACCAAACTCGATAACACACATTTTGTATACAAGGAAGGGGAGAAAGCTAGAGGAAAACCTGTGGCCTTCAAGTACCATATAGGCGGCTTCCTCTGTCGATAAGGAACAGACACATGGTATTCCCCCCAAAGTATCCTTACTTGGAAGTCAACACCCTCCTTAAGAGTCATTTTCACCCTCCAAACATGTCAGCTGCGTGCCATGACATGAAATGGGATCATCATCCCCAGGGAAACGTAATCTTCCACTAGAAAAGTGACCCTCCAATTATTTTCCATTGAACCACTGATCTAAAAACATCTTACCAGAGTGTCTACTCATCAGATTACAAAGAGTCCTCTAAACATGGAAGCCAGACTACTCCTAACTCTCTGGGCACATACCCCCTCACTGCAAACACTCCACTGGCTTCCAATCTAAAGGAGAATCCACGTCACAACTCTTTTGCATCGCTCACTGTGCCTTTTACAGTAGGGGCCCCGATTTCATCACAAAGAAATTCTCCCACTGCACACCAACAAGAACACTCCAATCCGGCAATGATGCACTGGTGACAGTGCCGAGCTTCGACCAGAAATGGCACAGAGGACCTTCCTTCTCCCTCCTGGCAACCACACACTGGAACGCTCTTCCCAAACACCTCTAAACAGAAGATCCCAACCAACAGAAAATAGCTAAAACATGGCTATTCAACTAACTATAACAAATTCTCAACACCTTCAATCATACACCACCTTCTTACATCATATTTATCAAATGGAAGAGGCCCCTCAAATTTTAGGTAATTTTCAGGAACCCATACACTAGCTACCCGCCATAAAAGACTTTGTGGAAATAGACTAACTCCGGATGGACGCCACCCCTCTTAAATTACAGAAAATAAAAGGGAATCACACACAACCCATCAACAAAGACCAATATGAAAGGACTCGCTTTGGACAAAACACCACACAACTAACAAGGAATTATACTAATTCTACCACAAACTTCTAACAGACCACCCTAATCTTTCCCCGGATGGTTA
The DNA here is from genome assembly GCF_040938575.1 of Ambystoma mexicanum. Lineage (NCBI taxonomy): Eukaryota > Metazoa > Chordata > Amphibia > Caudata > Ambystomatidae > Ambystoma > Ambystoma mexicanum. Next base: position 1,539,875,530 of record NC_090932.1, read on the forward strand.
TCTCCTAGTTTGCCATAAGATGGCACCCAATACATGTTTCCTCACCGGCTTCATGATTTAAACATGGAGTTGTTTAGCTGTGGGGCAACCACCTACTCGGCACACACAAATCCCCCACCTTGCCCACAGCAGTCCTGGCTGTTGCAAAATAAGCACTAATTGAGCTCTGATTAAGCCCTTCTCTTTAGGCCCAACACCCCCTGACCTCCAGCATAAGCAATTAACCATTTCCAAAGAGCTCTTCTCTATCACATCTTGGACTGCCCCCTTCAGATAACATACTCGCCATAGTCTCTGCCAAACCCACAGAAGCAGAACAGCACTTAGGTTGCTGGTACATGCGACTCTGCCCATCAACACCACGGTTTCACATTTGCCTCTCCCCCTAAGACAGCTGTCTTTCTTACAGACCACGTGCGGAGACGCCAACAAACATGGCCGAAGGGCGCAGAAGACCATTTTACATTCCTTTAACATGATGCTGTCCAACCCTACTGGCCTCCATACCCGCCTCTGATCGCACAAGTCAACAGTCTCCCATAATGACAGATATAATGTGTACTATGTGTCCGAAGCAACTGGCACATAAAGATGGACCATATCGGGTAGGCCAGTGTCCTAGTTCTGTTATCTTGCATTTATATAGCGCCTCCAGTCATGGGTTATGGCATGGAAGTGCCAAGTATGTCCAGCAGGGCAGTAATGATTTAGTTACTAGTCGGGTTCCAGATTGACTCTGTCACAGCTCTCAACTCTCACGCTTTTGGCGGGTGTCACCCGCCTTGTAAAGAGCTGAATCAGCAGCCAAGCCTTCTGCACGCCCATTCATTCCAATGGGCGTCTCACCCACCAAAAACAAAATCGGGTGATTTCACCCGCCTTTGCAGCACAAATGGTTGAGAGCTATGCTCTGTGCTAATGAGAACCTTTAACATAACATGATAACATACGCAGCTTTTCAGTCCTGGGATGCTACGTAATTAACAAACGCATTCTGGCAGTTGTAGTCTTGGTAAAGTTGAACTAATCACCCTGTGCTCAAGCAACAGGTGCCCAATAAATTGCGGAAGGGAGCGTAGAAATGGAAAAGCTGTATCAATGACATGCGATGAATCTGATTTTTTAACGCACTTTCACTAGTCAGGCATTCCCCCAATTCCCTCATGGGACGTTTTTACACTTCTAAACGTTTGCGTGCAACACAACTACATGCGCACACATATTTTAAATGGGACAAAACTCCTAGGGTTGGGCGGCCTGAAGCTGAGACGGGGGAGGGGGGCGGCGGTGGGCAGGCCCGGGCCTAAGTCTAACTGGCAGCCTCTCCAGGCCACACGGCTCCGGCCTCCTTTGAGTGGGCTTCTTGGGAAGCGCCCCCCGCCGGGCGAGACCGTTGCTCCTGCTCCCAAGTTCCCCTCGTCCTATTCTTCGGCTCCTTTCTTTCCTGGGCCCCGGTTTGGCATGCCAACGCCGATTTAGGCCCGAACAAAGGCGCCTGCCGGTGACGGCTTCTCTCGGGGCCGGTTGTCATGGCAGCCCGGCCCCAGGGGCCGCCGGCCTCCAATCACAGCTGCTGCCTCGGATTAGCATGAGCTCTAATGCTCTTCTCTTAACAACTCCGGTCACAGACAAAGGCACCCTGCTGGAACATGCCTCTGCTTCCCAAGGCTGGCTCCCAACGTGGCCTGCCCAGCAGAGTGCAGGGGGGAGGGTCCTTGCCCCCTCCCCTTGCTGACATCTTTCCATTGCCCGGCCCCGGCAGCACCTCTCTCTCTTGTGTACAGGCGCGTTATAAAATGACTCATATCTATCCTTCCTCTATCCTCGCAGGTGAGGGGCCAGCCCTCTCGCTCTCTGCCAATCGTATTCTGTTCTGGAGGGAGGGGTCTTTGCTCACCCTTTAGCTCTTACCTATGCGCCCATAATAACCCTCCCTGCCGCCCCCAGACCAAGCTGCTTCTAGCCTTCACAGTAAGGGGTCTCGACCCCCCCCCCCCACTGCTATAGTTACCATACCCTGCTACAGGCGAAGGGCCCAGCGCGCTCTCCCTCTCCCATCCTTACTCGGTGTGGCAGAGAACGGACTATGCGCTCTGCGCTCCCCCCTCGCCCCCCTCCCCACACGCAGACCTTTTGCTGCCTGCCATCCTTCATATGTTCTTGAGAGGAAGAGCTCCTGTCTCCCAGAGCCGACTCTTGGCCTGCCTTCCTCTATCCCATAGGTGCATTCCCCATGCAGTTCCACACCCCCCCCTTTTCTTGCTCTCTGAAGAGCGCCCACTACCTGTCCCATGGGGAAAGAGCATTGCCCCAGCTCCCCCTTTCGTTCTTTTTCCGGCAGGGGATGGGACACCAGCCCCCGTCCACATCATTCTCCCATCTCCCGCCTACCTATTGTACCTCACCCCTTTCCCCCGACGTAAGCGATGACATCACCGCAACCCTTCTACCGGCCTTGACCTACTGTTTCACCTTCTCGCCTCATCACAGCTATTCACTGCTGTCGGTTTCCCGGTATGTGCCCTCACTTGCCAGGGGTGAATTACTGCATGGGTAAAGCGTTCGTCTCTGGCCAGAGAGCAGGTGAGCCTTCACTTCAAGGTCGAATGCCGCGGCATCCTTTCAAGGTCGACACCGTTACAGCGCTCAGAAACTGGAGGAGTCTGTTAAACGCACGTCGCTTATCCCCCCCCCCCACCCACCCCATAACTCCCAGGTTGCTGCTGGTCCATGAAATGTAACATGGAACATTTGCAATGTTGTTTTTTTTTTTAAAGAATTGTTTCTCCATTCGATTTTTGTTGAGGAGGGATTCAGCGTTCATCAGGGTTTTCTTTCAAAGTTTTAGGCCCCCCCCCCCTTCGGAACTATTGGATTTGGTTTTGCTCACGTGCATAGGACTGATATTTTACCAAGGAAGCCGAGTTTTGAGCGGTGACACATCCATTCACTTCCTTCACCTCCCCATTCCTTTCTCACAAAAACACTTTTAAGTGGGAGCCAGGAAGTCGGGAGGCAGCTGGATCCCAGTCACCCCCCTCTCTGCTCAGGTTTCTGTAACTTGAACTTCAAGCCATCACTGTTCAAAGTGCCACACAACAATCAAAGGCGGGGAGGGAACACCTATCAACCACTGCAGTGTACATCCTACTCCACCCCACCCCCAGGGTACAAAAAGGTGGGAGCACGCACAGTTGCACCGTCAGTACATAAACCATATAGGTTTACATAATATCAACAATAGCAGGAAACCTCACCAAACATCACAATAGATAAATCACAGCAAACGGTAATCCGTGATCACTAGCCAGAAGGAGCACTCAAGCATCCATTAACATCTCTCACAGCAAACGAGAAACTCAGCCAAACCCATCACAGGCAGGAAACACTACACACTATCCATGTACTACAATCACCCCCCTGGAGGAAACTCAGCCAACACCATACCTATACAGGTCCTTCATCACAGGCAGGAAAACCAACAAACTATCCATGTACTGCAATCACCCCCTGGAGGACACTCAGCCAACACCATACCTATACAAGTCCTTCATCACAGGCAGGAAACGCAAGCAAACACATATTCATGCAAATCACCAGGCACCTATCCATACCAATCACCTCAGGCCGAACAACCAACCAAATGCCTATCCAGGAAAACCAGATGAATACATCAATCACCCCAAGTAGAAAATCAAGCCCAAACCCCATCTGGGCAAATCCCAATGGACGTCCATTCACCCAAAAACCGTATGATTATCCGCATCAGCAGAAACCCAGCCAAACACTCATTGGCACCGATTACTAAAGGCAGCAACCCCTGCCAAATAGCCATCCATAGCAATCGCAACAGGCAAGAAACGGAGCCCGACATCCATCTAACCATCATTAATGTATATCATTTGGTGATTTACATATAGCTTCACTCCCGGTTTTTCCAGTTTTGAAGTGAGGTAAATAATCAATTTCTCACTTCGTGGTACTCAATTTATGAACCTCAGAAGAATGAAGGGCTGCGTCGGCACGTCTGGGGTATTGAAGCCATTGAGCAATGCAGCATCCTGTTCCCTAGGCGAGCTCATTGCCATCGAGCAACCTGCCCAGACTATCTGTCAAGAAACAAAGCCAACCAATCAACCTGCTGACTTTAAAACTGCACAACAGCCAATAAGAGGTGGCAACTTTCCGGAACCACGAAAAAAGGGTGGAGGTGTCTGAGGAAACACAGCCTCAACACAACAACAGGCAGTCCCAAAGGTCCTCCCATTTAACTGTCCTGCATCCGAGCAAGCCACAGCACAAAGTGTGTAACCTACGGGTCGCAATGGAGGCCGAACTGAACTTCTCCCCATCCATTAATATTATCACAACAGCTTGGTCCTAATAAATGGGCTGCAGCAACAAAATGTAAGATTGGCATCCAGCTAATTGCACCAACAAACACCAGAGAGCATACAACCACGCCACTTGGATCAGTGGAACATTCAGGCCAACAGGGATTGGATTACACCACCCCAGCCTTAAAGAAACTAGTTAACGATTGGGGAGCAATCCCACTTGAAGACACTTTGCTTTGTTCACAAGGCACCAGATGGAAGGACGTTGAGCTACTACTTCAAGCAATGTTGCCCTTATAAGCTAGACAGGTACCTAAGGCCAGCCGGTCTGAACTCTAACCACTCAGCTAGATATAACATTTTCAGGGGAGATCTTACCACCCACAAGGCTACAACCTCATAGTCTTGCCATCCATTTTTGACTTGATCAAGGCCTCCTACAAGAGTGCAGAGGACTTCAGACTCACCTGTTACTCGGCGCCTATGACCAACAGTTTCCTTGTTGACTTGCCTCCCCGAGTGCCATCTTTGATATGCCCCTCAGTGCCTGTTCAGAGGAAGCCAATAATATCAGGCAATGCTAAACCTGGGCTGTCCGGTCTAAACAACCCCAAATCTCTTTGGGCAGAAACTCTCTGGACTTCATGAAAACAATCTCCTTTTGTGCACCATTCTTCAAAAGGGCACTGAAGTGGCTGCCAGTCAGTGTGAGTGTTATACACAAAACCCAAATAAATACATTCACATCCATTACAATACACAGGTAAACTCATCCATGCATTGTTCCAGAACATTATCCACAGCCAGTGAGTATAGTGATCCCCTTTCCATAACAAGCACCACTCCTCGGTATGTATGTCAAACACCAATACATAATATCCTGAGGAGAACACGCAACCAATTGCTCATTAAAAACTACACAAGTAGGAACCCCCAACCAGTAACCTAAAAAAGAAGCCAGAACTACCAATCAATCACTGATCTATACCTTCACCACAAGAAACAACCATCAACAAATCACTGATTCTTGATGGCGACACAGCTATGCAGCAATATCAAACACTTAACCATTAGAATCACTGTAGAGAGGAACCAATGTCAAACCACATCTAACAATACCCAAATAAACAAACCCTTTGCCAATGACTGATCCAAATTGACACAGCAGGCATGAGGCAACAATCAATCACTGATCCTTCCCTACACCAGAGGAAAGAACCAACATGAAACGCAGGACCAATTAATGAGCTAGGTCTATGCTAATGTAAGTCCTGTGCTTGCTGCGCCTGCAGACCCAAACTACTCCTCACCAATGAAGGGCAGTAAGGCAGAAACATGTCTGTGGATGCTTGTGGTCCTGTGCAGTAGGGATGTGACCAAGCAGTTTGGGCTGGAATGCCCCATGTGGGGTGCGACCAAACCTGATTTACATATGATCTTTCCCCTTTTGTAATGGCTTGGCAGGTGAAGAACAATGGTCTGCAGGGTTGCCCAGAGCAATGCCAGAGGTTAAGATTAATTCTAAACCTTCCAGCCATCACCTCTTGTTTTGCTGTATGCCAACGGCAAGAACCACGCAGCAATCACTCATGGACTCCTGCACCGCAGACAGTAACCATCAATCACTTACATTCACACTGGAACACTTTAATGGATGCATAACAATTAGAACAGGCAGAAGACCTAAATCGTACACTAATCCCAACCAATGACTAAAACAGAACCACACCACAGGACATAATCCCCAACCAATGACTAAACAATTACACAACAGGAAGGATTACAAGACCATTCATTGAACTACAACTAAACGACAGGCATTAACTGCCAACCAATCACGAAGTTAGAACTACGCTAGAAGAAATCCTCAATTATTAATCTAACTATACCATACCAGATGCAGAAATCCACAGCCAATGACTCCACTGTAAATAGAAAATAAGCAAAAACTCCTACCCAATAGCTAGAAACGTCAGTTTCCAAAAAGGATCCTTGTCTCAGGTTCAACCATCAGACCTTCCTCTAATTGCCACGACAGGCTGACACCTTTCTATCCAAATCACTACAGGCAGAAACACCCATCAAAAATGATTCACAAAGTCCTAATCAAACACCCATCGGTAACTGCCACAGGTAGGAAACCACAGTAAGGACATAACCACTATTCAAGCTGTGCTCCAAAGCCAGCCAATGTTCTGTACTTAGAAGAATTGGGAAGGTAGCCAATGTATTGCACTTAAAGGAATAAAGACGACAGCCAGTGTGTTGCAATTTGAGTGTATCCAATGTATTGCACGTAGACAAATTTTGAGGACAGCAAATGTGTTACACGTAGAATTTGAGGGTCATCAATGTATTACACTCAGAAGAATTTTGAAGGTAGCCAATGTATCAGACTAGAAGAATGTTGAGGGGAGCCAATGTACTAACCACCCCTGCTCCTGCTCCCCTCCCACATACCTCCCCAAGTACCACACATGCCCTAAGGGCCAGTAAAAGTAAACACAAAATAGACATCCAACCTAACAAATATTTGCATACAACAAACAATCTGAGACATTGGGCCTTACCTCTTCGGCTACAAAAAGCCTATGCACACAATCAAACTCACTTAGAAAGCCGACACACACAGATGCCACTTTCTCCTGGTTCAGCAAGCATCAACAAACGAGCACAAACTCTATCCTATCCCTCTTCCCCCACTAACTCACCTGCCCTCTTTCTTTCAGAGCCATGTGAGCACCTGGAGACCATGCTATGGTAACGGTGCGTGGTACAAGTCAACATAACATAAAAATCACTAGAACCTAGGCAGCATAGGCAGTCAAACACCCCTCCCTAAACACCATACGCACCAAAAACACAAATGCACATTCAAAAATTGAATGACAAAGCAAACAATGATCAACAGCAAATCAACAACAGGTGAACCGTAATAAAAAAAATGAAATTCCTTAGCAAGCACCAGAGACAGGATCAACAATTCTTCTATGGTCCAAACCTCACACATAATAATCAAGTATCATTCATGGCATACAACACTTACTCTTCCATACAACCTTTGGCGGAGCTGTGTAAACAAATTCGAATTCTCATGTACCCACTGTTAGCTTGTATACTGGTGCTATCTGCAGCTTGGCATTTCAAGCTGTGGGCAAGGAAATCAAAAACCTTAAGTCAGCCTCAGGCCTCATTATTTAGCAAGCAAAACTATCCCAAAAACTGTGCAGCGTTACCCACTGCAACATATTCTCAAAGAATCAAGACTATGAGAGAAAGGTCCCAGGTTTAAAATGTTTTGTATGATGCTAACATGCCATTTCTGCTTTTAAGAGCTCAGAGACACTCCAAGCACAATGAAATGCCAAAACACATGATCTTCAGCGAACAAAGGGTCTGCACCGGGGCCCCGCTCCTCTGCCCCACCCGAGGTTGCACGACCGTTCAGTTTTATAGGGTGGATCACTGTATGGCATAGAGGACATTCTTAGGTGGAAGAGGCTTTACTTTTTGGGTTCCCTGCAGAATAAGAGGCCCAGTTAGCGCTCCCAGTTGGCCTCAAATCATGCATGAAGATGTTTTCGGGCAAGAGAATATTGGGCCCCTTATTTAACCAGCAACACGCTCCTCTCGCAACCATACGCACCTAACACTTTGCAACATCCTTTCCTAAAGCTGCAGTTATTGCCTAAAGTTAAAGGAAGGCTGCAGCAGAGGGCCAACATTTCAGAAGAAGAGCTATTCCTTTCATCTGACACTGCTGGGCTTACGGAACCTGTTTGGCAAAAATCATCAGATCTACTTTGAAAGACGGGCACTGTTGAGGAAATGTGAAAGATTGTGACACATTACAAGTAGGATGCAGATAGTCGGCACGGGAATGCTAACCGCAGTGTAAATTACCACAGAAAATACATATATTTTCAAATACACACAATCACACAAACATGACACTGGAGAATAGGAAAAACATTTAATTTATATGTATGTATTTATCCAGGCATACCTTGCCAAATTGTTCAAAGTACTGTTTTACATCTTCCACCGTGGTGTTTACCGACAAACCCCCTACAAATATTTTTTTCGTCCGCGTCACCATCTGAAAAAAATGGGACAATACGTTAATCACCAGAAGTAGGCACATATCTTCTGTAAGGTTGCTACCGGTCACTGGGGCTTGTGATGAAAGCAGCACTTGGGAACACATTCACAAGAAAACATTCTAGAGCCTGTGAAGAGAGTAATCCAAGACTCACCAACATCGCCCCAAGTTAGAAGTCTTTGAATGATTCTACTCAATCACAAAAAGGGGAAGAAAGACAAGGTGCACTCCACAAAACCACAACACTGGGTCTATTGGAGAGTAGATTATTTAAACCCATATTTGTAGTCTTTTCTTTGAATATCAAAGGAACAATAAATGTATTTTATCCAAAAGGTTTTTGATAAAAACTTAATTTATGCATTTTATAAAAAAATTATAAACTGCAATTCCACTGCCCCATATACCCTAACTATACATTTATCAATGATGCTTTAAGTCGATATAAATCTGTCACTGTATGTGATAATTTCATATTCTGAAAGAACTCTATTTCTAGATGCACATTCGCATCAAGCAACAAAGTTTTTTGCAAAAGGGGGCGCAATGCCCTACTCATTCAGCCCCCTTTTGCGAAAAACTCTGTTGCTGATGTGCATCGAAAACATTGAAATGTTTGAGAATCACTAAAACATGATCACATGTGGCGATAGATTTATATCAAGTTAAAGCTTGACAGATCATCAAGTTCACCTACTCTGTTGATTATTAAGGAAAAGTCACAACTGAACAATTCTAATAAAACACATTAGAATAACATTTTTCATTTAATTTTTTGTGGTATTCAACTACAAGTACAGGTTCAAATAATGTAATGATCAATTCACAATGTGCAGTGGTTTTGTGACCATTTTAATGATTCCACTCTTTAAGGCTGTACCCAGGACAATCTATACTTAAATATGTTTAATCATTTGAAATGGAAAAAACAAATGTTTTACATAAATATATATATTGCAGTTATTTTACATCTTGAGATTTTTCCAAGAGCAATTGGCCTTGTACAAACCCAGAAAATCTTTGCATTAAGGGAGATGTATTTTTTTAACTCTAGAAGGATCTCTCAGCATTGGTACTTGGTCACGGGTAAAAATAACACCTTTTTTAACTGTACTGTTTTTTTTTTTACAACAAAAGGGTAAATGGGGTGGTAGCAGTGGTATTTGGTATATGGGCAGTGTGGTGGGGGTAGGTGAGGAGGGTTCAGAGGTTCCCCCCAGTATTTTGCAGTTAAAAAAAATTAATAATTCTTTGTTTTAGCCCACGATCAAAAAATGCGTTGTTCTAACCTAGAACCTGAACATTCGTTTACATTTACCCATTTTATCTATTGGCAATGGGCTTTTTAACTGTTAGCCGGCTTTCAGCACCCGCATCTGTCCCATTTCTATTCCTGTACTTTGTGAAGATGTTTGCGGTGTGTAGGAAACATTGATAGCTCTCAACCTTCCGTGTCACCAAGGCGGTTGAAAACACCAGTTTTCTTTTTGGCGGGTGAGAGCCCATTGAAGTGAATGGGTGTATAGGGAGCTTGGCGGGTGAGGGCAGGGTGAAAAGCGTGTGAGTTGAGAGCTATGAAACATGTCCAAAGGCAGACTTTACATATTGGCTCATGCTGCCGGTTACAGGGCCATGCTACCTCATGCACTGCAGCAATATGACTAGCAGGACAAATTGATGGGTGAACAGTGCCTAGAAACACATGTGTGCAGGCACGTTATAAATGACTTATCATATCATTCACTTATGAAATGCCAGTTCAAGTTTATTTGAGAGCACAAACGTGAATGCGATCCGTTGATGAAAGGAGCTCAAGTGCGGGTATTAAGTCCACATGAGGACTTAAAGATCCCCTTGCTCTCTCCAGAAGTCCCATAAAGAAGAACGAGGGGACTGAAAGCTCTCTCTCGAAAGGTATTTAGAAATATTTTCAAGAATAAACTAAAAAACATCTCTCTTTGCCGCTAGAAATATGTTTAGTCTGGTGGTCAGACTTGGTGCAGATGAATGAGAGTTTCCACAAGTTTTAATGTAATCCTGTCTGAGACAAATTGATTTGTCTTTATCAGCTTGTAATCATACATTAGATAAAAAAAGAGTGGGAACCCTAATATCTTTAACCCCATTCTGATGGATTTCCATGCTGGCCATTTATATGTAGGGCTGGTAGGGAAAGAAAGGTTGGGGGAAAAGTTGAAAATTGGGGGTCGGTAACGGAAGAAGGGTGAAGAGGTAAGGGCAAAAGAGGTGGAATAGTGTGTGTATGTGCGTAGCAACCACTCTTTGCTCTAATTTGGGGCATGCAATCTCTACAGTCCTGTTACGCTGGGCGGCATTTTGTCTGGTATGCTACACTATGCCATGGATTTGCTATGTGGCTGTTCTATGCCACCCTATCTTTGATATGCTATGCTATGCTCTGCCCTGCTTTGAAAATGGCATGCCTTCTTAGACATGGTGTCCTACACTGTGTTATTTAATTGTAAGCCATGTCCAGTTTAAACTGCTGGGTCATGCTGTGCAAAGTTGGTTCTGTTATTAGCTATGTGCTTTGCTCCCAAATTATTCTTTGCCAGAAATATTAACTTGAAAATATGCTTTAGATATGCACTTCCCTTTTGCTTTTAGGGGTGTTGTCCGTGCAACCCTCCAGACGTACTTCCACTTACTCCCTCTCTTCATGTATGCCTAACCCTGCTCCACACGTGTTTCTCTATTAATTCTCTCATCCCAATTCCAAGCGTGTAACCAACTTGCATTTTTGGTTTTAAGGGAGTTTTGATTATTAGCTCATTTATTAATTCCCCCTTAACCCCCACCCCCTTTTAATTTTGTTTTTTGGGAGATGATGGCAGTTTTTGATATGGAAACTAGTTATGTCCTGTCATATGTCATGTTGCTTCACATGAATGTGATGTTGATCTGTACAAGACCGACACGTACTTTGAAGCAGCCAGAAGGCGACATGTAGGACTCCAAAAAACACCCCAAATAAATAAATGATACACATGAGGGGCACTCAGTTCATGAAAAGGGCCATGACGCTCAGAATACACCTGCAAACTAAACAAGCAGACACTACACCCATGTTGGAACTAAGCTCTCCTGTCTGCTCTCTTTTAACAGGACAAGGTAACTGGAGCCCAGCTTGAGTAGGGTTGCCAAGGCTGGATCATGCAGGCGAACTCCCAGAAGCCTCACAAGCCACTATTAACATCTCCATAACGTTCCTAGATGGCCTCCATAATCCCCAAGAGGCCCAGTCCAGGGTTTTGCCACCAGAGGATCTACAGTTCAAAACCCACGCTCAGTTAAAAGAGCCCAATGTTCGTTCCAGCGCTCCAGTCTCTAGAACCTAGCTGGTTGTGGCCGTTTGGGACTTCTGGGAGTAAGTAGGCCCTTGCTCCACAATTCCATTGTGCATAGTTCCAACACGCTCAGGCTCACTATGACACCCTGGAAATGTGGAAAGCTTGAAAGCCTCACCCTGGTGAGCCCAAGACATACTCATATTATTACAACATTTTGCTCAAAAGCATGCCTGACTGTCGCTGTATGTAGCAGGACAGACATCGGACCCATCTCTCACTACCCACCCTGTTGTCGCTATTTGTATTTACCTTTCTCACACTCTATTGTTGACTTTGCTGCTCTTGGCCCATATCCGGCAGTCCAAGAATTACGATTCTAGAGTTTATTTTGTGGGAGAATCTAAACGTACTCATGGGCAATGAAAGTCACCACAAGTCAAGGGGTCGTTTGAGCAGATCTCAAATCCATCACACAGCCAAACACTACAGTTTGTAATATTCTATATTACATTTACCCTCGCCTTTACACGTACTCATAATTTTCTGCACAATTCTTCCAGGCTTATTGGAGCATCATGCAACCAAACATTACCCCCTCTCAAGGCTATGAATCAACACAATTGTTCAGGAGAAGCAAATGAAAACATGCTCATACAACCCTGACTACCGGTGTCAGTGACTGAAACATCCTATTTTTAGAAGATGTTTCTATTTGGATGACTAAGGGCATAGTCACACGAGTTGCCAACCAAGCAGCACTTCATTAACAATATATTTAGCTCCAATTAATACAGTAGAAACAGCCAGCACAGGATCTTTCGTGTCCATTTGCCCGATTGTCTTTTGCAAAATTGCCCACTCTTAATATTTCCTACTAGTCAATCTCTTTCCCTGTTCATTCTTTATTTGTTCTATCACTTTCGTCATTCCCATCCCTTTTATTCAAAGACTACAGTCTGGAAACCGCTGCCAGAGGCACAATACGCGATTTTTTCGACAAGCATTGGTGCACTGAGTCTACTACGCGTGGTGATTCAGAGCAGTATGAAAAGTTTGTAACATAACCGAGAAAACAAAGAAAAAAAGTAAAACTTTACAATTAGCCAAAATGAAAATCGAAAATTTGTGCACTTTTTATTTTTAGGAAATCTTAAAAATTGGCAATTCACATTTTAGACATAGAAATAATCCCAACTGTTCTATTTAAAATGGTTTCCAGGTCTATGAACTGCCCAGGTCACCATTTGCCTTGCCCGCAAGTCCATTTTGGTGCAGATTCCCTTGTGTTTCCAGGCCCATTTTCTCTACTTTGTGCCAGAGCACTGTCTTGGGACTTTGGATCTGAAGACTGCTCAGCGCTGTACAAAGAGCAGGTTGTTTTATACACCGACCTGTTTTTTCCAAAGCAATCTGGGTTCATCCTTCTACCACCTGTTAACCTAACTTGGCAAATATAGCTAAGTGAAGTGATTGAAAAGGGGCGATTTATATGCAAATTATTCCCAGAGAACCCCAGAAATCCCCTAAGAGGGGCCCAGTCTCCACAACTCTCCAGGAATCATCAAAGGATTCCTGGCAGGGCCCAATGACTTCTCGGACAGAATTCTCATGGTTGTAGCCTCAGTGGAAATGTGCACACTGAAAGGCATGCTGACATGCAAGTGTCTTCAGGGTCACCTACTTATCCCCACTTTACATCTGGCCATTCGGCGGGTGAGGGACCCTTCATCTTTAGGTGCAATAGCATTTACCATGTTGGCTCAGTCCTTTGAGGTGGACTCACTGTTGCATAAAGTGCTATACAAGCAACACGTTTTTCATAGCTGTATGGTAACGGTCATGTAATATACAGAGCCCTGTGCACACAAATCTGAGCTGTGCATGGTCTGCATTCTCAAAATAGCACGCAATTCCCTCTTCTTTCCGACTTGCAACATAGCGTACAATGTGTCCACTGAGCCACAGCAGCCCGCCCTACCTTTTTGTTCCCAAACTCCATTCAGATGTCCGACATTTTATTGTAGACCATGCCGCATCTGCCCACCACCCCGGCGTGGCAGTCCAGAATTATGAATATCTCAACGTTTGCCCTATGGACAAATGTAAAAGGTAATGTAAAAGGTAATCCCAGGTCAAGAAGCCTCCATGGACAACATCTTAAACCTACCCTGTAGCCAAGCGCTATGCGTTAACTACCTACTGCCCCTGTAGACTCTTTCGAAGAGACAATAGTTTTAGTTCCAGACCCATTTAGAGCATACTTTCCTCCCTGAAATCCCGCTCTTTGGACCAACTGAGTGGATCCACACGACCCTAAGCTGCCAAAAACATTCCTTTTCCCGTTCTACATCACCTACACAAAATGACTACAAGCGGAGGGAATATTTTCCCCGTCAAAGCGGCCCAATTGTGAATTCCCTCCCACCCACCTTAAGCACTGACCAATCTTACACCCACTTTAGATTAAACATCATCAAGAGGCTTAAAGAAAATGATCTGTAGCTCTAACTTTACTTGCTATCCCTATTATTTGACTCTAACCCAGACCAGACCCAGCTTCTCAGTTGTGGAACCTTACCTGTAAATTAATATGTATTACATGTTGTATTATTGTATTGACCTGTAATTTTGTGACTATGTAACTCTGTAACCATGTAAGCTTAAATTATTCTTGTTTCACGCCCTGATACCATCGGGTCTGGTGCGCACTATAAATAAACAAACAAACTAACAAATCCTATAGCTAGGACATGCTGTATTTCACCCACCTTCCCATCTTCTTATCCCCCTATTCGTCCACATTTGCAAACTACGGTAAATACATCCCAGGCAGGTGCACAATACGCCAACCCTCAGACAAGCCATGCGTTCCAAGGCCACTATGGGCGCGATTTTGCATAGTATAATGCCTTTGAACCGAACAGAACATGTTACTCTGTTCATAAAAAAGCATTCCTATAAAAAGCACTCTACAACCAATGAGGCAGACGTTACAGCTCTCCGAAAGGCTCATAATCAGCACTCCTCCCTTTCCGCTGCGCTTTCTCTATCTCTCGCAAGTAACGCAATTGCTGACTGGAGCCTCGGCACCAGCAGTAACACACCAGGTAGCTGGAGAGCTTGGTGCCGAGAGTGGCACGAAGGGACCTATGGAATATGTCAGTATATAAGCATTGGGTACAGACTGTTCTGACACCAATTGACCTGGAGCCAAGGAACCATTTTGTTTCCAGCTTCTAAAAGGAACAGTGTGCATCTGGCCCAGAAGGAGGAAGTCCCATTTTGATGGGGCGATGATGATCTGACGCATATTCCCAATACCACCTTGGATCCGGACAAAGACGATGACAGCTGATGACTGGCTCCTCCAGAAATCTAGTTGGTCTCCAAACAATACCCATCTGGGATCTTTTACAAATGTAAACAAATATATATTTTGCATAGGCATTTACGCAAAGCAAACCTCGCTTTGAAAAGCAACAGAAAACGGCGAATAGCAGAGGGAACATAAACAAAAACACATTGGTGCAATGCGCTATTTCAAGGATGTTTGCGGGAGGAGCAGCGGTTATGACTTTGGTAGGTGGCATGTGTGCAGACGAGGGGAGTGATTCCGGGGTGGGCTGTACATCTTCTCAAATGTGTGCGTCAAGCTTTACAGAATGCGTTTTTCCCAATTTCGTGCAACCATGAGTTCTAAGAGGCCAGAGACTTGAGAGTTACAAAGGGACAGAACCACCAGGGGCCCCACATAAATGTTTCAAGATTTATGTCGCTGAGGAGAGGATGATAATATAGTAGCGAGGAGAAGACACTTGAAGGTGTTGGCCCGTTTAGAGAAATCGATGTTGGTGTCTTAAGAATGCAGAGAGCCACTTTAGGTTCTGACTTTGATGCTCATGCACATGGTGACACTGTTAGCGAGGGCATTATGGGCGATGGTACTGAAGACAGGCAGACATTTTATGAACAGTGTGGGAAAGGACTTCATATGCCTATCCATCAGGGTTGACTTGATTTTTTTATTTGACACTTTGAAATCTCCCTTTTTATTCATGGATGTTCTACCTACAGAGGCAGGGCGTCTTGCCCCAACTGTCAATTGTTTGGGGACATGTGCGTCTATCTAGTGTCACCGACAGAGGGATGAAAAGCTGACTCGACACAAAAGGTACAAGGAAACCTAATTAGTGAAGGTGTTTTCTAAACTCCGATTTAAGGAAAACCATAATTATCTGTTCAAGTACCTCATCTAAAACGGTTTCTCTTCAGGTAACCGCCTCAAGGACCTAAGCGCAGCTTTTGACCTGGTTGACCATCAACTCCTGCAGGAGGCACTGGCAAGAATAGCCAGGTGTTCATCCAAAGCACTGGAGTGGCTAGCATCCTTTTTGAAGGATAGAAGCGCCAGGATTCATTGGGGTGACATCTTCTCAGAGGCAGCCCCAATCCTCTACGGCGTTCCACAGGGTGCTAGCCTGTCTCCCTTATTATTCAACCTGTACATCAGAGGTTTATGTGAGCTTCTAGAACAAATCGGCGTGTTCTTTACGAACTACGCCGATGACACACAGCTTGTGTTTGAACTTAAAGGAGAGTATAGCATAGACAGTGCCAAAATATCAGAAGTGTACAATATTATTGACAATTGGATGCAACGCCATTGGATGTGTCTTAATAACACCAAGACTGAGCTGTTGATCTTTAGGACTCAACCAGCCAGATCTAGATTAGGGATAGAATATCAGGCATTCACTATTAAACAGGCCAAAATCTCAGTGATGCCGCAGGTCAAAACCCTGGGGATGATTGTGGAAGCCTCACTAGGATCAGCGGCACAGGTAAATTACCTGCAGAAAAATAATAACTATTATATGCGACTCATGAGAGCCATAAGACCATTTATAAGAGCCATAAGACCATTTATAAAGGAAGCAAATGCGGCTACCATAGCAAGAGCAGTCATACTGGCTCGTTTGGACTATGGCAACGCCCTACTGATTGGAGCCTCAAAAAGAGAACTTCAAAAGTGTCAGGTTATGGAAAACAACGCAGTTCGTAGCATTAAGAACATAAAAAAAGGGAGCATGTTTAGTTTAGTTTATTTATTTGTACCGCGCACCGAACCCTGGGGTAGCTGGGCGCCGGAGACTTAGAAACAGTTACAGCATGGCAAAAATATACAATACAGACTGTGATAAAACAACAACGGTGTAGCAGACCGGGTTACAGGTGGTCAATAGAGGCATGCAGAGAGGAAGTGCATTAAGCAGCGTTTTTGTTGGAAAGCCATGTTTTTGTTTTGGCTCTAAAAGTCCAAAATGAGGGTTCTGCTCTAAGGTATGGTGGCATAGCGTTCCATAGTTTGGCAGCTAGGACCGGGAAGCTGGCGCCACCTGCTTTTTTTAGGGAGAATTTGGGAACGGAAAGGCAATGTGCGTATGGTGTTCTAGTTGGTCTAGTTGAGGTGTGGTTGTGGAACTTGTCTGCCAGGTATTTGGGTGCGTCATTAGAGCGGCATTTATGGACGATGACGAGGGATCTGAGGGTGATTCTGTCTCGTACTGGGAGCCAGTGAGCATCTTGTCTGAAGCTGGAGATGTGGGCGTTTCGTGGGATACTGAGGGCGGCTCTGATGGCATTATTTTGAAGTACCTGTAGTTTGTTCAGGTTGTGTTCTGATGAGCCAAGAAAGAGGGTATTGCAGTAATCAATTTTTGAGAGCACTAACGCTCTGGCTAGTGTAATGCAGCTGGAAGGTGATAGGAAAGGTTTGCAGGCGTTGATGAGCTTATTGGTGTAAGCTGTTGAAGAGGCAGTTGCGTTCACCTGTCTTTTGAGCGAGAGAGTAGAGTCTAGATAAACCCCAAGGGTTTTAATTTCTTTGGCTACTGTGATTAGGTTACCGTCTATGTTGATGGACGCGTAACGGGGGTCTAGTTTGTTTAGTCGATGTTGGGAGCCGACAATGAGGAGCTCAGTTTTCTCGTCGTTGAGGCATAGGCCGTGCTCTGCCATCCAAGCTTGGATCTCTAAATAAAGGTTGTTGATTCTGGTGGAGTCCTCGTCGTAGCACCCTGATAGGGTGATGAGAACCTGGGTATCGTCAGCATAGTTTGTGTATGTGACACCTAGGTTATCTAGGCGGTCAAACAATAGCTTTGTGAAGATATTGTATAGGGTCGGCGAGACGCACGAGCCTTGAGGAACGCCGCAGGTGATGGGGACAGGGAGTGCTGATGCCCCTGGGGAGAAGACCCGGGTGGTTCGGTTGGTTAGGAAGGACTGGATCCAGGCAGTCGCCTGGTTAGAGAAGGCCGCTGAGGTCATCAGATGTTCTGTGAGGATCTGATGGTCGACGAGGTCGAAGGCAGCTGATAGATCTAGCAGTAGGAGAATGGCTAGATTACCCTTGTCCTTTGCCTCGTCCATCTGGATTTTTAGGTCCAGTAGGGCTGACTCTGTTCCATGCCTTGGCCTGAAGCCGGATTGTCTGAGACCCAGGAGGTTGTTGTCTTCCAGGTGCTTCTGTATTTGCAGGTAGGCCACTCTGTCTAGGATCTTTAGGATGTAGGGAACGGTGGTGATTGGCCTGTAATTAGTTGGGTTATTGGGGTCTAGATTAGGTTTTTTTAGAAGTGGCATGACCCAGGCCTCCTTGAGGCTGCTGGGCACTGAGCTTGATTTGAAGGATGCATTGATGAGGGCTGTTATGAAGGGGGCCAGAGTGTTGACGCCTTCTTGGATGATGGGAGCTGGGCATGAGTCCCCTTGGCATCTAGAGGGCTTGAGGCCCTTAATGATGCTTTCTACTTCTTTAGTGGAAACTGGTGAGAAGGAGAAGGGGGGGCAAGTAGGTGTTTTTGGGGTGGTGGACGGAGGATGGTTTGTTTTTTTGGAAAGGCTGAGCTTTTTCTGTTCGATTTTGGATTGTAACATGGTGATTTTGTCTGCTAGGGCTTTTTGAATCCTCTCACACCAGTCTGCATCTTTCACGCAGGTTTCAGCCAGAGTGGGGGGGGATTCGAGTTCCCTGAGGATATTGAAAAGCTCTTTTGTTTTGGATTTGGCGCTCTCAATTCTGTTATCATATGTCTCTTTTTTGGCCTTAAGGATAGCAGTTTTGTAGGTGGTGGCTGCTATCGAGAGTTGAGTTTTGTTGGAGAGGTTGGGCATTTTTCTCCAGGTGGCTTCTGCGGCTCGTTTGGAGTTTCGGAGGATTTTTAGCTCTGGTGTGAACCATTTGTTCATATGGGCTGCCGGTTTGGCTTTGGTGAGTTTGAGTGGGGCGATGGTGTCTACTGCTGATTCTAACGTTTTGTTGTAGAGGTCAGCGAGTTTCTCCGCATCTAGGTTGGCGTAGTTTGTAGGGGTACAGATATTGTCTATAAGTGGGCAGAGGTTTTGTAAGGTAATGTTGCGGTTGTTTCTGGTGAGGGTTTGGGGGATGGTAGGGGTTGGAGAGTTTGGTTGTGATTTCCCTTGGATGGAGAAGGAGATGGCGTGGTGGTCAGACCAAGCAGTTTGCTCGTTTTTTGTGATGGTCGTAGAGCAGTTGAGATCCGCTAGCCAGTCCAAGGTCCTGCCTTTGTTGTGGGTAGGGTCTGTGATTCTGAGCTTGAACCCTAGTTGGGAGATGGTGCTTTCCAGGGAGAGTGCATTGGTATCGTTTGGGTCGCCGAGACCGAGGTTGAGGTCACCAAGAAGGATAATTTGAGATCCTGTTTTGGTGTTGGTGGTCAAGAGGTCAGATATCTCTTCCTCAAATGTGGTGATGGGGCCTGGGGGTCTGTAAAGGAGGTGTAATAGTATGGTTTGTGTGGCAGAGAGTTGGAGCTTTGCTGACAGAAGTTCTGCAGATCGGAAGCTGGGCGGAGGGATTAATCTAAGTCCAAGGGATGTTTTAGCGATGAAGGCTACTCCTCCTCCTTTACCTAGGTCCCGGTCTTTCCTTAGTATTGAATAACCTTCTGGGATGGCGAGGGATAAGGCTGGGCCTGCTGCTTGGTGCAGCCAGGTTTCCGTGATAGCCAGGAAGTGTAGATTGTTGATAGAGATGAAGTCTGCGATATCTAGCGCATGGGCGACCAAGGAGCGGGCATTGACGAGGGCGCCCTTGATTAGTGGCTGTTCAGATGTGCTCAAGGGGGCTGATTGGGTGATGTTCAAAGTTTGAGCGGAGTTTGCTTGAATGTGTGTGGGATGAAAGGAGTGTTTTTTGGCGAGTGTCTTGGGGGTTATGAACCGAGAGCCGAGTCTCAGGTTTCTGTCTTTCAATGTGCATGGGTTCCAAGGAGTGGGCGGAGCAGCAAATCGGCGGATCCATTCTATAGGACTGAGCAGGGAGAAGATCCCTACATTGGTTAAGAGTGGAAGAAAGAATCCTCTTCAAATCTATGGCCATTGTACACAGATGTGTACATGGAGAAGCCCGGAAGTACTTCAAAAAACAGTTTTCACTGTACATGCCCCAAAGGAGCCTCAGATCAGAGAACAAGGCTCTTTTGAAAGTCCCCAGAGCAAAGCGCGCGCATGGAGGGGGAAAATCCTTTCCAGTCATGGCTGCAATCTGCTGGAATAAAATTACCACCAAACCTAAGGCAGGAAGATAATTACTTAAGTTTCAGGAAACTACTGAAAACTCACCTCTTTAGGTGAAAACCAGTACGACACCCGCATGTCAGAATGGCTTTGAAACTTTGTACTACTATGAACTAATTTGGATCTTGCCCCGCACCCTGATGCCTGCGGGCGACCGGCGCGTTATAAACTAAAATACATACATACATACATACAAGGAAGAGTCCCTCACAGTTGAGGGTTAGTGGCTTCCGAAACCACTCGTTGGCTGCCGCTCGCACACGTTGGCCCTCCTGGGCTGTGGTTGCTTGGCTTTCAGATGACAGTTAATTTCTTCATCCTATATCCTGGGTTGATTGTCAGGCTGCAGTTATTGTATACCCCCTCCTCCAGGCAAGGGCCTATGCTGGCTGCTAGTGTTTAGGCATTGGCCATACCATTTTCCTGATTCTCTTCCTCCCCAACTCCGTCAACCTCCACGCTGCCAACCTGCCTCCAAACTCCCTCATTCTTTGCTACTCCCAACCATATACTTGTCAGTGAATGGGCTGAAGGTTTCAGTGGGGTCACCTATGCGGGTCAGTTGACCTTGGTATGGTCGTAATTACTGATTGGTGGTCTGCAGCTCAAGGCGCCTGAGCTATATGAGCCGGGTGCTGCCATTTCTGAATCGGTCAGCCATGTCATGGCATTCACCTGGGTCCATCATGGACCCCCTCCAGGACATGTTTGTTCAATCTGCTCTACCCGAATCTCAGCTTGTGACTATCACACCTGATAAGCCTGGATTTGCAATCACGATTCCATTGCGAACCATGGCCACATGCATATCTTGCCTCACAGGTTGCACTTGACGCTTGCAAGTAGTACTCGTAAATGGCGAACATTTCAATAACTGAATTCATGGCATAAATGTTCTCTGCCGGTATGGGGCGATATCCTTACTGAGGTCAAGGATGGTGGTAAATTCTTGGGGGATCCTTCATTTACATTCTCAGGGGTAGGCATCACTATAGGTGGCTGCTTCCCTGGCCTACAAGATCCCTCTCAACTAATTTCCTAGCCTTAATAATGCCTTCGCACCACACAAGGCATTTCCTTCTAGACTCTGGCCCCATATAGACTTTGACCCCATATTTCTTTGTGGCTGGCCATATCCAACTCCCCAGTTGTGGCTGCAGTGTGAAAAATTCTTCCCAAGGCAGTTAAACAGCCCCTCTATGCAACCAAGAAGCTAGAACTGAAAGTTCATTCTACTGGTGCAGCACTGAGGACTAGCTATTTTCAAATGCGATTTTGAGTAGAATAGACATACAAAATACAGACCGATTTAATTATTCCCGGACAAGCAGTCTTGAGAATGTATTATGGTCACAGATGGTCCCCCTGGCACCTAATTATAGATGGAGCAAATGTGACCTATTAAGCGGCACCTGAAGGAGCTCAAAGCATATGTTAACTTGGACACTTCTGTTTATGTCCATCAGATTTCTGGCTCAGGCATGTTCGGTCTGCATGCCGAATGGGACATACATTAGAATGTCCATTTTGAGGAGTTGTAGCAGATGGTAGTTTTATCAGAACTCTATACCTATGTGATCTTTTATTCAAAGGCTGCAGCTGCATGTTCAAGCCCTAGAATGATGGTAGTAAACCATCATCTGTACCACTCTATTGCAACCCTGTCTTCAAATAATCTTCTAGATTACATGACGGAAATTCAGCAGCTTGTCAGGGCCCTACATAACAGCAAAAAAAAAATCCAGGACTCCTCAAAGCACTCTCTTCGATGGACTATGTGGGTGCCCCAGTTTACCAACTGCATGGGATCACGTTTCTCCAGATAAATGGTAATGGGAAATGGTGGCCCTTGTTCACATTCTTGAACTTAAACAGTTTTTTGACAAAACAATGTTTCTAACAAGAACATATTTACATTTGCTCCATCAATATCATGCAATTCCTTTAATTAAAAATCAAATACCTGGAAGGGGTTTATTCAATATGCATGTTAATATGTACAAAGTCTCCGCACATGTGCCTTGTGCTTCAAAAGAAGATAGAGGATTTTCAACAGACCTTCCTTCACATAGTCTGTCTTGTGTGGAGCACCCTTAAGCCTCCGGGTCAGTGATGCGCGACATAAATGCAATACATAAATAAATAGAAGGCCACCCAACTACCTGCTAGACCAGGCATCTACCTGTGCAATACACTGCTTTTTGGAAAGTCTAAAGATAATGTTTTTGCCCTATTTGTGGGAATTCATTGTAGTACTACCCATGCAGAAATGAGCTGCTTTTGAGCCCATGTGGAACTTCGATTTGAAGTTCCAGTGTTGTAAAAAGGGCTTCTTAGTGGTGATACCATCAGTCAAGAAGGTGAGCAAGATTCAGGTCTTGCTGGCTGAGTTCACTGTATTCCACAGAGATATAGCGGTTTACATGACATGGTCAATTTCTGCCTAAAGTAGTACACAAGTTCCATTACTTACGTCCATTCATTTGTCAACCTTTTTCCAACCAGTTGATGCCCAAGCTTTGCCCACACTTAATGTTAAAAGGGTTCTCAGATATCACCTCTAGACGAATAAAGAATTTAGAGCGACTAATCAGCGCTTATTTCCATCCAGTCCAGTAAATATGTCTGCAAAAAGCCCATGTGGGCTTTGCTAATAGAAAGCGAACAGAATCCTGCCGGATTGTCCCGGGTCATATTTCTCATCTTTTAGCACAAGTATCAATCGCAGAGATGTGTACAGTAGCTTTGTGGAAATAAATCTGCTTCTTTTGCAAGAATTGGTTTGCTTCCACCTTTCTATTCTACGACAGGTGAATACAATCATAATCTGTGATTAATGTAGCGCTTCACGTGGTTCTGCTTCTAGGTGCTGTAATAATCATTGTCAGTATTATCCAATTGTGGTGCTCTAGTATCAGCCTTGGAAGAATGAAGGGCGGAGTCGGCCCAACCAGGGTGTCTAACTCATGTGCCAGGGCAACGTCCTGTTTAACAGGCGACTGTGTAGAATATGATATATTGGTCGAGCTCTAAACTATAATGAACCATGGTGTCTAGTTATCTCTTATTCATACAGGGAGAATCCTTTGCTGGATGAGAAAAAGTTACTTACCTGCACAGAACTGGAATCCATGACAATCCACCCTTGTACCCTGCACTCAAGGTCGCGGATTAAACAATGCAAGCTTGAACTAAAGTCGCTCTATTGGTTTCCAGTTTGGTTGTCAGATGGCAACCAGCCCACACAAACATTTAAAGAGACAGAAATACTTTCTAATATATTAAGATGTCAACAAAATGAAAGATGTGCCATCAGCTTTGTATGGTGCTGAAAAATGGGTGTATTCAATATGTTAGTCATTGACCTCAGGACAGAACACATATCTGAAAAGAATCTTGGGGTTCTCCAGGTACTCTGATGACGCCACTAAGCATGGAGCTCGAAGTAAGAGGTATTTAGGAGAAACAATGATAAGGCCTCTTCCCTGGTGGACTCATGCATGGTCTTACCACGAGGCCTCAAGCTCTAAGCGGTTATACATGAAAAGGTTACTTTGCTAAATAGTGAACAAACGCCCTAGCTTTTTTATGTACAAAAGACACACAGTTTGAGATTGAGTGGCCCAGTTGTCCTCACAATGGCCCAGCGGAGAGAAGGATGTTCTCCAAGTCTGTGGAGATGTGATCCCACCAGAGGAGCCACAATCAACAGAAACAGAAGAGGGCCAGAGACATGGAGCTGCACAGCAGTACAACACCAAGAGAGCAGTGTGGAGATTAGATGTAGAGTGAGCCGTGCAGAGACGACAAATGGAGAGAACAACACGCCGCTGAAGGGCTGATGGAAAGTGTACTGACTAGATTGACCTGTGAGCTGCCTTCATAGTTGAGAATTGTGTGACGAGCTGTCAAAGAAAATGCCAAAGATTAAAGCCACTGAGAAAGGAGTGGAATTTTACAAATAGTCACGGAGGAAGGAAGTCCTGTTAACTGCATGCAGCACAGTTTAGAAGGTGCCTCCTCAGTACGTGTTGACAGATACTGAGAGCCCGAGATAGGCAACGGTGACAAGCGGCAAACAAACTGATTAAAGGAAGGTACTGGGAGGGAGGTGAAGGACAACTGACATGGAAGAGAGGAGGTGGAGGACAACAGGTAAACCTGGGGTATATGACAGGGAAAACCCAAAGAAAAGAAGCCTTAAGGTTGAGTACTATGGTATTGGCCGTACCAAGAGAAGAACAAGTTACTTTCTTACCTGGTAACGTTCTTTCGACGGGATGTTCCTCCGACGTATTCCTTATCTTTGATATACGTTTCCAGCTTGCTGGCCTCGGAACTTTTTTCTCTGTAGAGGGCGCTGCGCGTCAACGTCCGCCGAGTCAATGTCCCTCGACGGCCACCGTATCGGCGCCGACGTCACCATGCCCATAAATAGACACGCGCTGCGTCCGTTGCTCAGTTCCGTTTTGTAGTATAAGAAAGACATGCTTGAATTGGTTATTAACCTTGAAGGAGCGAAAGCTGCAACCACAAGGGAAGTTATCACTGCGGGGATGGATGGGAAGGGCGATAAGGAATACGTCGGAGGAACATCCCGTTGAAAGAATGTTACCAGGTAAGAAAGTAACTTGTTCTTCGAAGGGATTGTGTCCTCCGACGTATTCCTTATCTTTGATAGACTCCCATAGCAGTGGTATGTAATTGGAGGAGGGAGTGATAGTGTTATATATCCCTTTAGGGATGGACCGAGTGTAATACGGCTTTGCCAAATCTGGTCTCTTGAGCAGTGGAGGAATCCAGGTTGTAAAATTTTGTGAATGTATGTGCGGACGACCATGTGGCAACCACACATGTCCCGGACCGGTACCCCTCTCTGGAGAGCCGAAGAAGCTGCGATACCCCTGGTTGAATGAGCCCTGAGGTTTTGGGGTGGCTCTTTCCCTGCTAGTCTATAACATTCCAGGATGGCCAAGATAATCCACCTGGAGATGGTTTGTTTTGTTATGGGTAGTCCCAACTTGTGACCCAAGTATCCTACAAACAGCTGGTCTGCTTGCCTGATTCTAGCCATTCTGCTGATGTAAAAGCTGAGAGCTCGCCTAGGGTCCAGCCTGTGTAGCCTTTCCTCCTCTTTCCCCGGATGGGGAGGAGGGTAGAATGAAAGCAAGGTAATTTTCTGAGTAATATGGAATTCAGAAACTACCTTTGGGAGAAAATTAGGCTTCACCTGGAGGACAACCTTGTGCTTGTGGAAGATTGTATGTGGGGGTTTACAGGAGAGAGATTGAAGCTCACTCACCCTTCTAGCCGATGTTAGTGCTACAAGTAGGACAGTTTTAAGTGTGAGAAATCTTAATGCGCAAGAGTGAAGTGGCTCGAATTAAGAAGTTTAAGACTAATTTTAAGTCCCATAATGGAACCTGGAATTGTTTGAGGGTAAACACTAGTCAGACCCTTGAAAAATTGTACCACTAGAGGAATTTTGAAATACGATGGTTCCTCCGCAGTGCGCTTGAAGATAGAAAGCGCTGCGAGATAGCCTTTTACAGTGCCAACTTGAAGGCCTGAGTTTGCCAAGTAGAGTAGAAACGATAGCACAGTTGGTGTACTGCATGAAAAAGGGTCGATATTCTCTTCCCTACACCAGCTGCAAAACTTGTTCCAACGGCAGCGGTATAAAGACTTTGTTGCTGGTCTTCTGGCCGAAAGCAACACCTCCATGAAGTTATCAGGGAGATCCCAATCCTTGTACCTCAACCTTTAAGAAGCCAAGCGTGAAGGTTGAGGGTTCTGATGTCTGGATGGAGAACCTGGCCTCCCTTCTGCGAGAGAAGATTCTCTTTGAGTGGAAGACGGATTGGAGGACAGATGGACATATCTAGAAGGTCCGGGTACCACGTTCTCCTGGCCCAGTCCGGGGCAATTAGGATCATGGTTTTCCGGAATCTTCTCAACCTCCTGATCATTTGAGGAATAACAGGGACTGGTGGAAACGCGTAAAGGAGTGGAAACTCCCAGTCCACTACGAACACGTCTCCCAGAGCTCCTCACGGGGGAAATTCCCTTGAACAGAACAGATCGCACTTCCTGTTGGTGCTTGTGGCGAACAGATCCACCTGAGGGGTTCCCCAAAGGGCAAAGATCTCTTGAAGGACTTCCTGAGCTAGCTCCCATTCGTGGGAGACTGTGCTCTGCCTGCTCAGAGCGTCCGCTGTCAAATTCTTCTCTCCGGCTAGATGGACTGCCGATAGAGAGATCCCTTCCCGAATTGCCCAAAACCAGAGCTGCATTGCCTCTCTGCACAGTGGTAGTGAACATACGCCTCCTCTTTTGTTGAGGTAGTGCATGGCCACCGTGTTGTCCGTCATTATCAGGGCATTTCTCCCCTATACTGATGGCATGAAAGCTTTCAGCGCTAGTCTGATCGCTCTCAGCTCTAATAGGTTGATATGTAGTCTGGACTCCGATGGAGACCAATGACCGCTGATGGTCAAGTCGTTGGCATGGGCTCCCCACCCTGTGAGCGAGGCGTCTGTGACTACTGTTATCTCTGGCCATGGTTGCCAAAACAGTTCTCCTTTCAAGATGTTCTCTGAATAGACCCACCACTGAAGGTCGTGGGCTACCTTGTCCGGAATCCGGAGGAGGTCTGACATTCTCCCAGAGAATTGTGACCACTGACTTCTCAGTGCCCACTGAAGAGATCTCATTCTCAGGCGAGCCTCTGGCACAAGGAAGATGCAGGATGCCATGAGGCCTAGCAACCTCAAAAGGTCGAAGGCTGGGAGACGTTGGGCATTTTGAAACTTGGTGACCATCTGTAGAATATCTTGAGCCCTCAACTCTGGTGGCGAGGCTTTTCCCAGGGAAGTGTCCAGGACCACTCCAATGAACTGGAGTCTCTGAGATGGTATCATCTGTGACTTCTTTAAATTGAGGGAGAAGCCCAGTCTGTGAAGGAAGAGGCAGACATAATCTAGCTGGGTCCAGGCCTGTTCCGAAGATAGGGCCCTGATCAGCCAATCGTCCAGGTAGGGATAGACGTGGATCCCTTCCCTCCTTAGACTCGCCGCCACCACCGACATCAGTTTGGTGAAGACCCTCCGGGCGGAGGTCAGCCCAAATGGCAGAACTGGAAATTGATAATGAGAGTTGCCAATTGCGAACCTCAGGTATTTCCTGTGCTTGAGATGGATTGCCACATGGAAAAAAGCATCCTGAAGGTCCAGAGATACCAGCCAGTCCTGGAGCTGGAGGGCCTGAAGGATCTGAGAGAGAGTTACCATCTTGAACCTGCCCTTCCTGAGGAACTTGTTCAATTCTCTTAAGTCCAGGATGGGTCTCAGTCCTCCGTCCTTCTTTGGTATGAGAAAGTAGGGGGGAGTACCAGCCCTTGTTCCTGTCCGCTACAGGTACCGGTTCTATGGCACCTTTCTCTAGCAGGTCCATAATTTCCTGCAAGAGGAACGGATCTGGAACTTTACGGGAGCTGTTCCCCGGTGGATGACTCTGAGGGATGTGTAGAAAGGGTAGGCAGCAACCTTGGGCAACTGTCTCCAACGCCCAAGCATCTGACGTTATAGCCTGCCATTCCGTCAGATGGTGATTTAACCTGCCCCCTACAGGTGTCTTGTGTGCAAAGGCCTCAGAGTGGTTTGGGGGCGGCTGATGCAGATGCAGAGGGTAAAGAGGCACCTGCTGCTGCTGCGGTCTTAGTACCTTTGACCCGTCCACCTCGGGTGGATCTTCTTTGGCCCCTTTGAGCCGGCTGTCCTCTGCCTTTTCCGAATGCGGAATAATAGCGAAAGGACTTTCCTCTCCCAGAGGTTCCTGAGGGGCGAAAAGGAGTTTGGCGGATAGCAGCTCCTAAGGATTTTGCTGCTGCTTTAGAAGTCTGTAACTTTTCCAGACTGTCATCAGCCTTTTTTCCGAATAACGAAGAGCCGTCAAAGGGCATATTCAAAAGTCTGGCCTGTACATCTGGAGCAAAGCCAGACTTTCGTAACCACGCATGCCTTGAAAAGGAGTTTGGCGGATAGCAGCTCCTAAGGATTTTGCTGCTGCTTTAGAAGTCTGTAACTTTTCCAGACTGTCATCAGCCTTTTTTCCGAATAACGAAGAGCCGTCAAAGGGCATATTCAAAAGTCTGGCCTGTACATCTGGAGCAAAGCCAGACTTTCGTAACCACGCATGCCTGCGGATTATTGTACTAGCCGCCATGGCCCTGCTGATACTGTCAGCGGAATCGATGCCAGTTTGAAGAGACTCACACATGGCATCTTTGCCATCTTGAATGATGTTAAGGAAGGCTTCCTTCTCCTCTCCATCGGGTATGCAGTCAGCTGCTGATGAAGCACACTCCCATAATGTGTGACTGAACCTGGCGAGCGTACAGGTGGCGTTGATGGACTTCAACGCCATACTACAGGCAGAGAAGACTTTCTTTGCCATAGAGTCGTACCTCTCGTCATCCCTGTCCTGTGGGACAGTAGGGTAAGCAGTCCTACTGCTGGATGAAGTTGCCGCTTGAACCACCAGGCTCTCTGGGGTCAGGTGTTTTGACAGGTATGCAGGGTCAGCAGCCGCTACCCTATACTTTGTCGACAGTCTTTTATTGACTGTTGGGATGACTTCGGGAGTCTCCCAATTGGAAGCAATTTTTCTTTGTAGGGCTGCATGGAAGGGGACCAACGGGTCCTCCTGTGGGCCTTTGTCCAATATATCCGTTAGATCATCCTGTTGAAAAACAGGTGAAGGCACAGACCAACCCATAAATTCAATTATTCTTGCCATCAGGGCTCTATATGGTGTTTCTGCATGTTCCCCTGGGTCTGGCTTTACAAAATCCACTTCTGGGGAAGTGTCAAGTCCACTGGCTTCATGAAGTGAGTCCTGTAGTTCCTTCAGCCTCCTTTCTTCAGAGGTGAAATCCTCTGCAGCAGGCAGTGAGGATCTCTGTAAACCAAAAGTTTCTTGGTCAGAGTCTTCTCTTTCTTCATAAATTGAAGAAAGAGCAGGGTATTCTCTCTGAAATGGAGTAAAGCCCATCTCTAGATCTGAAGGAGCCAAACTCGTTGTTATGGGACGAGAAAATGTTGACGTCGTCGACGCCGATGTAACCAGCCTCGAAGGCGCCGAAAATGGCGTTGAGAAAACTGGAAGGGGCCTCGAAGATTTCGAAAGGATCGGGATCCTACTCGAGGGCATCGACGACGGTCTTGCGTCGTGCCAGAGGCCCTTGAAAACACTGTTGGCTGTGGAGCCTTGGTCCTCTCTTTCATCGGCATCGGCGTCGACAATGGCGTTGAGTCGATCGACAGATGCGTCAAGGAACCCTTCGACAACGGCGTCGATGGCGCCGACCCTTGCATCGAGGGAATCTTCGACGACGGCGAAGGAACCCTCGACGACAGTGTCGAAGACGGTGCCTTCTTATCCGATGGCTCATCGCCCTTCTTACCCGGCGCTCTCGGGTGGAATGTTTCGCCGGGTGCTGCGACTCGCGGCGTTTTGATTTTTTGGGTTTTTCACCCGGGGTATCACCCTCAGCTGTCTTCGAGGGGGTCGAGGCTGCGTTCTCGAAGACGCTTAACATTTTCTTTCTGAATTCCTCCCACTTGGTTTGAGAACTGTGTTTGGTGGGACAGGAAACTCTTTCTGGGGACACCGAAGACGACGAGGAAGGGGACCTTCGACATCTCCTTTTCGAGAGTCTAGATCTCGACGAATGGTGGGAGCTGCTTCGAGATCTAGAATGGGAGTGTTTGACGGCAAGGAGACGAATGCCCCGACTCGGCCGACAAAACCTTCGAGGAGGTTTTGGCTGACTTACCTCTCTCGAGCTTCCCCTTTCGCTCCTTCAGGGCTTTCGCCGTCATGGACATACAGTCCTCACACTCTGAACAATGGTGCTCGGGCCCCAAGCACTATAAACAGACCCTTTGTGGATCCGTTATTGACATTTTTTTACCGCAGTCTCGACATTTCTTGAAGCCGGATCGCGGTGTCGTCGGTTCTGATGAAGAAGCCATCGAGAACGATAAGGAATATTCGTCGAATTAGGTATAGATTAACTGACTGAACTGAGCAACGACGTTCCGAGGCCCCACGAAGTGCGGAAAAACGGAACTGTGCAACGGACGCAGTGCGTGTCTATTTATGGCCATGGTGACGTCGGCACCGATAAGGTGGCCGTCGAGGGACATCGACTCGGCGGACGTCGACACGCAGCGCCCTCTACAGAGAAAAAATTTCCGAGGCCAGCAAGCTGGAAACGTATATCAAAGATAAGGAATACGTCGGAGGACACAATCCCTTCGAAATAGGACTACAACTACCAACATGCAATGCTTCTTGATTCTAACACTCCAAAAACATAGCGTGGCTACCCTGACAATAAAAAGATACTAAAGAAGCACTGAATATTGAAGTTGTGTTTCAAACACTCCCAAAACACAAGAACGCATAAGTAAAAGAGAACCAAGAGGAACTGCATGTTGTAAATTATGATCCCATAACTTCAGGAACATGGTGCAGTGGCTCTGAAAAGTGAAAAACAAACTCAAAGACTTAAATGTTGGTAGTCCTGCCTCCAATTCTTGATCCTATGGCAGTGTGGCTGTCAAAGGAAAAAAGAGCTACATGTTTAAAATGGCGACTCCTGACCATATCGCAGGATCGCTGACCATCCAAACAAAACCAAGAGAGTTGCATGTTGGCCGATGTATTGCTAATAACCCTAAATACAGCGTAGTGATGCAGACAACTCAAAGACAAGTAGGAAGACTGTCTGCTGGATCCGGGGCACTTACTCTCCAATCAGGATCTCATCTGGACATAAATTCCTCTACACCACTGACATAGACCACCTAGAAACAGATGCATACATAGTACCCATACACTTCTGAACTGCACACATCAACACACCAGCAAAGCCATCTTGCATTTTCCCTCTCTTCCCACTAAACCAATCCCCTCGCCCCCATTGGTTTTCTCAGATCCGCCAGATTGCCTGGAGACCATGCAAATGGCAGCAGAGGGTGGTATGAATTCTAGTAACATAGCATAAGTGATAATAACCAATATAAATGCATGTTGGGAATCATGGGTTTAACCATCAGTGACAACAGAGCAGTGCCGCTGATACTTCTTAAAAGAACCAAAAGAACTGAATGTTGGGTTCTATGATTCTAACCCTTCATCACCTACAGCAACTGAGACTGCGACAGAGAGCGAAAAGATAATCAACTCGGAACCTTGGGAACAAAAGGTGAAAACTAAACCTTCACAAGAAGCAGTCACTTGCACTTCAAAAATAGTCTTTTTACTTTTAAAATCAGAGTCCATTGTCTGCATTTTGCAAAGACGTTAAGACATCAAAATCCCTAAATCAACTATGTTTGAACTTCTATTCAATGAATAAGTAAAACATATTTAAAAAGGTAGTCAACATGGCATACTGGGAAAGGTTCGACTGTGTGTGCATAGTCAAATATAGAGAGGCAAACTTAACATGAGAAAAAAACTTCAGAAAAGAAGTTTACGTGCTATAAAGTTTACATTCATGTAGTTTTCAAACCTGCTCTTTCCAATCAGGTGTCTGACCGTTTATGGCCACTGAATCCATTATGGTCGGTATCATGGATGATATTGCTTTGCTTCACGACCATGGAGAGGTAGGAGCTTTGATTCTCCTTGACCTCTCAGCAGCTTTTGATACCATTGATCATGAGATTCTACTTCAGAGTCTGGAGGGCTGGAGTGTCGGGTGTTTTTTGGCAGAATGCTTACTAATAGTCTCCCTCCCCCCCTTTTAAATCTCTTCGTACAGCAGTGAACTGTGGGGTCCCTCAGGGCTCTGCCCCTTATCCCCTCTTTTGTTAACTTATTTTATGCGGCCACTGCCTAACTTAGTTGCAGATCATGGGATAAACTTCTGCACATATGCTGATGATACGCCGATCCTCTTCTGTTTAAATGCTCCAGCTTCTGATTCTCATTCTAGGTTGGAGGACTGTCGTTTAATCGGCAGGAAGATGGATGGCCAAGAACTGGCTTAAACTTAACAGGGATAAACGGAGGTCCTCCTGGTCCGGTCCCACACTTTGGGGACTCTGTGGACCTCGGACTAATGGCCGACCTCCTTGGGCCCGTGTCCCGAGCATGTTCTTGTAGTGAAAAGTATGGGTATTCAACTCATGGCCAGTGGTTCTAGAGAAGCCCACATCTCTCCAGTTTGTCAATCAGGCTTTGTTAAGCTGAAAGTCCTCAAAACAGTATTACAATTTTTTCCTCCTGAATCCTATTACTTAGTCCATTATGAGCTCTGTTGATTATTGCAACGGCATCTACCTCGGACAACCTGAGGTTCTGTTACAACGCCTACAGATTCTCTAGAACTAAGAGGCTCGTCTGGCTCTGGGAGCTTTTAGACTGTCACACTCTAAGTACTTACTCGGCCAACTCAACTGGCTCCCTATTATGAGCCGGGTCAAGATCAAGATTTTGAGTGTTGTGCATTGCGCCATCCATAAATCTGGCACAGAATCTTTTATGTCTGAGCTCAGTCCTTACAAGCCGATCAGAGCTCTCCATTCCTCTTTTCGCTCCTTGTATGTAGCTGTTCAGATAGCACAGGGAGTAGAGTGCTCGCTTTGACATCTGTGCAGAGCCTGCCGTCGCAGGTTTGAATCCCGGCAGGGCCAAACTCAGCCTTTCATCCTCCGAGGTCGATAAATGAGCACCACACTCTGTGGGTAATAATAAGCAGCACTCAGATACCCAAGGGTTCGTAGCGCTATATAAATGCAAATTATTATCATTATTATTCCAAGATTTCGTCGGGCCCGGGCTGGAGAAAGATCTTTGTCGGTGCTGGCCCCCACGCTTTGGAACTCCTTAGCAATGTATCTTCGCAATTTCCCTAACTATCTTCAGTTTCGGAGGAACCTGAGGTCATACCTGTTCTGGCCCTGCTTTGCATCCGTCCTCACATGTCTCCTACAAGCGTCTAGATGCCTCTTTTGGTCTTAGCTTTCGCTCTGTACATTTTCATACATTATATTATCTGTGCAAGGCAACTGGAGAGAGCAGTTAAGAGATGCATGCTTATGTTCATGAGAAAGTGTTTTGGAACACTTATAATTGTATTTATTACCATGGTATAAGGATAGCTTGTCTTAAACTAATGTCAAAAACACATTCTGCGCGGGTGCTCTGCAAGAATACTGACAATTGGTTTGTTCATTAGTCACAGCATAGTCCATAAATCCATCAACACTACACAAATGCACACCAACACTATATAGTCATACACCCAACAGCCATCCTCGACTCTAGACCCCCTCATGAATACAACTAACCAGTGTGC
The DNA here is from genome assembly GCF_040938575.1 of Ambystoma mexicanum. NCBI lineage: Eukaryota > Metazoa > Chordata > Amphibia > Caudata > Ambystomatidae > Ambystoma > Ambystoma mexicanum. The sequence goes on from NC_090932.1 coordinate 1,539,909,253, forward strand.
ACGGCCGTAAACCCAAACTCTAAAATTGCATGACACACACCCAACAAAAACGCTAACACATATTCAAGGCACAAGTCCTACCCATACGGTCACAACACAGAGGGCCTCCCGAACCAACTCCCACACGCAAGACAACGCTTACAGATGCCAGTTCCTCCTGGTTCTGAACCTATCCTGTCATACTATCCCCACTAACACACCCAACCCTCCTCTCTTGCAGAGCCACGTGAGCGCCTGGAGACTGCCCTTGGGTGGTAGCAGTGCAATCAACATAACATAAAATAATTGCTCATTTCACCTGCAGGGCATGAATGCGCAGAAGACAGTTAATTGTCAATCTTATGTAACTGAACAATGGTGCAAGAAACAGTTTTTAGTGGTTTCATTAATTATACAAGAATTTACTTTTTTGTTCATTAACAAAGTTATTTGCAAATGTAAAATCTTTAACGATGCATAAAGCAAAGTGTTTTTTTCAGGGTCTGGCCTAGTGGCAGAGAATTATTCAATGAACGCGTTGCTGGAGAGAAAACGTTCATGGGGGGCTACCTTCGAAAATGGTAAGTAACGGGGCAGACATTCCACCCCACCCCCTCACTAAATGTTGGACGTTTTCTATGCACACAAGACTTTTCTGACATCTTCGGAAGAACCGCACACAAACAGAACTGAATTGAAAACTTTTCAACCTCACAAAACTAGAAATTAGCAATTGAAGGACAGAATAACAGCTTGGAATAGGCCTTAAAATATTGTAATGGCTACAGTAGAAAAACAGGGAGTAAGCAAGGGAAAAAAGGAAGATTCATGAGAATATTTGGACGAGAAAACATTTTATTTTAATGAAGGTGCTAAGCTCACAGGTCGTTAGCTTGGTTACTAAGGAGTTAATGGGTCAGATGAAGGCATTGTTAAAGATTTTGCACATATTACAGCGACCCACAAACTGAGAAACTACCAAAGAATAGGCATCAGCTATCATGTCTGGGAAAGGCTATAGTATAGAAATATTTAGTACTTTCTATTTTTAAATAATGAGGCCTTGTCCTACTAGTTGAGGATGTTTTCATGGGTGGAATAAAGAACAGAGAAATAGCTGAAGTCCCAAAGAGTGCAGAAGCTGATGTAAAGACAAAGCACTCCTAAACCCGGCCCTGCCCCCTTTACTCCCTATAAGGAGTAAAGGGGGCATATAAGTGTGCGATAGGTTCAGCCTCTCCTCTGTCCCCTCACCCTAGATAGGCGGCACACCACCGACATCTAGGGCCAGGGAACACCTGGAGGGGCGGTTACCTTAGTTGGAGTGTCAAATAGTGCTCACTAATTGATGATGGATAAATAACTAATTTGTACAGGTGTACAGTGATAATGTGTGACAATAAATTGGGAAGCTCTACTGGTTGTCCTCACCCATCCAGAGTCCCCTCTGCGTACACTGTTTATTAGTTAACCTAATCTGATTGGGTAAATGAGAATGTTCAGATTTAGGAGCGATTGTTAAAAGAGCTGGTGTTTGATAGGATAGGTTATTTATAACACGCTTACTAGCCAGAGGTTTCTACGTGCGGACCCGTGGATCAAACCTGTGTTGCTCCGGTTTGTCTTGCTTCCAAGGCGAGCATGTTGCTGCTGAGCTATCCTCCGGAGTTTCTCCTTGGGGTTTAGAACCTTGATATAAAGCAGAATCATAACATCTAAAAGTTGTAATATTAACTTCCTGATCCCCTAGTGTACCATTTTCATGCTTATTAAAAAGGTCTTCGTGTTTGGTACTCTGGGTAATTCTGGGAGAGGGAACTGTACAATGACAGCATGCCATTAGATATTTGGACATTAGGGAAATCTCATCCTCAGAAAAGCGTGAATACCGCGTCTCCTGACAGAGTCACCACTTCCCCTTGGCAGCCATCTCCTCCCATGTGATTCTCCCTCATGATATCACCCCCAAGGTCAGGATCAGGTTGTGGCTGCCTTCCCCATGTCACATGGGAGGAGACTTTAGGCTGGGGCTTAGTGATGACTCTGCAGGATTTATCACAGTGTCTACAATAAAGATTTACCAAAACAGGTCCATTTATCTGCGCAAAGTGAATTTGGAGACCATTTTGGCTGTTCCTAACCAAAGATTGTGGAAGGTGTCACAGAGTGGCCCACCACAAAGAACCACGCTGACCCCGATAGCTCGTTCAAAGATGTTTATTAAAATTCTTTACATATAGGATAGCTGTATCTCTTGTGGGAAAGGTATCTGAGCCTAGTGGGGCCTGGGATATTTGGCGCTAGGGCTGTCCCTCTCTCCCTGGTCTACTGTGGCTTTGTCCCCGCCTCCCTAACCCAGACCTCCCTATCAGGGATGTTAATAGCACCAGGATCGGTAACCCCTATCTGTCTTTCACTACCTGGGCTCCATGTGTTTTCCCCCACAAGTCATTAGCTATATGACTCCCTAGGGATATGCTAATCTTCCCTTTCCTACTCCCGCTTAGTAGTCTCATGGAGTAATGAATGGTGCCTTACACCCAGTGTCACGCTCGCTCCTTTTACATCCTCTTGTACCGGACCCTTCACTATACGGGTCTCTTAAGCGGTTTTTCCTCCAACCACATCACTGTCCCTCCAATCTCTCACTCTGCCTTTTCACCTCCACTCTTCGATCTTACTTCCTTTCCTACTCCTGTTCTTACTATTGCTCATACTTCCAACTCTGTTATTGTCTCTTCTGCCTTCATTAGACTACACTTCCCGCTTCTTACTATTCCTCTAGCTATAATCCGTTTCACTCTATGCCAATAAATACTCCTGTTCTCCCACTCAATGTCGCTCTTCCCACTCCGTCTCTACTACTGTTCCTATTCCGCTGCTACCACTATCCCTTTACTACTGTTACTTCTTCAGGACACTCAGGGATATGGTGCTCCGCTCACCCCTCTACCACCGACTACTACTCTACTCATTATTTTGTTCACTCGCTACTCTGCTCCCTCTGCCTACTATCTTTACTCACAACGACTAGAACTACCTCCGCCACTACTACTACTGCACTCTGCTACTCCTACTCCAATACTCGCACTCTCCCCTCGCCCACACAAACACTCCACAGGCCCCATCCTTATAATAGCCTCCACACTCCTTTTTCTCTCACATGCTCTGCTCTCTCTGACATAGTCATCCTCCATCACCTCCTGTCCTCACCCAACTAACCCACACCAAAGCAATCACACAGGATTACCTAACTACCCCACACCCGCCCAGGATTGCCCACTTACCTTAAATAGCTTACCTGGCTTCAGGGGGTGTGGCTTCAGGGGGTGTGATAGGATAAGGCCATGGGAGGGCTTCAAAAGACTGGTAAGTCCTGCTCCTTTCCAAATGGACCCTGCTAGTTTGGACGTTGTATTGCTCAAGGCCTATAGGGCCTTTTAAATTAATAATACTCCTTGGTGTCATAGTGGGGGGGAAAGGCTTCTCTAGGGGCCTTTTATTTATTAATATAAAAATAATCCCTGGTGGGCTAGTGGGGACCTCTTGTGGCTGCAGACTCCAGTAGACTATGTCTGTGTGAGTCTGCAGGTGCTCTGATGGACGCTGCACCCTTTGGTGCGCCGTCTATCCTCGTTGCGTCCTGCGGTAAGTGTTGTGTCATTTTTCAGCACCCCTTACCAGGGATGGCGCCGCAATCTCCGGTTTCTTCGTGGATGCAATGGGGCTCTCCTAGCCCCACCGCCGGCTTACTCTTCTGCCTGTGGCAGCTGACCCACTTTAGCTACGGCCTGGAGGCCATCATCTCTGCAGGTAAGGAGGGTTGGGGGGGCCTGCCTGCATTCAGGCATCCTTGTTGGGTTGCAGTGGGGTGAACACCCCCCTAGTCCCTTTGACAGGGCACCAACGCTGGCCCTGACGTAAAGGACACTCGTTTGTAAAGGTTATGCCATGAGAAACCCTTTCTATCTGATTTGGATGATGCAAATTAAGTCTCCTTGTGTTGTAGGGTGCTCGCCACCACACAAACACAGCAGCGAAGGGATTTTCCAGAGAGGTGGGCGTCTGGAGATAGGCATGTCTCAGGGCCAAAAAACTAATAAATGAGGCAGAAGATGAGGTCCTCATTTTTCCATCTGAAGGACCAGTGTTTTTCCTTTGTCCGCGTATAAGCAACTCACAAAGGTAAGGCCAACCATTAGACAGCGAAGTCCTTAGTAACTATCTCGAAATAGCCTTTTAAGCCTTACCATCGTGACATAGATTGTGCCAGGTCTATTGCTGATGTCACATTTTAAGAGGAGGCAGGGCCACCAGGGCTGCTTGAATTGTGCCAGTGGATAACAGAGCACACGCATGGCAAGAGCAGAGCTTCTCCTTAGATCCCAAAGCTAAAATACAATTATTCACTAGTAGAAATTCACTGTACTCCTGCAGGCTTGACAGCTGTGGTGGATTGACAAAACAAGTGGCACAAGAGCTTTGGTTTCAACTTCATTTTTCAGAAACAGGTGGGCTTGGGATGAGCTCCCTGGGATCTAAACATGTATCTTCAGTAAAAATAGAATATCCTTCATTGAAAGTGTCCCAAGGTGGCAGGTAGGGTCAAACTTTAACGTGTCCAGTAAAGAAATGTTATTCCTTTATACCGTGAGGAGTTGTCTCGCTCTGTGAGGATTATTTCCTCCAAGGCTTATCAGTCTACTTTGCCAGGCAGGGGAAAGAAAATGGTATTGGAGAAATCCCAACAGAACACTAAGTTTGTTCTTCCCAATGAAACAAGGTGCTCCCCTTGGGGTCGAAACATAGGATTAAGTATAAGACACTCACCATAGACACTAATGTACCTAGTCCAAAGTCCCTTTTCCTCTATACTTAAGGGTTATTCCGTCCTTTGGAGATGGGACCGCAACATGTTGTTGAGCAGCGCTCTAAATACATTTGAGTAAGCCTGCCAGTGCACATGCATGACCTCATCCCTCCCAAGAACCTCGTTTGGGCATGTTGCATGTTCTTGGCACCAACCGCCTGTCCTTTCAATTGTGTACACAAGGGCATATTATTCAGGGGATGGGCTGCGGTTCATATGGAGGAAAGAGGTCTATGGACTCGGAATTCAGTAGCCATTACGTCAAGTAACTTATTTCCTCCTAGGTCCAGTCCTCTTGCCTCCATACGTATGGGAGCTTGCACATCCCTCTACAAAAGGGAGGTGGGCAATGGAAGTAATTAACCCTACAAATACACAAGCAGGCTGAATAAATTAGCCAAAAATGTTATGGTGTCTACTCTAGAGATGGAATTCAATAAATAGTATCTATAGAAAGAGTAGGAAGTAGCCCCCATACCAGTTTTGCAAGTATCATGCAAAGCAATATGCCTCCGAAAGGCCACCAAGAATGCCTTCCAAACACCTTAGGATCTGCACCCTGCCTAATGTGCATGCAGCACCTCAGGGAGTTGAAGTTTGGATAGCTTGAGGGCTTCCAATATACAGCTTACCAACCATTAAGCAATAGTACCTTTGTTTGCACTAGGGCCTGGTGAAACTAAATCACAAAGAGCCAATTAGAAATCCTGAAACATTTGGAGTACTCCAGATAATCAGTCCAGACACACATCAACGAAATGAAGAGTCCTCTTCGCTTGCAAGGCAGACTCAGGAGAGAAAACTTGAAGAGTACTAGCCGAGTTGACATGAAATTCTGACACCACTTTGGAGACAATGTTAAGGTGAGTTGGAAGCACCACCTTTTCCTATGAAAAAGCAAGTATGGGTGTTCTGGCTATAGCACCTGCTGTTCGCTAATTTACGAGGTTATGTGGCGTCGACCAAAAAAGTCATCTTCCAGTACACCAGATTCCTGTGTGCAGAGGCAATAGATTCACGAGGGCTGAGAGAACAACATTGAGGTCCCAAGAGGAATAAGGTGGCTTGAGTGGTGGAAAAAGTGACCTCAGTCCATTTAAATGATGTGTGACAACAAGGTTCGATAGGCCTTAAAAGCCCATATGGACAATAAATATATCCTTCAACAGTTCAGCTTTATATCCAACCCCACAAAGTCTGACATGAAAGAACATTATCAAAAGAAGCAGACAAAGGTGTAATCTGTTTATTCAGGGACCAATGACAGCATTTTGCCCACTTACTTGAATGTTGGCTGCTGGTGGAGTCTTAGCTTGCTGCTTTCAGGACCTATAGGTTGCATTGTGACAATTTGAGACAGCCATAGATTAGGTCTTCTGGTGCCAGGCTGTGTGGTGAATTAGAAGGAGTCGGACTATAGATCAATATTTCAAGGGTGTTTACTTGAAATAAAGAGAAAATGCTTACCTGTCCCTATTGCTATGAGGGATTTTCCCTACCTGAAAACTAAACTAAGGGTGCAATTGTCCAAATCAAAAGAGTCTCCTCCTCTATGGCCATACAAAATTCAGAAACACTGAACATAGAAATTAGCAAGAGCATTAGCCCTTCCATTCAGGCTTCTTCTGGCCAAAAGCTACTTGGGTTGCTCCAATGTAGTGTTCCTCAGCATAACGTGGGTTTTCCACTGTTTATCAAAGCAAGGTTTTCAGTCCTCCCTTCAGATTACTCATAACAAGTTTTACATTTTTATACAAATCCAACGGTTACAATACTTTAAAAGGAGAAACAATTCTCTTGATGCAATTCCATCAATTTGGACATTGTCCTTCAAATAGTTCTTGATTTAGGATTCAGTAATTGAAACCTCCAGGTTCCCTGTTTTCCAAGTGTTGAAAAATGTTACTTATTTTTCTAGGGCTCCCCAAAGCCTTCTGGCTCTCTAATTGGCTCAACTCACCAGGGTCCCCACTGGGCTTCTGCCCATGTCCAGCAATCGGGTTTCCTGGGCTCCCGTAACCCTTTTGGCTAGTCCAGCTTCTCATCTCACTCTATTTAGGTAAGCATCTTTTGCTTTCGGAATTGCTTATCTCCGGGACATAACCGTGCTTCCCTCTCCCCGACTTTACCTTCTTGGGAGGTCTTGCTTCCCTTTGCCTGCTTGTCTCCGCAGTCGCTACACTTCTCGCACCAAGACCAGGGAGTTGGTTTCCCAGTTTCTGCCTGGTCTCTGTGCTGCTTAAGGCAGAGACCAGGCAGAAACGGGGAAACCACGATTGCTGTGGGGTCGCGCCACCAGGCTAGACGGTCTCTATGTCATCCCTGTCTCCGTCTCAGCATTGTCGCCTTTCACAATGCCAGCTTTCTGGTTCTGCTCTCTCTCTCCAAACTACCTCTGGCTATGCAGTGCAATATTGTCTCGCCTCTGCTTAGGATTCTTCTCGCTCTATTCCAGTTTTCATTGTCTCGCCCCTGTATTCCCACAGGGCGTGTTGATATCCATCTGTTGTTGACTTCACAAGGATCCCAATATTGTCTTCAGCCAAATATCTCGGAGTAATGTTAGTATGTTGGGTATGCCAATCTGCAGCAGTAATATCAGTGTTCTTTGTAGTAAGTACCTGGTAAGAAAGGGAGTTTTTGTTCCCTTGAGGGGTCTCTGTCCCAGTGAGGGTTTTGCTTAGCAGGCTCACCTCCCTAGCCTCAAAGGGGGTAGCACCCCCCTGCAAAAGAAGGGACGAATTACCAATATTCGCACAGTTGCTAGGCTCAGTGACTGAGGGGCTGATTGCAGTCCCATTCAGTTCTGCTGGAGATGTTTTGCAAGGAGGCAGAGGCCACAGAGGTAATGTGGCTAGCTCCAGTAGAAGACGCCATCAAAATCATGCAAGCATTGTAAGATCATTTGCACTTGTGCATGTTTTACTAAATTGAGTATTGGGGAAGATGTTGGATATGACAGACGAAGTTTGCATCCTGTAGAAGGACGAGCGTTTCCCCTAATGAACACATCCTCTATCTCACCCTGGAGGCAAAGATGGGGCAGTGCTTGAGGATGGGATCAGGCATTGCCTCAGGGAGTTTCCATCAATTGGATGAATGAGAGCCTTCTGAGGAGGTCTAAGTAGGTGCTTAGGGAGAAGGCTACGTAAGAAGGTGAATCCCATTCAGAAAAAGCTATTTCCAATTAATCTGTGTGAGTCTGCAAAGCGGAAGCAATGTGGTGCCTGCCTGCCTGTTTGTTCAAATAGAATAGGGCAATAGATTTGTCTTTCAAGATGACAATCCTGGAGTCCCTGATGTAGGGGGGAAAAGATCTGGCAGGAAAATAGCCTTCAGTTTGGGGAGGTTAATATGTTTTTGGATTTTGAAATGTCTAGGGTCAGCCCCCACCCATAGAGGGAGGCATCTGTTGAGATTGTCAATATGAACTTTTCCTGATGAAAGGATACCCCCACCAATAGATTGCCTTCCTGCATCCACCAGAAAACTTTGTTTATGACATGCTGCTCAAACGATATTAATGTAGACTCAAGTAGGCAATCTTGTGACTATTTTGCTGTCAAGTGCAGCTGCAGGTTTTGCATAGAGAGTCTTGCAAAGGGGACTGCTGGGACACAAGATAACACCAGATCCAGCATCCACGGATAGGTGGGGGGTGAACCCTCAAAAATGCAAGGTTCTGTATCTTTGATGCACTTCTATGTCTTTCTAGCAGTAAAAGTCCACAGGAACTAAAAGTAAAGCAAGAATCACCCACTCTGATGAGCAGTCAATCTGCGGATGACGCCCTAGCAGTGGTGCCAAACTGTAGAAATTGCCTGTGTGGAGGCCAAATGGGGATAATAATAATTAATAATTGTGGTGTTTTATATAGTGCTACTGCCAAAGGAAACCAGTTTAAGAACACTTGGTAACTAATGTAACTTATTACCATCATTATTACCCAAAATGTGGTGCTCCATTTATGGACTTTGGGGTTTGGAAGTTTGAAGAACTAAGTCGACCCTACCTAGGTATCAAAAAGTAAAACATGGCATTGCCCTGTTTCCAAGGCACAAGCATTGCTCCTGAGATATCCTCCTGGCTTGAATGTGCATGTAGGCGTCCTGGTGGTCCAATACTGACAGCAAGTCAACATTCCGCAATGCTCCCAGGATCAGAGTCAAAGACACCATCTTGAACTTCTCCTTGGGAAGGTACCGATTTAACACTCAGAGGTCCAAGATGGACTGAAAGTCTGACTATTCTTTGTTTGGGAGTGTGAAGAAATAAGAAATAAGAGTATAAACCTTTCTGATATCTGTCCCGGAGGCGCTTCCTCCTACACCCCAAGGAAAAGAAGATTGTTGATCTCTGTTTTGAAGTAAGGTGAACGTTGTTGGGGCAAGAGTTGGAAGGGGGGGGGGGCTGAAGACCTATTCTGAAGCCTAGTGTTACTACTGATTGCTGGTGATGGTCTTCCAAGCCTCAACAGCGACACCCCACTTTTGACCTGGGTCAAATGCTCTCTGAAGTTAAGTGCATATTTTTCTGTTTGTCTAATCCAGTGGTAGAGGAGGGGAAGAACCCCTTGTGTGTCCTGTGTTTTTATCCATTGCTTTCTTGAGAAAGCTGACAAGTCCCCCTTATCTCTCCTGTCTTGTAACTGGACTTGGAAACCCCTCAAGACCAAATATGGCCTTGAACTATCCAAGCGATGAGACGATGAGGAAGGCGGTTTGTGCACAGATAGTGACCATGCAGTCAGCATATTTGTTTTCTCTATATTCAGTTCTTCGTTCTTAGTGGAATGGAACAATGGGAGCCCATTGAAAGTGAGGGCTATCTCCTTTTCTTTGACCACAGGAAATAACTTCATGCATCTCGGCCAGGCACCTCTACTGCAGTCCAAGCCTATACACATTCACCTGCCTGTAGTTTTGACATGCAACACTGCTCATTCCAACATATATATTGCCACAGACCTGTCCTTGCCAACCCCAAGCAGAAAAAGCATCACTTATCTGGGAGATGACCAGAACATTTGCCCAAGTCCCAGGACAGGCAAAGGATATTCTCTGCCAGATTCTTACTGGTAAGAGTTATACTTTTTTGGGGCCTCCCAGATAGTTGGACTTGTCTTGAGAGCACTGACAAAAGAACATCTGACACCACCTGAGCCAGTTCAGTCATCAGCAAGTCTAAGTACTGCATGTCCCCTAGAACACTCCAATGAATTGCCTTTATGGACATTGTGATACCTTTATCCCCGAAATGATAATCTGTTTCCGCAGAGTCCACTCACACCGTAGTGGGCCTGTCTGGACGCAGATCCACTGTGAGTTTAAGGGAAAGGGCAGTAGGTGCAGTCGATATGAGAGGAGGCATACACCTGAAGATGTAGTAGGGAAGAGGTGGTAGGGACAAGAGAGGTCGTTTTCAAAACCACAAGTGCCAAAGAAAACAAATGCCAAAATAGGAGGGATCATAGACCTTCCTAAAATAGGTATCTCCGAACTGAAGAGCAAGAACCACATACTGTTCCCATTTAGATTATTGAGGATTTCCCTTTCCTTGAGATACCAAAGGAATTCTTATTCAGGCCCTCTGCAGAACAGAAGAACAACATTATAGTGATATGGATAATATTGTACATATCCACCATCAATCTCTCACTTCCCAGGGATTATATTCAAAATGATAATTTCAGCTTAGATCTGTTGCACCTTTACAGGTGGAGGATCAGCTGTGGCCCTCATGGATGTTTATCTTAACATTCCTATTTGGCCATCATACTGCCCTTTGCTCCAGCTGGTAGCTAGCAGTAGCAGTACAAAGCTCTGCACGTTGGCCTCCACACAGCTTCTCAGAACTTTCCAAGGACCATTAGCGCCTCGATTTCATTGCACATGGAAAGGGACATTCAATTCCATCCGCAATTTGACAATTCACTGGTCTAAACAGCCTCCCCACAAGGGTTGCTTGGGTTCCTCTAAAGTCTACTCATCCTGCTCTTCTCGCTTGCATGGTCATCCAGCAATGGGAAATACACTCCGACTCGTTACAAATATCTACCTTCACTGGCTATGTGTGGGATTCCAGGGAAGGCAAGTCTTTCCCTTTACAGGAGAGGATCCAGGTCCTGAAACCAATCCACGAGTCTTCATCATCCAAACTCTTAACCATTGCTCCACACTAATGGGATAAAAAATGTGGTGGCCTTTCAACTTTTTTAAAGGCTGGGTCCCAACATGTGTAAAAAAAATGTGGACAGTGGAAAGTTGGCCAATGGCAATCTGCTTCTTGAGGAGATCGTGTTCCTTATGCCTCCACACCACGATTATCTGCACACTCTGGATTATTTACAGCCTCACAGCTATTGCCTCATCCCGATGGTGCAGTTCCAATCCCCCAATCGTTGGCCTCAGTTCTTCTGCATCAGTTGCAGGATGCCCTTTGGTAGCTTCCAGGAAAGACTACAACAGATGGGTTGACTTCTGTATCACACCCCCTCTATCGGCAAGCATAGACGCCTGGTACACTTAGGTGTATAGTTATTTGGACCTCTCTCACATAAACTGAAGGTGGTTCCCTAAACACACCTTTCTTTGTATCCAAAGTCGTTTCAGCGTTCCATATGAACAAAGACACTAGGCCTCATTCTAAGTTTGCCGCTCCAGAAACAACGGTGCCGGTAAGCTTACCGGCACCGTTGTTTCCGGTATGGCAAACTACGGGTTTGCCTGACAGAGCTTCTGTGCCCGACAGGCCTGACCCTGCTGGGCACAGCGGTCACGGAAGGCAAAGACATCACGGAAGCAACGGCACCATTAACAACGGTGCGGTGCTTCCGTGTCCCCACTCCCATAGAGTTCTATTGGACTCCATGGGAATGGGGATTAACGGAATTGACGGTGCCTGACTTCCCGTCCGCCGGACTTTGAATAGCCCGGTGGCACCGGAAGTCCGGCGCCAGTCATTTTTTACGGGTCCAGCGTCTTAATTACACAATTTTCAAATCATTTCTTTGAAGAAGAAACAAAACGTTTACACAAACTGGACACGTTTGCAAAGAGCAATGACTTTTTACCTGGACTGCACCAAAGACATGCACTCGTTAAACAGACTCTTTACCTTTTGGTGGGCCCACTCAAAGTAAGCAGACCCCTACAACTACTATTGCCTATGGCGTCAGAACTTGTACCCTGAAGTTGTACACAGTCAAGACATTGGCTTCGCTGTAGGGTATGCATGCTTTAGCTGTTACAGGCAAAAATGTGTCATGGACTTTATCTTTGAGGTCATTTGCAAGGATACCACAGCGCCTTCTTCCCACAACTTCTGCAGACCTTACTCCCTGGGCTACATTTTAAGGGTTGGTGCCCAGTTCAGCCAATCTATGCATAAAATTGATGAATTAGATGGGCACGGTTATCCTCCTCCCTATATTTGATGATGTTTGAATAATCCAACAATGCCAAGGAGAATGGATGCAAGATAACAGAACCAAGAAACTACATGTAGAAACTCTTGAGCTCCCTGGCCGATATTTCCGTTTCCATCTATACAACGGCCTTCCATCCCCCAATGCCAGCTAACTTCCCTGGACAGGTAAAAAAGTACTAACCAGACATGCTCCGGGCCTCCCCTTTGTTTTGCTGCACAAATGCCAAAGACCATCTCCTGTGGGGTGGATGTCACAAGAGCAGGGGGAAAGGGGGAACATAGACTAGGAGTATAGGTCGCAAATCAATGAGTAATGGGGTGAATGTCCTACAAACCTAAGAATGCCTTGGTTTCACCCTAAACAGTGCCTCACATGCTGCACAGTTGATGTATGTCGGTATGATAGCACAGCGAGGAGAGCGCTCGAAATCGGACATCTGTGCAGAGCATGCCAAAGCAGGTTCGAATCCCAGCAGGACCAAACTCAGCCTTTCATCCTTCTGAGGTCGATAAATGAGCACCACACACCGTGGGTAATGAAAAGCTGCGCTCAGCTACATGAGGGTTTGTAGCGCTATACAAATGCGAATTCCCTTCCCTTTTTCCCACATTTTACAAAATATTGGCAGTTTGCGAGAAGGTCTCCAGTGTAATCCGGTGACAACAGATGGAGGTCACAGAAGAGAATGTGTGCGGCCTCAAATCTGAATTTTTGAAATCAAGCAAAGGGTTTTTTCATTTGTAAAACCTTTGCCTTCTATCCTTACAATGTACCAAAGTCATGTCCACAATTGGTAAAACCTATCCGAAACCCTAATCTTAAGCATACCAGCACATTTTCCATCTTTGCTGTCCACCTAATCAGACCCTCTTTCACAGAATTGTTTCACTGTGGGAACACCCACCCCCCACACACTTTCATGTGCCCCATCTCTTCAGGGAACCCAATTCTGGCACTTTGCATAAAAGCAAAGAGCATTCTGGTAACATAAGAATGGACACAATTTACATTTCAAATATGCCTTTGATAGGGTCATTCTGATTAAGTAAAGCGCATTGAGCTTTCTGCTCTCTTCATTGGTCTCAATATCCACCCTAACAGAAGAATGTCTGTAAATCCCAAGACATATATATACCCCTCTTGGACAACTCGTCCACAGGATGTGAAGCTCCGGCTGCATCGCAAAAATTATACATTCAGTCACCTTGCGGTAGCCTTCTGAAGCAGGTGAGAGCTCCCCCTCAGGAGTAGATTTTGGGTACTGCTGGGCTAACCTAACCCCAGGGTGTTGGGCCCTGGAACGGCCAGCTCAGCTCCGCCTTGTTCCAGCCCATTTCCTTCTACACACTTTCAACCATGTTGCTAAGACCTTCTTCAACCCATATGTCATGAGGGTAGTCCTGCTTTCTTTGAGGGAGGGTCAGGGGGCTGTGAGCATATAACTAGATAGCGCTGTGACTGAGTTGTTTAGCGCCACTAAAGAGATGGAGCTTACTTATCCAGAATAAATAATAATGCTTAGCTGTGCAGCTTAGTGACACACGAGCCACAGCGCACAACAGATGGCTCGGTTACAAGCAGAGCACACGGGAAAATCCCATGCATATCCGCCCCTTTTCATTTACTAATCCAGGTTTGAGAGTCAGAGCCTTGGCCTTGCCAGGACCCATCACAGCAGCAGCACATTTGAGGCACAATATGACGAGCGTACATTTACAGAGCTTACAGTCCGTTTGCCCGTGTAGTGTGTGTACTGCTTCTTGCGTGGCACATCTCCCACATGAATGCAGGCGTTTGCACGAGTATACAGATTTGTTTTGAATGCTTGTGGTAAGTGACATCAGAAAGGTCCGCCCACTACTGCCAGATAGCCAGCATCCCCTCATCCTCCCATGGCAGGAGATTAAAGGCTGTTCTGTTGGTGGAGTGTATACAGAGAGGGATGCAAAGTGTTAGTGCTACTGAGCAGGCTGCGACCTGCAATTATGCTGCGGTGCTACAATGCACCCTTCATCAGAACAGGAAGTGAAACTATTGGAAATATAGTATTAAAAAATAACACTTTATGATAGCTTCCGAGTAAAAATCAAGACTCTTCTAGATCTAAAAAAGGTTAAAAAACGAATGCCATAAAGGTCAATCCCCCAAATACGTTGCCTCTTGGACCCACAGCAAAGAATATCATAACTTGTGGTCGCCATGGCATCCTCAAACAAAAACAGGAAATAGAGGTAGATTCTCAAAAATACGTGCAAATGGAAAAAGTGCAGCGCATGCTCTTTTTTCATTTGTGTTCATTTTAGAAATACACACATCACATAATCCACAAAGGTGACCTGTACATTTCAGGGGGTCCCCTTGCATACATTACTGTTGGGTGCACCCAACACCAATTGGAGACAGGCTCACAACGACCTCCGGGTGCTGGGCGGCCATTTCACAGTGATGGGCATTTAACAGGCCTGCCATTGCGAAATGTTAATTAAAAAAAAATCTATCCCTGTTTGAGAGATAGAAATAAATGCAAGTGGGGGAGCAGCAATTCATACAGCTCCTGTTCCACTTAAAAGAAACTGCACTGCGCATACCCTTGCGCCTATTCCAAATATGCACAGGGGAATGTGACTATTTCAGTTTGTGGCTTCGAGAAGCACTTTAAAATATGCAGAAATTGACCCGGATTTGCGCAAATCTGCAAAGGGGGTAGAGAGGGGGCATTTCATCAAACGTAAATCTTTATTTCGTGGAATTAATAACAAGCCCCGGTGCATCTCATCATTTGCTCCAATCATTTTGGGAATCTCCCCCACAGAATCCGCAACTGACATCAAAAGTACTGTCCTTTGACGCCAGAACCTAAATGTTTGCGGTTAAAAACAGGCATCCAAGAAGAAAAAATAAAAAGGAAGGCAACCAAAATGATAAATTGGAAAAGTTTTCAGCATTTACAGAGGACATCGTAAATAAGCACTTAACAAAATGCAACAACGGCGGATACTTCAAATATCAAAGAAGAGAGGAAAAACGGCAGTAAAAAGATACTTACTATTATTATGCATTTACTGAGTGTGGGCCTAGCTTCCAGGCGCAACGGGGCGCTTTAAAGAGGTTTGCAACAGTACAGATGCACAACAGACAGCTTTTCATGGGTAACAACAGAATACAGCGGGGGGGGGGGGGGGGGGGGGGCCTGGGAGTATTGAAGGCAGGGACACGTATTAAAGAGTGGCCCGCGAGCGAGCACCATGAACATCTTCTGTAAATTGATGCTGCCCCCAATGTGGTGCACAGAAACTTCAGAACCATGATCATCCTATTGCAGTATCTGCAGGGACAGGTCACGTGGTTGCGTGCTGCCATGCAGGATGCTTGAGCCATGATGTTACTAAATGAACACGTTGAATGAATGCAAACCTCAGTTATGCATGTCTCAAGTTGAAAAAGGGCTGCAGGTAGTACTAAGCTACTTTTTCCCCCAATAGAAATAGTTTCTGCATTATCTAACGCTACCGGTCCTATGGACTTTATATATGTAACTGCCAATATCGCCTTTCTTCATGGGATAATGTGGGGAAGCCAAAGTTTGGGGCTGCCTGAACGGACCCGCAGGTGCTCCGATAGAACATTTGGCATCTTGCTAGGCACCCGCTTGAAGTCTTGGATTCTAAATTCGAATGCAAATTTGTGGCAGGTTATGTATTGTGGGGACGTTTGCCGCTGCAGGTCAGTACGTGTACATGGGGGGAGGAGAGGAGGAGGAATGGGCTGGCTCTTTCAGGCAAACCATAGGTACTTTGACTAAAACCCTAGGTGACCTCCTTTGATGTTCTGTGTTTGGTGCGCACAAAACGGGCAGAATGTGTTCGGAATAAATATACAAATTGGAGATTAAAACCTTTGTTTATGGAATGCTAGAAGCTCATAGCAGATCAGAAAGAAGAAGAGTTGTCCAGAGAAATATACGCCCGTTATTGACCAAGGAAGGGCTGTCCACAGGAATATACGCCCGGTATTGACCAAGGAGTTGGACCGTCTCTTTATATAAGAGACGGCAAAAAGATTGAGTCCGTCCACCATTTCAGAAGTATTTCCTCAAAACAGATGAGACTCGAATTCAAAATTGAATTGTTTTTGGGCCAAAACGGAAGAAAACACAGATCACTTAGTGAGATTATTAAAGGGCTTTGTTATGAAGTAACTATATCGTTTCGAGAATATATGTTTGCACCAAACAATCTTAAGGGCAACGTTTTAATAGAAGTAGCTGAAGAGGAGTGGTCATGGAAAAATGAAAAGTTAGAAACTTGAAAATAACTACGAAGTTGGGTAGATGGATCGTCAATAGATTTTTTTGGGTTATGTGTTATATTTTAATGTTAAACGTATTTATATAACGCACTGTCACCAACAGAGTTGGTCCCCAGGCGCTCTGGCGGATCTGTAAACAAGAAAGAGAGCGGGTAGGGTTAGTCGGGTGGAGGGAGTGTGAAAAGTGGTGTGCTGAGCTTTTGGTGCGAGTATGGGACCGGGCGAGACCTCGTGTGCTATAGGTGCTGCTTGTTTGTTGTTGATGCAGTCCTTAATTTGTTGCAAATGTACACATTTGTCAGGAGGCCCACATGGAATGTACATATGACTGGGTACAAGTGGTCGGTCTCCCGCTCTCCTAATACCTCCCCCTCCCCCTCCCCCTCCCCCTCCATTCCTCACAGGTGATCACTCTCTCGGTTAGCAGCACCGTCACCTGGACCAGTTGCCGATACATCCGGACTGTCTCTGTAGGAATGAGGGTGGATAAAATGTTGACATCCTTCCCACCTAGTCCGTTGTCACACCTAAACCCTCACCTTTGCTCACCCTGTGACCTTGGAGTTTCCTCCCCACTGTCCAGTCTAATCCCCTTTGGTCCTCCCTGTTTGTGTCTCAATTCCTCTACCTGCATCTTAAATCTGCCTTGGGCCAAACAATTCTCCTCAAACCTTCCTGTGCCTATTAAGTATGGGGCTGCCCTCTCACGGTCTCTTGAAGGTTCATGCTTCTTCATCCAATGATGTTGTCACCTCCATCTCCTTTGAATTTACTACCTCCTCTTCTGATCTCACCATCTCCGCCTTCTCTGAGGTTACCACCTGTGATGAACCCTACAAACTCCTCACTAATTCCCTATCTAACGTCTCCTCCCAAGTGGCCAGGGAAAGGCAGATGCTTTCTAATCCTGACCTTGGGGTGGTGTTCTGTGGGAGGATCACCTGGGAGGAGAAAGGGCCCAGTGGAATGAGAGCACTCTGTGGGATTAGACACATTATTTGTCTTCCTCTACGGAGGACATCTCCTCAATGCCAAAGAATGCAATGGCTTGTTGTCATAACAATCTGTCTGTTCCACAAGCTGAACATCGGAATGTGGGTTAAAAACAATCATAAACTTTTGTATTAAGAAAAATGAAAACCCCTCCAAACCCCAGAAGACTTATAAAGCTAGAAACTCCCCTGGGTCTCAAAGGAGGAGTGAAAGAAAGTCAGTGAATAATAATGGTTTAAATTCTAAAGGAACTTTATTTTTCTTTTCAATAGTCTGGTAACTGAGCCTTATGATATTTCTTTAAAGGAAATTATAAAGGAACAGAAATACATTTAAAAAGGAACATCAAACCAGAAAAAAGAACTTTGTCCCTAGGGACTTCAAGTCCTATAATTCCCTAAGTACTGGGACGAAGAAGAGGGTTAAAGAGGGACAATACTGCAGGAGTGGCCAGATTCTTGATGAAAATGACCCCCACCCGAGAGAGACTGGGGGGCTTAAAAGCCCCCCTCTGTTGCATGCCATTAGTAAGCAGAGGAGTCAGAGTGAGCAGAACGAGCAAGCAGAGCAGTTTAATCTGTGTATGCCGACGCAGAAGCCGGAGGAGGAAGTCACCGGGACCACTGTCAAGGCAAAAACAGTAGAGCGTCATGAGAGGGTCTGTGCCTCCACAAGTGTAAAGTGCAGAGGCTGCGCAGAAGGAAGCGAAAGCGAGGGAAGCTTCCCTTCCCAAGAAGCGGTCTCCGGTGGCTGGCGAGCACCAGGGAGCCTCCGGAGAGAAGGAAGTTACATTTCATAGTGGCGCGGGCAATGGGCGATCAGAGGCAGCTGCTTGCCGGCTCGTGAGGATCAACAGAAGCAGAACTATTACGAGCAGCGAGGAGATCATATGCGCACGCCTAACCCAGTGAGTGCACCAGTTTACGACGACACCGGAGCGCTCTGAGACCACTCGGGTACTCGAAGCTGACGTTTCACCGCCAAGAAGCACTCATGCACGAGTGCAAAGTGATGTTAAGCAATGTTGAATTCCGAACCAACAGAGCAGTGAAAGTCGCATTTGTTAAAGCCAAATTACTTTAACTTTAAGCATGCAAGTTTATGGGGGAACGAGCAGCCCAATGGGGTACTATTGTTAAAAGCTAATGCATACAACCATTGCCCAAGCCAAGAGAAACCAAAAACAAGGCAATTCAAACCCAGCAGACATTGCCAAAGGCGAAGGTGGACTAATGACAGACACAAAGGTTGTGCAGCTTGTTACTCATATTTTGAGAGGCATATAACCACCGCTGGTATAAACAAGCGTTGCCAAAGCCAAGGAAGACACAGAATAAGACCCTATCCGTGTCAGCATTTGGTTACTTGGGCACTGGGGAAAGGAGAGTGGCAAAAAGACTGCCCTTCTGGAAAAGGTTATTCAGAAGGAGAGAAGCATCATTTTCAGGGAAGTATTAAAGAGCACCAATGTGAATCTTGGTTTCCCTGAAAAGTTACTGATCATTGTGAAGCTATTCTAAGTTGTCTTTTACCATAGAAGCACTTGTTATTTGTGAAACGCTGTTCGGGCAGGGGAATACACTCAGATGGCAAACACTTGAAGTAGTAGGCCTGGCATGCGAGTAAACCAGGTAAAAGTTGATGAAGTGCTGTAAAGTGGTCCTAACAAAGAATTTATGTTTGTGGTGCTCAAGCAAGAACTGGATAAAACTGGTGTAGAGGAATTGCATTTCTTCAGAAATACTCAGTTGTGGCAAATCATCCTGACAAAGACAGATGTTTTTATTGACGAACTAAGAAAATATTCTTTATGCGAAGAGGATAATGCTGAGGGTTACTCTTGCTCAAGGAAGAGAAAGAACCTTCTGTTTTCTTTATTGAACCATGGAGTGTTGGAACTTTTTGTTGTCTAAAACTGCATTGGAACTTTGTTATAAACCAGGATTTCTTCATTTCTTTTGGAAATTCCTTCCCTGGTCCCATCACGACCTCTTCCCTGATGTTAGGGTAAGACAACGGAGACAGAGGAAGTACTGTCACCTCCAGCACCTCCTAACCGCTCTACCTACACACGCTAATATCGCCTTACTGCTCGGCACAACCTGCTCCAACAAACCACACTACTGCATAGGAGCTGTTGTAGAGGGTTATATTGTGTTCTCTTATCTATGGTTGGGTCTCTCAGTGTAGTTCTGCACCCATGGAGGATACTTTAGTGTTGACTGTGATTGACCGGCCTCTATGTGGGGGTTTGAGGGGGGGGGGTCAGCTGTTGCTTTAAGTTCAAGGGGCTGAGCCAAGCCTATATTTGGGACACAGACCGTCTTAGATCTCACTTCCTTCTTCACCCAGATTTTGTCTGGGCTGTTTTGAACTGTGTGCCACTCCCAGCATGTGGTCAATCATCTCGGAACACCTTAGGCGGTATTCAGTTTCACTGGATGAGTGGGAATGGTATCGCCGAGTCCCTCGTGAGAGAATTTCTCATCTGGTACACTGTTGCGGACAGTTTATTTCCTGTACTGAGCTCTCAGTGGTCGGGAAGTCGCAAACCTGCCCCGCTGTATCCGCAGTCTCCACAGGTTTACCACTGGCTCCATGAACTGTTGCAAAAATGTTGTTTGATGGTGAGGTTGTAATATTCTCTACATGCTTGCTACCCTGACCAATTGCAGGTGAATACTTTCCCTCAAAGGGAACACTTCTCTTTTCCAGCTCATAAATGTGGGTTTGTCTAGAAGGAGCATCAGGCTTCATTAATTGGAATTCAGGCGTTTCCTCTCACAGGGTTTTGGAAGTGCAGGATTGTCAGACCCCCATGGACCAGGGCACTGGATAAGGGTTTGCTTCCAAAGAATGGAGTGAGAGTTGGAACTGACTGTCCCCTGTCATGCCATGTGGGCTACAGCAAGGTGACCAGGGATTTTTCCCCACAAGGCCCCCATACCCAACATCCACTGGCTTGGGGTTGCACCCAACCAACCAACACCAGAGAAGTCCCCAGAGCCAGACAGGAGACTTCCATCACATCATTATAGCAAAAATGGTAATGGTCTCTAATTGATTCACCAAAAATGCTGTGGCCATTGGAACCGTAAGGAATTAATTTCGAGCATCCATAGGAAAGTGTGGTTGTAAAAACGGTCTTACATGGTCGTTGTTTGCTATAATTGACATGGTTACCTATTAGGACTAGCTGAAAAAAAAAGACAAACCTTTCATTCGGCTAAACCTTCAATCTAAAATGCACATTGTACTTTTAGTCAAATGTTCCCCTAAAACGCAATGCAAAAATATAATGACTCATTTATAGGCAAAAGTCTTTCATCAATGCAATAACTCACACATTGCTTGCAAAATTGCAAAGTATGTTGGCAAGAATTATAGTCATGGGACACCTTCATGGCTCCAGAGGGATCTTTTACAACTCCAAGAAAACAATGACAAAGAAGCTCAGTGGACCCCTTTTAAATCAGGGGTGGGGTGGAGCAAGCCAGGCTCTAAAATGCTTCTGAGGTCTGCTGGCTCTGCTCCAGGCACCAACTCGATTCTCTGCTGCAATGGAGGACAGAACTCCAGTTGAGCCAGTGGCACAGCACTTGCTGTTCTGCTCCAAGGAGTAGAGAACTTGCCTTGTAGGGCAGTTTTGGGCAAGGTGTCTGCTCAGCAGCTGGTCAACAGTGCATGGAGCAAAGATGGAAACAAAGCGACAGAGCTCATTATGAAGCCCAGGTGGGTGCATAGGATTATGGGCACGTTTGCAAGTAAGGTGAGAAAGACACGGGCATTAGAGGAGAAACCTGATCTGGAATGGTAAAGGTGGGTGCTCGCTGTACCAGGGACTAGCAGCAATAGACATGTGTTTTTGGGAAACACGTTAATGGGACAAGGCGTGAACGTTGGCAGGGCAGGAAGAGGGATCATGGTGGGTATACACAGACATTCGAAATGAAAAGGTGACTGCCAGAAGAGTCAAATAACAAGCTGTGGCCTGTTCCCCGAGTAATATTCCTGACCTTCACCTGCACTTGCAGACATTGTTGTCTTTGTGCAGTAAATGCGAATTGAGCAAAGCACGTGAGTTTTGTTCTTGAGGTGGCAAAGCAAAAGAAATGTGGGTGGGAGTGTGTTTTACAAAAACCTCATTATTCTGCATAGCAGAGGGGGGTGATAGTGTGTGGTTGGCATCCATGGAGCAACTCTGCACAAGATAATGAACATCCTGCAAGCCTCAGACACCACTGACGAGACGATAGAGGACCATGCCAGCAGGGTGGCAACCACAGAGCAACGTGTGGCTCAATTAGCAAAGTCAAAGAAGGGAGAAATGACGGCCCTCCTGGGAGTCTGCTCGTCCCAATTATGGCTCCTGGAATTTCAACACTGCTTCGCTGCAGCATCCTATCAGCTTCAACAAAAAATAGAAAGCTTGGGGAATGGCAAGCATCTGTGTTTTGGGTGTAGCAGCAGTGGTAGAATCAGTACATTTGTTGGAATAGACGTGCTATGTGCTGCAACCATCATGGTGGCTGCAATGTCGGGGAAGGCCTGCTATGCAGTGTTCAGTGGATTTGCTGCTGCCAGGGCTGGAGATGTGGCCAGAGGTATCTGTCCCATGTTATCTGAATGACTACTGTTCAACTTAGTAGCTGTCAATCTTGCTAAGTCTATATGGCAGATGGGTACTTCTTTCCAGTCTGGTGACTGTAGAGAGGTATAAAAGGGGTCAATGGCAAGAAGGAGGTCTCATCGCAACCCTTCCTGTTCATTGCCTCCATGGATGTTGCAGAGTTCGTTTTCCTTTAGTCTATACTGCAAAGACATTGAAGTTGGGTCGGACTGATATCTTTTGCCATGGGGTATTTGTCTGCCTGGCGTTTGTCCTGTAGCCTGTGGCCCCATCCCCTGTGTCACTCAGAAAAGCTATGTTCAGCCAAGAGGTGAAGTAGCAGCATCAGGACAGTGTTGTCCACTTCAACACACCAAAAGGGATGGAGAAGCAGCTCTGTACCTTGGTCGTGAGAATTTGGCTGACTTTCTGTGGTTATGCACAATGGAAGAGGATCAGGCATCCCCTGTGGAGCTGTCTTTTGCCGTTAGATTGCTCATTAGAACTTAAAAAAGGAGTAACGAAATATGAAGGATCCGTACTCATCAACTTGAGTGAGAAAGCAGAAAGGTAGTGGGGTTTATGTGCATCAACTACAATAAAGTAGATGCAAACACTGGCCCAGAGATCATCTAAAAGAAGGACATTAAAAGAGAATGGAAAAGACACCCAGACCTCAACCCGCTAGCTACCCTGCAAGAGAGGGTGGCGTGGAAAGAGGCAAAAGCACCGATCCCTCAGCATTCTGCTGCTCAGGGATCATCTGAAAGAAGGGCATTACAAGAGAAAGGAGAAGAGCCCAGTGGATGAAGACACCCAGACCTCAACCCGCTAGCTACCCTGCAAGAGAGGGTGGCGTGGAAAGAGGCAAAAGGACCGATCCCTCAGCATTCTGCTGCTCAAGGATCATCTAAAAGAAAGACATTAAAAGAGAATCTAAAAGCGCTTAGTGGATGAAGACACCCAGACCTCAACCCGCTAGCTACCCTGCAAAAGAGGGTGGCGTGGAAAGAGGCAAAAGCACCGATCCCTCAGCATTCTGCTGCTCAGGGATCATCTGAAAGAAGGGCATTACAAGAGAAAGGAGAAGAGCCCAGTGGATGAAGACACCCAGACCTCAACCCGCTAGCTACCCTGCAAGAGAGGGTGGCGTGGAGAGTGGCAAAAGGACCGATCCCTCAGCATTCTGCTGCTCAAGGATCATCTAAAAGAAGGGCATTAAAAGATAATCTAAAAGCGCTTAGTTGATAAAGACACCCAGACCTCAACCCGCTAGCTACCCTGCAAAAGAGGGTGGCCTGGAGAGTGGCAAAAGAACCGATCCCTCAGCATTCTGCTGCTCAAGGATCATCTGAAAGAAGTGCATTAAAAGAGAATGGAAAATAGCTCAGTGGAGGAAGACACCCAGACCTCAACCCGCTAACTACCCTGCAAGAGAGGGTGTCGTGAAGAGTGGCAAAATAACAGATTCCCTCAGCCTGCTGCTGCTCAGGGTTTCCGTAAAGGCTTATAAAAGGACAAGGCACCACTCTGTGTGGCAAGGAGTAGTTCTATGGCTGAATATATGTAGAATGCACCCTTGTTGGATCCTCAGAAGTGCTTGTGGATTCCTGTGAAGGGACAGAGTGAGGGCTAGAGACTTGATAACTTGAGAGGCATTGTACTACAGCCGCCAGAGGGGGCTGGTTGTGTTCCCATTCCATTCTTCTCTACCCTACTGCCACTTTCCCTTTATTTTAGGGTGGGATAGCTACTCAGGAGATTGTCCCTAAGGGACTTTACTGGTGGGTTACTTACATGAAAAATTGAGTTTGTGGTTTAGCATTGAGGGGGGTGAACAAATGTTTTATTATACTGAGATAATATAGAGGGTGGTTATTTTATTATGTCTATAGAACCGGCATTCATGTACCCAAGAAATATGTACATAGTAAACAAAAAAACTATACAAAAAACGCTTGATGGTGCACATTTGTGGTTGGCCCAATATAAAAACCTAGCTGTAGGGTATCATGGCCTCATATATTATAATAAAAATTGTATAATCACTTTAATGATCCAAACTTGGTTCAAATCCTTAGATTGAACAATTTAGGACTGTATCAAATGTTTCCTCGGGCTAGTGAATTCCAAAGCAGTTTGATACATAACCGTATATACTGAATATGAATAAGGAGAATAATGCGGCAGTGTTGTTGAAGAATATCTGAATTGTTTCTGTATGGTAAAATAGCAGTTGTAGGTTATCTATGTTGTGCATCTGTTTACGTGTTAGTTTCTCATTTCTTACTCAGATTACAAATGTATGTAGATCTTAAATTATAGGTGGCAACTGCAGGGTGTTACATCAGATCACAAAGTAGATTGTAATCTACCCAGGGGATACATCTATGTGGATATATGGTGACTTTGGGTAAAACATGACTATCATTGTGGCTTTCGGTGAAGCGGGCAAGAACAGGCAGTAAACTGCATCTCTATCCTAAACATGTTTTTGTAGGTTTCTTTTTAAAAAGGTTGTGAGCCTTAGTGTTTCTGCAATATGGTACCTCACGAAAGAACAATAGATCAATTACAAAATAAATAAATACTAACACTTAACATATAAATCTTAATCAGACACAGGGAATGAAAGTGATCTGCCAGCAAAGATAAAGCAGCTTGCTAAGTAGAGGTTACAGTGTTCAGAAGAAGGTACGTGGTAAGAGTACACGAGCCTGGCGTTTGTCCTCTGCTGTCAATATGAATGCGAGAAAGCAGCACCTTTGAAAAACTCCTAGGGGATACATCACTATCTAACAACTTGAAAATACCTGATCTTGCGGACAACCCTGGTGAAATGCACACAAATGTTTAACCCCATTGATCCAAGAGATAAGCCGTGGAGTCTGACACTCCTCTGAACAAAGCAGACAGACCCTCAGTGCATGTATCCTTTAATGCGACTGCTTCGGATTACAAGCCTCAGGTGCAACCTAAATATAGCATGTCTTTGTAACAGGACTAAGGTGATCCCCAGGGACAGCACAGGAATTCTTTGGGTGTTAGTAACTTAGTGATCTCTTCTTTGCTTTGCAGATTTTAAAACTTTTCTTTCATCTATGACAATAGTCAACATTGCTCTTGCCTAACTGACCAAATCTGCCTTCATTTAGCCTTCAGCTCAAATCTTATCGGAGCTGCCACCCTAACACTGAATGCCAATCTAGCAATCCCTCTCTTACTGTGCCTGTTCGTTTAATTCTCTTCTTCTCCCCTTTTGACCGTCTTCCACAGTTTATCGTGAACCTTCTCCTAACTGCCAATACCAATACACGTAAGGCCTTCTTGTAATCGCATCTGCCGCCTTTCCGAACGTTCATCTTTCACTTGCATCTCTGCTGCTCCTTCAGCGTTCTTCTGCACTCGTCCATGTATTCGATTTAACCGGTTCATTTCTCTCATCTGCTCAGCTTAACCTACCCTCAATGGTTCATAGTTGCTGTTCACATACCGGACTTCTTTCTGCACCATCACCTTTCCACTTCCTGTCCACTTATGCCTAATTGTTCAGTCCTTTCAGTGCTGTACCCATTACCGATCACTTTCCCTTACCAGCATGCGTTTTGGCAAACTTCAGCCACCCCATCCACTGATCTATCCAGCTATCCTTACTCCAGGCCTCAAAACGTGCACTTGCCAATGATAATTGACACTCGACGAGTACAGAATTGTGTGCGCTCTGGGTCTCTGGCGATTTGAAGGGGTGAGTGACTTTTCATGACTGGCTAGTAGCTTGCAACTTGAAATGTTTACCCCCTGCTTACTCCAGGTTTATCCATCTTCTTTCACGCAAGTTTTATGCATCGATATATTCCCGTTTCAAGTTTGCCTTCCTACGCGTCTTACCCTACCGTTACCCAATTTCCTTCCCTCACACCCAAGTGCACGTAATCTTCGGTTTATGCAGAAACTACAATGCCCTGTACAGATCAGCCCTTATTAGATGCACGAGAAAGGCACAACTGTCTTAGCCAAAAGAAATAATCCAGGTGTGAGAGTATCATTCTCAGGTTACATGGAAAGATGTACCACAGGTGACACAGATGTTCTGAAAAGCCTTCCAGAGAATGAGGAAGAAATCTATAAAGAGGGCGAACAGTCCTACCAGCGTCACGTGCAGTCATTCTAATAAGCGAAAGAGGACGTACAGCAGCATGCCAGCATTATAAAAGCAGCCAATAAAAAAAAAGATATAGATATATATGGGATACATTACTCACCGTAATCGTATTTCTGATGCTTGTATCTGCTTAGATTCACATGCTGTGCATAGGCCGACATCTAGTGGAAGCTGCGGAGTATTACAGTTTGTTTTTCGAAACTTGAAAATGGGCGTCGACACAGGGCGTGCCAGTAATACTATCCCTAGTGTGACGTCCACTGTACCCAAGATCCCTCACGCGTCTAGGATCCTCAGATTGTATTTTTTCTGACATGAGGTAGCATGAGGAGTAGCGCGAGTACAGATAATCCAAGCAGATAGAAAGAAAGGTAAGACTACAAGTAATCATGCGCCTTCTCTCGGAGGGGAGGAAGGGTGGGTCGCATGTGAATCTAAGCAGATACAAGCATCAGAAATACGATTACGATGAGTAATGTATCCCTTCTGAGGCTTGTGGAATCTGCTTAGATCACATGCTGTGCATAGATTAGCGAGCAGTACCAGAAGAAGGAGGTGGGATGTGAGAAGGGTCATGAGCAAATAAATGTCTTAGAACCGCTTGTCCCACTTGTGTATCTGTCTTGGAATGGGTGTCAATGCAGTAATGCTGAGTAAAAGTGTGAATAGAGCTCCAAGTAGCTGCTTTGCAAGTGGTGTCGAGGGGAACATTTGCAATGAAAGCCAGAGTGGCCCCAATGCCTCTAGTAGAGTGGGCCCTTGGCGTAAAAGGCAGAGTCTTTTCAGAGAGTGAGTAACACAGCTGGATACAGTTAATAATCCACTTCGAGATGGCACCTTTAGAGACGCGATCCCCCTCTCTGCCTGTAGCTACGGAGACAAACAGTTGATCTGTTTTCCTTAGCGGTCTTGTTTTATTTACATAGTAGAGGACCGCCCTACGCACATCTAGGGTGTGTAGTTTCACCTCAGCCGAGCTTTGCGGGTTCTGGAAGAAAGCCGGAAGCTCGATGGACTGGTTTACATGGAATTTAGATATAAATTTAGGTGAGAACCTAAGGTGTGTGCGTAAAACCAGTTTGTCTTTATGGATAGTAAAGAAAGGATCCTGCACTGACAGAGCCTGAATTTCACTGACCCTTCTTATAGAGGTAATAGCTACTAAGAAGGCCGTTTTATAAGTCAGGTGTTTGAGACTGCTTTTATGCATGGGTTCAAAAGGGGGGCCCATGAGCTTGGCTAGCACCACATTAAGGTCCCACCCTGGCGGTGGGTTTGAAATAGGAGGGTGAAGTCTCTTTACTCCTTCCATGAAGGCTTTAACTACTGGTACTTTCCACCACGACACCTTGCTATGGGAAGTGGTGTAAGCCGAGAGAGCTGCCAGGTGTACTTTCAGTGAGTTAAAAACCAATCCTGCATCTAGCAGGTGGAGCATGTATGTAACAATAGTGGAAGGAGTGCATCAACTGGGTTGATTTGTCTACTCTGGCACCAGATAACGAACCTCTTCCACTTGTCAAAGTAACAGTGCCTTGTGTTTGGCTTCCAAGATTCCTTTAGGATGTCCATACACCTCTATGGCAAATTGAGGTGTCCAAACTCTATGACCTCAGGAGCCATGCTGCCAGGTTCATTGAGTTAGGTTGCTGGTGCACTGTTTGACCTTGGTGCTGGGACAGTAGGTTGTACCAGGCTGGAAGTTTGATGGGCTCGCACACCGCCATCCTGCGTAGGTGTGGGAACCACGGTTGTCTTGCCCACATGGGAGCAACTAGGACAAGCGTCATCGATTCCCTGTTCATCTTGTTCACCACTTTCATGATGAGAGGAGTTGGTGCAAAAGCCTACGCAAACATCCCTGACCAGTTCATCCACAGGGCGTTCCCCTGGGAGTCTGGTTGGGGGAACCTGGATGCAAATCCTGGGCATTGTTTGTTTTCGCTTGTGGCGAATAAGTCTATAGTGGGGAAACCCCACTGAGACAAGAGATCTTCTACGACCTCTCTGTGAAGAACCCATTCGTGTTCCTCTGGGAGGGAGTCTCTGCTCAGAGCATCCGCTAGGGAATTGAGCTCCCCTGGAACATGTTGTGATGACAGGAAGATGTTCCGTCCGAGTGCCCATATCCAGATTTTCTGGGCAAGCTTGGACAGATTTGGCGAGCGAGTCCCTCCTTGCTTGTTCAGGTAGAACATGGCTGTAGTGCTGTCCGTCCGGATTTGCACTGACAGGTTTAGTAGATGGGGCTCGAACGCCTGAAGCACTCTGAATACTGCCAGAAGCTCTAGCAGGTTGATGTGGTTCTTGGCCACTGAGTGAGACCAGAGACCCTGAGCTGTGTGGTGGAGATGGTGAGCTCCCAACCCCGTCAGACATGCATCTGTAGTGACTACTGCCTGTACTTTGGGATCGTAAAAAGGGTTTCCCCTTTGCGAGATTCTCTCTTGTCCACCAGTGAAGGCTTTGTACCAGTGTTGGCGAAACGACCACTAGATCGTCCCACTGACCACTTGCCTGAGACCACTGTTTCGCCAACCATTCCTGCATGGGACGCATGCGCAGGCACGCGTGGGGGACCAGGTAAATGCATGACGCCATCATGCCTAGTAAACGCATTGCTTTGCGTACCGTTATTTGTTGACCGGACTGATAATGCGGAATTATCAGAAGTATATTCCGAATTCTTTCTTCTGAAGGAAAGGTCAACCCCTCCTGGGTATCCAGGATTGCTCCTAGGAATTGTTTTGAGGTGCTTGGCACCAGGCTCGACTTCTTCTCGTTGACTGAGAAGCCTAATTTGTGGAGGAGGTCGATAGTCCTTTGAATGTTTGTCCTGCAAATTCCTGGGGTTTCCCCCGTTATGAGCCAGTCGTCCAGATAAGGGTACACTGGGATTGCCTCCCTGCGTAGGTGTGCAGCCGCCACTGCCAGTACCTTGGTGAATACCCTTGGTGCTGAAGCTATCCCGAAGGGCAGTACCTTGAATTGGTAGTGGCGACTGTCTACCTTAAAGCGCAAGTACTTTCTGTGCGCTGGGAACATGGAAATATGAAAATAAGCATCTTTCATATCCAAGGTTGCCATGTAATCCCCCTTTTTTAGGAGGGGGATTACCTCTTGTAGCGTGGTCATACGAAATTTTTGGGGCTTGACATACTTGTTGGCAGGCCGTAAGTCCAATACTGGGCGCATTGTCAAGTCTTTCTTTGGCACAAGGAAGTAAGTTGAATAAATACCCTTGTTTACCTGGTGTCCCGGGACGAGTTCTATCGCGTCCTTTTGTAGAAGAATGGCGATCTCCTCGAGGAGAATCTTCTGATGTTCTAAGGAGTGTACTCTTTGTCGTGGAGGATGGTTCCGGGGACGCTGCAGTAGCTCTATACAATATCCCGTGGATACTGTTGACAGCACCCATCTGTCTGATGTGATCCCTTCCCAAGCCTGGGTGAAGTTTGAAATGCGTCCCCCTACTGAGGTTGCGTGAGAAGGGACCCTGAACTGAGCGTCACTGCTTTGGTGGAGGCGTGCCGCCTCCCTTGCTGGGGCTGCCTCTGCCTTTACCACGACCTCTCCTATTACCTCTGCCGTAACCCTGGGTAGACTGTTGGTTGTTGTTCCACTGTGTACCCTGCCCCTGGGAATAGTTAGATCCTCTGTGAATTTTGGCCGCGTGGGCGACAAACATTTCTATTCCCTCTCTGGTTAGGGGGTTTATTGGTTAACTGGCCAAGGGATTTGAGTGTCTCGTATTCGTCCTTGGCATTTTTCAGCGTGTCCTCGACCGCCTTACCAAACAACAGATCGGCTTCCACCGGTTTGTCTAACAATGATGCCTGAGTTTCTGCCTTAAACCCAGACTGCCGTAACCATGCATGTCTCTTGATAACAGTACCTTCTGCTATCAATCTGCCTGCGTTATCCGCGGCGTCGAAGGTTGCTTTCAAAATGCAACCAGACACGGCTCTACCCTCTGCGGAAATCGGAGCTAATTGGCCCTTTAACGGTTCAGGAGCAGAGGCTATGAGAGCCGCGACTTCTTCCCACTGATGGCAGTTGTAGCTGGCCAACAGGGTGGTGGAGTTAGCAATCCTTGCTTGATAGGCGGACGTTGAGGCTACTTTCCTGCCGAAACCGTATAGTTTTTTGCTCTCCTTGTCGGGAGGAGCTTCTGACGAAGACAAGGGTGTTCCAGCCCTCTTACGAGTGTTGGTAACAACTAGGGAGTCTGGCTTTAGATGCCCTCTTATATAGAGAGGGTCAGACTGAGCTGCCCTGAAAAGTTTTTCAACCCTGGGATTGACTGCTCTGGTGAGGTTTGGGTTCACCAGGGACGGATCTATTCTCCGCTGAATGGATTTAAGGATAGGGATGGTCTGGGCAACCGGCCTCCTTTCTCCCACTAACTCTTCTGCGAAGTCCCTTTCCTCCTGTACACCGTGGGTGTCAATGTGGAAATGTTCTGTTGCGCGAGCGAGAACCTCATTTAGGAGGGGCTGATTATCGACCGGGGAGTCGGTAACCGGGGCTTCATTCTCTACCGGGGAATCTACTCTGTATGTTTCCGGGTTATCCTCTTCTTCTTCCTGTTCCTCATCATCCCCATAGTAGCCCGTCCCGGTTTGCTCTTCTATCATACCAAAATCTTGGTCTCCACAAAAGGAAGCCTCTTCTTGATACCGTGAGTACGATGTTGCGTAAGGTTGTACCTCGAAGGGTTCAGACCTCATCGGTGTTTCAAACTGGGCCTTCTTACTCGGGGGGATAGGATCAGTAGAGCCTGAGGGTGTGGCCCCTTGTGGATCATACGAGAGGAAATGTTCTGGATTTTTATCATAAAAATCAGCCAAAGAAGACATTCTTGACATGACCCTATCTATGTCTTCACTGGACCATTTTTGGAACTGGAAATGACTCTCAGCAAGTCTATGGGATTTGTCTTGAGTAGCTTTGCTGGTTGTGGACCTATCAGCAGACCTGGGCTTGTCTGTCTGTTTAGGGGGGGTGGAGTGTTTCACAGGTGTGGAAGAAAGTACAGGTAGTTTCTTCTGCTGTTTTCCCCCCTCCCCGTGCGTAGAAAAAGGTTTTCCCTTTCCCTTAGTGGCTCCGGATTTTTTCGACGCCTGGCGTCGAGGATCGGGAGAGGTGTCCCTGTCCTTCGAGCGTGGGGCCTCGCTGGCTTTAGTTGCGGGCTCCATCTCCTGGAGCGCGGCCTGGGGGTGGAAGTCGTCTTCGTCTTCCGACGATCGAACTTCTCTTAGCCTAGGGAGCGAGGCACTCTTGGCAAGAGTGGATGATTGCCTGGAGTCATGTGGCGATCTTGATCGAGAGCGCCCAGAGGACACCGAATCGGACCGTTCCCTCTGTGCCTCTTTCCGAGAACTCAACGTCGTCGAGTCTTGGTTGGACTTAGTGTATTTAGTGTGTGTAGTATGTGAAGCGCTTGCGTCGCCGGGGGTCTTCCCCATAGCCGCCCTGCCAGACGACCTTCCGAGGTCGGGGACCTGCGCTCGGCTGTCTTTCGACGCTGTAATGCCCTTGCCGTCCGAAAGTACGGCGTCGCTGCCATCGCTGAAGGCGCCCTCTGCTGCCATGGCCGCCTGCCTGGCGTGGTGGCCCCAACGCTTCGTCGAACGGTCCTTAAGTGTCTTAGGTTTAAACCTACTACACGCTCTGCAGTTCGCTTCGGGGTGGTCCCTCGGCAAGCAGAGATTGCACGTGGCGTGCCTGTCGACCCAAGGGTATTTGCGGTTGCACTTGGGGCAGAATTGAAAAGGGCTACCCTCCATACGCACCTTGAGGCAGCGGGCTGTTAAGTGTAGGAAATGTATAGGGTGTACCTATATACCAAGAGTGTAGAGTATGTACCACCCCCCACTCTCCCTACTTGCAGGGCCGAGGCCAGCGGCCTACCAGGCCCAGGCCGAGGCCAGCGGCCTTCCGAGGCCCAAATCCGTCGTGCAGCAGCCGACGGTCGATTTCTTCTCCAGCCGGCGTCGAGTGTCGAAGTTCGACGTTGGGGTGGGGAAGGATGTCAATAGATTAATAATTTTAAATTTTAGCAAAAGTATGGCTAAGGC
Source organism: Ambystoma mexicanum (assembly GCF_040938575.1). Taxonomy (NCBI): domain Eukaryota; kingdom Metazoa; phylum Chordata; class Amphibia; order Caudata; family Ambystomatidae; genus Ambystoma; species Ambystoma mexicanum. The sequence goes on from NC_090932.1 coordinate 1,539,941,683, forward strand.
CAGGGGACTCCGCAAGATGCTTCCGACCAGTATGGCGGAAAAAAACAATCTGAGGATCCTAGACGCGTGAGGGATCTTGGGTACAGTGGGCGTCACACTAGGGATAGTATTACTGGCACGCCCTGTGCGACGCCAATTTTCGGGCTTCCAAAAACTAACTGTAATACTCCGCAGCTTCCACTAGATGTCGGCCTATGCACAGCATGTGATCTAAGCAGATTCCACAAGCCTCAGAAATATATACATACACACACACGCACACACACACACACACACACACACACACACACACATATCTTTTCCAAAACCTCATACACTATGTAGAAAATAACCTCAGCGGCGACGTGACCGATACCAAAGGGGACACTCATTGATACAGGCAGCCAGCGGTACACTCTGGGAAGAGTTTTACACTGCAGCATTTTCAAATCCCAAAAGCTGGTAGGATTTCCTTTCTGCATTCAGGAGAAAGAAGGGAGGAATGCTGGCAGATACATTTAGATAACATGAGTCTAGCAAAGCTGCAGTGTGGTATGCTTGCCAGCCTGAATGTTTCAGCTTTTTCAGAAGGCCAAAAGCTACAAATCACTTTGAGATTTGTGGCCCTGGAAATGACCTTGAGCACATGTTGCCCCAGGGTTCTTGGCCTTCTTCCTGGTCAAAAGAGCAGAGTCTAAAAAAGACAGCAATTGGTGCTGCTTGCCCTCCGTAGAGTAATTCATTTTTTAAGTGCTCAGGTAGTTAGTGCTCTGCTGGTGGTCAAAGGTGGAAAAGCAGGGAGGCAGTTGTGACCGCTGGATACAGAATCTGGGTTGACGAGCAGATATCAGTGAATGTTCCCCACGTAAACACTATCTGTTGGTGCACTACGCCAGATGGTTAGGTTGGCTAAGTCTGTATGCGGGACAGACTGTCGGCAGCTCTTGGGGAGGGGCTTCCAACAAATCGGCAGCTGCACCACTTAAGTATAACTGCATGGGACTAATCTTAAACAGTAATCCCCATGCCCCCCCTGCCCCACCCCCGGTCCCCTGAGTACTGAGCACACGACAGGTTGGACACAAGTAATACTTCTTTTATACCAGCAGTACAGTTTCATAACACTATTAAGTGGTTTTTATTGCACATGTCAGTGATGCACAGTTTATGAACGCTGAGGGAGCTCCGCGACTGGCACATTATGAAAACCTCAATAAGCAAATAAATACTTATTTCAGGAGGCAGTAAAGCTAGCTCGAACCCTGACAGGGCTCAAACATGTGCCCCAAAGGTTGCACACAGATCTCTGCAGCAAGTACTTGAACCACAGAAGTTCAACAGAAGAGACTTTAATAGAAAGAAAAGGCAGACCACAAAGAACAAGCAACGCTGCAATTGCTCCATCCAGCATAAGGTATGCCCAACCAGAACGAAATTGTTATTGATGTTGTATGTTTCAAAACGAAATACTTTTTAAGTTAGTAAAAGGCATTGTCTATAGATGATAGAGTCTGTCTACTGAGCAAAACCCAGTGAGAGACACATTAAATAGGGAGCTATGGAGAAGCCAACTACGAAATAAAGAGACAGTAGCAGCGCATGCCATTTGCCAAGGAGACCTCTGTGCAAGGATAGTGAGAACAACACGGTCTCAGAAAGCCTTGTAAGATTTTTCAATTTCTGAAGCCGTGCCATGCGTTTTTGTAGCAGGAATGGCAGAATCCTACTTTCCATTGCGAGTATTAACAGAGAAACCCTTTTCCACTACATTGGACTTGATCCATTTGGGTTTGGGGTTACCACCGCAAGTACAAAGTGGCCTGGCGCAGGTGAAACACTTCAAATGAGACAGGTCCCAAGGAGACGTCTCAGATATAAAGCTGTACAACGACAGTTTTAAAATCAAGTGGACTTTCCAGGGTAGTGCAAGGATGAACACTTGGGAAAGTGAGGTCAAAAATGACTATCTCAGAGCAATCTGTGTGTTAGTAAAGCCAATGGGTAAAGCCATTGAGGATATGCCCACCAGTATAGGAATGGCTGACAACTGACTGGTGGAAAAACATCACATCCCTATGGAAGAGGGTAAGGGGGCGGGGGGGGGAGAAGGTATGCACTATTGCATAAGACAACAAAAAACAAGACAGAAGACAAACTAGGAATAGAACCTCATACATTTCTGCAAGTTAAACTGGCTAGGCTGATCGACTTGAGAGAACAGCTGAACCCCCCCCCCCCCCCCTACTGACCTGCTCTTGGAAACACACCCTTTGAGGCTGCCATCTTTTCCATGGTGTTCTATATACTGAGGAGCATCGTTCCAAAAGACAAGACAATCACTTCTAAACACCAGTGATCAGATGCTGCCTGTCTGCAAGAGATCCAATCTCAACCATCCTACAAAGTGTATTCTGCCAGAAAGACACACAAAACTCACAGGTTTGAGATAAGGGCCACCCTTTTAGAGGAGTCACTACATAATACCCCATGTTTTAATGCATATGCCCACAAACTGTGAAGGAAGCAGACCACAAGAAATATTGAAATTTAACACGCCCAAACAGAGGTCAAGTGTGTTGCACTCCCAGTAAGCTTTCTACTACTATAACAGACTCTTCCACTATCTCAGAAATAGGGATTTCACACTGCTCTTCTACCGAGCCACCAGATGCCACTGGACCACAGTGGCGTATGCCCAGAGACCACTTAACTCCATTCACAACACTTCCATTGCCTCAAGACTGGGAGGGTGGGGGCCCGGGTGCCTTGACACCAGATGCTGGGACTTTGTTCCGTCTTGAAGGGTGGTGACACTTCAGGTGGAAGTTCACCACTGGTCACAATACTGCTCAATTGCAATGAACAAAGCGACTCCCTCCAGTCAAACTCCCCAAGGATAAGAAGTAACCAAGCACCCAGGGCTGGCAACTGAGCTGTGCTAAGGAGCAAAACAGAGCTCTCCGATAACCAGTGTCCACAGATTGTGCGTCACCTTGACAATCCATGCTTGCCCACATGTTGTAGTACATGCATGGCGGAGAGGAAGGGAGCGGCAGAAACATAAGTTACGATCCGCCCCTCCAGACAAATACATGGAAATGAGCCAGGACGTCAATGGCGTAAAAGTCATACGGAATGTTTTACGCCATTCATTTACATTTTGGGCTCATTTAAAATGAGTTCCACAGTAAAAGAAAATTAAAAAAACAGCAGCACTGTGCTGAAAATAATAGCGAAATATATGTCATGTTCACACAGTGTTGATTAAGAAGACTTTCTATTTTGATAGTTGATAAGTGTATGATGAAATATTGCATAATTGTCTGCAATTGTGATTTTTTTAGAACCCCAAGGAAGGTTTATATTTCAAATCAAATAGCACTTTAATTGACAAAGAAAATAATAGAGGGCTAAATTGCAGAGGGCGTCAGTGCCCAGCACGACCCTGCCTGGGCCTCCATCAGAGGAGGGACACATGGCGCTAATTATCCTAAAGAGCAAAGGGCTAATCTCGGGTTTGCACAACAGCCTGCTCGCACACTAAAGCACCGTCTGTTAGCAGACTACTTAAAGGAATTAACCCCATTCCGCTCGACCGCCCAGCTCCAATCTCCAGGGCTACCTGCCGCATAACTGCACCTCGCCCTACTAGACTTCATCCGCTCCGGCTTGCGGCCCAAGCACTCCCTTCCCCCATCCCAAACCGGTCCCACTCAGGACACGCTGCTCTCTACTGGCAGACCTTCCTGGGGGACAGAGGGAGGGGGGGGGTGGAGGCACACGCCGGGGGGAGGGCAGAGAAAGACTAGGGCACCCTGAAAGAACGAGGGCAGGAAATGATAAAGAAAGGGGGGAGAGGGGCATACACAAAGGAGGGGGAGACGGAGCGGCAGATCGGGTTACAGAATAGAGACCCAGATAACGGGGAAGAAAAGGGAAGAGAATCGACGGAATGATGCAGAATGGAGCTCGACAGAAGGGGTGAAGGCTAGGACAATGAGGACCATTTTCTGGGTGCACAGCTCACGTGTAACATGCCCGTCACTCACACGGTGTCTGCCTGCACCTCGCAGGTTTAGCCTTACGTCCTTGGGCGATCATCTCAGGGGTACGAACACCTGTCGTGGTAGCTCTTAGAAGCGGGAGGGGTCTGGCATCAGGCGCCAGCTAAGCAGAGGGTGTATTATTGATATCATTCCCCTCATTATTGCCACACGGCTGAATTATCAAGGCCTGGGTCAGCTGGAGGAAGAAGAGATGACAAGGGGAGGCGCTGGAGAGGTAAACTAAGAGGACATATTGATAGAACTGTGAACAGAAAGGGAAATCAAGCAAGAAAGAGAAGTTACGACCAATTACAAAACAACTCTGATTCGGTTCTGGGGAGAAATTACAATTATCACCTTTTCATTCCCGCACCTCGAATTCAAAACGACTTTAGACCACGTGGGCACCTCTGCACCAAAATCAAATAAGCACACACTGACAAAAGAGGCCCTGCGGTGCGTGGAGTACACACATTCTCAAATCACGCTGGGAAGTCGGACCAACGGTTGATGGGCTCCGGAGGTGCTCCATGCGGGGAGAGTGGCGTGAGGTCTCCCGGACAGCCACTCTGGTCACCACCGCACGCAGGGCTGCTTTAGAGTGTTCTTTCCAAAGGTGAGCTGCCCTCCCACCCCAAGGCCCAGCGCTTGAGGCTTACTGGGGTGAGGTGCCAGTGCACCCTGTGTGCTGCTTCATCAGGACCCTCGACCCTATTCTTCCTCGTGGAGTCTACCAGGGAACAGGGTACTGCGCCCCCCACTATACCTGCCTGGGGAGACACCTGGCGGTGCTCTGCCCAGCAAGCCAGCAGGGGTCACGTGCCCTGACTCAGCTCTTGTGAACCCCGATGGGGAGGGATGTTAAGGCAGATGTAAGCGCTTCAGGCCATTAGCACCTCTCTTGAACTGTTGCAGGACTTCATGTGCAGCAGTTTGTAAAGGTAATCGCTTTTCTGAACTACTCGTGGCCTATGGCTCCGATGCTGGATCTAGACTTTTTGGGGTACGCCCAGGTGCTCTATCTTCGTTTGCAAAGTGGCTCTGTTGGTTCCATTCCTGACAATACAAACAATGATCCCCCACCCAAAGCAAAGGACACTCAATATAATAAAGACCCAGTCGGAGGCAATACCGAGCCACGCAAATCCAACACCATGAAGGACCTGCTTGGCAGCTTGCAAGAATCTAAACGGGCTATTCCCAGAGCAACAGAAAACCCTTCCAGTGCCTGAAGCGAATGACCTGCCAACCTGTCTAGGTGAGGCCACATTGGCCAACAAAGACAATGTTGCCTACTTACTAAAGAAATAGAACAAGTCGTCGCAGCCAGATCGGGCAACTTATCTAAGGCCATCGAGGATCTGGGGCCAAGCATCAAGATAACAGAAAGGTGTGTAGATGAGACTGAGACCGCCCTCCGTGGGCGCATTCTCACCCAACGAACTGCGCAGCTGGATGAAATGGTCCTCCACTTATCTGAGAAACCGGAAGATTCCGATAACTGATACAGATGGAACAACATCTGACGTGACAAACGAAAACCTCTTAGGATGCATCACAGATCCGTTTGTTGAAAGTCTGGGTGCAGAATGCACATTGGGGCTCATTTTCGAGTCTCTTCCTAATTTGATGGAGGGGAGCAGTTGCGTTTGTACATTTGTGTGCACAGGTCCCCACGGCCGATTTTCCCTAATTTTCTCGGCGGAGTGCAAAACGGGAGTGGAAAAGGGAGGCAAATACGCTTGTACGCCACCCATTTGCACACTGCCGTGCAAGTTGCCGTCGTTTACAATGGACTGCTATGGAGACCGCCTGCTTTTTGCAGCAGACTCCATCGGAATCCACAGGTTTTGCATCACCTTGAAAATCCATGCGTGCATAAACGCTGTAGCATTTGTATGGCAGAGGGGAAGGAAGAGGCGGCAACATAAGTAACGATCTGACCCTCCTCTCCACCATACAAATACATGAATGGCATAAAAGTCCTTCGGAAGGTTTTACGCCATTCATTTATATTTTGGGCTCATTTAAAATAAGCTCCATAGTGTTCCCAAAGTTTTCAACGAGAGAGAAAGTTAACACCGGACATGCTTGCTCATGTGCTTTTTGTTCTGCGCCAAAGAACTCCTAATGTCTAAAGAAGAGGGTGCAATATTCATGGCATTCACATTAACCCAAATCCAGCTATTCGGGGACTTGGCTCTTTCTATAACGGCTAAACACCATTCCGCCTCATCTTTCCTTTCAATGGCCAACAGCATCAGCCTTCTTCCAGAAAGGTAGACAGCATGACACAAGGACTCAGACAGGTCTTGCTGGATGATGAAGACTCAGGTGCATCCTCAAATCCAGGGCAATGGACCCACCCCAGGCATCATTCGCCGAAGCAAGCAAGTCATCGCTCTGCGGCTTGGAATGAAGAATCTCTGTAGTCAAGGCAAAGGGATGAGCTGCAGCCTATCCTTAGGGGTGCTACCTGCTAAGGAAGTGCCTCCCACTTTAAGAAAGGCTTAAGCTGCCATAATGTTTGAAGTTTGTTTGGTGAAATGATCGACAGTAACTGTGTTCCAGAGTTTAATATTTATTCCATTCCCAAAAGCGCAATGGTCATCAAATCTGCAATTACTGGGGTCGGTCTGCACTTTCTCATTTTCTAATATAAGGAATGTCTCCCTCATGTCATTATTTACTGTGTTGGGATAGCGCAGGCCTCCCCACCCTTATTATAGAGGCATGAGCACCACACCAGACAAGGATCATCTAGTTTTTAAAGGTTTTCTTCTCGTGGTGGTCTATCGTTTCCACACGTTGTGTATGCGCGGGGGGTTAGGGTTTTGGGACGTTCTCCTGGTTTGATAAAGGTTTATAATGTTGATGTTAATGTTGGGATTCTCAAAGTAGGTGCAATAGACCACACAAAACAAATACTTTTTCTCCTCAGAGTGGAGGGCAATCCTGTTGGCCTCTTGTACAGGCCTTGTTCTCCTCTCAACTTGAAATGGTATTCATCCTGAAGGTGGTTTCCCTGAATGTTTGGGGTTTAAACTCACTATCTAAATGGCAGGCGGTACTCCAAAATCTCCATAATCAATCGTTGGACATTACCCATTTGCTAAGGTGGGATCAATTTTGCCTTCACTCTAAAACTTTACCCACGCACAGTTTTGCTTCAACAGCTGAAAAAAGCACAGATTAGAAATTCTACAATTTATAAACTGGATGGAACATGCCACCATACTTAAATTAGGACTGAAATCGACCTTTGGTAAAACGATTAATACCCGTTTCCATATAAGGCCCCAATGACATAACAATGGAATACATTCTGAGGGACACATTTACCCAGGTGGTGTCAATTCAGATGAGAGCTAGTGATGGGCACAGAGGAGACCAGGGAATCTATTCATCTACTTGGCCAATCACTAGACAGAGCTAACCAAATACATTTTGCCTTGTGTGTGAGAGGTGCGCCCTAGGCTATGGACCTTGTGGACATCTGGTTGACATTGCTCTTAGGTCAGTATCAAACCACATCTTGATTTCTGTCGCTCTGTCCGTAGGCGCTTTGCTAGGTGGGGAAAACCAGCAATGGAGACTTAATGCCTCATTGCTCAAGAACCTTCATTAACTCAGTCCCCAGCTGATACCTTCACAAATTACTTTTCATATAATGATAATGGTCAATCCCAACCCTATGGTCAGTTTACGCACGTCATTAGGGGCCGGGCGATTAGCATGGCGCTGACACAAAGTAGCCAACGCCACACTTTGCAAAACACTTGCCAGGATAAACCTGGAATCGGAGGCTCAACATATAAAAACTCAGGCTCTCCTATGATTTATATGCAGATGCAAGTAGCCGGGACTGAACTGGCGGGTTTGAATAGTGACACAGTCGCATTCTCTCGTTTTAAACCCAAACCATTTTGTTACACTTGTTTCAATAAAACTAATAGAATGATAGCATACAAGTTAAAAGCACTTCACTCGCGGAACATAATTGGGGCCTGAAGGATGAATAGTGTGCCATACACCAGGTAAATGTCATGAGTTACAAGTTGTATCCAACTAATTCGCACCCCATTTTCCACAGACAACCAGCAGATAGCGATTGCTAGATTTCTTATTTACATGGCGTGTTCCGTCACAGGGTTCCAGATTAACTCGAGGAACCACTTGAGATAGATATTACTGCCAAAGAAATAGCTATGGTCATAACCGTTCTCTCAATAAACAAGAAACTAGGCCCAGGCGTTTAGACAAACTTCTTTTGCAAAATAATTCAATGAATTCTCATTCCCCAAATGGTTTGTCTATTCAACCACTTCCAAAAGACTGACTAGGTCACTTGCACAATTGAGGATTTTTCTCTGTCCCTCTTACAGCTCAAAAGCAATTCTAAATGACAATGCCTGAATCCATTCTAAAATTATAACTAATCGGTTAGCCTCCTTAAGCAGATTGACCCACACCAGACAGGGTTTATCCTCGTTTGGCAAACCCACAAACACATTAGGAGAGTGCTGAACACCATGGGTATAGCCCACAAGTGAGAGGTTTCACTTCTGTTAGGGAGATTTTCTTTTTGCAAATCTTACACTCTCCTTCCTGACCCTCCCATTACCTGGACTCCCTGGGATTTTTTTGATTGACTTTGAAGGCGAGTGCGTCTTTTTCATCTCACTCACCTCCTGCATTCACTTTTGTTCCGGTGACACTTGACCCTTCTTTTAAAATCCCAGTGTGGGAAGACCTCTAACCCTTTTTTGGTTTACATACTTTGCTATGGCAGCACCCCCACCTTATGTGGTGGGCTGCCAGGGACGCATGCAGTGCCTTTTACAATGTTTTGGGTTCATCTTCCTTTCTGTGTGTAGCACAAATCATCTTACATGGAGTGCTGTGCAGACACTGTGTCCCATTCGCTTTGTTCCAAGTAGAATTTTGCTACTCTCCAGGCATCCGCTGAACAGGATGGTGGGAGCACCTAGTCAGCCTTAACTGAACCACTGCCTTGAGTCTTTGATTGCATTTTGCACATGTCACTACCTAGTCGACCTATCTGAACTACTGCCTTGAGTCTTTGATTGCCTTGCACATGTACCGACCTAGCAAGTCACACCAGAACAGACACCTCCTGGCTAATCTGACTTCCAACCAGTATAAAACGTCACCGCTTACCTCTCAGTGCATTCGTACTACACCTTACAGACGGTTAGGACACTTGGATCACGACAAGCGGCCACTGCCATTTGTCAGCCACCTTATCTACGTTATCATCATAGGGTACCTTACTGTTACCTCCCTTTGCACCTCCACCATCAGCATTGTTAAGATCAACCATCACTACTCTACTATACATTATCCCACCATGCTCCATAGCAACCCATACCTCAATGACCCCGCCTTATGGCTCCAACACTTTGCCACTAAACCAACACCTAATCAACCATGCACTCTTCAAGTTAGGAATCTCAGACTTAGATCTAGACTGCCCCGTGCCCCATGCACTCAGCGTATCCACACTACCATCACTCACTCTACTACACAGAAGACACCACCCCCGATAGCTCCATCTCCACCAAAGAACTCAAGGGTGTCCTCATTAACGCCAGATCCCTCACAGCCCAAGCTCTGGACATCTCTGACCTCATCACCGTCCAAAACCTCGATTTCATTGCCATCACTGAAACTTGGCTACATGCAACTTCTGGCCCACTTCTTGCCCTCGCCATCCCGAATGGATATTCTATCAACAGAGTCGACCGACAGTCCTCCTCCAAAGCAGGTGGAGTCGCGTTCATACATAGAGATAATATTACATTAAGAAATATCCCTAACATCGAGCTTAGCTCTGCAGAATCTCTATCTGTTAAACTCACCCTCTCTCCGACTAATACTGCAACTCTACACCTCATCTATAGACCTCCAGGACCACTTGGCTCCTTCATAGATGAGATCACGGCCATCTTGACCGACAATACTAAGCCTAACTCTCAGAACCTGCTACTAGGTGACCTTAACCTTGGCCTATCCTACCCTAAGGATCACATGGCCACTGAGGTCGCTACCACACTAGCTAATTTGGGCTTCCAGCAACACATTGGCAAACCTACCCATATCAAGGGCAGAACACTTGACTGGATCACTGATCCTAATTGCAACACTTTTATAAGCTCGAACCATGCCTGTGCTTGGTCTGACCACCACATCATCATCATCTTCCACTTACCATCCACCAACCCTCACACCACACCTACCATAGCTCCAGCCATTCCCACAAGGAACAAAAAAGACATTAACAGGGATAAACTACTCCCCCTCATCCTTCCTATCCTGAACAACTGCGCGTCTCAACATAACGACCCCACTGTCTTAGTAGATACTTTCAATCAAACATTGCTTAAAGCTATTGATACTATAGCACCGTTCAAACTACGGAAAGCCAAACAAGCCCACTTGAGCTCTTGGATCACCCCGCAGTTAAGAGTTCTACGTAAAGAAAAGCGTAAGGCTGAATCTCTCTGCAAAAGCCATCCCTGCGACTCTAACAAAGATCGCCTCATCATTACTTCCCACAATTACAAGGAAGCGATCTTACAAGCCAAAAAGGAGCCCTATAACCAGCGTATTTCCCAAGCGGAATCCAACACAAAGGAGTTATTTAAAATCCTTAAAGAATTAGAATCCCCTTACCCTGCTCCCGATACCTGTAGTAAAGACAGTAAGTGGTGCAACAACATCCAAAACACACTCCTCAACAAAATAACCACCCTGCAATCGAAAATAAATGCCAAACAAACCACTCTACTCACCCCCCCCCCCAACTAAACCCTTTACGACTACCACAGCCTCTTTCTCTCACACCCCTTTCAGCTTCACCCCACTCACCATCCCCGAGGTTGAAAACATCATTCGCAACTTAAAACCATCTAACTGCCAAGGTGACTCCTGCCCGGCACCTATCATCAAGGAAGCGGCACATGACCACGCTCCTTTTATAACCAGCTTCATTAACTCTTCATTCCTAACTGGAACAGTACCTAACAACTTAAAGGGCGCATGGGTTATCCCTCTCCTAAAAAAAACGACTCTAGACCCTGAGACACCAACCAACTACAGACCTATCACCACCATACCTTTCCTCCTAAAAATACTAGATAGAGCAGCATATCTACAGATACAGAACTACTTGGAAACAAATAACCTCCTCGGTACAAGACAATCTGGCTTTAGACCCAAGCACGGGACAGAAACAGCACTTTTAGACCTCAAAACTCAAATTTAGGACCTAAAAGACAACTGCAAACTGGCCCTTTTACTCCCATTGGACTTATCCGCGGCCTTCGATTTGGTCAATCACCAAATTCTATGTCAGCACCTGAAATCCGCTGCCCACTTCTCCGATAATGCCACTAACTGGATTAGGTCATTCCTTGACAACAGGCACATGAGAGTATTCTCACCTACCTCATCTGCTGATCCGACACCAGTCCCCTGCGGAGTCCCTCAAGGGTCCTGCGTTTCCCCAACTCTCTACAATGTATTCACCAAACCACTGTTTGATGTGCTTGACCATCTGGGTGTCACCTACACTAATTATGCTGATGACACCCAGATAGTCATTCCCATCACTGGTGACTACATTGTTGACTCCAAAGCCCTCAATGACATTTACCATGTCATCCAAGCCTGGATGGCCCAGCATGAGTTGTGCCTCAACGATGACAAGACAGAGCTTTGCATCTTGGGTACGCAACAGAGACTTGGCAAACTGAGCCCATCGTTCAGCTCCTTCAATATTGACCGTAATTCCATTAAAGTATCCAAAGATACCAAAACCTTAAGAATTTACCTCGACTCCTCACTCACCCTCACTAGACAAACTAATGCAGTGGATGCCGTGTCGGCCTACACTTGCAAGTTGATCACAGCTTGTCCCCCATTCCTTACTACCCAGAACTGCATCACTTTGGCCAGGACCTTGGTTATGTCCAAACTGGACTATTGCAATGCAATGTATCAAGGCACTAACCAGGGTAACCTCAACAAAATTCAGATTACCCAAAATAATGCCATTAGAGCTGCCCTCAACATCCCTAGATCTGCCCAAATCTCAGAAACTAGGAAGAACCTCAACTGGCACTCAGTCGCCCAAAGGATCTCTCTGAAAGCATTGGCCCTCACCTACAAATGCGTAAACAATCAGACCCCTATATATCTAGCCTCTCAATTCACTCAGCACATAACATCGCAAGTACTCAGATCTGCACAAATTCAAGGTCTCATGATTCCTAGATACAAGCTCCAAACAGCTGGAGGCGCTAGCTTCCCAGTTCTGGCAGCTAAACTCTGGAACACCCTAGCACTCACCATCAGAAATCTACCTTCTTTCAACCTATTCAAACACAAAGCTAAGCTCTGGTTAGCTACCTCACACTAACAACTATCCTCTTGATCTTGTGCGTGCCTGCTGGGACCCTGTATTGCATTGCTCCCGCACATTACTGCTTTCGTCGATGCTTTGATATATGTAACGTCAACTGTAACTCTGTCACAACTGTTATGACTACTGTGATTATATGTCATTGCTGTAACGTTCTGTTAAGATATGCGCCCGGTTGCCCTTGGGCCTGGTTTGCGCTATACAAATAAAATAAATACAAATACAAATAGCAGTTACTTTTTGACCTATTTTCTGGATACATTATGGTGGGCTGTCTTTTTAGCTACAATAATGCAATTAAGGGGACCATCTACTCAGACCACTCGAATAGCAGTCTTAGGAGCTGGCTGATGCTCAGTGAGTAGTTTCACATTGATTTCAATCCGTTTTAGGACTGTTTTAGAGTGTTTTTTGCAATCGGTTTCTGCCTAGCTTGGGTTTAATGTGTGTTTTTGTTGACTCCCATCCTGTTTTCTAACTGTTCTGCATCTAGGGTATGCAGCGATGTTATGTTACGTCTCATTTGTTGTTGGCATAGTGCCTGTTCATGGTATCAAAGCGATTTAGGGTGAGCGGCCCTTCAGTAGACCATGGTCTAAACAAACATGGAATTAAAGAGCATTACATTGTAGGCAAATAATATATGTGGTTCATGCAATAGTTTACCCACTAACAGAGATGAATAGTTTAAAGATATTATACAAACTCTGCAATGTAGAGTCATAAGGCGCAATGTGGAATGCTATGCCAGTGACTATGACAGCTGGAATTCATTTCTCGTAGGACTCTGTTATATTTTATGGCTCACAGCCCTAAAGATGGAGTGGGCTATTCGAAAATGAGTATAAATCCCGGGGCAGTTGCAGCTGTGCCATAATTAACACGCACAACATATAAACATATAAACATTGTGTAGCATGCAGTCATACAAACTACATGTAGTTGTGACATATGTTGAAGACAGTAAATGCGTGTCATTCCAGACTTGATAAATATGAATAATAATAAACCAGCCGTTACTAGAACATTACTTGCAACGGATGCGGCCATTGTGCTGCAACCCACAATCTGTGCTTCCAGCCACCCAGTACCCCAAGTGCCATTGGTGATTAATCACGTGGCCTGGACGTTCTGCCCCAATGAAAGAATGAAGACTGGAGCTTGCATGAAGGGGCCCATGGCTACACCAGTTGTTAAAAGTGAACGCCTATGTCGAGAGGTAGTTTGGTCCGCCAAGATCATATAAAGTAGGGTGGGCAACAGGCCCACGTCATCTGGCAAGCTGCCACTCATGCCAGCTGCAGGAGCGACCCAATGCAGACAGATCCATCAGGAATACACTGCCGTGAACCTTTGGTTACAACTATTACTTTTTGAGGCAAGCGGATACATGTTTTCTTGAGAATGTAACCAAGATAATGGTCTTGCTCATTTTGTAAATACTGATGGTACTGAGCCCGGTGACGTCCAGATAAGAAAGTGGGGATCTACATCATAGGTGATAATACACATAACTTGAAACTAGTACGCCGTTTATGGGCTGGACCGTGCTAAGAGGATTACTGACTTATTCCAGAAAAAGTACACTTCAATCAGAGTACGGAATCCCTTTCAGGAGGTAGAGAAGGCCCCGATCATTCTTCAATGGTGTGCTCACCCAGACTCCACAGACAGAACCTTCTTCCAATTGCACACCTCGCTTGCCGTTAACTCCCTTCCTTAAAGCATGGACTGAAAGGGCTCCAGAAACGTGCACATGCAGCGCAATACCACTTATGTTGGTTGTTGGGTAATCCAACGGAAGCCCAAAACATGCATGCTTCGACCAATAAGATTGATCATTTATATAGTCATGCATCACTTAAATAACTAGCTTTATTATTTGCCAACTCAATGGTACACATTTCTATCAGCCTCCGAAGGATTACATCCTGAATAAGCCCTGCCAGTATACAAACCTAAAAGTAGACCTTGGAAAAGTAGAGATGCCTCAGGCAATGACGGCGCCCCCACTCCTTTTCCAACCCCCATCTCATCTGCATTACCTCAGAAATGAGTGAATTTACATCTATGGGGCATACCATGATCAACTGGAGAAAACCCTGAGCACAGACTGTGGGCATCCAGACTCGGCTCTGGGCATCATTCATCATCAACACAGATCCATTATAATGCAGAAAGCTCAGCCTCGGGCGCACGCCGTAGGCAAATACAACAGAAGCCATCAAGCGGATGATCAGGATCGAGGTTCATGAGGAATGACAAATGAAAGTTACTTCCATTATTTACCAAAACTACCAAGTAGATTGGCCGGTTCCTACAGAAGATGGGTCATCAAAGTGGTCTTTGAGAAAAGGGACTAAAACATCCCAGCAAGGAAACCCTGGAAATACTATTTAACCTAAAAACAAAAACATGGCAAGCCATTGATCAGTGTAGCTATATAAGAATTAGTAAGATAACCAAACATTTTCTGCTTCCCGACAAGTGTTCACAATAGCCAGGTGCCATGCTTCAGAGAGGAGCTTAGAATGGCCTTCCTATCGAATGGGACACCCAGCATCACATCCAATGACAGAAGCCACAATTCTCTGGCCAATATTGTGGGCAAAATGATCGGGTCACCCTGTCTGCTGGACTTTTCGGCTCCAGCATGCATAGTAGAATCCACAAAGACTCCACAACCTTTGGCCAATGTGAGGAAGGCCACACCCACCTCAGATCTGATCTTCTTAAGAGGTCGAAGATCTTTCTTTTACTTTTGAAACAGAGGAATTAAAGCTAACAGACTGAATGTACACTCTACTATAAGGGAAACTGAAATAAGCTCCCAATACACTGAAATATCTCATCAAACAACAGTCAAATACATATTTTTATTGGATGTAAGGACAAGTGTTTGGTGTAAACCGAGACATTGAGGTAGAAAGCAGCTGAATATATGTAATTTTCCAGGTGTATATATGGTAACCAGTAATCCTCCAACTTACCCCAACCATAAACTGCCCTGAGGCCCAGGTAAACCAAAAACCAGTGAGGCAAGAATGCATAAGACTGAACGGAACCTGCGCCGCCATAACCCATCAATACAACAATTAACTGCATGGCCCAAATCATGGCAAGGTCAAAACGCAGCACTGCATGCTCAATTGCTGCTATGCACACATCACCTACCTTGGGCTGCGCCCGCCGAGGGAATGCCACCTTGGGATCAATCTGAAAAAGGTAGAAAGTGAGAGTTTACAGATGGCAGCCACAGAAAGGAGGATGGTGGAGCATGTGCAGGCTTATGACATAACAGAAAGCAGCAGAATGTTTACAAGAACCGGTGAGAAGGGCCAAAGCAAAGAGTTTTAAAAGGCAGCTGACAAATAGGAAGACAATGTAGTGTTCACCAGTGTCCGACAGAGCACACTGTTTGCAAGCAGCTGGTGGAGGAGTTGTAGTTAGATGACAGAAGGAAAACAGAGGAATTCTATGACAAGACTGGAGGCGAGCATTATGCTTCAACTTCTTTAATTCACTACTCTTCAGCAGTTTCAACAAAACTTTAAAACCATAACCAACACTGAAAACAGTCTGAACAGACTTTTCCTATTTCCGAACTAAAATCCCCATAGTCTCTGTAGTCCATCATACTCCATGCCCAGTAATAACTACTTCGGTTTCCTGGGCTCCTCCTCTTCTTTTACTGCTCTTCAAGCAGATAAGTACCATTTTAGTTCTCTCCCTACTGTATATGGATAAGTGATGGTTCAGCAGATGTAGGGTAGACACGAAGTACAGTAGATCAGTTAGAGCAATCAGAGAGAGGAATGCAAGAATGGTCTTGTAGTAGAGCTTTTATTGCGAGTGCATGTGTCTTGGCGCGCGGCGGCGCGTAATACAATATTTGCAGAGTTTCCACGTTTCCGTGAACTCGGGCGGCCTTCCCTCGAGTCGCGCGCCCCATGCCGTATGACCGGCACTGTAGGGGGAGGGGGGGGTCAGTCGCGGTCGAGGGAAGCGTAAGCGGTCATCGGCATCGCACTAGAGCAGAGCCCCGAGGCTCCCTTCCCCGGGCGGCGAGTTATACGCGTGCCGAGCCGCGTAGTGGCCCCCTCCCTCGGGGAGGCGGGGCCCTAGCAGCAGTGCGTGAGGAATTGAATCCTCTCGGCCCCCTCCTTCGGGAAGGCAGAGCAACGAGCGCTCAGCTTCCGCGTTCGCTTTAGTAGCAGCGACACGGAACAAAGCGCAATCGAGGAGCCGGGCCCGGCGGTGATACGATTGGGACATTAAATATTTGTGCATGCTACGAGGCGCGACCTCGGGAGTACCTGCAGCACGATCCTGTGATTACTGTTGGACACGCGACCAGCAGCGTGAAGAACACAGAATCAGCCGATACTGAGGAAAAGCCCTTCAATACAGGCCATCCCAGGCTTTTTATAGTAGACTACCTCCCATCCGGTGCAGCCACAATAGGAATATATATTTAAAAAAAAAAACATATATATATTAAAAAAAAAAAGAGTTATTTTCTCTGGACATTAAGAAAATAGGAGAAGGGTCGCTCATACAGACCCCAAAGCATCTAGAGTGTAAGGGCGTGCAGTGACACACAAGGGTACTTCAGGCACATAGCACCCGTGAGAAATGTCGGAATTCGAGTGGAGCGAAGAGGAGCAGTAGTCTGATCTGGCTGCCAGCTTCAAGCAGGTGCTAGGAAGTTCGCTCATTGATGCAGTGGCTCAGAGGGTGAAACCCCTGCAAGACAGGCTGGAGTCCCTAGAGGCGATATTACACCAGCCATTAGAGGATACCGGACGGAGAGGGTGCACGCCCACCGAACCCTCGGAAGTAGGGTCTACGGGGAGTACTAAGGCCCGAAAGAGGAAAGCCCCTCTTGACCCCCAGGGCCCTTCGGATGGGGCAAAGGATAAGGCCCCGGAGGTCGTAGACGCCTTCGCAAAGTTGCGCCAAGCATTCTTGCAGCATCAGACTGTGCCAGACCTCACGACCCCCTCTCCAGGGGACGAAGAATATGGAGTAGAAGACCCAGGCTCAGAAGAGGAGCCAGAGGATGACGGATCTCCCTCCCAGGGAGAGGAGGAGGAGACAGATTGCAGATCCTCTTTCCTCCTCTAGGTTTGCTAAGAAAAGCACCTCGAAGAGGTGGAAGAGGACATGTTTGATCCGGACAGTATCCAGAACCCGAGATCCTCAGACTGGCAGCCCTCACCAAGAGTGGCTCAGTATATGACAAAGAGGTTGCGGAAAGCGCTGGACAAAGAAGTCCGCCAGAGGCTCCGAGTGGAATGGCCGAGACCAGATCTACCAGGGAAGGTGGCCGAGACGCCTGAACTGGACCCTAAAATGTTGACTTTCGTCTCGAAAACTGCCAAGGACCCACGGAAGGGTATTGATAGGTCTTGGAGGAGTGGCAAGGAGAAGGTGTTGGACCTAGCCGGGCCTCTAGCAAAGATAATGGACTTGGCCGAAAGAGCCAAAGACACCAGGGAGGAAGTAGACCCCGACGTCCTAGCAAGTTGGGCACAGAGAGCCGTGTGCCTCCTAGGGAACGCGAACTGCGCCATCGCATCAGAGCGCCGAAGAGGCCTCTTATTGAAGATCGACTCAAAGCTAAGTGATTTAGCTTCGTACGAGGCCCGAGAAGCGGCGCAAGGACTCCTGTTCGGGGAGACCTTTGGCAAAGAAATGGGCCGTTTTGTGGGCACCTACGCGTCGCTGGAGAAGGCGCAGGCATCCATTCGGAAGATCCCCAATCGAGTTTTTGGAGGGACCAGTCGCCACAGAGGTCGCTCAACTGGTCACAACCAAGGGGGAAGAAGACCTCAGAATCCCAGGGCCCAATACTGGGAGAATAGACAACAGGACTCCTTCTTCCCGTCCAGAGGACGCTTCCCGAGAGGTCGTAGAGGAAGAGGAGCGGGTCGAGGACAAGGATTCACCCAAAGTGAGAGCAGCGTATTATCCTCCAGTGGGAAGGAGAACAAGCATGTTCTTGAGAAACTGGCGCGAGCTTTCCAGCGACACCTGGGTATTGCAGGCAGTGGGAGGTATGCGCATAGAGTTCATGCAGCTTCCCGTGCAAGAGCGCAGGCCCCACCAGCCGTGGTTGGAGCGCGCAGAACCGAGCCTCCTAGATCAGTGCCTGCTAGCGGCAAAGAACGCCATAGAAAGATGTCCGGGAGACCCCGCGTTCATAAGCAACATGTTCCTGGTGCACAGAAAAGAGAAAGTGCGTCCAGTCATAAACTTGAAAGCGTTAAACGGGTGGATAGTATACCGCCACTTCAAGATGGAGGGCATCCACCAGCTCCGAGACTCCCTCCGAGAAAAGGACTGGTTGATGAGGCTAGATCTGAAGGATGCATACCTGACTATCCCGATGGCAGAGGAGTTCAGAACCTTCCTAGCTTTTCGTTGGAAAGGACAGCTTTGGCAATTCAAGACTATGCTCTTCGGGCTTGCCTCAGCGCCATGGGCCTTCACCAAAGTGATGAGGCCAGTAGCTGCGGCTATAAGGAAGAAAGGGATAAGGATGATCATTTATCTGGATGATCTCCTGCTTCAAGCCGAAGAGCGAGAAACCCTCAAGTATCAGACGAAATGGGTTCTAGACCTGTTATCGTCCCTAGGATTCTTGGTGAACTAGGAGAAATCGGACACCATACTGGCGCAGAGACTAGACTTTCTGGATTTCATACTGGATACCAGAAA
This sequence comes from Ambystoma mexicanum, assembly GCF_040938575.1. NCBI lineage: Eukaryota > Metazoa > Chordata > Amphibia > Caudata > Ambystomatidae > Ambystoma > Ambystoma mexicanum. The sequence goes on from NC_090932.1 coordinate 1,539,960,877, forward strand.
AGCAATGCTCGAGCTTCCAGCTCGCAAAATCCGCGACATCAAGAGGGAGATCAGAGGATGTCTGCGGAGTCAGATAGTGTCATTGCGGACTCTGGCGAGGATTGTAGGGCTGTTAGTGGCTTCCATCCAAGCCATTTTTCCAGGTCTGCTCCACTATCGAGCGCTGCAAAGGTTGAAGATAAAACACCTGCAGCAAGGCCTGAGATATCACCAATCGGTCCCGCTGGATCAGGAATCCAGGACGGAACTGGAATGGTGGTTGCAGAAAATGGACGCCTGGAATGGACGTGTCATTTTCGGAGACAGACCGGATTTAGTCATAGAATCCGACGCCAGCCGGCTAGGCTGGGGCGCAAGGTGCGGAGACCTGCAGACAGGAGGGAAATGGAGCGAGGAGGAGCTCCAGTTGCATATAAATTGCCTAGAGCGATCAGAGCCTTCACGAAAGGGAGGTTAAAATCTTGTATCCTGTTGAAGATGGACAACATATCGGCACTCCGGTACATAAATCACCTGGGTGGTACCAGATCCAGGATGCTAGCCGAACTAGCGAAGGACTTCTGGCACTTTTGCCTGCAGTCAGAGATGTCCATCACAGCGGAATATCTTCCCGGGACGCTGAACGTCTCAGCGGACTGGAACTCTCGATACCTCACGGATTCCAGCGATTGGAGGCTGGATCCAGCGATATTTCAGAGGATGAGCGAGAGATGGGGACCGATGCACATAGACCTCTTTGCATCGCGACTGAACGCCCAATTAACGGAGTACTTCAGCTGGAGGCTAGACCCGGGAGCTCTAGGGACAGATGCGTTCCTGCAGGATTGGGGCAGAGGTCCACACTACGCGTTTCCCCCGTTTATGATGCTGATCAGAGTTCTAGCGAAGTGTTGGAGGGAGACGGCGGAGTTGCTATTAGTAGCGCCGTGTTGGAAGTCACAAGTGTGGTTCCCGGCTCTCATGGAGCTAGTAGTGGATTACCCGAGGATGCTCCCAGAGGAGGAGCACCTGCTCACGAACCCAGCTAGGTCGTATCACCCTCTGAGAGTGAAGGGGGCTCTCCCGCTCGTCGCGTGCAGGATATCAAGAGACGCTGGGCGTTGCCAGGCATTTCGTCTCAAGCTGCACAGCTCATCGCTGAGTCCTGGGCACCATCCACTAGGAGGAGCTACGACGCGGCTTGGGCCAAGTGGACGAGCTGGTGCAGAGGGAGAAGTGTTCATCCTGTTTCTGTGCCTGCAGTGATGATTCTGAACTTTTTAGCTCAATTGTTGCATGACAGGAAGGCGTTCCGCACCATAGGAGTGTACAGGTCCGCTATATTCGCAGGGCACCTTCCTATCGAAGGAGTGCCGGCGGGCGAGCACCCAGCAGTAATCCGGCTTATTCGAGGAGCAAAGTTTAGAGTGCCTCCGGAGCCTCTGTATAAGACTGTCTGGGATGTTCTAAAGGTGCTTAAGCTCTTGGAGAGTTGGCCTAGCAACAAATAATTATCTCTGAAACAGTTATCAGGGAAGTTGGCTATGTTATTATGCCTAGTGTCTTGTAAACGAGTGTCAGACGTGAAGGCGCTGGATATTGACAGGAGGTCATTTGGGCCACAGGGTGTGACATTCTCTATAGTGGGAAGAACGAAGACAGGAACTTAGTCAGTGCACTACCCATATTTCACGAGCAGAGCCAAATGGTGCATAGCAAGCTGCGTGAAGGAATACGAGGGTAGGACAGCAGAATTCAGAGCAGCGGGTACGAAGCAGTTACTGATAGCGCGTAGAAGACCCTTCAAAGGGGTAGCCACAGCCACGATAGCCCGATGGGTTAAAGAAGTCATGCTGGCAGCAGGGGTAGATGTAGAGAAATATGTAGCGCATTCAGTGCGAGGGGCTATGGCATCTAAAGCCTTTACGACAGGGGTATCACTCAGAGATATCATGTTAGCGGCAGATTGGTCAAATGACCGAACGTTTAAAGAATTTTATTTTAAGCCTACCGAGAATTTAGCTGTCACAGTGTTGGGAAGCTTTGAACAAGCATAATGCTCGCCTCCAGTCTTGTCATAGAATAAAGATTACCCCTGCTATCTGCGCAGGGAGTATTAATTTTATTAAAAACTAGGGGGCGAGCATTAAATTCCCGCCCGATTGATGTATTGAATAAGAAATTTTAAGATTGTATGAAGTAATAATATGATGATAGTGTCAATACATGAACGCCACCCTGATTTTTCTGCTTTCTTTATGCCTAGGAGAGGAGCAGAAGAACTGATGTAAGAGTTTAGCGACAGTGGTCGTCTGGAATCGAGGACGTTTGATGTTTGGTTGGAGTGTTTCCAGCCGTTGCCAGTTGCAGGGCTTGGTGTGATGTTCGCAATGAGACTTTCAGAGCGAGTAAAAGAGAGGAGGAGCCCAGGAACAGGAAGAACGTATTACTTGGTATGGAGTATGATGGACTACAGAGACTATGGGGATTGTAGTTCGAAAAGAGGAAAAGTCTGTTCAGACTGTTTTCAGTGTTGGTTATGGTTTTAAAGTTTTGTTGAAACTGCTGAAGAGTAGTGAATTAAAGAAGTTGAAGCATAATGCTCGCCTCCTAGTCTTTAATAGAATTAATACTCCCTGAGCAGATAGCAGGGGTAATCTTTATTATAAGCTTATGTGGCTGACAGTGTCATATGTAAAGTTGCTCCGTGTAGTGACTACTGTACTCCTAAACAATAGCTTGCTTTCCTCCATACGAGTGGGACATCAGTCTCTCGGAGCACCGGACCACAGCACAGTGCACAGGAAAACGAAGCCTTTGAAAAAAATAATAAAGGAAACGGATTGCATGCACGTTCTCCCCCGCACATGGCTTTGCCCACTTTATCCGCCTTGCAGGTTTACCCACAAGTCTTTTCCTATTCATGCATGCAGGGAGCCGACAATGAGCTATGTTTATAAGCAGGAGGAGGGAGGATCACGCAGAGGAAAGCAGACTCTGCACTAGGAGTACAGTAGTCAATACAGTGAGTAATATTCTGTGTAACTTGAACTTGCTCTAACGTTGCATCACATTTCCCCCATAATTGTGGTAGATCATAAAGCGCTCACTGAAAAAAGGCGGTTGGACCAGAAACCCTAAACGAGCAAAACATTTTTAGGAACTGGGGATCCACACTGAACCTGGAGTCCAGGGAGAAATGTTTGCAGGAAGCAATATGGTATCCCATGTAGCTGCCTTGCAACTGATATCCATCTAGGTGGATAGCTCACGCTCAGTCTCAGGGCCAGCCTGCACTTCACAAGGTTTAATCCTACGGCAAGGTCGGCTCAACACTTCATCTTCCAGAGGGCGATAATTTGAATACCATTAAATTGGGTAATAACACCTATTATCACTGCACTAAGACGTGCTACATAAGAACACAACTTATTATTGGAACAGGCCTTTCTAAGAAAACCCAAAGCTGCGTCAGAGGACGGGCTGGGCAAAGAGTAGGGTTATACATGCGATGTATAACATGGAAAGGGAATGAATGTGTATGCAATAACAGCTTGTCATTGTGCAAAAACATATGGGTCTGAAGCCAGGAGCTTGGGGTTTGCTGACTTATCGAGCTAACGTGACAGCAACTAAGAAGGACATCAACCAACCAGGCTTAAGTCAGCTGTTGACATGAATTGGAACAGCTTCTGACCATGGCTTAACAAAGATTTAGGTCATAGTGCAAGAACGGTAAATGAATATTATGCTTCACTTTCTTTACTTTTTCTTTCAGTATCAAATCACAATTCAATTAAACTACATTTCCCAGCAGCATCTGACCATTTCATAAGTTATCCCTGAATTGCAAACAGTAAAACATTGTAAACCACTAATGGTCACACTCCAATCCCACGGGATGGCTCTCTCTGACCTTCTGCCATGCCCACAACTCCTTTTTCTATGCTGCTCTTTCAACAGATAAGTAACCTTTTACCATAGCCCTATGTTTGAGGTTTTATTACATCCACTTTTTGTTGAGCATTGTGGATTTTCTATTTTCTAGCAATGAAACAACCTTTTACCTACTCCGTTGCTCTGGGACTTCTCCGACCTGCTTTATAGCCCATCTACTGCCGATGTGGCCTGTTGGCAGCGCCACGGCTCAGCTGCAGCCTGCCTACTGCCAATGCAGCCTAGTAGCAGTGCCACGGCTGACAGCAGCAATAAGATTATGGAGAGCGATCTCTGCGCTTCGGTGCAGGATCTCGCCCATATCCTGTTTGGGGTTGAAAAAGTCTGCATGCCCTCAGTGGTTCAGGGTCCTCAGGAGGTGCATTCTCTCTGCTGGCGTTCAGAGCATCACTTTGGAGCCCCATCTGGGCTGAAGTGGCAATTACAAGGATGTACACAGTGAGCCCGTGGAGGGGTCGGACTCTCTCGCTCACTCTTTCCTCACCAGCAGGACTCGATCAATCAGCACAGGAAAATGTTTTTTCCCACAGCGGCCATGCATGGTGATGTATTTCCTTGGTGTCAGTCGTGGAATGAACATGGAGGCTCGAGTGGTGATTCATTAGGACAATTTGAAAATATTAAAAAAAGGATATATTGTAACACATTGAATATATTGGGAAACGCTGCAACCTTAATCCTCTACTCTGGCGCAGCACCCCTAGACTGTATTGCAGGGGCATTTCAGTAGTAAGCATTCCACAGGAACATGGTCTTATATGGTTAATGAAGAGGAAGATGGTGAGCTGAACAATGAAGAGTGCTATGGGGTGGATCAGATGAGATCCCGGCTCATCACTTGGATGATTAGGACTGCGTCTACTTGCCAGGGTCTGAAGCAATTAAGGAGAGTCCCTTGCTTCTGAGGAAGGGAGTGGTTTCCCTCGGGGAACTGGCCGAGTTAGTTGGTCTCTTCAATTCAGGCCATATTCCCTGGGCCCCTATGCTACAGGGCACTGCAGAGGCTGATGATCCAATACCTTTCCTCTGACGTTTCCTACTCTCAGGTCATGTCTCTGGACATACAGTGCAAGACAGATCTCCACTTGTGGCACGCTCATATGATCACCAGGCAAGGCCGTGCCATTTTCGGCTCTTCCCCTGGCCTTGTCATAGAGTCAGATGCAAGCAGATCAGGCTGGGGAGCGCGATGTGGAAACTTCTCTATTGGTTTCTTTAAGAGTTGAGTTTACATATCAACTGCCTTGGGGTGCCGGTACGCTTCTCTGCGATCAGAGCCCCAAGTGCAAATCAAGTGGGAGCCTGCACTTTGCTCGAGAAAGACAACATTCCCCCTTTTAGGTATATAAATCGCCTGGATGGCACAAGGGCCAGACTCCCCCAGAGTTGACAAATGACTTTTGGCACTTTTAACTTTATATGAAGTGGTCAGTGGTGGTGGAGATCTTGCCGGACCTCTCCAACGTGGTGGCCGACTAACTCCAGACACATTTTGGGACTGGAGGTTGGATCCTCACTTATTCGGAAGGACTGAAAATCTGAGGGGTCCCATTCGTACCGATTTATAAGCATCTAGGCTGAACTCCCAGCTGGCATGCTCCTCCAGCTGGAGGTCAGATCTGTTCACAGCCAGGACAGATGTTTTCCTCTACCGGTGGGGCCCAGAATTTACCTTCAATCTATTCATATCGATAGCGCATATTGTGATGAGAGAGAAAGTGTATGTGGTATTGATCACCCCAAAGGTGGATCAATACTGATTCTTCAGGAACTTTCCTTGAAATTTTGAGTCCTTGGAATCTGGACATTTTGAGGGATCCGACGGGAAGCCTCCTCTTGATGGTGCAAGAAGAGTCCTTGGTCATGGTGGCCTGGATGGTTTCAGGGCACATTGGAATGTTTCAGGGCATTCAGCATCAGCTGCTGGCCTCGTGAAGAACATCTAGGTTCCCTCTATGGTGAGGAAATAAAACACAGCTTGGACCATCTGGGATCACTGGTGTATGGAGATGGATAAAGATCCCATTTCTAATCCTATTGCAGCATTGCTTAATTTCTTGCCCTTCATAGTAAATCAGTGCACGGCATCTACAGGCCAGCCATTTCTGCCAGCCACGACTTTGCAGACTGAAAAATGGTCAACAAGCACCCTTTGGTGTGTTGCTTTCTGAATTGTGTTCAGTTTCTCAGACCTCCAGAACCTCGCAATTCTGCCCCCTGGAATGTTAACAAAATACTTTTGACTTCTATGGGGATGGGGGGACAACGTGCTCATGGGCTTAACATGGCTCTCCTGCAAGCTCATCATGCTCATGTAGCGGATATCTTGCAAGCGTGTTTGCAACCGTAGAAGAGGTGCAAAGCTCGATTCGCACTCCTGCCACCCATTTTGAAGGACCAGGAACATTCACGCCGAAATATGTCACTTTGATGTGCAAATAAACCAGCAGAGTGCCACAGTTGGGCTCTGTCCAGTACCTATCAGAATAACAGCACCTATTGAAGTACTGACACCCAAGAAAATCTGGACAATACTGGACCCATTGAGAAAACCATATCGACAAATAAAACAGAATGACGATTGTCAGAATGTAATACCGGAAGAAGCTAAGAAGATACTGAAGGAAGACGAATGATGATGTCATAGGAACCCGGACTGACTCACATATAGAAGATATAACGACCTGAGAATGATGACAAATGAGAAGAAACACCATGGATAAGTGAAATCCTAAGCCTAAAGTGAAACAATTGATCTCAAGATGTCAGTAACTTATGCCATATGCACAATGAAGAAATTCAGTTAGTTTAAACGTGTACATATGCAAAGTAACCGCAAGAAACAAAGAAATTGTGAGGCTTGCTTATGCTTAGTAGTAAGATAGATTGCGGCAAGCGCCACATGTACATATCTACCTCAAAAGGAGCACTTTATATAAGTATACTTCTACTATGCACAAAAGCAGAATCAACCAAAAGTTACTAAAGGTCTCAAGAAGAGATTTTCGCAGCAAACAAAATCGAGAATTAAAGACGGAGAGAAACTCAGATGAGGGTAACCCTGCCAAGAAGCCACGGTCGTATCGGCTGAAACAGAGCAACAGTGGATAAAAGTGATGAGAAGAAGAACAGAGTATCCTGTTGAGAAAGGACAGGATAAGCCACAGATGGCAGATGACTGGCTGAATTATATCAAATAAACGAAATTGCACGAAGGAAAGGCTGATTTCACAGTGTCAGAATCACGTGACCAGATCAGTAAGAAGGAATGAAACTTTCACACCTATGCATGGACCTTTGCCATGCCCAGACACCTCAACTTTCCAGACCAAAAAGCAGATTTGAGGCCAACCACAAAGAAACAATTGACACATGACCACTGAGGTGATGATTGATTCTAACAATAATTGGAAAGAAGCTGGGATGCAGATGAACTCCCTGCATCTGGCTGGCTATTCAGCACATTGCGCTACTAAGAGCAAGTGGAAAAGTATGAGTGGGGTTGATGCCAACCCAATCATAGTGGACCATGTAATCTAGGATCCTATAGTTAGTACAACCAATGAGATGTCATACTTTTAGTGATGTTTACAGTAGTCACTTTGAAGGAAGGGCTTAGTTGCCCCGCCTGACACGGTCTATCCAATCCCCTTTCCCCGTTACCATATACAGATATAGTACCTATATTGAAGTTACCTTCCTAGAACCAATCGAGTTGCATGCTAAGTTTTAAGAGTTACACGTCAGTGATGATGAGTTTTTGGTATAAATGTTATGTTATTTCTGAAATTAATTGGAGTTGAAGCGAGAAGGAAGATCGAGCGATTGCTGATATTCATGAACTCCCCGTTTTTTGTACTTGTCATTAAACGGACTCCCTTTGCCAAACCATTGAGTTGTCATTATTGATTTGGTGCAAGAGTATGAATCTGCATCCCCATCCATCTCAAGGGTGCTGCTGCTCATCTTAAAGTGCTGTTTGGAAACTCCCAGTTCTATGAAACACTCGCGCCTTGAAACACTTGTGTATAGGCGCGTTATAAATGTCATATCATATCATGGGCCGGCTGGAGTCCATCGAGCACACAACGTTAGAGCTCTGGACGGTGTGTTTCTCGCTGTTACTCGATGTACCAAGATGTGTTTCAGGTCAGTATCCTACTCAGCTATCCCTAAACATCGACCAACAGCTTTGCAAGGTCTGCTGTCTCAAGCAATATGAGGCAGCAACGACCTCATAGGCCCTGTGGCTGAAGCAATTCCTTATAGCTATCAGGCATCCCAAGAAGCTGGTCTCCCCTACCAAAATGGATCAAGTGGGTCACGGAGCAAGCCTGCGATGACCCATCACCTTACAGTGGCAATTTATCCACAAGGGTTCATGGCTTCTAAGGCATTTATGCTTGGTGTTTGACCGGAGGATATCACCAAATCGGCCAACTGGACTGGAAAATCGGCCAGTGGAGGAAGTGGCTTTGTTGATGGTGAGAACGCTATGAACATAATACTCACCTCCTGGGACTTTCCACAGAAAACAGATTTCCCTCTACCTCTAGGATCATAAAACACAATAGTAATTTGCTCTCTTGACTAGTGGAATTCCAATGACGACATTCGGAATAAAGGAAGGGCATGTCCCAATGTGTCTTTGTGGAAAACATGAAAGGTGTAGTTTGAGCAGAGAGCTTTAATCTCATTGATCCTGCAGACAGAAGTACGGTTACCACAAAGCGGTCTTCCAAGTCACAAGTGTCAAGTATGCAGATTCCAAAGACCAAAGGTTATATGCATCAGACTCATAAGGATCTAATCAGAGCAACGGTTAAGCTCCCAAGATGGTAGTTTCAGAACAAGAAGGCAACCCATCTTAGGAGACCATTGAAATGCCTTGCTCACTGTGTTGGACAACAAGCCATTTTTAGAATACTCCCGTAGATTGTTCACACTCTAGAAAGATATGTTCTGCAAGAGTCCATTTGAATCCCAAAACTGAAATGAAAGAACCTGGTCATGTGATGCTTTCAGACAGTTGTTATGCGCGGATGCATAAATGATAGAAACATGTCCATTCACTGGATTACTGAGTTCTGCTCAACTGCTCCCTTGATGTTTTTTGGCTCATAAAGTCTCTTAATAAAAGCCCTATTGTCTGCAGACTTGAGGCCCCAGGGACGATGCCACTAGGTGCAGCGTCTGAGGGATACATATAGAAGCAAACTGCCTGTTGAGATGGCGGGCCAGAAGCCAAAGGAAGCTCCAATAAAAGGGAGGAGAGTCATTTCCAGTAAGCCGGATCTCACACAATGTTTGGCCTTTGAGAGGCTATAAAGGTTACAAAGCAACCCACACTTTGTCTCAACTTATTTAGTTCGCAATCAAAGGAAAAGGGGGGACTGGCTGTGACATGAAAGCAGACAAGTGTCCCCAGCAACTCATATCTCTGCCCCATCAATGAGGCATGAAAGATCGATACACTTCTTGTTGCACCAAGTCACAAACAGATCCACCATAGAGATCCCCCCAAACGGCAAAGGTTGAATTCGTCAACTGCTGAATATGCTCCCATTTGATCATCTGCAGAGAGAATTCACCTGAACGTTCACCTCTCCTGCCATGTGAGATATTTCAGTGAAGATCTCTGAATTAGGCACCAGTTCCACAATGCCTGAGCCAGCTGGCATCTTTAAGTGGATTTGGTCCTCTCCTGCTTCTTCACATAGCACATGGTTGTCATGTTGTCTGTCCAAATGAGTATGTTCTTGTATTTGTGAAAGGGAAAGAGGCCTTTGAGGTATTAACAAAATATTATAAGAATATTGATACAAGACTCCCAATCTACAGAGCCCCACGGGCTATAGATAGGCATTGTTACTCATGGCAACTTTCTGTGCAGTGAAGCAATAGTATCTCGGTCAGCTACATAAAAAAGGGACCCAGACTGCGATGTTGCTCTCCTTTATCTACAATGGAGTCCCGTCCTGATGCTGTCTGAGACTCAAATCAACATGCGAGTAGGACTCCTGATCCCAACTTGCCGTCATTTGAAGCAGATTCTTCCTGATGTGTAATCTAGCGTAAGGCACTAGATTACAGCACACAGGAGGCCATGAGGCCCAAAATCCACTGCAAAAGAGCTGTGGCCTTTGATATGCTACATACATTGGGTTTCAGATTAAATGGTCTGTCTATTTTCCCATTAAGGGAACACTCTTCTAACTTTGTAGTCCCATATCAACCAAATATATATTGAAGTTTACGAGATGGGGAAAGGAAAGGCATTCAAACACTGACTAAAACTCCAGTGAAAAGCCCAGTCTGAGACATCTGCAGGGACATAGTACCCTTTGTGTGGTCCAATGCCCAAATAAGCTAGTCATCCAGAGAAGAGAAAACAGGGTTTGCATTCTATGCAGAAAGACCACCGCTACTGCCATTTCTTTTGTGCAGATACTGAGAACCCAACTTAGGCCGAAGGGTAAGACTATTGAACTCTTAACAACTGACCCATCAAGTGAATCTAAGGAACATGCAGTGAAGATGCCAAATGTGGACGTGTGTCTGTGTATGCAGCCTGCAAGCCTAGCGCACAAACCAATCCCCTCCTGAGCACAGCTAGGATCTGCGCCAGCATGACCATGAGCATTTCATTTTTAATCTTTCCATCCAAATGTGTCATTTGAGGTCTGAGACATCCAGGATCATGCACAATCTCCCATGGCATTGGACTGCAACCTTTCGATCTGCAGATGCTTTGGACTGCAACTCCCATCAACCCATGCAATCGTAGTGAATGGTGAGAGAGTATGGATTTGTAGTAAAGAACATCTGCACTTGCTTCAGAACTTCAAAGAGGTAAGGAAAACTATATCTTCCCCTGTATCCATCAGGGGAGGCAATTCTAGAATATACATTTGTAGATTTCCATGTGCAAGCTCGATGAAAGTTGCTGAGTCATGGAATTCCGCCGCAAAATCACCTTCGTTTTCACTAGAATTAGGACACCAGGTCATCTCGGTGCAAATTCCAGTGAAAGGTGCAGAGTGGAACAACTCAGAAGACCCTCCCACCTAAAAGCACGCAGGAAATGTGTCACCTGGACTGATCTCTGAGAAAAAGGAAATAACCTTTCTTTTTAACTCCACTGTTGCAGGTAGAATCGGATGGAAAATCAAATCGCTTCCCACTGCCGCAGTCTGGCTCTCAGAGCTTTAATCCAAAGCGTTGTGCAACATTACAGAATGCCTTCGCCTGGGACACTGCAAGCAGAACGTGTGCAGATTGGTGTAAGAAAAATGACCACTGAAGGAGGCAAAATGTCTGATCCCCACTCCTTTAGGTATAGAACTGTGAGATACGGAAAAAAAACATGTCAGGAGCACTTAAGTGCAGCCACTCTGAGATCCTCCCATCTTGAAACAGAGAAAAATCCTGGGGATTAAGGCTACGAATAAGTTTCCTTGTGGAGTTGGGCAGGGATTGGTTGAGCATTTGCCCCGGCATGCTTTTTCAATCTAATACTGTGCAACTGTGCTTTTTATGTACCCTTTCCGGTTAGGCCATGCCAAAAGTATGGGAGAAGAGGGTGGGAAACATTAGTACCAAAGGCAACTTCCACTCATTGACCGAGAAGCCTAGCAAAAAAGAAAGCCAAGAAGGGTCAGAGGGCCTCCTCTGGACTGGAGGCTTATTTTGTTATACAAGTATCAACCAACACACACAGATCCCAACATGTCACAGGTGTGAGGCAAACGCTGTTATCAGTTTGGTAAACCTTCTTAGAGCTGTCCTGAGGCAAAAGGAAGGATAATGCATCTGTACTGTCCCCCTTGTATAAAATGGAGGCAGTAGCAATTATGCCATTTCGTGATGTGTTAGTGCTGATTTTCTATACTGTGGACTGGTGGACAGATGTATAGAAGGCAACCCTAGTGTAGTGACAGGGACAACTCTGGGAGCTATAGCCAAAACAGTTCAATGTAGGTGGATGAGTGGTCTAGGCTAAGTCTCAGGAGGGGTGAACATGGTAAGTGGTCCCCAATGAGTACACACAGTGAAAAGTCATGGAACACACTTAGACAAACAGTTATAAAAATACCTACCCATTTATGGTCATTTCACACTATGAACAATGACCACTCGTATGTATTATTAGCACACAAGACTAAATAAAAGATACATAAATACAATCAATGGAGTAGGGGAAAAATACATAACCCCCTGTAAAGAAGTATTAGTATGCAGCACAACCGGTCCAGAGAGATACAACACTAACTTTAAGGGTCATCTTATCCAAAAGGCAGGTAAGAGTCGAAACGTCCACTAGCCAATCTAAGATCTGGCTCACACACACAACCCAGCAGTGGTCCAATCAGGCTCACTGGTGGCACAGCTCATGCATAGCATTCAGACACACTGAAACCAGTTTGTGGATTGAGACCAGACTGTCCCAACCAACTTCCTGGCAGCTAACACATATTGCCCTGTAATACCCTGCGAAAGGCCTCACTCAGTTTTCCAAGGCACTGGAAGTCCATATAAGGATTGTCCTGTCCTCACAGGTCAGGAAGAACAGTTAGTAAAAAGATTGCCAAGGGACAAACGAAAAACCTTGTGGCACAGCCTTGTTTGGACACTAGCCACAGTAGGTAATCAAACGCGGTAAACATGGTAAGGCTAAAACAAAATATACTAAAAAAATTGCTAAAAGTAACTGCTGCCACCAGCTTGTCTCTAAGGCATACCTAAAGTAACCAAAAATCCTCTGAGTGTTAGTCTAGTGCAAAATAAAAAAAGTGTACCTCATTGCACTGCATTGTAAGATGCATTGTACAATGATAAAAACTTAACAAAAGTAGTAACAAAGAAACAAGACTAAGGGAAACAATGTTTCCCAGTACTGACAGCCTGAAGGACATGCCCGTTTTCCCATGACAGGTGAGCAAACGCCAGTGTAGTGAAGCTGAAAAAGTTCAGGTCACTTTAAAAAATAAAAGCAACACGTTTGGGGGTCCGTAACAATGGAGGGAAAGGTGCTGTAAAGAGAAATCTTTCCTAACACAATGCACGGCAATGCATCCCTCAAAGTCTAACGAGCAGGGCTAGGTCACACAGCTGAAGGGAAGAACTGATCTGTGATGGGGTAATCATCCTGAACTTTCCCTTCAGAAGGAGGGGACTGAAGGCAAACAGGCCACAAATAGAATAGATTACCTGCTATGTTCTTCATCAATAATGCAAAGTCCCTGGAAAACTGCCCCGAGACAGCTAGGCCACAAGTAATCCTTCCACTGATCAAATAGCAACAAGTTTCTCCACCACCACATTGTTCACAGATAATGTTTTGGGGTGAGGAGAACATGAAGGGGGAAGGGAGGCGGGGGTTCATAATTAACATCCAAGAATGGAGAAGATTAATCTGTGGGAGGCTGTATATTGAATGGCCCAAAATAAAAATCATTTTTTAGCTTACAGTAAAAGCAAGAAGGCTGGCCAAAGAAGACGTTGGTGTTAGGCTTGTGCTGTTTGCTCCAAAAATGCCACCCACTACTGGCAGTCTACAATGCTGGTTCGGTATCCTCAAAATCCGGCAAATGAGTGGAAGCACCCCGAGTACCACAAGCCAATTAGCCATAAAAGCACAAGTCGTCATTTTGTTCGTTCATCATCTGTTGATGAATGCAAAGATCACACCATCCAACCGAAGATACTAAATGCTACCCAGGGCATCCACTCGAAGTTTCAAAGTCTGCAAACATCCAGTCTGCTGGGGCAGCAACAAGAACACGATGCAGGGCACACTCCAGCATGTTCGAGATAGATCTGCTCGTCCTCGTTGAGCTCGGTCGGAAACTGGGCCTATTTATCCTTGAGAAGGCCACTGATGAATTCCAGCAGGTCCTTCCACAGCTTGTGGTTCTAGCCCGCACGGATGGCATTCACAATGGTATGCAGCGGCACAGGTGGCAGTTTCAAAATTAAAATGCTTCCCAACTGCATCTTTACATTGTAAAAGGAGAAAGGGTTAATTTAAGCACAAAGACCTTGTCCTCTAGACAGAGTGAAAAGATTGTCAGCCTACTCCTAAGTGAAATAAAAGGGCCGGGCACAGATGGAGCCACGCATGTACCACAGCTTCACTTTTTGAAAAACAATTTTCCCACCCTCCAATGAAGGATCTCACTAGTATGATGGGAAGGGACCCGGATGTAGAAGTAAGTGTTAACAGCCAAATGAGTAGAATTTAAAGTAGTTAACAGAACAGGAGAGGGCAAAGTATTTACAGGGGTCGAACGAGGAGAAACAAATCTTGTACAAGCATCCGAGAGCATAGCATTTGCAAAGATCGGACAGAGACAACAAAGCATAAACACATATAGGATGCAGGGGAAAAAAGAAAAGATGATCTTTTCAAAGAATGTGACAAAGGCAGCGAAATGCAGATTTCACTCTCTCCTCTATCAGATGCCTGTGAACACACTATGCTGTAAACACTGCACTACCCTCATTTAGATACTTTTAATGCTCTTCTTGTTCCCATATAGTCTATCCACTCAATGAGGTGACGGCAAATCAATGAGAAAGAGAAAGCAAAAAGAAAGACAGAGAAACCCTGTGTGTATAAATCATCTGCATGCATCTGACAGAGAGCCGTATGGTTACGGTCATCCAACAATGAAAGAGTAGTGTTTACAGCCATCTGACTGGGACACAGAGCACAGTATTTACACCAATATTCGACAGGATGAATATTAAAAACACATTTCACATTACAGGTAAAAAGAAGAACATTTACAAGTTGATGACAGGAAGAATAGAGCAAGCTTTTAGAGGCAGTCTGAGGAATTGCCATCAGGCAATTTGATTTGTACTAATGCATAAAATGATGAAGGTCATTCCATCTCCAAAAGGGTAACCTGCTAACCAGATTCCCCATCTTCCCGACCTCCAAGCCAAAAGCATAGAGGACGAGTCCCCTGCTGCATCAGCAGCCTTATCCATAGCGCCCACTCTACTCGTGGCATAGAGGAGGGTTAAAGGTCACATGATGCCACTCGATAGCGACAGTCAAGTCTCTGCAGCGCAAGGGCAGCATTTAAGATATGCTCCCTGTACCAAAACTACGATGATCAGAAGTAGCCCATGCTGGTGGCATTGTAAACTCTAAATAAAGCTATGCCCGAGTTTAGGCACGGTGCCCGGTACTGGTTGTCCATGAATTAATCAAATGTGAAATGTCAGCGGAAGAAAATACTGAAAATGATTTAAACAAAAATGACTTCCTACTGACATTTCTGCCAACCATCTCCCTTCCCACCCCCTTACTTACCTGTTAGCGACACACCTCATTCTGTGCTGCCGATTACCCGACTTCCTGCGACACCAGTTCCCTTCACTTACGTGGATGTCAACGGGTGCTTTAACCAATAGGGAGCGGGGGCACCCCGCAACCCCTGATGCCAGTTTAGTGAACAAGGGTGCGGGGGATACCCCCACAACCCCTGCTCCTCTTGTTCACTATAATGGCTCTGTTTTTCAGCTGTATGTAATGTACAGCCGAAATTCAAACTATTCTACTATTCATTTTTTCCCCAAACATTTATATGTATATCCCCGGTACTACTTATGATCATGGCTGCCACATCCCAATCGATATCGCGCATGTGTCAGCTCCTGGGAATCAGCTCTGCTGTGGAAAGTGATGTGTATTCTCGTCAGACGGGTTGATACTGCCAAATGGCAGGTGCAAAACCCAGAGGACCAAGCTGCTTCTTTGATCCCTATGTGAGGGCCATACCACCCTCCTCCATAGTGAGCCACACAGCAGACAGCGGACTTGGGCACAGGTATCATAGGAGCACATCAATCCAAAAGGAGTAGCCTGACGGTGCTGAATCTCCAAATGCCTTTGTTGTTAGCAAGAAGGGAAGGGGGTGGGACTGAGATATGCAGGAGATAAACTGTAAGGAGACTTTCACCATTCTGTTTCTCTCGGTCTCTCTTTCCATTTGCAGTCCTTTCTACTTCCCCTGAAGCAAAGCACTTTGGGTGCGATATCAGAAGGGCAAAGTCCACTCCATCCAGGAGCAGGGATTGGACCACTAAGGCTAGCTTTAGACCAATCACCTGAAGACCTGTGCCCTTAGAAGAAAGAGTCTCCTACTCCTTCAGCAGATTCTCTCCAGAATCCAGATCCTCCCGGATCCTCCCAAGACCTGCAGATTCATGATGGACAAACTCACTGGACTTCCTCAGGGACAGTTGTACTTGCTAAAGCTCTCAGCCTGAGGTGAAGAAGGAGCTATCTAAGGCAGAAAGAAGAGCACATCGCGAATTACCTTTGATATGGACCTACCACTCTGCACCGGAATCTCCTAGAGCTGGGAGAGCAGACCTTGAATTGAACCATCCTGTCCTAGAGCCTCCTTGAGTGGGCCTCACTGCCAGATGGCCAAACGAGCCAAAGCACCCTGATCTGCCACACCAAACTGGTTGCTCTGTGTCCAATGCACCTTGAACAAGAGGTAAGGCACTGGTGCTGGCTTTTGCGCTTCTCCACCAATCCGACCCTGAACTGCCCCCTTTGTCCACTTGGGCACTAAAGACTGGTTGCTCCCGTTTTCAACAATGACATATCCTTTTTGTAGCTAGTAATTTACATACCACCCCTGGAACTCTGCTCAGAGTACCACTTTCCTCAGTCAGTCACTTCTTCTCAGTTCTTACTCTGGGATACGCTTTTGTACAGTGTTTCTATTCTTTCTATTGCAGATGGTGTATTTGATTAAAGTGTATATATTTATATAGTACCCGGATTGGACATTCCCTTTATTTTGGACTGTAAAACTGTGTTGTTTGGATCACTACTGGTTCACCTTCACACCCCACTTAAGAATATAGCCTTCCCTCAGCCCACGTGGCCACAAAAGGCAAAGGAGGCATATCTCTTAACTGTCCCAGTTTTACCTTTACGATTGCGATTGCGTTGGGTTTTGGTTTGTGGAAGTGTGAAAGCTGGGTAGGCTATTTTACCCCTACTCATCCTGGTGCTACTGCGGAATGGACTCCAATTAGTCACAGGCAGGTATTCACCAGAGTGACAAAGAGCAGCACTTGCTGTTTGGCAGACTGATGGGGCAAGGAAGGGGGTAAACATTTCCAGATTCCAACCAAAGGCAGGTGACAACGAACAGTGGTTGCAGACAGCGTTCACACCAAAATGTTTGAAGCCCTGGGCAGGGACGTCTTTATGGAAGGGCAAAAAGGGCACTTGCCCTGAGCCCCCACCTTGGAGGGGGCCCCAGAAGGCTGCCTGATCGCTAGAAGTGAGTTTCCATTGGTCACCAACATAAATGGCACACGTCAGGATATTTTAGCTATTGCCGGTCTGTTGATGACAAGTACATTCTGCTCTGATTAATTCATCCTGTAATGCTTTCTGTGTTCACTGGGGTATACATAGTTAGTGCATTCACTACGGCACAACCCCTGTAGCATTCTCCGTTTTCTGTGGGGATCATATTGATCATGTGCAACAGCCAATGTTGAAATGCATATTGATAAATGTGAGTGCTGTGATGGTTCAGAAGATAGCTATGTGTGTTAAGCACTCACTAGGTCTGTGTTCATATGCAAAATTACAAACCAAATTCCAACATGGCCAACTCAGCCTTTTTTACGTCTGAAGATGTTAAACCTGAATGTATATGTACTTTGTTTTGTAGCACATCAGGTGCTATCAGCAGCAATGTACCTGCAGCAGATAGCAGTTGCTATAAAATCAAAAGGCATCAGTACGATGAAGGTCGAGAAATCAGTTTCTTCAGACATGTGGTTGTAAAACCTAGGCAGCCACCCCCAATGATGAGCATAATATGTTAACTCTATAGAGGCAATTAGGTAACCAAATTCAAGACTGTTTAACACAGACGTTCATTCTCCTGTCCTGCCTTTGATGATACAGTGATCCTGGACAAATTATCTTATATCACTGACAGTACTGTACTGTCTTCTCTGAAAAGGTTTGCTTTCTCATTTACTAGTGGCATTGTTTAGCACATTGCCTGATCCTTCTCTTTATATAAGCCATTTCAGTGGAAGGCATTCTAGACAGAAGAAAGTGGACCAGATATTGCAGGCCTCTGGCAAGCATATTTTAAGGTCTACTCCTTTGACACAAAAAAAATGGTTAGCACTTTTGTATATTTCAAAGGTTTATCTGCACGTTTACAAATCATAATTTCACAGCCTTCTGTTTTGGGCATATTTAAAATACAAAAGAGAAACCCAGATAAAATATTTTGAGATCAAAGCAATTAGAGTGCTGGTACTTATACACTTCCCTTGATGATGGAGAAAATGAAGCTAGAATAATTCCTATTTTGCAAAATATTCTTCTATAACATTGTGTTTATAATAACTGTCATTTTCTGTTATGTGATTTTTCTACTTTCCAAGTCACTTCAATACATTTGGATTGTTTTAGTTCATGGTAAGACCTGGAGAAGAAAGTGGTAAGGTCCAGAAAGTGCAGCGTGGGTGCACATCCCAGCATAACCTCTTAATCAATGTGTGATCCTCATCTCATTTCATCTAGTATTGCCTAACCTGTCAACACCATCGATCTCTAAACCTTTACAAATTGTCACCCTTCAGAGTGATTTAGCTCTCAGGGTATGATCTTATCTTCAAAACAGCCTCACTCATGGTTTCACTGGCTACAGTGTTGCTTCCTGTATAATAATGGTGAGCATTGATATATTGCAAGCCACAGCCATTTGTTTCTTTGCTGTCTAATGGCAATACTACTTGAAAATCATGTCCCGCTTCTAATCTCAGCCTTTCTGGATAGGGACACCATCCCGTCAGCATAGACAGTGGATGAAGATTATAAACTAAGGTATGTGTAGCTTTCGCCTTGCTTCCAATTGGTCTCCTGTATCCCTGCTTAAGCACTTTTGCATTCTGTGAGGCAGCTAATCTGAGCCATCTATCCATTCTGGATTATGTGCACCTTTTTCATAAGGTCTGTGTCCTGCATTTATGGTATGGCCAGTATCCCTTCCTTATGGCTACTATTGGTGAACAGTGCCCTCTTCCTATGCTAGAACACAAGTACCCTTATTGTGTACTGCTAATGCTACCTTCAACAAGAATGAAGAGGTATGGGGTTGAAAGGGAATACCTGTGCCTTTTGTGATCGCTGTGAGCCAGCATATCAAGCTATGGGTGGTGATCGCATTGAGGGTGGCGCGACCAGATATTCTGGATTCCTTAATTACTTTGGTACCGTGGAGGGGGGACACCACAGGTGTCAGTGCCCCATGCTCCAAACGTGCTTATGATGGCTCTTGTCAGTGGTCACAGAAAGTATAACATTTACTGATGACACAGCAAGAAGAGATTGCATATATGAATCACAGACAGTTCAGGGTTAATAGATGTCTCTCATAGAGAGCGAGGTTAGGAGATTGGCAGGCATGTATCAAATAGCAAAATATTTACAAAAGAATGCAACTGTCAGCAGAGTGTATACAGTTGGCTATGAAAAAGTACATAATTTACAAGCGAAGAGACAGGCTAGCTATCTAGATTGGACCAAAAAAAAAGCATTTGTAAAAGCTGTCTCAGCTGACTACAGCAGGCAGCAAAATGTATAAAGGTGGCGATTACTTGAACAGACAATTGCCAATGTCCCCCTGAACCTAGGGCAGGGCTTTTATAGATCCTGTCACAGAGGACTGAAGCAGACCGAAGAATGTTTACAGAAAGCCATCAAAAGGGCAACACGTACAAAAGACCATCGCAGACAAGAAAGAGTTTACAGACCTCTAGGGCAGAGAGCACAGAATGTTCAGATGCTGTCACCCTGAGTGTGCGGTTTATCAACGAGCGCTGAATTTACAAGGAGCAGAGTTTACAGACAGCTGGCGCGCAGGAAACAACGTGTACAACTAGCTGAGACACGAGAGCATAGAGTTTACATTGTTTGAAGGGCACAGCAGATATCTGTCTGAGCGCAGAGCAACTACAGGTGCACTCGCAAGCTTGTTACACACAGCCGTTGCAGAGATCGGGCACAGATTCCACAGGATTTTCAGGTGCTGGATTTATTTACTTATTATTTATTGTGCATTTATTAGGCACTTATACATAATAATGATTTGCATTTATATAGCGCTACAGAGTAAGTCAATTCCGTTTCAAAGCGCCCACAGGGCAGCAGGGACGGAACATGGGATTGAAAAACAACGAATACAGTGGAAGATAAAGATGAACCTACCATGCCTTGTAAGTGTTCAGAACGTGCAAGTGCAGCGAGAAGAGGGCAAGTGGGGGAGGGGGAGTAAGTGCTGGAATGTACATGCTCGTCGGTGAGCAGCAGATGAAGTGCTTAGTAAGGTAAGGGCTAAGCGGCCTCGGGCCGCATTGGGTAGAAACTGCAAGCCTACAGGATTGAGGCCGGTGGGCGCCGAGGCAAGTGCTGGGAGGTAGCCAGAGGCTGTGGTGATTGGGTATGGGAGGTCAGGTCCCCGAGGGATACATGAGGGCCCTGGCCACCAATCACAGCGACTGTGAGATTAGCAGAGAAGGGACGAAGGGAAGGCGAAGTGGAAAGTCTTGAGCACAGTCGTGACAGCATTGTTTGTAGAAGGTGATCACATACAGCAGTTTACAGACATGTGCTGCAGAGTTTAAAAACTGTTTTCATAGAGGTCCACATACATATGTCAAAGAAGTGTTTAAAGTGAGCGGATTTATAGAGCTATCCCAGGGAGCACAGAGTTTACAGGTAATAGTGAAAGAAAGCAGTATGTGCGCACCACTGTCGGGGGGGGGGGGGAGAAACTTTAAACTACGCTCTCATGGAGCGCACGCAGTATTAACAGGCAGCTGTCAAGAGAGCAGAGTGTTCACTGGAAACCGTTACTGGGAGGAGAGCTTTTCTGCTTCGTTTTGAATACGTGTTACAAGCAGCTCTCTCAGACGGCAGCCTGTTAACAAACAGATGTGACAGAGAGCAGACATTTCCAGGCAGCCACCCGACGGCCAGGCATACAGACATCCGCCATGCAGCACAGATTGCAGGATGTGTACAGTGCATTGGCACAGACGAAAAGCGGTCATCTGTAACAGCATTCAGTACAGAGGCAGACATCAAAAGAACATGTTCAAATGCAGTTTCCACAGAGAGTAATCATTTGCAGGCAGGTGTCAGAGCCCATCATTTGATGGCAGCTGTCAAAAGCAGACTGTTTACTAAAATCGCAGTTTTAACAGACACTCGTCACAGAGGGTGGACGGTGTAAAAGTAACTAACCATCGGATAGGACACTGTTTACAGCAATTGCCACAATGTTCTGCGCTGAAGAAGGGTGCTTAGAAACGCTTGAAAAAAATACATGATCGTAGGTTACTCCCAGGGGATGCAAACTCCACATTCGGCACAGAGCCCGAGCCAAACCAGTGGGAATGGGCAATACACACTGAAAACTATGATTATATATAAAGACGCACACGCAACACCTGTTCCCATCCTGCGCTGAAGAAGCCAAACCCTTTTTTTTTTTTTTTTTACACAAAGGACTAGTGCCCCACCCTCCTTTACGCCCGTCCCTGCTCTGACACACGTGTGATCTTGAGGGAAACACTAGACCGCCCAGCGGCGCTGCACAGCTGAATGAAGGCCTTGTCTGGCCTCAGTTGACGATAATGATTTTTCAGTTCAGTATTATTTTACTCGGCTGCTTCAGCGTAACTGTAATAGCTATTAATATTATACATGACGTACAGTGTGCTACCAGGGCTGTGCAGTCAGCCGGAAGGGCACAGAACTGCAGCGGGTAATACAGAACATCCCCACAGCAATGCTCTTCCAGTTCAATGCCGTGGGTCCATGACACCGCTGCACTGCAGGGGTTACCGCATACAGGTGCCTATGACCCACGGCACTGAAGGACTGTTGTAAAAACAGTGAAAATGCACTAACCAGCCCTACAGAAAAGCGGCGTACCAGCCACGTTTACTTCCTAAAAACATGGAAACACTCCCACCCAAAAAAATATTAAGAAGTAAAAATACTCCATACAACAAATAGAAAACAATGGACACATAGGCGACTCCTTCCACCCTCCACAGCTCCATGAATATGTGTGGATCCGCAGAGTGGTGCCACAGAAAGGCACTCTAATATTATTACTGCCTGATCGGAGAAGAACTAAGGTAAAAATACATCTTTAAATGCTCACTTATTACCAGGTGCAAAGAAGTTTGGATGGCCAAGTGATATACGAATTGGACACCAAAAATAATTTTACGCACCAAAAAAATACCACCCACTGGGAATAGGGATTATTTTGCTACTCCTGACAAAATCATGTTGCACCTGCATTTAAAAAAAAAAAAAAAAAAAGACACTTCTAAATCCTCTGTGGAGCCCCGGCACTAACATCAAAAGGCCATCAATCATCAAAGCCCCTGCAGGTGTAACCAGACATAACGCTGCTGCCAGGCTTCAGGAACTTCCAGTCAACCAAACGCATCAAGGGTGCGGATATTCGCATCAAGGGTGCGGATATTCCCACCAAGCATTGCGTTCTACGGAACTTGCCCACTTTTGGCTGTTTGTAGCCCAGAGAGCGAATAAGAGGCCTTCCTTTATTCTCAGCCGAGATACCGTGATGGGGAGCTCAAGAGTCCAGTACTTCCCCTCTCCTGCCACCCGGGCTCACTTGTGCTCCTGACAACACTTGGTGAGTTGGGAGATTTCACCCATTGCCTTTCTGCTTGGATTGGCAGGATCGCTTGATGCTGGGACGCTGAAATTCAGGGAGAATGCGACTTGGACTCGAACACAGAAAGGCAACACTTCGGACGAGGTAGACCCACACTCCAGGGACACTTTTGAAGTCGCACAAGGGCAGGATCCTCCAGAAGGCAACAAGACTTGTTGGTCCCACTAGTCCAAGGACTGAAGCAACGCTCAGGGTCTTCGGAGATGAAGGCAGAGGAGCAGGGCTTCATCAGGCCTGCTACTAGAAGGGATGGTCGGCTACCCCCGGAGGAGTCTTCGGATCTTCAGCAGGCTGCTCTTCAATGGATTCTTGGCGCCAACAATGATCTGAAAAAATGGCTGCAGAGGTCCTCTTCTTATCCAAAATCCAAGCTGGAAACAAGTCCAAGAAAGACCACCAATGGTAAGGAACTGCACCACTCAAACAGCCAGTAGTTGCCCAATCAGGACCAACTACTGGTTTCACATGTACTTCTGTTTCTGGCAACAAGGATGTGGACTGGGACTAGATTAGGTAGTACCACGCCCCCACCCTTGATTGACCAATTGAACCCAGACCCTGTTCGCTTCCCCATCCCAGCCAAACTGCTGAAATTGAAACAAACTTGGATCCACAGAGATAAAGACTCACATCAGCGGCCTAAACGATGGAATTATCTGGGCAGCGCTTATCACCAAATGAGAGGGCATCATATGCCCTGCGGTTGGGGTAGGACCACTGTGTAACCATGTTCCATCCATGCATGGGCCCACTGTCTCCCTGAATAGGACTCTACGAACCACCATGGGAGATAATGTACCATGAGGCACAATTACATGGATGAATGGCCTCCTACCATAGTGGCCCGTCGGCTAGGACGCTTATAAAAAACATCATATTAATTTCTTGCCCTACGGCTTCGGAAGGATAGACTGTGGTGCCATACTCCACCTATGCATGGTCACTCATCGCTCTACCCTCCCATTGAATGTGACCTCCCGAACATCTGTGGGGGGGTGACGCACCAGGAGGCATCCCCACATCACTGAACGGCACCCTCTCCACTGGTCCCCCAGCTGGGATATTGCCTGTGTATGAACCAATTAAATTATATTTCAAATACCCCTCCGTCCACCTCCTACCCTTTCTTCCCTATTTCAATCACCTCCTACCCTGTGCGCGGTTGCTGGGCTGTGTGCTTTTGATTTGATTTACAAAGAGGTGGAAGGAGCACCAGCCACCAACTCCCACTTTTTAAGTACCAATCCAAGATGGCCACCATCTCTGGCCACCCCAGCAGCACCTTGATGCACGCAACATGACATCCAGCTGAGGAGCTGGGTTACCATGGCAACCCTCAACTCTTTCCCGGCTTGCCTACCAGTGCCCCAGAGAACGCCAGTGCCAGACGCGCAGAAGCGGCACACTAACCATGCCTACAGTTCGTGTGATCATTCACCACAAACTGTAATTAACTAAGAGCGGACGAGATTTTCCCCATCGGCCGCATTGATCGTATCGCCACATCCCGTTACTAAGGACAGGTCAGTCCTGCTGTACTCCCACGTTCCTGGTGTAGCAGCTCCAGCACTCATCCCCATGTACGGATTTTTGCTTCAGAAGCGGTGACACCTACTCAGCTGACATTGAGTGCTTCCATTTGAGGGATAAGGTAATCACAGATGTGTTCCTATGCTTTGAATACTTACTGTCGGATAGCAAACTTTCCGAGCCTCTCTTTTACTTAGTTTGACCGACTTCATCTGTGTCAATGTTATTCCAAGGTCACACCAATGCGGCCAGTGTGTATACATTTGGCATCCACCATCTCCTGGCCATGCAATCAGAATTTCAACGTGGTCGATTTTCTAACTGCATTAGCCATTTAATTTGTTCCTACTTTTTGCAGTGCAGCATGTCCTTTGTGCTTGAACCAGCACCTCCAGCTCAATATTTTTCATTTTTTATTGTTCCCCTGTTTTTTGGCAACCAGGTGCCAGATGCATCTTTCGAACTGGGGCTACATTGAACACCAACAGTGGGGCTCATCTCCTAGCAGATTTGCTCGCGTTGCTACTCAGAACTCTACAGGTTAGTATTAGATTTCCACGGGCCACACAGGCATTTGCAGCCTGTGAGAAACCAAAGGGTGTCTCACCCGCTAGTCTTCGGGGACTTCTCATCCAGGTGGCCAGGACACAGCCATCGTTTTTGGATCCAGTGCGGGAGGATCACCTGAGCAAGGGGTCTTCTGGGATTGGGGGTGAGGCGACCAATAGTGAGACGTGGTATTCCCCCCCCTTCCCCGTACACCTAACCATCCTATTTTTTAGGCTTCCCTCATGTCCCAACTGCCTCCTCCCCTTTTCACACAAACACTGGGCCGAGGAAGAGGGCGGTAGACCAAAGAGGCTACCCCTTCCATATCGCATTGGACATGTCCCGCTAATTGGGTCAGGAAAAGTCAGGCACTTGACTTTAAGTGCATACTTCCAATACCAATTAGCTCACCTCACACGGATAAAAGACGGAACATAGAGACACACTCTGAGTAAGGTGGAACACAAGCAAGTACAGCACCTCCGGGGAGAAGGCAAACCTACTGGAGCAGAGCAACGGATCAAGCGACGGGAGCAAAGGGTGAAGAACCCCAGGAGTTCCCTGCTGGAGGTAACTGCATTCAAAAGGCTGCGAAAGATACTTGAAGAAGGCCAATTCCCAAACAAGAAGGCTGCAGTGTGTTCCAAGGAGGCCAGCGACCCTCCCGGGTGAACGGCAGAGTTGGGGAGGCTAGGCCAAGCATGTGGTACTAACCTTGACTCGTGAATTGAAAAACTATAAAGACAAGAATGAAACGTACATAGCCGGTGAGTTGGCAAGAGACATGAAAGACCAGTCTGTGTTAAAGAAAGATTGAAGTTGCAACATTATATCGCACAATTGAAGGATGCGCGTCTGTGGATTAGACGCGAAGAAAGGCAGACATGTGAATGAACTTTGAAGTTAGGATAGCTGTGGAACCAGCGATAATGAATACCAGAGTGGTCCGGCGAAAGGAAATAGCCCACTCGAAAGTCTCTGTGAAAGGAGAAATGTTTGTAGTGATAAAGTGAATGGACTGTAAAAGCAAAGTGATCAAAATTAACCCCAAGGCAAGGGGAAGAGTAAAAAAGGTGAACGTTGAACTTTAGTGCTTATGACATTGAACTACCCAGACAAGAAGAACTGGGCAAATAAAGCAAGAGTGCGAGTTGAAGAGAAAGTCGAAGTGGTCCTGCGACAGTCCGTAGTAAAAGCCATGCAAATTCGAAGTCTTCCACATCAGGAAACGGTCTAAGCCCGACTGATGGAGACCGGAAGTGTAATAAGTTAGGAGAAGGGAACCCCTAAAGGATGTGAATTAAACCTAGGGGGTGGGGGGAACCCCTGCAAGTGTTTTGCTTTTGCTGTAAAAGGTCTGAGCCTGACTGAGGGGAACCAATTGATTTGAACTTTTGCTTTCAAAGGTCTGAGCCCGAATGAGGGGGACCGATGTGAACTTTTGCTTTAAGAGGTCTGAGCCCGACTGAGGGGGACCAACATGAACTTTTTGATGAAGTGTGCTTTGAAAGCTGAAGAGAGAGACTTTAAAGTGGAAGGCTAGGCGGGCCTCGATTCACGTTTTGAACTGCCTTTGTGTTAAGAACCTGAGCCAGAGTGTGTCATCCTGCCTACGGGGACCGCTGTACTCTGTGCTGTCTAACGTGGGAAGGAGAGCTAACTCAGCCACATTTATTCTTTATATTTGAACACTGATTTTCCTTTGCTTACATATTCTCCTTAGGCATTAGTTTTTTGTTAGTATAGGCCGTTTTGATTTGACTGACTCAACTAGGACGGTTTTATTTATTATTTTGATGGTAGAGACTACTCCCATCCCAGTTATAGGGCAAAGTAGGATTTTTTCCAAACCCAGAAGCTTAAATAAAGGTTTTACAAATTGTACCTTTTGTGTCAGTGTCATACCTGTAATACCATGCCTCCCTTACAAGCCCCACCTCTGATAAACATGACACTTGACTTATTGGCAGGTCACCTTGCGCATAACAGACCATTCCAAGCATGACACATCGGTTGTAACACCACCAACCTCCCCCTTGCACCTGGCTCGGCCGGTGGCGAGACTGCAGATGCACCCATAGGCGCACACTCCTCTTTGCTACCAGTGGCTAAGGCCCCTGGCTCACATGCATGATGTGCATCCTTTCCAGCCCACCAGGCAGGGCTTGGTCCTGGTTGGCCGGTCCCTGGACACCCGGTGGTGGATGACTCACGGTGGCAGGGACTTGAGAGTGCAGTTTACTCATACCTGGACTCCTGGCTATTCTGTCCAATTCACCAGAATTGCTTCACAGCTTTTTAATCTCTAATTTGTAACTTTCAATTCTAAAGCTATACTTACCTCCTTTTGTCTTTTTTTGACAAGCAAGTCTGTTCATGCTCATTTCCAACATTCATGCTCACCTCTTGCCCGGAGGAAGACCACTTGTGACCCACGCAGGCACCACCATTGTGAAGGCCGAAATTCGAGCTGGCAATAGTCAACTAGCCTTGTTATGACATGATTAGGTTTTCCTTGAGTGCTCAAGCATTGTTCCAACTAATTTGAGACGTAGGCTATGTATTCATTCATAAGCCACGTGCTACAGAGTAATGGCACAGCATGTATTTGATCAACAGCGCTTGCTGGAACTGTAAACCAGGCGACTAGGCGCTGACTTGATTTACACACTCTATCAAATTAAAATAATTCCTTTTGATATTGTGTTGGTTATATCAGTGTAACTGTTTTTCCATATTGAGTTTATGTGTATGATTGTGAGTATGGATGGGTGACTGTTGGTTGGATGTTGAACAAATATATGCAGGTAACTTCTACATAAGTTACCCCTTGTTGATTTTGATTTTAGATCACATTATGTAAAACAAACACACAATTGTACCAAGTTGTGCTGTAGATGGCAAATGTCAGATGATGTACTATATGAAATAATTCAAGATCTAAACAGGGTCTCCTTTTTGTGTTGTGTCTCTTGGCCTTTAGACCCCTGTGTATAAATAATGTCCTGACCTCCTTTTTGTTGTTACAAGCCCGCAAAAGCAGCCGCTTTCCCGAGCAGGTGCATGACAGTATGAGGGGTTTTCTGACCTGGTAAGGCAAGGAGAAGGCCAAACAACTATATGTCCAAAGAAGCAAGCAGAAATCTCATGGCACAGACATTATAGAGAACTAGCCACGTTTTGTAGCCATACGCGATAAACGCAATTGTGCACAATAAAAAGAATCCAAACATGCTAAAAATGTATCTGCTGCCACCATCTTGTCTTTAGGTACTGTGACAAATCCCAGGGTATTGTCACTGCTCAACCATGGGAACCCTTTACCATTAGGTCAAGGAGGTGAGGCCGCTACCCAATGGTTCACCTGGGGGTGATACCCAGTGGGTGGATCTCATGGGGAAGGAAACCCTTCATGGAATCAGCGACGACCATCCTGGGAGAACATGGTATGCATCTCCTGCTTCTCTGTCCCCTCACTCCTCTCACCCCACTTCCCCTTCTATAATTCCCCACAAGTCATCTATTGCTGAAAGCTAGGCAACCCCAACCACTTTGAACATACTGTGATGGGGAAGAGGAAGATCTACCCAGTTGGAGTCCCTCTTACTGCTGATACGAAGAAGAGTGGACAAATAAGAAAAAGTCTACTGGGGAACTAACATACGCAGTATAGTCAATCAAACTCAATCGCAATCACAAAAAGGGAAGAACGACTGTACGCAAGGGCAGATCCTCACTGGAGGAAATGAGAACTGGCAAAAGGCTTACCACTAAGAGCAGGGGATGCTGGTGGAGCTTTGCTGAACAGGGGAGGTGTTCGGAGCTGCCCTGGCTGGAGAATCGGAGGTCTGGGAGTAACCAGGAGCCAGACCATGCAACCAAAGCAGAAGGCGCGAACCGAGAGAGACCAGACCTGAAAGCACGGTGGGAAGATGCTGAGGTGTATGGAAACCCACAGCAAGCAGAGATGGTCCCGCAAAGACACCCCACACCCCAGGCAGACAGTAACACCATGAAAGGTACCTGGGTTACCGTAACGGGTGCCAGGGATCACAACAAGCAAACAAGGCAGTTGGTGAAAGCAGAGGAATCCCCGTCTCCCTCATCTCAGTCCCTTTGGAGAAATGCAAAGTGGGCATAGGAGCAACAGTGCCTGGCAGGTTAGTGAACCAGGCCGGCAAAAAGGCACAGCAACCCTGAGAGAGGGGTCTGGGACCCATATGAAACTGGGGAAGGTACACAAGAAGAGTACAGAAGGGTCAAGGACCCATAGCAGTCTAAGCAGGCACATGCTGGGCTACAAGGCAAACCTGGTAGAGGGTCTGGGACCCATATGAAACTGCAGAAGCCATACAAGAAGAGTAAAGGAGGGCCAAGGAGCCATTGCAGTCTAAGGATGCATGCAAACAAAGTGCTAAGATTCAAAACAAGTCAGGGAAGCCCCGAAAAAGCATAAAGGGGTCGGGGACCCACAAAAACGAGAGAAAAGACGCAGAACAAATCAATGAGGCCTCGAAAACACCCTAAAAAGGGTCTGGGACTCAAACAAAAGCGAGCAGGATGAATTAATGGAAAAGGGGCAAGGGCCCATTGTTTAAAACCGCTTTCTGGAACAATCAAGTCTGGCGGACTTTGCTTTTGATTATTGTTTTCTGATCAGACACAGCTGCAGGTGAAGCAAGAAAGAACAGCAGTCAAATCTTGCAGGTTAGTGAACCGGATTTGCTGTGTGATATGTGTTTTGTGAAACTCCAACCATTTAAAACAAGAGGACCTGCGGATCAAGTTTGGTAGGGTCAGGAACCAGATGTGATAATACATTTGTGATGTGAAAGAAGAAGAAGGGAAGGGACTCCCCCTGATACTTGGGAATTGTGTTATTTTATTGGGCATTTATAAAGCGCCTATACAGCAAATGGTGTTTCAAGGCACCACAAGACAAAAAAGGGGGGAGGTGAGACAGGGATGAAACAACAAGAACAGTCATACTAGTCATTGTGTCATTCAGATTGTGCAAGTGCAGTCAAAAGAAGTGATGGGGTGGGGGGAGTGCAGGTAGGAGCGGAAGGGATTATGCTAAGATGGGAGGGAAGTGCAGGGCAGAGTGGAGGCACACAATTGCAACGGGATGAGGAGAAGGGGGAAGAAAATGGACCCTGGGGCTAGGCAAGTGCTAATACGAGGCCAGGTGGTAAGTGCCAGGGAGTGCTGAGAGTGAGGCCCACATGCTAAGTGCAAAGATGGGAGTGAACCAGGCTCAGTAGGGATGCACCCCCTACCAGGCTGGTCAGTGAAGGGGCCCAGAAGGGAAAGTGCCGGTTAGGGGCAGAGGGTGCTAGGGTCATCTGGGCGAGGAGGGCCTGGCACCCTGTAGGACTCAGAAGGGACCAGGCAACCAGTCTATATGGCAGAGTGGGGGATTAGCGAGGGAGAGGGGAGGAAGAAGAGAAAAGGAGGGTCTTGAGAAGCTTCTGGAACTTAAGGAGATCCAGCTCAAGCATGAGAGGGGTAGCAAAGCCATTCCAGAGGGAGGCTCTTGCCGAAGAGAGAGATCTACCCCTACACTATTTTTGTAAAAGCATTTGATCTGCAGAGAGTTGGAGCTAGAAGACCGAAGGGCTCTAACAGAGAGGTATTTAGGAGGGGGTGGGGGGAGAGTTGGATGTAGTAGGGCCCCAGGCCTCAGAAAGCCTTATGGATGATGCAGAGGTTCTTTAACTTGATCCTTTCAGCCACCAGGAGCCAGTGGAGAGATTTTAGGGCTGGAGAGAGGCAGTTCCTGGGTTTGAGGCCAAGGATAATCTTGCAGTCCTATTCTGGATTAGTTTAAGGGGCAAAGGGAGGATAAAGACAGATTGAAGAAGAGACTGTTGCAGCAATCCAGCCTAGAGAGGACCAGAGCTCTGGAGAAAGGTGAGAAAAGGGAGAATAACTGAGGAGGTGCAGCTGAAAGTGGGCCTTCTTGGTAAGGTCTGCGATGCGATGTGAGGAGAGAAGGAGAGAGAGGAATCGAAGAAGAAGACAATGTTTTTAGCCTCACAGGAGGCTGAGGGTAGGGGACCCATGGAGGGCAGCCAGAGAGTAGGAGTGAAGGAGGGAGCAGGGGTCCCATTGGGAAGGATCTCAGTCTTACTGGCATTAAACCAGAGATCGTTAGCAGTGCACCATGCCTGAATAGCACTCAGTCAGTCAGGAATGAGGGAGGAAGAGGAGGAGAAGGAGGAGGCAGTGGGGGGGGGCGAGCATGAAGGAGAGCTGTGTGTCATCTGCATAACATTGGAATTGAGGTGAGATGGTGGAGATCAAGTGGGCCAGAGGGGCAAGGTAGATGTTGAAGAGCCACAGCAAGAGGACAGAGCCCTGAGGGACGCTGCAGGTGGAGAGTGCGGTGGAGGAGAGGAAAGGGCCGGGTTGAAACTGGGAAGGTCGGTCAGATAGGAATGTGATCCACCAGTCCAGTGCCAAGTCTTTGTTGACAAGGGTATCACTGAGCCGATTTATAAGGGTGACATAACTGACCGTATCAAAGGCAGAAGAAAGATTGAGAAGGATGAGAACAGAAGGAGAGTTGGAATCGAGATTTGAAAGGAAGTCTTTACGGGTGTTAAGGAGAGCAGTTTCTACGCTTCTGGCTGGTCTGAAGCCAGACTGGTGGTCGTGGAGACAGCCAACAGTTTGTGTGGTGGATCAGTTGGGAGATGACCAACTACTCCAAGAGTTTGTCCAGGAATGGGGTAATAATGATAGGGCGGTAATTAGCCAAGGAGGAAGTGGCAGCAGAAGGCTTTTGTTTTTAAAGGTGTGCAGGGGAGACCCTGTTTGGAGGAGACTTTCATAGATAGGACTTGTTTAGAGACCACATCCAGTGCTATGGGCGAGATGGAAGAGAGTAGAGGGGAAGAGGAGAGGGGGCCAAGGGAGGCCTGAGAGCAGGTGAGGGACGATGGAGGGGAAGAGAGTGAGAACAGGATGTCCTGGGTTTTGGTTGAGAAGTGGGAGGCCAGTGCAGTGCAGAGGGCCTTAGATGGAAGAGGAGAAGTGGAGACTGCAGTAGGATTAGCCAGTTCCCTGCAGATTTTGAACAGTTCAGCTTTGCTGTTGGTGGCCCCAGAGATGCAGGCTTGGGTGTGGGCCCTCTTCAAGCAGATAGAGAGTGTGTATTGCCTTTGGAGCAGATGGCAGGCCTGTCTGTCAGTGAATGAACTTGAAGCCAGCCACTCCCTTTCAGTAACTCTGCACTGCGTTTCAGAGAGGCCAGGTCAGAGTCATACCAGTTGTTGCTCTTGGAGGCAGGATTCAGGCAGATCCTCATGACAGAGCCAATGATGTCCAGAGTGTTGAAGATGGGGAGGTGAAGGATAGCAAGGGCTGTATCCGTGTGCGAGTCAGTGGCTGCAGTGGGAGGGTGAATGAAAGTGGCGGCAAAAGCAACAACTGACACTCGCTTCATCGGTCGAATGATGGAGAAGGAGACTGGCAGTGTGGGCAGAGGCTTAGCCGGGGAACCCAAGAGGTCCAGATGAGAGAACAGGAGAGAGGTGCAGTGAGAGGGTTGGAGATGGTGATGTCTGCTGAGATGAGCCCATCCAAGGTGTGTCCTGCAGAGTGGGTCGGACAGGGGGAGGGGGGGGGGTAGAATGGTTTGGGAAAGAGAGTATGGTGGAGAAGGAGAACATTAAGAACTGAACAATTTAGGTGAAGCCTTCTTCTGGATCCAGAAGCTCAGTCTTCCTTAGTTAATTTAGCTTGAAAGGGATGGGGATGGGTTTGGACACAGGATGGGAGGCATTTTATGTTTTCAGACTTCCTGACAGAATCTGTAGTCTTTTGATTGAGGTAGAGAAAGCCCTATTAGAAACAGGGCTAGATAGGTGTGTCCTTTTCTTTATCTTTAATAAAAGTATTTGCCAACAAATTGGCCACCTCTGTCAGACTCATACGTCTGCACCAATACAGCACATATACAAGTAACCAGAAATCCCAAATGTAAAAAGCTAGGGTGCTACAGAATTATCCCCATTGCGCTGCACTGTAAGGTGCTGCGTGCAATGTTAAAAAAAGTAAAATAATGAACAAGGGAAATATAGATTCCCAGTACCAGTAGTCTGAAGGACAGATCCGTTTCCCCATAACAATGAGCAATCGGCAAGGGAAGAGAAGCTGAAGGATTTACTTCCCTTCAAAATGTCAGAACAGGTTTAAAAACAGAGCAAAAAGAATAGGGGTCCATAGAAACTATGGAGGATAAGCTGCAAAAAGAGAAATCTTCCCTAACAGATACCAAGTAAAGCCATGCCTATATAACAAAAAAGTAGACAAGATTATGAATTATGGGGTATGCCACTTGCAGAACTTTTTAATGATTTTGTAAAACAAAAAAATGCAATCTAGATGTGTTTTCTTATTTGAAAAGAGAAACATCTTAGTGAACATGAAAATCAAGTGCCATCAAGGAATGTGTTCGTCCCTATCCCCTTTTCTCAATTAACGGCACCAGACGAGAGAGACATCGGGCAGAAAACGTTCTGCAGCCAAACGAAGTGTGGGATTTTGCACAGATATTTATTTTTAAATTCCACAAGTGACATGTAATCGGTTTCTTGCCCAGGGAGAATGTATTAAAAATGTACACACTCTTTGAAATATAGGCAAAGGTCACTTGCATTAAATTTGCAGTTTACACCAACCCACAATACCTCCAATTAAATATTGCTAACTCGTAACCCCACTTCTCCAGACCCTCCTATGCAAGGAATTGTTGGGGAGAATGTTCAGTTTCTGTACTAATTCCCTTTAACCCGAGAGACCCGGAGCACTTTTACTGGACTCTGGACATTTTTGAGTGAGTGGAAAATGGTTCCACTCACTCAATCTTTTTCTCTGACTGGGATTATTTTTGTTACTGTTTTATGGAGTCTGGTAAACTCCATATGTTTAATACAGGCATCTGCTTTTTGCTTTGTGCACCTAGCACCATCTGTGTCATGTCACTGAGGAGTCCCTTGGACTTCTCTTTATATTTAAAAACATTCTCTTGTGAGAACTACAGTTCCCAAGAGTAGTAAGATAAAAGTTAGCTTACTTACCTTTTCTTTTATGGGTCCAGCACACACCACCTTATGTGGGATCCTGGGGGTGTGGGAGGGTACATTGTAACTCCTTTTCGCACTCCTCACGTAACTTTCTGTTACACTGACCTAACTGAAATGGCTGGTGGCAGTGGTTAATTGTTACTATCTTTTGTGCAGTTTCCTAGCAGGCTGATTTCTCAGCTGCAGTACAGCACCCATCGGTGACCACGTTCTCAAAATGGCCCTAGTCTCTAGGGCTCTTCTTCTATCAATCCATGTATATTTGAGTCCTTTGTGAGGTTTGCCTTTGGCGGGCTTCAGCGCTGAAGCCCAACCAGGCTCCGGTGTGTCTGGGAAGGCAGGAAATGGGGGTGGGGGGGAACCCAAAACTTCACTGACCTTTGTCTGTAGGTGTGCCTGGCTGAAACCAGTTCTAACTGGGCAGCTGGCTGTCCCGCAGGACAATCAACCCCCAGGTGATCGACAGCTCCATGGGAGTGAATTAATGGGTTCCAGCACGTAAGGCAAGGATTTTTGGACTACAGGCAGAGTCGACCACTGGAACAAGGAATCTGAAACAGAAGACGAGCAGAGGTGCCAGCAGCACCTTCAACAGCCGCAGAGATCCCTGTGATGCCCTGCAGCTTTGCTGACCCCATTTTCATCTCGACGGGGAAGACCCGCCGAGGACGACTTCCTTCCTTAGGCTGGTGGGACCAACTAACCTAGACCTTTTCATTTTGGGCCACCGCCTCACATAGTGCAACGTTCCTGGGCTGCAGAACACCAATACCCGGGGTACCTGGACCATTATCGAGTGCATCATCTTCCGAACTTTGAATCCGGCTGAATGCAGGCATCCGTGTGGATCTCCAGAGCCAGGAATTCAGGTCAGACTCATCACCAAGGTCCTCTCACTAAAGTTCAGGACTGAGTAATGAAAATCCAACCAGCGATATTCGTTTCTTCTTGGAGCTAAGAAAAAGGCCACAAAACCACAAAGAGCCACTGGAGTGAGTTGAATCCTTTACTGCTGATCCCTTCTCCAGAGTGCTGCTGCAGAGGCCTGTCACAGATCTCCCCTTTCGTCACCACGATGAAGGAGCAGGAATCAGGTTCTGCATTGTTGCACCTAGAAGGTGACTAGCTACATTTTCATCTTCACTCTAAAGGTAATGTGGGGGCTTCGGTTGTACTTACCATGGGCCATTTTCGGTGCTCCTTTGCTTGGGGAGTGATGTTTTCTTTAATTTGGAGTGGAACACAACTCTGGTATGCAGGCCTTGCAGCCTGTGTGCTATCAGAGTGGCTCCTCTTGAGATCCTGCAAGAACCACTGACTAGGTGCTTAACATTTCTCTGAGGATCTTCAGAACTGGTGCTGTCCAATTTACTGTGATGTTGCTGGTTTCCCAAAGGTCCATCTTCTTGATTCTACTGGCTTTGGCAATGCTGGTTCCTCCATAAACTTGAATTGTGAAAGCTTTTTTGGTTAGGAAACAGACTGCCTAAATCCCTCTGTGAGAATTTAAACTGTTACTTACCAGTTGCTAGCAGTGTTCTGTCTACCATTCACTTCCCCTTCTAAGCTGAGTTTTGCAAAGGTGACACATAGAAGTACTGTTTCTGACCTCAACTGAAGTCACTTTGTGTGCTGGATGCGAAAAGTATATTGTCTCAGGAGGATAGCTCACTTTGGAAGCAAGACGATGCGGAGCACCACAGGTTCGATCCCCGGGTCTGCGCTTAGAAACCTCTGGGTATTAAGCGGGTTATAAATAACCTATCATATCAAATGAAAAGTTACTCACCTGTATTACTGTTCCTTCTATAATTTTATTACACTTTTCAATGCAATGTTATTGTTAGTTACTGCATTTTAGATTTGCTTGTGTGCCTTGTGTATATATAAATATATTTTAATATAACTTTAAGTGAGTACATGTTTTCTTGGGTCATGGTATGAACTGATTTGTTTGTACTGCTCTACAGCTAACATTACTCCCTCCAAGATAAACCTGGCTGCTCAGTCACACTACCAACTTGTGTAGTAGAGGCCTATATTAAGAGTTGGGTCCCTAATACCAAGAGATAAGTCTTCTGAAGTCTAACTCCAGAAAAACGTACCTTAGACCTAGATCCACCCTCCACCTGAGAACCTGAGTATGAGCGATCTGCTTACCCATTTCCTCCCCTGGTTGCTAGTGGATCCCTCGCTGCCAAATGGCCCGTCCACATCCTTCCTCCTTGATAGCTCCCCGCTCCCTTACATCTCTTGCTTCCCTCACCATGTCCTTTCCCCTATGACTTGTAAAGCCCTCTGTTGCCTTCTGAAGCTAGGTCTGCGCTCATTAAGTACCCTAATAATGAATACAATATTTTAAAATCCTTATTAAAACAAAAAGATAGAGGCATAAATGGGTGATATGCTTATCAAGTAACTTTACCTCCAAAAACCACCCCGATGCAATTGTAGTCATTTATTATTCTTTAATGTAAAAAAAGAGAAAATGCAAACATGGAAAATGGAAAAGAAACGTAAGCTAGGCAAAAGGCAATCAACTTTAGGCAGTCAAGTTTACACAAGTGCAGTCTACTGATTCTCTTTTCTCTCTTCTAGGGAAGAGGGTGAGTTGTTTATGAAGATACCCAGGATGGAAAACTAGGATTACAAGAAGGCCACTTGTTACTTTCTTTATTGTGGGCTCTTCAATACTACTGATGAAAAATTACTAAAATAGCATCTCAATCCCAAATGATAAAGGGTAAGCAGAAAAGAAAAAATCTGAATTAGCCAATCTACTTGAAACATTTTGCAAATAGGCTTAACCCAAGCAAAAGACATGAGTGTAGGTAGACACAATCACTACCAAAGGTGTGGACCGACTTACAAGTAGTAGCAGAACAGCGTATGTGGCTGCCTTACACAAGTAGGATTTATTGGCTGTAAGTACTTTTCTACTGCCTAAAATAGGGAATAAAACACTTCCACTTCCAAATCTTATCCGGAGCGCTGATTGTCATAATTTTTTTTTTAATCTCCTTCATATTACCATGCTAATTATGAAAAGCCCTCTTTATATGCTGTATAAAGTATGCATTCGTAGAAGTTTTTTTTTGTTTTTTTCAAAAAGTAGGTCTATTCACAAGTTTGTCCTAGGCGAATAGAAAACAACGATGGGCTTGTCATCAAACAAAAGTAAGATATCACCAACTAGTTGCGCATCAACATGCTAGTCAATACCTCTGTCCATACAGTTAATGGCCTGATAAATGCAGGAATAGTAAATGAGCAAGCCACCATCAATGACAAAGACACCCTCAATAAGTAAAAGGGATTTGTCCACTGTGTAACTAGCAACCGCTCTCAACTAGTTTACGGCTCCTTCACCCACGATAAGCCTTCGTCCATAGCATTACCACTAAATGCCACATAGTCGACGAGGAACACATTATCAACAGGTGAGGAGTTGGTCATCCATAGCCTTGCCCATAATGTGTCTGGAAAAGCAAAACCATGCAAGAGCCTGTATTAAAAGAGGCCATGCCTTCAGACTACCTAGGTGAGCTCGATTACCTGTTAAGTGTTAAGGTAGCCACAGCTAAGGAAATAAACGTTTAGGAGGAGGATGGAAACTTCTTTCATGCCACCAAGATGATCAAAGACTTGGTCGGGAAGTCTCTTCTGGAACAATGGGTCAGTATCGAGAGTTTTGTACTTTTGTCTCATCTTTCTTTCTTTGTGGCTGATGCTGGAGTTAGGAAAGTTTTCATTATTGTTTCTATTAATCATGGACCTGCGTTACAAGCAGATGAGATTTTCCTCTCAGTGGCAGGGTTTCAAAAATGATCAGCATCTCCGGGAGTAACACAGACATATTATAGTCCGCTAAATAGCTTCCTGTAAAGGCAGGGTTCGAAATTAGCACGGGTCCTGAAGCTTCAGTCTCCCTAGTTACAGATAATTGTGTGCTGTGATACTGCTGTGCTTCTGCATGTGGTCAGAGATGCAAATGGAACTAAGAACAGCATATGTCATGCCTCCCTACTTTATGTATTTAGTCATTTGTAGAACAGTTACAAGTTTAGTACAGTCACAATTGAAGTTACAGGCTATCCATTAATGATAATGAAGGGACAGGTGGAGGTTATAGATCTTGGGAGAAGAGCCAAGTTTTAAGGCCTTTACGTAAGGACCAGAATGAGGTTTCAGATCGTAGGCGAGATGGTAAGGAGTTCCAGTATTTAGCTGCCACCACTGCGAAGCTGGCAGTGGAGGCACAAATATCCCAGTAAAAGCTGTACCACACCCCATACTAGGTGAGGATCCCCTGACAATATTAATGATGTAACGTACTTGCTATGTAACAGGTAATCAAGACTTTCCTTATCTAATGGAGAAGAGTACTCGTCAGCCTCTTTACCTGAGACATAAAACTTACTTTCACCTCGGTTGATGTTGCCTTGCCCCTGATGTAGAACTGTTGCATGATTCTTTCAATCATTGTCTTCAGCGGTCCCTCAGTCTTTCTCTGACTTGAGCCCGCACTGAGTTATTGGACTTCCCTTCCCCAGTATGCGATGACTGTTCCAAACAATCTTTCAGGGTGCAGTATATTCTATAGCCGGGATATCAGACTTTGGCAACCAGTGGCCGACACAATGTTTGCTTTATTTATGCATTTATCAGGCTCCTGCAAAACAGGACTGAACTTCTATGGCAATCTTTTAACTAATCGTGACAATTTCGCTCTCAAATGTCCACCAGAGACGTAATACCTACACCAGTCTTGTCATGGACTTAGACCCGCTGGTGGCAATTCCCTTTTCGTCCACCAATGATTTGGAAGAAGAATTTCTAAGAGCCTACCATAGACTTGTGCCTCATGAAACAAGTCCTCAGCCTTTGAGTATCCCCATGGGCTGTGAATGAATGCTGGACTCCTTGTTCCAGAGCGTGTCCACATTTTCCTCTTTCAAAATTTGTTCCCAGTGTATTGTGACCATTCATCTAATTTTCCATAAATAACCTTAACCTTCTTCTCTCATTGACCATTAGACTTTGGTTCATAGAATATTTCATACTTTAGTTTCCCCCAAGGCCTTTTTTTGCCAGCAAGCATTTGAATTTAATATTTGTTTGTTATACTTGTAATGGACTTAATTTCCCAGTATGAAACAAACATTATCCCAAGGCTAGTTAGACAATTCTTTTTCGACTCAGTGGAAGTTATTGGACTTTATTCATCAGGGTTCATAGCTCTTTGTCTTTACCGTTGGACTCTATTCCCCAACATGCAACAATTCTCTTGTTCACATGTTTTAGTTACTCACAACCTGTTGAATGCGAGACCGGGTTACTGGGCTTTGTTCCTCCAAGGTTTTCCATTCTGTGGGATTTAGTCAATCAGTTCAAATCAGTTCAGCACTCTTTCGTCGTCTCCTGCACCAGGACTCTTCTCCTGCTTCGCATTCTTCAGTCTGTCTCCCCGTGTTCCTTCTTTGATACCCTCAATGTCTTCAGGCCACACTCACGTATTGCTCTCTCCTCTTTGTCAGACTCTCCTCTAGTGTTCCTATATGGCATTTTGATGTGCTTTATATCCATAGATTTTGCTGCCTGTATTGGTCCAAGACTCTGTGTCTCACTCTCCTTTGGGGTATAATTCCATGACCCGCTTCATTGCTCCCCTCCCACTGCTGGTTACTGGCTTGCTGTGGTGTGGTATTAACAGGATTTTCTTCCATTCACCAGCGCAATGCAGTTTTCCACAAACAAATCCTCTCTTGGAGTCTTCCACTCGGAGCCAATAGCCAACATACCACCTGGGTATTGCAACCTCCCATCTGGTTGGTGGTTCCCCTTCTACTCCGGGCCAACGTGCCTCCACCTGCATCTTCAGATGCCCTCTCCCATTTTTCTTAGTACCTTTTGACTCTGCATGTTTAATCACTTGGTGAAGGGAATGGCCAACAGATTCTGGTTTTTGCCAGCACGGTTTCCCTAAAAGGGGAGACTGGTAAAAGAGGTTTCCTGCAACATACAGGATGGGAAAGGGCAAAAAAGCAATTATCGCGTGGATGGCTTGTGTGCAAAAAGTACAATTTAATCACTGGTATCTGCCGCACAAGTATTCTTTCCGCCACGTCAGCCGTATAGAAGTTCTCATGGAGTGGATTTGTGGAACTGAAGAAGCTGGGACACATGAATAAATTTACCCAATCGCCTTGGGTATCCATGCATCTAGGAAAACTAAGCAAAGCATTTTTTAAAAGAATAATTTCTCGCAAATTCAGTGAGTAGTCAATAGCCATTTCCCTTGGCATGACTTTCTAAGAAAATTTACTTTTATTGTGAAACCTTATAAATACATAAAAAAAAGTGTCATCAAACATCCATATACATAATAAATACACACTCGTTTCCACATATTCATATTTTCCAGCCAAATTGCTATATAAAGTTGAAGTAATAAAAGAAAAAAACATGACCTAAAGCCATCAGGTCTAGAAGCCCAACATTAATCTGTAGATACACATCTAGGTTTGTACCTTTAACAAGAGCCGCTCCTGAATAGCTTTGCAATACTCAAGTGCTGCTATCCGAGACATCATGATGTCTAAACACCTTAGTCAAAAACGTTTGGCCTCTCAAAAGGAACCGCCCTACATCCATCATGCTGAAGATTTGTACAATCATTACATGACGCTGCATGTCGACAATATTACAAAGACAACAAATTCTTTTTGATGTAGGGCAGGCCATCCTTACCATGCCCGAATTTCACAAATACCCAGTATTTGCCTCCACAAAATAAATATACCAAATTCTGGAATAAGATTAAGAGGGATAATTTTATAATAATTTACATTATTGTTTTAGGGCCTCATCACGAGTCGGGCAGTAGCCCTTAAATGCGGCAGTAACGCTATTACCGCCATATTTTAGGGTCCGCCCAATCGCGAGTCTGGCAGCATTTATCTCCAGCTCTAAGCTGGGAGTAAATGTGCCAATTTATCACCCATTTTTGCAAATTGTGCCGAAAATGGCCCATTGGGTCCAATAGCGCCGGACCGGGTGGCAGTAGCGCTATTAACCCGGGTGGTATCCCAGCGGTAATACCACCAAGATATCGCCCAACTCGTGATGAAGCCCTTAGTCTTTGACTTTAGGATTAGAGGTGAAGATTCATATTCACTGATTTTCTCATTCATTTCTGTTGTTTGCCCCTAAAGGAGACAGCAGAAACATACAAGTATTTAAAAATGACCTGCAGGTACTTACATGCCAATTCCTTGTTGCCCTTTTACATGACACCAGGCTGCCATGTGTGATCTTCATCAAGGCATGACCTTTCACTCAAAGACCAACTACAACAGCAAAAACACACACTGATCACACTGTACTGCCCCAAAACAATGGCTCGCCACAAACCACAGAAAAGCAAGAGCATCAGCCAAAGCTTTGCAGCCATAATTTACAGAAAGAGGTCCACTGTACAGGAACTTGATCCAGTCTCCAAAGGTAGCAGTATCACTCAGCTGCTGCAGCCACCCCCCCCCTCCCCCGCCCGTTACAGAAAAGGATGTTACCATATGCAAATCAGTCTTGAAACCCCCCCACCCCCCCAAATAAAAGCAATGCAATCTGGACTGCTCGGCCACCACAATATCACAGCAACAAGTACTGACATAGGACTCTTATAACACAGCAAATCCACCTTCAGAGTACACTTCCGTAAAGTGCTATGCTCACATGGCCAGGGGGATCGAAATTGCTGGGAGCTATTTAGCTCCTTCTAGCCCTGTAGCGCCTGTTTGGCCTGCTACCAGGAGCTACTTTTGGCTTCCTAGGCCATCTAGTGCCATGTAAAAATACTTATGCAAGTTTGTATCTCACATAAATGTAAGATTTGCAGTACACTAGATACTAGCTCCTGGTTCTGTGAGTTAGCTAAGTGATGGCCAATACCCAGGAGCTAGTTTTAGCTCCTGCTCATCTTAAATTCGGCCCCTGCAATCCAATACAAAAGGCAACTGAAACACTGACTATGTAACCAAAGGTGGGGCGCCAGGACACCACTGAAGCGAACCTCTACATATGCAGGACTACTGCAGCACTGAATTTAGAGGGCAATGCACATGCCCAATGCAACACTGCCCCAAAACTGAACAGAGAACACAGCACAGCAGCAACAAGAGAACATGCGACATCATTGAATTGCACTCAAGCACCGAAGATATACCCGAGCAAACATGATCTTACCACCCTGGGGGCAATCACAACAATACATAATATAAACACCAGCGACTACGGCGGGCTGAAATACAGCAAGACAGACACACATGACACACTGCAGCTGCAGGGGAACACGGAGGACAGTACAGCGGTGCAGCACTACAATGGCAGCACAGGATTGCAGTCAGTAATAATTAAGAACAACACTTCTGCGGGGAACCTCCACAGAACTGCAAATGCAGGTCCGCACCCAAGATATCATAGCGCTGCAATACAGCCAGTGAAGGCGCTACACTAAAGGTGGACGTGAATGCACTTTGCTACATCAGTACATTTACAACTATAGAAATCCGCCACGCAGGTGAAACAATGCACAGCGATGCATAATGACTACATTTGAGCCTTGCAATCATAACGCAGTGCAGAAGAAGGGATATACCAGAAGCTCTGCCTTTACAACTCAACACAGAAAACCACGAGAGCACTGAAGTCACTAACAGCCACAGTGAGAAGACCAGCGGAAAGCTGCACGTCATCCATGTACGATGGTGTATGCAGAGCATGACAGCGACCTGGGATGTGTCTTTAGGCCAGGGTATGATCCC
Organism: Ambystoma mexicanum; assembly: GCF_040938575.1. NCBI lineage: Eukaryota > Metazoa > Chordata > Amphibia > Caudata > Ambystomatidae > Ambystoma > Ambystoma mexicanum. Next base: position 1,540,003,597 of record NC_090932.1, read on the forward strand.
ATGTTTGTGGTCTGCAAAGTCTTGGTCTTTTTACAACAATATCTTTTTCCACTCCTGTCAGACATATCCAGACAAAGTTACAATCTAGTTTCTCTACAACAGACTAATGACCAAGCACTGAGTTCCTTTCTTCTTTTTACTCTATTGACGGTACCAATTTGCCTTGCGGACATCGTTTTCTATATATGTTGATGTGTGATTTCTATGTTCAAATTTACTGTATCATTTGCTGTATAGCATAAAACACAATCTAAGGTCAAATCTTTATGTTGTCGGTCCGCTCTTCATGGAATACAAATGTGATGTACAAATGTCACTGGTTATTGGTCTAATTAATTTTGAATTTGATTTTGTGCAATTGAATTACTTTGACTATAGGTCTACAAAATAAGTAAGTTATTATGTGTACATATTTGTATATTTCTTATCAGATACATTGTGATTTAGTCCACTACAGCCATCCGTTTCACTGATTGTGTGGTCCAACAAATTACATCTGTAATTGGTTCATTTGGGGAGACCACCTCTTTTGCAAGAGCATGACAGAGATGACATCATAGCACTGATTCCCAGCACGTTCACTGCACTGTGCCACTGCTGACAGATGTGACACCGGCCCAATGTTTTAGGGAGCAAGGATGATAGAACAAAATAGAGAGAGCCTCATAGTGCAGCAGTAAGCACAAAATAAAGCAGCCTTCTAACTCTACACTGTTGCCCGCCAAACACTGCCACACTGGATTTCCATAAAGTGCAGAATTATTGCAGCATAATGCGAGGTGACCTTCCCCCGAATTCATACATACAGAAAAGCACTGCAGTCACTAAATAGCAATAGGGACAGGGGAACTGCAATCAAGACTGGATAGACTGCAAAGGAGCATCACAGCACTGGAACTCAACCGCAGCACTACAGTACAGCTACAGTGAAACAAAGACAAATCACAGAATTCCACCAGAACTACAAATATCACTTAAGCACCGCCTTCACGGGTGAAAACAGAGAGCAAGCGCAAAGTCACAAACGGCACAAAGGGCCATTGCAGCAAGGAAGTCACAACCAGATGCAGAGGGGTGTTGCAGAACTACAACCAAACACAGGAGGGTAACTGCATAATGGAGGCATAGAAACAGACAATGCAGCAACTAAAAGGAGAATCACAGCACTACAATCACAACGAGAATCGAGCGCCCCTAACAGCACTGAAGTTACAACCAAACACGGAGGCAAATGCAGAATTAAAAATGGCAACTGATTAAAGGATTACGGCAACACTCAAATATAATATTGCAGCACTGGAGTTAGAACTAGACACAGATCACTGCAGCACTGAAACCACCACCTGAAACAAATAAGCCTTGAAGAAAACAAAACAAATACAAGGGGCGAGAGCAGCACTCATATCACAGCCAAACACAGATGACTATCACAGCACTGAAGCCAGAGCGGTGTACAGAGAACTAACCCGGCAGTCAAATACAAAAGACACCAAAGAGGAGAACCGTAACTGCGCCCGGCTGAATGCAGACGACCATCGCCGCACGGCAGGCTAAGCCAAATAGAAAGGGCCATTCCAGCACCCATCGGAAAATAGAAGACCACCCCAGTGCTCTAGTACGGAGGACTGACACAGTACTAAGGCCACAATTCGACAACGAAGAATATAACAGTACCCAGCCTAATGCAGAGGACCAATGAAGCCACGAAAAGATATGGGGGACCATTACTGCACAGCCCATTAGTGTGAATACAGAGAATACACAGCGCTGTATTCATACGCGAACAAACATGACCAGGCAGACGCTAATGGGTGGAAAGGTCATCGCTGAAAACCAGTACTGCACATGTTGGGAAGGAAAGAGGGTCTTCCCACCCCCTAAGAGATAACGAATGAGAAATAGCCGCTAAGAGAGCACATCCGGGAGCACGGGGGTGTACATAGAGGAGGGTACGCAATCAAATTAGTGCATGCATTACAAGCTATATGGTAGATGTGGGTGCAAACGCCATATTGGGGAACGGCAGCCATCTTAGAATTTAGGTCCAAGCGCGGCAAACAGCATTGTGTGTGTTAGTATTAGATCCTTTGCATGAGTGCGGACACCACCCCCACCCTGGCCAGGTTTCAGAGATCCATAAAACCATCCATTGTCCAAGAAGTTACAGGCCCTCACGCCCTAGGAAAAATGCGCCTTGCAAGGTCATGAGAAGGAAGCAGAGCGCCTCTTGGCTGTACCACACCACCGAACAAATAGCAAGGCCCCACTGCCCCAACGATCCCCACATAAGAAATACAGCTTTACCATGCTTTCATCCTTTGACCCCTGCATGCCATAGTACAATCCAAACCCAGACCACAAAACTTTTACACCCCTCGATCGACCACCAAGATCAGAAGGCGAGGCTATCGCGCCTTCAGAAATGGGTCACGTGATTTGTGCACCGAGGTACAGGGTGGCATCAAATTATAGACTAAAACGAAAGTGAAGGACCATGGGAGTTGCTGATCTGTCTGAGAGCGAGTGAAGCATGTGAGTTAGTGTGACCTCGGCTTTCCCCCCCCCCCATGAGCCCATCCCTGCATCTGCCAGGTGCACGGTTAAAACAATAGAATAACATTGTTTTCCCAGAGTAGCTAATGAATTATTAGGTCAGCTTCACTGCGGATGACGAGCCTAGTGATGCCTACGTGGACGGAGATAGACAGATGAAGATGGGCCAATGGCCTGGCATCCCATATTGAGCAGGCCCTACATGAATAGGGATCCTCCAACTTGCAATGTAGAATTGTACTATAAATAATTACATCATCAGTGACGTTGTTTGTGCTTATAATGTGCAGCACATGCCTACGGAGCTCAGAACGTTCAGCAAAAGCAGAGTTCTTTGCTGATGCACTTCTATTTTGTAGAAATAAACACTTGTCATACTTGCAAATGTGTCTTGGCCTTTTTACTATAGTGGGCTTTTTCCTATAGTGGGCTGTATTTTTTCTGGTGTGAGCGTGCAGGGGCGTGCCTTCACGCAGCAGAAAACAGAAAATCACGAGGTGCCAAGGACAGCATGGCAGTTACAACCAAGAACAGTCAAAATCAAATAAATTCAATGAAAAAGAAGCAAAAAGCATCAATGAAGTACTGTGCCAGAGTCACTGGCAAATGCAGGGAGTAGGCCACGTCACTGAAGCCAGTCCCATGTCGTCCAACACTGCAGTACCAAAGACAGAACCAGATATGAAGGGCCACTGGGGCACTGCAGCTTTAAAGAAACAGGTCCTTATAAGAAGTGGCCATTGGATGGGAAAAGGGTGGAAGAACAAACAGACATAGGGAGGGCTGATGTAGAGAGGAAAACAGAGGAATGTTTGGGATAGCTTGAATCCTTTGTGGTAGACCATAGACTGGCATTGGAGGGCCGGATACATATTGCATGTTTGTGTTAGTAGAAAGGATAATGTAGGGCTGGTATTCATATCTCAATATTTGTTGGCTGAATGGCGATATACGACATGTCTCAATTTGTTTATGTGGGTTAAATGCTCAGTTTTAAGCCAACTACATGTGGGATGCAAATAGTACTAATACTGAACAGTAAATGCATACATAACACAACTCTAACATGCTCAGTTAACCTCATCCTAAAACTGCAATTCATTCAAAAGGGCATCATCTCAACAATAATGGTAAAAAGAAAAAATGCAAGTAGGATACACATCCTTATATGCACTGAAGTAGGCATTAAGTGAGACTTTGTCATAATGATTTGTCATCATCCTAATTTAATGGATAGTTTAACATCTATCTCGATGTTAACAATGTCTAAACCTATATCGCTTTTGAAAATATACCGATATATCTCCAAAACTCTGATATATCGCCCAGCCCTAGGATGATGTGAGGCAATTCTAGGAACAGAGCGATTACTGTTGCCTCCTTGGAAGCAGGAAGTTCTTAGGATGAACTTGGGCCGCCCAGTTAAGCCATTGGGCCTTTCAGATTACCTTTAAACCTTCTGCTATGTCAAAAACCCATTAAAAGTACATTGGGATCTGCCCAATTCAGCGCCGAATGTAACCCAGTCAAGAGTAGACTGTGTACCCAAAACGAATGATGTTGGAAGACAGAAGGGTGAGATGGGTGAGCATCTGGTTTATAGAAACATTCCAGAATGTTGAAAGCCTGGCACCCGTCTTGTCGCCGCTCCTTTTCATTTGCAAACTAAGGTCTGGAGACCCCGGATCGATGCAAAATACGCCAACTTCCAGAACCATGTGCTGGGGCGCGGTATGGCAGCATTCAGACAGGCAGGCACTCAAAGCCTAGTGCAATGCAGTAGGGATTGATAGGCTCAGTATAAAAGGCTTTTAACATAACATACACAAGAGGAAGGGGACTTGGGAATCCTTCAACTCTAACTAACTCACATCAGAAGTGTAATGGGAGTACCCAATAAGCACAACTGGGGGGTCTGTGGCAGGCAGCAGTGCTCCACTTGGGGCAGATGTGGAGCTCAGGGAAGCGGATCCTTGTGTAAACGGACACCAGCCAGGTGACTTTTTTTGGAGATATTTCAACGGCACAAATGTCTGATGGAGCAAGAGAGGAGATTCTACTGCCATATTCCTCTTTGGAGCGTGCACAGCCAATATACATGGCATGTTAATCCTCGGATTGGCACCAATCATATTAAAGATAAGTAAAGCTGCTCGTTCATCAGTGCTTTTGGTGCACGGTATTCAAGTCTCAAAGCCCCCACCGAAATGATGTGTGACTCGCTTGGTTAAGGATGGAGTCACAAGCATTTAAATAAGTAGGTTGTCGGGTGAAAGGCAGCTCTAACCTATGAGTCTGGTGTTTTCTCCATGTCGGAGAAGAAAAAAAAAAATTGGATTTTAGCTTTCGCAGGATTTAATACGAGGCTATATAGAACCATTCCAATTTCAGGTACTGAGATTTGTTTATTTTATTGTTTATTTATAAGGCGCTTAACACCAGCGAGTGGTTTCTAAGCACGGGATCGGGATTCAAACCTGTGTTTTGCGCTGCATTGTCTTGCTTTCAAGACAAACGCGTTGCCCCTGAGCTATCCTTCCTCCCCAAGGAGAAGCACTTGGACATAGAACCAAAGCGAGGAGACTGATCCAAAGGTCCAGAAGGATAAAGCGGTGATCTGCTTAGTCATGGAAGCTGCATACCTGGCGCCAAAATATGCCAATACTGCCTTCATGAAGACACAAACAGCAACTGAGAAAAGCCAAAGCCCAGCGAAACCGGGCAAACCCATGTGTTCCAATGGGATTCCTGAGCCATGTCAATACAGGCCCCCAATGTTGTTTGGCCCCAATCCACCTAACCCAAAAAAGTGAAACATTCGGGGATGGTACGGGAAACCAATCTTAGTTTCAGATCCCAGATCTGCATGGTGGCACAGGACTCCTTTTCCTAATGGGTTCAGCTGAAGGACCGCCCCTCCATCCCTGCACACCGGTAAAAAGTTGCTACGAGATCTTTAATCAACTCAAAGCTTTTAAGGCACAGCTTGTGCCCTGGACGGGCACCAGAGTGTTAGAAGAAAGGAGTGCAACCTGTGAACTTATCACTTTGGGAAATAGGAATCCTAGATAGTTATTAATGTTGATTAGCATAAAAAGGGATGGAGTACCATGAAATAGCACCTTGCATCGAAAAGGAGGAGGTCCCCATTTGATATATTGCGTCCCTGGAATAAAAGAGCTGGCAGATGTGAAAAGGGGCAGGTGGGCTGTATTGCAGGAATTTCTCAGCCATACAGCAAAGGGATTCCAATTAAAAGACCACATGACCCTAACAAATGGATTTACATTGGACACCTGGGACCAACCCAGTGCTTTTGTAGAAAAGATGAGCCATGAGCAAAACAGGGTAGTTGTGTCTTCTTTGACTCCATTTCGGGCCTAAGGAACCCAGGAGGAATTTTCCCTCGACTGTCATCTTTGCAATCCTAAAACTGGTGACATCACAGTTCTAGGCGAGGCAGTGCCACTATAATGGGATGAAGGGCAACGAAATTGATTAACTACCACGGTATGCAGTGTTTATATCGAAAATCTTATAAAGAATGAACATATATGGAATATTTTATAGCAACATTTTTTAAGAAGAATGTACTTAGGGGTGGGGTAAAGGGCTAAATCTTGTGTGAAACAGTTGGGGTGGATTTTTAGGTGTGGGAAATGGGGGTTTGGGACCCCCCCAAAAAATAAAAAAATCGTTATATTTTTCGTTATAAAAGTTTCGATATATGTTCATTCTTTATATAATGTTTCGATATAAATACATGTAACCAACTACCACACGCACATCTAGGTAGTTTGAGCCGCAGTGTAATCTTGTCAGTTTGGCACTCTTTGAAACAGTAACTTTAGAGATAGAGCGTTGGACTAATGTCGGCGATATGCTGTGGGATACGGAGGCGTTGACAATGGAAACTTCATGAACAAATGCAGGAGTGCCTTCAGGTTCCCAAACGGCAAAGCAGAATGACACCAATTCAATTATTTGTAAAGACAAAATCCGTCCACGCTTAAACTTTGCGAGTAAATGGTTTCCATCACAAAGCAAGCATTGAAAAGCCAACCATTTTGGAGTTTCTGTGGGCATTGTATAGGACCTTTTCAGGCACTTACAGAATGGTGCTACCTGGCCAAAAGATGGGAACGTTCTTAGTGTCTCGGCATAAGATGGCAGTGCCTGGAAAACACACATACAGGCGCCAAAACTACAGCTGCAATTAAGCCATGAACTTAAGAAAACGTTACTACTAACACAGGCACCCCCTTAAAAGCACACAGCCAGCTCAAAGAGAACCCATGGGGTGTGCGTGAGGGGGCGATGGAGAAGGGGGCAGGTAGTAGGTGGGATGGCCACAGGGACTAGCACGGCGATCACAGTCGATATTGGGTAAAAAGCCAAATAGCTATAGGCTGTGCATTCCCCCTCATATCCCATTCTCTCCGATCGGGACTTCTCACACTAATAGTTTCAGCTTATAGACAGCCACCCAATAGCCAAAACTAAAAATGGAAGTCAATAGTTAGGAAAGGAGACAGGTAGGAAGTCTTCGGAATGATGCATCCGAGGACAAGACGACGGCAGAGCAAGCCAGTAAAATGGTTACAACAGGGAATAAGGTGTGGAGCGAGAAGCTCTGGAGAACATCAGGTACAAAGCAAGTTTAAGAATGCTTCATGGGCTTATGAACAGAAGGCATAAAAAATTTTTTTAAAAAACACAGCATCATTGAGGCTGCAACTTTTCTAATCTTTTTCTGGCTTTACAAAGTGCCTCAACTAAAGCAATGTCTTCAGGAACAAAATCGAATCCACACTCACAAAATTGCTGTCAGTCGCCATCCTCGGTTCAACACAGTACCATAGTTCTAGTACTTCAACACCTATCAAGCACAACTGAAAAGCACATCTCTGCAGACACAAAGTAATACAGATGCAACTAGCAGGCGTGGTACTGCAGTGATAGGACTACGCGACAACATGAACCTTGAAAATAGTGCTGCAGTCAGTGTGCTGCAGTCACGGTCAACAAGGATCAACGTACTCCTGTACGCATAGAAGCACTGCAGCCTCACAAGCAGAATGAAAGGCAGAGCGCTTTCAGAGTACTTCAGACAAACAGGACTGTAGATAGTGATAGTATTAGGACAGTGTACGATTGGAACACACACATATATTAACTGGAAAATGTTTAGTTGCGACTGAGACAGCTATGGTGAACCAATTTAGTGCAACAAAAGTTGGAAGTGACAATAGCATTGACTTGGAATCCCTAACCGCCCTCCACCCTCCCCTCCCGGGATGTCATTGCTGACCTTGCCTCAATTTTGGAATCCCTAACCGCCCTCCAACCTCCCCTCCTGGGATGTCATTGCTGACCCTGCCTCAATAGCTTTGACTTGGAATCCCTAACCGCCCTCCAACCTCCCCTCCCGGGATGTCATTGCTGACCCTGCCTCAAAAGCATTGACTTGGAATCCCTAACCACCCTCCACCCTCCCCTCCCGGGATGTCACTGCTGACCCTGCCTCAATAGCATCGACTTGGAATCCCTAACCGCCCTCCTCCCTCCCCTCCCGGGATGTCACTGCTGACCCTGTCTCAATAGCATCGACTTGGAATCCCTAACCGCCCTCCAACCTCCCCTTCTGGGATGTCATTGCTGACCCTGTCTCAATAGCCTTGACTTGGAATCCCTAACCGCCCTCCTCCCTCCCCTCCCGGGATGTCATTGCTGACCCTGCCTCAATAGCCTTGACTTGGAATCACTAACCGCCCTCCTCCCTCCCCTCCCGGGATGTCATTGCTGACCCCGCCTCAATAGCATTGACTTGGAATCCCTAAACGCCCTCCTCCCTCCCCTCGCGGGATGTCATTGCTGACCCCGCCTCAATAGCATTGACTTGGAATTCCTAACCGCCCTCCTCCCTCCCCTTCCGGGATGTCATTGCTGACCCTGTTTCAATAGCCTTGACTTGGAATCCCTAACCGCCCTCCTCCCTCCCCTCCCGGGATGTCATTGCTGACCCCGCCTCAATAGCATTGACTTGGAATCCCTAAACGCCCTCCTCCCTCCCCTCCCGGGATGTCATTGCTGACCCTGCCTCAATAGCACTGACTTGGAATTCCTAACCGCCCTCCACCCTCCCCTCCCGGGATGACACTGGTGACCCCATCTGTGATATAAAGCCTGTGCTCAATGTCTGAGCAATGGGATGGACTCTGCATTATGGCTGTTTTCTCTTCCAACACCCGCCGAATTTCATAGGTTTATTGCACTAAAATTGGTTCCCCTTAACTCTCTCACCTAAAGTTTTTCACTGAATTTCAAAGGTGTTGCGATGCTAGATTTTACCGCCCCAGTACTAGTTAATTAACATACACCCCATGCCATTTTCTTCAGCCATTGCTGCTGTCTCCCTTTCCCCAATTAGTCTAAAAGGCCGACACCCTGGCACTGGCCTTTGGCCATAGGTAGTGGGCACCACTTTTGGCCGTGGTCCCTGGCCACTTTGCACCAATTAGGACAAGAGTCATGTCTAAACAAAAGCAATGAAACTCATTGCACGCCTTTCTCTTCCTGTGAAAATGGTTCAGGAGGATACAAACCTTTTTGATTACCACCTTAAGATAAAAACAGCCTCGAAATTTCGTTTTAAGCCCAAATGTAACTTTACATAGGCATACTCTCTATTTTTTTGGTCACCCCACATGAACCCTCATGTCAAACTTCACCCAGCCCCTCTGCTACTATCGTAACCCCGCTCCACCCCCCGCAACCCCCCCCCCCCATGTTCCTTTCCATGACACACTGTCATTCCCACGGCAGTCTCGCTCGGTCACCAAGGAAAACACGTCCGATTCCTGCGATAAGACGATACCGATCTGACTGGAGACGCCCTCTCTAGGCCTCTGCTTAGTGTCAAACTCACCCTTTGATCCTCTTTCAACCTCTCCACTCCTACATAGACGTGAAGCCTCCCATTTCCAACCTTCAAATAGAATTTAGAGCACTTTCGTTTTTTCTATTTTATTGTCCATTTATAGCGCGCTTAACAAGAGCAAGTGGTTTCTAAGCGCAGGATCGGAATTCAAACCTGTGTTGTGTCGCACTGTCTTGCTTCCAAGACAAACGTGTTCCCCCGATTCCTGCAATTTTGTATTCCAGCTTATTTGTGAAACCCATTCAACCTTCCCATTTGTCTGTGACCGAGAGAATGCTTCCTAATTTAGTCACCTACATTTGTTTGTTAGATTCGTTTTCTCAGCTTCTCTACTGTGCTAACCAACACTGTCGTGGTCTTACAGTGCCAAGGCTTGTCCGGGGGGTGTCTAAGAGCCCTGCAAATCAATTTGTTTGCTCAAGTCAATCAGTTGTATTTGTTGTTACTGTGTGGTAGTCCTTCCTAAGACTAATGCACTTGAACTGATGTAGTGGGACAGGGATTCTGAGGAGGAAAAGGATGTTGACTTTATGTGGTATGAAGATATTGATTGCCAAGTGGATTCGCAGGGGAGAATGGCAAATCTCTTGTGATTGTGGACCTTGGAGGGGCAGGATGCCCACAGCCAGCACAGTTGTTTACTGATGCGGGAGAATCATTGGTGGACAGCTCAGGAAGAGCAGATGAGGGAGTTGGCTGTTAATAGTGTTTTCCACTGCTGGAGGGACAGAAGATGGACGAGGAGGCTGCAGTCTGACAACATCGGATTTGCCACACCAGTGGAAGAGATGATGCAGTGAGAGGGGGAGGAGGCAGGTCTGGTGCAGGGATTCCTTTGCCTGAGGTGTCTGATATGGCTGGGGACGACTGGCTGGCAACATTCGATTTAATATGGCAGAGGGGCATAGATGGGAGTTGCTGATACACAAATATTTTCTTTAAAAAAAATAAACACTTCATTTGGTACAGCGACAGTCGTGCAACCACAAAACACATATCTAAGCGAGCAGATTACAACATTGTAGTGCATCAGCACAAATCGACTGTTTAAGTTTCAGGGGCGAAGTAGGAAGGAAGCTACGGAAAGGGCCCCACATGTCCTTGGGTCTACAAATGGATACAGTCAATGAAATATAGCACTCTTCCCCTTCATTAGCATAGGTCAGTTCCTTAAGCCATTCATCGACACTGGGGGATGCACTGGTTTTCCAATATTTTAAAATACATTTTTTGGCGATTAAGCAACCCAAATTGAAAAGTCGGTAGATTTTCACAGGAACCATCCCAGTATTTCGGTAATGTCATGTAGGACGTCAGCAACTGACAGCCACAACTGGGCAATCCGTGGGAAGCTCCAATACATTTACAGGCAGTCTGTGGCTGTCTCGTTACAGTTTGCACATTCATTGCTAGCCGCTGGCGCACATTTGGAGATACAAGCAGGCTTGTAGTGTAACTGATTGAGTATCTCGAATTGGATCAGCCTAAAACAGGCATTTAGGGAGATCTCCTTTGTTAAACAGCACCAGTGCAGCCATTGCTCCTTGTGTATTGTTAGACCTATATCTCTTTCCCATTTCTCTTTGGCTCTATTGCTGGTTGATTGATTAGCATGGCACGCCTTATAAAGTCTGGACACAAGTCTTCTACTTGCACCAACTGGATTGGGAATGCTCTCTGGGCCAGATTTGAAGGAACACAGACACCTGCCTGCCCCGCATACAGACAGGTGTCACGTAGGTGGCCGAGGCCGAACTTGGGTAAGGTTATGAATGTGAGGCGATGCCATGTGTGAAAGGGACTGGAGAATCGGACAGCCCAGATCAGGACAGAGACGCAGAGAAGCTCCTGCACCCTACCTGGAGAGAATACGGAAATACAGCGCCTCACTTCCAGACAGCAATGCCAATCAACCAATCCACTAACAATTTCACCACTCTGCATACACCTCTCAAACTCTAACCAAACACAACCACAAGCCTACAACACATCAAGCCGCACAAACTTCACTACACTGCAACAAAACAAACCACACAGACTTGCACAACAGCACATGATGACTACCGACCGTAAAACACCCCAAGCCCAGCCAACTGACCCACCGGGCTAAAGCCGCCAACAGCACATCACTGCTCTCTTGCACTTTTCCAGCTTATTCCCACTAACTCACCCCCTTCCCCTTTTCAGAGCCGCCAGAGTGCCAGGGGACCACTCCGGTGGTGATAGTGCGCGGTACAAATATCCTTATTATCACAGGAACGGTTCACATCAGCAAAAACAACAACAAAAAAGTTGGCTTTTCATTCTGAAAGGCCTCAGTGTTGCAATGCACCGTTGGAGATATATAAACCTTTTTTTTACCAGGGCAGCCCAGTCTCTTTCGAATTTTGAAGAAATTACTGGATGACTTTACACCAATCCACAAACAGGAATATCAGATCTGCACCACTTGTATTGTGTTGCTAGTTTTGTCAAGTAGTTCATAACCTTATCATGGAAGGACTTTTTAAAATTATTATCTCTGTGTCTTGAAAGATATTTCTTGAATCTAGGGAACGCTCTTGCTGTCTTATGCTGAAGTCTATGCCATTTCAGGGGCATTGCCAGTTCTAGCTGATGGAAGCACTTAAGGAGAACGAGTCCAGTCGGTAATGTATGCTCTGGACAGCAGCATTGTATAAAGGTGATCTCAGGCGTTAAAGAGAATTCCCTTATTTCTCGTTTTAGTCATTGGCTGGGGTGCGTGGGCAAGGGAATCGAAGGGTACTCAAGTTGTTGCATCCCAGTAGCAGCACTTATTTGTTTGATCTTTGCAGCCCCAGCCCACATACACTTATCTAATGATGGATATGTTCCTAGCTTTCCGGAAAGCAATGGAGGCCCGCCACTATGGGTGGAGGCAGATCTGCATTGAAACAAATAAAACATGCGTAGTGGGGGACGCACCCCTCTTCAGTGGCAGTCAGCACGGTCCACCTGTGTGCTTTACTATCTTTGGGCTCTGCAACAAACATAGCCCAAGATAATGAGAGGCCGGGGGGGGGGGGGGGGGGGGGCGGGGGGCGGTGTCGGAAGCCTGGTCACCACCTCTTGTTCTTGCGCTGACAGGAGAACAGCCCCCTACGGACAGCCAGGTGGCTCACGTACGGTCCTTCTTTGCAGCTCTTGTGGAGGGTGTGAGCCGGTATGGTAAGTGTTTTTTTAATGTAATGTGTAAGTATGTGCTCGTGTATGTTGGTGTGTTTGTTTTTATGTATGAGTGAATGCAAGGAGTTGTTTAAATGAGTTGTGAATATGCAGATCAAGAGTGTTGTATGCGAGCGTGTGTGGGTGCCAGCGCCCACCCTTAAATTTAGCTGCCTCAGTGAGAAGTGGGAGCTGCTAGGGGCATGGCCTTTTTTGCTTCACACTTGATACTGTACCGTGCATAGAGGGCAGGGCTCGAATTAAGATTGGATAAGCTCCTGGGTATCCAGCATTAATCAGTGGCCAGAAGCTACCACTGGGGAATGAGCAGCTAGTGCATAGCTTTCCGCCGATCTATCTTAGTTTCACATAAGATGGAAACATATAATTGTGTGATCCCTTATGCTTTAAATGGCGTACAGATGTGTCCTAAAGTTTATTTTAAAAATTGTCCCAAAACCACTGACTTAAACTGACTTTGATGTGTTTGCTCGGCAACAATTAGCCTGGGGAGCCAAAAGTAGCTTCTGGCGGCTGTTGGTGTCAAGCTAAACAGGCATCAAGCGGGAGCTAAATAGCTTCAGGCTCCCCTCAATTTCGAACCACGAATGGTAAATAAAAATGATACGTGAAGTGTTATTATGTGGCTGGACTGGCCTACATTAGTATGCCAGTCTGCATTTACTTTCTTACTGTGGCATGGCATTTTTCTACTTCGAATTATGGGTAGAGCAAACATGGTGGGTGTTATGACGTGGCTAGTCTGACCTACATTGGTGGTGTCAGTGTGCATTTACTTTCTTACTGTGGCATGGCATTTTTCTACTTCGAATTATGGGTAGAGCAAACATGGTGGGTGTTATGACGTGGCTAGTCTGACCTACATTGGTGGTGTCAGTGTGCATTTACTTTCTTACTGTGGGATGGCATTTGTTACTTTTTACTTGGGTGTTATGACTAGTTCGGATTGGCATACATTGGTGGCTCCGGTCTGGTCATATTCTTGAGTGTCATAGCATTTTTGTACTTTGCACCAAGGGTGAAAAGTAAGTGTAATTACAAGCCTATGTTGGTATAGCCAGTCTGACATACTTTCTTTATGTGGCCTGGCATTTTTTACTGGCTGAGAGTTCTGGAATATACTGGAGCAGCCGGGCTGGACATGTGAGTACAGCCAACATGAAAATATGTTTTATACTGGCATATGTTGTGGAAACCGGCATAATGAAAATGCGTTGGAATGTGGTCCTGTGCACTATTGGTGGCTTGCATCTATTGGGTTTTTTCATGTGGTACCATACAAATCCAATTTCCATTATTTTAAAACAATTCTTTGAGATCAGGGAGTGGAGGGGGCTCCTCTGAACCGCAGTAGTTTGCTTTGTGATCCCTGTTGTGCTCAATCACTCGTACATATTTGGCGCATACATTTATGCCACACCCGTTCAGAATTCACCATCCACCACTGTTGATAAGTTGCTTGTGTGACCCATACAGATCTTCAGACTTAAATATATTTGTTTGTTTTTAGTTATTTGGATTTATAAAAGGTGCTTTCACCAAAGAGCTCAGCAACTGAATTAAGTGAACAGTTGCAAAATAAAGCATGATAAACCTAGGGCAATTAACATGCAGTAACTTCATTTAGTGGTGGGGAGTAGATAAGAGATTAAGTTCCAAAGAAAAGGGAAAAGATGCAAAGGTGGGTACAGAACTTATAGACAAAGTTTAGGAACAAGAAGAGAAAATGAGCGGAAGTGGGACTGAACACAGGGAAGGCGAAACGGGAAGGCCAGTAGAAAAGATAGGAGAGACCAGCACGACTAGAATACAGAGATGAGAAGAAAAAAAACATAGGGTGATGCAGGGCCCTGTAGGCATTCAAAGACAATTCCTCGAAAACTTGAAATGGTAATGATCGGACTAAAAAAAGTTGCTTTAGGAGGTGAATTTAACTTAACAATGGGGACCAGAGATAACTCGGAGGAACTCGCAGGCAAGCATCGAAATGTTGGAACTCGCCGATCCGTTTTCAGTTTGCAAAAAAAGGATTCAATTAATTCCAGCACAATAACAGTAGTTCCTGCCCATTTGTGGAGACGCCGGGTGATGATTTAGTGGCCCAACGGGTCATAGGTGGCTGGTAAGTGGAGGGTGAAGACAGTGAGGCCTGGTCGAATAGTGACCAAACAAATAGTCAAACTGAGTATAAGAGCTCTGTAGCCAGATATGGAGAGAGGTCCCTCTCAGCACTGAACAACAGCACTGCACGTCACCCAAACACTGCTGCACTAATGCAGTAAAGAAGAATCAAAGCTGTGTCAGCTGGACTGGGCAGGCAAAGCACTCCAGGCTATGCTAGCACTAGAATCAGAAAATGCACTTCACCTCCCCTCGCACTGTAATTCTGTCGCTGCTGGTTGTTCCCTGCAGGGATTACCAGTGGCCAGACAAGTTGTCCACATCACGGTCTGTCTGCCGTGCACTAATCTAGTGTGTGGGAAGAGGGGTGCTGCACATTAATAAATCCACTGCTTGTACAGAGTGGCTCTGCGCGAATGTTTGAGCTGTGAGTGGTTCAAGCCTGAGGGAGGCCTATTGTAAAATGCATTAGAAAGCATGGGTTAATGCACTGGGAAGCGCAGGCCCAGTTAAAAATACACACACCACACACACACAGAGTGATGTAGGGATGCAAAGAAGAACACATGATGATCGGCGTAGAGATACACACACACACACAAATAAAGAAACACAGGGGCATGGAGACAAGAACACCCACGTAAACAGGCACACGGGAGCACATTTAGACAGATAAAAGATAAAAAGGTTTTCAAAGAAAGGCAATGGACACATACATGGGAACACACATACAGGGACAGAGAGAAGAACACACAAACAAGCACACATGAAGACACGCACACACAGATGCACTCATGGATACAAACAAGTGCACAAACAAAAAGAAACTGGGACCCGCAGGAACACACACACACAACGAAAGACATACACAAATGCACACAAGGACACAAACAGAAGGCCAGATACACAGACACACGCAGTTTGTAAAATGCACACTAGGGACAACACTGGAAAACACACACAATTACAGACACATAAAAGGATGAACTCTGACAAG
This sequence comes from Ambystoma mexicanum, assembly GCF_040938575.1. NCBI lineage: Eukaryota > Metazoa > Chordata > Amphibia > Caudata > Ambystomatidae > Ambystoma > Ambystoma mexicanum. The sequence continues at coordinate 1,540,019,415 of NC_090932.1, forward strand.
GACACAGTAGGACTCGTGGGATGGACACACATGAACACATGAACACACACACACACACACACACATACACACACAGCAAAGTCCAATCCCAGGCCTTGGCTATTGAAGCCAGTGACAGGGATCCTCTGGGTGGGACTGGTGTGGATGAAAGAGTGGGAGAAGGGACAGAAAGCAGAAGGTTGATGGCAGATAATGAGCACAAACCATCCTTTGTCATTCAATTCTCAGGCTGTGTCATTCAAGCAAAGCCAAGATGATACTGTGAGACCCAGAGCAATTCAGCCTCAATCTGCCATTCCCCTGCAGAGACCTGTGTGCAGGCCAAGGGGACAGGCAGCAATTTCAGGCATTCCACAGGACAAGCAACCATTGTTAGGAGGTGAATGGGCGCTTCCATATACCAGGCCAGGAGTGCCCATCAATGGGAGAGAGGGAGGAGAATAAGGGGGGCAGACGGAGGGGGAGGAAACAAGAGCGCACAAAGCTATAGGACAGTGGGGAGAAATGTAGACGCAAGAGAATGGGTGACGAGAAAGAGATAAAAAAAACAATCTGGATGAGTACAGTAGAAAGAGGCTAAGCCAGGGATGAGACGGACGTGGGAGTGGGAGAAAAGAGAAATTAGTCCAAAGGAAGAGGCTAAAGGGAGGGCAGAGAAAGCGTTAAAGACCCCAAACTATACGAAAGGCAAAGACGAGAAAGCATACGCAAGGGATACAGCGAGATGAGAGAGACCGGCATGGACATGTAAGAGTCAGAAGAGAGAGAAAGAGGGCAGACAGGATAGAGGAGTGTGTGGGGGTGAAACAGGAGTGTATGACAGAGTGAGAAGAAAGGAATTAGTAATAGGAAGCAGGACACCTTGGGGGGTGTGCGGACTAGGCAAAGAGCATATCAGAGAGAGAGGAGAGAGAGAGAACAAGATAAAGAAGAGAGCGATTGAAACAAAGCATATAGAAGACGAATGAGGAAAGAGTATGAATGACGGAGGACTGTGATAAAGAGGAAAGAGATCAGTTGAAATATGAGGAGAGACTTTACACATGGGTAGTAGAGGATCGGATAAAACGCAGAGCTTGCAAGTGTGAACAAGAAAGAAGAGTGAGTGCATGGGTGCATATGTGAAGGATGGCTGGGTGCATATGAGTTTTTGTAAATGGGGTGCCAGCCTGGTCTCTCTTCTAGCCTCGCCAAGCCACCAGCAATGACACTAGCTAACATCAGTGCAGACCTGCAGAAACTGCCATTACGTACGCACATGACCACAGATTAATCCTAACTAGAAAAGGACCTGGCAGGGCGACCACAGCTTTGAAGGAGACAGCTTCATCCTGGATACTGCCTGTAAGCAAGTCAAAACATCAAGAGAAACCAAAGGATTGACCAGGAAATGCAAGACTAAGACTATTAGGGTGAAAGGCGCCCTATTTTCAGGTGCCCTCCAGTAGGCATGCTCCACCAACAAGAACACGAACTACTAGGACAGGAGAGGTTCGTCAACTGATAACATATCAGGTGAACTACACAGCAGGCGGAAACGAAAGGTGGGCACAAGAGGGCACATAGTCCATCAAGTAGAAGAGAGAACGACGGAGGATGGGTACAGGAGCGTATATCGAAAAGCGGAGAAGAAAGTGAAGCTGTGAACTGGATCTTAAGAAGTGACAGCATTTGGAGCAGGGAATGCCGCAGGTTCGCAGCAACAGGCTGGGGAATTTCAGGGCGTAGTCACAGGGGGCCATGGAGGAAATCAAATAGGGCTAAAGAGCAGAATCAGACTAATGTAATGTCCAGGCTGCACCAGCGTATCCCTGCTACTCTAAAGTGGTGCACGGTGCAGGAACCACGCAGACCGAGCGAGCTCTCCAGAACAAGAACCTGAAGGCTGGCCGGGAGGATGCCAGCCTAAAAGGTGCCCAGAGCAAGGAGACATTTACCAACTTTGAAAAGGAGAAATCTGATCAGCTTAGTCTTGCACCAGCAAATGGGGTACATAAAGAAATCAATATTTCCTGCTCTAATGCTCTAGGTGGTCAAAGACCCGGGAAGATGCAAAAGTAAAAACAAACTTTGCCTAGCTAGTCCTCATGCCAGGCACTCAGGCTATGCCAATCGGCCTTTCACAGCAGATGCTCCTTCACGTTTTACAGAGCATGTGGCCATCCATGTGCAGGAACAGGCCAGACCAGAGCAGCTGACATTAAAAAAAAGGAGAACAAATCAGGAAGCAAGCTTTCCTAATCTGTACCCTAAAACGGTGAAATGTCATCCTTATCAACATGCGACTCACCACCCTTGTGCAGTTCAGAAATTGATTCAAGACTCCCCCATCTCCTCAAAGTGCACCGCCTTCACACCCTGTAAAATACACATGTCTGAACCCACCCAGCCCAGTATCTTGCCTGAGGACCACCATCTACAGCCCATCTCCCATGTTCCAGCCGCTCTCAACATGGTTACCTTGTGGCGCTTTGAAACACAATTCTGTTGTATAAAGCGCCTTACAAATGATCAATTAATAAATCAAATAAATACCTGTTCCCCACCAACAGTAAATGTTAACTATTCCAAGTTACACTAAACGATACGCTGGTAACACATGTCATTTGAAAGGACTGATGGGTAGACTGCAGCCATGTTCGCACTCAATAAATACCCAATGAAATATTACATTGTCTGTGGCATGACTTAAGTTCCACATATATGTAAAAACCTAATTTTTCAGACTGTGTATCTGTGACTGCTTTAAAAAAAAAATATATATATATATATATATACACACACACACACACACACACACATATATATACACATATACATTCTTTTTTGCATTTATGATTATTCACTTTTTTCTTGGCTTTTAGAGCCTCGTTAGTAAAAATGTATGCATAAATCTAGAAAGCACTAGACATCGGGAGCGTATTACAGCATGCGGCTGTGAAACCTTTCTACAAGAACTAAAGTATGAAATCGATGAAGACTGGTTGGAACTTAGCTAAATATCGCCATGGAAAAAGAAAAAAAAAGGGTGAATCGTCTACAGAAAGCCTAGAGTCAGTAGACTTGCCTAAGAGCCAAAAACCATGATCGGAAGAAAACCACAATAGTTCCAATGCAGGTGGCAGTTCTCTCCATCTAAACTAAACGTCTGCAGTGTCTTGCAGCATAATTAGATCACAGACAGACGCTTGAAGGCACAAACTTCAAAAGTGGTAAAACCGCAGAAGTATTGAAGACCACTAAAGATTTTGTTTTCTCATAGAAGAAGTGAAAAGGAAAGGTGCATCTAGAGGAACAGCAGATAAATAATCTTGGTTACGGGCGACAATCATGTAATCATGGAAGGCAATGATATGGGAGAGAATGCATAAATACGTGCCAAAAGCCGCCAAGGATTCGCATGCTACTCTTAAGTCACATACAAGATTGAAAAATTCCCCAGAAACGATGTAGTATCTCAAACTGTGAGATGTATCAATCAGGAAGAAAAAATATGCTCCAGAAGAGGACCACTAAACAAGGAAAAGTTGAAACATGTCGCGACATGCCCAGTAAATCTATAGGTAGTGACACTGCTATGCAGGGTAAGTTTGATCAAAATACCAAATTGGTTTATTAAACTGCACAAGGATTCATTCCCAGCCTTTTAAAGTGCTTGCATTGAAAAACGTAAGCAAGGGCTGCATCCTTTTAATGCCATTGGGAATTAATTTCTGGCTGAAAATAGAGCCCCAAAATACCATTGTTTTGAGAGACGGCACAGGACATAGGGTTGTGAGTGTTTGTGTGCACATGCATTTAGCAGAGAACAAGTCATGGGGTATAGAAGATCAGCAAGCATGGGAGTCTGCATAACCGAAGGGAAACTACACCATGAAGTTTGTCCGCCAGAGTCTGAAAGTTATGGAAGCAAGGCCATTCAGTTGTGGAAGCAAAGGAGGACCAACGGTAAGAGAGACAGAACAAATAAAACAAAAATGACAAAGCCAATAGTTTTGGCTGCTGTGTGGGGAAACATTTTCAGAGTAAACCCAAAAACACTTCGCCAGTGTGGCAGAGGGTGAAGGAGGAGCAGATCGATGAAGATGAATATGGGGATTGAGAAAAAAATTGGAGCGAGGGAGGATGTCGGAATGAAAGATTTTGTTGATAGATGGAGAACTGTGTTGAAGGAGAAGTGCTGTGCTAAATGACTGTGAAAAAGGAGAAGGACAGTGATGGAGAAGGACTGTGACAACAAACGAACAAAAATCTATGACAAAAAGCTTTGACAAAGAAGAAAGACTATAATGAAACAATGGGGCTTAGGCGAAGGACTATTTTGAAGCAGAAGGAATGCACCGAAGGAAAATGATGAAGGAGAACAATTGTGTTGAAAAAAGGCCTATGATGAATGTGGAGGACTGTGACGAAGGAGAAGGCCTGTGGTGACGGAGCAGGACTGTGACAAAGAAGGACTGAAAAAGGAGGTGGACTGTGATGATGGAGAAGAACCAATTAAAGACTGATTAACGAAAGGGGCTGTGCTGAAGGACAATGACAAATGTGAAGTACTATGCAGAAGGAAGACTATGATGAAGGAGAAGGTCTGTGATAAAAGACTGAAGATGAAAAAGGACTGTGCCGAAGGGAAAGGACTATGACAAAGGAGAACGACTATGACGAAGGTGACAGATTATACAAAGGAAAAGGATTGTGCCGAAGGAGCGCTGTGAAGAGAATAACTATGATGAAGTAGAGAAAATATGATGGAGAAGGACTGTGATGAAGAAAAAAGGGCTGAGGAAGGAGAAGGAATGTGAGGAAGGAGGGGAAATGTGACGAAAGGGGAAGTACTGTGACACAGGAGAGGACTAACAAATGGGAAGGGAATGATATTGAGGTGTCCGGACTAATGCTTGTATATCTCATACCATATCACGCCATACAGTGCGAGATCGATGTGTGGAAAGTAAGCAGAATACAAATTGCAATATGGTTGTTTCCGACCACGACTTTTGCAAAGGAACATTAAAACACCCAATATTCCTTGAGCGTATATGTGCTATGGCGTGGCAGCATCATTATCACGACGTGAATCGCCCAGCATCAACACTCTTCAGTTTGTCTCCCTTGCTGGTTGAATTTCTTTGCTCCTTTGAACCATCCAGGTTGAGGTTTCCTCTTCTCTTTGCCTTGTTTTAGTGATCCTGCTCTCACCAACCTTTCCCTCGTGCAACCTACTACCTTCACGTGTTCTTCTTTCCTCAGTTGTGGCTGTGTGTTGAAATGACTCCTGGCTGGATTCTTTGGCTTTCGCACTTGAAACTGCTTTACAGACTCATCGGTTTTGTAAATTGTATACTTACTGATTAGGAATTGAACTTGATCTTTTGGTGCAGACTTTGGTCTGGAAACCCAGAACTTTTGTTTGGAAACCTTTGAGACTTGATACAGTTTGTGGATTATCCTTTCGTTGGAACTCTGTTTCCCCTTTGTTCTTGGGGTACTTTGTGGGAACGAGGAACCACTATTTGCAAGGGTCCTCTTGCTTTCTTTACCCCGCTGGTTTTCTCTTGCGAGAGGAGGGGGAATTCTTTTGACTCGCGCCCTTACTGGTGTATATTTTCTTCCTTTATCATCGGGAATCAAGGTACGCTTTTCCATTGTTTTATTAGGGATTGACTATTAATGCTTTCCTATTTACTGAATCATTTAGTAACTGATGCTTGATGGTTTTATTTTGACGCCTGAAAGAGAATGTCACTGGTTGATTTTGGTCTTTTTTTCTCCCCATCTTTAGACTACTTAGGTAGCGGAATGCCCTGTGAAGGTTACTGACAGACCACAACCCTCATTGTGACAGAAGAATTTCGATGAAGAAGAAGGACTATAAGAAAAAAAAAGGACCATGATGAGGGTGAAGGACTAAAAAGCAGAAGGACTTAGAAGAAGGAGGACGATTATGAAGAAAGACTATAACGAAGCATAAGGACCGGGACCAAGGATTAGATGCAGGGTTGCCCAAAATGGAGATCTACATTTAGCACAACCTGGCCTGAAAATAAGCCCAATTGTGTGCTGTCCCAATCAGCTTCAACATTACAGTGTACCAAACAACAACATTATCACGCAGTCTCTTTTGTTGTGTGTGTATATGTATGGAAAGTACATTTGCAAAACCAAAAACTGGCATTTTGTATGCTCATCTTGCATTGTGGTACTAGCAACAACCACATTCTTTAATTTTACACAATCCATTAAGGTTTCATATTTGTGTTAAGTTACTGTATTATGATTTGTGTACTTTTCATAACTCTATATTCCCCATTCGGAACTAAAGTATACACGTAACGGAATGAAGAGTAATGTAATGAACAGAAGGGAAAAGACCATGCGCAAATCAGGCTTGGTCCCACCCCCAAAGGGAACTGCTGGATCACATCCCTTCTGCACGAGACCACGCGCATCCCCAAACATGTTTCAGCCTTGTTGAGCGTCATCAGTGAGGAGTAGCTTAGGACTCTAAGGCCCAGCAAGCACGGGACCCACGGGACTAAGAAATGGTGGTGTGGAAAGTTGCCCAGAGCAATGACAGTGGTTCAGATTATTTCAAAATCTTCCACCCATCACTTTTTTAGTTTCATGGAAATAAATTAGACATTTAAAACAGAGGGCAACTGGTCTTTCTGTCACTCCCTTGTGTGCTTTGAGGAGAAGATTTCAGCAGTGAACTGGTGAAGATGTGGGGCTTTCAGGTGCAAAGGGCACCATCAGATCCTATCACCCAAATATCAACGCTAATTTAGGGAGACTTGCACAATTCACAATGGACAAAGAGACGCCCTTGCAAATGGGCACAGACATTATGACATTTGCATGGCCTTAATGCTAGATTGGGGGAGGGGATGGAGTAGCATTTCTGACACAGTTGCCCTCCTAATGAGGTTTTTGGAAGCGAATGGGGGCTAAAAAAAAACCTCAGCAGAGCAAAGCCCTTATCAGTCAAACAGTTGGCACGTGCATTCTGTTGGCTGTTGCCTCGTTTTTTTAAATGAATGAGTCTGCTGTGAAAAATAGCTAACATCAGCCCAAAACGTGGAAACCGGCACGTGCCATTTTCCCCCTTATAACAGGATTTTGAGTAGCCCAGGTGTGCGGGAAATAGCCCAAACTGGCAACCATGATTAGAAGAAGCAACGGCTTGGATTTGTTTTCAAGTAGAAGCTGGGAAAGAGAGTTGAGACCAGAGGGATTGGATTGAAAAGAGAATTCTTCCAATTAGGTTGGGCCTGACGCCATCTTGTAATGGCCAGGCACAAACTTGATTGGAAGAAGCTCCACTGGAAGGAAACAGCAAGCCAAACTACTTTGTATTCTTACATGAATTTGAAAAGTATATATAAATGTGTACAAAAATAATGTAACCAAGTGAACAGTCCACAGAATACAAAATCGTTTTTCTGTATCACCTGTAGCTTGCACTGCAGCCTGGTAGTCAGTTTCACCGAAAATTGCCTAGCAGGTAACTCGAAAATGCAGTCAGTCAATCTATATCAAGAATATGCCTACAACAGTCCCCTACACATTGGTGTGGCTACAGCAATACGTGACTGTAACCCACAGAGTTAGAAAAAGGCAACCCCTAAACTGTACAGGTTAAGAAAGGGGGCGGATAAAGTGATTTCATGGGATGAAGGGAGAAGTGTTTTGAAATACAGGATGTGCAAACACATTTGGAAAAGTATAGTGTTCATGGAAGAACCACCATCATGAGTTCAGGGAGTAAAGTGGGTCGGGAAGGGGGAGGGCAGAGTAGTGATTAAAAAGGCAGGTGTCTCCAAAAGGGCAAGTGTGCAATAATAGGTTTGTATGTACTAGATACCATGGTAAGCAGCTACCATGTTTGTCTGCATTTCGTCATGCTGTATGAAATGCCTCGCCCAAAAAAACCCATATCTAATGTATACTTATTTTTTAATACATGTCTTTTTATTCATGTTTATATACATGTATACAAAATGTATATTCTTATTTTTATATCTATATCGGTACAGAATACATTCCTTTTTTATTTATTTTGTTTTTCTTTTTTTAAAGACCACGGTGTAAAATGCATCATGGCACGGGCTCTTCCCCGACTCCACAAAGCTCCACCTGGCACTGAACTCTCTGCTTCCAAATCTCTGCACATGTATGTCAACCCCCCACCTGAGGTTTAACACTACTTCACTTCTTAGCCATCACAAGGCACTACACTTCTCTGACGCTAAATCGCTGCCCCTTCATTCCAATCCCCACCTGGTACCCCCTGGGATAAATCTGGGCCCATTAATGCCAGCCAGCTGTCAGTGAAGGATCTATGTGATTACCACGCATCAGGAAATTGTGAATCTGAAAATATCGAATCGCTAAATCCTGCTGCACTGTGTTCACGTAGATCACGCTAGCCGGCATCCCGCATACCTTTCTCCCTTCCCCTACTTACAGTTTCAGCAGCTCACACCGCTGCGGACTCTCCTCCGTCCCTGCGGCGTCAGTTCCCTCCCACTAACGAGGGTCGGAGTTAACGCTGCAGGGTTCCCTTTTCTCTTCTTTATTGTCCCCAGCAACTCTCGAAGTCCATAATCACGAACATGGGGCTCAGGGGACACCCGCGCAGCCCCGCTCCCCATGTTCGTCATTATGGACAATGTTTTTTTTTTGTTGCAAGCCAAAAGCGCATTATTTGTGCCTTCTGCTTTCTCTCTCTCGATATTTCAGAGAATACCGTCAGTGAATATTAGTGTAATTTCGTGTACACGCCCCCCCTCCTTTTCCTTAATCAGGTCAGTGTTTTTAAGAAAGGAGTTAGTCTACCCTGCGATGTCCAGTGCTCCAGATACGTTTTAGAAGTGGGAATATTTTACTCCCTATTTTTTAAAACTGGAAGTAAAAGGATGTGTTTAGGAAGTTAAGAAGTAAGTCCCATTCCCAATGGGAGTATTTAATAAGCATGTAAAAATATGTTTGAACTCTAAAACAGAAACCGTTTTGTAATAAATATTAATTTCCAACAAGCTATTCATGCACATTCAAATATAAAATGTTGACCTCTTCAGATCAGGCAGTAATAATAGTGGAGTTGATGGGCATTATGAGCACTACTGGGCCAAATATACCCACGCATCTGTGTAGATGAAGGCTCCTATGTGTCTCTTTCAGATTTGTGTTGCCACGATTTTTACTCCCCGTTTTTATTTTTTGGGAGGGTTTGCCTATTTTTGGTGAGCAAAAGTGGCCGGTACACCCCCTATCTGTATGGCTGGTGATGCCCTTCATGCCTTCCTCAACCCCGCGCCTTTCCTTCTTAGGTTCCAAGTATCTGCTGATCAATACCATGCTTTCCCTGCAGAGGTACTCATTTAAAATCTCTGCCCATTCATGCCAGTTTCTCCCTAGCACTGCCTCCTCCTGTCACGCACATCTGCCAGTTACGTCAACCGTTACAGGTAACTGCGACTGCACTCTCTGGTGCTAATCCGCTGAAAGCAAATATTCGCGTTTATCCGTTTCTGCACTTGCCAAGGCTAAACACCTGCCCACTTGAACTGTCCTCTTCCTCATGCTGCATTATTTAAAAACGGCGTGCCCATGCTACCTTGTACGGCTAACTACACATTCTTACCCAAGTGTATGCATTTATAACATGAAAAAAGGGGTTTTCCTGGATACCTCGCAATCGTTTTGGATGAAAAAAATGATTTTACACGCAGTTTTGTGCTAGGTGCAAGGTTTTAATTTAGCTTTTCGTTTTTATAGTGTGGATTCTTGGTACTGCTTCCGTGGCCGTAGGACGTATCCACGCACCCATCCATTACTATACCAGGGCCCAACAAGAGCCCAGCTGTAAACTACCGGACAAACCACAGCAAACCACTCAGGACCCCACAGGGGGCAAGAAACCATACACCATAGCCTTGAAAAAGACCCACGGGTCGAAACATGTGCCAGCTGACCTTAATTGGTACCAAGAGTCCACACTGTAAAAACTAAAAGATCAATTAAAATCTTGCACCTAGCACAAAACGCAAAAACTGCGTGGAAAATCAATGTTTTCATGCAAAACATTTGCGAGGTATCCAGGAAAACCCCCGTTTTTCAGCCAACAAGCGAGGTGTGGGCTTCACCTCAACAACCTATCCTGTGACCCTGCAAAATAACAAAAGAAACGGCACAATCAAAACAGAGCTCAGCATGGTCGGTTCCAAACCTAGGGCCCCAGTACAGTTTTGCATTCATAACATCTTTCACCTAGGACCGCTCTCGCTCAACCATTGCCCATGAATGACCATTGCTCCTGCAAGACTTCCCTTTCTGTGGTAAAAACTCTAACCGCCAAGGACAGGTGTACTCTAGCGCTGCCACGCATGCAGAATCTCTGCCCATCATTGCCTGCGTTAGCCCGGCGCTGCACTGTATTCCTAACCCCCTCTTCCAGTCTATGCTAGCCCTAACCAGGTGCTGCAGTCGCGATAAATCTATGTATGTCACGACCGGATTCTGCACCAGGGATCTGCATCTCGGCGTGCCCATGCCCGCTGTAACTTGCCATTGCACTATGGTGCCAATCTGTTAATTTCAATGGTCACCTCACGGCATTGCACTCTTTTGCACAAGCCCCACACGCTTGCTATATACTCCTTATCCATCACAATGCCAGTGGCCCATGCAATACATGGTCACCCTCAGCTCACTGATGCCAGTCTCCAATTGTGATTGCTTGCTCTTGTGCTCAACATCTGCCCATAAATACTATTCAAAACAAAAGAGGTGATGGATGGAAGGTTTGGAATTAATCGTAACCTCTGCCATTGCTCTGGGCAACCCTCCAGACCATCGTTCTTCAGCCTGCCAAGCCATTACAAAAGGGGAAAGACCATAGGCAAATCAGGCTTGGTCCCGCCACAAAAGGGGCAGTCCAGCCCTTACTGCTACGTCACTGCCCTTCTGCACGAGACCCAAGCATCCCCAGACATGTTTTGGCCTCACTGGGCATCTTAAGTGAGGAGTAGCTTGGGTCTCTTCGGGAGTGGGACCAAGCCTAATATATGGTCTTTACCCTTTTGTAATGGCTGTTCAGGCGAAGAACGATGATTTGGAGGGTTGCCCAGAGCAATGCCAGAGTTTAAGCTGTATTCTAAACCTTCCAGCCATCACCTCTTTTGATTTGCCATTGGCACCCCGAGTGGGACGGGTATGTCCAGAGGTGGGTCCCATGCCTGCTGGGCCTAGAGACCCACACTACTCCTCACTGATGAGGCCCAACAAGGCCGACACATGTCAGGGGATGCATGTTGTCTTGTGCAGAAGGGATGCAACCTTGCAGTTTGGGCTGGACTGCCCTTTTGGGAGGGGGTTGGGGGAGGAGACCAAGCCTGATTTGCATATGGTCTTTCCCCTTTTTTGTAATGGGTTGGCAGGTGAAGAATGATGGTCTGGAGGGTTGCCCAGAGCAATGCCAGAGGTTAAGATTTCTTCTAAACCTTCCAGCCATCACCTCTTTTGTTTAGCCATAAATACTATTCTCCAACTATCACTGCAGGCTTATTCTCACATTGTTGATGCCAGTCTATGCCTGGTAGTGCCCGGTCTACATGATGTCAGACTCAGCCTCTACCAATACAGAGTGGCACCTACCTTGTGGGCATCCTTACATGACTGACTTCCTTACAGCTCAGACATAGCAATGCATTCCCTGGTGCCAAACCAACAACATGCCCTTACAGCCCAGACATGACACAAGGTATTTCATTATATTTATTGGGTATTTATAATGCGCCTATACAGCAAAAGGTATTTCAAGACACCTCAAGACAGAGGCCGGGGGGAAGAAAGGGATGAAAAAAAAACAAAGTAACGGTCCTACTAGGCCTTGTGTCATTCGGATCACACAAGTGCAGTAACAAGAAGGGCGGGGAGTTCCGGTCAGGGTGGAAAGGGCCCATGGGTTATGCGAGTGCCAGTGGGGAGGCCAAGTGGACAAGTGCCAGGGGAATGCAGAGAGTGCAGGGGAAGAAGGTCCATGCGCTAAGTGCGAGGGACGGGGCTGGAAGGGCATCAATGGGGTGCAGTCCCAGGCAGGCTAGTGCAGGGGGAGTGGGCACAGAAGGGCAAGTGCAGGTCGGCGGGGAGGGGTCAGGGGAACCAAGTGCAGGGGGAGACTGGTCAAGTGCGAGGCCTTCAACAGGCCCCTATTGCCTAGATGTGGAACACACAATGCCATGCAGGCCTCTAGCATGCCGCAACAGCACAGAGGCAAAGCTCTACGTAATATTGTTTTCAGGCCACTACAGCCCAGATGTGGCATACAGGCACTCCCATACCAGGCCTCCAACATGCCCCAAAACCCCGAAATGGCACTGAATGCTCTAGTGCGAGGCCCTCGAACCAAGGTATGCCGTGCACGCTTTTATGCCAGGCGTACAACAAGCCGTTACAGCTAAATAACGGCACTACATGATTTTGTACCAGGCCTCCAACAGCACTGCTCAGTTTTGGCACGTATGCCGATAACACAGGCCTTTAGAGCCCATACCCGACACTGCAGACTCGTGCCAGGGCACCAACTTCTCGTGCTTGCTACTACATGCACTCTTTTAAGCCTGGACTCTGCAAGCCACTAATCCCTCGATCGGAATGGTGCCCGCACCTGCTGCCCAGAATGAAGCTGTGAGGCACTCTGTGGGACGCTTGGGGCATTCCTGAGGGACCAGAATGGAAAATACGCTGCGAGATCGGCCAGTGTGCGAGTTAATTAGCCGGCGAGAATCCCCGTGACTGCATACACAGGCACAGCCAGCTGCAGGGCCGTTATTGCACAAAGGCATATATGCAGGGAGGGATTTCCAAGCTCCACACTGCCGAGCCCCTCACTGCACCAAATGCAATAACTAGGGGGCCAGTGTGGGAGAAGCCCGGGCTAGCAGTGGGTGAGCCTCTCTCTGCACTAACCTGCCCTACACCGATCAGCACCAGTCTCACACCAAATGTAATAACCAGGCTCAGACTGAGCCAATCGCTGCCCCAAAGCCAGTCACCTGATGTCCGTAGCCCAGTCCCTCAGTGCACCAAACCCAGCCAAAAAGTCACACCATGAACTGCACCGTGGCGTCTGAGCCCCTCGGTGCACCAAAAACCAACCAAACGGATGGCAAGTCCTTAGTGTAAATTGCTCTAAAACCAGAGGTCGAAGTGGGAGGGAACTAAAGGGTACGACGTTCCCTTACTTCAGGGAAATCAGTCATAGTTCCCTTACTTTATGTCACCTGGAGCACCGTTCCAACAAGGTAGGAAAGGTCAAGTTTCAAAAATAAAAAAATTAAAAAGACGAACAGCTCCCCTGCTGGAGCTTGAACCCATGCTCTGTTTTGCCAATCCTGTGTCAACCAAAGTTGTGCCATCTCGCAAGTCGTGGCCAAACCCTGTTATTTCAATAAACTGCTTGTGAATGAAGCCTATTCGCAGGCAGTCACGCAGCAATCTGGGAATTGCTGTAGATGCTGGGGTGCTTGCATGCAATGGGAGGGGCCCATCAGTGGCTATAGTAATGTGCATATATCCATTCAGAGGTAAGAATAGTGGGTGAAGGGGAGGCTACACAGAGCTGCACTCTGAGGGGGCAATGACACCCTAATGGGGTCATTTAAATGTAGATTATTTCACCGCGTTTTCTTCAGTGATGAGTAAATCACAGCTTTTTGAGGTGGAGGAAAGGAAAGGAAGGAATCAGGTAGGGGGTTTGAATTGAGGGGGGACGACTGAGTATGGGGGATTGAAGGGAGCAGAAAAAGGGGTGGGCATACAAGGGGGCGGGGCAGAAAACATCGTGCCGCGGCCTTTTTTTTTTTTTACACTTCGACCACTGTCCAACACATACACAGAAGACCCAGCTCAGATATATGCGTGAATATAGCCAAAAACACCATCAACAGAGAGAGGTCTTCTGCAAAGCAGGCACATTAGAAGTGCTTACAGTTTGGTCAGAGCGCTATAGAAAGAAGTAAATTAGCTTAAAGGCCGGGGAATCTCACTGCGGCAAACAGTCAGTCCCGTGGGTGAATGTCGGAACGTCTCACTGCATCAAGCCTAGCCTTGCCATAACAATGAAGGCATGTCCAACCCTGCACCAACCCTAGACACGGGGGTCATTTTCTGGGCCTCTCGAGGAACTAAACCCACCCAGAACTACATGAGCCGCAATTCCCGTCAGGTGCTGTAGTGAAACATAGTGAGGTTTAAAGCTTTTTTTTAAAGTGTATTTTGAAGCGAGGAGCACAATTTGACTATTCGCATGTCAGGCCACTAACGCAGGCTGCCTGTCCGCCATTCACGCCACGCACAGCTCCACCGAAGGTCATTAGTGCATGCAGACCCTGCTTCACCCCTCTGGCACCCACCCTCTGCCCGGCATGGCTGCCCCGTGGCACCTCGTTCCTGCCAGTGCAAAGCCTTCGCTCTCCCTAGTAGTAAGAGAGACGCGGGTGCTCTGGGGTCTACCGCCCTGGCCCCCACGGGACTCTGCCCCCATCGGAGGGGAAGGCGAGCACATAACGCGCACGGACAAGAAGCACTTAAACCTGTACATCTGAGGATAGAGAGGGGCCCTCCGCTCCCACCCCTACATCAAAGCACGGACGTCACGGCCTTAACCAGGAACAGACAGGAGTCACTGCAGCCTGTGCTGTAAACAGCCATCCCCAAGTCACCCGCACTCCCCTGCGCCCGCAGGCCTGCAGCCCTTCCTGCCCTGCTGTCCCCATTCCCATCTCATTAACTCCCCCTCTACCAATCGATGACCTCGGCTCCTCAGTTTCCCTCGTTCACACATGGCATATGGTCCCCCCACCAACCCCCCTTCAGAAGCACTGGGCAGTGCCCATTCGCCGACTGTTTGTAGTCAAAAGGAAAAAGCTCAAGACTGCCCCACTTGAAAATAGCCAGCATCCATGGGTTGGTGCGGCCAACTGGAACCAGCAGCACATCTGCTGTGGTCGCTGGCAACCAGCAGCAGAGGTGGCGTTTTTTGTTTTTTTAAAAAACATCAGATGAAGATTACACTGATCAGTGATACCTGGCGCTGCAAGTTCCCTCGATCAGCGATTCCCAGCGGCAGGAGATCACACTGATAACCAGCCGTGGATGTTCACCCGAATCAGCGATTCCCAGCAGCGGGAGATCCCCTAATCACCAGCTGTGGATGTTCCCCCGAATCAGCGATTCACAGCAGCGGGAGATCCCCTAATCACCGATTACCAGCAGTGGATGTTCACTGGATCAGCGATTCGCCTAATCACTGATTACCAGCAGTGGATGTTCCCCAGATCAGCGATTCCCAGCGGCGAGAGATCCCCTAATCATTGATTACCAGCAGTGGATGTTCCCCGGATCAGCGATTCCCCGCAGCAGGAGATCCCCTAATCACCAGCTGTGGATGTTCCCCCGAATCAGCGATTCCCAGCAGCAGGAGATCCCCTAATCACTGATTACCAGCAGTGGATGTTCACTGGATCAGCGATTCGCCTAATCACTGATTACCAGCAGTGGATGCTCCCCAGATCAGCGATTCCCAGCAGTGAGAGATCCCCTAATCATTGATTACCAGCAGTGGATGTTCCCCGGATCAGCGATTCCCAGCAGCGGGAGATCCCCTAATCACCAGCTGTGGATGTTCCCCCGAATCAGCGATTCCCAGCAGCGGGAGATCCCCTAATCACTGATAACCAGCCGTGGATGTTCACCCGAATCAGCAATTCCCAGCAGCGGGAGATCTCCTAATCTCTGATTACTAGCTGTGGATGTTCCGCTGCTGGGAATCGCTGATCCAGGGAACATCAACGGCTGGTTATCAGTGATTAGGGGATCTCCCGCTGCTGGGAATCGCTGATTCGGGGAACATCCACTGCTGGCAATCAATGATTAGGGGATCTCCCGCTGCTGGGAATCGCTGATCCAGGGGAGATCCCCTAATCATTGATTGCCAGCAGTGGATGTTCCCCGGAACAGCGATTCAGAGTAGTGGCAGATCCCCTAATCACTGGAACCCCCCACACCCCCCAGATCAGAGTACATAAGAGTGGAAGTTCCCTCCTCAATGATACCCAGCTGTGGAGGCCCTCCTGATCAGTGATAACCAGCAGTGCAAACACCCCTCATCAGAGATACAAAAGAGTGGAAGTTCCCCTTATCAGAGATACCCAGGGGTAGAAGGCCCCCTGATCAGTGACATCCAGCCATGGAAGTTCACCTGATCAGTGATACCCAGGGCACTGCAAGTTCCCTCGATCAGGATTCCCAGCAACGGGAGATTACCTATTCACTGATAACCAGCTGTGGATTTTCTCTCCAGATCAGCGATTCTGAACAGTCCAAGTTCCCCATATCAGATAACTCCCACTACTGCGTATCACTTATCAGTGATACGCAGCAGTGGATGTTCCCCGGAACAGCGATTCAGAGTAGTGGCAGATCCCCTAATCACTGGAACCCCCCACACCCCCCAGATCAGAGTACATAAGAGTGGAAGTTCCCTCCTCAATGATACCCAGCTGTGGAGGCCCTCCTGATCAGTGATAACCAGCAGTGGAAACACCCCTCATCAGAGATACAAAAGAGTGGAAGTTCCCCTTATCAGAGATACCCAGGGGTAGAAGGCCCCCTGATCAGTGACATCCAGCCATGGAAGTTCACCTGATCAGTGATACCCAGGGTATAAATTCCCTCGATCAGCGATTTCCAGCAGTGGCAGAAAACCCCTGGGTCAGTGATTCCGAGCAGCGGAAGTTCCCCTGATCAAGATAACTCCCACTCATGCGTATTGCTGAGCAGTGATACACAGCAGTGGAAGTTCCCCATATCAGTAATACGCCAGAGTGGAAGTTCCCTTGAACAGTTCCCAGCAGTGCAAGTTCCCCTATCCATTGATACCCAGCATGGAAGTTTCCCCTTATCAGTGGTTCCCAGCAGTGGACGGTTCCCTAATCTGTGATTCTCAGCACTGGAAATTCCTCATATCAGTGATACCCTGCAGTGGAAGTTCCCCTGATCAGTGATACCCAGCGGTGGAAGCCCCCCTGATAAGTGATACCGAGCTGTGGAAGTTCCCCTGATCAGTGATACCTGGGAAAGTTCCCCCGATTAGTGATACCTAGCCGTGGAAGTTCACCTGATGAGTGACACTCAGTCGTGGAAGTTCTCCTGATCAGTGATACCCTGCAGTGGAAGTTCCCCTGATTAGTGATACCCAGCCGCAGAGGTGACACCAAGCCGCAGAGGTTCCCCTGATCAGTGACACCCAGCCGTGGAGGTTCCATGATCAGTGACACCCAGCCGTGGAGGTTCACCTGATCAGTGATACCGAGCCATGGAAGTTCCCCTGATCAGTGATACACAGCAATGGATGTTTCCCAGATCTGTGAAACACAGCAATTGAAGTTAACACAGTCAATAACTAGAATAGCAAAGTTGCCCCAGCCAATAACCAGCATTTTAAGAGGACCCTGATAGCGACAAGGAGCAGTGTAAGGTACTCTAATCCAAGGGCAGTCAATCTGTCACTCCACAGATGTTATGGCCTACAGCTTCGATCAGCCCTAATCAGCACAATCAGTAGTAAGGGATAACATGAGTTGTAGGTCAAGACACGTGGCAGTTGATAAATTGGCTACACCAATCAGTAATTTCTTGCAACAAAAGTTGCCCCAGTCAGTAATAAACAGCAGTGGAAATGGTCCCAGGAACCCAGCAGCACTACCTGCCCCAGAGAGTAATAACCATCAGTGGAGCTTACTCCACCGAGTGACAACGCCTGGAGGGAAATTCCCTAGCCAGTAAAACCAGCAGTGAAACTTGCCCCAGACACTAAGAACCAGCAGAGGGTTGTGCCATAGTCATTGATACACAGCAGTATATGTTGCTGCGTTCAGTAAAAAACTGCAGCTTTATGTGCCTTTGTGAATTCTAATCACCAGGGCCAGGTGTCCTGGTCAGTGATTACCAGGAGCTGGTGATCATCCAGTCTATAGGAAACCAGCTCATGGCTTAATGGCGTTTCAATCAATGACAAGCAGCATACCAGGTAAGAACTGAAATGACTTTTTTGCACTTCCGACACATTTATCCACAATGGCTCCACAGTCCTTAAGAGAAAGGTGCTCACCGTTTTAGAGTCCAATTCGTGTCTTGTTTGGGCCAGAACCTTGTCCACACCAGCCTGGTCCATAAACGTGACAAACCCGAAACCTCTGTGTCCCTCACATGGTGTTCACGAGATGGAGAGAAGAGAGGAGGACTGTTAGACAAGAGTTGGGCAGGACTCAAACAGGAATACTGTGGATTACATCTTCTGTCTCACCTGGATCTCTTGGTAAGCGGATCTCGCATTACAAGACACTCTTTCACTTCGCCATACTGGCCAAAGTACTCCCGGAGGCCTTCTGCAACCAAAACAAGTTTATCAGAAGCAGAACTCCAGATTATCAGACATCCCCAAACCCCACACCTCTCAAGGGAGAAGCTCTGAAAATTGAATTTTGGCATACAAGAGAGGTTCTAAGTTATTACTAAAAGTGTGGGTGATAATGTAAGTAAGAGGGGTTTCTATGACATGCAAACAGGATTTTCGAGTGGCGCAGACAGTAAGATAGGAGCAGGGCCTCTGAAGATCGTTGCTAGAAAATTAGGGTAAAACCAGGAACTGAAAAAGTATGTTCCAACAGGTGGCAAATTTGAGGCAAGTATGAAAGACCTCAAAGGAAATTGGTGATCGATGCATAGGACTGTGGTGACCAACAAGGTTTCTTTTCACCAAGCCTATTGGCTACCAGTCATTTGCTTTCAGTTTTCAAACCAATACATTCTGCATGTCTTGGGACGCATGAAAACCAACTGCATTGCAGATACCAAAATAAAGGGGTTTGTAAGAGGAAAGCCACAACCGTAAGAAGCCTTATGTTCACACAAATTATGAAGCATTTTAAAACAGTGAGGGAGAACACCCAAACATGAGAGCAAAAGCTTTGCAATAGTAGCTGACAAGAGGAGGACGCAGTGTGAGACAAGGGGGTCATAAATGGAGATGTGAGTGCTGTGAAAGGGAAGAGAAATTGTCTTAAAGATGGTAGCAAGAGACACAAACATTCTCCACCAGCGAGTGGAAGAAAGGCACCATTAAGGCAGAGGGCAGTGAGAAGGAGGAAGCAGATCAACTATGTCGTGAACATTTAAGCATTTGGATTAATTGAAGAACACGGTGTCACTTCCAACAGAGACGACTCGCAAAGTAGGCAACAGCATTGAGTGGAGGCAGTACTAAGGTACAGTGCTTTCAGGTAAGAGCAGTGATGGATTGAATGACAGATGTCGGGTGGTCAAGTTGAAGGGTTGGGAGCATGCAGTAAGGACAGAAACTGGAGGACATAATATGTTAGACCATTGGTAGGATGAGGCCAGGATTTACATATTTTCATAAATCCTGAGAACGGAATGCAGAAGATGTGGCCTGGCTGCGTAGTTTGGATAGGAAAGTGGGGGGGCTTGGAGGAGGGCTTCCATCGCTAGCTGAAGAAGTTTGAGACTCTTTTTGAAGTGTTCTACTGGAGAGATAGTTGTGACGGCCAGGACAGAGCGATCCAGTGAAGCAGGACAAGTAGGAAAAATGAGCAAAAGAGGGTGGAGGCGCATAGGAGGTGGCGGGCTGACAGCTTGTGAAGAGGCTAGTTTGAGAGGGAGATTACAGTGAGATGCATTCAGGGAGGTAGTGGGGGTCAAGGCCCTGGATGAATTCATAGACAAGTAGGAGTAATTGAAAGAGGGAGATTTTGCTAGGATACCCAACCTGCAGGGCGATGGTAGGTAGAGCTGCGGGAGTAACTGGGTTAGTTGAAACAAGTGAGTGTTGCAAAGTTAAGTAGTTTGTTAAGGGGAGCAAAATAGTAGAGAGGCGAGCCAAGAAGTAGGCTTCCGAGTAATCCAATTCAGGGAGTACAAGAGTGGATATAAGTGATTTAGATGAGTGGTGCATGAGGTGTAGACAGATTTTTCTAATCTTTAGGAGGTTAAGTCTGGCTGCAGTGGCCGTTATGAACTGAATGCGCTTCAGCTCAGAGTTAAAGAGAACAAAAAGGTTGTGAGCCATGGGAGAGACAGTGGAGAGGTCAGGGGTGAACGAATTGGGATATGGGAGAGGGGGTTGGCGGCAGGGAGAAACATGACTTTCGTCTTTGAAGAGTTGAACTTGTGGCAGCGCAGAGCCAGCCAGTGCAGTTGGTTATGCATTTTCAGATTACGGGGGAAAGGAGGAGAAGAAGATATGAGTATCATTAGCGAAAAAGTGATAGTTAAAGCCAATTGGGGATATGAATTTGCAGAGGTAGGAAGTTTACTGAGTCAGGAGCGATGGCCCAGGACTGATCCTTGAGGAATGCCCACAGGGGGGGTTTTCATGGAAGAGGTATGTAATCCCATGAGATGGAGAAGGAGTGGTCAGAGAGATAGGAGGACACCCAGTCAAGGACAGCGTCCTTAAAGAGAAGGTGGTGGGGGGTGAGGGGTCAAAGGAGGGATGATTCAGTGTCAAAGACAGCAGAAAAGACTTAGAGTCTGAGAATAGAGGAGAGGTGAGAGTGGTGGGCAGTGGCAGGGGAATTGGTGACGTGGATGTAAGCAGTATCAGGGGAGTGTATTGACCAGAATACAGATAGTTGGCCATGCAGTTTAAGACAACTCCCTGGAGGTTTTTAGGCTAGTAGTAAAGGAAAAAGACATGTCTGTAGAAAAAGGATTTGTTGGCATCAGCACTTGCTTTTTTTGAAGGAGTTATGGAAGTGGCTGTTTAACAGTCTGGGGACAAGCAGAAGTGGCAGAAGCAAGTGCATCAACCAGCTATGGTGTAAAGGGGTCCATTAGATCGCAGAGTGAAGGATAGATCGAAGTTCAGTAAAAGAGAAGGGTAAGAGGACAGAGTGTGGACGAAGAGAGGAGTGAAGAATGCAAAAGGGAGGGGCAGAGACAGAAGGGTGGACAGTGTGTTTGGCTTTTTGGCAATTTTGGTTGAGAAGTAGGGGGTCAAAATCCTCGTCAGGTGAGGAGGAAGAAACAGAGCAGTTCTTAGGGGGATGAGAGCATGGGCTGGTGGGTCATGGATTGTTTGCGAGAGGAGTGAGGAAACAAGATGGCTGCAAAGGTTTGGGATTTGGCTGTGCCACAAACTGTGGTCTGGGTCCTTGTATGCAGTGAGGACAGCCAGCAGGGGATCAAGCTTTGTGCCAGCAGCGTAAGTATAGATGCATTGTTGTCATTGTCGACATCTGGATGGCTAGAAACATCCATGATTGAGGATGCGGGCAAAAGGGGGTGAAGGAGCGGGCAGGGTAGTGATAACTGAAAGGGTGGACAGTGTAGAGTTACATTTGGTGAATGTTAGTGAGCAAGTGGAGGTAAGGGAGCTTAGATCGAGATGTTGACTTGGTTGCAGTAGGGGACCATGGCGTCGGGCTTGAATTTACATTTGGTGATAGATGAGGGGGATGGGGGGTTGAGGAAGGAATAGAGAAGATGAAGTGAATGAGAGAGTAGTTAAGAGGGTGAAGAGTCAATTGCAGAAGCAGATGACCAGGTTGGAAGATAGAAATATTAGATTGAGAGAGTTGGCTTGAATGTGGGTTGGAATGTTACGTGTGTGACTAATGAGTAGTCAGATACAGTGGAGTCAAATTGGAGCCATTTAGCCTCATCATAGTCATATTTAAGAGGTTGAAGTCTCCCTTTATGATGACAGCAATATCAGGTGGGGGTGCTTTGAGTAAGAGGTCAAAACCAGAGAAGAGGTTGACTGGAGGTCAGCCAGCCAGGAGGCAGCTAAGAGGGGTGTGAGGGAGAAGTTGGACTGATATATATGCCCAAAGCAGGAGGGAATTACATAAGAGAGGTGAAAGGGTTCCAATGGTACGTCCTTGCTGGTTGTGACACCAAAAGCACTGCCATTTCTGGAGCACAAAGGGAGTGAGAGAAAGAGGCAAAGTTAGTATGATGGGCCCCCCCCGGTTGGCTGTGTCGGAAGGAATCCATATTTCGGCATTAACCATCACTGGGGATGGGAATTGAGATTATTTGTGAGAAAGGAGGTTTTTTTCAGTGAGATTGGGCATTCCAGAGCCCCAGGGTAAGGTCAGTAAGGGGTCGGAGATAGAGGCTGTAGTTGCTGGAGAAGATAAATGAGGCAGGATAAATGGGGTTGGAGTAGGTCAGATGGGAGAAAGAGGAGTGGCCTGAGTGCAATTTGTGAGGACACTGGAGGATGGGCTGACAGGGTGTGGGGCGTAGGAGGAGCGGAGGTATGCGTTGAGGCAGAGAGAAAGAGAAAGAGAGCAAGAGAGAGACACACAAAACAGTAAGGATGTAAGGAGGATGAGCAGGACTGGCAGGAGCATGGTAGGCAGGGTGCAATGGAGGAGGGTCTAAGCCGGGTTCCAGGCAACTCAAAAGTGCAAGTCTAATACACAAGGCTCTAGGCTACCTAAAATGCAACTTTTAAATCAGAGATCCTAGGCAAGTGAAATACGCAGGGTCACAAGAGATCAAAAAATGCAATTTAAAAAAAGAAATCACTGGGTTGCAGACGAGCAATCAGTCCGATTTATATTGGACAATGCGAAGATGCGACATGTAGGTTTCCTGATTAGGTCAACACAGATGCCCCAAACATTCTAAACAAGGAGCTGAAAGGTGGGGTCCTTATCCATCACTTCCCTTGGGGAACTCACCTTGTGTGGTCTGCCAGCTCAAGCCGCCGATGAACATTTTACTGTTGAAGAAAATAAAGAAAAATAAACCAGAGAAATTGGAGCAACATAATTTCCACGCACCACTAGCCAATGGCAAGCGACAACAAAATGCGCGTAAGCAATGGTGTTCTCTGCACATGTGGAACATTGCCACTTATGCCAAGGGGCAAGTGATTTTCATGACTTTATCAACAATCCAAAAAGAAAGCAATGCCCCAGTCCAACGTGATTATGGTGCCCAATAAATAAAGACACGATTGCTGAGTAAGTTACAAAGAGCCCCCAAATACACAGCAGCCGCTCAAAGGAAGACCATTGCTGCAGTCAGCCAAACACATGCCACGCTACCCAGTCGCCTATTAAAGTGCCCCTGTGCATCCTGCAGAATGACAGACATCATAATGCGTACTCGATTTCATTTGAAATTCCCGATACTCAAAACACTAAGGACGGACAGGCACTCGCACACTCGCTCCCCTAGATACGAGAGGCTCCTGGGAGCGCAGTGCCCTCAGGGCTCAAGGGGCAGACCTCCCTGCAGTGCTGCGAGCCAGGCAACTTGGCCTACACTTCTATTACAGGGGATGAGATCCTTGCTGCCTAGGCGACTGCTCTGCCGATGGCCAAATGGATGTGGTCTGAGGGTGGCTGTTGGTGCATTTGGGAAGCATGGACCACTCGAAGTGCAGAACTCCAACTGCTTGGGACCTCAGGAGCCAAACAGTGACAGAAGGCTAGAGCAAAAATGCGCATAGTTATTGCTATTGCTATTAGGAGAAATGGCAGAGCTTGGTTCGAACAAACTCCAAACATGCACAAATGTAGACATGACTACAGCCCTATCCCCTTTTATCTTACCTACACCCACATCACCTAATGCAGAGGTGACACCTGCCAGCAAAGACTAGCATCAACCAAATAGGCTTTTAAACTGAATTCTATCGCATGCACTCCAAAGAGAATAAACCCATGACACCTCGGGAACTGACAAATCCCGTTTCTGCAAGAAATATCCCTACAATAAAACATACCGCTCATCAACGGGTGATTTGCATTCTGATTCATTATATTGTTGACTGTCCTATGTAAAGCACTTTGGACAAAGGCGCTATATAAAACACAATAAATACAAATACTTTACATTTACCTAGAGACCAATCTACCACAGGATAACTTTCACAATAGAGATAGTGGCATTGGTCAAAAAAATCCTTGCCACAGCCCAGAAAATGCCACATCAAATCAAAATGCCCCCACCAAACCGCGTTATGTAACAAAAGAAACGGTCACCACTCAAAGAGCACACCATCTTCCAACAAATAGTATACATCTGTTGCCAACAAGAGGTCGTAATCTTCCCAAACCACCCCTTGCTTCTCAGACATCATTTGGAGAAAGACATGCCTCATAACCAGCCAGAAGAGGATCTACTAAAACGTAAGCCCTCGAAAGATTAAAGCTAAAGTGCAAAAGCATTTTAACACCTAAATTGAGCATCATTAACTGAAGACACACAAAGCCAAACAAGTATAAACGTGCAAGGGAACCATACTGCCCACATAAGAAAGACAACCCACAACATTGAAAGGGATTGACCACTTTCAAAAGCCACACAATGACCATGCAAAGCTCAGAGACTGGAACGCAGGAACAGAGTGGATGCCAACTAGATAGACGCGTCTAAAAGGGTACACTAACACAGATATTTAAAAAAGCAGTCTGCCAACAGATAACATTGAGCAAAGAGAAAATTATCTGCACAAAATCCATCATCAACCACATAAATATGCTGCATGTTTCTCAGGACCAAGAAGCTCCTCAATGAAAAGAACTATGATCTGCCAACTGAAGTCCAGAACTGATCACAAAGCATGCCAATACCAGAGATTAACATAACCAAAAAGGCTTGCTTAACCTTTGATACAGAGTGACCTCAAAATATCTCTTCTATTACCAAAACGCCAAAACAGGGGACCTCCTCGACCTTCATCCATAACTCCTTGACACCCAAAGGGACAACTGCAACAAATACCAAGGCATATCTTACTGAATAGCATGCTGGATTCTCTTCAACAAGGCCTATGCCCATTCCGCACCAAGTAAACCACATTGTTGGTCACCAATTAGCACCCAAATTACGCCCTAGGTGGCAGATGTTCTTGATGCTGCTGGAAACGTTTGACACCATAGACCAATCTATTATTTCAGATGGCTTATCCATGTCAGTCAAGTTGACAGACAACACCTTTTCTGTGTTTTTCACCTTTGGGAGGGATTTCTGGTCTAGAGTTTCTGGGGCGAATTTAGCCACCTCAATCTCCCGAGTTATGTAGAGTGCTGCAAGGATCCATTACCCCCACCCCTTTCACTTTTCAGCTAATTTGTCCACTCAGCAGTCTCCACAGAGATGTTTGTGTAAACATCCCTGCTGATATCCAGCTGTCCCTTGTAATCATAAGGGCTACCACGGACGATCCAGTTTCATCTCAAACATTCTACCTGATCCATAACCAATAGGAAAGTCTCCATTATCATCTAAAATTCAAGTTTCCAGCAGGGTGTTCCAAGCCTTCATGGTGGGGACAAAAAACTCTGGCATCAAAGTAAGGAGACAGCCACCCCCACTAGAAAAAGTAAACTGGTCTTTGTCTTGAAAGATCACGAAAGCTCTATATGAGTCAAAATCTACCACAATGCCACCATTTCGAAGGGATCAGATTAACGTTTACTGTACAAACTAGAAACAAAAGTAACCACTTAAATTGTAAGAACTGACGGATGGAACACTGGTGCACAAGTCTTCATTCAAGAATGCCTCTGTAGACCAAAACTAAAGTTATGCTTCTACGTACTGCGCTTACATTGCTTTTGACAGAAAACACTGGTGTCTTTTCTGGCAATCTCTAAATATTAGAATTCTCAGCAATGGTCTGTAGTGACTGTATTTTGTTTACGTATCCATGGTGGAATTCATCCAGGCTTGAGCGCCCTACAACTATTGGGCACATAATACAGAAAAAGTAAATCACAGTAAACGGTCCCTTCAGCCACACAATGTTTAGCATGAACAGGAAAATTCAAGAGCCTATCCGCACATGTTCAGTAAGATAACTACAAAGCAAACATGTCTATAGAATTAAGGAAACAATATTCTTTAGCAACATGGATGCTATTCTTGAGAACTTGTGTATGTCCTCTTGCAGTGGACGAGTAAATATATATAAAGTACCTTAAAGTCCAACCACAAAACATTGGTCATTAATACAAGAATATCCACTCCCAACAAAATAGACTGCCACCGCATAAATGGTACATAAAATAACGGGACCACCCTCTTATATCATATAAAACATTCCCACAATGCCAAAACAAATACTGGAATGTCATCAACCTAACATTTAAGAAACAAAAATGAAAAACTGTTACCACACCCAACCGTCATCCCCAAATCTGCACTATCCTTGACCTTTCCTACTAGGCCTAACCAAGGCATAAAATAAGCAGTCTTGCGTAGCAATTTGCTATGCAATTCTGAAGGTTTGCTAATTAAATGGACACTTGTGTAGCAAAGCAAGCTATTTAAGTTACCCTGTTCAATGAAAGCACAGCGCACACTGCATTCCTCTCTTCTCCTCTGGCTCTCTCCAACATCTTTTCTCTGTTCACTGAAAGTTCAAAGGGACTAATGGTGAGGGGGTGCCGCAGTAATCCTCTCCTCCACTCTTCAGTGCCAAAAGCATGTGTGAGAGCGTTAGGCAGGAATTCCTTTTTCTTTTTCAAATAATTGCCATAAGTAATTGGGATGCTACTTTTATTAAGCTAACTATATCCTGTCTGTATTCATTTTATTATTTATTTTTACATTCCTAAAAATATAAGTTACATAATGCATAATTACAGTATTGCTACTGTAAAACACTGCATGGTCAACATGCTTTGCAGTAAAGTTTAGATTAGCGTATCTAAATCTCTTAAGTGTCAATTATATTTTATTTTGTTGGGGAAGATGCATCATATTGCCGAATTAACACTTTTTTAAATGTACATGAACCCACGGCCAAATGATTTTGATGGCAAACCTAGTTCTGTGGCCTGTTGGTTGAATTCATCTGCTCAACCCATGAGCTGATCCCATACTCCTTGACATTCTATCTTATCACCCTGTAGCTTTACACCTGCTACCCTGAAAGTGAGATAGCCGCAAACTAAAATAGTCCACCTAATTTGTCCAGTTCTCTGCCTGCTACGTCATCCACTCTGCTTAGTCCCTTACTTTCTTTCCTCTTAAATAATGAATACACAAAGCAAACTAGATGTTGACGCAAAATAGTGATCAATAGTTCCATCAAGTCTATACGCCTATGGGTCTACTGCAATACCATACACTGTAGTTAGCCTCCAGAGCTCACTTTGCTCTATGATTATAATTGCATTCTACATTTGCACCTGTGGGAGAGAGCTGGCCAAAATATCTTCAGAACCTTTTTATCATATCTACTTATTTGGGTCCATTCATGCAGCTAACCTTTTACATTTTACAGACACGCATCCAGGGCTCACAAAATATACTCGCCCACTCGCATAGTCGAGTAGATTTTACACAGGGAGAGTACCATTTCCAGGGGGTGCTTGAAACTTTTATTTAACATGTGCTTTGTTTGCAGTAATGTCAAATAAAGTTTTTGCTGCCCATGGCTGGCCTCTGGATAGCAGAAGTGGGCCAAACAAAGTTTGTGATAGCATGCACCATTTTACAGAAAGTGCATTTTCATTTTCTGCCATCTGTTGCCACGGATCAAGTGCATTTCTCTTAGGTTGAGTAGGTAATCTAAGTTAGTCTGCCTGTAGGTCTAGCAGAATTTTTAAGAATTAGCAAGGCCTGACTCATCTCACCAATGTCTTACTTCAGCATTACACAAAAATGCTATATTGTTGCTCATTTTATGTCTTGGGGACAAATAATGTCTGCTGGCATAAAACAATATTAGTACAACATTGCTAAACAAATGGATTTGTATGCTAATCAAAAACATTTTAAATGAGCAAACTCTGCTGATCAACTTTTGAAAACGAATTTATGCTACTCATCTACTAAACGATACCCTCAATCAAGGAAATAGTCACCCAATAACAGGCTTTATTTAATTTCTAAAACTGGAACCAGCTCGAAAGGGTTCAAGGCAGATATTGTGACCAATCAAAATAGAGCTCATTATAAAAAATACGGTCACAAAAAAAATCATCAGCCGCCTACCCCCAAAAAGGCTAACCACCACCAGAAGATCCCCTGCCATCACAAAAAGAAAACCACAGATCAGGAGCTAGCAAAGAACCTTATTTTCTCAGGAATCTCAGATGCTCCCGACCACTAATCATTCAGTGTAGATCGGGTGGAGCAGAGGGGCATTTCGTTTGATGTCAGCAAAAGAAACTTAAAAACAGTAATTAACTGGTATTAAAGAGCCCATACAAAGACAGTTGACAGCATAGAGCGCACATTGGGACCTAATAGACCACTACCAGCCAAATGTCAACTGTAACTCATCAACGAAAAGGATACCTGCAGTTGAGAAACGCATCAACAAGATAGTCACCGGAGATGAGAAGGTACATTACCCAATGAGAGAGACAACACACCAAGATCCTTTATTGTCCACACTACTCAGTCGACATCCAAATGATAGACGAGTGGGCTCGTAATGTGCACACTAAGTCAAATAACCATATACACTTCTCAAAGTCACTGTTGTATGGCGGAAACCACTGAAACGAAAGGACGTGTGCACTCCATCTTAAAGAAGTAATCAAGATACATGTCGGCACCATTAAGGAACAAAGTGACAGACAGCTCCAAAAGCAAAGGAACATAACCAAAAATCGAACAGAGCTGCCACTATACATATCAAGACACCTGCTTAGAAACAGACACCAAACCAAGTCATCAGCGAATCAACAAAACAGATGTTTGCCAACAGTGCCCATCCAGAGGTTAATCAAGCCCATCAGGATCAATCAACATAGGGTTATGACTTGTGCCCTAGCCAGGCCCTCCTTCGACTAACTACGAAAGTGCCACAGCTTGTCTTTCAGCACCCCTGAGACAGAGACCTCCCTCGAAGCCTGACATATTTGCCACCCCTTCACCCAAATCAGGGGGAGTTTACCTGACCAGATAGCAACTCTGAAGGTAAACATAGCTATTCGGGAACTACACCAGACAGGGAGGGTCTGTTGGCAGACACAGATGTTGGAAGAGGGAGAATATATGACTCGGATAACTGCCCCTCCCCCCCCGCCCTCCGTTTCTTTCTTCACCTACCAATTCCAATTCATGACCAGTCCTCGTTCTTTTTCAAGGTCACTACTTAATTTCTCTGCTGATTGCACCCCGTTTCTCACATCACCCCATTTCCCATACATGCCAACCCTCCCGATTTAGGCGGGAGACTCCCGACGTTTCGTGAAAAAATATTGCTATTTTTCACGATTTCCCACGTAGAATACTTCTAAATGTGCAACTCCCGACTTCTCCGATGAAATCTCCCACCCAGGTGAGTTGGAATGTTGGCATGTCTGATTTCCCTGTAGTTATAAATCAGCCCCAGTACAACAGTAGGCGCTAAACAAGAAACCTGCATTATGTGCATCAATCGGCCCAGATGCCACCAACATCCAAAACACTGCCAGCTCTTCAGAGAGAAGAAAAAGATTCTGAATACTAACCGAAAGGATACCAACGAAGGTATCCGTGTCCAAGAACCAACAGATAGCCAGACCGCAGAGGGATAGTCCCAAATTAAAATAGCATTTAATAGCTTGCAGAGAAAAATGTGAAGCGCCAAAATATATTTTTTTACATGCTCACCACCGCCTTTTGCCATGGAGTTGGTCTGCAGGGATTGGTCCAGCAGCCAGCAAACAAAAGCCAAAATCACACCAACCGCTGGGTTGGAAGCAGTGCACCGGACACAAGATGGTGAAAAGGAGCCCATGGTGTTCAACTTGTAAGGCAGAAACTTATTTCCACATGCCCCCATGTCTGGAAAAAAATGCAGCCAACTTGGAGACAATTTTGCCAGAGATAGCCACAAAGCAAAAAGCACTAGCACACCACACAAAGCGACAAATACATTATAAAATGACATTTCATCATCGCCCAGAGATCTGGGCATAAAATACAGAGAATATGCATACCACTTGACAGAGAATGCAGAATCTAAAACTTCTATGAATTGTACCAAGAAAAACAATGACAAAAACTGCATGCCATCCAAATCAAAATAATCAAACTAGAAGGCATCACTACATCAATCAGAGAGTGATCTATAGAAGAAGCCAATTACCTGAGCGGGAGCACAAATCACTACTGAATTCCGCCAGGTGCGAATTGCGCACCACTCTGGTGGACACTGGCTGCACTACTCGCACACATCAGAATACAACAAAGACTAATGGCAAAATTCAGTTGTGCTGTTTACATAACTCCCCGCCTACTGACACCAGACTACGCCTCAACAACTGTGACATCAGTATGCAGCGCAGACCTAGAACAAATTCGGGCACGCTGGACACATTGAGAGTCTATAGCACTCGCTCCATCTTTTGACTCCTCTAAGCACCCACCTACATGCCCGACCACATGGGTTGCTCTCTACCGGAGCCTGGACATCCCTGCTAAGCCTTATTTGGCCAAACTCACACATGCATCCTAATTTTACTCCATGACCTCCAAAACTCTGGACTTCGGCCCTCCGAGGGCATTCCGACTAACAGCGCACTAAGACTATAATATGGTAAAAGGCGTTATATAAATGACAAGTACAATACAAAGAAAGAACAGCAAAACAAAAAAGGTCACCCATCACCCTGCGATCCAAACTAAAACTAAAAAGAAACGATACACCAACACAGAGACATTCGCAGACAGCTGTACACCACCCAAAGAGACCGAAATAAAACGTTTCCAGGATCCTTCAATGAAGCAATAACGGACTAAAATACACCTGCATATTGTGCGAGGCAAGAGTCCAGTGCTATAGGACACCACGTATCAAAAGATACAATCAAAATGAAACCATAGGCGCCGGACTCAAAGAGACAACAAAAAAACAAAAAGAGCTTGGGGTGTGCACACATCACCCTAATATCCAGACATGGCCACAAGGGGATCTGCGCCCCACTTGAAGAGAGTAACATGCAAGTGTCTGCCCATTGTATCTAACTGCAGTGCTGCATCCATGAGTTCAGACCAGTGATATCAACACCAACTACCAGAAAGGGCTGCTACACCAGATTGCTGCCTCACCAAAGGCGGGCCTTTAAGATAAATACATCTCTTCTTTAACAGTGATTAAAGCACAATAAAAGTAACGATGCTCGACACTACAAATATTGGTTATTTTCCAATTAGTACTTCACTCAAGAACAAATGTGTTACCCCTAGAAGTATTTACCATTGGGCAGAACAAAAGCATAGCAACATATACCTTTCAAAAGTCGCGAGTAAAATACCCAGCCTCCAAATATCAGCTGGTGCCTGCAAGCAACTCCCAAAGACCGTTATTGGGGGTGAGTGGGATGGGGGCATCCAACATTATGTTTTCACAAAAAGGGGGAGGGGGTTCAGTATGAAAACGTTTAGAAACCACTTCTTTAACCAAACAAGCACTGGCAAAGGCAACAGTTTGGACTTTTGAGTTGGGAAAGGATCGGCACTTGACAGGCACTGCCGTAGTCGTATAAACTGGCTATTGATGGTAGCGGGTACCTGGGCATCTAATAGCAGTGCCTGGCAACTGCTTAATACTTATACACAAGCCAAAACTGTTGGTGTTGCCAATGCTTGTTTTTAACAGGACTTCAGTAAAGGACATGAATGGAGCTTATAAATAAGAGTGGCTAAAACCAGACGTGGTTAAGGCATTTCTATTACACCAGCAGCGCGTTTACAGCTCCAATTAAGTCATTAACTCTCAGAAGACTGCTTTGAAAAAAAACTGGCAGGCACTTCAAGTGCAAAGTTTGATGGTAATGCTTGGTTAAAGCGAACTCAAATTATAATCGTTCTTGTATAACAGGCTTAATACCGAGGACCAGTTTCTAAGCAAGAGCCCGGGATTCAAACCTGTGTTGCTATGCGTTGTCTTGCTTCCAAGACAAGCACGTTGCCCCTGAGCGATCCTCCCAGCTCCCATAAGGTGGTGTTTTGGGCAGGGAGGATTAGCATGTCATGGACAGTCAATGGGTGGGCAAATAACCAAACAACACCTTGAAGCTGTGTGTACCTTGACATATGGCATTGTCCCCATCTGTATCCTAATGCAATAGTTTCAGCTTGTAGGTGGCGCTTACACCTAATAGCCCAAACTAAAAAGACTAATGCTTACAATCCAAAGAGAGGCGAACCAAGCAAATGTGAAGTCCCATTAAGATGGTTGATTGTATAGCGATTTACAGAGTAACAATCCCGTCACATTACCAGAGGGAACATTCGGTAAGTATACATGCACAAACCACAAACGGCCCGATTTACAAACGCTTTTTACAAAGGCACAACCCCATTGAAAAATGCTTTTCAAATCAGGCCCAAAGAGTGCCCGCGCAACATTCTAGTTTTGGGGTGCACTAAGGCTACTTTTTTAAATGGGGTGTTGTCACTAACAGATATGGTGCTACTCCAAAAGGGCTGTACGCTGTACTCTACGTGAAAGTTTGAGGTCAAGCACTGCACGGCAACGCAGAGACATCCCCCCAGCAAAGAGCACGCCTACTCCAGAGCAATGACTGTAGCCAGCTAAATAAAATGTGGAGAACATGATGTGAGGCACGTGGTCACCTAGGGCCAGACAGGAATCATACAGCAATTCATGCTTTCAAGGTTAATAAGAAGAGCACCACTGAGCGGTCAAAACCAGTCGAGTACCTTTTCTGAAAATGTTGGGAGGGAAATTACATCAATGAAAGGGGCTCCTGCCAAATGAGTGGGACAAAATGGTGTGACACAAAATTTGGGGGAGACAAACACCCTTGTCCCCATTAGTGTAGGGCCTGAGTGGTCAAAGCCCACCCAAAATCAGTAAATGCCCACTCAGCAGCACCGCAAGGGGATTTAAAGATGTGAATGTCACTACAATGGGCCCAACTACCATTAGCTGCAGGCACCACTTGTCAGACAATCCTAGCTACTCCTCTGCTTGCCCCCCGCCCCCTAAAATTACACCCACCGGTAAAACAATATTAGTAAGAGCCTAGAGACAACGTAAGTGTCAATTGGTAAAAATCGATTCTATGTAAAGCACCAATGAACAATTAAAACGTGTCAGGCGCAAGTATGTTAATTTACGAGAAAGGTGCACGTTTCAATTCAATAAAAGCATCTCACCCCAAAAACAAACCCTGCACCACGACAGTCTAGCGCCTCTAAAATCGGTGTCAGGACCCAGCGCCGCAAACCAGGTCCTCAACACAGTAGTAAACCTCTCAATCTACAGCGAGGGAGAGGGCCGCCAATCCCAGCCACATATAAAACAGCCGAACAGGTGAAAGCAAGCCGCACAGGCCCCAGCAAAAACCATGCACACACGGCCCTAGAGATGCCGGGCGGCCAGCAGACCGCCCAAAAAAGGGATGGCTGCAATTTATACAGAGCGAACCTAGCAAGCAGGGGGAACCGTACACACAAAAAAGAGACAATGCCCCACCTGATGCCTACACAAACAGTCACATATTTAACAATTAAACAAGACATAACTTTTAAAGCAGATAGCTAATATATAGTACGGCGTTACAGGACACAATAAACATTTTAATAAAAACTCCACAACACTCGAAGAGCGGACTTAAAAGTTGACGATGTCTTAAGTGGGCAAACTACACGTTAGAGACAGGACTTTCTGTTCGTGTGGTTTTTAATGACGACTGATAAAAAAAAGATGTACGTTATAAGGGAAAACGGAACTTGTTCGGATATTTAGACAGTTAACAGCAACAAATACATGAAATTATGTTTACATCACTGGAGCACAGTGACAATAAAAAGGTTTTGTTAAACCAGTAAAACAGGCGTATAAACACCCTAATACCAACCAACAAGTGAGAAACTACTGACAACAACCGAGAGGATGAAACAAGGACACACATCTGCATGTCCCTTGGATTCATTCAGTAATAATGATTATACGTCTCCATCAAGTTCTCTCTCTCCCTTTCCCTGCAGCGCCTAGAAGCAGAAGTAGAGCTACACAAGCGGATCACGATTTCACACACCATACTGTAAAAGACAGCGAGCAAACATTGTCCCAGAAAGCACAACAAAAGAGATAGCAAGCAACCAAAAATGGAGGCTTCCCAAAAAGGAATAACCCCAAAAGACAGCCTCACATCACCCACTGACAGCCACCAACAAAAGGTGAGTCTCCAACCTGTCTAGGAATTGTTAACAAGGGCATCTCCGGTCCACTAAATCACCAGATAGCAGAGATGATGAACTAAAGTAAACTACGACTAATAAAATACAAAAAAAACTGAGGACTTTCAACTTTCAAAAGCCCAACCTACCGTGCACCTGCAACAAGAAAGCATTGAAAATTCCCTGCGTCAGCATCCCAAGAATCGTCCATGTGACCTAGCACCACCCACTGTACGATCCAGAGCAGCTAGAAGCACCACTCGCCACTCTGCCGGGCAACCTAGGCAAAGGTCACTAACCAGTGCCTAAAATCATGTAACCCCACAACCGCCGTAAGGATATGCTCATCACCCTCGCTTACGCATAGACCAACTCGCTCTACTGATGCCACACTCACGACTCTACAATGCCAAGCAGGAAGATCCCATGCACAAACCACCCCACTTGGGAGACCCTTTTAACCACATAAGAGGCAACAGATATGTTATAGCCAGCACGTTAATATCCCACCCAATGATGCTTTGCTCCTTATCTTAAAATGTAACCCAAATGCTAACTAGACACATCATCACCAAACCAGTTAATCCCAACATTCAAAAACCTATCCCAATTGTACCCTTAAATCCATAGCTGAAAGGTAAAAATATATCACTGAAAATAACCCAGAACTATTCTGCTGGTCACCCAACCTAGGGCACGTTCACCCTTCAACAGTCCAACAGAATGAGGACAGGGTCATAGTCCCATAATCAAAACCAGTGCAATCCCATTCACAACCAATAACCCAACACAAGAAGTGCTGTAAACCACTAATTTCCGAACACAGTGAGAGTCCATCAAACACATGCTAGGCTTTACTAACCACTCTATATGTTTCCTGAGGAGTTAGCAGCCAAGAGAGCAAAAAACAACACAGCAATAGCTCACTCTCCATTTCAACCATGCAAGGCTCTTGCAGCATTTCTACCAAACTCAATGAGGATCCACTCACCACTCCACAAAGCAACTTAGTGGGGCCTTACTCACCACTTTACAAGTTCACAAAAAGACGCCCCACATGCCACAAACAATAGAACACAAAGACGAACCAATGACCACTGTACAAGCCAGCCCAAAGAAGATCCACCCATCACTCCACAATACAAAACAGTGAGGTCCCACCCCCACTCTAAAACTCAACCCAGAAGCTCCACCCACCAGTCCAGAACTCAACCCCACCCACCACTCCACAATTCAACCCAGCGGTCACACCACCCACAGTGCAATCCAATGAGGCCCATCGAAATTCCACAATACCACACAGAAGCTGCGCCGACTACCCAATCCAAAAAGTTCACAAACACTACACAATCCCACCCATTGAGAAACCTTCACAAGAAATGCCAACGGCCAGTATGTCACCAGGGCCACCTTGTACTAGTCCTGCGGCGTTTAAGCTTTTGCATGCTGGGGGTAGGCCAATAATTATAACGGTGGAAACTACAAGTCCCAGCATACACCACAACCCAAGGCTCACACACCTAGCAAGGTCACTTTGACTTATCTACAATCCCCTAAAAGTTCACACGAACAGTGGTTTAACACAACAGGGAGGGTGCAAGATGTGGTATGGGGAACCCTATAATTACCACCACCCAAGAACATTTATGAGTTATGCCAAACTAGGGGTCGCTTTCTAGAGATGCACCTGCCTACAATTGTGTCTTCAATACGGTTCACCACTCCATCCCACACAGACCACTCACTAAAGTAGCAGCCCGTCCTCCTGATTAACACGAACGTCAAACAATAGCAAACGGCCACTGTAGAGACTATGGTGTAAACTATTGGGAACAGCGAACCGTGACCACAGAGCTCAACAATGTAAGGTCCAGGAGACTCAAGGTCCTTGGATGCTTGAGATCACGGGAAGCCCCTGTATCCTTGATCTCACATTACTGTGTCCTCGGGACCTGAAGGTCCTTGGATGTCAACTCTCGTGGTCCAGGAGGCTAGGCTTGGCGTTCATGAGACCGCACTCGCGGGGCTCCTGAAGATGGGCGTTTCAGAATCGGAGATAGAATCATGGTGTCCTGAGTCTCAGGATCCTCAAGGTGAGAGTTAAGCGTCTCACTGCCCGGATCTCACGAGTACTGGGATCCTGGAGTTCAGAGTCTCGAGATCCTGGAAGCAAAAGCGATGCTTCCCGGGATCCTTGCAATGCATCCCCGTGACCCTGGCGCTCCGTGTTCTGCGATCTTGCAGCTCTGAGTGTGCCCTCAGTCCCCGGATCCCGATGCTCGGATCCCCTGCACGCAGGAGGTCCGAGTCCCGGGATCGATAGATACTGCTGGCGCTCGGAGTGCCAGGATCCGGGAGTAGCGAGCCCCTGGGTCCCAGATCTATGGCTCTCGGGAGAGCCTGCCGCTGCTGCTACCTGGCTGGAACCCTTTCTGCCGCGATCCCAAAGCTGCTCGAGAGCCGTGGGATTCTGGAGCCGAGATGCGGGATCCCGGAGCGAGGAAGCTCTACGAGTCCTCGGCTCCCAGCTACCCCGGGAGCTGAAGGTGCCCTCTCACCAGGGATCGTGCGAGGAGTCCGGGGGCGAGAGGCCGGGCTGGCTGCCGTCTGTCTCCATTCGGCTTTCTGGTGCGTCCCTGCGGGTAGCGAGCGGCAGCTCACACGGGGCAGAGGAGCAGGGAGAGGGGCGGGCGGGCCTGCCAGGATCAGCCCTCCCCCCGTGCTACTGGCGGCCCGGGGCCCCTCCCAGTCCTGAGCCAGGCCCGCCCCCCGAGTACCCGCCCGGCCTCCGCCTCTCGGCCACCCCGGCCTCGATTTCTCCACCTTCCTGACCAGCCCCTGTCGTGGCTGGGTACCGCCCGCCCAGCCGGCCGGCCCTCCTGCAAAGCTGGCGGCCCCCGCCCTCTTCCCTGGGCCGGCCCCCATCCCTCTCCCAGAGTCCGCCGAGGCGGCTTTATAACCAAAGTACTCGAGGGAGAAAAGGTGGTCGGGACGTTGGCCCCCGGGGTGACAGGCGGCAGAGATACTGGAAGAAAAGAGCGGGAAACAGCACTCGCAGAAAGAAGCAGAAGGTACTCACTGTAGATGTGCGAGGACAAAGGACCGCGCAGCGAGGAACACGGAATACACTGCGAGGGAAAAGCAATATCTGGGAGCTCAATAAAGAACATACCTCTAATCAAAAGACTGTACGGCGTGGGGAAAGCAATATACTGCAAGGAAATTAATGTTCTCTAAAAAATAAGTGCACTGCGAGGAAATGGGATATTACAAAGGTGATCCTTAATTTACTGTGAGGAAAACCATTTCACTTTTTTTTTTTAACAAGACAGCATGCTTGCCCATAACAATACACTAAACTGTAAAAGAGAATACATTGTGAGGGCAGGTAATATGTTATGACGAAAGCATAATAAACCATGACGAAAAATAACACATTGTAAGGAAAAATGAATACGCTAATAAAAATAAAAAAAACTATGAGGAATAGGTAATATACGGTTGCTGTAAGAGTAAGAAGATAATATATTATTGGGGAGGAGGATAGGATACTTATTGCCAAAAAAGAGACTACACCGAAGAAAACGTATAACCTGCGGAAAACACAATAGACTGAAGAAATAGGAATATTCTGCAAAGAAAATAAATTGAGCAAAAGGGAATACCCCTTGAGGAAAAGAGAATAAATCAAGAACACAATGCATTAAATTGAACAAAATGCAAATTAGGGCACTAGAATAAGAGGATCACTGCTCTGATCAGATGAATCTATGATACCCTACTGCGTGTATTGGGGTTCAGGTGGGACGGTGCCATTCCGTCCCTGGTAAGATTTCAACAATTCTACAGTTGGGAACCCATGTCACATGTGCTAGGTAATTGTTTGTTTTAAGAGTGGAATGTCTGTGATATTGACAACACACAGGTCCGGTTGGTTTTAAGTAGCCTATATTTATTATTGTAGCCAACACGTGTTTCAACCCTCCTGGGTCATTATCAAGGCAATCTAGTATGTAGAGTGTATCACTCCAGCAAAGTTGAAGGTGGAGTGTGGTCCCGCAATAAAGGATTTGGTATGGTGCCAGTAGGTATGACTGCAGTGGGATCCTTCAGTTAAAAAATCCATTGTATTGTATTGTTTATTTATTTATAGAGCGCACCGGCTGTTAAGCAACTGGGCGCTTGCAGATTCTTAGGTTACAAGTACATAAATATTATACATTTATTATGTTACATGATAACATATACAGCATTTTTTATGTTACAGTGTCACATAGTTTTCAAAAAGGATATGTTACCGTTTCAAATATTTACATTAAATATACAGAGTGTTCAGGTACATACAGTTGTGGCTTTAGCAGTCATTGGTGTGAAGCCAGAGTTTGACATTGGCTTTGAACACAAGGATGGAAGGGGTAGCTCTAAGTGAATCTGGGATGGAGTTCCAGAGATGAGCTGCTAGTACTGGGAAGCTTGACCCTCCAGGTCTTTTCAGTTTGAAGTTGGGGATTTTGATAATATTTGATTGAGCCTTTCTGATAGGTCGTTCAGAGGTGTAGTTTGTGAATTTCTCTGTGAGGTATGCAGGTGCTTTATTATTCATACAGTTGTGTGTAATATTAAGAGTTTTAAGTTTGATCCGGTCATGGATGGCAAGCCAGTTGACGGCTCTTCTTTGGTCAGATATGTGTTGCCCTTTAGGAATTCCTAATGCTGTCCTGAGGGCATTGTTCTGCAAGGTTTGAAGTTTATTGGTGTTGTGTTTGCTGGTGCCTAGGTACAGTGCATTGCAGTAGTCTAATTTGGAGAGGATGAGGGCTTGCGCTATGGTGGTGCAGCTGTCTGTGGACAGGTATGGTTTGCATGCGCAAATAAGTTTGCAGGTGTAGCTAGTTGCTGAGGCTGTAGCATTTACTTGCTTGTCGAGGGTGAGAGCTGAATCTAAGTAGAATCC
The DNA here is from genome assembly GCF_040938575.1 of Ambystoma mexicanum. Taxonomy (NCBI): domain Eukaryota; kingdom Metazoa; phylum Chordata; class Amphibia; order Caudata; family Ambystomatidae; genus Ambystoma; species Ambystoma mexicanum. The sequence continues at coordinate 1,540,058,575 of NC_090932.1, forward strand.
TAAAGTTTTAACTTCCTTAGCTACCTTGATTTTGATGCCATCGATAGTGATGGAATTGTAGAAATGGGATAATTTGTTAAGTTTACTGGTGGAACCGATGATTAAGAGCTGGGTCTTGTCGTCGTTAAGACATAGGCCATGTGTGGCCATCCAGGTTTGGATGATTTGGCAGACTTTATTTATGTGGCTGGTGTCATTATCATAGTCACCTTGGATTGGGATAAGAATCTGGGTGTCATCCGCGTAGTTGCTATATGAGACCCCTAGTTTGTCCAAAATATCAAAGAGAGGCCTTGTAAAAAAATTAGGGGAAACACATGACCCTTGAGGGACTCCACAGGTGATGGGGACTGGATCTGCTACTGAAGTAGGTGAGAAGACTCTTATGGTTCTCTTGTCTAAGAATTAGGTTATACACGCTGTGGCTTTTGTGGAGAAGTTGGCAGCCGATTTGAGGTGGTTACAAAGAACCTTGTGATCTACCAGGTCGAATGCGGCTGATAGGTCTAGGAGTAGGAGAATGGAAATGTCTCCTCTATCTTTGCGCTCATCTAGTTGGTTTTTGAGATCAACGCGAGCCGTTTCGGTTCCATGTCTCGGTCTAAATCCTGATTGTCTTGTCCATAGTAGGTTGTTGATCTCCAAGTAAGATTGGATCTGTAGATATGCAGCTTTATCTAGGATTTTGAGGAGGAACGGGACAGTTGTTATGGGCCTATAGTTCGTTGGGACATTAGGGTCCAGGTTTGCTTTTTTTAGGAGAGGTAATATCCAAGCATCTTTAAGGTCGGTTGGCACAGAACACTATTTGAAAGATGCATTGATAAATGATGTGACGAAGGGGGCTAGTTCATGTGCAGCCTCTTTGATAATAGGGGCTGGACAAGTGTCACCAAGGCATCGAGAAGTTTTAAGAGACGTAATGATATTCTTGGTTTCCAGAATAGAAATGGTTCTAAAGCTGAATTGGTTGAGAGGTTTGGTTTGGTTGGTGGCAAGTTCCTGAAGGATGGTTTCTTGCGTTGAAAGGGCAATGTTGTGGAGGGAGGATTTTTTTAGCTGCCATTTTGTCTTGTAACATTGTGATTTTGTTGCATAATGCATTTTGATTGTGCACCAGGCTTTGTCTTTGGTGCAGGAGTCTATGGGTGCAATTGGGGATTCTAATTCTCTCAGGATGGAGAAGATTTCCCTGGTGTTAGAATTCGCTTTTGTTGATTCTGTCATTGAATGTCTCTTTTTTGCCTGAATGATTTGTTTTTTGTAATTGTTGGTGAGGGTAGTAAGGAGGTTTTTATTGTGGGGAGAAGGGTTTTTTCTCCAGCAGGCTTCTGTATGTCCTTTCTCTTTACGTAGGGCTTTTAGCGTAGGGGTGAAGCAGGTATTGAGATGGCCAGGGGGTTTAGATTTGGTGAGCTTCAGCGGCGCAATGGCGTCTATCGCTGAGTTGAGGTGTTATTGTACATGTCAGCTAGATCATTAGGGTTGGTGATCAGGCTAGAGTGGTTAGTGATTGGTTGAATCAACGGGAGGAGGTTTGATAGTGTTATATTATTTTTGCAGCGGGTGAAGGCAGGAGCAGCATGTGGTTTAGTAGATTTAGGTTGGGGAAGATCTGAAATGGTCAATGAGATCAGATAGTGATCAGTCCATATGCAAGGTTCAATTGCCGTTATGAGGGACACACAGTTAATGTCTGCGACCCAGTCCAGTGTACGGCTTTTAGAGTGCATGGGGCCGTTATTCTGTATGGTGAGGCCTGCTTCCAAAATGGTGTTAGCTATGGTGGAGGCATTCATGTCTTTGTAGCCTAAGTTGAAATCACCTAATAGGATGATTTGTGTTCCTGGTTTAGTATTAGTGTTTAAGAGGGTGGTTAAGTTTTCTTCGAAGGTGCCTAGTGGACCAGGGGGTCTGTAGATAAGGTGCACCGTGATAGTGCGTGAAGCGGAAATTTCGAGTTTTAGGGAGAGTAGTTTAGCTGACGGCATGGTAATGCTGTCTATTTCTTTGATGGTAAGGTTATCTCTGCAGATAAAAGCTATGCCACCTCCTTTGGAAGTTTCTCTGTCTTTTCTAAAGATGGTAAAGTTTGGGGGTATGGCTAGCATTAGGGCAGGGCCAGCAGCTTTGTGCAGCCAAGTTTCAGTAACTGCTAGGAAGTCAAGTTGGTTGCAGGTAATGATATCAGCAATTTCAGAGGCCTGGGCTATTAGAGATCTAACGTTAATGAGACCTCCCTTGAGGTTGTGTGTTACTTTTGGACTATCAGTGGTGTGGGCCTTGTTGGGCAAGGTTTCAGAGGATTTGGTCCAGGGTATTTGATTACAGCTGGGTTTCCTATTGTGCTTGTTACGCCTGACGTGAATTGGCTCCGTCTTGGGATGGTTGTGAGGCCGGTGGGCACATGGTGGCTTGGGAAGTCTGGTGCCTAGTCTATAGTTCCTTAGTTCGGTGGGACAGGCCTGATTCGGTTGAGTCTGGGTACGGGGAGCAAACTGTTGGGGTGCCAGTTGTGTGTACATCTTTCTAGTCAGTTCCATTTCTGTGGGTAGATTATGGTGGGGTGTTGCCAGAATCAATAAGGCAGTAAGTGTTGAGAGTATGGCTAGGTAGCATATGGGTGTGTCAGACATAGGAGATGTCATAACGGTGTTGGTAGGTGAGTTGTCCTATAGAGGGCAGGTATGTAGCGTGAGTAGCCTGTGAATTGGTTGGCGCAATACAGAAAGGGTCAGCAAAGGTTCATGCCAACACAGTGTAACAGCAGAGTTTGGGCTAGTGCAGTTACTAAAGCCGTGAACATAATAGAAATGGTAATGAGCTAGGCAATTTAAGCAGACTTGGATGAACTTTCTACTGTGGGCTAGAACAGGTTTGCAAAAGGCAGTGAAATACAACAATGTGAAACAATCTAGGAGTAACTTTCCTCTTGTAGGCTAGAACGTATTTGCAATGGCATATAGCGGAATATAATAACAATTTAAGCAAATTAGGAGTAGTTGTCCTTTTGTAGGCTAGAACATATTTGCAGAGGCAGTGAAATACAGCGATTTAGAACAAACTAGCAGCAACTTTCCGGCTGTAGACTAGAGCGGAGTTGCAGTGGTAGTGAGATGCAGCAGTTTTAAAAAAAACAAGCTAGTGAGATGCAATAGATTTTTAAACAAGCTAGGACGACTTTCCTGCATTGGGCTAAGTGGGGTGGCACTAGCAGTGGAATACGACAGTTTTGGAGACAAATTAGAAGCCACTTTCCTACTGTAGGCTAGTTTACATTTAGCGTTGGCTGGACGAGGGAGAGGCCGCATAGCAGGCAGGAGCAGGACTGCTTAGGGCTTACACGCTTACAAGGTAGGATACCGCTGTCTAACATTAAAGTAGGGTTGTTATAACTCAATCAGAAGTAGAGGCAATTATAATTGCTACTGCTTAAGCTGAGCCATCTTATACAATTTTTACAAATGGGTACATGTGGGCAAGTCGGCCATTAGCAGTTTTGCTAGGCGTGTGAGACAGTATGCACATGAACAGCATCAAGTACACGTAGTGAAGTGCGGCGGCTGGATAAAGAATGAAAGTTACCTATTGAAGTAGCTGGGATGCGTGAACCAGGGGCGGTGGCAGACGGCAGATGTGGCTAAGACAGGCTAGAGACAGGCGTTGGCCTTGATTCACTTGGGCCTTGCTGAAAGTGGGCGGGCTTCGCCTGCCGGCGCTCGATTGGGTGAGGAAATTAGTCCAGAAGCCAATCGCGGTACGGTGAGGTCAGCTGGGTCTAGTTCAGCAGAAGGAAGTCGGACATCAATGGCGGACGGCCATCTTGGAGAGAGCTGGGTCCCTGTGGTACTCAATGAGGATAGTGACGAAATTGCCACTAATAATCGGATGGTGCCGTGATGAAGGATTTTTCTTATCTAATCCTCCGGATGCTTATATGCAGTAAAGCGGAGGCTCACGCAGTTGATTTTGCTATTTTAGCGCAGTGCCTGCAACGCTTACTGCTTTATGAGGGCTGGACACAGAGCCTTCATCCTGTGTTCCCGCTGCTCCTGCAGGGTCGGGTGCAGCTCGGTGGAGCTCCTGCTCCACGGGCTAGTGAGGGAAGTGAATCTCATTGTTTCCCCTTGTTTCTACGTACTACCTAAAATCCACGAGGACCCCCTTAATTCCCTGGGGAGACAGATAGTGTCAGATGTGGGTCCATCCTTGAGCCCATTTGCAAGTTTGTGGATTTCTTCCTCAAACCACTAAGTGCACACACAAGCACATACTTACGTGAAACCACCCACGTGATACAAATCTTTGAAAGTCAGCAATTTAACCCTACCAACCAACTTCCTACCAACCTACTTCTAGTGACGATGGACATAAAGTCGCTCTACACCAGCATCCCCCAAGAGGAAGCCATTGAGTGCATTAGGTAATACTCACCGCAGATGACTCCCAAACCTGGCTCCAAGCAACTTTATTACTGAACTGATGTCTATTGCATTATGTAGAAACTTCTTCACCTTTAACAAACAGACCTATTTACAAACTAAAGGTACGGCCATGGGTCCAGCATTTGCACCAAGCTTAGCTATTCTGTACATGGCCAAGTACGAGAAGGACTATGTGTTTTCTCCAATTAACCCCTGGAGAACAAATGTGAAACTGTGGCACAGGTATATCAACAGCATCCTCTTTGTTTGGGAAGACCCAGGAGAGGAACTAACACTATTCGGGACATGGCTAAATACCTGTGACAGACATATTAAGTTCACCATGGAGCACAGCAGTGTGGGAGTTACCTTCTTAGATTTGAACATCACACACCATCAGGGAACGCTGGAATGTAGCTTGTTTCGCAACCTTACTCCACTACATCAGCAATCATCCCTCCCATACCAATGAGAACTTGCCGTATGGACAATTTCTGCGCATTTGTGGAAACTGCACATCTCTGGAGGACTTCACCAAGCATGCAGAGGCCCTGAAGAACAGAATGTGGGCACGTGGCTCCCCTAAAAAATTACTTAGCCACTCTAAAAAACGTGCCTGGTATACCAATCGGGAAGCCCTACTAGACCCAAAGACACAGGCTCTAAGGATCTGAATGAACGTCTCACATGTGCCATTACCCATGGGCCACACACCTTTTCGGTTAAGAAAATCATTTGCAAATACTGACACTTGATACGCCTTAACTTACCTGAAGAATTACCACCTTGGTTTCCATTTAAACGAGCTAGAAACATACAAGAACATCTGGTACACTCTTTATACAAACTATAGACCGCCAATACATGGCTCTGAAACCTATGTACCACGAAAGGCCACTTTCCGTGCAGCAATTGCACGGCATGTAAATTCACCTCGAAGATTCAAACCTTCACTATTGGCACCAAACAGTGGGTTCTTAAGGATCTTACAAACAGCAGAACCGCACAAGCAGTATACTGTATCCAGTGCCCGTGCGGACTTAGATGTGTGGGGCTGACAATGTGCATGGTGAGGATTTCGGAACACCGGTCCAAAATTCGGTGCAAGAACATCACAGCACCACTAGTTGAACACTAAATAAAAGCTCACCATACCGCCAATGACCTCCTGTGGTGGATTGTAGAAAAAGTCAGAGGAGGCCCGAATATACAAAAAAGCCTTCTAAAAAAAAATCACGCTGCATACACCGCATGGACACCTACAACCAAGATCTGAATGAACAATTCATTCCCACCGCGTACTAACTGACACATCTCCACGAGTGAGAACATGACATACATTCCGACTACATGACATGCACCTGAGTTTGGAAGACCTCATTTGCCCTCAGGCTTTACCTTCCCTACCACTGCGGCCCCATCGGCTCCGTAGTGCTATATGTACTAGGCTTATGTACATGTGTTCCCACGTACCACTAGTGGGACCACTGCTACCAGCCACCCTGAGTAAAGCCTCCAACAAGCTCCCACTCTATTGAGTGGGTCCTGCATTCCATGCTCACCCACATCCACTTTGAGCAAACACTGATGCCCCAGACTGATCAACAGAAGAGAGCGCTTCCCTTGCCCTCAGGCTGCTCGCCTGCACCACCACACACTCCTCAGCTGCGTTACACGCAACACGCAGAATCCAGTGAACATCAGCCCACCACATTTTCACCACTGTCTGATTGCTTCAGGCAGTACGAGCATGGCGCCCACAGTGGCCCCAGACGCCGGCACGCATCTCAGTGCTCTTCACACAATTTGGCCTTAACTTACCGCAAGTTCTTTCGCTCCACGTCTACTGCAATACTGCCAACCCGAGGTGGGGCCTGAGATCTCTGGAGTCCCATCTCCACTGCCACCACGCTCACACCTCGCGTGGCGTCGCTACATTCCTCCTATCATAAGACAGCCCCATTGTGAGGCTGCAGTTTCCTTGACGACTGTCCGAACAATTCGACTCGAGGAACATACGAACGTTGATGGAGCTCACGCTCCGTGTCAGTGACTGGCAACCCTCAGATCCCGGCAGTTAAACTACAATACATAGAATCTCCGCCACCTCTCCTTTCCCATGTCTTCCGTCTCTCACTTGCTGATTGGTAGCAATCCAGCCACTGATGACACAGTTAGACAGCACATGTTGCCCCACTTTGGGACATGGACAGGTTTTTCCATACTAATGCAGACATTTTTTGTATTTTCCATTCCCCAGGAGTAATGCAATGGGGACCCTCCAGGCCACCAACTAAACACACACCAATGATCAATCCAGATCATAGACTTCACACATGGGACGGATGCCCGCTATAGCACAATCTTTTGAGCTGGTCTTTAGATCAACGGTTCTTTTCGCCACTCACAGGGACAAAATATGGATTCATAATCTGCAGCTAAGTATAGCCAAAGTTTATTGAGCCCCCCCTTCTTGGATGCACTTGTACCTACATCCCGGCTCACTTTGGGACATGGACAGGTTTTTCCAAACTAATGCAAAAATGTTCTATATTTTCCGTTCCCCAGGAGTAACGCAATGAGGACCCTCCGGCCCACCAGCTAAACACAGACCAATGATCAATCCAGATCAAGGCCTAGACTTCTCACAAGGGACGGATGCCTGCTATAGCACAAGTTTTGGAGCTGACCTTTGGATCAACTGTTTGCTTCCCCACACACGGGGACAAGATATGGATTCATAATCTTCGGGTAAGTATACCCACAGTTTATAGAGCCCCCCTTCCTGTATCACTTGTAGTGGTACCGCTTCTACTTATGCACTTGTACCGATTCACATATTTGTATATGTCCCCCACAGGGTCACACAATTTGAGCCCCGATGAAGGCGGACTACATACACCATTACACACCGCTGAAACGTGTTCTTTACCGGAATACCTATTAAGGAGCCACCAGAAATGGTCAATTTCTTGAAACATGTACTGTTAACCACGTCGGCAGACAACAGACCACAAGCCCAACCACAACAAGGATGGGCTTCCTTATGGCTTTCTGCACTTATATTTGTTCTTATTTGGTATTATACCTTTAGCAAAAACCTTGAACAAGAGCAATTCATTGCTGCATCAGATCGCCCAGGACGGGTGTGCTTATGCCTTTTGTACTACCTGTAACTGCTCTTACTACCCCTTTTTTGCTTACACTCGCCCGTCCCTTTCTCGTTTTCACCCCCATTCCCGAGATATCTTTATACCCTTCACTCGCAGTATTCTGGAGGCACTTTAAACTTTTTGTCTATACTGCCTTTTGCCCCTCCTTCAGTTCTCAACACACCAGTGAGTTTTATATTGTACTTTATTTACAACTCAAATTCAATTATTTGTCTTTGTATTCACCTGTGTTATTTAATCCATGTATGACCTAAATCCACCACTAGTTATTTGCACGCGTGTATGGATTATTTGATTTCACGTTTGTTTGTCTTATATTAAAAAACATTGTTAATTTCTATGATTGCAAGATTCCATGCCTATTCAAAATGTAATCTTCAGAGTACTGGCATATTGCTAAGTGTTAGAATGTTCCATAAAGACATGTTTGAATCTTCATTTTCAACTACTCTGAGTATGTTCCCTAATTAACCACACCACTTCCACACATGGTTGCTACAAGTGCGTAGTGGCGGACCACCAATGATGGGATAACTACATTAAGTTACCCATACCTAGAACTACAGATTTAACTCGGAATCTGTTTCCATGTTGTTTATCCCAGTGGTAGACCCCTCTTGTTGTCGAACAATCTATCATGGTAATTATGACGAATCAACTTCCGGCACCAGTGGTCCAGGGTTGAATATCAGTTTCTAAACCATTAATCAACCCCACACCTCTAGTACACCAGAAGGAATCCGAACAGATTGGAAACACAAGTCAATTATAAACCTCCTTGTCCAATTGTGTTAATGTGGATGGAACGGCAGGCTTATCTCTGCAAGGTCATGGATTGTTGGTTAGTTGCAACACAGCAAAAATACAATTATTACCCAATGATAAAAGGGACTGTCCAGTCAAGGTTGTATACAAATATCTAATTTATTATTACAACAGACAGTTCTAGCACACTACAAAATACAACCCACCCTGTAAAGGAATACAGAGGACAGACAGTTTCAGGAAGGAAAAGGGATTCACTCTGGATACTGACAGGAGGGTAGTCGGTAAAGCAATCAGTCTTAACTGTTCAAGGTTATTTGGTTTCAGCAGCAAGGGAGCAAGGGGTCATAACTCACACTAGGGGAAGGACCAGAGGGACAGAACCACAATTTACCTGGTGCTTGAGATGATCTTGATGCTCGACAGTGGCAAGTCTGTTCCAGGATGCTTTGAAGCTCCTGCGACAGAGTTCAAGACGGGAGACAGCTGCAGGTTATCAGGAGGCAGGCAGTTCGGCAAGCAAGGCTGGACGGATGGCTGCAGGCTAGCCTATACAGTGGCTTGGGGTAAAGCATCATCTCTGTGCTGGTTGGCGGATCTGGAACGCTGGTCGAGGCGTGTTGAATGGCTTTAGTGATTGCAGCGTGACAACTGTCAGTGGTGCAACCAGTCGCGGTTCGAGGAGTTGACTGCCTCAAATATGTCCTTTAAGGATGGACGCTGGTTGATGCTTGTTGTGGCACTCCCCCTAGCTTCCTCGCAGGGCTTGTGTCGTTCCTTAAGGTGGACTGCCCAAAGCTGAGGAGAGTGTTTTCAGGACACGGCCTTGTCCTTTGGTTAGAGACTCTCTGGCGCTTCTCATCTAGGAAGCTTGCTGGCATAGCCTAGCAGGGCACTCTGTATGCTGACTGGGAACCGGTTCTGGAGCTGCTGGACGGGTCCCTTGAAGTCGGTCTCTCCTGCTGTTCCCTGTGAGATGGTTAGGGGAGGGATCTGGCTTCCCTCTTCGAAATCCTGGCCTTCCTTCACTGGTGGAAGCTGTAAGGCAGACTGTACCTTCAGCCAGGGTCCAAATGAGTCATTCTGCTACTCCTTTTCAAAGTCGTTGGATGATCTGCTAAGAGAGGGGCTCAGCCCTCTTTTAAAGCCAAATGGGCTGCAGTGATTGGTGCAGGCCAAGCCTACCTTAATGAACCAATCCTAGGTCCCCGCCAACAATCTTCTGTTATGCGTGAGGTCATAACCAGAGTACTTTGCAACAGGAAAGGTAAGGGGTGACACCATGTACTACTAAGTCCCACCCATCTTCCTGTCTGTTGTGGATCAAAGTATCTCTCTGGTTAATTGAGCTCTATGTGGCCCCTGATCAAAGTGCAGGTGTCCCTTGAAGTTTGTGGTGAGAACAGACTTTCTGTCTCCATCAAATCACATACTTCTCTCTGAAAGGGGGTCCCCTTGCAGGGGTTGCCTACTGTAAACAGTTGTCCCAGACATGACATTCACTGCTCTTCATAAAGAGGGATGGGAGATAGCTTCAAGCTGACACATTGAATATCAAAAAGGTGTTGGGGATTCCTGCCCTTTGTTAGTTCTGTGAACAGGCCTCTTCACAGGCCTGCTTCAATTAACTCTCATCAGTATGCGCTGCCACCACACAGAACTACAATGGGCAGGGTGGATCCATGGAGCCATTGATATTTAATTAGGCTGGCCATGGCAGGAGGAAGGTGTTGCCTTACCCCTTCCTTAGATGCTTTCATGTACCCCTGGCTGTCACATTCCAGCTAAATGTGACTGAGAGGACTGCGCCTGTAGACTGTGTCCCCCCAGAGTACACTTGACTATGTGTTTGTTGTGCGGAGCATAGGAAAAAGTGCGCAGATTAGCCCCACAAATTTTCTGAGGTTGATCTCCCATCATTCCATTTCTTACAACATTTCAAAAAAGCTCTGGCGAGCGCACACTCCCTGTGTAGATGGTCGAATTCCTCAAAGCAATATCCTTGTAACAACAGCAAGTTCAATGGTTGTGTTAAGGGCTTGCGAATGGGACACCTCACAGCATTCATCCAAATCCCCAGCAGAGAAACTTGGGCCCATTAAGACTCCCCACCGCAAGAACGGAAGACTCAGACATGGGGCAAAGTATACTGTCATTTATCATCGAATACAGACAGGGGTCATACAGGAAAACAATTCTCCAGCATCTCTCAGCTTCTGAACCAGTGTCACAGATTTTTATGCACGAGTGACGTCACAAAAATCGGATCCACCCCAAAAACCTATGGGGTGTTTTCATTGGTCAGTTTGGGCTAACTACATATATAAAGACTATATATTATTAGGTTAATTGGTCCCTCATATCAGGTGGCTCCACCTGAGACTACCCCCAAAAGTTGCAAACTACACTGTTGCAGGGTCGCAGGAAGACCATTGGCCCGTGCAACATTTTACACCACCTCAAAAATGGAGCTTCTGGATTGGCTATAGTGGATCCTCCCAGTCACAGAGCTCAATGTACCTTTTCAAGGTGATGGGAAGGACTATGGAGGGCTGTGTGTTTCATATTGTTGCCCCTGGTCTGGTCACCTAGACTGGGAGAGTGCCTACAGGTTGCAGTTTTGGTGGGTAACACTTGTATCATTCCACTCTGTCTCGCTGGGAACAACTTCTCTTCCCGCCAAGAGTAAATTAACACTGTCCTGGTCTGCTGGGTCACGTGAGAGGACCACAAAAGAAAGCCTTTTTGTCTGCAATTATGAGGATTTTATTTTCCAAATTCTTGCAGGTGGCTTGCTGCCTGGGGAACCAGGAATTTTCACCAGCCCTTGTCCTTGGCTGTGAACACCAGCTCTGTGCCTTGTGCTGCAAGGATCATCTCTCCCCTTCCATATATTTGAAGCCTGGCTTTCCCTTCTTGATTCACTTCAGTCACTCTATAGGTTCCCTATGTGTTTTCATGGCTTCTTGTAGTTAGTTGTAATAAAGCATATGCAAGCTTAGTCCACGTATATTCTGCATCTTGCGTTTCCGTTTTGTCGAAAGGAAAGATTCTTAGTATTATGTAAATGTCCCTGTCCTCTACCTACAGATGTTATAAGCATGTTTTTCATGTCTACAAGTAATACTTCTAGTGCATATCTGTGTAGCTTCATGCATGGATGCATATTTCCTTCATGGCTAACGTGGCTAGGTCGTGATGTCACTAATGACGTCAACAATAACTGGCTTTATTGTCTGTCGATCTGATTCTAGTGATGAGACCTCTGTCTCCTCGAAACCATCAACTGAATACGGTTTGAATGGCTGCCTGAGAGAATATCTCTTGTCATATCTGTGATACACTGGTGCAGTCGGTGACTGGCCAAACAATAAGTTACACCTTTCATTCTTCATTCTGCGAGTTGACAGTCACATAGGGCTCATAAGGGCCATTCCGGGGACCCTCTCGTCAAACCCCCCTCTGGTCAACTTGTAGACCACACCTGCAGCCCTATTCACCATCAGCTTTGGAAGCCAGATCTAAGTTATGCCTCCTAGGTGTCCATAGAATCTTGCATGGTCATCCAAACTCCATGTCACGTAACTGCAGTCTCCTCCAGGGTTGCACCAAACCCATTTTCCCCAATAGTCTTTGGTGTTGTAGGCTTACACTTACAATACTCCATCCGGAAACAGAGGACATTCTGTTATTTGGGCCCTCAGCATATCTCAAGCCTTTATTAACTTGTCTCTGCCTGCTTCCACATCTACTAGTACTTTTGTCCCTATACTTTTTTCAGTTTTTCAGTCGTCTTTTGGCATTGTGTGAAGCATATTCTGATAACACAGAAAGTCAATAATACTAATACTAGTGCTGCTGCTAGTACCTTTGTTGGCCATCCATGTTGGTAGCTATGCAAAAATATATGACAGCCAACCTTCATATTTTACTGCAGCGTTCGTCTCTGCCTCGATTTTGGCATGCATCTTTGATAACAAGGTGGCAGCCTCAGTGAGTCTGCCATTGTCTTCGTCGTTTGCTGGAACCAATGTACAGCAAGAAGACCCAATCTTGGCACAAACTCCTCCTTCCTTTTCTGTTAGTAGATCTAAAACATATCTATTCTGTAGCAGCATTAACCTCACTGCTCGGAGATCCTTTTTGATTGCGTTGAACCCCTTGACGGTCGAATGTATTGTTTGCATCAGCACCCACCTCGTTATCTGGAGCCATCTTGCATTTGTGCTGGCCTGCACTGCTGGAATGATGGATGCAAAGAATATTTCTGTTCTGCTAAACAGCCTATGCTCTGGTGGTATTGCATCCAGGGACTCCTCCATTTTTGATGATGCATAGTTTCTCCTCTTCTTAACTCCACAGATCTCTCCTTTCTCTTGATAGGGTCCATTTTGGGGAATCCATCTACCTTGATATCCTTCTGGGTACTACAAGTGCTGGTGTGTTAAGATGCACCAGTGAGCACATCCCCCCCCGTTGGGTGGCAGTTTCACGTATGCTTTTGATCCACAGGCCCAATAGTGGTCCATCAACACTGCTGTTCCAAACTTCATACCTAGAACTATTACTGTCTGCTTACATTTCTTGTTTTCTCCAACCTTTACTGTACCGTCATTCTGGAAACATAATGCTGCTCCATTGATTGGTATTATGGGCATTGGCCCAGCTTTATTCTCCACCCATGTTAGCAACTTCACACTTGCTTCCCATTCTTTAAGGCATTTGTCGTTTTCCTCTTGCACTATTCGAACTGGAACTGTTAGGAGTGCATGTGCCTTGCTCCCCACCAATCCGTCTGTCCACCCTTTAGCTGTGTACACTTGTCCATACACCAGTATCTGCGTTTATTCCCAGCACCCTGGTTCTCCTCCTATCTCTATTGTTCCTGTTTTGGGACATGGTCACTCCTTTTGTATCACTATCCTTGTACCTCCTTTTAGTGGACCTTCGGTTATGTATTCTATGGCCTGATCATTTTTCCAGTAATCGTCCATCATTTCTTGAGTCTTAAAATAGTTATCTTCATATGGAAAAGTCTTTATGGACATCTATCTCAAGGTAGCTCTTTTCCCATGAAATCTTCCTCTTGTGTTGCACTGTCATGATGCATGCCTCCAGACATCAGGATCAGACCAGCCTTCCCCAGTGGCAGGCTCCCATGGGGACCTTTAAGGCCCCAAAACGTTGCCTCAAGCCTTCCTAGAGTCAGTCCTGGTGACGTTGGCGCCAGGCTCATATTATTCCATCATGTGAATAAGGTTTCATGGAACATGGAGGCCCACATAGCCCAGCCTGAAGGAACTGAGCCATACAGTCTAGCTTCCAAGGTTTGGCTGGAGGGACTACTTTACCTGGGACTACGTGTTCAAGGCTATATAAACCACACCCAATGGACAGAACACGCTTCGCGTTGTTCTGTACTCCTGCAGCGTAACGCTCACCTTGTCTGCTCAGCTCCAGTTTACCCGGTCTTCAGCCACGCCTCAGGAATCACGAACCATCAGCGCCTGTTGGAGAAAAAGGAAAGGGAGAGAGAGAACAAGGAGAAGAACAGCGGTCGTATCTTACCTGAGAGGGAGTCCATCCGAAAGGCTTTCTCTTCGCTGTTCTCGGGAACCACAGCATCTGCAGAAAGAAACAAGTAGAAAGAGCTAATACTCACCCGGAGGCTGCAGTCTTCCAACAATCCATCGAAGCAGTTCACGAGACCGCCGCTCCGGAGTCAGAGCAGAAAAGGAAAAAACATCAGGTTAGTGGCACAAGGGAAAAGAACCATTTCTAAAGACATTTCAACGCCGCGCTCTCGCACTAACACCTATCCGCAGGAATACTGCACAGCGTCGTATTGAGGAGTCTAATCCTTCATCTGGCACCTCCAAATCCGCACCTGCAAATAAATAAGCACAAGTGAGAAAGAACATTTAAACAAACTAATACCAAGAATCTATTGGTATAAAGACTTACCTACGGAGTCACAGTTGTTCAGGACTCCGCTACAGGTTTCAGGATCAGTGACGCAACTAGATCCAGAGAGAAGCCTATGAACATTAACGCGCCCCTGCATTCAGATGCGGGACGGAGAGTCTACCACTAAAACGCCTAAGGTGAGAAATAAGCAACGAGAGGAGCTGGAGGAAGTCAGGGAGGTGGGAGTCTAGCCTGTCCAACGCAGCTGGTTAACATCTCCATTCAACATTCTAGGCAAACGGCCACTCTTGAAGGAAGTAGGGAGACATAGAAGACACGTGCCGACATTCATCGCTCAGCTTCGGGCGACACCCCTGTGGGGACCAGGTGAGCGTAACATGCACAATAATAAATGCATGAGGCATTGTGCCCTTGCTGCTGGGATTTCATTTGCCACAAACGTTCTGGAGCCACTCATGGAGTAGGGGATGAGAAAGCAGACATAACAGCTCGCTCCAGTGGTTTGTTTACCTACTTTGGTCATGTGCTTATACCACATGTTATTGGATAAACAGGCCGAATCAGTTAGTTATGAATCAACCTGACTTAAATCTAAGTCTACACTGCGCCTATTTCTCCTTACTGGTTTGCCATTGCGTATTGCCTTACCTGATATAGTGGCCATGTCGCCCTGGGTTTGGGTTATGTTAGTAGGTGTCACAGCATATGCACCTACATAAAATAGCCTTCCTACGAGGATGAGGGTAAAGAGGTATAGACAACAGAATGCACAAAATATTACAATCACACTCTTAGTAATGGTACCCATAACTTACGCCTCTTTGGAATCTTGTGTTGCTCCAAATCTGATGAAGAAAACCCACCTGAAATTCATCAAAAATGTGTGATTATGGTGTTAATCTATGTTAGATGAAGTTCTATGGGTGTAGCATTGTGCAAGTGCAATGAAGAACAGTCGCTCCCACACAATACAGATTCTAGTCTTACTGAGCACTTCAATGACAGATGGGTTTCTGCGATAAAGTCATGGATAAGTGTCTGCCAAATAAAGCAA
The DNA here is from genome assembly GCF_040938575.1 of Ambystoma mexicanum. Lineage (NCBI taxonomy): Eukaryota > Metazoa > Chordata > Amphibia > Caudata > Ambystomatidae > Ambystoma > Ambystoma mexicanum. The sequence goes on from NC_090932.1 coordinate 1,540,073,919, forward strand.
AAAAGCATGACAAAATAGACCAGGGGGTGCCCTTTTCACTGATTCTGACTGTATAACATATTGTACAAAGTAATCCTGGAAAGTTAGGGGCCTCTGGGAATTCATGGAACTCAGAAATAACAGTCGCTACTTTCACGATGTAAAAGTGTAAGAAAAGGACAGTGTGCCTAAAATAGCTGTATGGAAAGTCCATTCCCTAAGTCTCTTGCTCTAGAGCGTGTAAGTCTTGGCTGCAAATCTTCTGATTGTCTTTCTCTTGGTTTCGTATTTGGTTCTTCCCTTTGCCTCAAATCGCCCACTTATTCTTTGCAGCTGGGAGAGGTCTCTGCCCGACAGGGTTTCACGTCGCCAATGTAGTCCCAGGCCTGTTTCCCTCATATCTTTACTGCTCGATCAATTGCTTCCTCCATGCTACAGGGGCCAATAAACTGGGACTTAAACCAGGTTTGGGTGAAGTTCCAGAGCAGCACTGAGACCCCAGGATAAAGCGATGACGGTGCTAAGCAATTTTCATTGGCCTCTGGAATATTGTCCTCTTCGTTCTTCTTTCACCTCTCCGGCCGTTCCTGCAGTTAGCGAGAAATAAAAGATGCACTGTCCACCAAAGATTCCACGTGCTCTTGCATTTCAGTACTGAAAACACTTTACACAGAGTTGGCATCGGTCATCGCCCTAGTGGGAGGAGCCAGGGGGAGTTGCATGCCCCACCCGGTTACCACCTCATGTGGCATTAAATGCTGATCGGACCCAGGCTGGTTGCGCAATGTGAATAGGTCTAAGGGCAGACAATTCAACCAACTCTTATTTAGAGTTGCTTTTATTTGAGTTATTTTCTCCTTTAATATGCCATTCGGTTGTGGGTGATACGCACAGGAAAACATATGCTGTATCCCCAGTAAAGTTGTTATGTGCTGGAACATCTCATTGGCAAAGTGAGGACCATTGTCAGACCCCAGGACATCACACACGCCCCAGTGTGGGAAAACTTTTCTAAACATGAATCTTCCCGCTCTAAGGGCATCGGGGTGTGAACAGGGACCGGCCTCAATCCATCGGGAAAATGGGCACACAACTACTATCATAAAGCACTAGCCCTGATATACTTGGAGCATGTCTACGCAATCTACATGGAGATGCTGAAAAAGACCTAGTGGGTATGGCTCCTCTCACTACCCTCAGGGCAGTAAAACTCTTACAGGTAACACAATTGTCTACAGAGGCGATAACATGTTCCGTTAAATTTGGACAAAATCACCCTTCCCCAATGTGGGCAGCAAGTACATTCTTCCCCATGTGGATAGGATGGTGTAGTTGTATGAGTGCAGTCTGTAATAATGACAGTGGCATCACCAGTGTACCTGTAAATTTCGGTGACCATAGGGCATCCAATCAAGATATAGAGCATCCCCTTCTTACCCATAACTCCCTTTCTTCACTTGGTGCACTTTCCTGTAACTCCATTATCTGTGTCACTGGTAACGCTCTGTACCCTTCCTGTAACACCATTGTGTGCACACGAATACTCATGTGGGATGGAATATACAAATCTGAAATATCAACAAAGTATCCTGCGTGCTTCGCTTATGTATCTGCTGCTTTGTTGCCCCTGGAGACGGGGTCCTCCCCCCACTTATGTCTGCTGGGAGTTGAAGTGCCTCTATGAGTCTGCCCAATAGTTGCGCACAATGCACTGGCATGCCGTCAGTACGTCGAAAGCCCCTCCTCTGCCATCGTGACAACCCAGGGTGTACTGTAGACGTGACGTTGGCAGAGACCAGCTAGACTGTCACTTCCTGGTCCTTGCTCTGCTCTAATGCCAATATAAGAGCCACTAATTCTGCTGCCTGCGCTAAAAAATGTGGGCGGAACCATGCGCTTGCTACAACTTCAGCTGTCCCGTCTGTCTTTATTTTTACTACTGCTGTTCCAGTGTGTCATACCCCCGTGGTCTGGTCTATAGTCGAGGAACCGTCAATGTAAAGCAATTCTGCCCCTCTCAAGTAACTTTTCTCTTACTTTTGGAAGATCGTCATACTGCTCCATGTATGTGGTGCAATCGCGCATGTAGTCTCCTTCCTCTATTGGTTCGGCTACAAATGTTGCTGGGTTCACAGTCCTGCATCTGACTACCTTTATGGCTGGATTCAATAGTGTTACTTCGTACCCTGAAGCCCTGTGTGTAGTCAGAGCACTCTTGGGCCGTTCGAGTATTGCAAAGAGAGCATGTTCCACGAAAAGGGTGGTTCTGCACCCCATTGTAATACTCGCTGACTTCTCTATTGCGAACGCAGCAGCAGCCAGTGCTTGCTCACAAGGGTAATGCCCTTTCATTACTGGATCTAATTTCCAATTATAGTATGCCAATGGTTGGTGTCCTAACGTAGTATTCTGTGTGAGTACTGCAGTCATCACTACTACATTGGAATATGATAACAAATAAAATGTGTCCTGATAATCTGGGATCCCTAACACGGGAGCTGTGCATATTGCTTTCTTCAGCTCCTCAAATGCATCTATAATGTCTGCTGTCCATTGTAGTGAGCTCTCCCTTGTGCTTCTTTGAGTGCACTTAGCAAAGGTCTTGTGTATATGCTGTAGTCAAATACCCAAGCTCTGCAATAGTTACAGAGACCTAAAAACGGTTGTATCTGTCTCACTGTCATAGGTGTCAGCATCCTACGGATTGCCTCCGCTCATTCTGCTGTCACTCTCCGCCCTTCCTGCGAGATCAGCTGTCTAATGTACAGCGCCTCCTTTTGGCAATACTGTAATTTTGCCTTATCTACCATGTACCCTTTCTCTGCTAGTACTGTCAAAATGTGAACTGAGTCATTTCTGCACTGTATTTCTGACTTGCTGCAGATCAAAATGTGGTCAACGTACAGTATGACGGTGCTTTCCAATTGTACGTTTCCTAGATCCATCTGGAGGACCCTATTGAATATGGAAGGTGACTCGTAGTACCCTTGTGGGAGCATAGTATGTTTCCACTTCCGGTTTATATAAAGTAAAGAAGTCAGGTCCTGTAACTCTATGTGAAGTGGTACAGAAAAGAACGTGTTCTTCAAATCTATTACCTTGAAGTGGGTAGCTACTGTGGGAATGCTACATAAAATTGTCACTGGATTTGAAACTAAAGGGATCTCTGCCTCTACAATCTGGTTCAAAGGGCGCAAATCCTGTATAAAACGCCATGACCCCCTGTTGCCTTTTTAACAGGGTACTGCAGTATTGCCCTGTGATTCTGATGGTACTAGAATGCCTTGTTTCACTAATGCTGCAATTGTCTCATAGATTCCCTCATCTGCCACTCTTGACCAGGGATACTGTTTGGCCCTGGGTAAAATCGGTCCTGGTTTAAGCTTTATCTTTACTGCCCATATCCCGTTCATTATCCCCACATCATAGGGACTTGTAGTTCATGAGACACTCGGTACTCTCCGCAAGTGTTCCTCAAGAAATGGTGATGTGCTTTCTGCAACATACGTTATACTAAAGAGCAGGAAATCCCCACTCTCTTGAACGAGGAATTACCACATAGATGTATGCTGTAAGGAGGATCCAGAGGGCAAAATGTGTAAGAAAGTATCAAAAATATTTATTTGGAATGAATAAATCAAAAAGAGCAACAATTCAATAAAGGTAAAGTCACAGTTTTAAAAAGACATAGAGAATGACAACAAATTTCATTCACATCCAACAATCAGAAATGAACTAAAAATCTAACCTAATTCAATCATCTAATAACTCACCAATCATATTTATACAAAGCAATGAGTACAATTTCTTCTCATTTCATTTAAACACCAATACAACACAATATTCAACATCATGTGTGTGTTTTCTTTTTCTAACTTGGAGTGGACCTTGATAGTTAGCAAAGTAGGACCCAAGCATATTTCCAAGACTGTAACAAGACTGATCGGTTTCAACAAGTAGGTGTGGTTTCATCACGTCTTCATCAGGGGACAAAGGACATTTCTAAGACAAAACATATAGTCATGTAAATCATATGTGATCCAACATTTGCCAAGCCTGCATATGCCATATAACAAGGCTATCTAACAAGCCTGTCATGTTCAGATACTCTCTGGCACTTCCCACCTAGGAAGCTTGCTAGCAGAACCTAGCAGGGCATGCTATGTTGCTGGCTGGGTACCGGTTCTGGAGCGGCTGGACAGGTCCCCTGAGTCCGGTATCTCCCTCTGTTCCATGGGAGAAGTTTAGCATGGGGTCTTGCTTTCCTCTTGCAACTCCTGGCCTTTCTTCACTTGCGTGAGATAGACTGTGCCTTCAGCCCAGGTCCAAATGAGTCGTTCTTCTGGCTCCTTTCAAAGTCATCAGATGATCTGCTAAGTGAGGGGTTCAGCCCTCCTTTAAATGCAAATGGGCCCCAGTGATTCGTGCAGGCTAAGCCCACCTTAATGAACCAAACCTGGGTCCCCACCAATAATCTTCTGTTATGCATGAGGTCAGGACCAGAGCGTTCTGCAACAGGAAAGTTAAGGGGTGACAACATATACCTAAGTCCTACCCATCTTCCTGTCTGTTGTAGATCAGAGTGTCTCTCTGGTTAACTGAGCTCTCTGTGACTCTTGATTAAAGAGCAGGTCTCCCTTGAAGTTTGTGCTGAGAGAAGACTTCCTGTCTCCCTCAATCACATCTCCCCTCTGAAAGGGGTCCGCTCTGCCAGGGTGCCTACGGTAACTGATGGACCCAGACATGCCATTCACTGCATTTCATACAGAGGGGTGAGAACTAGCTTCAAGTTAACAAATTGCATACCAAAGGGGTGTTAGCCCCGCTTTCCTGTTGTCTGTCCGGCAACCAATCTCTCATTAGTATGCACTGTCACCAGCTGGACTAAACAATAGGAAAGCAGATCCATGGAGCCTTTGATATTTTAATTAGGCTGACCATGGCCGAAGGAAAGTGTGCCTTCCCCCTTCTTGAGATGCGTTGATGTACCCGTGACTGTCACATTCCAGCTGAACATGACAGGGGAAGACAGCGCCTGTAAGCTGTGTCATCCCGGAGTACACATGACTAAGCGTTTAGTGCGATGAGCAGAGAAAATGTGTGCGGAATGACCTCACACATTTTCGGAGGTTGATCTCCCATCATTCATTTTTCATCATCACATTTTTTATTAAAAGGCCCAGGTGAGCGCCCACTCCCCATGCTGATGCTTGAATTCCTCACAGTCGCTCCCTAAAGAGTTGTTTGACTTCTAACTTCCTGTTGTCCTTCTTTATCTGTACTTGCCTTTCCCTTTCTTCTTCTACCTTTCTTTTTCCCATATCCTCAAGTTTGCTTTGTCTTCTCGCTTCCCAATCCTCTCACTCTCGTGCTTTTACCCTCTGTTTCTCTCTGTGCACTCTTTCATTTTCTTCCTTCTCTTTCCTTTCCCGTCATTCTACTTCCTCCATTATCATTGCCCATTCTCTTGCCTCTTCTGCGTCCGTGTTGCTTGTGACTTCCCTGCTTATGCACCCTGTTTCTCCTGCGACCTTCTTGTCCATTTTAAGTAATATATGTTTGCCCACCCATTCATTCGGGACTATCGGCCCCTACCCCTCAAGGCTTCCCCCTTTCCCCAGCTCCTTTTCCTCTCACCTCGCCTGGACCTCGCTGCACTCCTTGCATTTGCCGCCTCTGCGCTCCCTTAGTCACCGATTCGGTCTCGCCTTGACCCCTCCTGTTTACTATATGCTGGAGATGCAAATATGGGATTGGGGTAACCTGCTGCTCCTTTTAATTCTCTCAGGGGGTATAATCCGTGGGTTCCTGCTGTTGCTCCTTCGCTCTCTGTTTGAGGAGGAGGAGGGGAGCGCAGGGTGATTCACTTTCTGCCTCTCGCTGGCTCAGCATCCATTGTCGCTGTGCCAGGTCCCCTTCCTCGTCCTGAAACATTTTCCATAACTATAGTATGGCCATCCGTTTGCTTAACATTTTCCCCTTGTAAGCCTTGTGTATGTATGTGTGCAATTGTTGCTGCACACATTTGGAAAAGCTCCCCTCTTTTGGCTAGGGCTTTGCCAAATTGCCCTCTGTGCCGCAAGTCCATTACATGCTATATTTACAGATTTTGTCCTTATGTCGCGGGAGGGACTTGCACATGTCCTGTAGGGATGTGTCCCTCATGATTGTACCTGAATATATTATATATCAATACTTACTTGACCTCAAATCGGGATTTCGACACATCCACCTTTTAAGATAAACTTAATTTCTTTCCCCTCGATATCGGGTAACAAATACCTCTTATTATCATTAAAATCACTACATTAACCTCAGCATCTCGGCTCCCGACCAATACAATGGGTGTGCTCTGTGCACCGCCCCTCTGCAGCTCTACGCCCCAAAGGCTCAATTGACAACTATGCTCATGCGCTTCCCACACTTCGCCCAAAAGGGGATACCGCTGTTTCAAAACTCAATTATAGCTTTAAGCCTAAAAGCTGTGCACCTCCTGTGCTCCTTAAGTCCTACACAACAACCTCATTGGTGACGTCACCTCTACAACGAGGAAGAGATTGCTGACAACTGCTCCTTCAATCTGTCTGCGTATACAGTCCCTGAACACAATGACAAACCTGACAGAACATAGATAACATATACGTGGCCACATTCCTGCCTAACCAACAGGGAAAACTAATAATTAATGTGATCTACCTGTACCTATAGTGTCGCCTTATTGATAAAACGTCTCAGCGAGACTTAACCAGGAGAACACCTTCTGCGATACAAGTTAGCATTGTCTGCTACGTCCTATACATGGGAATACCGTCATCCATGACCCAAGCTACAACACTGATCCCGCAGGAAATCCAATATTTACATATCTTTTTTTTCTTTTTCACGGAAAGCGGGCAGGAATTTCTCCAAGGCTGTTCCTGAAGACCTCTTCACTGTGTGCACCTTCCGTGTGGCTCTCGACTTCCGTGGGTCACCCCACAGCCCTCCAGGCACGTGGCGGGATGAGACAGGCTCACCGATCGAACGTAGCAGACCGTCCTCTGCTACCAGCTGTTAAGGGCTTACAGATGGGACACCTCACAGTATTCGTCCAAATTACCAGCAGAGAAACTTGGGCCCATCAAAGACTCCCCACTGCAAGAATGGAAGACTCAGCCATAGGGAAAAGTATACCATCTTTTATTATCCAATACACACAGGGATCCTACAGGAAAACAATTCTCCAGCATCTCTCAGCTTCTGAGCCTGTGTCACATGTTTTTATGCATGAGTGATGTCACAAAAAATCAGATCCACCCCAAAAACCTCATTGGTCAGTTTGGGCTAACTACACATATGAGGACTATATATTATTAGGTTAATTGGTCCCTTATATCAGCTGGCTCCCCCTTAGACTACCCCCAAAAGTTGCAAACTACACTGTTTCAGGATGACAGGAAGGCTATTGTGCCCGTGCAACATTTTTCACCTCCTCACAAATTGAGCTTCTGGATTGGCTAGAGCGGGTCCTCCCAGGCCTTAGACCCTTTCTGGCCAGATCTCATTGTAATTTTTTTAGGTGATGGGAAGGACTATGGAGGGCTGTGTGTTCCATATTGTTTCCACTGGTCTGATCACCTAGCCTGGAAGAGTGCCTGAAGGTTATCAGTTTTGGTGGGAAACACTTGCATCATTCCACTCTGTCTCGCTGGGAACAGCTTCTCTTTCCACCACGAGTAAACGAGCATTGTCCTAATCTGCTGGGTCATGTGTGAGAGGACCACAAAACGAAGTTTCTTTGTCTGCAATTATGAGAATTTTATTCTGAATTCTTGCAGGTGGCTTGCTTCCTCAGGCACCAGGAATTCTCCACCCACTCTTTTACTTGGCTTTGAACACCAGCTCTGCGCCTCGTGCTGCAGGGTTCATCTCACCCCTTCCATGTATTTGTGGCCTGATTTTTCCTACCTGATTCACTTCCGTCACTCTATAGGTTCCCTATGTGTTTTCATGGCTTCTTGTTGTTAGTTGCAATAAAGCCTATGCAAGCTTGGGCCATGTATATTCTGCATCTTTACGTTTTTGCTTTGGCGAAAAAAAAGGAAATGTTGTTAGCATTATGTAAATGTATCTGTCCTCTACCTACAGGAATTATAAGCATGTTTTCATGTCTACAAGTAATACATCTAGTGCATGCCTGTGTAGTTTCATGCATGGATGCATATTTGCTTCATGGCTAAAGCGGCTATCTCGTGATGTCACTAATGATGTCATCTATGCCTGGCTTTATTGTCAGTCGATCTGATCCATTGATGAGACCTCTGTTTCCACAAAACCATCAACTGGATACGGTTTGAATGGCAGTCTGAGAGAATATCTCTTGTCTTATCTGTGATACATTGGTGCCGTCTGTGCCTGGCCAAACAGTGAGTTACACCTTTCATTCTTCATTCTGCGAGTCGACAGTCGCAAAGGGCCATCCCCGGAGACCCTGTCTTCAGTTGTGTGGGTGACCTGGAGTCTGGCGAGGCCGTTTTAGGCCTGTCTCCTCTGCCGAGCGGCTTGCACTGTCATTAGCATTAAATTGAAACACATCAAATAAACTGAGGAAAAGCGAATACATTGAGAAAAGGAAGCATGCTGTGTTGAAAATAGAAATAACTGTGAGAGCAAAGGTACTATAACATGAGAAAATGATTACACAGCAAGAAAAATATGAATGTGCTTTGAAGAAAGGTAATGCATAGGAGGACAGAATGAAAGTATTGTCAGCAAAATGGGAATACACTTTTGGTAAACAAAATATATATTTTCATGGGGAAATTGATGAAATATGAGAGTACGAATATAGAAGTTGCAAAGTTCTGTCTTGCATCCTGATGGCTTTGCCTCTATGCTTTATTAGCTTGAAAATTGCTTGGGCATGTTTTGATCTGAGAGGGGTTATAATGGGGAACTATCTTTTGAAGGTATTTTGTGTCTCTGTACCAATTGGCCTTGTACTGTATTGTACTTGTCATTTGTATAGACCGATTTTAACATTATTATACTGTCAACGTGTTAGTGGGAACGCGCTCGGAGGACGCCATGAATAACCTGACTAAATGTCTTGAAGGGCCATTTTTGGAGGAAGGTTTTTTCCTACCCCTGGGGACTACCATGGCACTCCTTGGGCTGGGACTGGGATTGACATCTTTAAGGGCTCAGGTCATGATGAGTAGTGGTTTGCTGTACATGAAAGATGTGAGCTGCCCCTGGTGTGCACTACTGAACATTTTGGGCCAAAGGGCCAAAGATGGTTGAGGGGTATATACAAAACAAAGGGAAAATGTTTCCATAGTATAAATGAGGAATATTTTAGGTTGTTTGATTGGACACCTTATTTTAGCAGGGGAACCAATTATGAGACCCTAAAAAGAATCTTTAAAAACAAGCTTGAAAATTGGGATTGGGTAACTAACGTTGCCTCTGTGGGGAAGCTGAAACATTACAACTGTGTCTCGTGTTTGCTACAAATACTTAAGGCCTGAGTTGTATCATGTAAAAAGTCTGAGCCCATTGGTTACGGATTTTCGACTGTGATTGTGCATAAACCAGCTACCATTGCTTACCGTACAGGGAGTATACACTGAGAGACCTGCTGATGAGCAGTTCTGTCACATTTGCAAAAATCACAAGAAGCCAGAGACCGCAAGGCATGTTTTGACACAATGGGCCTCATTCCGAGTTTGGAGGTAACCACGCCGCTATTTGCGGCATGGCTGCCTCCAAACTCGTTCTGATTCCGCCCTGGTGAATGGAGCAATTACCAGTCCATTCCAAGGTTGGCGGGACCGGTAATTCCCCATTCACCAGGGCCCTTCCCCATTCCCATTTGAGCCCCCATAGGGCTCAATGGGGAAGGCGCTAATAACACTACCGTAAATCACAGTACCGTTATTAGCTCTAAAGTCTCTTTGCGGGTCCCGTCCTAAACGCCTGCTTAAGGGAACTCGTAGTAGGGCGGCAAGGGTTTAACGGCAACGGTCTTGTTACCGGTGACCGTTAACCCTTACCGCCCTAATTGTAATGAGGCCCAATGTCCCGTAATGTGTTTGTGGTGCAGAAGTGTTCTCTGTGATTTTGTAAGTCAATATGATGCTATTAAATTCGATGCTTTGTGGGCCTATTGTCTGAGCACTGACAAAGGGAGAGTCCAAATCGCATTGTATAAAGTATGGATTCAGGTCAAACTACGGTTGGGGTAGTTGGTTATGCCATAAGCGTATAACCGAATTCTCTGTTGAAAAATGTACAGTGACATCACAAGTATATATTCCGGGTTCGAAAAGACTATTGCTAAGGGTACCCGTGTTGTTAAATTCACATATATACGATGATCATTCTGCCAGGTGCTAAACGTTAGTAACATCACTTATTGAAAAAGTGTTGTGATATTAATTATCTTAATGAGGTGCGTAAGAATATCCGATTGTGTGGATGTATTATGAAGTAAATACAGCTACGTTACCCTATAGTGGTATGAGGGAAATGAGAAGGGTTAAAGTAGTGTTGGAGCAAACTTAAATATCCAAATCCAGTGGTTAATGTGATGATGACATTTTAGAGAGATTTTAGATTTTAGTTTTTAAATGAAATACAAGTATATATGATTTGTTGTGATTTGTATTGCGTTATGTAAATCAGATGAAATGTAATTTAATGTGATATTGTATGTTTCTGTTTGCTGAAAATGTTGTAAAAAGTTCATTATTTGAACTAAAAACAAATACAATTATTATTATGGTAAAAAACCCAAGTTCCTACCTATCCAAGTATGATACAGCTGGCAACTCGCAAAAACTGGATGTTAGTCAATGAAATGTGACCATCAAGGGGCTGCCTCTTGCCACCTGAGCAGGGCATCAAAGAAAGGGGGAGCTGCCCTTTTGGCCCGTGTGTAGGTGCTGAATCTGCCGTGTGATAGGAGTTTGTATTTACTACAAAGGAAGTAATGTGTTGTTCAGGCCTCTTGGATGCACAGCATTATATTTATGGGGCAAATGCTGCTATTGGCCTGAACAGTGCTTAACAAATGCTATTATTTCTTGATGGCTGTTGCCCTGATGAGAAAAAGACCAGTGATACCCCACTGGCCACAGGACTTGTGCAAGGAAGGGTGAGACCGGAGCCTGTTTTCAGGATACTGACGAAGAAGTGTGTTTTCATATCTCGAGACACCCTTTCTCTCATAAAACGGAGTGCCTTGGACCCTATGCACGACACTTGGGAACATGAGGGGAGTCGCCACTCCCTGATTCTTGTTGCACGCTCTATACAATGTTACTATTAAGGAGTGAGGGTGACGAATTGACATCACCAGGGCGAGCGTGTGAATATGGGAGATGTCATTAAAGACCACTGATACGAGTATGAGGATGGGAGCAATGGTGGCAGGGGTTAGGAGAAGCAAAAAAGGAGAGGCAAGCAAGGGTACTTAATAACCCTTGCTGCACTGTGTATTGTCAGAAATGTGAGGCTGACAACTTGGTAAAGGTTTTTCTTAAACTTTTTCTTAAACTTTCTGGAACCTACCCAAACATACCTGGAAAAGGGGAAGTAATAGTTCTAGGATTGATTTTTTTTAATTTAATGTTTCCAATAGCTGGAAACAAGCACGTGGAAAATTGACACTCATGGAAGTAGATCTGGATGATTATATTCCTCTACTTTTTTCACTATCACTGTCATGTCCGGATCTCCATATAAAACCGGAGTTTATGGGCCTAGAGGTGGCGAACAATGGGAGAACTATCATCTGGAACAAGAAAACGATTATGAAATGTAACGCCCTGCTTCTAGAGAACCTGAACCTGGCCTCTTATCGAATTTCAAGGAAGGAGGACCTCTCGTTGAGGGGACCCGATTATGATAATATTATGTTGTCATGTGCCTAAAAAATTAGTAAGACGGTTGACATGGCGGTGATGAGACATAAGGGGAGAGGTAGGGACTCCAGAATCCAAAGATCCAAGCTTATTAAAGGCAGGGATCTAGGGATCCTGAAGAAGCTACCTATCTCATTTGCTGAATTGCAGCTTAGGAAAAAAAGAAATTATCCTGAAACGTTAAAATTTGATTAAGTCTCTGAAAATTGATGAGTACCTTGTAGCCCACCAACAGATGATGTATAATCTATGTAAGGGCAGAGATGTAAAATATTAGGCTACAGTCAACAACACGCTTACCCCTGTTAAAGATAGACTTGATTGCCCAATCCAAGCAGAGGTTTGGTGTACTTATTATAAGAAAAAATGTGAATTGCCTTCAACTTTTGCTAGGGAACAGGATATGGATTTGGGTTCTCCGGTTGTGGGTGATTGTTCTTGGGATCTCGAGGATATTACCTGGGCTATTAACAAACTTAAACCATCCAGAACACCGGGCCCGGGCGGCATACCCCCGTTTGTCATTAAGGCGGCGCCCGAAATATGGGCTGAGTTGCTTAAACCCATATTTGATGATATTTTTAAAACCCATATCATCCCTGAATCGTGGGCTCAAAGTAATATAGTACCCATATTTAAAAAAGGTGATGTTCTTAATACCCAGAACTATAGACCAATAGCACTTTTAGATGCGGCTAGCAAGGTCTTTGGTATTTTGCTTTTAAGAGATCTCAACAAAGTGATTAGGAGGAATGCTTGTTTTAGCAAATTTCAGGTTGGCTTTAGAGAGGGTTTAGGAACCAACTTGAATGGGAACATCCTGGCCCATCTAAGAGATACGGTCCATCAATCTAATATAGGTGAGATCTTTATGGCATCCTTAGGCCTTTCCAACGCCTTTGACAGAGTTATCAGAGCGAGACTATGGACTAAAATGATAGCGATGAGCTTCTCTCGAAAGATTGTCCAACTCTTGGCTCTGTTGCACAGGAATACCTCGGTCAGGGTTTGCTTGACACAGGAAGGTACTCTTTCTGAGGCCATTGATACTAAAGTTGGGGTCAAGCAGGGCTGCTCACTCGCGCCCACGCTCTTCAACCTAAATGTGTGCGATGTGGAGGGCATGTGGCAGGGCCCTTCCATTGCACCGGTTAGGTTAGGGAGTTTGGCTATCGAGTGGATGGCCTTTGCCGATGATTATATTCTTTTTGACCGCACTCCACGTGGCCTTCGTAGAAAGATGGATATTTTTTATTACTATGCGATGGCAAATAATCTTTCCCCGAATGGATTCAAATCTCGAACGATTGTGGTCACGAAGAAAAGAACTATCAAATCCTACAGTTGGAGGATGGGGGAGGATCAGGTGGAGCAGGTCCAGGCTATAACATATTTAGGCTACAAATTTACCAATAGATCTAGCCTGAAGATGTGCAAATTGAGCCTAGACGAGAAAGCGACTAAACTAAAGGTACAAATGAAATTTTTGAAGATCAGGGTATGTCCCGGGAGGATAGCTCAGTGGCAACGTGCGTGCCTTGGTAACAAGACGACACGAAGCAACACAGGTTCAATCCCGGCGGCTGGGCTTAGAAACCTCTGGGTGTTATAAATAACGCAACTAAGACAAAAAGAAACAAGGAATCAATTAAAAAACAAACAATACCTGTAACAGCGCCTCGATGCCCGTGGGCTGTGTGAGTGCTTTAAAAATAAATAAAAATAAAATAAATGTAAATTTTCGCTCCTACCTATAAGGAGATTTTATCTTACAAAATGTGAGCCGATCCTCCTGTATGGCCTGGACATTTGTACCCATGACATGAGTTTAAGCCTGAATGTGGTTCAAGGGAAAATGTGGAAAGAACTACTTAGCCTACCGATGGCAGTCCCCAATGCCATTATCCGTCACAAGTTATGCCTCATTTCACTTAAAGCAAGATATATTTGGAGGCAATTATCGTTGTTTAGAAAAATGAACGATCCTCCTTTAAATACTCTATATGAATTGTTGAATAAGGGTGTTGGTCAGTAGTATCTATTAGAAAGTTTAGCGACAATATGATTTTGTTGTTGGGTACACTAGGTCTTTGTCTAGAGGATCTGGTCCAACGACCAGGGCTGGTCAAGAGACTTCTATTCAAGGCGGATTGAGTGGATACAGTAAATGGTGTGGAGTCTTACTCCACGTGCAAGGAGTATGCACATTTTGGACATGCCAGGGAATGCATTCCCCTCTATTTACAAAGATTCCTATGTGACAGGGCGAGATCTATGTATATGCGCTTTAGACTCAATCAGATCCCGACCTTAGAAAGGATACGGCACTGGGGATATAAGGATGTGGTATTTAATCAAGAAAAAATAGATTTCACATGTCGATTTTGTGGAAAAACTAGAATGCAAGAAACTCTCAAGCACCTTGTTTTAACCTGTAACTATTTTGAGCTTAAACGTGCAATCTATTTTAAAGACAGATTTAACAAGGATCTCGAAATGTCTATCCACTTGTGTTGGAGTCGTTGCATGTGGGGTGTAAACATTTCTTTAATTTTAGCTTTGAATTTACTAATCCAAGATATCATGGAGGAATTGGAAAAAAGGAATCTAAAACACAATATTTTTATATTGGAAAGTTAAGGGCTGAGATAGATGTTTTATGGAGGACGAATTGATTTTGAGGATCTTTGATTCTACTTTTCATCTTTTATCTTTTACATCTGTATATGCTTGTGTTTTAAAAAATGAATTGTTTACTTTTACTATGTGTACTATGTTGTATAAGGTTAAACAAATAATGCAACAATAACATTTTTAAAAAAAGGGTTTTCTTAAAATGTTTTTTTATTAACTCAAAAGGGTTTGACAAATGCCTCACTATTCTTACCCTGAAGAGGATTTCTATACCTATCAAAATAAACTAAAGGAAACACTCTAACAAAAGCAATCTGTCCCTCGCACTTAAACATACCACACACATATAAGGAAACATATGACAATTCAGATATAACAGTTCAAAATACACACGTCTTTGCATCTCCACTTGTAACAAAGAGTTTGACACAACCTCTTCTTAAGGAAACAAAATACTTCCACAATTCATCTATATCAACAGTGATGATTTATCAGGAAGATTCCACAGCAGTTTGCAAACTTTGCAAAGTATTTTCTGTGGTTTTTGCCACTTCTTCTTCAGAGTCTTTAACCACAACACAGTACTTCAATTACTTCTTCCCGGTGCACTCACCTGCCAGGACTATTAGTACAAAATCCCTGCCCTGTTATACTCACCTGCAAGGACTCAAATGCTTCTACTACCACAACAAGTACCTCTGTGGTAAAGTTTTACTTCGAGCAATTTAGCAACATCCTTTGACTTTCAACAACATCAGTATTGATTACTTATTTAGGGACAACCTGAGACACAGTGGTGTTATTTGTTCCACAATTATGATTGCCACATGCAACAAAGGTTATGCTCCTCTACTCCTGAATACTTTCTATCAGGAAGGCTGCTCTCCCGCCACTCTTGTTTTCCAACTCCTACATCAGCCAAGTCCTGGTATTGGCTTCCTATTACACTTGCTTCTCCTTGGCTTAGACAATGCTTGTGTGGTTCTTTTACAACACTTGCCTCTTTCTCACTTCGGCAACATGGGTTATACTCAACTTGTTTCTCAACTTGTTTATGAATTGCCTTTTCATGACTTTGGCAATGATGTTTTTGTAAACTAGTTCTAGTATTGCCCTCTATTGGTTCGTGTTCACTTCTCTTAATATTGCCCTGTTTTGTCTTTAACAGTTGCTTCGACTTGTCTGTTCCCAAAGTATTTAGTTTGCCACTTTATCTTCTTTCTATCAACTCAGCATTCAAAGTCATTATCAGTCTGCCACATTACCTTATGTACATCAGTTAGGTATTCAAAATGATCATGAATGGCCAGTATCAGTGAACTCACCGGTTGCTGCATACGCGTCTACTCGCTCCGCTGCCATGGTGACTTCCGCTTCCTTCTACACAGCAGCCCACTCCTTTGCACTCCCCGCAGCCCACGCCGGTCAGGAGAAAAGTGTTCCCATCTCCCCGAACACCCCAGTGCTCCCCTGCCACCAGAGCCCAACTTACAATGGGGAAGGCTTTTCAAGTTAACGACCTCTGCATTCACGGCCCAAAGGGAAAATGCTTTCCAAAACAATGCTTCCCTCTGACCCAAAGGCAAAGATTCTCTCAGAACTGGCATCCGCTCTGTAATTAGCGGTGGCTCCGGCATCTCTGCTTTCCTTCAACTTCTGCTGCCACTGCAACATGGAGTCATGACAAGTATGCCACCTCCTGCTTCTTCTTCCTCCTATGGCCTGCACCTGAGAGGGCTGTTCACACTAGCCATGCCCTCTCAGGTGTGGGTTATTAACATCACTGGGTTGTATCTTGCAGTCCAGTGCCTCTGCATCACTCTTCCTCGCCCCAGTACGTTGGGCATTGTGGGACTTGAAGTCCCCGATGTTTAAATGATTTATTTTACTTCAAATGTTGTTTCCAAGTTCGCCAACTTCATTTCTATTCTTAATTACATTTTCCAGAGGAGTTTTAGAGGGACTCAATGAGTGGTTCTGATTTAGAGGAGATGTATGTTTATTAGAACTTAAGATGTTAATGTTCGGAGATTCGTATTTAGCATCCCCTCTTGACTACAAAAGTTTTATCACCATAAATATGGCCTACTTTGTAAAGGGGTTTCTTGATCCTGATACATGATTGATTATGACAGTTTTCACAACCATCAAGAAAAGTAGCTTTGGGAAAGGAAAGCACATTCCGACAGCAAGCCATTACATATTCTGGCATCACTGACATTTCTTCCTTTGAGGAAGACAAATACTGCGTTGCTCCCAATTGAGTCCTCCTGTCCCCAGGGCCCTTCTCCTCCCTGGTGACCTTCCCAGATAATCCCACCCAGATGGTCAGGACCAGGTAACAGCTGCCTTACCCTGGCTACCTGGGTAGAGATTTAGGTAGGGATTTTGTGAGGACTCTGCAGGATTAATCACAAAATGCTTAAACTGTCTAAAATATGTTTTTGTTTTTCATACTTTCCCTTCCTGATGGTTACCACTGAACGTAAACTATGGTTAAGTATGCACATGCTGCCTGTTGCAAAATGAATACTGCAATGCAGGAGTACTTGGATGAGTAGTGTCTAAAGGGTTTACTTAGCTCCACAATACTATTAAAACAGCAGTAAATCCAATCATAAAGGTGACATCAGCATAACCCATTTGAACCATGTAACACGCTCCGAAACCCTGTGGGTAGGGCCAGCGCTAAACAAAAATTTTTAATAAATAACCCCACAGTTTCACCGTTCAGGGCAGCGCAGTCTGAATTTAGGCTATATTCTTCCGGAGTGTTGTGAGCTGGTACAGAAGCAATCCACACAACAATACTACTGTGGTACCAAAATAAAAGAATGCCCAACCACTGTTCTATAAATATAGGATCTTTAATTAACACAACTGGGCCACCTCTGTAAGGGAAAATACAGAGACAGCAGACTAATTTAAAGTGGGTTGTTAGAGAGGGCTGCTCAGGTAAAGATTTCAGCAGCAAAATATCATAGTTAACGAATATGTCTTTCAAAAGGTAGAGAAGGTGTCTGAAAAGTCTCTAGAGTCCTTTAAGAAGAACGGGGCAGGGTTCCTTTAATGTTTATCTTTCAAGGCAAATCAGTCTGAGCCGGGCTTGTCAGGATCGAACTGGGAGTCTGGGCGCCTTTGGCACCAACCCAGGGTCGAGTCGGGGGGCGGCGGTAACAGGTTTGAAAGACTGAGTGATGTTTTGCAGTGGCGACGGCTTGCAGGCTGAAGGCACTGGGAGTGTAGGGTGACCAGACGTCCTGGTTTTCCCGGGACAGTCCGGGAAAATCACCCCTTGTCCCAGGGTCCCGGGAGTTTTTTCATTTTGCAAACCACGTGCAGGGTTTGCAAGGGTGTGTGCCCAAGGTCCCTGTTTGTGCCGGGACCCGATTTCGAAATCCCAAAATCGGGTCCCGGCGCAACTTTAAATGCGCGAATGGGGGCGTGAAAAGCATTTCACGCCCCCATTTCCTCTCCCTTGGCCTTCCCGGCCACTTTCCTCCAATAAGAGGGGTGTGCTCCCTCCGGGTCCCCCCGCCAGCCCCACAACAGGCCAGCGACATAGAAATAGGACTATATACTTTTTTAAAATGTATGGTAGTCCTACATTTATGTCTATGGCATGTCCGGGGTTTTTTTTGGAAAAATCTGGTCACCCTATGGGAGTGCCAGGCAGTGTCAGGTCAGCATCACTGGAAGACTTGGAAGGCTAGCTTTTTGAAGACAAAGAGACTTGCCTTTAGCAGTGAGCGGGCTTGACTGGCTCAACACAGTGTCATGGTATGACAGTAGCGATGGCTATGAGCTCGAAAAGGCTTGTTACCAGTAAGGCGGTGTTAACTTGGGGATACTAGAAGACTCAACGGGTCTCAGATGCAGTGGCGGCAGAACTTCTGCGTTGAGTGAAACCTAGAGATGTGAGAGGCTGTCCTGCGTTAAAAACAAAGATGATTCCAGTGGTTCAATTGCAGCAGCATGGAGGGCATTGAAGGTTCCCAAACCGGCATCAAGGTGGTTTGGAGATGCAAAGAGATCCAGGGCTTGATTGCTCAATTATTTGGCTGCTGGGAGTCACAGTCCAGCATTTTAGGGGCATGGTGAGTCCTTTCTTCTCCCCTTCCTAACAAGAAAGGTCTTTAGAGAGCAGTTTCAAGGTACCATCCCCTCCAGTGAGCAGGGTCCTGGGTACCAGTGTCTCAGTTGCAGTATGCCTTGTCAAGCCAGCTGGGCATCCCAACTAGGCTCTTAGGATGTTAAGGGTAGGGGGCCTACACCTTGAAGCTCATGGTCATCACTTCTCTGGCAGAGGAATTTGGAGTATACTGCACTCCCAATCAGGTTCCAGTGAATCCTTCTGCAAGAAGTTTAAAAAGGTAAATCAACTAAGGAGCATTCCCCACCATATAAGGGATAAATTACACAACTAATTGGTCTAAACCAGACCTACTGTTAAGGGTCCAGTACAGGATGCTGTAACAAATTCCTAGCCGTCTGATATCACACAGAGAGTGCTTTGATAGCATGAAGTGCGGAGCGAGAGAGGATCTTTGGGAGCTGTAGCAAAATCTAAGAATGTGAGGCCCCTATGTGGACTGATCCTCTATCTTGTGCAACGCTAACTCCATTCCCTTCCTCTGGTTGCCTACATCAAAAGGACTCCACTGATCAGTATCCTGCTTTGAGGTGACCATTGAAATGGCAGGACTGTCTTTGAAGCACCATTCCCAGATGATCCCATAGGGAGGGTTCCTGGTTCCTGGAGGAGGAGACAACCCTTCTCAGGGGTTAGAAGAAAGGCTTCCTTCATGGAGCCCGACATGGTTGCTGCGGGTACACCCATGTCAGATATGTGGATATCCACCAGGCTCTGTTAGGAATGCGCTACTATCCAGCAAGCTGACAATAAAATGATATCAAATGTGTGTCTCAGAGGATCAAGAAGAGGCTTCTGGCTTGGGGTCCAACATGATTGCTGTGGGTAATGTGAGGAATCTGAGGGAGTCCTCAATTCTTTCCCCAAAATATCCCCCCCCAGGTGGCCTGGGAAAGGCTGTCGCTTTCAGATCCTGACCCTAGGGGTGGATATGCGGGGGAGGATCACCTGGGTGGAGGAGACTTAGTGAGTGGGGATGTGGCATCGTTGGATGAGGTGCAGTATCCCCCATTTTCCTTCCACAAGGAATCAGATGCCCTCCAGGCCTTTGTAGCGTATTACCAATCATGTCCCTATATTTCCAGAAAACACTCTCCCAACACACATCAGTCAAGTAAGAAGACGAGGAGGAGACAAGACAGAGTTATACATACTTCCTTTATTAACTCAGAAATACCCAAACATCACTCTGGTACTGAGACAAAGAAGAGGGCTACAGAGGTATACAGGTGGAATAACCAGGCAAGTCAACCTAATGGGTTTTGCCATAGTAAGGCAATTGGAGTTAATGACCCACACCTGAGGTCACTTAACACTCCTAGCGCGGGCCTTGCAAATTCTTAGAAATCCCACTAGACCTGCAGGGCGACTTCCTTAGTTTACATACTCGACCTAAGAGAAATGCACTTGCCCCAAGGTGACTGGTGACAAAATATTTACCAGTGCTTTTTGTAAAATGGTGCATGTCATCAAAAGCACATTTCATATTTGGTGCAATTCTGTCAAACATGCACAGTGAAACTTGAATTTGCCATTTACTGCAAACAAAGTGTGTTTGCAGTAAATGAAAAATAATTTTCCAACATCCCCATACTCGCCAGCAAGGTTGAGTATCATGCAAATGGTACTCGCCCTTCCTAAAAATGACTCTCCAATGCTAGTGGGCTAGTAGATTTTGCAAGCCCTGCGTTATATATAAAAGACTTTGCCACATAGAGCAAAGAGGAACAGGCCGGAGAGAAGGGAGCTGGAGACACAGGAGCAGGGAGCTGTGTCACGCAGGAGAGAGAGACGCCGAGGCCGGTCCCCAGAGGGTCCGGAAATCCTGCTACCTTCCTCATCGGGTACACACAGCAGGAGCTGTGGTACGCCACCCCAGCCGCCGCTGGAAACCCGGAGAGCGAGCTGTTATCCGCATGGCTGCCACAAGGTAAAGGCAAAGCTTGTGGAAGCTGGGAAACAGAACGAGGAGCGTTAAGAGTCCCGTTGCGAAGGACAGCAAACATAAGGGAGCTCCTGTGTGCAACCAGTGAGTGGAAACCAAGGAAACACTCATACCGTGGTGCTCTTGGAACTTGTAACAAAGTTAACTTTCTTAATACCGAACTTTGCCTCAAGAAAGAAAGACTTTTACAAACGGATATAAGCTATTGAAAAGGGGAGACCGCCCTGTCCAAAAGAACCATTTGTACCTACCACTGCTGTGTGGGATGGGTCCTCTATCAAGGATACTCACTGAAACCCCCCTCTCCCTGAGAAGCCATTAACGCTTGTCCATTGTGCGGGAGGCCATTTTCATATGGGAAGGGTATGTGAGAAATCTGACGGCATCCTCACTTCTTTCCCCAAGATATCCTCCACCAGGTGACCAGCGAAAGGCTGTCACTTTCGGATCCTGACCCTGGTGGTGGCTATGAAAGGGAGGATCCCCTCTGTGGAGGAGACTTGGGGAGTGGAGACGAGGCACCCTTGGATGAGATGCAGTATCCCCCATTTCCCTTCTACAAGGAATCAGATGCCCTCCAGGCCTTTATAGCGTATTACCAATCATGTCCCTATATTTCCTGAAAACCCGCTCCCAACACAAATCAGTCAGGTACCAAGACGAGGAGAAGACAACACAGAGTTATACATGCTTCCTTTATTAACTCAGACATACCCGAACACCACTCTGGTACTGAGATGAAGAAGAGGGCTACAGAGGTATACAGGTGGAACAACCAGGCAAGTCCACCTAATAGGTTTTGTCATAGTCAGGCTATTGGAGTTATTGATCCACACCTGAGGTCACTTAACACTCCTAACAGATATAAAGGACTTTGCCGCAAAGAGCAAAGAGGAACAGGCTGTACAAAAGGGATCTGGAGACACAGGAGCAGGGAGCTGTGTCAAGCAGGAGAGAGAGATGCTGAGGCCAGTTGCGTGAGGGTCTGGATGTCCTGCTATCTTCCTCATTGGGTACACACAGCAGGAGCTGTGGTATGCCGAAGAACTGCAGCCGCTTCGAGCAATCAGGAGAGCGAGCTGTGCTCCCCGTGGCTGCCACGAGGTAAAGGCGAAGCTCGTGGAAGCCAGGAAGCAGAGCCAGGAGTATTAGGAATCCCATTCCGAATGACAGCAGACAGAAGGGAGCTGCCATGTGCAACCAGTGAGTGGAAACCAGGGAAACACTCGTACCTGGGCACTCTGGGAACTTGTAAAACATACCGAACTCTGCATCAAGAAAAAATTACTTTTACAAACAAATATAAGATATTGAAAAGCATTGCTCACAGTCAAGGGGTGTCTATAAAGCTGTAGAGAAAAGGCAAGTACCTGTGAATATTGATCTGAATGAAAACTTTGGTGTTGAAAATAATGCTAACATTGGAAACTGTGTGAAACAAGCATTGGCATGAGCCATTGGAAACTGTGTGAAACAAGCATTTACAAGAGCCATTGGAAACTGTATGAATCAAGCATTGGCAAGAGCCATTGGAAACTGTGTGAAACGAGCATTGGCAAATGCCATTGGAAACTGTGTGCCTTGAGAACCAAGAGCCACAGAAGTGTGTGAAGTGGCAACAAGTGAGAATTGGCCAAACAAGCAGTGGTAAAGCAATAGGGAAATGTGAAATACGAAGCATCCCTTGCCTGGCAGGCAAGTGAACAAGGCACCACTGTAGAAGTGAAACAGTGGCATCGGTCATACCCGGAACTGAAAAGACGAAACAAGTTAGGTGTATCGGTTGCATGACCTGTAATGATATGATATGATATGGCATTTATAACGCACCTATACACACGTGTTTTGAGGTGTGAGATGGGTGGACTGTGTAGTCCGACAACTGCACCCAGACCGAGGACACCCATCTACTGAAAACCCACATAAGAGACTTGCTGGGAAACCTGTGATTGAATATAAAGGAAGTTTGATGTGAAACAGTAAGTAAGGAACTGTAGTTGTGAAACTTGTAAAGAATATAGCGAATAAACAAACAAGAGGAGCTGGGAAGTGTCCCTGGAAATTGTGTTGTGAAGAAGAACCAGAAAGCTAGGGGAAGGGAACCCCTTGGCATTGTGAACGGTTTTTAAACTAGGGGTGGGGCCACCTTTTGCAAGCCCAGAGCTGGAAGAGGCTCAGAGCATTTCCTTTGAACGTTTATTCCTTTCCAAGCCAGGAGCTGGAAGAAGATCAGAACTTTTACTTTGAACACTTATTCTTTTGACTTCAAGAATCCCACACAGTGTATACAAATAGATATGAGGGCAAGTGTAGGTTTTGGACACAGACAGTTATTTTCTTTGGACTTCCTGATGCTATCCTTAGTTTAATTTAGGTAGGGAAATCCCACCTCAGCATAGGGCAAGTTAAGCCTTTTTCCAATCCTTATTTTGAGTTAAATAAAAACGTGTTACAATGTGTACTCCGTTATCTGTGTCTAGCTTCATGGTGCCTGCACAGTACACACAGATCAGGTATCTGGATACCCACCAGGCCCTGTTAAGAATGAGGTACTACACACCAAGCTGACAATATAATTATATCAAATGTGCATAGCTGTATAATTGTGTAATCTCAGTATCCACCATCTCAAAACGAGATGTGGCTTATGTATAGTTTTTAACATGTGCCACCACAATTCTTAGGTACTCAGTTATGAGAATTTGAACCAGAAGTGCATTCAGTTAACAAGTCACCTCAGTCTGTTGGAACGTTAGGTGCCAGCAGCTGTGTTCAGTAAGGCACTTGACCTCTGGTCCTGCCGTGCTGCCATAGTAGCTGGGGATGTCAGTAGACTGTCACAGTAAGGTAGATGGATGCCCTATGCTTTTTGGCATGGAGTATTATGAAAGTGGGGTCTGGTTAGCCAATCTCACTTTCAGAAACAGAATTGAATTATTCACATAATATTATGATTACAAATCAAAAAATCCCCTCCTCACCAGAAGGCATTCTGTCACCTCTCCCAACTCCTCCACCACACCCCCTCAGAGATGTTGATGTTTTAACAAACCATTCCACATGCAACTGGCAAGCTAGTGTGCAGGGAACAACTGCACACCACACCAACACCAGAGACATAGACTACTGCATTGCCCCCACTTAGCAGAGAATTAAGATCCACTCGTTTGCACTGATCTGATACTGCATACGTTCCTTGACCCCACTGGCATGCAGGCCCGTGGAGATGGCTTCCAGCAGTCGACCCACTTGCCATGACTGCACAGCTCACGTATGCCTGGGAACAAACTCAGTGACCAACTTTTGTAGTTACCTGGCTGAGGTCGTCCACTGACATGTGACAGACATTGAAACTGCAGCTCTGTCTATTCTTACATGGGGGCATGATACAATATGGCAGGACATGCACCATGTGCTAGCAACTGACATACTAACGTGACACCACAACAATGCATATCCCAATCTACATCATCATCAAGGGAGAGCCTGCCATATTCTGGTGATTTATTCTATTCTGCATTGTGACCTACTCAATGATATAATGATCAAGTTCTGAGGATAAAGACGAGCAACATTAGTGTGATTTATTCTATTCTGCATTGTGACCTACTCAATGATATAATGATCAAGTTCTGAGGATAAAGACGAGCAACATTAGTGGGATCCTTTTTAGGTTGTCAAGGTTGGCAAGGCTGCGTCCTCTCTTCTCTAGTATTTAGTTGGTATTTCATCCTCAAGGTTAAATGTTTAGGGAGTTGGGATCCAGTATCCAAAAGGCAATGGGTTTATCATTTATCCCTTTCTTAGATGTTTGGTGAGTTGAACTCCAATATCTAGCATGCAACATGTTTTGTCAAATGTCTCTTGATCAGCTGCTTCAAGAGTATGAGACTACTGCCTTCAGCAGACACTGTATTTGTCCGGTCTCTCTTTCTCAGATGCTTGAGGAGTTAAACTCATATCTCCAGCATGCAACAGGTTGGTCTAATATCTCTTTCTCAGATGCCTGGAGAGTGTGAGACTCCTATTTCTATCTGGCAAAAGGATTGTCAAATCCTTCTTTGAAAGATGCGTAAGGAGTATGGCCAGCATTCAATATCGTCTGGCTGTGGATTTGGCTGTTTGCTCTGCGAAACTCCAATTCTGAGTCAGCAGACACTGTTTCTTGGTCGTGGGTGTTGGCGACCCCTGGTACTCACAGTACAAATCCTAGGATGCTTTGTTTCCTGTATGTAAATTGGACCCGTTTCCAGAGTTCCAGTCTGTATTGGTATGAGTATAGCATTTGCAGTGCCCGGGGACTTTCACTATACATACCACTTTACTCTGTCTCCTATTGTAACAGGTTTCCCTATTTTGTCTATCACGCAAGGTGGTCTTTGGACTGTTATTGCAGTCCCCAGGATTCAGTGTTAACCCGTGGATTAATGGTCGCTGAGTAAGTCTCCTGCTTTCTTGCAGTCTTCCTCTGTTCTGTTCATTCCTCTCAGCAGATATCAGACATATGTCTGCAAACGTTCAGCCCCATAAACTATTTGATGCCTCTCATAATTATTATTATTATTATTATAGCTGTTATATTTATAATGCAAATCTAGCTCGGGAGTAATAAAGCACTGTGCAAGTCATAGATAAAACCATTGGTAATTGAACAAGTCATCAAGCGAACATTAGTAGTAGTTAGCACAGTACAGTGCACAGATTAAGTTGTGCACAAGAGAGCTACAATCTAAGTTGCACCACGGTGTTTTTGGAAGACCCAGGTCTTCAGTTCTTTCCTAGACTAAAGGACACTTGTAGCAGTCTGGATTGCCACCTGGCTGGTGTTTGAGAGGACAGGAGCATAGCATCCTAATTTCCTCCTTCTGAGCCAGTCTAGTTTCCAGTTTGGCGATGGTCTTACTGTGAGATGGCCTTGTGCTACCTGATATTTTCAGTTTGTCCGTCATGTAGGCTGTTTTATATCGGCGGCCGTTGCCTTATAGCTGTGGCATGTCGTTTTGAACCAGATCCTAGCTTGGAATGGCGAGCTAGTGTAATTTGCGCTTAGTGGGGGTGAGGTGGTCACATTTCCTAGAGCCGATGATGAGGTGAGCCACAGCGTGGTGGGCTGCAGTGAGGGTGGCTAGGTGAGCAGCCGGTAGCGCACCACTGTTCAGAAATTCTGAGGCAGGAGGAAGAGCTTTATCTTGTAGAGAGATATATTTTTTTATTTTTTAAGTTGATTGGTTATGTTGTATGATGTGATAAAATTTGTAAAGGTTTTGATAACCATAAACAAATAATTAAAAAAAAAATAAAGAAAAAAAAATATATATATATATCAAGACATTTAGCCTTTTTCGCGGCGTGTTGTTGGAAGTCTAGATACACCTACAAGTGAGTTCCTGCATGGAGGAACCAGCTCTATAGGATTACTGCGAACATTAAATGCAAAAAACGAAAATGTCGATTTTCTTTCCCCGAACATTTCCCTGCAATTATATGCGAGGGGAAACCCCCTCCCCATAATCCCCATATATGTTTTATAAACCATGTGGATTTGGACATTTTTGCGTTCTGCATTTTTAACTTCGCAGTCATCATATGATACGGGGGAACCCACTTAATGGTTTCCCCACAGTAGGAATTCAGTCTTGGTGGGGTTACGACTTATATAGGCACATGTAATTCATGTTTGAATGAAAAAGACGAGCAGTATCTTGTGGCCTCTTGGTGTTTAGGAACAACTGTGTATTATCTGTGGACTGGTGTATCGCGATGTTGGCATCATCTATTTTATTAATTATTTTATTTGTTTATTAGTATAGCGCCGGTAGCTTGCAATCATCGGGGTGCAAAACACGTACGCAGCGGACGCACAGACTGTTAACAGAAACAAGAGTCACAGGACAGACATAACCAGGCTAGAGGTGAGCCCAGCAGTTAAAGATGACCAGCGAGAGAGCTAAACCCTGAGGGATTTTGCAAGTAACGGAGAGGCGTTTGGACCGGAATCTGAAGGGCATCATCAACAACTAGATGGTGGCTGTTTCAGTGCTGCATTTGGGGCTGAACCCAGATTGGTAATCTCGGAACAGACCAAGTTGATCGATTTTTGTAAATAGTTGGTTAGAAACTACCCTCTCAATGACTTAAAAGGGAGGCTTGTGATCGGCTGGTAGTTTGCTAGGTCTTCCGAAGGCGTGAGTGGATTTTGTCAGGAGTAGGCTTAAAAGCCCTGTTTTTAGGACGTCTGGGAACATAACATTGCTGAGGGAGGAGAGGCGTTGAATATCCTAAGAAGACCAGTAAGTGTGGGACCAGCAAGTTTTTTAAGGATAGTGGCTGGGAGGATGTCATCAGTTTAAGAGGTCAGTTTTAAGGATGTGAGTGTGTACGAGAGGAGCTGGGTCGAGAAGGGAGAAAAGTCGGTCTAGGGTTGAACGGCCTGTGGATGTTATGATGTTGCTGCACAAGTGACAAAACAGACTGTTGAAGTCAGTTGATATAAAAGTGGAACTGTATATGTAAATAAATTAACTGTTCCTGACACCATAATTTACTCAAAGACAAGGTGATTGGCTGGGATTTGTTTGTTGCTTTGATCCCTACAGATTCCCACCACTTGGCTGTGAACTAAAGTATACAATTTACATTGTGTGTGTCTGATTACATCGTTGTTGTGACATCCCGTCACTCTCAGTGGAATCGCCCCTCTATCCTCGGACACTGCTTCTCCTAACAACCCCACCATCTTATTGTCCTCCAGATTCCTTTCATTCAGCCGCGGCCCAAGTCACCTGAGAGTTTTTCAGGGAAGCAGACTTCAACAGTACATTCTCTGTCCCGCTTCATGGTGGCACTTCGTCACGGCATGCTTTGTTATCTTAATCTCTATCCGGTAGGCATACATGTACCTAATGTTTACTATCCTGGAGTATCTTACTCAGGACCATTTATTAGGCAGCTATTGGAATATATTTCTCCGGAAACCCCAAACCATGCAAGCTGACGCATTCAGGATGCCTGGCCCGCGATAAGGCGATGCCAATACATGAGTTCTTTCTACCAATGACATCTCATAAAACATACCATCGCCTGGCATGACACCTCCAAGCACCTTAATGCAATAATCCAATACAAAAGGTTTGCAGATACCCAAATGCGAGAGACCAAATACCCAGTGCCTACATAGCCCAGGTGTGACAGTGCCAACCAAGCAGTACCAGCATATCCACAAATAGGAGACCACATGTTATATGTAGATCTTCAAGGCCAAACCTCCAGTGTCTGCAACTTCCCATGTGCGAGTCCCAAACACACAGTCTGCAGACCCGCTGGTATGACAGTTGTAACCCTCATTGTGTTCATATCCCCAGGTATTACAGTCTCAAATACGTAATGTCTGCACATTCCAAGTGTGACAGTGCTAATCACCCAATGCCACAAGTATGAAAAGGCCAATTCAAGAGCATTAAACACCCAGCATCTATTTTCTGAGTCCCAACCAAACAGTTTCTGCAGACATCTGGTATACAAGTGCCAAACAACTACTATTGGTGGATCTCGAAGGGCCACAAATCCCGATGCCGGAGAGTCCCAAACGCCCATTGCGATATTTAGTCGTGGAAATTCACACCGCACAGTGTCTGCAGATCCCCATGCCGGAGAGTCCCAAACGCCCATTGTGATATTTAGTCGTGGCGATTCCCAATGCACAGTGTCTGCAGATCCCCATGCCGTAGAGTCCCAACACCCATTGTGATATTTCGCCGTGGCGATTCCCAATGCAGTCTCTGCAGATCCCCATGCCGTAGAGTCCCAAACGCCCATTGCGATATTTAGTCATGGCAGTTCCCAATGCTCAGTGCCTGCAGATCCCCATGCCGGAGAGTCCCAAACGCCCATTGTGATATTTAGTCGTGGCAATTCCCAACGCACAGTGTCTGCAGATCCCCATGTCGGAGAGTCCCAAACGCTCATTACGATATTTAGTCTTGGCAATTCGCAACGCACAGTGCCTGCAGATCCCCATGCCAGAGAGTCCCAAACGCCCATTAGGATATTTACTTGTGACAATTGCCAACGCACAGTACCTGCAGATCCCCATGCCGGAGAGTCCCAAACGCCCATTGGGATATTTAGTCGTGGCTATTCCCAACGCACACGGGGACGTGCAGTTTTTTCATGTGCTGATTCACTATGCACCCATCACGAGTTAAACGCCCGTGTGCGTAACGTCACAGATGCGCTTACGCGCTAAGGGCCCTTCCTCGAATTACACGCTGACGTGCAGTTTTTTCACGTGCCAAATCACTCCGTATCAAGCTGGCCACGCAACAACACACGGAAGACCACGCTCCTGCCCAGAAGGCCATTTTCCTGCCCCCAGAGCCCCGAGCAGCCTCCCACGAGCTATCTGCTGCTGCCTGCCTGCCTGCTGCCACTGTGCCCTGCCATTTGGTGCCAGCACATCTGCCATCTGCAGGGGTCCAGTTGCAGTGCCCACCCCTGCTGGAACAGAAGACTCCCGACTGGTGTTCCATCACTCCACAGCCCAGCCCCAGGACCCAGTTGCCCACCCACACCTGCCTCGGGGGTTGCCATGTCCGACACAACACCTTCCGGCACCAGTGGCAACCCCCAGCCAGAGAGGCAGAGGGCTGCCAGCTTTACTTCCGAAGAAGTTGGCATCCTGGTGGAGCAAGTCCTGGGGAAGTATGATGCCCTCTTCACACCATCGCGCGCCGACAAGGAAGGACGGAGGAGGATCTGGACGGACATAGTGGGTGCCATCAACGTGGAGGGGGTGGCACCCCGCAACATGAAACACGTCCAGAAGCGCTGGGAGGACTACAAGTCCAGGACCATCAAGAAGGCCCGGCACCTCTTAGATGCAGAGGTTGCAGTGGGGCGCCAGGGCCAGATTACCAACCAGCAGATGAGGGTCCGGGAGCGCTTTTTCCCAGTGCTTCGCCACCAGATCCTCTGGATGCAGGCCTGTCTGGAGTCGAGTGGTAAGTGGCCATGCATTGCTGTGTGAAACAGGGGATGTTGCAGTGTGCTGGTAGTCAGCTACTTGCCTGTATGTGTGACATAGGCCATGTATGGATGTGTGTGTGCAGGGACATCATGGTGCTGCATGTGAGACCAGTCATGCGTGAACCACATGGATGGTGCATGTGTTACAATGCAACATGCGGAACAACATGTGGAATGCACACATGAATGCATGCCTGTCTCTGTTGTTGGACATGGATGGGGTGTGAGAGATGGGTGCTGCTGTCACGGACATGTATGGTGTACATGTCTATGTGTCTGAGTAGCGTGTGTGTGACTTGTAAACACCATGGATGCATGACACATGTCCGTGACAATGTTCTGATTCACTGATGCGGCCTACTCATCCTTGTCTCCACTGTGTCTGGGGTGTACGAGGCCAGATGGATGAAACTTCGGTGATGTGTGTGCATGTGATCAGTATGACCCATGATGCATGTGAGTTTCAAACCACCATCGTATGTTTCAACAGTTCCTTGGACATGTATGCAAATCTTCTTCGCATGCCCCATGCCTGTTTCTGCATGTGTGTTGCCTGCACGGACCCATGTGTTGTGGAGGGACATGATGGAAGTGACGTTTGACAGTGCCACTCATGTGCTATTGCTTCCTGTCTAGGGGACTATTGTACAGTACCCTGATGCTTGTGTTCTATGTCTCCCTCTACACAGTGGCGAGTGAAGAGGGCGGAGACGGCGCTGTGGAGCAAAGTGGCGGGGATGCCTCCACCAGCCGGCGACGCAAGGCCCAGTCACCCTCCCAGGAATTACCACCATCCGGGAGCGAGGGGACTGGTGCCGCGTCTGCCACTACGGCTGCAGCAGAAGAGGTTGGTGAGCCCCCACAGGGGCTTGCAACGGTGGAAGATGGTGTGGAGCCATCCAGGTTGGTGGTTTGCACAGAGGAGGAGCACATGGGGCCTCTTGCGGGTGGTACCACTGGTGCAAGTGGTGCAGTCCCAGGGCAGGGGCAGGAGGCAGCACAGGTTGCCGTGGAGGGGCCTGTGCATGTCACTGTCCCTGACACTGTGACTGCACCACCATGCACCAGCAGGGATGCCCCATCCCAGGCCCGTCCGCAGGTAGGGGGGAAGTCCACGTCATCTGACACTCCTCTACCTGCGGACGAGGGGACCCGTGACCGTATGGAGACCGTCCTGATTGGTGTCGCGTTGCGCACGCGTGACATTCGTGATGACGTGCGTGCTTCCTGGGGGGAGCACATACGTCATCAGGCAGAGCTGCCTGCCAACGTGGCCCAGTTGGGAGGGTCCTTGGTGGGGGGTTTCATACATGTGTCGGGCACTCTGGCGGCCCTCCTCTGTGGAGACTATGCGCCAGTCGTTCTCCATGCCGTCTTCTGGCCCAGATGCCACCAGGGCCCCCTGTGGACCTGCCCCGACCAACGCAGCCAGCTTGGTGGAGATCCCATCCCTGCCACAGTCGGGAGTCGGAGGTCCAGCAGGGGTGGACACCCCAGCAACTGGAGGAAGTGCCGGCATCATCGGGCAGGGCACATGCACGATGGCGCTGATGGATTCACTCAGCCTGGATGCTGTCTTGCTGGCAGAGGCAGTTGCGTCAGAGGCAGCGGCAGGCTCAACGTGGGAGGCATCATGGCTAGGGGCCATCAACATCAGAGGGGCAGGCATCGGCTGGAGGGCAGGAAGACCCTGGAACGGGAGTGTCTTCCGTGTGGCAGCGGTTGGGCCAGCGGATAGATGCGGAGCGGCGGCGGGCGGATGAGGCACGGCTCACTATGGTCAGGGCGGAGAACTCCATGCGCAGGCGGGCTGAGTGCCTCGAGGGAATTTGCAGGGAGTTGGAGGTGGACATGGCGTTATCCCTGCGAGACCTCGGGGCCAGGTAACAGGCCCGCCTCCAGGATGTTGAACAGGAGTTCGATGGTGCCCTGGCCCGGGAAATCAATCAGTGAGCCGTAGGACTTGCCCGCCGCCATTGTATATAGTTAATTAGTGTTAGGTTTAATTTATGTTTTTCTTTCATTTGGGGCGCTTGGACTATGCCCCACCTTTTTGTATATAGTTCTTTATTAGGTAGGGTTTTTTGTAGGTTTCCTTTCAATAGTTGGGTTTATGGACCCTGGATTTGTTCTTTGTATATAGTTGAAGACTGTATTTCTGCTCATTCTTTTTTTGTTCACCATGGAGCAATGGATCATTCTTATTTTTTTTCTTTGAATTTGGTTTGCTGGAGGTGCCCGTCAATGCTGGGGGGTTGGGGGGGCAAGGGGGACATGTGTTGGGGCCTGCTGGCAGGTGCCCGTCAATGCTGGGGGGCTGAGGGGGCAGGGGGACATGAGTCGGGGCCTGCTGGCAGGTGCCCGTCAATGCTGGCGGGGTGGGGGGGCAGGGGGACATGAGTCGGGGCCTGCTGGCAGATGCCCGTCAATGCTTGTGGGGTACTGCTTTCAGGGGAACATGAGTCTGGGCTCACTAGTGCATGGTGCCATGTGTGCTGGATGCGGGCCATGGCCAGGGTGTATGGGCTGCCTGCGTGGCATGGCCAGGGGTGCAGGGTAGTCCCCTGTGGTGTGGGCTGCCTGCGGGCCATGGCCAGGGTAGATGGGCTGCCTGCGGGGCATTGCCAGGGGTGCAGGGTAGTCCCCTGTGGTGTGAGCTGCCTGCAGTGCCTCGGGAGGGGGGAGAGGGCACACCTGGGAGGACCCACACTGCCAATTTGCGTGTGGTACTCCCCGCGCACCCCAGGAATACACGTACTCCGCTCGCCAAGCGAAATCGCGTGTAAAACTCCCCGCGCACCCCTGCGAATACATGTACCCCCCGTGCTAGCAAAATCGCGTGTAAAACTCCCCGCGCACCCCTCAGAATACACGTACCCCTCTTGCGCTAGCGAAATTGCATGTAAAACTCCCCACACACCCCTCGGAATACACGTACCCCGCTCGGCCAGCGTAATCGCGTGTAAAACTCCACGTGCAGCCCTCGGAATAAACACATACAGCCCATCCACCCTCAACATTCCCCACATGCAGCTCATCACCCCAGTGCATGCCCCACAGGCTGCCCACAACACAGGGTGGAGCTTTACATGCGATTTCGCTAGCGCGAGAGGGGTATGTGTATTCGAAGGGGTGCGCGAGGAGTTTAACACGCGATTTCGCTAGCGTGAGAGGGGTACGTGTATTCGGAGGGGTGCGTGGGGAGTTTAACACGTGATTTCGCTAGTGCGAGAGGGGTACGTGTATTCGAAGGGGTGCGTGGGGAGTTTTACACACAATTTCGCTAGCGCGAGAGGGGTACGTGTATTCTGGGGGTGCGCAGGGAGTTTAACACACGATTTCGCTAGCGCGAGTGTGGTACGTGTATTCGAAGGGGTGCGTGAGGAGTTTAACACGCGATTTCGCTAGCGCGAGAGGGGTACGTGTATTCGGAGGGGTGCGTGGGGAGTTTAACACGTGATTTCGCTAGCGCGAGAGGGGTACGTGTATTCGGAGGGGTGCGTGGGGAGTTTAACACGTGATTTCGCTAGCGCGAGAGGGGTACGTGTATTCGGAGGGGTGCATGGGAAGTTTTACACACAATTTTGCTACCGTGAGAGGGGCACGTGTATTCTGAAGGGTGCGTGGGGAGTTTTACACGCGCTTTCGTGGTTACGTGTATTCTGAGGGGTGCATGGGGAGTTTTACATGCATTTTTGTGGTTGGGGGGCTGTATGCTGGTCCACTGGCCTGTGCGCCATGTACAGAATTTGTGCGCTGTTCATGGCGCACGGGGTGGGGCTGGGGGCATAAATGGCGCTGCTGCAGGGTTGCTGCGCCACTCTGCGCCACGGCTGGTTATGGATGTTGAAATCCATGAATACGCTGAAATGGGTTTTGGCGCACGCGGCTGGCGCAGACTGCCGCATGCGCACACTGTGCGCCAGCCGCATGCGCCACTTGTACGCAGAATTCTATGAATTACCTCCTATTTCGTGGCAATTCCCACCGCACAGGGTCTGCAGATCATGTGTCTGACAGTGGCAAACACCTAGTGTCTGCAGATCTTCTGGTGTGACAAAGTCATGAAACCGTGTCTGTAGCTCGAAGATGTGACAATATGAAACATCCAGATATCTGCAGACTCGCAATTAGGAGAGTCATCAGTGGCAAACACCAATTATCTGCATATCGCGTTGTGTGGCAGTTCCAAAAACCCACTGCTCCCAGATACTCATTTGAGACAGTTTCAAACATCCAATGTGTGAGAAACTGGAAGAAAATGAGGTACGTTAATACTTGTGATGGTATATTTCAAATGTCACCAATATGAGTGGACAGGTGGTCTGTAGCTCTAGTGTTTAGGTCTGAGTCGTCACAACTGTTCTTCTCTGCACAGTCTCCTGTGACTGAGCTACTGTGGCCCCACAGGGCTGTGATTATATTGCTGATAAGTGGCTCTCTGCACTTTACATTTTATTTCCATTAGTCATCTATTCTTGCAAAGCCATATCGAGAACAGTGAGTGAACAACAGACATGCTCAGGGGCGTTGCTAGGTCTGGAAAAGATCCGAGGCTACAATAATGTTGGGACTGTCGGGACTCGGGGCTAGCTAGCCTTTTGGTTGTAGCCCCTGAGATTCTATTCGGGGCTACAACCAGGGGTGTTGCTAGGTCTGGAAAAGACCCGGGGCTACACTAATGTTGGAACTGTCGAGACTCGGGGCTAGCTAGCCTTTTGGTTGAAGCTCTTGAGAGTCTATCCGGGGCTACAACCAAAAGACCAGGGGCTATAGCCCCCTTATCCCCCCTAGCAACGCCTCTGGCTACAACCAAAAGACCCGGGGCTATAGCCCCCTAATCTCCCCCCTAGCAACGCCTATGGACATGCTGTATTACTTCTGTGTTGCTCATGTGTTACAAGTGCTGAATACCAGACACACACACACACACACACACACAAACAAAACAGCCTGCTTTAACCATATTTTTCATTTTGCACGTGACATTCATTAAAACAGTTGAATGTGTAACTCATGAAAACCTAAAGCCTAGCGTGTCCTGCTTTAAATGTAACACGTGCCCATTTTATGAGTGTTCATATAAACACTTGAAAGTGTATTTCATGAAATGGTGGAGCCTAGAGTGGACTGTTTATTATGTAAAATCAAATTAATGATAAGAAACAAGGCCTCCAATCAGTTGCTTACATATTTAGAAGAAAAGGGTAACCTTATTGCTGCTACTTCTCAGAGGAATTAATGCTACTATTGAAGACTATCAAGAAGGAATCATTTCTATAGCTTTTTTGAAGCCTATCAAGTGGATTGTTTTGTTGTTTCTATGTTATTTAACCATTTCAGCTAATTGAAGCGCCCATTGAAGTCTATTAGGTAGAATATATGTATTTATTTGAAAGAGCTATGACACTAAAAGAGCAAGACAGGCTTGTCTAGTAGAGATCATGTGATGTTATGGCAACTGTCCTAAATATCTCATTTTAATTCTTGCTGAAAGAGTTTGAGCTTAATTTTTTGTATTCATACTTTGAATCCAATTCGTTTTTTTCAATGTACATTTCTCTATAGTCTTGTGGGTGGATTTAGAGTGTTTTGTCATGTTATCTCTTTGACTGTTCAATTGTGTTTAACAGACAATGCGCCAAGTTGTGTCTAGGGCCTATCAAAATTCTTGTTCTTCCCCTTTGAACTTCTGCATCTGGTGGATGGTGGAAAAGGGACCAGTAAGTAGTTTACTGCTATTTCTAAACTGATGTTTTACCATGGCTCATGATTGCTTTTTGATTGTTTTTCTTTTTTTACAAGCCATGGAATTTTGATAGGTTTTAGCTACACCTTTTTTTTATAGGAGTGCAGTTGCCAAAGTAGCATCAAATGACTAATGCCGCGCCTTTCCAAACAGTACAAAGAGGAGTATATATTCTTTGTTATACCGTGCCATATTTTAGTTGCTTATTTCCATTGATGATTGGCTGTGAAACTTTAGAACTTCAGAAAAGACTAGGAAAAGAACAGGATGTTAGGATTGTATTCAATTATTATTTTGCTAATATTGGGAATTGCTTGTTTGACTCTACTGCTTCTTTATCACATATTTACATCAGAATAACTATACATACATTCTAAATACAAGTACAGGAGCATTGTTATGTTATGTTTTATGAGTGCTGGTGCACTATATCGCAAGTGTAAATGTTTATTGTTTTAGTGAGAAAACTGTGTGGGAACATTTATTGATATTTAATGTTGATCATAAAGCTAACAAGTGTAGGGTCCAAAGAGTTTTGGCAGTAGGCCCATTTTGCTGGCTAATAGTTACCATGTTGGGTGCTCAAGAGTAAAATGTTCCCTTTCCATAAGTGCAGAACCCAACTCTCCTGGGTCAGTTATGGCACTATTATCTGCCACAAAACCTAGCTCAGACCTAGGCAGGTCTTGGTAAACTGCCTCTGGGGTAATAATTAGACTCTGACAACTGGGGAATGAAGAAAGTCATGTCAATCTGTTAAGTTGTTCATTTTCAATTCTTTCCTCTGTGTTCCTTAGCAACTGCGACTTTAAGTTTCTGCACTTAGTGTTCCTCGTTTATCTTCACTTTGTCTTGGTGTTCTAGGAACTCTGACCCCAGAATTCCAGCATGCAGCATTTCTCTTTGGGTTCAGTCCTCAATGTGCTCTCTGAACTCGCACTCCAAGTTCCAAGATGCAGCATTTCCAATTAGGGTCACTTTATCAATGGTCTCTATAAACTCTCATTACAACTCCCACCATGCAGCTTTTCCCCTGAGTCTCACTTTCTCAGTGATTTGCTCTGCTACGGTTTGGCCTTGAACTCTTTCCCTACATTCTATGGTCTATGTCCCAGTTGCTCCCTTGTGTACTGGCATTAGTCCGTAAAATCTCCCTCACTTCCGTCAATGGCCCTTTCTTTAACTTCCAGTCTTCTAACCATTACATATCCCCTATAAACTCGTCAGGACCCCTATGGCGGCTGTCCTGAGCCCTTGTGTCTGGCATCACTCCTTCGACTCTCCCTGTTTTCTCCTCTTCACCTCCTCCTGGGCTCCAGGTGTCTAACTTGAGTTCTCGTTTCATTCTCCATGCTGCAGGGAGGCTCCATGTCTGACATTCACAAACTCTCAAAAGCTAAGCCTCTCCTGCTGGATTTTCTTTTTTAAACACCTCCATCAAA
This sequence comes from Ambystoma mexicanum, assembly GCF_040938575.1. Taxonomy (NCBI): domain Eukaryota; kingdom Metazoa; phylum Chordata; class Amphibia; order Caudata; family Ambystomatidae; genus Ambystoma; species Ambystoma mexicanum. Next base: position 1,540,110,751 of record NC_090932.1, read on the forward strand.
GCCTAGAACACAGCCCCTGCCTCCTCCCAACCCTCCACACCAACTCCTTCCCTCCCCCCCAATAGCATGACCAAACAGGGATACAACCACGAAAATCTTCCAAGTGACCCCTTCATCTCAGTGCCTGGAAGCTGAACTGGTCGCTGACTTCTGTGTTGGCTAAGTTACATCTGCTGTTCCCTGGGCCGTATGCCCCCCATCCCACCATAGGACCCACACATTCCCTTCCACTCCCTCTTTGAACCAGAGTGGCCGTACTGGAGTCAATGGGCGTCCCAACCCATGCCTTTTGCACACCATACCAATTCGCTAAGAAAGAGCCGGAGTCATTATTTACCAAAGCAGTCAATTGGCCTCATTACGACCCTTGCGCTAATGGTTTAACGGTGCCGTAAAGAGCGTCGGCGCCGTTAAACCATTAGCGCCTGATTACAAGGTCCCTTAGCGGGCTGGAGGCTTTAACGCCTGCTTTTTGCAGGCGTTAAAATCCAACCCGATAAGGGACCTTGGAGCTAATTACGGCAACCGTAATTTACGGTGCCGTAATTAGCACCTTCCCCATCCCCATTATGCCCTATGGGGCAAAACGGGAATGGGGAAGGGCAAATGATGAATGGGGAATTACCGCACCCGCCAACCTTGTGATGGGGGCGGTAATTCCGCCATCCACCATGCCGGAGACCGGCATGGACCATGGTGCTAGCAGCACCATGGTCCAGCGCCTGGGTCGTAATGAGGCCCAATTTGTCCATGAGGAACATGCTTTTTCAACCTTTTTCAACCAATCCTCCTTGGAAGGGGTCACGGGGCTCTTTCATTTCTGCGCCAGAGCCACCCTACCCACCCTCAACATTGTTTCCCACATTCTTGGGTACCTGTATATTTCCGTCTCCTCCGGGGGAGGACCAACAACATCGTCAGTGGATTTGGCGGGAGTAATTCATCAGTAATTTCCGCGATCCATCCCCTCACGCTCTCCCAAAACTCCTGGGCCTTAGGACAGTGCCACCACATGTTACCCCTTGTTCCCACATGGCCGCAGCCCCTTGGACATCTAGGGGACACCCCTGGGAACATCTTTGACAGTTTCAATAGGTCTCTATGCCACCCCTGCAAAATCTTGAAATTGTGCTCCATATCTGACGTAAATAAGTTCCCGTGAAATGCTATTTTGAATATCCTGGACCTTGCCTCCTCTGAGAGAACCTCCGCTGCCAGCTCATCCCAGAACTTGCGGAATCCCCTCCTCCCCTCTAAATTATTGGTGTTCAATATTCTATACATCTTGGACACTGACCCCTTCCTCGTTGTCGCTGTGTCCAGGAATTTTTCAAAGGGGGTCAGCTGTCTCCTCAGGTTCTGACCCCATGTCTGGTCACAGAGAATGCTCTTTAGGCGAAGGTAATCGAAAACAGAAAGGGAACCCCGCCCGAGAGCCTCCCTCATTTCCTCATACGAGAGGAACTCGCCCTCTTTAAACATTTGTCCCGCCCATTCCCCTGTCCGACCAAGACTGGGCATTCCTGAACCCCCTACCACCAAGAACAAGTGGGCGACCCCAGAGCGAAGACATCGGGGATGGCCATGAAGTGAGGTGTGCGGTCGAGGGTCCATCTTTCCAAATCGCCCAGAGGACCCCCAAGGTAGGATGGGCCTTCAGTCTTCTCGGGATAAGCTTACGTGGTGTCCACAAGAGGTCACGTACCTTCAGCAGATGGGCGTCCATATCCTCCAAGTAGGACCAGTAGGTTCCCAACCCCTCTTTCATATGCTCTAATAGAACACGCAATTGGGATGCCCGGAAATAAAGAAGAAAATCCGGAAACCCAAAGCCCCCCTCCTCCCTGGGTAGAGTTAGCATAGCTCTCACTATCCTCGGGGTCCTCCCCTGCCATACAAACTCCTGCACCGCCTTCTGTAACCCCCCGAAAGGTTTGGTCGGGAACGCATGATGGGAGTGCTGTAAAGAGGTAGAGCAATCTCGGAAGAATATTCATTTTTACCGCCGTCATGCGGCCATACCAGGACAAGATCATCCCACCCCATCTCCTAAAATCCGATGTAATCCCTGCCAGTACAGGGCCATAATTAGTTGGGGCGAGCCTCAAAAGGTCCCTGGTGAGGAGGATACCCAGGTATCGAATAGAATCTTTCCCCACAACAATCCCCTTATACCTGTCCAAAGGATCCAGCCTCGGGTCCCGAACCCTCATGGGGAGAAGCACAGACTTTGATGTGTTTATTTTCAACCCCAAAAAATGCCCAAAGGTTGTCAGCAAGGAAAGGAGAAGGGGGAGCGAGGAACTGGGTTCTACCAAGTATGCCAAGATGTCGTCAGCAAACAGGGAAAGCTTGAACTCCGCCTCGCCTCTTATAATCCCTTTGATCTCAGGATGGGCTCTTACCGCAATGGCTAGGGGTTCCATCGTAAGAACGTATAACAAGGGGGAGAGAAGGCAACCCTGCCTTGTCCCGAGAGAGAGGGAAAAAGATTCTGACAACTCTCCATTCACCTGCACCCTAGCCGTTGGGGTTCTGTAAAGTGTGGACACCCAATTCCTAATGTGGACTCTGAAACCCATTTTCTGAAGGAGGAGTTCCATGCACTCCACTCGACCCTGTCAAAAGCTTTCTCTGAGTCCAGAGAAAGCAGGGATGCCTCAAGATCTGACTCTTGAGCATAATGCACCAGGTCTATCATCTTGCGGATATTATCCGAGCCTTGCCTTCCCCTTATGAAACCCACCTGATCCCCGTGTACAAAGCTAGCCATTATCCCTTCCATTCGCCTTCCCACCCCCTTGGCCAGAATCTTGGCATCTGTGTTGAGAAGAGATATTGGGCAGTAGGAGGAGCATTCCATCGGGTCCTTACCCTCCTTGGCCAACACTACTATTATAGCCCCCATCATAGATTCCGGAAGGGTCCCCCCCCTCCAACACCGCATTGAACACCCTTACCAGGCGAGGAGCGAGGGTGGAGCGAAACCTTTTGTAAAAATATACAGAGAAGCCGTCCTCACCGGGGGACGTCCCCACTTTCATTCCACTAATCACCTGCTCCACCTCATCTTCCGTCACCGGACCCTCCAAACCTTCCGCCATTTCTCTAGTCAGGGCCGGAACCTGTATGGAATGCAGAAAGCCCTCAATCTGGGCGTCGTCCCCGTCGTATTCTGACGAGTACAACTGTTCATAGTATCGACGGAAGGCCGCTCCTATAGATGGAGTATCATACCTCACCCGCCCCCGTTCAAACCTCAAAGCCTTCACCATCCTACTTCTCTGAACCTCCCTCAATCTCCAGGCTAGAATTCTGTCCGCTCTATCCCTCTTCTTGTAGTATTTTTGTTTCACCAGCTGCAGACTCCTCTCGGTCCTATGCAGCAGAAGGTCCTTCAATTGAATAGAAAAAAGTTAGCAGGCGCCCCTCTCTCGAAAGAACAAAGCATGATAACGTGTTCAGTGGTTATTTATCACATTGAGAGTTTGCAGCCATTGCTTTTTGCTCACTGTACCTTTCACAGATGGGAAACATCCATTTGCATATCAGTCTTTGTCCCACCCATAAGGGCAGTCCAGCACCGAAATGCTATGGCAATTCCTCTCTGAACAAGAGTACCCTCAGCAACCCTCAGTTGAAGCCTGTAGCCCTCCAAGGCAGACATCCGCTCTCGTTCTAGGGGCTCCTCTGGGTGACCTCTCGGTTGGAATAGGGCTATTTTCTCTCGCAGGGCCCCCTCCTGGGCTTCCCTCTCCCTTTTTTTTCTGGGCTCCCATTTTAATAAGAACACCTCGTATGGTCGCCTTAAAAGCGTCCCACAGAATGTGTGTGCCAACCTCACCATTGTCATTTAGGTCGAAATACTCCGTTATGGTGCCCAACACCTCCTGTGCCATGGCCTCATCTTTCAGAAAAGAATCATTACATTTCCACCGCCCTCTGCGATCCCCCCGCCATCCCCTCGCTATGGTAGCCCGGACCAAATCATGGTCAGACCAGGGGACTCGGTCGACCCTGTAGCCAGAAACATATGGGCGCAAGAGCTCATCTACTAAGATGTAATAAATTTGAGAATAGGAAGCATGGGTTGCAGAGTAGAATGTAAACGAGGGCTCACCCGTCCTGGGGCTAGGGATAGTGTCTACCAGGCCCAGTTCCACGCTGACCTTCTGAAATATATGTGCTAAGGCTTCGTCCGCGGCCCTAGTAGGCTGGGGTACCCAGCGTTTCCTATCCATGACTGGGTCCAGGACCATATTGAAATCACCCCCCACCAGCATTGCACCATGGGCAAAAAGTTTCAACCTGTCCCTTATTTCCTCCCAGAATTGAGCTTGGCTTTTGTTCGGGCTTTACACCACCGCAAGAGTAAGAGGAGAGCCCTGCAAGGAGCCCTTTACTAGCAAATATCGGCCCTCCGGATTCTTCAGGATGGACTCCTTCTCAAAACCAACATCCCTTGACAGCAATATGGCCACCTCACTTTTTTTCGTCCTATGCGATGCACTGAGTACCTCTCCAATTCCCCCACCCGCATTTTGGGCTCTCTCCCCCGCGTCCAGTGAGTCTCTTGTAGGAAGAGTAAGTCCAGTTTAGCTCTTCTAAATTCCCTACAGACCAAGGATCTATTGGTGGGTGTATTCAGACCCTGCACATTGAGGGAACCCACTCCCGGGGCAGGCAGAATTTCAGCCATTGTCTAAGTTTCCTTTTTTCTTTGTCAGCCCGCACACAGCACCACATCCCTCCCACCCTGTTTGAGACATGCTGAGTCCCCTTTTACCCCCTTCCCTCCCCCTCGGGCGGGCCATAAGCTTATTCCCAACTGCCCCCCGGTCCCAACCACAAGTTGAACAACCCAAAATTTCCCCTTCCCCCACTCCCCCCACCCCGGCGTCCAGCCAAGTAGTTCTACCATTACTGGCAATTGGCCGGACCACCAGCTAGCCGCCCTCGCCGGGCCATTATCGAGATGCACTCCTCCTTGAGCCCCCCCCAACAGATCGCCCCCCTAGAAAACACCTTATACTTGCTGATCAAGGGGACCATACCCGCAACTGGACCCCCACATTTCCAACTCCCACATCCCTGTGGACCAAGGTGACCCGGACCTCCTTATACAGGGTCATGGCGCTCTCTGTCCTTCGTTGGCGATGGCGTATTCAATTTTTTGAATTTCCTGGAGCCAGTCTTCCTTCTCCTGTCTCCCTGGGACGCATGGCCCCCAGCACCGACCACGGCCATCCCTGCAGGACCCCGACAGGGGGTCGGATCAGTCACATAGTCTCGGATGGCTCCCTGTATGTCCTCCTCCGTGACCAGGGTCAACCGCTGGCCCATGTACTCAAACGCGATGGAGAAGGGGTAGCCCCATCTGTAGCGCTCTCCCAACCCCTTTAACATCTGCGTTAGGGGGGCGACACATTCTGCGTTTGGCCAGAGTGTACGAAGAGAGATCCTGGAAGATGGAAACCTGGCCATTGTTGTACGTGATCTCCCGCGCCTTCCTGGCCTCTTCCAGCAACTTTAGCCTTTTCCGTGAAATAGTGAAATCGTACCAAGACCGACCGGGGACCCCCACTCTACCTCCCGCCCTGTGCACCCAGTCAAACATTGGTTCAGTTGTCATCTCATTGGCAAAAAGGAGGGCGATAATCTCTCTCACCACCCAGACCAGATCTCTCTCTGTTTCCCCCTCCATCTCCGGGACCCCAAAAAATCGGAGGTTGTTCCTCCATTCCCTATTTTCAAAATCGTCCATTTGCCTGGCCCTTTCCTCATCCCTTTTCTCTTGGGCCGACAGCCTCAAGTCTGTTTGTATCTCTTGGGTCGCCGAGGAGGACTGGTTGGTTTCTACCTGTAAAAATCTGTCCTCAACCTTGTCCACGCGTTGGTCCATTTTTTTCCAACTTCTGCGCGATGTCCGCTCGCAAATCCTGATCTCCTGCAGGACTGTGGCGAAGCCTTTTTCCATCGCTGTGGCGGATGGGGACGGCAACTCCTTCTGGGCCATTCCACTTCCTCGGGCCAGGCCACAATTTGCACTACTTGCCTCCTGGTATCGATATTCTTGCAGGGCTATACGCCAACTCATCGGGGGGATCGGGGACCCCACCGCCCCAAATCCCACTGTCTGCACGAAACCCGACAGGGGAGGACGTAACCACCTCTGGGCGGGCACATGCCCCACCAGCCTCAGGTGGGGGCCTCACACACTAGCCGTCCTCGCGGTATCCCTCCGGGTCCTCCCTGCACTCTTGGGTTGTCCGCTCCAGGGAGCCCTACCGTCTCGCTCCACCGGCTTTTCCGGTTGATTAGGCTTCCCCTTGTGATTGTCAGTAGTGGGGCACACGCCCTGAGAGCCAAGCCAGGGGCCACCACCTACTCAGAGTCCGGGCCTCTCCACTTTGTTCTCCCCCTTTGACCACGGGGTCCACTTTCCACCAAGAGCCCCTCGGGGGGGTGAGCCGTGATCCAGACAGGTGGGGGGGGCCGTACCACGGACCCCCCTGGACTTGGTCAGCCCACCGCTCACCCCAGGTATCTGCAGACAGGGCCGCACCAGGGTGGGGGATAGCAGCCAAGCCCCCACCCCCTCCGGAACAGGGAAAGCCTGATGGGCCTGCGGGCCAAGGCCCGCGGTATCTCCACATTGAGCGTCCTCCACAAATCCACAGGACGAGGTCCCGACGCTTCCACTGCTCTGTCCTCCGCCCGTGTCCACAGCACCAACGGGCCCGGGCCTCAGGTGCAAACTACCTCTGATGGGGGGAGGCCCCTAACGCTCCACAGCGTTGTCCGACTGCAACGCAGGCCTCCCCAAGTGGACCCCCCGCCGGACCACCAACATTCGCCCCGAAGGGGCTGGGGAGGAGCGGAGGCCGAGCGGGCTGACCCCCACGGCCTTGGTGTGTCTCGGCTCCCCTCTTCCTCCCGAGGCCACTCCGGCCCGCGCAGACTCCCTCACAGGGCAGCAGGTGCCGTTCTCCGCCGCCCGGGTGACTGCAGACGTCACTCCTTAGGCCGGGGGGCACCGGGGGGTTCGCCGCCTCACCGGACTTCAGTTATCCCAGTGGGGGGTCTCCGGGAGGGGCTCAATCCCACAAATTAGCCCAGCTTGGGCGGGAGCTCCAGTCTCAGGCTGCCATAGCCTGTGCGCCCCCTGGTGGCCTCCCTCCTCCTGCTGGATTTTTCACAGTTCCCTTGCTCACATTGACAACACAGAGTCAGTTAGACACGCGCGCAACTCGCTAAAGATGAGGACCTTTTCTGCTCTGCTCCATCGAACTTTTCTTTGGCAACTGTGCTGAGGTTGGTGTCACCTGACCATTAACAGGGAAGAAATACTTCCAGCTCTGTGCTTGCTGAATGCAATAGAGGGTACTTCCTCACAACCTCCTTGCCTTGCGATCCACATTGCCCATTGATCCTTCTAAGGTGTGGCGGTGCAGGGAACAAAGTCTGCATTGAGGTCTTTTTCAACTCCAACTTGGGTTGTAAGGTGATGAACTACCTCAATAGCTGTGTGTTAGGGACCTTGTTTGAAGAGTCCATGCCAATGGTGCATAATCTGTGAAATAAATTGTCTGAAAGCTAATAGTGTGGCCCCTTCACTACCCACTGGATAGCCGGAGTCTCTGGAGCGATGCTAAAATACATTCTTTCCGGTGGGAACTTTTTCCTTCTGATGAAGGGTACAAGCTTTGCCTCCCCATCAGTGATTTAAGAAAAAGTACAGCACCTTGATGATCCTTGATGCATCCGTTTGGAGAGCGAAAGGCTAGTTGAGATCTAGTATTATTGGTACTGGTGGATTACATAACACATTATTGAGAGCACGAAAAGCTCACTCCGTGTGTCATCCCACCTCCATGGATCGGGTTTGTAATTAGGCAACATATTGGTTAGAGGGGTGGCTGGCTGTAAAATTGGAGAATAAACCTCTGGCAGTAACCGATTGGAACCAGAAAAGGGATTTCTTCTTTTTAGGCAGCGTGTTAGTCTGTATGGCCTGTAATTTACTTGAGGTTGTAATGGTATAATAGTAGCAATAGCAGCTACATTAACCAGCTGTAGTAGGAAGGTGTTGTAATGTATTACATATGCGTGGCGCGTGTGGAATGTTGATCCGCTTTCAGGTATCAACATTCCACAGGACCCAGTTTGTTTGCGGTCCTCGCTGGCGGCGGTGCCAGTTCCGGGGGTCCAAGAATAAAGTGATTTACTCACATAACTTTTATCACTGGCGACGAGGATTAGTTTTGGGCCCCCGTTACCACGCGTGCGAGTGCCAGCGTTGGTACAGCCGACCGCGTCCAAGGAGTGAGGAGTGGACCGGGATCTGTCAGCAGCATCTGGCCCGCCTTTAGGTGTCGGGGCGACGCGACGCAAGGAGTCGCCAGCCTGGTGCCCCGAGTGTGAGGAAGGATTGCGGCAATCCACCGTGTTGGCAGTGTGGGCTCCAGGGGGAGCGAGGCTCCAGCAGGAGTGACGGGCCGTGGCTGTTTGCCGGGCCTCCAGCAGTGACGGGCCGCGGCAGCCCGCCAAGTCTCCAGCAGTGACCGCCCCAGTCGCTGCGCAACAGCAGCATCGGCAGTGTGGGCTCCAGGAGGAGCGAGGCTCCAGCAGAAGCGACGGGCCGTGGCAGTCTGCCAGCCCTCCAGCAGTGACGGGCTGTGGTAGATCGCCAAGCCTCCAGCGGCCTCTTGTCCTTATTGAAGGCTCTGTGCTGGCGCTCGGACTGGAGCGTGTTGCTGTTGCCGTAGTCCACGGTTGCCCTCAGCTGGAAGTAAGGTGACTGGGATTGGGGGAGTGCACGGTTTCCCGGAGATTGTGGAGGTTGGGCGGGACTGATGTAGCCCGGAAGGCTGTCGAGCCAAGGTTTGTGGCTGTCCATCTGGAGTGAAGTGGGTGGATCCAAGCGGCAGCCAGTGGAATTTCTGGAAAGGGGATACACTAACCAGCCCATTCGCTCTATGGCCTACTGGGGGCGGGGCATGCTCCAACGTGTGTTGTGAACTTGGAATGAAAGGCGTAACAAGTGTTCTGGTCGCTCTTTAAGCCAGGATTTCGTTTTTGAACAGTGGATTGCCCTGGTGTGCCTCAACAAAGACAATTTTGCATTGCTAAGTGAGTGGTGACCTGGGCCTGCACAGAGACTCGGTACAACACATTGTGAGGTACATTGGGTAGTTGCTGTACGTTGAGTGATTTGTGCCCTGACATGTTGCATATGGCGGCCAGGCCGCCTCCTGCATTTCTGCCGACGCCTGGGGAGCCCACTGCTCCATGGGACCGGTGGGTGGATGCATTTAAAGTGTATATAAGGGCGGCTGGCGGTTTCAAATTCAATGATGATGAAAAAGAAGCTGCATTATTGAACTGTATTGGCACTGAAGGCTTGAGAGTTTTCTGCCATTTGCCGGGTGAGGATGTGACAGTTCCTGGAGGTGGTGAAGGAGAAAGGGTTGTAAGTGTGTATGAGACTGCGCTAAAGAAACTGGTTAGTTCGTTTTGGAAAGAGAATTAATGTCGTATTGGAGGGATACAAGTTTTTCTCTAGGGCGCAGGGATCGGGAGAGTGCATTGATGCCTATGTGACAGCATTAAGGGCTCTGATGGCCACATGTAGATTGTCCGGTAACCTGGATGAATACATCAGGGATTAAATAATGATGAGGACAAGCAACCAGAAAATCAGAGAAAGATTGTGGATAGAAAGTGATCCGCCCTTGGACAAAGTATTAGAGATTGCCAGAGCAACTGAGGCATCCAGAACAAGTGTACAAATAGTCACAGACAGGGAGACCTCCAGGGATGGGGTTCATGCTGTTGTACCCCGCAGCAGAAAGGTGGCTGAGAAAGGTGTCAACCAAGGGGGAAAGTGGTCTAAAGGAAAGGAAATGTGCAAAAACGGTGGATGGTCTAGCCATTCCTCTGACTCTAAAATATGCCCCGCTGGAAATGTGGAATGTAGAAAGTGCAAGCGCAATGGTCATTATGCCTGCATGTGCAAGTTTAATATTGTGGCTAATGTGGCATCTGAATAATGCGCTGTAGTGCAAGAAGTGGTGTCAGCGGGTAAAACGGAACAGGGTATAATTCTGCATGTGGAAGGAAGGGCTCACAAAGGTCCATGGGTGTCTGTGTTGGTGGATGATCACCCCTTGCATATGTTGGTTGATTTGGGGTCACCATACACCCTGGTGGCTCCGGAGGTACATGTGGGAAAGTTGAGGAGGGAGATATCAGCCGTGTACGCGTCTGATATCAATCCCAGTACATATGGGCAAAATCCTATTGAGGTGTTAGGTTATGACTGGTCCAATTTTGCATTTAAGGGTCGGCAGGCTGCTGGAAAGTTGTACGTGGCACACAAGGGTACGAGTATCCTGAGTTGGGATGAGCAAGCGGCTTTGGGGATGGAGATACATCCGGGAAAGGAAGTTCCGGTGCTTAGCATCTTGGAGGTGGGTGAAAATGGTAATGAGTTGACTTCGAATTCACTCATGGTAGAGTTTCCAGAGGTATTCTCTGATACTTTGGGGAAACTCAAAGGATTTTGCCATTGCATTGTTTTAAAGAAAGGTACTGTACCCAAGGTGCACAAAGTGAGAAGAGTGCCTGTGTCAGTGAGGGAGGGTTTGAAAAGAGAATTATGCAAATTGGAGGAGGCGGGAATCATCGAGCCCACTGAATGTTCAGAATGGTTATTTCTGGTGGTCTTGGTCAAGAAGGTAGATGGGAACATCAGAATGTGTGTGGACCTCCGGGAATTGAATTCTAGTATTTGGGTGGATCGGCATCCATTGCCGAACATTAATGAACTGTTGTTGACCATGGGTAAGGCAACATATTTTTCCACGTTTGACCTGTCTACGGCATACCATCAGATTGATCTACACGTTGAGTCCAGGCCTCTTACCTCATTTGTGACTCCATTTGGGGCTTATCGCTTTTGTCGCATGCCCTTTGGACTTGCATCGGCATCGGCTGTATTTCAGCGTGTGATGCAAGAAATGTTTGGAGGTTTGCCAGGAGTGTGCTATTTTCAAGATGACATCTTAGTATGGGGTGGAAGTAGGGAGGAGCATGATGTCAGGGTTCGGAAAGTCATGGAAGTGTTGAAAGAGAGAGGTCTTACGGTGAAGTTGTCTAAATGTCAGGTGGGAGTGGACAAAGTAACGTATCTGGGCCATACTCTCAGTGCGGAGGGTGTCAGTCCAAAAGTGGAACTGGTTCAGGTGATGAAAGACACTCCGGTCCCTAGTAACAAGGAGCAGTTGAGAGCATGTTTTGTGGAGTATTATGTTAAATTCATACCTAATTATGCTGAGAAGACAGTGGCCATGAGGGCTTTGATGAAGAAATCTGCTAGATTTGTATGGCCTGATTCGTGTGATGAGGAATTCAATGTGGTGAAGAGGGATGTAGAAAATGCTCCCAGTCTGAGGTCTTTTGATCCGAAACATAAAACAATTCTCACTGTGGATGCTAGTGAGTCAGGGTTGGGTGCAGTATTGGAACAATGGAGTGATGGGGAGTGTAAACCAGTAGCTTTTGCCTCCAGGACGTTGAGAGAAGTGGAGAGTAGATATTTCCTGATTGAAAGAGGGGCTTTGGCTGTGCTTTGGGCATCAAAGCACTTTTGGACGTTCCTGTGAGGTGTTCCATATGTGGTCAGGACTGACCACAAGCCCTTGGTCCAAGTGTTTTCCACTAGAGGGGTAGTGGCTGTGTCTCCAAGGATAGCCAAGTGGTCTGTTCAGTTACAAGATTATAATTTCATTATGCAGTATGTTCCGGGGAAACAGAATGTGGTAGCTGACTGTTTGTCACGGTTACCTATCTCAGAAGATCACGTGGTTGATAAGAGTGAAGACGGGAAGGATGAGGAGTTGCATGGATGTCAGATTGCTTGTATTCCGCCTGCTGTGGATAAGGTAGTCTGGGGAACCGAAAGTGAAGCTGATGTTGAATTGAAATGGATTTTAGAAGGTCTCAACAAGGGCTGGGAGGGTGTAAAGAATAGACCTGAAGGGAAGGGTTATACACAGGTGTTACAGGAGTTAGCTGATGGTCCATGGGGTGTGTCCAGAGGGGTCAAGCTAGTGCCGCCGGTCAGTCTTAGGGCTAAGATTGTGGATTTGGCTCATGTGGGACACTTGGGTCGTTCTTTGACCAAGAGGAGATTGCGGGAGGAGCACTGGTGGCCTTCCATGGACCGGGATGTTGAGGCTGTAGTGAAGGAATGTCAGGTATGTGCCATTAGCGACAAAAGCAAGGTGGTGCATCCTCAGCCTGTGCATTCAGTTGATATCCCGAAAGAAGTTTGGTCCAAGTTGGCTCTGGATATTATGGGCCCTTTTGAATGTCTGCCGCCGGAGTGTAGGTTTTTACTGGTTCTTGTGGATTACACTTCCAAGTGGATTGAGGTGGCAGCATATGAAAGAGTGACTACGGATTGTGTTATTGCCTTTTTGAAGAAAGTCTTTGACAGGGAGGGGATACCGGCTAGTTTGGTTACCGACAATGGGGTGCAGTTCACCTCTAAGGCTATGAAGGAATTCCTGGGACAATGTGCAATAGTGCATCAGCGCACGGCTTTGTATAATCCGTGTGCTAATGGCCATGTAGAAAGAGCCAATGGTACCATTAAGGGTGCCATACAGTTGGCTTTCGCGAATGGACTTGATTGGCAGGAAGTTGTGACTGAATATTTGGCAGCTTATCGCAGAACCCCTTCAGTTACCACAGGGAGGTCGCTATTTGAACTCATGAGGGGAAGAAAGCCTGGTACTACTCTGAGGTCTTTGGCATTGGGTGGTGGTGGTCCGTGTGTGTTGGATTTGGAGGATGTTCATTGCAATGTTTTGGCACGCCAAGAAACTGTGAGGTCTTCCCAGAAGACTAGGAAGGAGTTGCAAGTTGTGGCTGGTGATATGGTTTGTATTAAAAATCCTGGGTTTGTTCAAAAAGCCGCCAGCGTGTTTATGCCTGCCAAAAAAGTGACAAGGAGTGGTAAGGGCCATGTGCAGTTGGAGGATGCCTCAGTCTGGAGCAAGAGACGGGTGGTGATTCTGGGTGATGAGAGCAATAGGTCTGGGGAAAGTGAGGGTACTGATTCGTTGGATTTTAACCCTGTACGGTTTCAGGCAAGTGTGGGCAGAAAAGAAGGTTGTGGTGTGCATGATTCGGTGGAATGGCAGGATGTGGAGCATCAGGATGTGCTAAGAGAAGATTTAGTGGACATTGATCAGGGGCGTCCGGCTAGACGTTGTGGTCCCCCTGCAAAACCTAGGGATTATGTATGTTAATACTTTCTAGAATATAGTTTTCCATTACTTTAGGTGATGTATGTTTTTGCTTAGTTGTACTATAGAGCACCATGATGTTAAGGTGAAGTCTAATGTTTGTCAATTATGAGTTCAATGTTCAATATTGATTTCAGCGAATGCTTATTTATTGGCAAATGTTATGTTTCAATTGGTTATGTAAGGGAAGAGGATATGTTGTAATGTATTACATATGCGTGGCGCGTGTGGAATGTTGATCCGCTTTCAGGTATCAACATTCTACAGAAGCCAGTTTGTTTGAGGTCCTCGCTGGCGGCGGTGCCAGTTCCAGGGGTTCAAGAATAAAGTGATTTACTCACATAACGGTGTCATAGCTTTTATCAGAAGGCAATGGGGCAACAAGAGCGGACAGGCTGACAAGACATGATTAAAACATACAGAGAACAGAATTGACAGTATAGATTATTTACTTTTATTATCGGCTTGTTATATTCAGTATGTACATTTATGTGCAGAAGAACGGGGATGTTCGCAGGGACAGAAAAAAACAACTGGCAATGCAGGACCGCCTTCATTTGAGACGGGGTGCCTTGTTAGGGCGGATTTGAAGATGCTACACTGAAGATGCACCTGATGTCAGCAATTGCCAGTTGTGGAGGGCGTGGAAGCCGGGTGAAGGAGCGAGAGATATTGCAGGGAGGTCGGAGAACAGGCGGGTAGGTAAATCTAGAGATCTCAGGTCTGAGGGGATATGTATCAAGAGATGTATTTATTTCTTTATTTTGTCATTTATATAGTGACCATAACCCAGAGGCATCTAGGTCCTTTTTGCTTAAGAACTTGGTTACGGTGGTTACTTACAGCGGTAGAAGGTTACAGTCATTACATGATTAGGTCCCAAGGATAATAGATACAGATTACAGCGGTAGATGGCCCTAGACAGGTGAAGGGGTAACCCATGGCTGAATATGTAGACAAAAAAGAAGAATTTAAAGAGGGAGTGAACCTGCATAGGCAGCCTTCCCACAAGCAAACTGTGCACAGAGTAAAGAGAGCATCGCATTTTGTGTAAAAGGGTGTGAGTGGCAAATGTAGGTGCCTTAGCAAGTGTGGTAAATGAGTGAAACATAGGCCTATCCTATGTGGAGACTGGACTAGCAATACAGCCTGCTGTGCTGAATAAGTAAAGCCTGGCAACAGTAGAAGTCATGAACTGCTGTGGTTTCACATTGCTGTCAAAAAGAACACAAAGGCTGCAAGCACTAGAGGGTGGTAGGAGAGTATCAGGGGAAATGAAAAAGGAGAGAGGAGTTGGGGTGACCGACTATAAGGTGGGAGGTGGGATAGGACCGTTTTTGAGGTATTAGGGAATAGAAACAAAGCTTCACCCAATACTAAATTACAGGCAGTGAGTCTGTGATGTGGAAAAAAGCTCTGGGGTAATGAAAGGACAGGAGAAAAAGAGGTTTGTGTCAATGGCAAAGAGAACAGAGGTTGCATAGAATGTTCCAGCATTCCAGGATATGGAAAATAAGCAACAATATAACTAGGAGGCAATCCAAGCAAGGGCAGTGAGCTGGTGGGTGTGGGGGGGGGGGGTTGAGAGAAAGCGAGAGACAGAGAAAGAGAAAAAAGAGTGTGAGAGAGAGAAAAAGAAAAAGAGAAAAGAGAGAAAGAGAGAGAAAGAGAGAGAGAGCGAAACTGACTATCAGACAGACACACGGATGAATGGTCAATTGTGTTGAAAGCAGCGGAAAGATCAAGAAAGATGAGGGCGGGAGTAGGTGGGGGTGGTAGACAGTAGTCAGGAAGTTAGAGACATGGAGGTTCTCTGTTTCCAGTTGTGGGACCCGTATTTGAGGTCCCTGACGAGACAATCACGGTTCAAAATTGAAGGGAGCTGGGTCTTAATTTGAAACCCTGTCCATGCATCTCTATGTAGGTGGTGATGCAAGTGAACACCATTTTCTTTAGGATTTTAGGGTGACAGAATGCCTTTGCGATGGTGAAATAGTCTCATCTTTTTTGATTTTTAGCAATAAAATGATGCAGTTAATTGTAGTTTTGAAAGTGATATCTGCTAATCATATTCCACTTTCTTATAACTCCATGAAAAAACAATAAAGCACACATGTACTTTGCTGCAACAGTCTCTTGACTTCTCCAGAAGCTGGTGTGCAGTGGCAGCAGGGCAGGTTCAAAGGTCACATGTGCATCCATAAACACATTTACTGAAACTCAAACTTCAGACAGGTAGAGGCGGCTTTTTAACCGTCTGCGCCTCTGATTCAAAATATTATAAAAGTGACTGTTAGCAGCGTGGTGGCAGATGATAAACTCTAAATTTAAGCTATCTCTAGTTATGACATGGTGCTTCTGAGGTTAAACAATTATACAGCCACAAGCATTTATTGTCATGTTATTGTCAGCTTGGTGAGCAGTGACTCATGCATGACAGGGCTTGATGTATATTAGCTTTCTGACCTGGGTGTACCCACAGTAACAATATTGGGTCCAACACAGAAAGCTTCTTTTTGTGATCTCCTTGAGTAGAGCCGAAACCTTCCTCCATAGAACAGGAACCCTATCTGGGAGGTTCCCTGAGAACCAGTGCTTTAAAGACAGTCCTGTCATGACAATGGCCATCTCACACCAGGGTGCTGATTACTGGAGTCCTTTTGAAGTAGGCAGCCCGAGTAAGGGAGTGGGATTAGAGAAGCACAAAGGAGAGGTTTAGACCACAGAAGGGTCTCACCAACATGATTTTTCCCTAGGGCTCCTAAACTTCCTGCTGCCCCTCCCCACTTTCTGCAGAGAAGGTGCTATTTGTATGGCAGCAGTAAGCAATTAAAGAACACTTGTTACAGCAGACAGAATTGGACCCTTAACAACGGGCTTGCTGTGGAACAATCCACTGTAGCATTTCACCTTTATAAAGGGGGGGGAGGCGTCCCTCAGTAGATTCACCTTTGGAACACTTTGAAGACGGAATCACTGGAATCTGACTGAGAGTGCAGTCTACTCCTAAGTCATCTGCCAGAGAAATTATGACAGGAGCTCCAAGGAAGAGGAAAGCTTTTCCCCCTAACCATTCCATGGGCCTACTTGGGATGCCCAGCTGACTGGACAAGCCCTACTGCAACTGAGACACTGGTACTCATGACCCTGGTCACTGGAGGTGACAGAACACTGCCACCTCCACACACCACTCTACAAACCTTCCAGGTTGGCAAGAGCAGATGAAAGGACTAATCTTGCCCAATGACCCTGGACTCCGTCTCCCAGCAACCCCAGTCCACGGAAATGACCCCTGGCTCACCCTGCATCTCTGAACAGCCTTGAAGCCAGTTTGGGCACCTTCAATGCCATCCAAGCTGCTGCAAGAGATCCACAAGAGTCATCTTCAACCTCAACACCTCCACATCTCCGAGTTTCCTTCGACACCAGTGCCAAAACTCCTGTCTGCACATCTGAGACTCTCTGACTATTGTAGCGCTGCAAACTTGACACTGCCTGTTCGGTTACCAGTTTCTTAAAACACTAAGCCGTCACTGCTGCAGTACCCCGACACTGTGTTCAGCCAGCCGAGCCCACTTGCTGCCAAACAAAGGGGGGTCTGGGAGTCTTGCTACCAGCACGAACGCAGCCAATTGACCTGTTCTTGGGTGGATGGCTCCTGGGAGAGTCTCAACCAAGTCTTTAGCTCACTGTCCCTTTCACGGATAAGAAATATCCCTGCATGTCAGTCTTTGTCCTGCCCAGGGCAAGTCCAGCATCGAAATGCTAGGCAATTCTCCTCTGAACAAGAGTACCAACAGCAACCCCAGACACGTGTTTCGGTCTAGTCGAGCCTCATCAGTGAGGTGGAGCTGTGCCTCTCTAAGAACAGTGAGCATGGGGTCCACGACTGGATTCCCCTGGAAACTTAGGGTGAGACCCAAAGTTACTTAATATGCAAAACAAAGGGGGGGTCTGGGAGTCTCTCTACCAGCACGAACACGGCCTATTGACCTGTTCTTGGGTGGATGGCCCCTTGGAGAGTCTCAACCAAGTCTTTAGCTCAATGTCCCTTTCACAGAGAAGAAATATCCCACTTGCTGCCAAAGGCTTGTCTTGGATCGCTTAAGACCGCTGAGTCTTCCAGTGCCACTGACCTGGCATCACCTGCCATCCCCAGTGTCTTAAACCCGCAAGCCATTGCCGCTCTCAAAAAGGCCTGCTTTGTTGGAACCTGTCGCTGCGAACCTGTCGCTGCCGCTCCCCGGCTCGATGCTGACCCGTCTAGGAAAGCACCCAGGCTCCGGGTTTTTTGCCAAAAGGCCTGGCTTGACACTGTTAAGCACTGAAATACAAGAACAGAAAGTATTTGAAGTGGCCCTGTCCCCCTGGTCTGCCTTAAACTACCCCAGTGACTTTAAAGCCCCCTTCACTATCATTTTAAAAACATATTAATAAACCTTGACATTTTGCTACTGAAACTAGAAATTGGAAGTAAGTACCCCTGTCTACAAACCCAGTGTGCTCCTTTGTTTTAAAATCAGCTTTCTCTCTGTTTTCCCTTGGAAGGATGGGCCAGAAGTGTATTTGTATTGATTGTGTGAATTTTTGTTAGTTTAATTAAAGGTCCTATTTTTATAGAAACTTAGTTGGACATACTTTTATTTTGGAACACCATACTATTTTTGTTTGTGTTGCTCCTGTACCACCTCTCATCCCTCCTGAAGAGCATAGCCTGCCCTAAACCCAAATTACCAAAAGAAGTGAAAGAGGTATATATCTCGGGTTGTGCCTGTTTCACTTTTATGATTGGGATCCCTACTGGTTTAGTAGTAGGGTGGGGCTGGGTAGGCGCTTTAACCACTACTCATCTCTGTACAGAGCAGTAGTTATTTCATCACAGCGAGGGAAAAAGTAAGCAGAGCTGTTGGGGTCAGCCTACATACTAATGCCTTCATAACCTCATGAAGTGACAGGTGTGAGAGAATAACGGCTCGCCAATATCTGCCCACCAACGAGACATGATTTGTGTGACAGGTTCAGTTGGCTGACCCTGTCAAGAAGGCATGGGGACCCCTCTAAGCCTGGGGTGGGAGACCTACCAGGTAGGGAACTAGTGCCATTCCTACCACAGAGGGGAAATGTGGCAATTGGGAGGGCATGATCGATTGTAGTAACACTCTTGATCACCCCAAACATCTGTCTGCAATTGCTGGTCAGTCTTTCTCTGTTTTTTCCAGAAACCTACCATAACCAGCCGCTTAAGAGGTGAACCCGGCACAAGAGCAGCACGCCAGAGAAGCTGGACAGACACTCGATATCAGCACGCTTCAATCAGCAACGTAATTCAAGAGAATCGGTCTGCGACGTAGAAGTACAAACCGGTGCAGATTTAGAATGCTGCCATCCACATCCCTCAGCAGCAACACTCACCCGCATCATAGCCGCTAGACCGGCGGCTCAAACAACCTATCAGAAACAACTGCTCCTTATCGAAAATGGAGCAGCAGAGCTGCTCATCAACATGATCTATCACTGTCTCGCATTGGACACTAACACGAACTGAAACTGTAATTGCAGCAGGCCGCCATTACCGATCGGCAGTAGGCCCACACCAGAGAAAGGGGTGGGTCTTAGATCCCCTTTTATGTGTCCAATTGTTTGTAACACCTCTCGGGCCGGGCAGGCAGAGCAAAATCGGCCATGGGAACCAGAAGGGGAGAGCCAATGGTTACAGAAGGGAAAGGATATAAGGGACAGAAGGAAACAGGAAGTTGTGGGTTGTTTGGGTGAGGTCAGAGGAGGAGGCGGTGGCAGACCAAGAGTCCAGAAGGAGGAAGGACGTTGTAGAGGAGCGTGGATGTGATTTCTAGAAAAGGTGAGGAATTGGCTAGTGTGAGAAAGTGATACTGTGTTTTGAATGTACATGAAAGTTGTGTGAGTGAGAGGGGTGGTAGGAAGGTAGGGAGTGAGTGAAAAGGTGACTGAGGTAGTAGTGTGGAAGGAGGAGTGGTAGTGTAGAGGTCGGTCAGATAGCACAGTGAGTAGAGCGCTTGCTTTGACATCCGTGCAGAGTGTGCCGATGCAGGTTCGAATTCCAGCAGGGCCAAACTCAGCCTTTCATCCTTCCGAGGTCGATAAATGAGCACCACACACTTTGGGTAATAATAAGCAGCGCTCAGATGCCTGAGGGTTTGTAGCGCTATATAAATGCAAAATGATTATTAAAATTAAATAAAAAAGAATAAGAGTGGTAGTAGTGTGGAGGGAGGAGTGAAAGTAAGGTGGGAGGGCGAGTAGTAGTGAAGATGGGGGAATAGTGGTAGTGGTAGTAGTGTGGAAGGAAGAGCAGTAGTAGTAGTGGAGAGGAGGTGTGAGGAGCAGGTGTAATTTGGAGAGGAGGGATTGACACTAAGAGTAGCAGTGAGTAAAGTCGAAAGGTGGAGGTAGATCATAGAGAGAGGAACATCAGAGGAACAGATTAGGAAGGAAGAATTAGCGAGAGAGGAGAGATGGTGGATAGAGAAGGCGGGTGGAGAGTAGGAAGCAAAAGCGAGAGTGATAAAAAAAGATACAGGAAGAGGAACATTAGAGTGCAGAAGGACCTGAGATGCTGAAGACCTGTGTGTCTAGAAGTGTGTCTAGAAGACATCATACCTAGGTAAAGTTGTTGGTTTGGAACCCTAGATTGGTTAGAGAGCAATGGACGGACACTAGGATCATTGGAACCCTAGATTGGTTAGAGAGCAATGGACGGACACTAGGATCATTGGAACCCTAGATTGGTTAGAGAGCAATGGACGGACACTAGGATCATTGGAACCCTAGATTGGTTAGAGAGCAATGGACGGACACTAGGATCATTGGAACCCTAGATTGGTTAGAGAGCAATGGACGGACACTAGGATCATTGGAACCCTAGATTGGTTAGAGAGCAATGGACGGACACTAGGATCATTGGAACCCTAGATTGGTTAGAGAGCAATGGACGGACACTAGGATCATTGGAAATCAAAATCAAAACCTTGAACCGCATCTGGTGTATAATCTGGGAGTTGGTGTATAATCAGGCTTTCTGTAACATCTGTCACAAACTGTCCAACATTAGCCTCAGCTCTGACAGAACCCAAGTAACGCCAGGTACTCCATATAAATCGGTTTGCTATTCAGGTTTAGTCCTTGTAACCCTTGTTCTTAACCTGATGGAAACAAGTCAGAATGGCGCTGGTCAGCGATCATGTTTGGGGAGTTAACACTTCAAAGTGATCAACCTAGGCCCTCCTTAAATGTAGGGCTGGTGAAAAGTGAACATTTGCAAATCACTTGTCTACAGTGTGCAAGAGTGAGTGCTGGTGCGCTCTCACGTTTTAGCATTGTAGGCTCATGCTCATTTCACGGCATAGTGTCAACAGGCCTCCTGTCTTTCAGGAGAGGTGCATCTAATCCTATTTTTTTCGTATCATTTTGGGACCTGTAGTCCTTGATGAATAATGGGAAAAGCAAAACTAACATTTTAAACAGTAAATACCAGAGCATAAAATACCACAACCCATATCGGCCACACAAACAACAGTACGGGGCGCTGGAGGGGAAGACGAAGGGAAGTAAAGGAAATAAATGTGAAAACATGCATGCCTTCTTCAATTTTCACATTTTAAAATCAGTGCTCTAAGGTTAGCTCATATGTTATGTTATATGGCATTCATATAGCGTCTACTGCCAATGGTTTCGCCTCAAAACACTGTGGGTGAACGCCCTTGGGGGGCCGAGGTTCGAGGTGTGAGATGTGAAGGCGGATTCTAGAATGCTTGTGTGCATTTCTAGCCCGCACAAAGGTAGGTAGGTGTGTCTACATCCCTGGTGGCGACCCATGGAGATCTGAATACTGGGTGGGTGCTGTGATAGACTGTCAGGAGAGAAGACGAGTCAAGCAGACTGATTATGTGCATGTTGGACCACATTTTTTAATGGGACTCAGCTGCATTCTACTGGCATTGTGATCTGTGTTGTGAAGACTAGTAGTAACTATTGCAGATGTAGGCCATGGGTGGCTGTGCATCGGGATGGATACAGCTACATTCTATTGTGATGAAGTGCTATGTACCAGATAATCAAGGCTGATTGATATCTAGTTACCATGAGGTTCTGCAGATCATATACTAAAGATTGAATGGAACCCTTTCTGTGCGGATTGGGTACCACATTGTTGTCTCATATCAGGTGACTTATCGGGTGCCCCTGCCTTCCTGTCTGGGGGTGATAGTTCACCCAGGAGGCGGACCAGGTCAGTTAGGATGCAGAAAGGAACAGTCAGGACTTCAGAGCCTTCCAGAAAGCGAGGTGATCCTCAGTGCATTGTACGCTAAATGGAATTGAGTTCCAGATAGTGGGAGCCTGGACTGAGAAAGAAGATCCTCCTATTCTGGTCGATTTTGCAGCTGGGATGATGAGGAGGAGAGCTGTGCCGAATCTCAGGTTTCTGGTGGGCGTGTACGGTGTAAGTGTGTGTTGCAGACATTTTGCTCCTGTGTTGTGCAGTGCTCGGTGGGTGATGCATAGCAGGTATGAGTATTTTAATTATTATTTTATTTTGGGAATGTATTTAGTGAGATGTAAAGTGATCTTCTATAGCACCCTTCTGATGTGTTTTTGGCCTTGCAGCACGTGAATCTGTAACAAAAGAGGGCAGGAGGGTCATTAGTGGGATAGCGGGTGAGAATGGTGTGAAACCTGTGGTGTTAATGGGTGCAGGTCGGAAGTATCTGAGACCTGAATGCCGTTCTGCTTCAATGGGATTCGCAGAGAGACTTCTGAGTATTTTATTTGATACAGAACAGCACTTTTTTGTCTAGTTAGCTGCTAATGTGGAAGAGTGTGATCGGGTTATAGATGAGAGCTTAGTCATAGCTCGATTTCATGTGAAAGTGGTAACAGTTGGGTCAACAGTGGCCATTTTTGGGCTTTGTATGTATAGTGTAGGTGGTAGGAGATTTAAGCAATAAGTTGGTAAGTTAGGGAGAAGAGGGCAGTACAGAAACGAAAGTTGACGGGAAAAAATTGGAAATGTATTTGGGCGGGCACAGACAATCCTGAAACCACATAAAGCAAATCACAACATGGCATAGCAAGGCATGAAAGCCAACACAAAGCTTAAGAGTCATAGAAAAGATGAAAAGTTCCCTTTGAAGCCAAACGACCTGATGTCCTCTCCATGCTCTTAACTACTGGCCTATGTGCATTGGTAGGGGTTCCAGCCATACATTCGATGGTTACCAGAGTTAACAGTCCTTGTAGCATAGCGTTAATTAGCAGGATATCATTTGGGAAAGCAGGGAATAGCTAGCATTTACTAAATGTGGGCAACATTTAATAGTGCTGAGAAAGGATGTGGAGGTTAAGGGAGGGTGGGTGTAAACGGTGGTCATCAGGAGGAATACTGAGCTGGGGTTGGTGGATGAGTATCCAATGATGTTACCGAAAACGTAGTACTCCTTGTTTTATTTTCCCTGGATTCTGCTTTGCTCATTATAAATTCAGCATTATTCGTTTCAGAATACAATGGGCGGCAGAGGACGAGCGAGGTGACTTGTGAGTTCTGCTAAAATGTGTTCCTGTTTCTACCAGGCTTGACATGCAAATTTTCAGCTCTTGTGTGTTGGGTGACATGTCTTTACATCACGCACATTTTCAGCTCTGTGCATTTGCATTTACATCGATGTTGCTCTTTTTTCAGGAAACAAGCATAACAGATGTAAAAATGCTAAAGGGGTATGGAAAAAAAGAAAAGGTACGGGAGTACAGTGGGCTTTCCCCCGAGTTTTTTTTTTAAGACAAGATTCTAATGCACAGCTGCTAATGCTTTAGGTGTAAATGCATAAAGATGTAAATGCAGGAGATTTAAAGGCATAGACCCGTATTCTGATAGGGTGGCACAGATATTAGATGTACGTTCGTGCTTACCATATCCTTGCAAGCTCTGATTGTGTGTCACTGTATGGAAAGCATGTAGCCTCAGATGTACAGCCAGTAAGATAACTCAGTGGGTTGATACATTTTCTGCAGAGAACGATCTTCTACCTCTGGATACTCCAGAAGGGGTGTTGTGTGCTGATGAAGCCCAGCTATTAACAGCACAACTGTCCCCTTAATATAGAGGCCACTGTCTACGAGACAGGAAGCAAGGAGGCCCGTGAACATGCCTGTAAATAATGTTCCCATTACAGGCTAGATATGACATCACTACTGACCTGTAATAAGAAAATGGCATCACTACTTTAACAGTGATCATGTATTAAAGTTATGGCACCAGAATTCTATGTCAAGACCGGAGGCTCGGATTATGCTTTACCTTCACTTTACTGTTCAGCAGCAAAGAAATAACCAATAAACATGTAACACAAAATTCATTAAAAAAACTACCATAACCATGTTTTTAGAGTCTTTGTAGTTCATCTCTTATTGGTCCCCAAACTGACCATGTGATGTGTTTAACCAATGAACAAGTCCTTAGTCCTTAAAACCTCTTGTCCTCTTTCCATTCCTCCTCTTTCTTTGCTGCTCGGCAGTGAGTTAAGTGCCTTTTGTATTCCTGTCTTACTAATGTGAGAGTGTTTGTGGATAGAGTGTTTATATTTACATTATCACACGCACGCATACACGCGTGCGCGATTAATACAGGGCGGAGTATATCTGGATTCGTTTCTTTCGGTTCTTGGGAGTTGTGGCCGCAATGGGGCTGGTGCTCCGGCGACCGCAACTCCACAGACCCGACACAGAGGGCACTGCGACCACGGAAGAGAGAGCGTGACGGGACCGCGTAGTTCCGGCGCTCTCTCTCCCTTTCTACTTCATTGCTAAAACGTTACGGAGTGAGTGAGACGCGCACATTTAAGCGACAGCTTTCTTATCAAAGCGGAAAGATCTATAATTATATACTTTTCGTTCCGGTTCAGAACGCAACGTTCGATCAGAGCGCAGCGTTCTGTCAGGAACTTGACAGCACCCCTGCAGGCCATTCTAAGGTACTGCACCATAATACGGGCACAGTCCCAAGTAAAACCTGACAATTGGCATATATATTTATATATAATTACAAACCAGGTGATCAATTCAAAGATATATATACTTATATATATATATATATATTTATTATCTCTCTTTTCAGAGGGAATACAAAAAAGATCTTAAACCCTGTTATATATATATATACATATACTATTGAATTCCCCAGTGTTTCTGTGTAAACATGAGCTCCTCCAGTGATGAGGGGAAGGCTAGTGTTAGCCAAAAGAGGAGTCATACGGAGATGACTCAGGTCCTCCAAAAAGCCGTGGGGGCTTCGCTGGGACATGGACCACAGCAGATAGCTCTGATGGAGGACTGGCTAAAATTCTCACAGGGCCTGGAGGAAATCAAAGGGCTTAAGGCAAAGAAAAAATCAAAAGGGGGCAGAAAAGCAGCCCGCGGGGCAGAGGAAGCCCACCCCCCCCCGGGTACACCACCAAAAGAGAAGGGTGGTAAAAGGAGAAGGAGAAGAGGTAAAGCGGGGCCTAGCAGGGGACAGGAAAGAGCCTCAGATACCTCGGATGAGGGTGAGGATGAATGGGAGGAAGAATACTCAGAAGAGGAAGAAGTATTTTCTATATCCTCTTCTGAGGAAGAAGGCCACAAAGCGCCTAAGAAAAAGAAAAAAGAGGAGACAGAGGAGGACGGTGCAGGGGACGATGACTTTGATCCGGAGGCACTGATTCACCCTAGATCCTCAGAATGGGAGCCGCCGAAAAGAATAGCGGCCTATCTAAAGGAGCGCTTGAGAGCGCCACTAGCCAAAGAGGCTAGAAGTAAGATGAGGGCGGAATACCCCAGACCTCACCTCCCAGAGGGAGCAGCGGACACACCCGAAATAGACGAAAAGATGATTACTTTCATGAGCAAACACACGAAAGACGTGAGGAAGGGTCTGGATAGATCTTGGCGGTCATGCCAAGACAAGATGCTAGATATGACAGGACCCCTCACAATAATTCTCCAGATCGGGGAAAAGGCTAAAGTCAAAGGAGAGCCGATAGACCCGTCAATTCTAATCGGGTGGACCCAGAGGGCGATATGCATGTTGGGAAACGCCAACCATGCCATCACCACTGAAAGGAGGAGGTTGTTGCTGGTGAAGATTGACCCTAAACTGAGCGAGTTGGCCTCCTCGGAATCAACGTCAACTGTGAAGGGTAAACTATTTGGGGACTCCTTTATCAAGGAGCTAACCAAATTTGCGAATTCCTATGCGGCTTTGGACAAGGCACAAGCCTCTCTCAAGAGAGTGTTCGGGAGGCAAATTTTTGGACGGGCAAGCGGAGGCAGGGGTCGCTCGGCTGGCCGAATTCCACTATAATCGATCCTATCAAGACAGAGCACAGTGGCGAGAACAGGAGGATCGTAGACAAATGCCTTTCTTTCCATCAAGGAGTAGAGGAAGAGGCAGAAACTGGCGACAAGGGGAACGTCAGCAAAACAACCCAGGTGAGAACAGTCTACCCACACCTAAGTACTCCAGAAGTAGGGGGGAGGACAGCTCCATTTTTACAAAATTGGTTGGCTATATCGGGAGATTCTTGGGTAATACAAACCGCACAAGGGTTTTACATAGACTTTCTGGAGATACCACATCAGGGACACCCACCAAGGGGTCTATAAATGAAAAGAGAGGACAAATTATTACAGGAAGAGGAATTGCGAGGGCTACCAAGCAAAAGAGCTATAAGACCCGTAACAGTTCAATCAAAGGAATACATAAGCAACATGTTTCTAGTAAAAGGGAAGCACAAGACAAGACCAATTATAAACCTTAGAGGCCTGAACGAATACGTGGTGTACAGACACTTCAAGATGGAGGGGATACACCTCTTAAGAGATACCTTAATTCAGGGAGACTGGCTAGCCAGGATAGATTCAAAAGATGCATACCTGACTATTCCCATAGCAGAGGAACACTGCAGATTTCTGAGATTCGTCTGGGAGGAAACAACATGGGAATTTCGATGCCTACCCTTCGGCCTAGCATCAGCACCATGGTGTTTCACCAAGATGATGAAACCAGTTGTAACATACCTCAGAGGTCAAGGGATAAGACTTATAATCTACCTAGATGATATATGTCTGATGTGCCAAGAGAGAGAAACACTATTAGAGCAGGTACAAACAACGTAGAATTATTAGCGAGCCTGGGGTTTCTAATAAATTGGGAGAAATCCAGTATAGTTCCAGAACAGTCAATGGAATTCCTGGGGTTCATAGTGGACTCTATCCAAGGAACTCTCAGTCTACCCATTACCAAGGTGAACAATATCAAAAAACAGCTAAGACATACACTAGCGAAAGGAGAGCTATCACTGAGGGACATTGCAAGATTAGTGGGCCACCTAGCGGCATCAATCCAGGCAATATTCCCAGGACCACTACATTACAGGGCACTCCAGAGGCTGAAGATCTATCACCTCAGGAGGGGCGCTTCCTACGAATCAAAGGTGGCCATTTCACAAGAAGTGAGGGAAGAGTTGGAAAGGTGGTTAATCCACATGGATGCATGGAACGGGAGAGCGATATTTGGTTCATCCCCGGACCTGGTCATCGAATCCAACGCCAGCAGATGGGGCTGGGGAGCCTGATGCGGGAACTTGTCGACATGGGGCAGGTGGGCGGATCAGGAGACGACGCTCCATATCAACTGCCTGGAGCTGTTAGCAGGGTCCTTTGCAGTGAAATGCTGGACTCAAGAGAGAGCACAATGTTGTGTCCTGCTAAAAATGGACAATGTCTCGGCGGTCAGGTACATCAACAGACTGGGCGGGACAAGATCCAAACTACTGGCAGAACTGGCAAAAGACTTCTGGGAACTCTGTCTTCAGAGGAGAGTCTCAGTGACGGCGGAATATCTGCCGGGCCATCAGAACGAAGTAGCCGATTGGAACTCCAGATACCTCAGAGATGCCAGCGATTGGAAGCTGGACAAAGGGGTGTTTCAAGAGCTGAGGATTCGATGGGGACCATGACAGGTCGACTTGTTTGCATCAAGACTAAACAAGCAGTTACCCCGGTTCTTCAGCTGGAGACCGGACCCAGAAGCAGAGGCGACGGATGCCTTCCTGCAGTCATGGGGCCAACAGACGAACTATGCGTTCCCTCCATTCTCCATGATAGCGATGACGCTAACCCAGGTGAGACGCCAGAGAGCATCCCTAGTACTAGTTACGCCGGACTGGAGGGGGCAGGTATGGTTTCCCAGACTGCTGGAATTATCACACCACAACCCAGTGGCTCTACCCAACGACAAATTCATTGTTCGAGACCCCAGAGATCTCAGCCATCCACTGGTGAGATCAGGAAGACTCAACCTGATAGCATGGGCGATTTCAGGAGATCTTGGGTTAGGCCAGGATTATCGAATGAGGCTGAAAACATAATTTGCGAATCCTGGGCTCCAGGGACACACATGCCTTATAAATCAGCATGGGCTAGATGGAGTAGCTGGTGTCTGGAGAGGAATATTCATCCCGATGGAACAGATGTAGTACACAGAGCTAATTTCTTAGCACAACTGGCAGCTCAAGGAAAGGCATACAGAACTATCAACACGGCCAGGTCCGCGATATCGGCAGGACACCCTAGAGTAGAAGGCTTAGCGATAGAGGAATACCCATTGATATGTAGATTGGTAAAGGGAGTAAAGATGATCAGACCCCCTAGCGAAAAATATAATCAATTATGGGACGTAGACAGAGTTTTGAGATTATTTCTATCATGGCCTGATAATCAAGATTTATCCAGGAAAGCGATTTCAGGCAAGTTATCCATGCTCTTATGTCTTTTAGCCTGTAAGAGATCCTCAGACGTTAGAGCACTGGAGGTCAACAGGAAAAGTGTATCTCCGAGCAAAGTGACTTTTCTCATAGCGAAAAGGACGAAGACAGGTTTGAGTTCCATTTCTTATGAAGCCTTCCTGGGACAACCAAAATTATGTCCGGTCAGATGCTTAGCAGCATATGAGGATATGACGAGGGATGTAAGACCTCCGGGAGTGTCACAATTATTGATAGCAATTTGTAAACCATTTAAAGCCATTACACCGGCTACCATAGCCAGATGGCTTAGGTGGGTGATGGTACAAGCGGGCATTGATATAGTGAAATATGGAGCCCATTCAATCAGGGGAGCGATGGTTACCAAAGCCTTTAACATAGGAGCTAGAGTAGAAGATATTATGAGATCTGCAGATTGGTCGAATGAATCGACTTTTAATACTTTCTATTTCAAACCTATGGAAAGTGCGACATCGTTAGTGGTGAGTAAGCTTTGAACAAGCATAATCTGAGCCTCCGGGGTGACATAGAATGACTAATCCCCCACACTAACGTGAGATGGGGGTTTAGATTCTATTAAAGACAAGGAGGCGATTATTATGCATTACAATCTTTACTCTGAAACCACAGAAGCAAAGAAAAAAACTTTTACAAATAAAAAAGTTGTAAAGAACAGAACTAAATAAGAGTTCAATGGCAATGTATGGGAGCTCCCCAATCCATCATGGAGGACAGGTCATGCCCTGCAGTCGACCAATGAGCAGGGACCCTTCCTCATATAAGTCCATTACTCCAATCCCAACCCCTCTTTCTGTAGCTGTCTTGAACCAGACGTCCACTGCACAGATCAGACGATAAACGATGAAGGCCAATCCAGTGAAGCTCTCGTACCACGCACTCCATAACTTGTAACTGCGAGCCACACTCCTGATCAGGACCTTAAACCATAGCTGTAAAAAACAACAAGCAAGAAGGGTGGGTGGTTGGGCAGAACAACAAACCAAAGAATGTTTTCACTTGAACCACCTATGTACATGCATATCACAATTGACATCATCATATCCAGGGTGGGAGGGTGGGATAATAATCGCCTCCTTGTCTTTAATAGAATCTAAACCCCCATCTCACGTTAGTGTGGGGGATTAGTCATTCTATGACAAGACAGGAGGCTCATATTATGCAAGTTCAAAGCCCTTGCATCTCATTAGTACAACATGATCCATAATAGAGCCAATATAATGAATAATAAAATAATAGGAAAGGAAACCTTAAATGTTTTCATTAAATAATCAGCTGACCGCAATAGAATTGCCCAAGACTAGGATGCCCGAAAAACTGTCTTATAAGGCATAGACAAATCCACTGCAAGAAAACAGAAAAATGTGTCAATTCCTGTGTTCCTTACCAGCCACCAAAACCAAATGGTTAAAAGAGGGGAAAACATTGAACAAAGTTCTCCTACACTAATAGGTTAGGACAAAACTCATCTGAAATAAACACCTCTGTTGTCCAATAAAACATTTAAAATACTTAAATTCATACCCTTTTTGGGAACCTAGAAAGCAAACCAAAGAAAATAAGCACCTAGCTCTCCTGGAGATAAAGAAAAGAAAAGTACCCCATGGGGGTGAAAGTCTTGGAGGTTCCATCCCATGCATTAAAGGAAGATATCGCATTAGAAATAGGGCATGTCGCAGAACTACACTGGGAACCAAGGGGGAAAGACAAATCTTCAAAAGGTAAAATGGGAGTACATTTTGTAATAGGACAACCCATCCTGAGCAGAGCTGAAAAGCAATAGAATTAACCCACAATTGTCTTCAGACATATGTATACTAAGGAGGGATGTCTTCTGGAGGCAGAAACAGAATGGAAGAGAGGAGCACCACCTGAGAAGCTAAACCCATCAAACCGCCAACACGGAGACCTTCAGACCTCCCTAACTCTTGCAGAAGGACTCTGCTACATGACAAAAGGCAGATATTAACAAACCTGATCCTTAAGAGGGCAAACTTGGCAAGGAGAAAAAATGTATCTGACATCCAATTACTACCATTATAGTGATATGTAAACCCCCTTGTAGATATGCCCGGTGTTTGAACCTTGATCTCTCCTCCCTGGAGATAAACCCCCTAGAGGATCAAAACTAACCGAAGGAGGACACCAAAATTCCAAAGTCTTAGCAAGACTCTAAACTGCAAAGAACTAATCACTAAACAGTTAAACTGAAGTTGCACACCAGAATAGGTCCAGCAAATATTTCAGCCAACTTGCAGATCCTTGAAGCTTACAGCACCTTGAGCTGGCACCTTACTGTAAAAACGAACTCTTGTGAAAGAACCCAAAGGACCACCTGCCATGCAGGCGACTATGAGAACCACGTCAGTAACTAAATATAAATATCCCAGCCCTCTGGGAATCGTAGCGGCAGACACCTTCTGATAGTGAATGTATAGACGCTAGAACACATCAATAGAGGGTCATGAGAACGTGGATGGGGAATTAGTATCACTCCCAGACCCCTCTATCCCACCAAAGGATATGGAGTCCTCCCAAAAGAGGAGAAACCACCCCCACTTATCCAAGGGAAACCTTGCAACCCAGAAGAAAGCTACCCTGAGGACCCCATTAAAGCACCGCTTTACACCCTTAAGAGAAATAAATACACTATAGCACCTCTAACCAACCCCTGACCGTGGACAGGATCAGCTTAACTTCTTGAAATACCAGATATTAGCAGAAAGGAAAGTAACTGACGGGAGGGAAATGCTCAGTGCGAGTCTGCACTGGTCACGCGTCAGAACTCCTGTAAAAAAGGAAAACGGAAAACCATCGGGTGTTACCCTCAGAGGTGTAATAATATGATGCAATCTCCCCCAAGGATGGCGGGAAGGGAATGAGGGGGAAAGGACTCTGGATAATTAACAATGCCCTGTAAATGTAAGGTTGAGAAAGAAACTGGGATCACTGTCTCCTCAAACCCTGAGGACTGAATCACTGTATTCATGTGAGGCTGACTGGCCACTAAAGGAATCAGGGAATGAAAAACTAAGCACATTGTCCATAGCAAACCAGTACTTATACAGTACGACGAACCCTTAGGTATACGAGAGGTGCTTACTTATCGATCTCAGCAGGATAAAAGACAGATTTAGACCTTTCCAAATTTAGGAACGTGCATCAGGAGGGTCAGCACAGAAATGAAAACAGCACTCTATTTGGTGCACTATAGAAAAATATATATGTATAAAGAGGTTAAGCAACGCTCATGAGGGTACAGAAGCCTACTTGTACTCCTCGAGCAGAGGAGAAGTTGCAATATACTATTAGACAGCAAGCTGAACCATAGGCTAAACTTTGGGAGGAAAACCATGGGGCAGGCGCCATAAAGTTATTACTTGGCAACTCATCTATTAGATACCATCAAGTGTTTCCATCAAGTGTTTCCAAACATTCCATCCAAGTAAAACATGGTTTCTCAACTTGTCATGCAACAAAAAACTGAACAGTTGCCCTCGAGCTGACCCTGTCTCCACCAAAATTCAATAGAATAATGAATGTCCAATGGAACAAAAGTAGGGGAGAAAAACATGTCCCCACTAAAGAGCCTTAAGCCCTGCAGACCTCACTAGAGACACTCTTTTGTCCTCATGTTGAGAGAAAATACTGTAGCTTAATCAGCACGGGTATTGGGTGGAGCAATTGAGGTTGGGGAAGCAAACCTAAGGAAAGGACTGAGTTGTCCTGAACTAACTAAGGTAAAGGGCGACAGAATTTTTAACTAAAAGACGAAGGATAATACCAGAGAGATGGTTAGAGAGGAAGGTACAACCCCTCCATATGGGTCTGTTTACAACCACTTCCACACTCTCTTTTCTTCAAAGTACTTAATAAATAAATAATATATAATATATCCAACGAAGAGGGGTTACGCCCTCACAGGGGTCCGAACCCCAGGCCCTTACATAAACTGATACTCACTGAGCTATCCGGGCCACTGACAATTCTGAAAAACGCAAATGTGCTCCAGTCAACACTTAAACATATTGTTTATCAAAAGCGTACACTGAGCAAGTGCACTTCAACTGCTCACTCCAGCAGGGTGTGGCAACTAATAGTACACGAGGGAGCACCTTGCAGTATAAACCAGGCAAATCCTGAAACCGACAGTTACTGCACGCCTACCAGAACAAACAATGGCGTCAGCCATATGCAGCACTTAAACAAAGCTGCCGACCTTAAGGGAGTAATACACTGAGCAAGTGCATCTCCAACTGCTCGCCCGAGCAGGGCGTGATAATCAACAGTATACGAGGGGGTAACCTCGCATTAGAACTCAGGCAGAGCCAGAAACCGAGCAGGTTATGGTGCATGCCAGTTAAGGTAATTACCCAAGTTGCCGACTTTAAGGGAGGAAACACTGAGCAAGTGTACCTCAAACTGCTCACCCTAGCAGGGCGTGGACCCAGCAGTATACGAGGGGACCCCTCGCAGAAAACACAGGCAACCTTACCACCGAGCAGGTGACTGCACCTTTCCAGGGAAGATAATGACATCTGCCACCAGCAGCCCCCAAACAAAAGAAAACTGTCAAGTTTAAGGTAGGAAACACTGAGCAAGTGCACCTCCAACTGCTCGCCCGAGCAGGGCGTGATAATCTGCAGTACACGATGGGGTAACCTCGAAATAGAATTCAGGCTGAACCTGAAACCGAACAGATGGCACCTCAGTGAAGGCAAATCACCTAACTTAAGAAATAAGTAAATAAATAAACAATAAAATAAAAACTGCAGAATTGGCAGTGTATGAGGCTCTGCAGTAGGCGAACCAGTGTTAATATAAGTTGAAATATCAATATAAACACAAAATAAAATATCAATTTTTAAATAATATATACATAAACATTCATATTCAAAAGTAATTAAAATTACATATAATCTTGTTAAAGTGGAAAAATGCGGACTGGGCTGTCTCAAGTGGTCTCGCATAACTAGGGTGAACAGGCAACCCGGATTCCATTTGAGAAACCCCTGTGGGATTTGCATGGTTGGGCGGTATGGAAAATAAAATTGTAATTATTTACCCCAACACGTTCCGAATTTAAAAGTTGGAGGATTGGTTCGAACCTGGAACCTTCCAGGTACCACTGACAACCCCTACTGCCTGTGCTAGAGACTGGCTTCAAAATAATGGAAAAGAAGGTAACATAGGAAATATATAGGACCAAGCATGCCCGCAGCACCTGGCAGTCCCAGGTGTAATTCAAAGAAAAAAAGAGGTGCAAATTAACCATACATACATTTTTTAAAATATCCATGATGTTCCGGACATTGTATTAGAACCCTGGCACCCAGCCTCCCAACACCAAGCACTTAGCTGTTGAGCCACTGGAGGCTGTGTTATCCAAATGAACACTGCAGCCCACCAAAGGGCTTCATACACAGGTCGCCAGCAGTGCAGGCCCTGAAGCTAATGTAACAAACACGGAGGGCTTAAACAAACAAAAGAGAGGCTTGTGTGCGCTGGCCTTGAAGCTTATCAGCTTCAGTCCGGCTGTAAACCATAAATAAACACAAGAAAACTTGCGTGTGCACACCTGCACAAAGCATTAGCTTCTGTTAGCCAATAAATCTTTACATAAAGAAAGCTTCCACTCAGACCAGTGCGCATGGGATAAAGAAAACAGTACACACTTAAACATAATGCCCAGAGGCAAACCAGCACTGCGAGCGTTGTAAAGTTAAACAAACAGTACTTTAAAATATAAAGGACTAATATATATCTTAAATGTATCACAAAGAAATGCTACAAGCATACAATATTTTTCCCATAATATAACCAATTAAGGTTTAACTTCTACTGACAACATGTAAGACACAAACTGAAAGGAGTGTACTTAACTGTGGTGTCAGCAGCAAAGAAAGAGGGGTTGGGATTGGAGTAATGGACTTATATGAGGAAGGGTCCCTGCTCATTGGTCGACTGCAGGGCATGACCTGTCCTCCATGATGGATTGGGGAGCTCCCATACATTGCCATTGAACTCTTATTTAGTTCTGTTCTTTACAACTTTTTTATTTGTAAAAGTTTTTTTCTTTGCTGCTGTGGTTTCAGAGTAAAGATTGTAATGCATAATATGAGCCTCCTGTCTTGTCATAGAATTCAGATTTTCAACACATTTGTTCCAGAAAGTCATAATTCTATTAAAGACATGAAGGCGAAGGATTATCCCACCCTATCAATTGTAAGAATGTAATATGTTATAAAAATACTGAAATGTTTGCAAGTTTACTATGATTAATGAACCAATGTTTTGATGAAGGCATTAAGATGGTAATGATGGGTTATACACAAAATGAAGGTTATTGTTACTGTGAAGTTGAATTTACGATTGTCCCACCCTTTTTTTTGGTTTATAGTCACCTTGTTTAATGTATTACTTCTATAGGGATGGCGGCAGACAACAAGCAATCTGGGGAATTGAACCAGGATTGGAATGGAATGGACGGTATTTAGAAAATGCACCAAACGAAACCTCGCCTGATCAAAGAAAGAGGAGGAATGGAAAGAGGACAAGAGGTTTTAAGGACTAAGGACTTGTTCATTGATTAAAGACATCACATGGTCAGTTTGGGGACCAATAAGAGATGAACTACAAAGACTCTAAAAACATGGTTATGGTAGTTTTTTATGAGTTTTGTGTTACATGTTTATTGGTTATTTCTTTGCTGCTGAACAGTAAAGTGAAGAGAAAGCATAATCCCTCGCCTCTGTGTCTTTAATAGAATTATGACTTTCTGGAACGAATGTGTTGAAAATCAGAACTCCAGCCGCTTGAGCTAGCACAGAGCAGAATTCCAGCTGTCACTGCAGCACTTAATTAAAGCCTGGCAAGCTTTTCTGTCCCTTTCTTCTGAAATAGCTTTTTGTAACACTTCACAACTCTTAATTCATAAGGAACTCTTTATGGTAATATGTTTATTTTGGGACTGCTGGAGTTTAACACGTCAGAGAAAGATCTATTTGCATGGTAATTATTTTAAAGCACAAACACATTTTAAAGCAATTCTTATTAAGCTGCTTAAACTATTTTGTCTGCAACACATTACAAGCTGCCTATTCATGTTTTGTTTCAATCCAAACAGAGTCTGCATTGATTATTTGTATCAACAACTGGAAGCTGTCTTACAAAAACGTAATCAAAGAGTGGGGTATTAAAGGGGATGGAGGTGTGTGGCCATGTATTATAAGTAATAACATACCCCCTAATGTACATAACAAGTATATGAGGGTATCTGTTCTGTGACCTTTTCTGCCTCGTTCTTCTATTTGGTCACAGCGCTCCTTGGTGGCTTGCAATATCCTATTAGCATACATTAAGGCATAGCTCTCAACCATTTATGTTGCAAAGGCGGGTGAAAACACCCGATTTTATTTTTGGCGGGTGAGAGGTCCATTGAAACAAATGGGCGTGCAGGAGCCTTGGCGGGTGAGTCAGCTGTTTACAAGGCGGGTGACACCCGCCAAAAGCGTGTGGGTTGAGAGCTATGCATTAAGGGGTACTTTATTCCATCTATCATGATGTTAAACTGCACTGTACGATGGGTTCCTCCTTCTTCAGACTCGTGTAATATTAGGTGTCATTATCACCCAAGGTATCAATGCAGGAAGGAGGAAGGACTAATGCGGCCTTGCCGGGGATTCGGTCTTGAATGAGAGCTCACCTGTGGTGGGTGTTGCCATTACTTTGTAAATCACATTACAAGGAGTGTACTGAGCATGAGATCCCAGTGCAGGGCCCATGTTTCTCTAGCTTCCCCCCCTTCCCCCGTGTTGTTGTGCGCCTCTTGCGTGGACAGCACACCACAGACTATGTCGCAGTTTATAATTATACACTTGTCCTTTCTCTGTTTTGCGGGCGGCCTCGGCGGGGCCTTGTTGCCAGTGTGGTAAGTTTCACAGTGAAGTTTGCCTTTTGGATCATCGGGCTCTTTCTGTGCAGTGCTTGGCGAGGGCCCGCCAGGGAGGGACGAGGAAGCGGGGAATGCTCAAGTGGAAGCGATTGCACTGAGAACCCACTGGGATGTGAATAGAAGCTTTTATTCCCGCCGCCCCTCCGTCCAGGAAACCTTTGTTCGCGCTGCTCGCGGGGAGCACAAAAGAATTCACTTGAATCCGCCGAGTTTTAATTGGTTCACAGGTGGGGGAGTGGGGGAAGCAGGGTTCAGGAATTCTTTAAAGATACAATGCACTGTTAAAACTCAACCAGCGTGGCCTGGAGTTTGGCCTCCCGCAGGCATGTCTTTTTTGGAATAGGTAAGAGAAAAGAGAGACAAAACGAATGCAGGGAAGTAAAACACGGGAAACTGCGTTTTTCTTCTTTCCTCTGTAAAACTCTTCTCCCAGTTTCCACACTGCGTGGACCCGGGCAAGCAAGTGTATTCTCTCTCTCTCACTCTGTGTCCCCGGGCCTCTGTTCCCTATGTCAGAATAGAGCTCCCCTCCCCCCATATGCCAGATTTGACATCAATAGGAGACAGCCCTGGTATTACACATACAAGTGCACATATAAACAAAGTGAATCAAACATTATTACAGTGGTATTACCCACCGTCTAAAAAGCACGCATATCCACCTGTTCGCGATCCAGTCCTTGTGCCATTTCGGGCTTTCCAGGCAAATGTATCAATTTCAGGAGAAAGCTAGGGATAAGGCTCGGACTTTTTGCAGCCACCGTGGGAGGATATGGTTGGGTCTGCATGCCTGTGTGTGTCCTTGTCTTTATTTCCCTGTGCACCTAACTTCTAACCTTGCCCGGGCTTCCTTTCCCTATCGTTCCTCTGCCTCACTCCCTCCCCCTCTCCTCTCTTTGAGGGCTATCTCAGAAATCATCATCGATTTAAAAAAAATGCCAGAAGCCAAGCAGCCAAGTGCTCCATGCAAGACGTAACTGACACGGGGCCAGTTAGCAGCTGTTAAGAGTGCAGGGCAGAGAGCACTGAAAAAACGCGCGCCTGCAAAATGCAGCTTCCCCGCTCCCCCCCCCACGAAAGACTGCCAAAACAAGTGTTTTTCGAAGGGAAAACATTAACTCGCTAACCGGTTTCACGATGATCATATAATAAGCCAATACTGCCTGATTTGTAGCTTTGCATTGTTGGCTGCATTGGCGGTCATTAACACTTGTTAATTGACCCGTTTGAATTTATTGGCAAAGCAATGACCAATTACTAACTGAGGAATAGGTAAATTAACAAGATGCCAATGACCACTAAACTGGTTGGTTCAGAAGTAGACAATGCATACCCACAATGCGCTAATCTGTGTTAATTTGCCAACATCTGCAGTGATTACTATGCTAGTATTTACATTACACGCCTACATGTTTCTAAAAAGGTTAACCGAGCAAACATGGGAGCAAAACAATTGTTAGTAGTTGTGTCTATATCATAACTGGAACTATGCATGTGAAATATTGCGTGTATTTGAGAGTTGTGTAACGTCATACCAAAACAAATATAGCCAGAATGTGTATGAAATGTAATATTTAATCTTTTGTAATGCGCTTGATACCGGAGACCAGTCTCTAAGCGTGGGCCACAATTCAAACCTGTGTTGCTCTGCATTGTCTAGCTTCCAAGCCAAATGTGTTGCCCCTCAGCTAACCTCCCGGCCCACAGATGGCACAGAAAACACTCTGAGCCTCAGGCACAGTTCAAGGTTTTTTAAAAATTTTCTATGGCAGTCCCTTTCTCTCTCACCGTCCCACAAACCTCTTCCCTAGCCCAGGCGTCCGTAGCCCCTGGTTAGTTCTACAGAGTGTTGATCCCTACTATCCCTAAAAGCAGGCTCGCTGTCTCCCTCTGGGACTTCCAAACTTTCACTACTCCCACCACTGGTTAGTGTTCCAATGGGGGAAAGTTAGGATGTTGTGCCCTGCAGCTCCTCAGTAAGATTTACCTGGTCCCACTCACTCCCTTCACCTTTCACGTTTACCCTACAAGCTACTCCCCCTGGTCTCTTGCCACCAACTTCCCGTACCTCTGATGTTTCAGTCCTTCGCTCTCCTGCCTCTACCCTTTCATGTTAACTGTCTTTCTACTCCTCCAACACTTCTACTACTCCTTCCACTACTCCTCCTCCTCCAACTCTACCACTCCCCCCCACACCACCACTCCTCATGCAATACGTGTCACTGACTTGACACTCAGTGTCAGTCTTCTCACATTCACCTCTTACATTGTCCTTTCTATACACACGTCTCACAAGCATGCACACTCACACTTTAGAACCACTATCAGTCCTGAACAATACCTCGTCTTTTCCAAAACTCGGCTCTACAATCTACCACTCCCCCCTTCCTCCTGCTGACCTCCGCCGGAATCGCTCCCCATGTACCACCCCCGACCGCCTGCCAGCCCTGCCTCCTGTCCCCCCTCCCCTAATCACCCCACCCTCCACCACATCCCCTACCCACCCCCTCTCCAAACAGCAAGCCAGTGGGGCACGATGGCGAGCCAACCACCCTAAAACCACTGCTCCTCTGAACCCCTCCACCGATCACCCTACTTTGATCATACCCGCTTCCCTCACTAGCCTCCCAGGCACACCCTGCCCAGCAATCATACACCCCCCGCTTTCCCCTTCAACCCCCACCATCATCCCCGCTGACCACACCCCTTCCCCTCTCTAAAGACTGCATGCCTTGCCCTAGCAAAAACCGTAGCCGCATCCCTTTCCCCCTCTGACCCCCCTACTCTCTCCCACACACCTATCGCAACAAAGGTACTAAAGAGGAAACGTACCTGGTCCCCCTCAATCTCACAGCACTCCTCGCCTCCCCTGTCTCGACCCACCACCTTATCCCCCAACCACCACCCTCCCCCCACGCCTCCCCGTGCCTAAAACCCCTCTGCCTCGATTTCTCACCAACCACAACACCCATCCACTCCCACCCGAAACCCACCAACTACTCTGCTCGACAACTGTTCCGATCGACCATCAACCACCCCACCCCCCTCACCCTCCAGTTTCCTCCCTCTCCTCCCCAACCCCCCTCCTCTGCAGCTCCGACATCATCCTCATCTACCAAAATGAATTGAATCCTATTTAATGCCCGATCCGTAGCAAAAAACAGACAAAGCATCTTTGACCTCCTCACCTCTGACAAACCAGACCTGGTCTTCATCAACGAAACCTGGTTCTTCGACGACTTCGCCCCTATCGCCAATGAAGCCTTCCCCCCCAACTACTCCCTCATCCCACTGAACTGTCCCTCCAGAGGAGGAATAGCTTTCGCCTTCAAGTCTCACTTCCACACCTCAATCATTGACAACCAACCTTCCATTCCTTCCTGCAAATCACTCCTCGTTAAACTATCACTTTCCCCCTCGTTCTCACACAGCTTCCTAATAATCTACAGACCCCCTGGCTACGATAGGCAATACTCAAACAACCTCTGCGACTCTATTGCCACCCTTCAACAAAACCATCCCAACCTCACCCTTCTTGGAGATTTCAACATATGGCTCGACATTCCCACCAACCCTATGACACACTCGCTGGTTGACGGCCTAGACGTGATTAACCTCCAACCCCACACAAACGGCCCGACTCACTATAAAGGACACACTCTTGATGCCATCTTCAGCTCCCACGACCGGATACATCTAAACCCTGACCCCGACCATCTGGTCCGATCGCTTCATTGTTTCTTTCACCATTCGCTCACCCGACCCGCTTCCCGTACCCGAACCAGAACCTCCAAATCTACGCAAATGCTGGAAGAAACTAATAATCGTTCCTGACCTAGCTGACACACTCCCCCAGTCTCCTCCGCCTACCTGCCCACTCAATAATCAACTAACCCCCGACACCTTTGACTCATGGCTCAACACCCCACTAATGCGGCTCACACCCTCTTGCAGACCATCAGCCCGCCGAGGCCTTTTCCCTAGATGGTTCACACCTGAATTGAAGACCAGTAAACAACTATATAAATACCTAGAACGCAAATGGCGGAAAGACAAAACTCTGCTGAGCAGATCCACCTTGGCCCGGCACCTTCATCAGTACAAGGCCGAAATCCGGAAAGCAAAAAAAAGCCCATTACAACTCGTGAATCCTAAACTGTAAAAACCCCAGCAAAGAACTCCACAAAATCATCACGAATTCACCAAACCATCATGCACCACCACTGTCCCGACCCCCTCACAATCACTGTGCGACTCACTCTCTCTTCACTTTTACACCACAGCTCTCGAAAGAACAAACACTATAACCAACAAGCTAGCTTTCTTACACCCTCCAGGAAACCCACCCCCCATACCGGCCAGCCCGACCGCTTGCAACCACTACCCAACCAACATTCGACTCCTTTAGTCCAATATCATCCGACCAATTTCTCAAACTTCTCTCCGCCCGCAAACCATCCGGCTCTCCGCTAGACCCTTGCCCGGCCACAACCCTGAAAGAAATTTTCGCTTCTACTTGTGCAGGAGAACACGCAAGATCCATCATAAATGACTCCCTTTCCTCTGGAATTTTTCCCGACCCATTCAAAACGGTTCATGTCAAACCTCTAATAAAAAACCTTCACTCGACCCTCTCGATCCCAAAAACTACCGCCCCATCTCTAACACCAGGTTCCTCGCCAAACTCATCGACCTAACCGCCTACTCCCAACTAAATGCCTTTGTCAAAGCCAACAATCTCCTAGACCCCGCGCAATCAGGTTTCAGAGCCCGACATGGAACTGAAACCACTCTAACCTCAATCTGGGATGACATCAAAAACACGGCTGACTCCTCGGGATGCGCTGCATTAATCCTTCTCGACCTATCCGCCGCCTTCGACACAATCAATCACCCAATCCTCCTTGACCGCCTCCACTCCCAAGGAATTCATGGAACCGCTCTGAATTGGATAGCATCCTTCCTCAAAAACATGATCCAAGCGAGAAATCAAAGACTAATAAACCTCTATTGGTTTGCTAAAAGGACAAGCAAAATATAATGGGTTAAAAAGACCAAACCCGCGAAGTAGATAAAAAGAACATGTTGCACGAAAGCAGTAAAGTGTCTGAATTAGGGAAATGGAGAAAATAAATGTAATGGACAAGAAGATCAATGTGGGCGTGAGGAATAAAGTGGTAACAACAATTTAACTAACCGTGAGGAACAAAGTGGACAACAGCAATTCAACTAACCGTGAGGAATAAAGTGGATAACAACAATTACCCAAACTACTAGATCTTAAATAACAATAAAACATATAACAATACAACATCATGAACCAAGCGAGAATTCGACAACTAATAACCTGCTAATATAAACTAAAAGGACAAACAGAGACGAATGAGTAAAGTAGACCAAAGCAGCGAAGTGGACAAAAAAGAATAAATTGTACGAAAGCAGTGAACCGGTTGAATTAATGAAATAAATGTAATGATTACAATGGACGAAAAGAACAAAAATAGACAAAATAAATAAAGTGAAGAGGATGAAAAGATGAACACACGAGACGGATGAGTAAACAGTAAGATGGCATGGAATGTATGAATACATGGTATAAATGGAAAGTACAGAATAGATGAGTCGAATACATGAGACGGGTGAAGTGCATGGGACAGATAGAGAGCACGGAACAGATCGAGTGCATACAACAAGTGACATGGGCTGAACCGATAATGCAGGATGAACGAACAAAGTGACTGGAGCGGATGTAGTCAGCGGAGGGGATGAAGCGCGTTGATGAATGCGTTGAGTGGATGAGTGTGCAGAGCCGATGAGTGCGCAGAGCGGGTCAGTGTATAGAACTCATGAGTGTGTAGTGCGGATGAGTGTACGCAGCTGAGTGCGTAGAGCGGATGAGTGCATAGAGCGGATGAGTGCGTGGGGCGAGCGAGTGCGTGGGGCGGGCGAGTGCATGGGGCGGGCGAGTGCGTGGGGCGGATGAGTGCGTGGGGCAGATGAGTGCGTGGAGCGGATGAGGGCGCAAAATTAATGGGGGCATAGAGCCGATGAATGCGTTGAGCGGATGAGTGCGCAAAATGAATGAGGGCATAGAGCGGATGAGAGCGTGGAACAGATAAGAGCATGGTGCGGATGTAGATTGTGGTACGGATGTAGGTTGTGTGAGTGGGTAATAGAGTGGAGCGGCTGTAGGATGTTGAGCGGATGTAGGGCGTGATGGTGTTAAGCAGATGTAGGGTGTGGAGCGGATGTAGGGCACAGTGGTGTTGAGCCAATATAGCGTGTTGAACGGATATTGAATATGGGGCGGGTGCGGAGCGGATGCAGAGTGCGGAGCGGATGCAGAGCGCAGAGCGGATGCAGAGCGGGCGTATAGTGCGAAGTGGGTGCAGAATGCAGAGCGGTGAACGTGTGTTGTGAGCAGAGCAGGTGTAGAGTGCGGAGCGGATGTAGAAAGCAGAGCAGGTATTCGAGTGTGGAGCAAACGGGCGATGTATGTAGATGGAACAGGTGATGTATGTAGACTGAACAACGGGTGAAGTGGTTGGAAGGAACGGGTGTAGTAAGAAGAAGAAACGAGTGAAGTGGTTGGTAGCAATGGATGAATAATCTGGAAGAACGGGTGGTATATATAGATGAGACAGGTAAAGTATGAAGAAGCGAGGGGTGAAGTAGCGAGGGGTGAAGTATGTGGCCAAATGGGTCAAATATATTGAAAAGAACAATTGAAGTACTTGGATGGAACGGGTGAAATAGATCGATCAATTGGAAAATGTGGCTGGAACGGAGGAAGTATGGGGTTGTAACGGATGAAGTATGTGAATGGAACGGATGAATTGGGCGAAATGGATGAACTGGGTGAAATATGTTGACGGAAAAGGTGAAGTAGGGAGATGGATCGCGTGAAGTATATGGAGGAAACGAGTGAAGTATGTGAATAGAACGGGAGAAATACATGGACGGAACGTGTGACGTGCATGGACCGAGCATGTGAAGTACGTAAACTGACCGGGTGAAGTACGTGGATGGAACGGGTGAATCATGTGGATGGAACGGGTGAAGCATGTGGATGGAACGGGTGAAGCATGTGGATGGAACGGGTGAAGCATGTGGAAGGAACGGGTGAAGCATGTGGATGGAACGGGTGAAGCATGCAGATGGAACGGACTGGAGTGCATGGGACGGACTGGAGTGCATGGAGCGACTGGAGTGCATGGGGTGGACTGGAGTGCATGGTGCGGACTGGAGTGCATGGGGCCGACTGGAGTGGATGTGGCAAACTGGAGTGCATGGGACCGATTGGAGTACTTAGAAAGGCGGAATTTACATGGAATGGTTTAGTGTACATGGACCGCGGATTTGAAAGATCATGGAAAAGAACAGTTTTGAGTGCCTGAAATGGTCGGAATGCATGGAACAGGCAGAATACATGGAACGGATGGAATACATGGAACTATTGGAGTGTGCCCGATCTCAAACCTCTAAGTTAAACCACCATACCACATCTACACGCTTACTCTCCTCTTTATACCACCACTGAACTAGAACACAGCGATACTATGCACCATTCGGTATAGCTGTTCCCATACCATCATCTGCCGCATACACCTACTGCTAAGAAGCAGCTATCACATGAATGCACCAGCTGCACCATATTCGGTGCGCACATTCACCTTCGGCTCCCTCTACTCTCTCTACTGACCTGAACTTCGGTTCCAGAGGGCGTTCAACCTACCAGCGCCTTGAGACCATACCAATGGTACATAAGGCGCTATATAAATGCACAGTAACATAACATAACATACCTGATCTCTTGGACGCCATCCACTTCCTCCTCTGACCTCATCCGATTCACCCACACTTTCTGTTTGCTGCCTCAGAGTTAAATAGCCCTCCCAAGGTGAGTGTTGATCCAATGTCCCTAACCAATCTCCTGGCTTCATCCCCCTCCCAAGGCGTGTATGTGTAAAGAAACCTTTAAAACCTTTAAAAGCGAAGAAAAACCTTTCTTCATGTGGGCATCCCCCTTGGAGTTCTGTTGATGAAGGAAAGTCAATAGAAAAGTTCTACTTGTAGGTTGCATTAG
Organism: Ambystoma mexicanum; assembly: GCF_040938575.1. NCBI lineage: Eukaryota > Metazoa > Chordata > Amphibia > Caudata > Ambystomatidae > Ambystoma > Ambystoma mexicanum. The sequence goes on from NC_090932.1 coordinate 1,540,154,956, forward strand.
TAGGGACCCCTAGGGGAACTCCTGGGAACATTCCTCAGGAAAATTCCTGGCGGTCTAGAGGGTAATTTTCCCTTACAGGACTGCTGCTCGCCTTCACCAGTCCTGTTCGCTGCACAGCTGCTGTGGGCAGTGACACGGCCTCTCTGTTCTACTGTGTGGCTGGAGTCAGCAGCTCTCTCTGGGTAACTGCTCCGCCACTGTGATCGGATCTCTGCAGTGTTGGAATTATGTTCGGGCATGTGATTGCTTCCGTTTCTTCAATCTGCTCTACTCACTTTCAGGTCTCGTGCCAGCATCTGAAAAGGCAAAAGGATTCTGGCGAGCTTATGCATATAGAAGCAAACCTGGAGACATGATTCTGCACAGAAGCATGCTAACACCGGGAGTGGGGTCAATAGTTTGGGTTTGTCTTGCTGACCTTTCCCTTAGAGCCAGGGTTCGCTCTGGATTCAACCTCTCTCCTCCCGCCTCTCATGGACTGGGAGAAGGGTGCTTAACACCTGTGGACAAGGTTAAGGATTTAACCTTGTGACAGAAATGCTTCATAATGGCAGAAAACTGTAGTAACTATTGCAAACACACGGTAGTCTGGCCCCTTTGTGACCCGGCAACAACGCCAGGTGTTCCAGTCTCCAAAGGGTGAAAACATAAAGACATACGGGTGAAATGCTGGAAAAATGGTATGTGAGAAAGTAATTACAGTCCATGGTCCCCAGTAGGGCACATTGTATGTTGATGTTCTTTTATGCATTGAGGGTGTATTTGAGATTATGAAAATAGGATGAATAGGATGAAAGTTGAGTGGTGTGTGTTGAACGAGGTATGTCCAGTGTGTACATTTGCACAGCACAAGTCACTTTAAATAGCAAAAAATGAAATAATCTTGGCTATTGTGTAATGACCTGATACATGGAATTTTGGTAGAATAGCACCAAGTGGTGATCTTAAATTGTGTACCATAATTATTAAAATATGTAATTTTTACAAAGTTGGTTGATGCAATTGTTTTTTCGGATGCCTAAATAGATAGGCCACAATTGTGAAAGTCTTCACTTGCTGAATGAACAGTATGAACCACAAGCCTTGTGTTTGTTGTATAAAGGGTATTTCCCCTTTTGTTTGAGGGCTCGCTTGTTGGTTCTGACTTCCCTCTGCCTCTTTGATGTTGTTTGTTGGCCCAGTAATGCAACACCATACTTCACTACTAAAAAACTACAAAGAGCACTTAGGAATTACTGACTATCCCTGCCTTTAAATGTACACCCAAGGAGGCATAAATTAGTTTTCAAAAATTGATTAGCAGAGTTTGCTAATTAAAATGTTTTTGATTAGCAAACAGACCCATTTGATTAGCAATGTTGTACTAATATTGTTAATGTCACTGCATGTTATTTGTATCCAAGACATGAAATGAGCAACAATACAGCAGTTTTGCTTACCGCGGAAATAAGACATTTGTGAGAGGAGTCAGGCCTGGCAAATTCTTTAAACTTCAGCTAGACCTGCAGGTCAGGCAACTTAGTTACATATTCAACCTGAGAGAAATGCACTCGACCCATAGCAACGGAGGACAACACATTTATAAAGTGATTTCTTTAAGATGGTGCATGTCTCTACAAACCCATTTTATGTTTGGCATACTGCTGCCACCCAGAGTCCAGCCATGCACAGTGAAAGTTTTATTTGACATTGGATCCCCACTTAACTAGCCCGTGTCCACCCCCACCCTCTCTCCTAATTTACAATCTGTCTGCTATTATGTTATTATGTTATCGCATTCTACCTGTAATGTCATTATCTTCACTTTGGGCCTCATTACAAGTCAGCCAGTCCGGAAACAACTGTGGCGGTAAATCTGCTGCCACTGTTGTTTCCGGACCGGCTGATTCTGAGTCCTGCAGGCGGGAGGTGTCACTCCCGCCAGGTCTGACCTGGCGGAAGTCACACCACCCGCCTGCAGGCGGACATGGAAACACTGGCTCTGTAATAGACGGAACCAGTGTTTCCATGGTCCCCATCCCATGGAGTCCTATTATGGGAATGGGGCTTTATAGAATTCCGCCTCCCGAATTACTGGGTCACCGGGGATGAAATGCCCCGGTGATTCCGGCAATCACAGAGGCGGAATGGAATTACCGGTCCGCCGGCAGCCTGTCGGTTTTTCCAGCACGGCTACCGCCGGACTCGTAATGAGGCCCTTTGTCTGTTCTTGCTTGTGTAACAATTGTAACTTCTATACTTTGTAAGAAAGCACACAGATGCCTATAGGCTGGGCGCACTATATAAGACTCAAAATAAATAAATAAATGTATTGCAAACAAAACAGATGTTAAATAAAAGTTTAAAACATCTCTTTTAAATGCTACTCGCCCTTCATAAAATCTGCTCGACTGAGTGGACGAAATTACTTTGCAAGCCATAGATGAGTGTCTGTAAAATGTAAAAGGTTAGCTGCATGAATGCACACACATAAACAGATATGATAAAAAAAAAGGCTCTGAAAACAGTTTGGCCAGCGGTCTCCTGCAGGTGGCAATATATAATACAAGCATAAAGCAAAGCGAGTTCTGGAGGCTAAATACAGTGTTTGGTATTGCAGTAGATCTGAGGATCTACAGACTGGATGGAACTATTGATCACTACTTTGCATAAGCATTTAGTTTGCTTTGTGTATTTATTAAGTAAGAGGAAAGGAAGAGACTAAGCAGAGTGGATTGCGTATCAGACAGAGAACTGGACAAACTAGATGGAATATTGTAGTTTGTGGTCATCTGACTTCCAGGGTACCTGGTATAAAGCAACAGGGTGATAATATAGAATGTCAAGGAGTATGGGTTCGGTCATTGGTTGAGCACTAGTTGCAAGATGTATGCAACCCGCAGGTTGCAGAACTAGGTTTGCCATCAGAGGCATTAGATCATGTGATAATGTACATTTTCAAAGGTTCACTCGTCAACATGATGCATCTTCCCCAACAAAATTAGATATAGTTGGCACTATGAAATTCAGATACACTAACCTAAACTTGACTGTAAAGCATGGATCAATGCAAGGTTTTACAGTATCAATACTGTAATTATGTATTATTTAACAACTCACAGGAACGGAATTGCATGACTGTCTTGTTAAAAGATATAAAGTTGACACATACTTGTCTATACCAGACAGGGCATGAAAAGCTTAATAAAAGTGTCATCCTGATTACTTCTGGTTTGCAATTATTTGAAAAAAGAATTCTTGCACTCCTACAGATGCATTTGGCACATAAGAGTGGAGAGGATTACTGCTGCACTTTTCCTCCATTAGCACTTGAAGTGAACAGAGAAAAGAGGGTCAAAAGAGCACTGATGGAAAGAGAGGAATGCAGGGCGAGCTGTGCTTTCATTGGAGAGGGAAACTTAAATAGCTAACTTTGCTACACAAGTGTTCATTTGATTAGCAAAACGACAGAATTGCATAGCAAATTGCTATGCGACACTGCTTATTTTATGCCTTGGTGCAGGAGGTTTGAGGTCCAAACTGGAAAAGTCTGCTCCTTAAGTCAATAGTGCCAAGAGACTAGCTTGTGGGTAGTATAAGCGTGATATACACTCATACAGAAAGGTTTTCAAACTCCAGGGTGCAAGGACATTACATCGTACACTAACTAGCACCCAAAGATGACCAGTGAAAATACTGCAAATGGGGTACAAAATATGACCGCTGAGCTCTATGTGCAGTACTGTTTCTAGGCTTAGAGACGTTGTGTCCAGAGTGGAGCACTGCGGGCCTGTGGTGCTAGGATGAATTGGCCGGGACTGTGACGTGTAAGTTGATTGTAAAAGTGTAACATTCTGTAGTTGCATGACTATTGGGAAGGGTAACCTGGTGCCTTTAAGTGACAGCGATTCACAGGTGGAACCTTGAAAATCTACTATAAACAAATACATATTAAATTGCGGTCTGTGATCGAATTAGTTGATTTGTGTATATTGTGTTTGAGCATAGAAGTTGAGAATGTTAATGCAGGGAGGTCAGCATCCATATTTTTTGTGTTGCCATGACGGCATCTTGGTGTTGGTGCCCTTCGGGTAAGTTATCAGAATGTCTTTCTCTGTGGTGGGCAGCCAGGGAGGGAAAGGCCAGCACCCAGGCTGAGTGGAAAGACGAATACTCTACCTCATCATCCATGCAGCTACAATTGCGTGGTTCCGCTTTCCAGGCAACACATTATTGTGTTCTGCATACTCTGCTGTAACTGGATTTCTGTGTAACTGCATTTTGTCTGTAACTGGATTGTTTAAGAGCTTTTGGCTGTAAGTTATGCGCACAGTTGCCCCTGGGCTGGGAGCGCTTTATAAATAAACAAAATACAAAATACAAATACAAAAATTGTGCCTGTGAGTGTTTTCCTAATCTGATGGGACAGTTATGAACACGAGTGCTTATGCAAAGGTCTAATGCAGGCTTCTTTATACAAGTGCTTGTACATCTCTGTTGTATGGCCCTCCAGTAGCCGCGTGATGGCCTAGATTAGCGTCTGTATTTTTCCAACAGTTACTCTTTCATTGTCTGGAGGGAACTCGAAATCCAATACTGTATGTTTTCATGTCCATTCGATCGTGCCCCTATCATTCCAATCGATGTTCGAGCCAGCGTTGTCATAATCTGTGGAGCCCAGAGCCGGCTGACCTGTTACCTTGGTTGGCTGGCTCTTTTTTCGGCAAGGGCTGTCTGACGCACCCTTGCATGTTGGCTAAGTTATCTTGCCCCCCTGATTATTCCCATGTGCCCGTGGGCTCCATTGGTGCCAAATTCCGTGGCACTTGGCCGGTTTCTGCGTTGCAGCTCCTACTCTTTGCCTGCCCACATCAGAAACATCCTATATTACCTTAAAAAAAACTAGTTAAAGCCTGTTTCATAAATACGGGTAATTTCTGACTCATTTGTTAACATGACTTATGACTGCTTTGAATGTACCTTTCATGCGTATTTACTGTACCAAACGCCCTGATACCTGAAGTGGACCGCAATAAGAGTGATAAGTGAATTGGGCAAGGCAATGTAATGTAAATAAATATGTTTATTGTAACCATAAACTTAGATTAAATATACATAAGAGGAGGGAGACAACTTGCAGCACCAAGAGCTGGACGGTTGTGATTCAATTCCCGTCCTTCGTTCTGGAACTCCGGTGACTTGCTTGCTAATGTTCTGATCTCTCCATGCCATGGTATAGTCAGGCATGTCCCGTAGAGATCAGGCAGCAACCATCCGTATTGTAGATGCTACACATCTCCTTTCCTTTATATTGTTCACCAACTATAAACAATAACTATATACAAGGAACTCATGGAACAAAGTTCTCATCTGGCTCATGTAAACTCCACATAGTCCTCCATTTTCTTTATATTGTTCACAAACTATATACAAGAAACTCCTGGAACCTAGTTCTCATCTGGTTCATGTAAACTCCACATAGTCCTCCATCTTTTTCGGCAAACGATATGCTCTGCCAGATCTAGACATGCATCCACCATGTCTGGAGATGGTTGGCAAGGAAAATTGAAGTTGCTCAGATTTGTTATTACACTTCTTCTCAACAGCACTACCACATTTCTTCACACTACTGTTTAAATTTCTAGAAACTTTATCATCTCTGACTAAATCCTGATCTACATTTTCCTTATTCTTCTTGTTACACTCATTACTTTCACACATCCAAATTCTTTCTACATTCCATATCCTTTTGTCCTCTGTCCTGACAGCATGACGAAAAGCCTCTATAACTCTAATAGGGTTGGACCATTTGCATGGTCCATTTCTTAGAGCAGGAGGGAGTAACACCTTGACCAACTTACCCACAGCTGTAGACATATCATACTTGTTGCTACGTACTTTCTTATCATAGTTTACTTTGTTTCTCTTTTGTGTTTTCCTAATTTTGTCTTTTGCATGGGCTAAATTCTTTTCTATTTCCTTATTCTCCTTTACGAGCCAAATGGGAGCTAACTTAGTGTTCGCTTTTCTTCCTCTACTATACTCAAAGGGAGATAGACCTGTACTGGTGTGTGGGGTAAAGCGATGGGCAATTATTTTCTCCTTGACTGCATCCTCCCAATCTATCCCATTGGCCCAAGCCATTCTGATGGTTTCTTTCAAGATTTTATTAAATCGTTCCACTAATCCATTCGTCTGGGGATGATAAATAGAACTAGTCTTGTGCTCAATAGTAAATTTTTTACAGAATTCTGCCACTTCTTTAGATTTAAATTGGGTACCATTATCGGAAAGAATACTTCCCGGATATCCCTCTCTCTCACATAAATTTGATAAAAATTCAACTACAGTTTTACCTGTGATACTAGGGGCAATTAAAATCTCTGCCCACCTGGTGAGTAGATCTATGACTACCAGACAATATTTTTGTACACCCTTGCAACATATGGGACCTAAAACATCCATGCTTATATCCTTCCAAACACTACTGGGAATATCAGTAATAACCATTGGTTGCCTAGAACCCACACATCTCTTTTCATCATTGCAACAAAGGATACATTCCCTAATAAATCGCTCGATCTGCAGGTCACAACCAGGCCACCAATAGTCGTTCCTAATTCTTTGTTTGGTCTTTATCACTCCTTGATGACCTTCGTGACCAAGCTCTATAATCTTCAAACGCAGATCCGTCGGAGGGATGACTTTATCTCCCCTCATTACTAAATCACCCTGAACATGTAGTTCATCTGCAACAGGCCAAAAAACGCTTAATCCAACCTCTTCAAATTTTGATTTCTTCATAAAACCTTGGCTTAAAATTAATTCTTTCAATTTCTTGATGTCATCATCATTAGATTCAGCGTGATCCCAAACATCCTTAGAGATGGAGGAAGATTCTACACAAAAGACAACTTCATTATCTTCGTCTTCATCTACAATCTCAGAAATGTTAGTCAATCGAGATAAGCAATCGGCAGACACATTTTTTATTCCTGGAACATATATCACGGTGTAGTTGAACTCTTGCAGCATCATCACCCATCTTCTCATCCTGTTGGATACTTTATTAAGACCTTTTGACATGAATACTTGAGTTAACGGCTTATGATCAGTTCGAAACTCAACTTGGTTTCCCCATATGAAGCTTCTAAACTTGTCAGCTGCCCACTTAATAGCTAAAGCTTCCTTCTCTATAGTGGCATATGAAGTCTCTGCTCCCTTAAGTAATCTTGAAGCAAAAGCGATTATTGCTTCTTGGCCATCCTTCTCTTGAGACAATACAGCCCCCAAGCCTATGTTACTGGCATCTGTAGTGATGATGATCTTGTCATTGATACAAAAATTCTTCAATGCCGGAGCAGAATTTATTGCACTTTTTATAAAATTGAATTCACTTTCACATTCCATGTTCCATTCAAACATTTTCCTCTTAAGTGCTTCTCTTAAAGGGACAGTGTGGATGGCAAAATCCTTGACAAATTTTGAGTAATACTCAGCCATGCCAATGAATGTGCGAATCTCATCTTTGTTATTCGGACTCGGCATCCCCAAAATAGTATTGACCAATTGCGGTTTTGGAAGAATCCCTTCTGCTGTAATTTTATGTCCCAAATATTCAATTTCTGTGCAATTTATCTTACATTTGTCTTTGCTTAATGTCATTCCTGCATCGCATAATTTTTTACATACATGTAGTAACCTCTTGTCATGTAGTTGTTGAGTATCGGCATGAATCAATATATCGTCTTGAAAACAAATCACTCCTTTAGTATTCTTGAACATGCTATACATGACCTTTTGGAAAACTGACGCTGCCGACACCAATCCAAAAGGCATTCTTTTAAACTGATACAACCCGTCAGGTGTTATGAAAGCAGTAAGTTTCCTTGAACTTCTGTGTAGTTTAATCTGATGGTAAGCGGAGGATAGATCTAACGTTGAAAATATTTTAGAAGGCCCAATTGTAGAAACAATTTCCTGTATATTTGGTAAAGGATGGCGATCAGGTATGACGCATTTATTCAACTCACGCAGGTCAACACAAATTCTAAGTTTTCCTGATTTCTTTTTTATAATGACTAGTGGGGAAACCCATTCACTGGCATCAATACTTTCTATGATTCCATCTTCTTCCATCTTCCTTATCTCCTTACTGACTTCTTCTCTTACAGCTAAAGGAATGCTTCTTAATCTTTGGGCTACAGGTTTCTTGTCTGGTTTGAGTAATATCTGATGGGTATATCCTTGGAGACATCCTATCTTGTCTCGAAATACCTGTATCAAACCAGCCTTGCGTATAACATCATTGTCATTGATCAATTCAGAATTAGCACTGCTTATAGACAAAACAGTTTCCTCGCTGGTGGAATCCACTTTCACTCGTAATTTGCTCTGGTGAGTCCAGCTGAGTAGAGCCGTTTTCCCTTCACCAGTGATATATATCTTGCCTTTGGCAATCCTGTTCTTAAATTTCAATTTTCCCCAATGCCAACCGATAACATTAATCTTCACACCTCCATAAGCTCTAGGATTGATATCCGTTTCATGTAAATATTCATGTTTATTCTTGTTCCACAATTGCCTCGGTAAGAGTGTATATTTTGCACCGGTATCAATCATCATGCATACTTCATTACCATCAATGGACACCATAGCTCTGGGACTTTCCAACACTTCTTCATCATCATCATCGGTAATGGTACACACGCAATCCTCTTGACTTTCCTTCTCACTGCTATCATTATCAGAATTATCTCCTATCCAATTCATGGCGTCATCACGTGATCTGCAACATTTAGAGAAGTGCCCCTTCCCTTTGCACTTACTGCAAATGATTTTTAATGCTGGACAATCTGGATCATCAGCCCAATGATTCACGTTGCCACACCTGTAACACCTTCCTGGGCGTTTTTTTCCAGTTTCCTTAATGGATTCTCTGAACTGTCTTTTTTTAGAGGCTTCATATGATAAACTTTTTTGATCATATTTGTTTAATTTTTTATCTGTTCTCAACATATTGCATTGTTGTTTGGTGACATATCTCTTCTTAAAGGTATTATCCTTGATCATAGCAACTGATTCCTCATCAGGTGCATCATGCATTTTACTAATGCCGCTTCCTATTTTTACTTGTTTCATCTTGTTCTCCAATTCTTTGACACACTCTTCCGTGTGTTCTACTTCTTTTGCCACTCGGAGAACAGTGTCGAGGGAAGGATCACTTTCCGACCACAACCTTTCCCTCACTTTGCTACTGCGACACTCTAGCATAAATTGGTCTCTGAGTCTCTCATCCAGCTGCTCATTGAAATTGCATGACTTCGACAATTTCCTTAATGCAGTGACAAACTTCTCCACACTTTCTCCCTCCTCTTGTGTGCGTTTGCCAAACTTATAACGTTCCAAAATTATGCTCACTTTCTTTTCAAAATGTTTGTCTATTTTTTTCACAGCTCTCTGATAATCATTTAGATCAACACTCTCCTCATCTGTTAATTCTGGAAGTGTTTCATATTTTTCTTGTCCAACAGGACCTAAACAGTGCAAGAGTAGTGACTTCCTCTTCTCTGCGCTACAATTAGGACCACAAATTACTCCTGCATAGTGTTCAAAGGACTTTATCCACCTCTTCCAGGGCAACGCAGGTTCATCAGTGCTAGGCATAAAGAAAGCAGGTGGAGGCACACTACTAAATGCCATGATCAGTTATGTTTATTTAATATCGTATATATGATTCAATTAAGACTCCATACAATGCATAATTGTGCAAATCCGACTATGCTTGAGTATTGTAATGTCCATGCAGGTGCGATGCACCGGAATTTCCTGCAAGATCCTTGTAAATACGTATGTGTTTACTTTTAATAGGGTAATTAGCCAAATACCCCCTTTTTTTTTTTTATTTGCATCCCATAAAGGAATGGATCCTTAACATATTTCAGAGGATAATTCTCCAGTTGTGATATTCCTTGCCTTATTTCAACAACGTTTCAGCATTTTCACTACGTAAAAGAAACAGAAACTTGCACTGGAGAAATAGATGTACTGCCCCTTTAAGGGTTCCTTCTCCCTTCGCTGCCTTCACGCATGCGCGAGAATCGCTGTGATTTATGAGTCCTCGGCGTGTAACACACAGCCCTCTCACACCATCATGGTCGCTCTATTTGATGAACAGCTGGTTACAGCACTGCAAGAGACTTTAAAGATAGTTTGAAGTAAGCGTCACCTTCAGGAACTCGACGACGGAGCCGCTGCTACGCTCGGGCAAGAACGGAGCAGCTCCGTTGACATCACTGAGCCATCCTCGTCGCCATTTGAAGTGGACCGCAATAAGAGTGATAAGTGAATTGGGCAAGGCAATGTAATGTAAATAAATATGTTTATTGTAACCATAAACTTAGATTAAATATACATAAGAGGAGGGAGACAACTTGCAGCACCAAGAGCTGGACGGTTGTGATTCAATTCCCGTCCTTCGTTCTGGAACTCCGGTGACTTGCTTGCTAATGTTCTGATCTCTCCATGCCATGGTATAGTCAGGCATGTCCCGTAGAGATCAGGCAGCAACCATCCGTATTGTAGATGCTACACATGTTAACATGACTTATGACTGCTTTGAATGTACCTTTCATGCGTATTTACTGTACCAAACGCCCTGATACCCTTGGGTCTGGGCGTGGTTAAGGTTCAGTGTAAACCTTCCAGCCATCACCTCTTTGTTTTTGCGTTACAAATGTGTTAAAAACTACAAATAAAAAAAAAGTCCCGCCTGTAAACGTCTGCGCTTTTCATAAATGAGGGAAGTGGCCAACACCTCTTATGATATCATAAAAAATAATTAAATACATAATATTGTCCTTTCATGTAGCGCTTCGTGGCAGATTCCTCCACCATCTAAGCGCTGTAATAACACTTGACATTTTACCCTACTTTACCCTGATTGTCCAGCGCACAAAGCAGGAGGGACACTGGGGCGTGACCTCCGAGCGTCAGGTTGCGTCTTCCTGTCTACCCGTGAGAGTGCGCGCGCGCGGGCGTGACCTCCGAGCGCTAGGTTGCGTCTTCCCTGTGTACCCATGAGAGTGCGCGCGGGCGTGACCTCCGAGCGCCAGGTTGTGTCTTCCCGTGTACCCACGGGAGCGCGCGCGCGCTCATCGCTGGCGCGCCCGTGTTTTCACAGCTGCACAGGGCCCCAGTGTCAGAGGCTTTGCGTGCGGGGGGGGAGGGCTGCCGTGCTCGGCTCGCTTTCTCTCTCTCTCTCTCTCTCTCCCTCTCCTCCCTCGCCCCGTGGTTCCCACTTGTTGTCCACTGCCTTCATCCTTTCACAATGACCTATTTTCCCTCCGCCTGTGGTTGGTTGGGAAGTTAGCTGTTGCCTCTCTTTAAGAAGGTCATTTCCCCTCCTCCCCGCTGATGAATCAGCTAAAGGAGGAGGCTGGAAATTGGATTGAATAAGCCGGGTGTTAGCAGAGGATCCCGGGGATTGTTATGCTAATCAGATGAGGTCAGCAGCCCCAATGCCCTTCAGGCTGCCAGGTAAAAAGAAGGCAGGCCCTTGATCTACCGCGACAAAGGAGGCCTGGGTGGCTTCCCCTGCTGGACACTTAGGGACAGAAAGTTGCAGGGCACCGGGGACCACACCCGCTACTGGTTTTAGGGTCGGTGGCTCCATCAACCTCTGCCTATAGTCTAATCTCGCGCCCTGGGATACACAGGGTTACTGTCTTCCCGTAACTCCAGGATATACGTCGAGATCCCCACTGCTGCTCATGAATACTTAGGCCATTAATCAGTGCCCCACTGCCCACAAGTCTCGCACGCATGCGGCTATTTACTTGCCACCAGTTAAAGCATGCCCAGGACTATAGCTCTCCCCACAGTCCTTACGGCACGTATGACCATATCCCCTGCCCATGTTATTGTCTTCAACATCGGCATAATTATGCACTGCATATCCATGCCTATATTTCTATCATCAGTTCCAGGAGCACATACACCTAAACTCTGTTCTACCCGGAATACCAGGACCAACTAGATTCCAGTCACTAGCCCGCCAGGGCCTATAGCACCACTTTTAAATACCCAAGGCAATTTATATCTGTCAGAGCTTAAGTACAAGACCATACGTGGCCTATCAGTGTGTCTGGATTCAGGATCCCTACGTGGCCTATCATTGTGTTTGGATTCAGGATATAAAAGGCCATATGCCTGCCCTCTACACAGATGCATGATAACCAGGGGCGTGTATCTCTGCACCTGTACACAGATGCAAATCTCTCCAGGGCTATATCTCTGTCCATAGGCCCTGGGCACTCAGAGCTGTGCTTGTGTCCACAGATCCAGTGCACCTACAGCTAAATCACTGGCCACACCTTCAGGACACCGGCACTGTGGGCTATATCACTGTACCCGGAGGCAGGATACCCAGGACCTTATCCACAGCTCCAGTGTACCTCAGTGGCGTAACACAAAATGCGGGGGGCCCCCTGCAAGCCATGCTGAGGGGGCCCCACCCCCCAACTCGTAAACAAATCACAGGTCGTGCCACACTCTGGACGGGCTTAGATTCTCACGCGTGCACAATATGCACAAACGTGCTGTTGAAGGGGTATGCTGCACACTGTACTAGGAGAAAGATATAAAAGGGCCTCATTACGGGTCTGGTGGTAACCCTGCTGGTGATACCGGCGGGTTGCCGCCAGACCCCAAAATATTACTGCCGCCTGACTACCCGGTAACACCGGGGTATTACAACCCCGGCGGCTGGGAAGTCAGGCGCCGGTAATTCTGTAAATCCCCATTCCCATAGAGTCAAATAGGACTCTATGGGAAAGGGGAACACGGAAACACTGGCACCGTTAATAACGGTGCCAGTGCCTCCGTTACGGTCTGCTCACTGTGGCTGCCTGCGTGTCCCAGGCACAGCAGCTCCGGCAGGCAGATCCATATTATGCCGGTCCAGTAACAACCTACCGGCACCGTTGTTACAGGACTGGCACACTTGTAATGAGGTCCAATATGTGTTTTAATTCAATATACAGCACACTTGCTGAGAAAAATTGGCTAAAACGCCAGAGTGTTTGCAATAGTTTTGTAGGGTAACACCAATCCAATACAAGCAAGTCACCAACAATGCACAGGAACATTAATGCTTTGCTATTAAAAATGCCATGCCACATTGAAAACATGTCCCACTGGCTGCACAATGTAGACCAGTGTAGACACTTAATAACATTACAGTAAAGCATGCCAGGCCACATTTACACATACCTAGACTGGTTGCACCAAAATGCCAGTCGAAGTAATAACACTCATCAAGAAGAGAACACACATTGAAGCCCCGGTCTCTGCGGCCTCCAACAACACGGCCAAATCTGCAAGGAACTGGTCAATCCTGTTGCAGTCTCTACCTCTCCTGTTCCCTCCCAGGCCCTCTGTATGTCTCTGGCTAAAACTCAGGACATCCTGTCCTCTATCTCCTCTTCCTTCCACTCTTCCTCTCTCGGCTCCCCTTTGGCTATCCTCCTTTCTCCTCTTTCTCTCTGACAACACCTGACAAAGTTTCTAGGCAAGTCTGATCTATGAAAGTGTCATCCAAACAGGTCCTCCTCTGCTCCTTGAGAACCATCAAGGACCATATTGACACCCTCGCTCCAGCCTTGGTCGATTTCTGTAATCACTCTTTCGCCACTGGAACATTCCCCTTTCCCCTTAAGCACTCCCTTGTGCACCCACTACTCAAGAAGCTGTCTGCCGATCCTACCTGCCTGGCAAACTTGTCACCCAATCTCCATCAGCCCTTTCCTGGGCAAACTCTTGGAAAAGCTGACATCTAGACACGACAATGAATGTGTTTTTATGCAGCACTAAAATTCTTATGCTGTGCAGTGAGAGTATGTCCCCCCAAATATAGCTAGACAATTAGGTTTTGGAAAATAATTTGTCAAGGTGTCTATCATAATTGTCACTATACCAACTTTAGACACCAGTAGCAGAATATGTGTTTTTGCTGGATTTTTTAACATTTGTGTTCTTTTTTTTGCTTTGAGTGTTGTGAGGTGCCTTGTGGAAAGCACCCACCATATATATTTGTGTGTCATTCAATCTAAATCTATTAAAATATGTGTTTTTACTTTGCTTACTCTTTGGAAAATAATATGTGTTCTATGTGACCTTCAGATAGACAAAATAGATTTTGTCTATCAGTTCTCTCTCCTTGTCCCTGATCCATATGTCTTGTGGACGAAAAGAGGGGTAATTGAGCGGTTTGTTTTTTTTTTTTTTTTGCGTGTTGTCTCTTGGAAAAGCTGCCCATCTCCCAGCTTACTCTCCACACTGAATATGTTGGTTGTCTCCATGACCATCAGTCTAGCTTAAGAGCTGGCAGAGGCACGGAAACTGCTCCCCTGAACACCTGTGAAGATCTGCTCTCTAACCTTGATTCCAGCATTCCTTCTGTCCTAATCCTCCTTGATCTTTCCTCTACTTTCGACACAGTCAACCACGCCACCCTGATCAATCGACTACGTGAGAAACTGGGCATCACTGATCAGGCCCTGAAGTGGCCGACCTCCTTCCTCTTGGACTGCCCCTCCCAGGTCCAACTTGGTCCCTTTCTCTCCACCACCACTTCTCTCTCTACCTGTGGCGTTTCCCAGGGCTCTATCCTCTCACCCTGGTTTTTCAACTTCTACTTGGCCCCATTGGCCACCTGATCTCTACCTTCTCCTCTAACTTTCAGTGTTATGCAGATGACACTCAGCTTTCCTTCAGGTTCCTTTCCTCCCTCGCTCATTCCTGACTGTCTATCAGCGATTCAGGATATGTGCATCTCCAACATCTCCAACACGCTCTGCCTTTATGCCTTTATGCCAGTAAGATGGAGATCCTTCTCACTGGCACCCCTGCCCCTGCCCGTGCTTTCCCTCTCTCACTCTGTCCGCCCACCTTGGACCCTCTTTCTTCGCCTTCCTGCAAGGCAAACAACCTTGGTGTCATCTTCGACTCCACTCTCTCTTTCTTTCCTCACATCTTGGATGTTGCCAAGAAGTCCCACTATCAGCAGCCTCTCCTCAAAGGGACTCTTCCCTTTCTCACTTTCCCCCAGAAGCTCACTGTCTCCAGAGCCCTGTTTCTCTCTAGGCTGAACTACTGCAAAAACCTCTTTCTCAATCTGCCTTCCTCTACTCTCTGCCCTCTGCAACTAATCCAGAACAGGACTGCAAGACTTATCCTTGGCCTCCAGCCCGGGGATCGTATCTCTCCAGCCCTGATATTTCTCCACTGGCTCCCAGTAGCTGCACGGATTAAGTTCAAGACCCCTTGCATTGTCTACAAGGCTTGCTGGGTTGGGGCCCACACTACACCCAACGCTCTCTTCCAAAATACCTTCCTCCTTGAGCCTTTCCCCCAGCTACCTCCAACTCTCTAAGGGTTAGACGCTTCTCCAGGCAGAGAGTGGGGGGTAGCTCTCTCTCCTCTGCAGGTGCCTCCCTCTGGAATAGCCTCCCTGCCCCTCAAACTTGAGCGGACCACCTGAAGTTCCGGAAACAGCTAAACATGTTCTTCTTCTCCTCTGCTTTCTCCCTCTCCCTCACCTGCTGACCTACCTGATCTACCTGTCTGCTGTACCGACTGGTTGCTTCTCACTGAGTCCATGCTCTTTCTTGCACTGCCTCTGGGCCCACCATGCACTTAGGGGCTCTAACTGTAACCCCACAGTCCCTTGTTCTCCTTGCACTAACTAGAGCCGTGCTACACTTACTCAGAGCATTACTGCCCTGTTTCCCCCTTCCCTCTTCCTTGCACCCCCTCCCTTTCCCCTTTCATTTCTCATTCTTGCACTTGCACAATCTGAATGACACATGGCCAAGTAAGATCATTTGTCTTGTCCTCCTTCTGTCTTGTTGCGCCTAAAAACACTTGTGTACAGGTGTGTTATAAATGACTTATATCGTATCATATCATATTATCACAGATGCCCAGAAAAATATACAATGCCGGAGTAAGAAATGGCTAGACTGGCAGTACCGAAATGCCAGTCTAGCCAAGTAATTACACTTAGCAGGACTGCTTTATCAGAAATGCGCAGTAAAAAAAGTAATACTAAACTGAGATGACTAGACTGGCTGCACCAAAATGGCTCTAGCCACTAATACCACATATCATGCCTGCCTAGCCTGGACATGGACAACCATTATGATTTATCGCAAATCCCGCCCCCACACATCCCCTCTCCCTCCCTCCTGCCTTGAGGCATAGTGCCTCATACACAAGTACTGCCTCATACACAAGTACAGAGACGAGGAAGAATAGGGCTAGGAGTAATGACGATTACCAATAAGTAATCAAGGCATTAACACAAGTAGTGGCATAAAATCATTGAGTTAATTGGGCTTCAGTACCCCACCCTGAAATTTTGTGCTATGTTGACTCAACCTGGCTGACCTTCAGAGCAGTTGCCGGACAGAACAGGACACAGATGTTAAATGGCATCTGGGTTTAGCTGTTAACAAGGGCCCAGCAATTACTCACATAAAGCATTTCACTTTTAGTACCTGCATTCAAATGTCAAATATTTTAGGCAATTTTAATCGTTATGTGGGTTTAGTACTTGCATGCCAGGGGAGTGATTGGAAGGGTAGAGAGGAAACAGGAGGCCGCTCATTCTCACATCAGTCCATAAGTGGGTGCTTTAAGACTTAAAGGAGAGTGTTAACTGCTTGTAACAATGAAGTTGCACTAGAATAGTCTCATTAAAATGCATAAAGAAGTTAGATGTCCCCACACAAATAAATTTGCCTCTCCCCACCGCCCGTGAAGTTAGCGCCTCTCCCAACATTTGAAGGATTAACCCCCTCGAAGTGTAGGTTTTGTTGCGCCCCTGAACACAGGGACACATACCATACACCATATATACACACGCACACCCAGCTATCCATACATTTAAGTGTGCACTCTTTCACCATACAGGCGCACTCAGTGTGCACCCTTTCACCATACAGGCACACCCAAGCAGCAACCCGTACATTTAAGTGTGCACCCTTTCACCATAGAGGCACGCACACCTAAGCACTCACTGATACATTTAGATGTGCACCCTTTCACCATGCACTCACACAGGCAGCCACATACACATTTAAGTGTACACCCTTTCAAAATGCACTCACACACACACACACACACACACAACATGGGGTTGAGGGGAGCCCTATTACTTCGAAAAGAAATTGGTTCTTTTTGAAGTCACTCTGACTTAATAAAGACATTATTTCCATTAAGGACCGAACCATAACGGAAATAATTTCTTTATGAATGCAGAGTGACTTCAAAAATAAACTATTTCTTTTTGAAATCATAGGGCTACCCCCGCCCCATGACATGGAGACCTCCAGCCTAGGGTCTTCTATGTCATGGGGTGGGGGAGCCCTCGGACTTCAAAAAAGAAAGTTTATTTTTCTAGACACTCTGGCTTTCTTTATGAATGCAGAGTGAATAAAAAAACATTTTAAAAAATGTGAAAAATATTTGTTTCCATTTCTTTCTCCAAGTAGGCCCTCCCCCCCCCGCACCGAGGGGGCTGTGGGGGCCCCCATTACGCCAGTGGTGGACCTACAGCTAGCCAGGATACTCAGGACTTCATCCACAGCTCAAGTGTACCTACAGCGAGCCAGGATACCCAGGACTTCATCCATCCACAGCTCCAGTCTACCTACAGCTAGCCAGGATACCCAGGACTTCATACACAACTCCAGTGTACCTACAATTAGCCAAGATACCCAGGACTTCATCCTCAGCTCCAGTGTACCTACAATTAGCCAAGATACCCAGGACTTCATCCTCAGCTCCAGTGTACCTACAACTAGCCAAGATACCCAGGACTTCATCCTCAGCTCCAGTGTACCTACAGTTAGCCAAGATACCCAGGACTTCATCCTCAGCTCCAGTGTACCTACAGATAGCCAAGATACCGAGGACTTCATCCTCAGCTCCAGTGTACCTACATCTAGCCAAGATACCAAGGACTTCATCCACTGCTCCAGTGTACCTACAGCTAGCCAGGATACCCAGGACTTCATCCACTGCTCCAGTGTACCTACAACTAGCCAAGATACCCAGGACTTCATCCACAGCTCCAGTGTACCTACAACTAGCCAAGATACCCAGGACTTCATCCACAGCTCCAGTGTACCTACAGCTAGCCAATATCCCCAGTACTTCATCCACAGCTCCAGTGTACCTACAGCTAGCCAAGATCCCCAGGACTTCATCCACAGCTGCAGTGTACCTACAGCGAGCCAGGATAGCCAGGACTTCATCCACAGCTCCAGAGTACCTACAACTAGCCAAGATACCCAGGACTTCATCCACAGCTCCAGTGTACCTACAATTAGCCAAGATACCCAGTACTTCTTCCTCAGCTCCAGTGTACCTACAGCTAGCCAAGATACCCAAGACTTCATCCTCAGCTCCAGTGTACCTACAGCAAGCCAGGATAGCCAGGACTTCATCCACAGCTCCAGAGTACCTACAGCTAGGCAGGATACCTACAGCTTTATCACTGTGTCTGTATCTACACAGATATGGAGGATGCCCAGGGCTATATCCCTGCTTTCAGCCTCAGGATAACCGGGACTTTACCTCCGCATTTGTGCAAACGTGAAGAACACCAAGGCTATATCGTTGCCCTCGGCATCAGGTCAGCTAAGACCTTATTCTGTACCTGTTCAAAGATGTAGGATACACGCAGGTATACCACTGCCCTCAGCGCCGGGATAGCCAGGTCCATATCTCTGTATCTGTTCAAACATTAGGGCACCCAGGGCTATATCTCTGCCCTCGGCTTCAAGTTAACTGGGACCTTGTTCTAGTGGCAGATTTAAAGGGTTTCTCTTGCACTGTTGTAGTCATACATATGACATCGGGAAGTGAGTGCATAGGGTGGGATACCAATATGCGATTTGGGAAGCTTGGTTCTTCTTATTAAATATTACTTCTAGAACATGTAAGTGCATTTTCATTTTGTCCATTTTCTGTATCTGGGGTAGAACTATAAAGGATTCTCAAACCTGTGTGGAATGAATTCCCTCCAGTTTTCTAGCACCTCAGGTTTCAAATTTACCATTTTTGACCTCTCCACTGGCCAAAAGATGTTGTGTGTTTTAATACTGATCGTTAGCAAAGAATGAATATCTACTGATGGTGCTCCTGTCCTCCAAATACAGCTACGATTAGCTCCAACCAACTACACACCTTGTAGTTTGGAACCTACTAGAAAAACCTCCCAACATATCCTATTTCCAACCAGCCTCAACTGTCCGCTAGCTAACTTACTACAACCTTGTAGCTGTTGAGGTTGCAGAGGCCATAACAGCCAACCAGTACCTAATTCTATTCAGCGGTCTGGGGTTATTCTCAGGGCACTTGTCGGATAATGGACTGGTGATTCCAGTGCTCTTGCTTTCTAGGCGGCTCAGTGAGTCACCCAGTTCCACCTGCAGCCATCCCAAGGACCAGGTAAGATCTGCCTGGTCGCGGCCAAAACACTTCTAACAGGTCCTCAGCACCTGCAACGGTAGTATTTCCAGATCTTCTTCCTGGCCCACAGGTCATCAGGAATCACAGGAATACTGTGGCTAGGTGTGATTCTGCATCTCTTCACAGATGCTCATGCATTGGTCATTCAGGACATCTCCCCCGTTGCTTGCTCCTTGCTCCCTTGTAGCTCTGCTTTCCTCACTGTGTACCTTCCCCTATCACTTTAACACGCTCCACTGCTAGGTCCGCAGTCAATAAATAAAATAATAATAATAATATTGAGCTTATGCCAGGTTAAGTCCCATTACAGGGCAGCTCATGTGGTTGCAATGTTCCAAATGAGGTTTGTTAAAACATCCTTTGATGCTGAGCTGAGTGCAGAGATGATCCTCAGCTCCCCAATTTTAGCATCCGTGTTTGTGAGTGTCACCCCCTAGTGCTTAAGCCAGTGGCTCACTCGAGCCGGGCAAACTGTCACTGAGGACCTGACCTGTATACATTTTCAAGTCTGCAAGGGCTGCATTTGCTCCACCCCATACCTTATCCCCCACACCCCTTGTCCTTCTTCAAGAATGGAATAGGTGCTGCTGTTGAGCCAGATGGATAGCTGCGCCCATTGTGCAATTGGGAAGTTACCTAGAAAGCAGACAAAGGCAATGCAAAAATAATAGTTCCCAAAGATGTATTAACAAGTGCATATCCACACCCAGACCTATCTATCTCACTGACTGTTTCGTACCATATTGGCTGCAGGAGATACTATTGTTCTACCTCTAAACTCTGTCACTTTCATAACCTGAGAAACAGAGACCTTGACTTACAGAGCAAGAGACAAGAAATGGGGTTGCCTGAGGTAGCAATATAGAAAAGGCCTTTCAACACATATCCTCTCCACCAGGGTTTTGTTTTCCGAGGTCATGTGGGTCACCAGATAACAGTAGTCACTGTGCCGAGTCACCTCCCCAGCAGCCTCTATTTCCTCTCTAGATTGAATGAGCCGGGGCCTGCCACTATATGCACTGATTCAAGGAAATCCAGCCTCCTTCTTGATTTCATCCTGGCAAAAAGGGTAGGCAAGGGATCCCAAATACCTGGACAGTGCCATTCCGGTAGCATCTAAGGAGCCTCTCTTTGTACCGATCATCATTTGCGAAATACAGAGCGGAAACACAATAAGAAAACAGATCAGATAAATGTGACGGCTTAAGCCAGTTTAGTTCATTTGGGACAGTTGACATAAGAACAGCAGTAATAGGGTCTTGATTCTGGTGACTCAGAGCAGTGCTTAGTGAAGACTAAGTTGCTGACAGCGCTTTAGCGTAGTCCGCATTGGAGAACCAATTAGGAAGAACATGGCAGAGGGGTATAGCCTGTCCCTCCTTCCATTTGACTGGTGAGTGAATGAAACCCAAAAGCATGTCTACCCCACGCCCCCATGTGCCCCCAAGTCAACATTTTCCACCTTGCCAGGACATCACATAACACCTAAGATGCCAGAGCCAAGGCTCCACATCTTTCGTAATTATCACATTTATTAAATGGACCCCTTGGTTGATCTCAATAGTCTCAGTAACCGTACTTGTTCCTGCCAGTGACAATGTCATTCAATAACACCAGGAAATACCAAGCTCAGCTATAGTACTAATCACCAGCATCTTGCCCTCCATTTTGTAGTGCAATGCTCCTTTTGCAGTGTGATGCCTGCAGCCAGGTAGCTATGTCTTTAACCTAATTTCAGTCCCTGGAACAAGGATTACCTGGAAAGAGTCACAGCACCTGGGTGCCAGAGCTGTCTTGTGTTCGCCCGAGACAAGAATCTGCTCATGGGAAGCCGGATACCAGGCCGGAGCGAAACTCCAGACGTCGCCGGAGTACAGGATCCTCGAATGCCGTCACAAAGGAAGACATTATTGGAAAAAGTTTATATTATATTATATGAGAGATTTTTCTGAGGACTAAGGGAGCCGTGTCTATTGGCTGTGGGTAGTATAACCCAAAATTACTATACTAGAGCACTAAAGTGACTGACGATTTCAGTTTAAAAAATAAACTGCTCTATGATACAGAGGATTCCCAGCCCGACGACAGGGAATATTCCCAGCATGTGCATCTATGAAAGATCCAATGCGGGACAACAAGGATTACCTGGCAAGAGTCACGGCATCTGAGACGTATTGTGTTGGAATTCCTTACATATATAAAACATTTTGTTTACCCTAGGAGATGAGAGGACAGCTGTAGTGGCTTGTAACCAGTCCCTGCTTTGGACAAGCACTGACCCAAGAGAAGGGTCAGGCCAGAGCCCTAGCTGTGATCCGGGCTCGCCCAGTTCTAATTGGCTATGCTTTCTAGGCCGTATCTTTGTGTTGACTATTCCTGAATGTTGAGTGAATACTATTTTTATATGTTCCAAATAACGCATTGGTGACTCCCCTTACTTTGCTTGCAGTTGGTAATTTTGCCCCAATCTGTTTTCCGGGGGCCTACCTCTAGGATAGTGGTCAACAGTCTATTGTGAGCTTGTGCCAATTCAGTTCCTGTTCTCGGGTCACTGCTGGCCACTGACTCTGCTGGGTAAGTCTCTGTCTAAAAACTCAGGTGGCAGAATCAACCTCATATGCTTGTTCATATCAGCCCAGTCAGGGCTGTAACACTGGATTACAGTCTGGAGCTCTTCAACAAACCTCTGGGGTTCCTGTGAAATCTGTAGGAATTGTCCAGCTGAGCTCCTTAGGTCTCCAGGAGTCCATGGAACATGTACTGTCACTAAGATACTTTCTTTAGCATCAGTGCCTGCCACTCCCATCCCTGGTACCTGTATTAAAGGTGCTTGAAATGTCAGTGGGTCTTTTCCATAGTTCGTACCTCCTTTCCTCAAAGAGGCTGTGAACGGGGAGGAGATGGGTATTGAAAAGAAGCTGTGGGTGGCCAACTCCCCAGGGGTCAGCGCTTGAGTGCCTGCAGGTAACTGTGGAGAGGTACTCAGTCGTTGCTCGGGCATGGACCTCCTCTCGTCATAGAGGCTGTGAACGGGGAGGAGATGGGTATTGAAAAGAAGCTGTGGGTGGCCAACTCCCTAGGGGTCAGCGCTTGAGTGCCTGCAGGTAACTGTGGAGAAGTACTCAGTCGTTGCTCGGGCATGGACCTCCTCTCGTCATAGAGGCTGTGAACGGGGAGGAGATGGGTATTGAAAAGAAGCTGTGGGTGGCCAACTCCCCAGGGGTCAGCGCTGGAGTGCCTGCAGGTAACTGTGGAGAGGTACTCAGTCGTTGCTCGGGCATGGGCTGTAGGGCAATCGGTGCCTGAGGCTGTTGCTGTCCTGCTGTGTGTTGGGGGTGGGAACTGCAGTAACGGCTGGGGCGCAGCGGGCACACCATCCACACGTGCACCCTGGGAATCGGGTGCTAGTACACTCGTGAAAACAATACAATTTCCTCTGCCGTCTCCTCATCCTGCTTATCTTTTACCAATTGAGGGTACAGCGGAATGGGCGCCACCCTGATTTCCTACACTATTGACCCCATTATTTCTGAGGTTTTTAAGCTAGTGCCGATATTTTTTAAGTAGAATCTTTTAATCCCCTAATTTTAGACAGATTTTGACTTTGAGATGCTTTCTCGTGCCAGGAGGCATAGCCCCCCCCCACTGATTTGGGCCCACTTTGACATTTCTTGACTCTAATGTGTGCTTCAGATTGGCTAGCCCTTCTAAAAGAAAAGCGCCTATGCGCTCGACCTGGTTATGCCGATTTTCCTGCATCAGATTGTGGCCTACTTGGATGCATTTGCATGTGACATTATTGTACTGTGTGTACATACAATAGACAGGTGTCCCCCTAGACCGTATGGGGACCTCCTTAGAATGTCCCCTTCCCATGTCTATCCGTGATTTGAGTTCCTTTCAGGCAATGCAATGCAAACACACAACCCTACTTTCTTCATGGCGGGCCTGAGAGGGAAGAGGATTTGAATAACAGAGACTCAGTTGAGTGGCCCTGACAGGGATAAACATTTTCCGCCCATACACACCATCTGTCCCTATTTAATCCAGACCTAATTTTGGTTCATTAGTTTTACCAGACTGTTATTGACCAGGGTGTGTGCCTTTTAAATGTACTATATTGTTTAAGCAAGCGCTCTCCTTTATCGTTACTGTTACACCAGGTATTAGCCTTGTTACTGAATCATTGTTGGCTCCCCTGGTGATGCAAACGCCCCACTTATGGTCAGGCTCCTCCCGCCCACCCGGCTGGAGTTTTGAAATAGGACTCGTTACCTCTTGAGTTGGATGTGACAGAGGTGCTTGAGAGAAAGTGGTCCGCAAGTCGGCGGTACTCCCAACGCCTCAAAAGCCAGATTTTAACAACTTTATTGGACACCCTCCTATCTGACTAGTTCTGTACTTGAACCTCACCTGCTTCTTACTCCCCCCTCTGTGTTTCTCGTTGTCCTTCTTGTTACGCGCCCTAATGCCTAAGGGTCCATGGCTGCGCTATATAATATAAGAAGGTAAAAGTAAAGTGAAAGTCAGAGAAACCCAGCTCGCACATCAGTTTCGGGTAGTAGCAAAACAGAACCAGTTTTATTTGTGTTGCAAGACAAAAGACATCTTCAAAGTGCTGCAAGTGACCGCAACAATCTGACTTGCCTTCTGGGCCTCCTTGTTTTATAGGTCACTTGCCAGGTACCCGATTCAAAACCTAGCAGTGATCTTCCAGAATCATCAGTCAGGGCCTTAAGGCAGGAAGAAGGCCTCTCGCCCCATAGCGTACATTAAAAACCTCTCCATAACAGTCCGTCGTCGATACAGGCGACAGCTGGAAATATAACATGAGGAGTTCCGTTATGCACTCCCGCCAAAAGGGCTTGTCAACTGCACACCCATTGACGCATCCTCGATCTCCTCCCAAGGTCCCTTTGTATACACAGGATTGCACCAGTTCCCTCAGTCACATGTTCACAAAATCCTTGGCATGAAAAAGTGCTAGACATCAGTTTTTGGGTTCTAATTGGCACATGACAAAGAAAGGAACGCAGAAGCAAAGCAAGCATTGTCAAAGCCAAACACTAAGACAGCACAGATTGGAAACAAGTGATGTCAGCTGAAAGTGAAGAGAGACAGCGATATGAACACACCATCGGGCTTTCGTTTCTCGTACATTAGATAGGAAAACATAAGCGAAATCATATGCACCCACAAACCCAAGGCTAGGTTATCTGACACCAAATTATAACATGAGCCCTTTATATAGCACACACCACAAACAAATGGCCCCTTGGTGCTTAAATAATACAAATTATTATGTACACAATAAAACCACATAGTAGGAGGCTTTAAAACCGGTTAATGGCTTACTGACCAACTTACAGGCCTGAGCATAGCAAGTGTCTTAACAGGGTATACCCAGCACCATTAGTACCCTGCGATAGGTGGCATACAGGGGTGGACTGGGAGCCAAAAGAGGCCCTGAAATAATTTTCTAAGTGGCCCAATATTACATATTTTTTGCAAGCCCAACACTTTTCCTATGGAAAAATCTGGAAATACCCCACAAAAAGGCCCAGGGTGCAGAGGCCTATCGGGAAATCTCCAGAGTTCCCTATAGGCCAGTCTGCTCATGGTGGCATAGGGGGATAGAAGCGCTGAGTTACTAAAACAGGTAGACAGGTTGGCACTACAGCAAGGTCACTGGAACTGGGGGGAGTGGAAAGTGAAAATGGATTAGCGGGCAGCGAGTAGGCAGTGCAGGATATAATGCAGGCCAAAGTGCATAGAGTCTGGGCACTGCAGGAGAATGGCACTGGGACGAAAAGGGGCAGGTGAGTAAAGGAGTGCAAGAGACAGAGCATTGTGTGGGGGCTGTGCACAGGCGCGAAGAGGGGATGCTCTTGAGTGGGGAGCTACCAACCCTTAGGAGTTGGTGCATGGAGAGACAGTGGAACTCCATGCTTTACCATGAGGTTTCAACCAATCAGTGGGAACACTGCACATGACAAGGGTACTAATATCGCTTAAGAGACTGAACGTGCGGTCATTATTGCAGGATAATGAACCGCCCGCAAGTTACTGCCTGAGGCGGGGCTAAGTGCCATATGCTGGGGAAGGGATCATTATCCGAAGCTATGATAACGCCCCCATCCTCAGTCTATAAGGCTATTAGCACATAGTGAGATTAGCAATATAGGTTTTAGAATTGTGGTGGTGAAGTAAAAACGTGTTTGTTTAACCCTTAAGTGCCTGGCTATTATGCATAAAGGACAAGCATATTCGTCCTTGGCACTTAGTACAGTAAATATACAAAACATGCTAGTAAATGAAATGTGGCTTATTATGAAATATTTTAATGATAAGGTTGTCTTACAGTTTAAGCATTTTAATTGTAAACTGGATTCAAGTGGAAACGTTTTAGAATGAGCATGCATTAGGTGTAATGTAAACGTGAATTAATTCCCCATACCCAAGTGAAAACATTGCTTTACGGTTCAGCTTTAACTTGTGCTAAATTGGACTGTCCTGTTCAAAGAAACATTGCTGGGAAATGGCATTTCTGATTCCCAAATGCAGAGAAACACTTTCTGTTGTTTTCCTCTTTTCTTCCCTATCTACTTCTAAGGTCTAAATGCTTGGCAGCGGTCAAAACCAGTAGTTACTGACTGCATTGTGAGCCTTCTGATTGGCCGAGAGGAGTACAATAACGACCTTCATGTTTTTATGTAGCCTTAGTAACGGAGGGAATGGTAATTATTATGGATTAATGACCCCCCACCAAGTTTTGGCCAAAGGTGAAGCCGAGGCCATACATTTGGGAAGGGTCATTTTCCCAAGCAATACTGACTCCCCCATAGGTCTATAAGTGCACAATAATAATGGCTACATAGGTTTTGTATTTGTGGTGGTGTAGTTAAAAAAAGTGAAGTAAATGGACAACGCATTAATGAATTAAATGTGGCATTGTTGTGTAATATTTAAACACCATGGTTTTCTTTATAAAGCAAGGATTTTAATTGTAAGATTAGTTGAACTGGAATAACTTTAACATGAGCATGCATTTGGTGTAATATAAACGTATACAGCGTCTCCATACATTAAACTGGGTGTTGCCTGTAATGTTCAGGTGCAGAGAAAAAAGATACATGCAGAGATGAAGCATCCTTTTAAAGACATTTTAATGGGATGTGGCATTGCTTTTTTTGAAATACAGAAATAGAAAGTAAAATGTGTTCTGTTATTTTGCTCTCCCCTGAATTCAGAATGCTCGGAATGCATGAAATAATGGTAGATATTAAATACATCCAGAGTGCATGCAGTCAATAACTGTTGTTACTGACTGCATTCTGAGCATTCCGACTGGCTCCATGAGGTCCATGTGCTAACAGTCATTAATCAGCACAGCATTCCTCTCTTATCACCCTGCAACACACACATCACCATAACTTTCTTAACATGTAAATGTCTAGACAGCAAAGCTGTTGAGTGTTTGTTCCTTTTGTTCATTCTGGTAGGACCATACCAGGGCATGTGCCAGGTCGTCTCATGGGGCTGCTTCATGGCTATGTGCTGTCATTCTTTCAGCCTCATTCCGAGTATGTTATGTTATGTTAGTGGTACTTGTATAGCGCACCGTCACCAACGGAATTGGTCCCCAGGCGCTCTGGCGGATCTGTAAATAGGAAGGGTGGGTAGGGTTAGTCAGGAAGAGGGGAGAAGGAGAGTGGGAGAAGTCGTGTGATGTTGGCAGCTTCAGCTCGGTATAAACCGAGTGCTGGGCTTTGGTGCTAGTATCGGATCGGGCGAAGGCCTCGAGTGTTGTTGGTGAAGTTTATGTGTTGTTGGCGCCGTATGGTAAAGTGCGAGCGGATTGCTGGGAGAGAGATGGTTGTGTGGTTTTGTGTGGGTTTAAGTATGCAGAAGATTGAGGGTTGGGTTAGTGGGATCAGTATCCTGATTTAGGTACTTATGGTTCTGTTAGAGTTGTATACCTGTTGGTTGGGATGTTGCTGGTTCCTCGTGGGCCGACTCGCTTTGGTGGAGTTGCGCTGATCCAACTGTATCCTATTGAGTGTTGTTTGGATTGGTGGGTGCGTCTGAACCTGATCTTCAGGTGTGGTACCGGGTGGGTGATATCTATTCTCAGGTGATCTAGTGTGACCTTGGTCAGTTGAGGCTTTGAATGGTTCAGGATCGAGGTTGTGTTGATGTGTTGTCCTAGTGGATCTGTCTTGGTGAGCTTGTGTATTCAGACATTCGTATCCTTCTGTCCTGACTGGTTCTTTGGTTTCCGTGGGGTGAACATCCTCGGGACTGATGTTTAGTTGTAGTTTGTGTGGTGGGGCATTGTTTCCTGCTTTGTATTGGTGGACCGTGTGTAGTGATGAAACATTCTGTTTCTCACTCATTGTATTGGGGCCCATGGTGCAGTGCTTCCTTTCCCTCTCTATGTTTTGTCCTTAGGGCTGTTGTGGAAGGTAATAGTTAAGGTCATGCTCCTCTTGATGATTCGTTCTAGTCTTTGTCTTAGTTT
This sequence comes from Ambystoma mexicanum, assembly GCF_040938575.1. NCBI lineage: Eukaryota > Metazoa > Chordata > Amphibia > Caudata > Ambystomatidae > Ambystoma > Ambystoma mexicanum. The sequence continues at coordinate 1,540,182,995 of NC_090932.1, forward strand.
GCTGTGTTTGCTATCTTTGGTTGTATTGCGACTGTCTCCGTTTGGTCCTTTGGTATGCCGTGGTATATTTACCTCGGCTTTTCCCATTGATTAATCAGTGTGTATCGCGGTCGCTCTACGCTCATTGATGTTTTTAGTTATCTCTGTGCCCCTGTGGCCAGTCTTTCTAGTTATGACGTGAAGAGCCATGTTTTGAGTAATTTCCTGAATAATAGGTGGTTTCTTGTGTTACGTATGTACTTTGGAAGGTCATTCCAGGTTTTCGGGGCTAGGTGAGAGAAGGAGGATCCTCCTAGTTTTCTTTTGTTGTAGGCGGATGTCCATGCTTGATCTGAGCGTTCTTGTCGGTTGATGTAGGTGCAATTTGTCTCTTAGGAACTCGGCGCCTTCGTTGTGTACTGCTCTGTGTGTAATGCAGATTGTATTGAATTGTATTAGTTGTTTTATTGGTAGCCAATGTAGTGTTTTCAGCGCTGCTGTGGTGTGTTCTCTTCGGGGTAGTTTCAGAAGTAGTCTGGCTGCCGCGTTTTGAATGCGTTGTAGTTTTTTTAGGAGTCGTTCAGGCATGCCTAGGTATAGGCTATTGGCGTAGTCTACTTTGGATATGACGAGGGCGATGATGGTGGTTGTTTTGTTGGTGAACGATAGAAACGGTAAGATTCTCTTTGCCGCTTGCAGGAGGAAGAAGCATTTCTTGAGGAGAGCGTTTACTTGTGGCTCTAGCGTGAGATTAATGTCCATCAGAACCCCCAGGTTTTTTACAATCTGTGAGGGTGCTGGCGTTGTCCCGAATTCCCTTGGCCAAGGGATGAATTGGTTTTCTCCTCCATTTTTTATGACGATCATTATTTCAGTTTTGCCTGGGTTGATTTTGAGGGAGTTAGAGTTCATCCAGAAGAATACATCGCAGAGGCAGTTTTCTAGCGTTGAGTTTCTTTCCGGGTTGTCTTGTATTTTGAAGATTATTTGTGTATCATCAGCATAGTTGTAGCAGGTGAGGCCGTGGCTTTTGATGATTCTTATCAGTAGATACAGGTATATGTTGAATAGTAGCGGGGAGAAGGATGATCCTTGTGGTACTCCACAGGTGGAATCTCTCGGGCTGGATTTGAAGGGTTTCATCCATACGGTTTCCGTTCTGTTTGTTAGGAAAGATTTGATCCATAGTAGGGCGGTGTCTGTTATTCCAAGTCCTTCTAATTTCGTTATGAGAGTGTCATGGTCGACTGTGTCAAATGCTGCTGATAGGTCTAGGAGTATCAAGGCAGTGCTGTTGTCCGTGTCTGTGTTGATTTTTAGATCGTCCCATATTGAGAGTAGAGCTGATTCCGTTCCTCTCAATGGTCTGAAGCAAACTTGTGCCTGGTCTAGTAGGCCGTGCTCTTCTATAAACTCTTGGGTTGTTTTGTATATGTACGTTTCAAGAAGCTTGGCTGTATACGGGATATTGGAGATGGGTCTGTAGTTAGAGAGGTCCTCTACATTTCCCGCTGTATCTTTGAGTAGTGGCCTGATGTATGCAGTTGTGAAGGCTTGTGGCACTTTCCCAGTTGCGATGGAATGGTTGAGGACGTTCCTGTGATATTCCATGGGCATCCCTTGTTTGAGGATCAATTTGTATATGTCTGGTGGGCAGGGGTCATCGGGGGACCGTGAGTTATTGCTTTCGTTCACCAGTTTGACGAATGTCTCCACTGATATTTCTGGAAAGCTTTGTAGTTTGTTTGGGTGCTCCTCCCGGGTGTAGGTTGGGGTCGTGGTCAGATCAGACGGTCTGCTTTGTATGGTTTGTTGGATGTTGGTGATTTTGTTTTTAAGTGGTCTGCAAGATCGTTGCAGAGTTTCGTGGACGGAGTTGGTGTGTTGTTGCATCCCGGAGGGTTTTTGATTTCGTTTATGATTTTGAAGAGCTCTTTTTGGGTGTTTGGTGCTTCAAAGATTCGGTTGTCATAGTGTTTCCTCTTTGCTTTTTGTATTTCCTTTTTGTAAGACCGGTAGTGTTGTAGGAATTTCAGTTTGTTCGCCGTGTTGTTTTGTTTTCTCCAATCAAGTTCTAGTCTTCGGTTTTTTATTTTCATGCTGCTAAGTAGTGAGGTGAACCATTTTGCCATTGACCGCTTATTAGAAGAAGCAAAGGGTTTTTCTTTGGCTATGTTGTCTATAGTAGTTAAAATCCAGGAATGCAGCAGGGTTACCTTTTTGTCCAGGTCATCTTCTTCCATGAGTGTTGGGTGCGTTTTTTTTGGCTCCAGGAGTGCATTCAGGTTGGAGTTTTTGATGGTTCTCCAATTTCTTTTCATGGTTTTCGTTGTTTTGTCTGGTTGATTGTTTGTTAGCGTGTTCATTTTGATTACGAAGAGGATGATGAGGTGGTCGCTCCAGGGTATTTGAATTGTGGGTGCCGTGGTGAGGAGTAGTTTGTTAGCGAAGATTGCGTCAAGTGTATGCCCTGCCGAGTGGGTTGCTCCTTTGACTAGTTGTTGTAGGTTCATTGCTGCTAGTTGGCTGGTTAACGATTTTTATATGGTCGTGCTCTCTCCTTCAAACCAGATGTTGAAGTCTCCTAGGACTATCAGGTGATTGTGTTTGATGGCTAGGACGGTGATTGCTTCTGTGAAGGAGTCTACGAAGGTTGCATCGTACGTTGGTGGTCTATATATTAGTACGGATTTCAAGTTTGTTTTGGGTGTTACTGCTAGACGTATGATTAGGGATTCGCATTTATCGATGATTAGTGGGTCTTCAAGTTTGATATCCAGGTGTTCCATGTGAATGATTGCCAGCCCCCCCCCCCTCTTGGTTTTTCTGTTTGATTGGACGCATTTGAAGTATTCAGGCAAGCAGTTGTTGAGGGTGATCTTGTAGTTGTCGTCTAGCCAAGTTTCTGTTATAAATAGGATGTCGATCCCTCCGTCGCAGAGCAGATCGTATATCCCAGTGGCATTTTTGGACATTGATCTTGCATTGATGAGGTTGCAGTGGATCTTTTTGGTGTGGTTTTGCTTGTTGGTTGTTCCTTGTTTTGGTTTGTGGTTGTTTGGTTTCGTTGCATCGTTGTTAGCGTTGATTGGGGGTGGATGAGGATCAGCGAAGGCTGTATCTTCATTGTAGGAGGGCGTATGAGGATCAGCGGAAGCTGCATCTTCATTGAAGCGGTCTGCTAGATTGAAAGCTTGGCTGTTCAGTGGTGTTACTTCTCTGTTTGTGCTGGTTAGGTGAAGGTCAGTGAAGGCTTCTTTTTCGTTGAATTGGTCAGTTAGGTTCATGTTTGGGTTCTTGGTTATAAGATCTTCGTCATTGTTATGTCCGGAATGGCGCAGGTGTTGAGGGTGTCCTTCTCTTCTTGTGATGTATGGGGTCGGACTCTAGCCACCTTCTTCTTGGGTGTTCCCGTCTATTTCCTGGTTGTCTTGGGATGTTCTTTGTGTGTCTTGATGTCTCTGTGTCATTGGGGTTTCCTGGTTCTTGGGTTGTTGCGAGGTACGGTGTGAGATATAAGGAATTTTCCCTTTGGAATTTTGTTCTTGTTGTTTGGTTTTTGGTGTTGTGTTTCCTCCATTTAAGGTTGTTGCTTCGGTGGTAGTTTGGATTTGTGTGCCTGTGTCCAGTGCGGCCTTGTCTTGTGCCCTTTCTCGGCGTCCCTTTCTGGTTTGGGGCATTTTGGTGCTCAGCGCGGAGGTGCCGGTTGAGTGGTTGGCGGCTGTGTCTTGTGATGGGAGTGCTGGTATTTCTTCTTGTGTTTGTAGCCTTGGGTGCCTTTGTGCCGTCTGTTCTTCCGGTGGGTCGTTTTGTGTATCCTCTGAGCGCTGTCTGATGGTGTTTTGGTGCTGGGGTACTGTCGTCAGGGGTGTAGGTCAAAGTTCAGTGCTGTCTATGTAGGTCTCTCGGAAGGGGTGAGGGCGGTGAAACTATTCTATCACGGTCTGGTCCGCACTAGGAGCATGTTAAGGTGGTTAGGCTAAGTTTGTGCTTGAGACTAATTCTGACTATGTTCTAGAGTCTCGTGTGGTGGGTGGGACCCTTAGGAGTATTGTAATCCTTATGATTCAAACATTTCAGAGCAGAGTCCCTGTTAAGTTTGGGAGACCTGTATAGTGGGAGAGAGGCCTATCAACGTAATCTGAATGCGCAAGATGCAATTTGGGGCTAGAACCCCTGCTAAATTTGGGAGACCTGTATAGTGGGAGTGAGGACCACCAGTGTAATCTGAATATCATACAACTATCAAAGCGATCTGAATGTCATACAATGCAATTTTGGGAGACCTGCACAGTGGGAGTGATGCCCATCAATGCAATCTGAACACCACGCAGTACAACACGCAGTACAACCTGGGGACAGAACCCATGATGAACTTGGGGGGGACCTGTATAGCGGGAGAGAGGTCCGACAACGCAATCCGAACGTCACACAATGTAACTTTGGGGACAGAACCCCTGCTAAATCAGGGGGACCTGCACAGCGGGAGAGAAACCCGCCAATGCAGTCCGAGTTTCACACGATGCAATTTTGGGTTCAGAACCCCTGCCAAGTTTGGGAGACCTGTATAGTGGAAGAGAGGCCTATCAATGCAGTCTGAATCTGATACAGTACAGTTTGGGAAATAGAACCCCTGTTAAATTTGACAGGCCTGTCTACTGGGTGAGAGGCCTATCACTGCGATCTGAATATCGTACAATACAATTTGGGAGTGGAACCCCTGATACATTTTGGAGACTTGTATAGTGGGAGAGAGGCCTATCAATGCAATCTAAATGTCACACAATACAATTTTGGAATAGAGCACTTAATAATTTTGGGAGACCTGTCTAGCGGGAGAGAGGCCCATCAATGCAATCCGAACATCATGCAATACAACTTGGGAACAGAACCCCTGATGAACTTGGGGGACCTGTACAGTAACCCCTAATCATTTGGGAGACCTGTTTAGTGGGGGGAGGCCTATCCATGCAATCTGAATTTCATGCAATACTATTTGGGAGTAGGAACCCATGAAAGATTTTGGAGACCTGTATAGTGGGAGAGAGGCCTATGAATGCAATCTGAATGTCATACTATGCAGTTTGGGGCCAGAACCCCTGATCAATTTGAGGAACCTGTATACTATGCAGTTTGGGGACAGAACCCCTGGTCAATTTGGGGGACCTGTAAAGTGGGGGAGAGACCTATAAGTGCAATCTGAATATCATACCATACAATTTGGGAGCAGAGACTCTGCTAAATTTGGGAGACCTGTGTATTGGGAGAGAAGCCTATCAATGCAATCTGAATATCAGATAATATAGTTTGTGGACAAAACCTCTGATAGATTTGGGAGACCTGTATAGTGGGAGAGAGGCCTATCAATGCAATCTGAATATCATACAATACAGTTTGTGGACAAAACCTCTGATAGATTTGGGAGACCTGTATAGTGGGAGAGAGGCCTATCAATGCAATCGGAATGTCATACGATTCAATATACGATTTAATTTCGGAAAGGAAACCCTCCTAAATTTGGGAGACCTGTCTATTGGGGGGAGGCCTATCAATGCAATCTGAATGTCATACAATACAATTTGGGAACAGAAACCCTGCCAGATTTGGGAGACCTTTGTATTGGGAGAGAGGCCTATCTATGCGATCTGAATATCATACAATACAATTTTGGAACAGAAATCCTGATAAATTTTGGAGACCTGTCTAGTGGGGGAGAGGCCTATCAATGCAATCTGAATATCTTGTAATACAATTTGGGAACAGAAACTCTGATGAATTTTGGAACTGTTTTATATCGGTTTACGTGGCTAGGAGTATAGGGTAGAGTGGTTGATCTACTCCTAACCCAGACCACTCCTACTTTACTGGTCCTTGTAGTTGATGGTTGACGGCTGGCACATGCCTTCCCCTGTGGACTCCTGCCGACACTCCCCGGATCCTCCTCTGTTGGGGCCGCCCTTGGCCTTGGGGCCTTTAGTCGCAGGGGCTACTGGGCAGAGGGCTGCACTGGGAAGACCAGTGAAGAAGGCTTCCCAGTGAGGGAAGCACGGGGCGGGAGAGAGGGTCAGCGGGTAGCAACGGCGCTGGGGCACTGGAATGGGCACAGAAAGTAGATGCTATGGGCCCAGGAGGCTTTCTGGAAGCGGCCGCACTTACCTGCCTCTGGGATGGGTCGCAGGGCGAGAAGGAAGGGAAAACAGGAAGGGGGTGCGGGTGGGGAAGGACTACTGCGGGTTAGGTAGGGGCCTCAGGGCCAACACAGATGTTGCTGAGGCCCGGCTGTATGAGGGCACGGCATTCACTGTGCTTCTGGACCAAATCTAGGTGTCACATGGCACAAAGCTCCAGTCAGGGCTCGGGGGCGGGATGGGAGGCAGGGGGGCTGGGGTCCAGGAAGGGGGAGCTGGGAGAGAAGTGGTGAGCAGGGGAGGGAAGCGGGCCTGTGGGCAAAATTACAAAGCGAGGGGCTAGATGGGAGGCCTCACCTGTGCGCAGCCGGGAGAAAAAGTGGCGTGCAGAGGCGGCTCGCAGCGGGACTAGGTCCCAGCTGGAGTGTGGATGTCGGGTAGCCAATCAGGAGCTATGGGTGGGACTCAGGCGGGGAGAAACAAGGAAGGGACACGGGCACGAAGGAAGCGCCTGAGCGCTTTATTACACAATTATATGGGAAGAACACACCAAAAAGCGAGGGGCTAGATGGGGGCCTCACTTGTGCACAGCCGGGAGCATACAATGTAATCTGGACACAAAACCCTACTAGATTTGAGAGACCTGTTTAGTGGGAGAGAGGCCTATCAATGCATTCTAGATATCATACAATGCAAATTGGACACAAAACCCCTGCTAAATTTAAGAGACCTGTATAGTGGGAGAGAGGCCTTTCAATGCAATCTAAATATACAGTGCAATTTGGAGACAGAACCCCTGCTAAATTTGAGAGACCTGTATAGTGGGAGAGAGGCCTATCAATGCAATCCAAACATCATACAATGCAATCTGGACACAAAACTCAACTAGATTTGAGAGACCTGTATAGTGGGAGAGAGTCCTATCGATGCATTCTAGATATTAAGTAATGCAATCTGGACATAGAAGCCCTGATAGATTTGAGAGACAGGCCTATCAGTGCAATCTGAGTATCACACAATGCGATTTGGAGACAGAACCCCTGCTACGCTTGAGAGACCTGTATAGTGGGAGGGAGGCCTATGCATTCTAAATATCATACAATACAATCTGGACACAAAACCCAACTTAGATTTGAGAGACCTGTATAGGTCTATACAAAGGAAGGAGGGTCTGTGCTTAGCCAGTCAGATTGCTACAGTATTAAATAATTATTAAATTTGAGGGTGAGGGAGAGAGAGATGCAGTGGGGAGTAGTCGCCTTGTTTGCGATGGGTTTGGTAAGTGGCTCAGAATCATAGGTAGAGTAGTTGCTCTACTCCTGACTCTGGCCACTCCTACCTTACTGGTCCTTGTAGTTGATGGTTGATAGCTGGCCACTGGCTTCCCCTGCTGACACTTCTTGGAGCCGCCTCTGTTGGAGCCGCCCTTGGCCTTAGGGCACTTAGCCGCAGGGCTGCACTTAAAAAATATATGGAAACAAGGCCCGGGAGGGTTCTTGTGCTAACGACACTCACTTGGGCTGCCTGGGTGAAATTGGGCACTCGCAGGCTGTGTCGGGAGCAAGGCTAGGCACTGAGAGTGCAACAGCCAATCAGAGGCGAGGGGGCGGGCTTAGAGGCGGGATGTGGATTCAGGGCAGACGGGGAAGATGCACTGAACGTGGGCGCTGGGGGACCCAACAAATGTAAAAAATATATGGAAACAAGGCCCGGGAGGGTCCTTGTGCTAACCACATTCACCTGGGCTGCCTGGGTGAAATTGGGCACTCGCAGGCTGTGTCGGGAGCAAGGCTAGGCACCGAGAGTGCAACAGCCAATCATAGGCGAGGGGGCAGGCTCAGAGGCGGGATGTGGATTCGGGGCAGACAGGGAAGATGCACTGCACGCGGGCGCTGGGGGATCCAACAAACTTTAAAAATATATGGAAACAAGGCCCGGGAGGGTCCTTGTGCTAACCAGTGAGTGTGTAAGGAACTTTTTGGTTGATATCAACTAATGCCACTGCGACCTATTTCTTATGTCTGGTTAGACTGTCGCATTGGTGTGTCCCAAGACGGAGACATAGAGTTCCTCTACTCCGTTTGTTATAATTGCAGGAGAAGTGACGTGAGGCACACCTTATTACTGCGCCAAAATAAATAAGTACCAAGCGATAGTCCAATGCTGGTGTATTTATTTACAGTTGCCCTTTAAGCATGACACGTGTTTCGGCAAAAGTGCCTTTCTCAAATCAGCGCATGTCTAATTAGACCAGATCAACAATAGCAAATGAAAACAAGAAAATAAATAAAAAAAAAGATAGAAAATATGATGTTAACAATGATTTATACGCAATCATTGAACCCAAACAAATTTAAAGTAAATCGAAAGTGTGTAATCAATCCAGATTATAATGTGATAAACACAAAAGATGTCACCCAAAAATATGCCGGGTTGACAAATTGGTTCCAATTCCATACGTAATGACAGTGAGAAATACACAATATATATGCAATTGCATAGTAATATGTTACATAACGTACATTTACGTATACATACCAATTCCAGTGTTTGAAAACAATGGCAACGCGTTGTGTATATATATATATAAAAATAACGACAGAGATTCAGGGGGGGGGAAGGGGCGGATCATAAGGTTGACAAATAATGCACAAGAACGGTTAGAAACCATGATACATACTGCTCTGAATAAATGGCATGATTGCACTGAGTGTTTGGTGTGAAAAAAGCCATACGTCTAGCTTACCCCATGTTCCTTCTTAAAGTCGTATTGCTTTAATACAGCGAGTAATAACTGGGTTCAAATCCCAAACACCTGATGGAGAAGACATTAGAAAACGGATTATATCAGTAAAACTCGTGTGGAGGACATTAGATAGCATGTTATTTCGATAGACCTAATTCGTTCATAAACCTATATGGAAGACCAGTCGCCATTATCGGGTGCTGTGTGTTCCACATACATCCTGTGCTTATGTAGCTCATGCGGGTGCCCGCTCTCAGATACCCACAAATACGGCCAGAATTATACATTCTAAAGGGCCATGTTTCGTTCGTAAAATAATATAGTACAGTCTTTACTATTCTATGTACATGTTTTTAAGCATCCAATTGTAAAGCTAGTCATGTTCTTAATGCCGAAGAGGTGTGCTTTAACACCCAAAAACGAATAAATTGAAAAATATGTATGCCTCTGTGCATTCGGTTTGAGCCGCGCATCAGAATGCGATTGGCTGAAACACATGGGTGGGTTCTGGTGGTCCCCCCCAAGGGTTTACCTGCAAAGTCACGTATTGCGCGTCCCGCGTAGAACAAGAGATGATGGCGGAGCCCCTGTGGTCTGTGTTGATATGCGGGTTGTCATGGAATCTAAGTCCATCATTGCTTTCATTGCTCCCTAGTCTACCACACTCACCTGGGCTGCCTGGGTGAAACTGGGCGCTCGCAGGCTGTGTCGGGAGCAAGGCTAGGCACTGAGAGTGCAACAGCCAATCAGAGGCGAGGGGGCAGACTCAGAAGCGGGATATGGATTCGGTGCAGACGGGGAAGATGCACTGCACGCGGGCGCTGGGGGACCCAACAAACTTAAAAGATATATGGAAACAAGGCCCGGGAGGGTCCTTGTGATAACCACACTCACCTGGGCTGCCTGGGTGAAATTGGGCGCTCGCAGGCTGTGTTGGGAGCAAGGCTAGGCACCGAGAGTGCAACAGCCAATCAGAGGCGAGGGGGCGGGCTCAGAGGCGGGATGTGGATTCAGGGCAGACGGGGAAGATGCACTGCACGCGGGCGCTGGGGGACCCAACAAACTTAAAAAATATATGGAAACTTGGCCCGGGAGGGTCCTTGTGCTAACCACACTTGCCTGGGAGCCTGGGTGAAATTTGCACTATGACTACCTCCCATACCGGTACCGAGTCCGCCCTGGTTTAATGGGGACTTACCGGTCTATTCCAACCTTTGCGGGACCGGTAAATCCCCATTGAAAAAGCCATTCCCCATTCCCATTTAAGCCCCCATAGGGCTCAATGGGAAGGCGCTAATAACGGTACCGCAAATTGCGGTTGCGTTATTGGCTCTGAATTCCCTTAACGGGTCCCTGTTATAGGGCGCAAATGGAATAGGGCGCAAATGGATTACCGGCACTGGTGTCCTTAACGGTGCCCGGTATCCCTTTGCGCCAAACTCGTAATGAGGCCCTTCTTACTTGGCTGTGAATGTTTCTTTATCCTGCTTTATGTGGGCTATGTTAGTGCATAGCTTTTGAGTGGCTGCCATTTGTGTTTTTCGGTAGAGTTGTTTCTTGTTGTACATCAGTTCCATGTGTAATTCCTGGATCATCTGGTGGCAATGGTGTAAACAGGCTGTGATTGATGGCATGCCAGCCCACCCTGGTGTGTGGCTGCGATACAATTTCTTTTGCCGGGCTGTTCCCTATTGCATATTTGGGTGTTGTGCTCAATCTGGTTTGACGTTTGTTGGGTGGGCGCCAGGTTGTATGATGGTGATGATTTTGTGTTGTTGTGTTGTAGTGTGTTTTGTCTCTTGCTGGGCTGTGAGTTCTTCTCTGTCCCTGTGTATATAAAACACTGTTTTTTTTACAGTTTTCAAAACATTCACTTGTTTTTTATTGTTCATATTTCTTTGGGGACAGCGTACCAAGTTTTTTTTGTGTGTAGCGGTTGCTACCATGGCCTGTCAGGTTCTTAACGTTGTCAATCCCAAAATGCTTTTCGAATTTATTTGTTTTGTTGTAACCTTCCACTGTATCCCCCCTATTTTGCTTCAGAGGTAGGTTCACGCCTCAGAAAACCCAGCACGTAAACCAAGCAAACTCGTTGAAGCCCCTCTACTGAGAACGAACATGGATCAATAACCTGTTCCCATGTCTACAGCCACTTTTTAGCTCACTGTACCTTTCACAGACAAAAAATATAAATGTGCACATCAGTCTGGTCCGCCCGCACGGACAGCCCAGCACTGAAATGCGAGACAATTATCCCCAGAACAAGAGCACCAAAGAGCAACGTCAGACACGCTTCTGTCTTTTGGGGAGTCATCAGTACGGTAAAGCAGTGGTGGAGTCAAGGGAGGAGTAGGGGGGCGGCTGCTCCCCAGCCTCCCGCTGGCACCCTATAATCCCCCCTTCCCCTGCCCCCGCCGCCAAAAGCTGCCTCCGCCACTGAGGTAAAGCTGCTTCTCTCGAGGGCCCAGAAAGCCTGTTTTCCATGACTGATTATCCTTCTAACTCGGGGTGAAGACCAATAATTCCAAATGTTCTCAATTGCGGGAGCGCCCCTGAGAACTAAGAGCGGGATTGGCTCATAAGACACTCTCTGAAGATGATACGATATTTTGTTTATAGCGCGGGCTCATAAGACACTCTCTGAAGATGATACGATATTTTGTTTATAGCGCGCCTAAGTGATATGGCGTCCTGTTGAGAGGATAGTCTGTTGGGGTTGGCCTGACTGCCATCTTTACATAGGGCTTTTCTAGCCTACATGCAAGGGCCTGGACTTGCTTGAGAGCCACTGTCCTCCCAGCAGGGCTGCCCTACTTTTAATGGCTGTGTTACTGCCACTTCTGGGTTGCTATGCTTTCAATGAGGTGATAGCAGACATCTCCAGGCGAAACAGGCGCACTGTAAAGCAACGAGCACCTGCCATCCGGTTTTTGCATTTTAGGCTGCGGCAAAAACCACAGGCCTGAGTTCACTAGAGCCCCAACAAGAGTGTGGACAGAGGGCTGCTGGCCTGCCAGCAGCCTATGCAGGGAACTGGGGCAGTGGTAGCAGCGAGGGCTGGGGCCCCGGTTTAGGGAAGCTATTGAAGTCTGCTGCAGCTTGGCAACCCGAGGGCGACAATGGGAGTGCAGCAAGCGGAATGTTTCCACATGCCTGGTCAATGGGGAATAGGGGCAGAGCCGAGCAAACAGAAGCTGGGAAAGAGACACAAAGCCGGAGCGCCTTTTCTCTGCGCCGGCCTTCCATTTATCACGCCTCGCGTGCAGCTGTGGCCACTGACGACCCAGGAGGCACTCATTTCAGCTACTGTGCATCTGCCACGGCCTCTTACCTCACTCTGCCCAGAATCACCCTAACCCGCAAACATGAAAGACCACCTTAGACGAACAGCTTCAGAAATACACCCATCAAAAAACAGACACGAAAACACCTCCAGCATAGGAAACTGCCACCTAGGGCCTTGAATAAAGCGTCATCTAGACATAAACTCAGAAATACCACCCACTCAGCGAAATAGACACCCCACACACCCATTGACTCACTACAATACTATGTTTCCAACAGTGAAAGCCTCCGAAATAACCCTACCTAGCTAAACCCCAACATAGAAACTAAAGGCTGAAATTACGCATCAAAGTAAGGTGCACCCTAAGAATTGCCCCCATTTGGCGAAACGCTGGACTAGAAACCCCATCATATAATGTTCCTGTAGACAGAGAATCCCTCAGACATAATCCTACCCATCAAAAAACCATCACAAAAACACCCTCGGACATAGCTCATCCGAGCAAGACCCGTCCTCAAATGCAATTTCAGAAACACACTTTGTTTGCTATTGAAACCCCAACATAAACCACAAACTAAGTTCCTACCTCCAGAAATACCCTAATACCCTGTAGGACTCACCCAATACCCTACATGCCAAAACCTCCACCCGTGAAAATGAATCCACCTACTACATCCTCCCACAACACCCTGAATAAAGACTACCAAGAGACACACCTGTAGGACTCACCCAATACCCTACATGCCAAAACCTCCACCCATGAAAATGAATCCACCTACTACATCCTCCCACAACACCCTGAATAAAGACTCTACCAAGAGACACACCTGTAGGACTCACCCAATACCCACATGCCAAAACCTCCACACGTGAAAAGGAATCCACCTACTACTTCCTCCCACAACACCCTGAATAAAGACTCTACCAAGAGACACACCTGTAGGACTCACCCAATACCCACATGCCAAAACCTCCACACGTGAAAAGGAATCCACCTACTACATCCTCCCACAACACCCTGAATAAAGACTCTACCAAGAGACACACCTGTAGGACTCACCCGATACCCACATGCCAAAACCTCCACCCGTGCAAAGGAATCCACCTACTACTTCCTCTCACAACACCCTGAATAAAGACTCTACCAAGAGACACACCTGTAGGAGTCACCCAATACCCTACATGCCAAAACCTCCACCCGTGAAAAGGCATCCACCTACTACATCCTCCCGCAACTCCGTGAATAAAGACTCTACCAAGAGACACACCTGTAGGACTCACCCAATACCCTACATGCCAAAATCTCCACCCATGAAAAGGAATCCACCTACTACATCCTCCCGCAACACCCTGAATAAAGACTCTACCAAGAGACACACCTGTAGGACTCACCGAATACCCTACATGCCAAAATCTCCACCCATGAAAAGGAATCCACCTACTACATCCTCCCGCAACTCCCTGAATAAAGACTCTACTAAGAGACACACCTGTAGGACTCACCCAATACCCTACATGCCAAAATCTCCACCCATGAAAAGGAATCCACCCACTACATCCTCCCACAACACCTTGAATAGAGACAATACCAAGAGACACACCTGTATGACTCACTCTAGGTATCTTTAGATCAGAAATACCTCATATACACATTACAGAGCCCGTGATTGCTACTCTCTGCTTATGGTTAACTTGGACTCCAGGTAGGAAGAGCATATATTTAGAAGCTTATAACTTTGGCGCCGTTTAACGAATCTTCACAAAACCTTCACACAACATAGAGACCCACATTTCTATTATTCTGGAAAGTTTTGTGTGGTTCGTCAAGGGGGAAAGTTAGATGGGAGGTCCCCAAACCATACCTTGTCCCATTCGTTTCCCATTGACTAAAGTTTGTTCTCACCTGCAGCCCAAATGGCTGGACGAAGCCGTGCCAAGCTTATGTGAGAAGCATGCATCTGCTCGGGTCTGAGAAGCATGCTTTCGAAAATATAGTGCAAATCCATGCAGCAATTCTTTAAAACATCTGTCCAAAAGTAGCCAAAATCCAATTAGTTAGATCAGGATTCGCCTGGTACAACCCGTAGGCCCACACGGCTTATTCTGACCCTACCCGACCCCCCATTTCTGGCTACCTGGCCCAGGTTCACCAGCCCTTGTTCGGATGACTCGAGTCCCGAGTCCACAAGCCCAGCAAGGGGCAACCAGAGTGGCTCCTGAAAGACAGCCAATCTGGCTGATTAATCGGGGGTGGGGTGGGATGACAACGTTTTGAAGGGACTGCCGTTGTGGCCATCAGACATTTTTTGCATGGTCGGGCCAAAACCCGCTCTGCAAACATTTTAAACAATAGCAAATTGTGCCCTCTAGGGGTCATCTCCTCTCTAGGGAGGGCATGGTATGTAGAGGTCTACTATAGACCCCCCTTCCCAAAAAAAGCTGTTCTGTCATGGTGGTCCTTGGGCCACAGAGTGGGTCCTTTGGCCACTTCTAGCTGTAACTAGCCGGTAAAATGGCACAGGAGGGTTAAATACTTATTGCTGTGATCTGTGTTTGATCTGCAGGTCCCAGATTTAAATCCCGGTAAGCCCAATTCAGCCTTCCATTCTTCCGAGGTCGATAAATGAGTACAAATTTCGATTGGGTAATAATAGTAATGTATGTAAACATGTCCTATGTAAAGCGCTTTAGATTAAAGCGCTATATAAAAAAAGGAATTATTACTAGGTCTTCAGGTTACATATGGGTCACATCCCTGTAATGCAACCGTGGACCAGGGAGATGGCCCACAAACCCACTTAGTTGCACATGAGGCACCACGGTCAAGTAGAACTGGTCAGAGGCTAGGCCTAGTTACCACTTCTTATGGGTATGTAGGACCAGAGGCATGGCCAAAGTGACTACTTACAATGACCACAGTCCATGGGGTCTACTACATGCGGCTTGGGATGCTCAGCCTTGCCCTGGTCAAAGTAGCCACTGGTGATGGCTACAGGACTGGTGATGGCCATAGGCCATGGCCAACAGGCTTACTTGAAGGCTCACAGATTCCCGTGGCAAGACCAATGACCCTGTTCCATCAAATTCTATGGAGTGCAGGGCATGGACAAATACCTTGACACGCCCTTAATCACCACTAGCTGTTGCCGCTACCATGGGCAATGCCCACTTTGGAGATGAAGGCCACTTTGAGTGGCGTGGGAGAGCCAGTGCCTGGCCAAAGCGCCTGTCCAAGTCAAAGCTACCACAAGCCCCACAAAGCAACCCAGAGCAGCCCCTAACCTGCCTCCATTTTGCCAGGTCCTAGGCCCAAGTCACACCAAACAGCCAGCGACCAAAGTTGCTACCAGATGCGTAGCCAGGATTGTCTAACAAGTGGGGCCTGAAGCTAATGCAGTTGGGCCCACCACAGTGACATTAACATATGTAAATTCCGACACAGTGCAACTGAGTGGACATTTACAGATTTTGGGTGGGACTTGCCTGCTCAGACCCTACCCTGTCTACGCCTCTAGTTACTACTGGGACCCTAGTGCAAGTCCCCGGGCCACCAGTAGCCACGCAGACCTGCAGACCGCCTGTGGCTCGCAGGTCTCCAGCTAGGTTTGAGACCCAGTTCAGGTCTGCAGAGCCGAGTGGTGGCCCGTGGGCTTCCATTGGCCTTTGAATCCATGACAGTGCCCAGGTTTAGGGAGGGTGCAAGGGGGCTGAAATATCCCCCTTTCGAAAATGTTTGGAGCGTGGGATCAGCAGCCCCTGACTAAAAGTGTGGAGACCACGTTGGCAGCCCTTCAAAACATGTTTGCCCCCTCCCAACCACCCAGATTGCCTGGCATTGGACTATCCAATCTGGTTGCCTTTTACTGTAGTCACAGATACGTATTAGCCAATCAAGTCCCTGAACGACAAGTGGGTAAGTGGACAACCAGATAGCACTAACAGGTTTTTGGCTTCTTTTAGACGGATTGAAAAAAGGGTCTGAACGGATTTATGCTAAATTTGCAAGAGCACTATTTCATAACTAGACGTCTACTCCTTGCGAACGTTTGATGCAAATCTGTCCTGCGGTTCTGACTGTATGTGACAGAGCTATGAACATTCCTTGATTTTTTTGCCGAATGACATTTCGCTAAATTTATTTTGCTGATGTTACTGTTTTTATTTATCACAAAAAGTAATAGGAGACCCTCTGCACAGCCCTTTCCACCCCCTATATGCCTTACCAAACTTACCATCTTATATGTATGCGGTAAAAAATTTGCCGAAAATATAATTCAGCAAAAATGGGTAATACCATAGGTGACAGCTAACGTTCGCCTATGACAAGTGAATGGGAAGCATGCATTTTGGGGCTACCCTTAAAACTATGTCTCCAACCCTCTTTTTTTTGCAACTTCAGGAAGCTTTTCAAGAACTGTCGTGTTTAGACCTTCCCACGGATTCTAGATTTTTGTGAAAGATTTGTGATTATTAGTGAAGTTGAAAAAGTGCTTTTCCTAAGAGGAGTCTAAGTTAACCATAACTACAGGGTCTCTATTACTGACCTTATAATATCTATATATACACACACGTCACTTCTGGTTCCTTAAAGAACCATACCTGGCGACCAGCCAGTGCTCATGGCATCTTAAATTGTGCTTATTGGCACAGGAAATCTCTTGAAAATAATTTTTAGGTTTCATTTAGGATTCCTTTTTTGTAGTCCCTCAAATTAAAGTAAAAGTGAACGTAACTGGTGTGGGATGCTACATTTTTCTTTAGCACTTTTTGTTCCTCATGGCCTTTAAGTGCGTGCATGTTATTTATCATGACATGTATGGCGTCATGAGTAGTACAGGGCCTGGACTGAGTGATGGCTGTTTTGGACCAGAATTTGCGGAGTTTCTTGCTTGCGCTGACATGACCAGACCAGCATGTAAATAATGTAATGTGTACTGCTCAACCAGCAGCAGTCTATAGCAATACAATTATAAATACAAATACTAAACTCAGGTCATACCAACATTCTGGGGCCCTAAACCCTAGCACCACAAAGCCCACTGGTGCCTTCACCTTTTCTGCTCCATTTCAGAGGAGCTGATCATGAATGTGTGAGGACACGCTTTATCCGGAACGATCCTTTAGCTCAGAACAACACAATCGCAGTGACAATTGATGTATAACAAACCACAAACAGCAAATCTACATGAAAATAAAACCATACACTTAGTGAAGAAGGATAAAAGCAAGTTCAAATGAACAACTATAGGTTGATAACCTTGGATTTCAACCTTAGGAGGAGAGCGGGGCTCGCAACCTCAATACTGCAATATAGAGGTCTAACTGGACTACAAGAGGAGAGCACAGCTCGCAACCTCAATGTAGCCGATGAGTGGTTTAAATCAATAGCTGACAACCTGCTTCTTAAAAGCCAGGCACGATGGACATACCTTGCAGAGGCAAATACCACATTCCACTCTAGGGTATTAGTGAGGAGTTGCATTGATTCCCTCGTGGATCGTAGCCCCATATCAAGTAGGAGTGGTAGTAAGTATTTGCGCCTAAGCCCCATTAAGTATGGACATCACAATGTGAAATGAATCAAGGTTTCTTTAGCTTTTTGACAAAGTGGGCCATACATCAGTATTTTGAGGCGACCAGCCTTGCATATTCCAGGCAGTATACAATAAACCCAGTCTGAAATGAACATATAGGGAGCACTCATAGGACGGATGAATGCCGTCCAAGAACGGTTTGCTGTTTCCCATTGAATCGAGTAGGAGGAATACAGGGGCTTTTTTTAGAGCATGCATTTGGATCCCGAGGTTCCTAAATGTATTGCGTTTGGCAGTTAACTTGAGCTCAGCTTTGAGTAAGGGGCGACACTCACTGGGGCTTTCCCAGAAGTGTCTAGCACCTAACCCACACAATATCTTTTTCACATATACTACCCACCCCTGATTTACTGCTCCTTCCAATTGCAGGAAGGCTCTCAAAGCATCTTTATAGGGGGCCAAGCTCATGGAGGACCAAAGCCTCACCCAATGCAGGGCTGGCCTAAGGGCAATCATATACACCACAGGCAGTCTATGGTGCATTTTTAGGAAAGAACAGCAATTTCATTAAGAAAATAATCTCGACTGGGGATAATAATTTTGTGTTGGCGAAACCCCAGATCTCTGTGCCAAAAAGAGAAGCAGGCAGTTCTTGTTTGTCAAATAATGCCAGGGCTGGTGTAATTGGCCCACTGCTATGGCTCGAGAAAAAAGACTGAATTACCCGGCAATCGGCTATATTTATTTAGGTTGACCTTGGATTTGGTCAATTGGTCAGACAATCCCTCCTCCCCCCAACTCCTTAAACTTAATCCTCAGGTAGGCGAAGTACCCAACCTGGTCCAGTGTAAGGCCATTGACTTCTATCTTCACTTGCCATGGCTTGGAAAAGGGGGTTTTAAAGACCATGGGCCTCATTACGGGTCTGGCGGTAACAGTCCTGGTAAAACCGGCAAGTAGCCGCTGGACCCGTAATGAATTACCGGCACCTGAGCATGCATGGAGAACCCAGACCAGACAAGAAACACAAATCCTATAACTCCCAGACCCTGCCTATTTACCTGATTGAAATAGGCAGGGAACCCTCCCTGGGCCAAAGCTAAGGGAAAACAACCACACAGAAACCTCTCCAATTAGAAAAGGGATAGCATAAGAGGTGAGTCCAGCCACTACAAACGAGGAAAGGATTATGTTTGGTATGAAGCTCCTGTTCTGGAAACCATGAATACATTTGTAGTAAGATGGTGGAAGTAGGAGGAGCAGGAGAAGGGCCTTCATAAAGACACTGAAAGAGAAACTGAGGAGGCTGAGAGGGACTGGAGACTCCAAGCTGGAGGAGATTCCCAGGAAATTGGTGGAGGCCAGTGGAGGTCAAGCAAGTGGCAAATGGGTAGAGAGTGGTGATCAAAGAGACTGGGGGTTCTAGAAGTTGGCAAGGCAGCAGTGGGAGTTGATACCCCAGAGCTATCCACAGAGGTGAAGAAGTTGGCAGTTAGATTATTGCTTGGGAGGTGCCCACATGGCCAAAATAATGAAAGTGATCAGAAGGGTGCATAGATACAGAGAGGTGGCCAAAGGAGCAAGGCACACAAAAGAAGATAAGTGATTTTGCAGTGGGACTTGAGTACTCACAGCAGGGAAGAAGGAGCGAGAGGCAGGAGAACCATGGAAAGCACTAACAGCCAGATCGTAGGAGGAGAGAAAAATACCCAAGGGGGCGAAGAAGGCAAAGAGGGGACTATTGATTGGAATCTGGGAGGGCCTGAGAATGGGGTAGGTAGAAGGCGGTGAACATTTTATAGGAGATTGAGGGTGACAGCTGGAGACTTGAAGGGGAAAGCTTTCGGGAGTATTATTGAGGAGAGTTTTCAAGAGGGGAGTGGAGATGGGTGGAAGAATTGAAAGTGTGGTGTAAAGGAGGTGAGGAAGTGGACAGTGACATGAGAACATGAGGGGGAAGAGAGCATGCAAGGAAAATGTTAGGTGGGGAAGTCTGAGATTATGGCTGGAGAATCAATAGTGAGCGATATTTGTTAATTTCTTAATATCCCGGGGTAAAGTGATAAAAGTTTATGAGGGGAGTAAAGACGCCAGTGGGGGGTGTCTGTACTTCCTCTCTCTATATGGTAGAGAGGCACAGAGGACCCCAGCCAAGATTCTCTATTATTGGTGCGTGGTCGAGCAATCAAGGCCTAGCTTCTCAGGAGGTGATGCAGGCTGGTTCTGAAGTACAGTGTAGTCCCCAAGCACCCACAAAGGAATGTCCGCACACTGTATCGGTTAAAACACAGTCTTTATATAATTAATATTCAAAGTTATATACAATATCATGATAATGCACCTTGTGCTCGGAAAATCAACAATGGTAAATATATACAGTTCTAAAGTGGTACCACAACGATTGTTAGATCTCATTAAAGTGCATCAACTATACTGCTAAAATGTCCCACAGATCAATAAAGAGGAAATCCGCAGTAGAGAGAGGAAGGAAAGCAAGATGGTTGAACAATTGGCAGACTACTGGTCCCGATACCTAGACACAGTTCTGTGTGGAGTTCCCCCCACCTGGGCAACCTGTAAAGCAAAGATGTATCACAAGCCCAGTCCATATATTGTTCACACTAGACTTCCCAATAGTTCTGCAACCCCAAAGTACCTGGCGTTGTAGTGTTCCTCGCCGAGGAATCGACAGCCCTTCTTGAGTGCCCTTCCTTTAAGGCAGGAGTCACTGGTCGTCGAACGTCCGACAGAGAACAGGTCGAGCTGCGACGGTGAAGTGGCCGCGTCGTTCCTAGCGGTGCTCGTTGACGGGGAAGCGTAAACGTCCTGCAAGGAAGAGGTGTGCGGGGCACCTCGGTGTCGATAGTTCTGGACTGCAAAGAGTCTGAAGAACTGTGGCCCAGCAAGGGCATCGAGTCGTCGGCGTCTCTGTGGTCTTTGGGTGGCGGGAAACCCACCGGTGGATGCGCCTCAGCGCGTCGATGGTCAGGCCTTCTCCAGCAGGATACAGCAGCGACGATGCAGACGAGAGCGTCCTTGGATCAAATGAAGTTCTTAGGCAAACGGGAGCATGGCGGCTCCGGTCGGCGACGGCGGTCATCGACAGTGGCGGACAACAGTCCAGGGGCTTCTCTTTGTGATTCCGTGGCGGTGCCCATCTCAGGTCGGCAGCCTGTCGAAGGTCTGTCTACCAGGGAGCTTTGGCAAAGATCTGCTGGTTTACGATGGTCTCTCGTAGCTCGGGAAGAGGGCGCCTTACCAGGTCCTCTCTGGGTCAGTCCTTGGAGACACAGCAGCTTTCAGATTGTGAAGGAGAGCAACAGCAATTCTTCTCGTCCAGCAGGGCTTCAAGGTTAAGCGTCAGTTTCACTCCAGTTACTCTTCGTAGTTTGGACTTCAGCTCTGAACACTTCTGAACACGATTCCTAGCAGAGAGAGGTCCCCAGATATACTGATCTCCCATTCATTCCTCTGGGTCACACTCAAGCATCCAATCACTACAAAGGGCATTCATGCAGGCAGGCAACCAATCAGGTGCATAGTGCATTCAGGCCATTCACTTCTCTCCAGACACTCACAACAAGTTATGTGTATTGGGACAAGTACCGTGCCATTCAACACTCCACACTGCATTCATACCGGTTTCGGGGAGGGCTGTCTCAGACATTGTGTCAAACACCAGATACTAGACACTCACAACACAGGATGCGTATTTGTCACACACTCTGTTCACCCAGGTCCCACCCACAGGCGTACCCACAACATACGGTCGTTGAGAAGGCTCCAGCCAGTCTGGTCTGCACTTCCCCACACTACCATATATGGAACTTCCACCCAACAGCCAGTCAGCGGGAAGGGACAGAGTCAGGGCTTCCCGGGACTTCGGGAAGATCAAGGTAACAGGCGATGGAAGGCAAGAGGACATGGGGGCCATTTTGTATCCTTATCAGGAATCTACCGATTCCAATGACAGGGCCTGGGCATCCCAAAATGGAGGACGCTCAGGGCACCAGTCAATTCAGCACGGAGCTGCCACCAGCCCGTACACTGCTCTGTGGGTCACACACAGGTGCCCAAAAACATACACTAGGGGCACAGGGTTGTACCCCTACCCATGGGTGCCATAAGGGTATCCCGTGGGTCTGTTCACCAAAACCAAAAGAGAGAGCTGCACCGCCAAGAGTCCTACATGAACTCCTGCCCGGAAAACACAATAGAACACACAATAAAAAGCAGTAAAGGACAAGGATACGGAGGCCCTGTCCCTCCGATGCATTTCCAGCATCACAGTCACACCCCCCAGACTGAATGAGGTGGAGGGTGCCTAATCTCCCGCGAGATAGACACCCTCATCCAGACGGTCAACATACTTTCTGGAAAGGCCATCTGCATTATCGTGACTCTTCCCTGGTCTGTGCTCTATGGTGAAGTCTAGCCCTTGTAGGCTAATGGACCACCTGAGCAGTTTCGGGTTTTCACCCTTCATCTGCGTAAACCACTTCAGGGGCTTATGATCTGTTTGGACCTTGAAGGTAGACCCTATAAGGTAGGGCCTAAAACGCCTAAGGCTCCAAACTATGCTAAAACATTCCTTTTCAACAGTAGCCCACCTAAGTTCTCTACCCTTGAGTTGTCTACTGATGAATATGATCGGTTGTTCCCTCCCTTTGTCATCTAACTGGGACAAGACAGCTCCAATTCCGGTGTCGCAGGCATGCATCTGGACGATAAAGGGTTGGCTTTAGTCAGGCGCACACAACACAGGTGCCCTACACAGACTTTCTTTCAATCCATCAAAGGCCCTCTGACAGTCTTCAGTCCAATTAACCTTCCTAGGTTGTTTGGGTGAAGTCAGAGCTGTCAGGGGTGCAGCTATGGTTCCCTAGTCTGCCATGAAATTGCGATAGTACCCAGTGAGACCCAAAAGGCTCTCACCTGGGTTTGAGTAGTGGGAGTCTCCCAGTCATGTACATCCTCTACCTTACTGGGGAGAGGTTGGATATGACCCCCTCCTACCTCATGACCAAGATATGTGACTTTCCCCTGAGTTATCTGGCACTTGGTGGCCTTGATAGTGAGGTTAGCCCTTTTCAAGGCCTTTAACACCTTATCCAGGTGTGTCAAATGCTCTTCCCAGGTGGAACTGTAGACTGCAATGTCTTCTAGGTAGGCCACACAAAAGGCCTCCAGCCCAATGAGCGCATGATTGACCAATCTCTGGAAGGTGGCAAGGGCATTCTTCAACCCAAAAGGCATGACCCTAAACTGGTAGAGTCCCTCTGGTGTTGAGAACACCATCTTTTCCTTGGCATGGTCCGTCAGAGCTATTTTCCAATAGCCTGAGGTAAGGTCAAAGGTGCTCACAAATTTGGCAGCACCTATGGTGTCCACGAGCGCATCAGCCCTGGGCAATGGGTGCGCGTCAGTTTTGGTGGCAGCATTGACTGCTCGGTAGTCCACCCAGAACCTCCAATCCTTGGTACCTGCCTGGGAACCTGCCTTGGGGACAAGGACCACTGGACTGGACCAGGGTCTATTTGAGGGTTCAATAACACCCAGATCCAACATCTTGGAGACCTCAGCCTGGATGTGGTTCTTAACTGTATCTGACATACGGTTGCACCTGCTTTTGACAGGCACACTGTCACCAGTGTCAATTTCTTGCCTACACCACGATGTAAGGCCTGGTGTCAGTGAAAACAGAGAGGCATACTGCTGGAGCAAAGCCCTGCTGGCCCTCTGCTGCTCTGTCATCAGATCTGGAGAGAGATGTACTCCCTCCACTGAGCCTCCCGAGGGTTGCTATGCAGCAAATCAGGAAGGGGCTCACTCTCGTCCTCTTCTTGCTCTGAAGCTAGCAAGATACATGAGACTTCGGCTTGCCTATGGAAAGGCTTGAGCCTGTTAACATGGAATACCTGAGGGGCTACCCCCAAGGCTCCCATGTCAACCAGATAATTGACCTCGCCCATCTTGAAGATTATCCTGAAGGGTCCAGTCCATTTATCTGCCAAATCCCGATGGTTGGTAGGCTCCATCACGAGGACCCCCTGTCCCGGAGTCCAATCCACTTGCGATGCTTTAAGGTCATGCCAGTACTCATTCAATTCCTGGCTGGCCTTGAGATTCGCTGTTGCTTGACCCATCATCTGTGTCATCCTCCGTCGGAGGCCTAACACATAGTCCCCCACTTGCTTGGTGGGACCTGGAGGGGTGGCCTCCAAACCTTCTCTGATTAAGGCAAGGGGCCCCCTCACGGGATGTCCAAAGAGTAACTCAAAGGGGCTGAAGCCAACACCCTCTTGAGGTACCTCTCTGTAAGCAAACAGCAGGCATGGCAGGAGGAGATCCCATTTCCTCCTTAGGGGCTGTTCCAAAGCGCCTAGCATGCCCTTGAGAGTTTTTATTAAATCTCTCAACTAGACCATTGGTCTGGGAGTGGTAAGAGGTGGAGAATTTGTAGGTTACCCCCGCACTCTTTCCACATGGCTTTCATGTAACTAGACATGAAGTTGGATCCCCTGGCAACCACCTTGGCAGTAACAGTCCGAAGGGGTATAGCCTTCGGGTACCTGGTGGCATGATCGACCAAGACCAGGATGAACCGATGTCCACCTGATGTGGGTCGATGCCCACCCTCTCAAACGGTGTGCCGACCACTGGCAATGGTTGCAGTGGGGCAATGACACTGCCTCCAGTCTTGCCAGACAACTGACAAGTTGGGTAGGTCCTGCAGTGGGACTCCACTTCTGCTCCCATCCGGGGCCAGTAGAAATGGGCAGAGAGCCTCTGCTTAGTCTTCTTGGTCCCAAGATGACCAGCTAAGGGCACCACATGCACCAACTGCAGCAGGAAGGGCCTGTAAACCTGGGGTAACACCAACCTCTTGAG
This sequence comes from Ambystoma mexicanum, assembly GCF_040938575.1. Classification (NCBI taxonomy): domain Eukaryota; kingdom Metazoa; phylum Chordata; class Amphibia; order Caudata; family Ambystomatidae; genus Ambystoma; species Ambystoma mexicanum. Next base: position 1,540,207,559 of record NC_090932.1, read on the forward strand.
GGCACCAGGTTCAGGCTTAGTGGGCTCACTAACAAGGAGCTCACCCTCCCAATAAATCCGGAATGTCCTAGGCATTTCTCCTTGTGCCTGGGACAGGGCCTGTTTCCTCAGACCCTCGAGAGAGTGGCACTCTCTCTGTCCCTTACAGAAGTCTGCCTGGGAGGGTCCCCCTTCAGCTAACAAGCATTGAAGGTCGGGATGATCCTCCGGGTTGAGAGCCTCTCCCACAGGAAAGTCTTCTGGCTCGTCTCCCACAGGAGTTGAGACGGGATTCACCACTGGACCCATCCCGTCCGGAGCATGGATCCCAATGGGTGCTGTCCGAACAGCAGGAAGAGCAGGGGCTCCCTCCACAGAGGTGGCCTTCTTACTCTTCCGTTTCCTTCGCGCCTTGGGTTTCCCCGTCAGGAAGGATACCGGGCTCGCAGCCGGACCCTGTGTGACCTGCGATCGGGTGACTGCCACTGCAGCCATGGGTAGACCATCCGTGATTATCCCCAACTTGACCAAATCGTCTCCCAACAAAATGTTCGCAGGCACGTTGTCCTGAACCAGGACCGGAAGCTTCGCTGTCTTGTCTCCAATCGTAACGTTGACTAAGGCTACAGGCGATAATTTGGGAGGCCCGCCAGCTAACCTGGTGGTTCTCAGGGGAGCACCTACATAGTCCTCTGGCTTGAGCAGGGTCCTGTCCACCACTGTCATACTTGCCACAGTGTCTCTCAAACCAGTAGAAGGCTGGCCATTCAAGAGGACACTTCTCAAAAACCTACGAGTGTTCTGTGGGATAGTCGCCAGCACTTCTGCGTACTGGTCTCAGGCCCCAGTGGACACTAAGGAAATCTCTACGGGAGCGCCGAAGGTGATCCCAGTAGAGGAGGGGAGGACAGTGGCCTCCACCTCAGGTACCGAGTAGGGATAGGTTAGGCTGACAGCCTGGACTCCAAGTGCCTTACCCTTACACTTGGGGTCACCCCTTCGGTGATCCAGAGCCCAACAATCCCAACAAGTGCCGGGAGTGTGGGGTACGGTACTGGAACCACTGGGACCCTGCTTTGCAGAAGGCAGACCACTACCCTTACTCCCACCCACAACAGACTTATCCCCACTAGGTTTTTGGGTCTTCGGAGAGGAAGGTTTTGATTTACCCGACTGGGACTGCTTTTGGGACTCCTCAGCTTTTTGAGAGGTCCCCTTTTCTTTGTCTTTGTCCTTCCCACTGGAGTCCTTAGGGAACACCCGGTGGGAGACTCACTTGTCAGCCAACCTAGCCAGCTTAAAGGGGTCCAAAATGTTCTGGTCAGCAACATACTGACGCAGCTCCGGTGAACAGGCTTCCGACAAATGCTCAAAAAACAAGAGGTGGGACAATTCAACAAACGTTTTCACTTTGTAACCATCAATCCACCCCATCATGTTCATGTACGCAGCACTCACCCAGTCAATCCAAGACACATTCTCTCGTTTCTTAAAATCCCTGAACCGTTAAGGTATTGGGTAGGCGTCTTGCCAAACTTGGCAATTAAAGCAGACTTCATGCACTCATACTGACCCCTTTCTTCCAAACTCAATTTCAGAATACAGTCATTTCCAGTTTGAGGCACTCTGCTTAACAAACACTTAGCCCAATCTCTCTTATCAACATCATGAATTGCACAAGCCATTTCAAACGCTTCAATCCATTGGAGGATATCAGAGCCCTACGCATACACACCAACCAAATCTTTCATAAACTTGGTTGCTGGGGACCTGACACTCTCAACGGGTTTAGCCGAAGTCACCACTCGAGCTTTCTCCAACTGGAGTCGCTGACATTCAGTGTCCCGGTTCTTGAGTTCAAGATCCTTATCTTTGAGTTCAAGATCCCTATCTTTAAGTTCAAGATCTCTATCTCTGAGCTTAAGATCCCGATTCTTGATCTCCACTTGCTGTGCCAACTCCTCTTTCTTAAACTCAGCATTTAATTCCAACTTGCGATATTCAAAGGCCAATTTCATCCTTAATAACTCAAGCTCCAAGGAAGTGCTGGGGTTTGGAACAGAGGCAGCAGGAATGGTGGCATTCCCAGAATCAGATTCGGCGACAACCCTCGGAGTAGAGTCCTCATTGGTTGCATCCCCCCCTTCAAGAGTTTCACAATCGATCTGGTAATCCATCAGGGCAGCTATCAGCTTAGCCATAGACTTATCCACAAAGTCTAACTCCCTGGCTTCACAATCACTCTGGAGAGCCTCTAAGCTCATCCGGGTCAATTTACCATTCACATTAGATTCCATTGCTTTTAATGCAGTTATCTTGTACACAACTAAACCTTAATTTAATAAAGTGCAGATATCCTTCGTAAGTGGCACGGTTATACACTGATTCTTAAAACCATAAGCATCCCACTACTGCCACCAGTGTAAAGATGCTGGTGGGGGGTGTCTGTACTTCTGCTCTCTATATGGTAGAGGAGAGGAACAGAGGACCCCAGCCAAGATTCTCTATTATTGGTGCGTGGTCGAGCAATCAAGGCCTAGCTTCTCAGGAGGTGATGCAGACTGGTTCTTAAGTACAGTGTAGCCCCCAAGCACCCACAAAGGAATGTCCGCACACTGTATCGGTTAAAACACAGTCTTTATCTAATTAATATTCAAAGGTATATACAATATCACGATAACGCACTGTGTGCTCGTAAAATCAACAATGGTAAATATATACAGTTCTAAAGTGGTACCACAATGATTATTAGATCTCATTAAAGTGCATCAACTATACTGTTAAAATGTCACACAGATCAATAAAGAGGAAACCAGCAGTAGAGAGAGGAAGGAAAGCAAGATGGTTGACCAATTGGCAGACTACTGGTCCCGATACCTAGACACAGTTCTGTGTGGAGATCCCCCCACCTGGGCAACTTGTAAAGCAAAGATGTATCACAAGCCCAGTCCATATATTGTTCACACTAGACTTCCCAATAGTTCTGCAACCCCAAAGTACCTGGCGTTGTAGCGTTCCCCCACGGGGAATCGACGGCCCTTCTTGAGTGCCCTCCCTTTAAGGCAGGAGTCACGGGTCGTCGAACGTCCGACGGAGAACAGGTCGAGCTACGACGGTGAAGTGGCCGCGTTGTTCCTAGTGGTGCTCATTGACGGGGAAGCGTAAACCTCCTGCAAGGAAAAGGCGTGCGGGGCACCTCAGTGTCGATAGTTCCGGACCGCAAAGAGTCTGAAGAACTGTGGCCTAGCAAGGGCGTCGAGTCGTCAGCGTCTCTCTGGTCTTTGGGTGGCGGGAAACCCACCGACGGATACTCCTCGGCGCGTCAACGGTCAGGCCTTCCCCAGCAGGATACAGCGGCGACGATGCAGACGAGAGCGTCCTTGGATCAAATTAAGTTCTTAGGCAAACGGGAGCATGGCTGATCCGGTCGGCAACGACGGTCGTCGACAGTGGCGGACAACAGTCCGGGCGCTTCTCTTTGTGATTCCGCAGCGGTGCCCGTCTCGGGTCGGCAGCCTGTCGAAGGTCTGTCTACCAGGGAGCTTTGGCAAAGATCTGCTGGTGCACGATGGTCCCTCGTAGCTCGGGAAGAGGGCGCCTTACCAGGTCCTCTCTGGGTCAGTCCATGGAGACACAGCAGCTTTCAGATTGTGAAGGAGAGCAACAGCAATTCTTCTCGTCCAGCAGGGCTTCAAGGTCAACCGTCAATTTCACTCCAGTTACTCTTCGTAGTTTGGACTTCAGCTCTGAACACTTCTGAACACGATTCCTAGTAGTGAGAGGTCCCCAGATATACTGTTGATCTCCCATTCATTCCGCTGGATTACACTCAAGCATCCAATCACTACGAAGGGCATTCATGCAGGCAGGCAACCAATCAGGTGCATAGTGCATTCAGGCCATTCACTTCTCTCCAGACACTCACAACAAGTTATGTGTATTGGGACAAGTACCGAGCCATTCAACACTCCACACTGCATTCATAACGGTTTCGGGCAGGGCTGTCTCAGTCATTGTGTCAAACACCAGATACTAGACACTCACAACACAGAATGCGTATTCGTCACGCACACCATTCACCCAAGTCCCACCCACAGGCGTACCCACAACATACGGTCGTTGAGAAGGCTCCAGCCAGTCTGGTCGGCACTTCCCCACACTACCATATATGGAACTTGCACCCATCAGCCAGTCAGGGGGAAGGGACAGAGTCAGGGCTTCCCGGGACTTCGGGAAGATCAAGGTAACAGGCGATGGAAGGCAAGAGGCCATGGGGGCCATTTTGTCTCCATCAGGACTCTACCGATTCCAATGACAGGGCCTGGGCATCCCAAAATGGAGGACGCTCAGGGCACCAGTCAATTCAGCACAGAGCTGCCCCCAGCCCGTACACTGCTATGTGGGTCACACACAGGTGCCAAAAAACATACACTAGGGGCACAGGGTTGTACCCCTACCCATGGGTGCCATAAGGGTATCCCGTGGGTCTGTTCACCAACACCAAAAGAGAGAGCTGCACCGGCAGGAGTCCTACACGAACTCCTGCTCGGAAAACACGACAGAACACACGATAAAAAGCAGTAAAGGACAAGGATACGGAGGCCCTGTCCCTCCAATGCATTTCCAGCATCACAAGGGGTGGAGGAGAAAAGAAAAGGCGTTATAGGAAAGCGAAAGGAAGTTGGTACAATAATTGATTTGAGAGGCGGACAAGTGCAGTGCCAGAGTGGGGAGACCAGGAGAGGCCAAAGTTGTAGAAAACCAGGATGTGATAAGTAATGAGCAGGTCGTCCTCAGAAGCTTAGAAGATCTGAAAGAGTTAACAGCAAGCAGGGGACTAGGGGTGAGAAAAAAGTAGGTGTTGAAAGTACATGGCTAGACCTGGGGGATGGAGCTGCACAAGGCGGAATTCGAGGCAGGGAAGTTGGTCATCCTTTCACCCTGCTCAATGTCCATGTCCAGGACTGTGTGAGCTACTAGGTGCTCCGCCCAGGGCACTCATTACCCCACCCAGCGAGCCAAGCCAAACACTGATGGAAAGAGTTTCCCTACATCTTGCCAAAGGTAAGACGACTGAGACTAGACAGAGCAAGTCACAGAGGGAAAGGGCTAAGAAAGAAAGCACATCACCCAGAGACCACTATGGGATTGTGGTCTCCATGGAGCCCTAGAAGGAAGCAGGAACTGGGTGGGCAGATCCCAAATACTGTACCTAAAGACTATGTTAAAAGATCCCTCCCAGGAAGGGAAGCTTGGGAGAAACTATGAAACCGAAGAAGTTGAATCTTGAACCTTTTAGTTATTCACAAGCCTTTAAATGTAATGACGAGAAGATCCGTCCTGAGCATTTAGCTGCTGTAACCTGGAGAACCATCCTGACATTTTAGTTGACGTCTATTCTGTTCCTGTTTGTTGTTTACTGTAGAACTCTCTTCATAAATCACTCTAAACATACTTTGTGTTGTCTGGCCATTAGATCCCTGGCAGGGATGGCACATTTTTCAAAAGGCATGGATGACATGGCCATTCTCATGAACACCTTAATGTGTAATCCATTCGTAGACTGACTCCATACTCTGCATGTTCCTTCTTTGATAGTGCCACTAAAAGCGGTTGCAGTCTACTGTAAAAACACAATGGGCCTGATTGACAGAAGCGTTTTTATAATGGCACAATCCCATAGGAAAATGCTCTGTGAATCAGGCCAAATAGGGACAAACAAGTGTTACAGTTGACATAAGCATATGTGGGAGCTTTTGGCTCTGAGGTACCCAAGTGTTTCAAAACATAAAGCACATGTAACAGAACATGAGTGGACCAGAATGCGTTCATACATGTTCTTGGTTTACAGTGCAGACCATCCGCTGAAACCAGTGTGGGACCTTTTCCCAGGGAGAACAAGTTGTAGCGGCTGGATGTGTCTAACCTTATGTTTGAAAGGAGTAAGAAAACACTGTGGAGCAGTAGAACACTGTAAGAGCGATCACCTCCCCTAGAACTCTAATGTGGCCATGCCTTGTCCTCAGTTTCCTAGGAAGGTTCTACCTTGAGTATGTTTAGTTATATAAGCGATCACAGCACTTGGGTGGGCCCCATGCACTTGCTAGACACTGCGTGCGCCCAGCACTTTGTTATATGCATACCCCATTGTGCCCAGTGTCTATGGCCTCCAGCAATGCCCAATGGACACTTTGCCCCAGGCACCTTCTATCATACATTGTGTCTTTTTGTCTGGGACATGGATTTCAGCTATTCCCTGGCCACCTCAAAGCCCCCCCATTGCATTAGCGGCCATGCCCTACCCTGCAGAGGTTATGCCCCAGGCACCTCTTAAGCACTCCATGTGCCCACTGGGCATGAACTGAAATGCCTGCTTCATGGCCTCTGACCATATCCTGGGCATCCGTCAAGAGTCAAGCCACAATGTGCCAATCGGGCCTAGTCTGTGTTCATGTCTAGTGGCCACTTAGCCTGGGGCATATTCTTTGGCCATTCCACAGGCTTCTCCAGACACCCAGGGACCTCTTACACCCTTTAGGAACCACAATGTGCTAATTGTTCCTCGTCAGCGGATCTGTTTAGTTGTAATATAGCCTGGGGCATATTCTAGGCACCTCCTAGATACCCAATGTACTCATTGGGTATGGCCTGCGCCCATGCCAGCGGACACTTTGCCTGGCGGCATGGCCTACAGCCATGCCCCAGACACCCCATAGCTAGCTAAATTGGCCACTGACCATGGCCTGTGGCCATCCCTAGTGGCCGCTTCGCCTGGGGCATGGCTTTCCATCAAGCCCTAACACTCACAAGCTACCAGCGGTGCCGACTGATCATGACTGGCCCACATGGCCAGGGGCCACTTTGCCCAGTGCATGGATTTTTGTCATGCCCCTGCTCCCCAAGCAATGCACAGTTGACACGTTGCCCGGTGTATGGCCTGACCCCTCGCTGATGAAAAACTTTAAAAAGTAGCACATTGCAACCCTATGCAAATCCCCTGACCACACGCAAGTTCAAGGGGATCGCAGTAGAGTGCAATATGTTTGCAAAAACAGAAAAATATACATATTATTTTCTCCAGGCCCACAGACCCGGCCTGTAGTTCTCAGGCCCAGCAACAAAATGGCATTTGTTTCAGTGGGCCAAAATGGTAGCTATTTCCAAAATGTTCCTGGGGCCCGTCTCAATCAGAATGGCTGTCTTTCAGTTGCCCAATCTGGTTGCTCCATACTAACCTACCTTCGTGGACCAAGCCCAGGTCCCTGGATCAAAAATGGCGAATCGGGTCCCCAAACATTTCTCTGTGTGTCTGCGAATAGGGCCGGCAAGTCAAGATGTCTTGGGTATTGGCCACCTTCGGTTGAAATCTAAAAGAAAAATGTTAATGTGTTTTCACTAAATTAAAAAAACAATTGCCAATCAGATCATTCTCCTGCAGGTTTGGTGCAAATCCGTCTAGATGCTTTTGCTGTAGGTGAGAGCAAAAACTGCCCCATAGGAATTTGAATTGGAAACACACATTTTGGGATTCCACTATAACTTTGCCCACTTCACGTAGAAACTGCAAAAACCTTTCTAGAACAATGACGAGCATGCCATGAAGAAATCGGGAACTACCCGAGGAAGGTAGGAGGGCTGCATGCAACATACCTTACCCAGCCACCTTCTAGTAGCCGCTTCTACATAAACATCATTTATGGGCTAGTGTGGGGTCAGGCCATCAGGTCAACTTTCTCTGTTCCATGTGGAACCGTTGAGCCAGTCCTGGTTGTTTCTCACAGTGCCTGCTGGGACTTGTAGGCCCACACTTGCAATTGGAAAAACAAAACCACAAGTTCCAGCATGCAATTGGAAGCAAAAACCGGGACTGGCTCAAAGTGTCACGCATGGAACTGGGAAACTTGGAGGGGAGGAGCCGTGTGATGTAGGAGGGGGTATTGGGGGTTACCCCTCATAAAAATTACAGCAGAAAAGGACCATGCAAGAGGTGGGCCAGATCCACCATAAATACTACGCTAATGTCGTCTGTTGGGTCTCTGGGCTAGCTAGCCTTTTGGCTGTAGCCACTGAGCTTCTATCCGGGGCTACAACCAAAAGATCTGGTGCTATAGCCCCCCTCAGCCCTCCCCAGCAACGCCTCTGTGTAAAACTGTAAAAGGGTGCCTGCAGCAGATAGATTAAAGCTCACCAATTCTTCTGCCAGACTTGACTGCAGTTCGATTAATTCAAGCCAACGCTGTATGTGAACTTCCGGTGGTGTTATTTGCATCTGGTGACATCGACAGGGTTATTAATGGAATAAATGGGTGGGGGCATGAGTCGGGGGCCTGCTGGCAGGTGTCCATCAATGGTGGGTCAATGGTGGGTGGGTGGGGGACATGAGTCGGGGCCTGCTGGCAGGTGCCCGTCAATGGTCGGTGGGTGCATGGGTGGGGGACATGAGTTGGGGCTCACAAGTGCGCTCACAAGTGTATGGTGCCATGTGGGCTGCCTGCAGGGCATGGTGAGGGTTGTAGGGTAGTCCCCTGTGGTGTGGGCTGCCTGCAGGGCATGGGGAGGGGGGAAACGGCACACCTGGGAGGGCACACAATGCCAAATCGCGTGTAAAAATTCCTGCGTACCCCCCAAATACACGTACCCCGCTCTCGCCTGAAGCATCGTGTATGAAACTTCCCGCGTAGCCCCCAAATACACATACCCCGCTCGCACAAGGCCTATCGCATGTGAAACTCCCCGCATACCCCCCAAATACACGTACCCCGCTCTCGCCTGGAGTATCGCATGTGAAACTTCCCGTGTACCCCCAAATACACGTACCCCGCTCGCACAAGGCCTATCGCGTGTGAAACTCCCTGCGTACCCCCCAAATACACGTACCCCGCTCTGTTCCCCGCTCGCCCAAGGCCTATCGCATGTGAAACTTCCCGGGCACCCCTGAATTACATGCAGGCACCCCATCCACTCTGGGCATGCCCCACAGGTAGCCCACTCACCCTCCCCATGCCCCGCAGGCAGCCCATCCACCCTGGGCATGCCCCACAGGCAGCCCACTCCACAGGGGGTGCTTTTTCTACGCAATTTACCTGGCGTGAGTGGGGTATGCATATTCCGAGGGATGCGCCAGTACATTTTCACGCTTTTGGCTGCCGTGAGCGGGGTACATGTAGTATTTTCACGCGATTACAGTGTACCGCCCTGTAAGCTGGTGCAGGGTTAGCGCGGCCCTTTGTGCTGCATTGGGGATTTCAATGCCTTTTCCTTGCACAAGGGGCATTCTTGGGGGCGTAACTGGCGCTGCAGGATGTTTTCTGCGCCAGCGCTCAAAATGGCTTGGAAATTCCATGAATACGCGGTGCGCCAGAATGCTGTTTAGCGCACACGGCTGGCGCACGCTGGTGCACGCTCCCTCTCTGCGCTGCTCGCGTGCGCTGCCCCTGCGCTGAAATCTATGAATTACCCCCTTAATGTTCCCAGAATAGCGGGGCAACTGTTTTGTACGGAGTAAAACGATCTGGTGCAGGGCGTACGGGGTGAATATGTTCCAAGTGATGGACAAACTAAGCTCTTCACCAAAGGCAACAATGTCCTTTACTATTGACACCGCGGCGAGGTCATCATGTGTGATGGATTTGCTAACAGCTCTGCTTGGGATTCTGTGTAAAAATCCCAACGCGTTTCTATCACCGAGGAATGTAGCAGACATCCCTGGGTTGTGTTCCGTGAGTACAATTCCCTGGTTAGTACACAGAGAGCGGCTATTAAGGGTGGGGAGGGAGGGCGCGTTGCTTGGTTTCACACTCCTGTGGAAATTCTCGCAAATGGTAAAGTAGTAATTAAGCCTACCCTCCTGAACCACCTGAGGGGTTTGCGAGACGATGCTGCTATCGGTGCGGTCACGAGACGAGAATATGTTTTGAAGGGCAGCAGCTGTTTGTTACTGGTGAAGCTAAAACCTCACTAGACGATTCTTTCTTGATTTAAGCCGCAAACTATACCGCTATTATATGTTATGTGTAGTTGGAATCGACGTGGGTGTGATATTGCCTTGGCGTAGCCCTGCTAAGCACTCTTGTTGCCACAAAAAGGACACAGACACAGTTGGCTTTACAGATGTCACTCTTTGATCTTCCCGGGCTTTCGCCTCTATTTATTCCCTTTCTACATACACACGTCATGACGCTTCTGTCATGGCGCTTCTCATCATGACTCTGGCGTGTCTATCTTCATCTGACAACATCGCATCCCTCACCAAATAAGATGAAAGAAATAATACTCACAAAGTTCAATAGTTGCTCTGGCTCAAGGTGCGTTGATAGACTTCATGCAGGACAAACCCTCTTAACCTTGTGGATGGCTGAGGCTTAGCGGGCAGATCCCCATTGGACACCCCCACCTCCTTTGGTCAGTACAATAAACAATGAAATGACTACACAGACAACTTTTTAAAGTTTGGAAAACACACGGTCACAGTTTATTAGTAGCAAGACAACTTGGGACGGTCCCAGCCACATTACAAACAGTCAGATACGGGTGACACTGTCACCTCTTTAGCCACTGGCCAAACTGACAAACTGCTGGTTACTTCCAGCTACACTGGTACACCAGTGAGACACTCAGGGGCACTGACCAGGAGATTGTTGGCCTATCGCCCTAAGGAAGGGAGTCAGTGCCCGTCGAGGGATCGGCTCGAGCCCGGCCAATCCCGAGCCGCTGCAGCTGCAGCGTGAAATCCCTCATTGGCTAGGACCGGCCCGATACTCTGCCTGTAACAAAAACAATAGGAATTAGAAACAAATCATACAACACACTAAACCTATCTTCAATACTCTTACTATGTACACTTCAAAAACACTTGATGATGCCACCGCCTCATCCTGGTCCTACTTTTACTACATGTCTGTTTGTATTTTTCTGCACACCCAAAATCCTTAACGACCTGTTCCCTCTGGATGCGGTTACCATGCCAAGTTCTTTTTCTACTGTTATCTAGGGATGAGACTCGTCTGACAGAGCCATTTTCTTCGGAGGTGAGCTGTTCTTGACCAGGGCCATGTCACTAACGTGGAGCTTGCTGGGTATGGCATGCCGCGTCCGGCTTTCTTGTTCATTATGGGCTTGTCAAGCTAGTTCTACGCACTCATTGTTCACCTGTGGGGCGTCCATGTTTGATAAAGAGGTGAGGCCTACCTGTATTGAGACTCCAAACATTAGAGCTGCTGGGCTCACTTGTGTTGACGAGTGGGGAGTTTGCCGATACGACAAGAGGAACCTGTACACTTTGAGTAACCATAATCTTTGCTGATCTTTGGCTATCCCCACAACTTTTTGATCGATGCCATGAACCTCTCAGTGTCTCCATTGGCTTTCAGAGAGTATGGGGAGATGCGATAATGACAGATGTTTAAGTTGTCAAGGAACCCCTTTGAAGGTTGGTCCATTGTCATTTTTGATCTTACTCTGTATTTCATGCACTGCAAACATTTTCTTCAATGCTGTTATTACTGGGATGGTGTCCATGGAGCGCATTAGTTCCACCTCAGGGTATCTGCTGAATTTGTCCACAGATACCAGCCGATACGCCTCGTTGGCTATCACGCAAATGTCAATACTGATGACGTCCTACTGTTGCTGGCTGTGGGGCGGGTTAGCAATTGGCTCTGGCTGTCCTAGGCGCTAGTATCACTGGCACGTAACTCACATCCGACAAGGGCAAGCACTTCCTTTGGACATGAGGCATGCAGATTTTGGACTTTAGGAATGCATGTGTTTTTACAATTCCCTGATGTCCTTTGTGTGCTTGCTGGAGAGCTCTTTCCTCTAGACTTGCTGGTATTACGATCCTGTGTCCTTTCAGCACTAAACTGTCTGGGAGAGGGATAACTCATGGCAGATGCCAAATAAACTCTGTAGCATTTCTTGAGCGGGTATCGAGCAATGTGATAGCGATGTTAGAAATATTTTCCATTCTCCGGTTAAGATGGCTTCTTTTGCAAGTTGTAGGCATGTTTCATTCTCTGTCTCCTCTATGATCTCTCGTAGTTTAATTGTTTTCGGTTGGGCAGATGCACCAATGTGGCAGACATGTCCGTTTGTTTCTTGTGCAGCTTCGCATTCTCCCGGTGTTGCGGGTCTGGGGTGTCGGGACAGGTAGTTTGCCAGGTTGTCGGCTCTGGCGCTGTAGGCGACCTCAACTTCGAACGGTTGCAATTGAAGCATCCACAGCTCAATATGCGTTGGGGGAGTGGTGCAGATCTTTTGAAAATTGGTATGAGTGGCTTGTGGTCGGCAAATACCCTGATTGGGTGCCCTATGATGTATACAATGAAATGTCTGCATCCCCACAGGATGGCTAATGTGGGCACAGTTCTGTTCGGTTGGTGTTAATGCCCTGCTGGCAAATGTGACCATATATACTGTTCCATCAGGATCTGTCTTTGTTAGGACTTCTCGAGTCCTACAGTACTTTTATCCACTAGTAGTTGTGTGTTTCTGGTGGTGTCGAAATATGCAATTATGGGGTTCCCTCCAGCAGGGAGTCCTTGATTTGCTGGAATGCTGCCTCTTGTTGAGTTGTCCACTCTGATGTAGTGTTTTCTTGGTTAGTTCTCTCAGTGGGGTCACTATTTTTGCTAATTTCGGGATGAATCTTCTGCAGTATGTTGCCATCCATAAGAAGCTCCATACTTCCGTCACTGTGGTAGGTGGTTCAGTGCCCTTGACGTCAGCGACTTTTGTGGGATCTGGAGACACCCTTTTTTCATTAAAAACATACCAAAAGAATTCCAACTGGAGAGGTAGCCTTGAGTCTTCTAGACGCTGTAGTGCTGCTGCTCAGCAGATATGTTCTTTGTCGTTTCTTCCATAGACAAGTATGTCTTTGCTGACAATTTATTATGCCGGGTTGGTCCAGAAGCACCTTTCTGATCTCATTTTGGAACACTTCAGCTGCGGACGAGATTCCGAAGTTGAGCCGGCAATACTCACCAGGCCCAGGTGCGCGGAGAATGTTGTGATAAACCTTGATTCTTTTGTAAGTGTGAGAAACCTGAGGGCTTTCTCCAAGGTAGGCCCTGTGATTCCTCTATTAAGGTGGCCAGTGGAGGGCCATCGCTTTTGGATCCCAAACCTGGGGGTGGACAAGCGAGGGAGGATCACATGCTTAGGGGAGTCCGGGGTAATAAATCTGGGAGACACTCAGGTGAGACGTGGTATCCGATTAGGATAACAGAGGGTAATGAAGACATCCCCAAAGGCTTCAAAGTATATTCAGGTTTATCCCTCTGGAATAAGGAAGAGAAGTCCAATCATAGTAGAATGACAAGGGTGGGGAAGTACGGGAGCCAGAGGGAACAGAATCTGCACAACATCAACAAGTCTTTCTCAAACTTAAGTCAAAGGACTTCTTATCCATATCAGTCCAACCATTCCAAATCACCAGTAAAGAAGGATGAAATGGGAAAAAGGAATTGTTCCGATTATATAAAAATCAAGCTGGGTGTTCCCCTTGTCCCCAATTTCAAACACCTTACTATCCTTCCGCCTGCAAGAACCCTCATCGTCTTGTCCCATCTCCCCCTTCCCATTTTCAATAAGTACTGGGATGAGAGGAGGCTATCTGGAGCAATGAGTATTACCCATACAAACAACATAGGGACACATTGGGCCTCATTAGGACCCAGGCATTAAGGCGTTAACGGCGCCGTAAAAGGTGTCGGCGCCGTTAAACCCTTAACGCCTTACTACGAGGTCCCTTTGCAGGACCCGACCTTAACGGCTGGTCTGGACCAGCCATTAAAGTAGGGGCCCGCAAAGGGACTCTCGAGGTAAGTACAGTACCACAATTTGCGGTACCGTACTTAACGCCTTCCCTATTCCCATTATGCCCTATGGGGTAAAAATGGGAATGGGGAAGGGCCATGGTGGCATGGGGAATTACCGCCCTGCCAATCTTAGAATGGGGTGGTAATTCCCCATTCCGCCATGGCGGACTCTGGCATCGACCATGGTGCTAATAGCACCATGGTTTTCCGCCGGAGTCCTAATGAGGCCCATAGTGAGGCTTACCCTGTAACACCTTTGAATTGTCTCACTAATAGAGTCAGGCAAGGTCAGGAACATTTCCCCAACTGTGCACACCCGACTCCAATTGACTCTGCAGGAGCAGTGCCCCACTCCCCACAGGCACTGATATGCATGAGGTAAGCCTCGAGGATATACCTTTCCACAGGAGTAGAGGCTGTGTCCTCCGCCGAAATTCTGTATCTGCACTTCTAAATTTGCTACCTTCAACATTTGTCAATTTAATGCCCATACTCAGATCATCTGGGCAACCTGGTCCGAAAACGAAGTAATTTAAATCCATTTTCGGCATCCCTAACCACAAGGGTTCTGCCGTTCCAAGATGGGCGCCGCCATATTTTCAGCATATTTGAAATCCCTGTCTGCACCACGTGCACTCTGATTGGCCCACCTTGCTAGATAGTCAATTGGGGTACCGGCAGGCGAAAGCTGGCCCCCGATGAAGGCAACCAAAAAAGGCTTCACCTGACTGAGCCTGACCGAGCCTGACTGTCACGTCTCGGCTAAATTGGAAACTGCCTTGGCGATTGTCTGAGCGCTATCCGGCACGTAAAACTCCTTGAAACTACAACTCCCACAACTCTTGCTATTATAGCCACGTGACATACACACATGACGTTGCTGTGTTTTCATTTGTTGGGAACTACATTTAACTCCCATCTATCCGGAGATCGAGTGCTCCTAAACTGCTGTTAGTTACGAGCTCTGTTCCCGGATACCCGTTTGAATCCTTGACTACCTGGCGCTTGAATCAAGTTATTGTCTTTGCCTTGTCCTTGTCTGCCTCCCGACGCCTGCCTCCTTCGATTGTTCCCCTTGGATTGGATTATATGAACCCGGCTTACCCATTATTGACCTCCCACTTCTAAATCCTTAAGTTTTGGTGACCCGATAACCCGAACATTTCCGTAAGGGAAATAGCGTGAGGTGAACGCTCGCTTCCCTGATCTTTTCATTTCTTTCCTTGCCCACTCCTGTTGCTTTGAACCTTTTTTGGGACGCTCTGCTGTTTACACTTTGGATTGCTTTGAACCTTTTTTGGGACGCTCTGCTGTTTACACTTTGGATTGCTTTGAACCTTTTTTGGGACGCTCTGCTGTTTACACTTTGGATTGCTTTGAACCTTTTTTGGGACGCTCTGCTGTTTACACTTTGGATTGCTTTGAATCCTTTTTGGGACGCTCTGCTGCATTGACACTGGATTACTTTGAACCTTTTTTGGAACGCCCTGCTGCTTTCACCGTGGTGTTCCTAGGATACTGGCACACCTTCCCTTCACCCTTCATCCTCCTTGTTTTCTGCATTTCGATACTAGTAGGTTACTGGTATATAGTTCCTACGGAGCAGGTAAGAGTGGGTAATTGTGGGCGGTGTTGGCTGTTTATTCTCCAAAAAAGAGAGAGCAATCCGATAGGGATAGCCGCGTCCCCTGCACACTGTCTAGCAGGCCGAATGGCCTAATGGAGTTGATAATCCGAAGATAATTTTGAATGTTTATGAATTTCTTTATATTCAAAATACAGAAGATTTAGGAAAAACACATTCAATAGACAATTAGTGATCATCAACAGTAAATTCTGTTATTTATTTGTGTTTTCAAGTGCCCAACGCGTTTCGAGTCGAAAAAACTCTTCATCAGGGGCGACATATTCATCAAACAATTTCTACAAAAGGAAAATTATATACAATATATTAGTGCTTTAGATAGACTTAATAGTGAACAAAATATAACAACAAAATCACATTTGTTATGAAGACAGTAATTAGCTAAACATTTTTGCTGTATTGGTGGGTAACACATTCTATTGAAAAAAAGCCCTACATTACCCCAGTCTTTCCACATTCACCAAGTTAGTGTGATTATGCCACATGTGTGTCTATATAAATTGTGGGTAGCTGACCCTATATTTTGCCCTTGGCGCAGTGAATTTTGGGGGATAATTTATTACTAAGGAGTGCAAATTATTTTGCTCGGTTGATGCAAAATGAGCTCTTACCTTGAGTTATGCTTATAACCAGCAAAGACTCAGAGGGTAGTCGATTGTGTATTGTCCACTAGGCTCACGGAATCTAGTTCTTTTAAGTCTGTTCCCAATGGGGACCGAAGGCAGAAGCGATTCTCTCAAGCCTAGAGAGAAGAAGAGATATTTTATAAAAATGTATGTGAAAAGCTTTCTAAAAGGCAAAAACAGGCTTAGAGCCCAGAATTAAGTGCGTTTGCTAAGTAGTTTTAAAGTCCGGTCTAAATACTCACTTCGATTCACACCAGCAATGTAGGAGGAGTTCAGGAGCCGTGGGAGCCGGCAGTTGAATGAGCCTCTCTCACATTTTACGTGTTTTTATAATGTTAAGTGTTATGACGTCACTCGCGCATGCGTTGGCGTCGTCACGCTGACGCATGACGTCACCCGCGCATGCGCGAAGTGATGTAAACAATCCCCCATGTTGTGTATGAGTTAAAATGCAGCATTCTACCATAGGCGATCAATAAAAAGAAGCAATGATATCAATTTTTAATTATATGGCGTCACTTAATAAAAGTGATGGCCGTAAATGTGTATTTCTAATCTAGAATTTGATATAGCGGTAATCCATGGACCTCGATATGGGCAAGAGTAGATCAAACGGGCTAATGATTAGGCTTTTGTACTAGGGCAACTGAAGAGAGTAGGTTACTCTCTGAATTGTGATGTTATGTAATTATAATTTGTGTATATGTCAATTGCCATTGGTTCAAGCAACATCGACTTATCTTAAGGATACAACTCATTTTTTGAAAATTTTACAAACATTACAACTAACAGAAGACAACCTGATACTATTTACCATGGATGTGAACAGTTTATATACCTCTATTCCACACTCTGAGGGAATTGAAGCTCTAGAATGGTTTTTATTATCCAATCGACAAGTAAAAATCCACAAGATTCTGGCACTGGAGTTAATTAACATCATACTTTACAATAACTACTTTCGATACAATGCGTCATGCGTCAGCGTGACGACGCCAACGCATGCGCGAGTGACGTCATAACACTTAACATTATAAAAACACGTAAAATGTGAGAGAGGCTCATTCAACTGCCGGCTCCCACGGCTCCTGAACTCCTCCTACATTGCTGGTGTGAATCGAAGTGAGTATTTAGACCGGACTTTAAAACTACTTAGCAAACGCACTTAATTCTGGGCTCTAAGCCTGTTTTTGCCTTTTAGAAAGCTTTTCACATACATTTTTATAAAATATCTCTTCTTCTCTCTAGGCTTGAGAGAATCGCTTCTGTCTTCGGTCCCCATTGGGAACAGACTTAAAAGAACTAGATTCCGTGAGCCTAGTGGACAATACACAATCGACTACCCTCTGAGTCTTTGCTGGTTATAAGCATAACTCAAGGTAAGAGCTCATTTTGCATCAACCGAGCAAAATAATTTGCACTCCTTAGTAATAAATTATCCCCCAAAATTCACTGCGCCAAGGGCAAAATATAGGGTCAGCTACCCACAATTTATATAGACACACATGTGGCATAATCACACTAACTTGGTGAATGTGGAAAGACTGGGGTAATGTAGGGCTTTTTTTCAATAGAATGTGTTACCCACCAATACAGCAAAAATGTTTAGCTAATTACTGTCTTCATAACAAATGTGATTTTGTTGTTATATTTTGTTCACTATTAAGTCTATCTAAAGCACTAATATATTGTATATAATTTTCCTTTTGTAGAAATTGTTTGATGAATATGTCGCCCCTGATGAAGAGTTTTTTCGACTCGAAACGCGTTGGGCACTTGAAAACACAAATAAATAACAGAATTTACTGTTGATGATCACTAATTGTCTATTGAATGTGTTTTTCCTAAATCTTCTGTATTTTGAATATAAAGAAATTCATAAACATTCAAAATTATCTTCGGATTATCAACTCCATTAGGCCATTTGGCCTGCTAGACAGTGTGCAGGGGACGCGGCTATCCCTATCGGATTGCTCTCTCTTTTTTGCATATGTTCCCAGCCTAGATACCAAGGCTGTGTATTTTCTCCCCTGCACCTTGAACTCTGTAATCATTATTTTGAACAGTCCTCACTTTACAATTTGAATAGTTATTAACTTGGTGTGCAAGTGTATTTACCAGTTTGTGGGCTGTTTATTCTCCGACACAACTTGGCTGCATTTCCTGAACAACTGTATTGTTCTTTGTCCCTCTAGCTCTGACGATTCTGCTCCGGCCTTTTCGCTCAAGCCCCCGGCCTGCCAGGTGTATTGATCCCTGTAGGCTGAGCTCTTGGGAGGGAAGTCTTTGGCACATCACCATAAAGACCCAAGGTTCCTTGAGTGAAAGGAACTTACCTAGGGGAAGGATTATCTGCAACGACCAGAAAACAACCTCTGAGTTGTGACAGATTTAGGAGCCATACAATAACGCCTATTGGTTATGGAGGCTGCATCAGACCTGATGGCAGCTCTCATGCAGGCTTTTTCTGCCTTGCGTACCGATATGGCATCCGCCCATGTGACCTTACATCAACGCATGGATGTATTACAGAGCTTCGTGCAGCCATTACCCCATGATGAGGAATTCGGTGATGCCGCTGCAGCAACACCTCCTCCTGTATACCCCCCTGCTCCAGCTCCGGTTGTACTTCCTGGGCCCTTTCCTTTGGCCCCACCCGAACGCTTTTTGG
Organism: Ambystoma mexicanum; assembly: GCF_040938575.1. Taxonomy (NCBI): domain Eukaryota; kingdom Metazoa; phylum Chordata; class Amphibia; order Caudata; family Ambystomatidae; genus Ambystoma; species Ambystoma mexicanum. The sequence goes on from NC_090932.1 coordinate 1,540,226,300, forward strand.
GGGATCCCAAGGCGTATCGGACTTTCGTGAATCAATGTCGCCTTCACTTTCTTTGTCGTCCCTTGGCGTTTCCAGACGCTACCACTAAGGCGGCCTTCGTTCTCTCCTATCTAGGTGGCACTGCCGCAGCATGGGCTAATCCTTTGCTGGAAGCTAATGATCCGGCTCTTTATGATTTCGATATGCTAATTCAATCCTGATCATGAACAGCGTTTTTGATATGCGATATAAAGCACAAACCTCGGATTTGGAATTTTTGGCTATTAATCAAGGCAAGACGGACCTCTTGACCTACCTGGCTCGTTTCAACCAGTTGGCGGCTGAGACCACGTGGCCAGAACAGAAGAAAGCGGCTGTTTTCTACAAAGGTTTGTCGGATGATCTAAAAGATGCCTTATCAGTGGTGCCCGCCCTTCCACCTGGTTTTCCCGAGTTACTCGACCTGGTTCTTCAAGTTGATGCTCGGATTCGGCAAAGACGGGGCGAACGTCGGTATCCTGATATTCGTACCTCTTCCCGATCAGATGGCACTACTCCTGTTTCTCAAGGCGAAGCCGAACCCATGCACATTGGGGCCGTCAGGGGTCCATTGTCCAAGGCTGAACGAGAGAAACGGGTACTGAATAACCTATGTTTCTATTGTGGCCAGTCAGGACACTATATTCGGTTATGTCCTAAAAGACCCGCCAAACCGGCGGGAAACGCCAGGACTCGTCCGTAAACCGGGCCTTTAGGATGAGTCAAATGTACCCAGGCTCGGATGAGTGTTTTCCGTCTTCACATGTGTATCTTACTATGTGTTTCAAGGCCCCTGGCATCAAATCTTTTTCCAAGCCTGTAATGATAGACTCAGGGGCTAGTGGGAATTATATGGATTCTAGGTTGGCCGAACATTACGGACTACCCATAATTCCCAAAATACGACCTGAGGACATACATGCTGTAGACGGTTCCCGTTTGATATCCGGACAAGTTACGGAGCAAACGGCTTCACTACAAATGTCCACCTTACAAGGTCATTCAGAATCTATCACATTTGACCTTATTACGGCCCCCCAGTTCGGTATGATTCTGGGTTTATCTTGGCTGCAAACCCATAATCCTGTAATCGATTGGGTTGAACAAACCGTGCGGTTCTCTTCCTCTTTTTGCATACAGAAATGCCTTGGGTCTCACGAGGCAGCAGTCTTCTCTCCATGCCTGGCCCTGGTGACTAGTGTTCCTTCCATCAGTGCCTTATCCTCTATCCCGGTCCCTGTACTTCCATTGGAATACCGAGAGTACTCGGATGTGTTCGATAAAGGCTTGTCAGAAAAACTGCCTCCACACAGAGACTATGACTGCCCCATTGATCTCATACCTGGGGCAGTCATTCCACACGGTCGTATCTACTCACTTACTCAAAAGGAAGAAGAACACCTGCGAGACTATGTGGACAATGCTTTGCGCTTGGGACACATACGTCCATCCCGTTCACCAGCGGCCTCCCCGATATTCTTCGTACCTAAGAAGGAAGGGGATTTACGCCCATGTGTGGATTATCGTGCCCTCAATAATGTCACGATAAAAAACCAGTATCCACTGCCACTTATCACGGAGCTCCTTGATAAAATGACCTCCTCTACCGTCTTCACCAAGTTGGACTTACGGGGAGCATACAACTTGGTGAGGATACGTAAGGGGGATGAATGGAAAACCGCATTCAAGACGAAATTCGGGCTTTATGAATATTGTGTAATGCCCTTCGGGCTTTGCAATGCCCCAGCGACGTTCCAACACTTTGTTAATGATATTTTCAGGGACTTGTTGGATTGTTACGTCGTAATATATTTGGACGACATCCTGATATATTCAGAATCCTTATCTCAGCACATACAACATGTACGCTCTGTCCTACTCCGTCTAAGAGAGCACTCCCTCTTTGCAAAACTGGAGAAGTGTGTGTTCCATGCATCGTCTGTAGAGTTCCTGGGATTTCAAATATCTCAAAAGGGAGTGCTTATGTGCACCTCCAAGGTCCGGGCAGTACTGGATTGGCCTGTCCCGACTTCAGTAAAAGCCCTCCAATCATTCTTGGGTTTTTCTAACTTCTACAGATGCTTCATCGTTTCCTTTTCCGAAATAGTTGCGCCACTTACTCGGTTGACTAATCCGAACGTCCCTTTCCTTTGGGATGAACAAGCGCAATCTGCATTTCACAAATTGAAGGAGGCTTTTACCACCGCTCCCGTCTTGCAGCACCCTAATCCGGCCCTTCCATTTATCGTGGAAGCCGATGCCTCTGCAATTGCCGTGGGGGCCATCCTGTCGCAAGTTTGTCCAGCTACCCATCGACTACATCCGGTGGCTTTCCATTCTCGGAAACTTACGCCAGCCGAACGTAATTATACGATCATGGAGAGAGAATTACTGGCGATTAAGGTGGCATTTAATGAGTGGAGACATCATCTATTAGGTGCTAAGCATCCCATTACTGTGTATACGGATCATCGGAATCTCCAAGCATTGTCCCATGTGAAATGCACCAATGCTAGGCAGATACGGTGGCATTTGTTTTTTACCATGTTTGATTTCACGGTGACATATCGCCCCGGTCCGTTACATGGAAAGGCGGACGCATTGTCACGTATTGGTACAGATATGGAAACTATGAAACAGTCAACCCCAGTATTATCCTCAGGGACTGTAGTGTGTGTTTGTTCGGTTTCTCCATCCATCCTAGATGGGTTAAGAAGATGGGCTAAGGATCATGCTCCTATTCTTAAGGAGTTGGACGCCGAACTCATCACCGGTCTTCCTTATGTCAAAGGCTTACTATACCTGCCTGATAATCAAACTCGGCGAAAAGCTCTCGAATGGTCCCATGATCTCCCGTTGGCAGCTCACCCTGGTCGGGCTAAAACCTATGATCTTCTCCACCGATGGTGCTGGTGGCCTGGTATGAAGAAGGACACCGAACAATATGTCTCCAAGTGTGCCGTATGTACACAGTGCAAAAGACAACTGGGCAAACCCGTAGGTCTTCTAATGAGCATGCCATTACCCCCGTATCCGTGGCATACGGTCACCCTTGATTTTGTGGTGGAACTCCCTTGTATCGGGGGCATGTCCACCATTCTTGTGGTTGTGGATGTTTTCACCAAAATGGCACGATTTATACCTTGCTCGGGAATACCTACTGCTTCTATGTTAGCGAGTCTGTTTTTTGACCATGTGGTACTTTTTTTGGACTTCCTACGATTCTGATTTCTGACCGGGGGTCTCAATTTACCTTGCGCTTTTGGCGCTCCCTTACTTCCTCTTTGGGTATCGATGCCCGCTTGTCCTCGGCCTACCATCCTCAGACGGATGGCCAGACTGAACGTACCAATGGCACTATGGAACAGTTTCTTCGCTGTCTGTGTCTGCAACATCAGTCTAACTGGTTCTCGCTACTAGGTGCAGCAGAATTTGCCTATAACAATTCGATACATTCATCAATTGGCTGCTCTCCATTTTATGCTTTATATGGTCTGCACCCAAGGACTCTGCCGCTTTTCTTGCCTTCTTTAAAGCAGTTTCCCGCAGCTAATGCTGTGAAGGATTCCCTACTTGCCATCCGTAAATCAGTGTTATCCCATTTGCAAACTGCGCAACGTCGTACCAAAATGCAGGCTGACAAGCGACGCGCACCGGCTCCTTCGTATTCTTGTGGTGACCGTGTATGGCTCTCTTCAAAACATCTGGCCATTAAGGGTAAAAGGAAACTGTTGCCATGTTACCTGGGTCCTTATACGATTCTACGGTGCCTTAACCCTGTCACTGTTTGTCTAGAGATTCCATCTCATTGGCGGGTGCACCCGGTATTCCATGTCTCCTTGCTTCGCCCTTTTGTACCTGGCACACGGTTACCTGCTGTCCCCACCCCAGTTAACGTCCATGGGGAGGACGAGTATGAGGTGCGTGCCATCATGGACACTCGCCTATGTCGTGGGGTTCGGTCTTACCTGATTGATTGGAAGGGGTATGGTCCAGAGGACAGGTCCTGGGAACCGGCCTCTAATTTGAACGCACCCCGTTTGTTACGTGCCTTTTGGTCTCAACGCTTGCGAAGACTCAGGAGAGAGCGCTCTTTGTGGAGGGGTACTGTCACGTCTCGGCTAAATTGGAAACTGCCTTGGCGATTGTCTGAGCGCTATCCGGCACGTAAAACTCCTTGAAACTACAACTCCCACAACTCTTGCTATTATAGCCACGTGACATACACGCATGACGTTGCTGTGTTTTCATTTGTTGGGAACTACATTTAACTCCCATCTATCCGGAGATCGAGTGCTCCTAAACTGCTGTTAGTTACGAGCTCTGTTCCCGGATACCCGTTTGAATCCTTGACTACCTGGCGCTTGAATCAAGTTATTGTCTTTGCCTTGTCCTTGTCTGCCTCCCGACGCCTGCCTCCTTCGATTGTTCCCCTTGGATTGGATTATATGAACCCGGCTTACCCATTATTGACCTCCCACTTCTAAATCCTTAAGTTTTGGTGACCCGATAACCCGAACATTTCCGTAAGGGAAATAGCGTGAGGTGAACGCTCGCTTCCCTGATCTTTTCATTTCTTTCCTTGCCCACTCCTGTTGCTTTGAACCTTTTTTGGGACGCTCTGCTGTTTACACTTTGGATTGCTTTGAACCTTTTTTGGGACGCTCTGCTGTTTACACTTTGGATTGCTTTGAACCTTTTTTGGGACGCTCTGCTGTTTACACTTTGGATTGCTTTGAACCTTTTTTGGGACGCTCTGCTGTTTACACTTTGGATTGCTTTGAGTCCTTTTTGGGACGCTCTGCTGCATTGACACTGGATTACTTTGAACCTTTTTTGGAACGCCCTGCTGCTTTCACCGTGGTGTTCCTAGGATACTGGCACACCTTCCCTTCACCCTTCATCCTCCTTGTTTTCTGCATTTCGATACTAGTAGGTTACTGGTATATAGTTCCTACGGAGCAGGTAAGAGTGGGTAATTGTGGGCGGTGTTGGCTGTTTATTCTCCGGCACAACTTGGCTGCATTTCCTGAACAACTGTATTGTTCTTTGTCCCTCTAGCTCTGACGATTCTGCTCCTGCCTTTTCGCTCAAGACCCTGGCCTGCCAGGTGTATTGATCCCTGTAGGCTGAGCTCTTGGGAGGGAAGTCTTTGGCACATCACCATAAAGACCCAAGGTTCCTTGAGTGAAAGGAACTTCCCTAGGGGAAGGATTATCTGCAACGACCAGAAAACAACCTCTGAGTTGTGACACTGACCGAGCTTTACCGAGCTCCGCCGCCGCTATCCTTCTGGTTTGCGTTCTACCTGCACGCTTCTCCAAGGTGAGCCCATATCTGGCCGACACCGTTTTAACCACTGTACCCCTACGCTACCCATGCAAAGATCAGCCCTCCCCTATAATTGCAGCGTAGCTGGTGCATGCCTCCTCTCACCTACCTAGTATCACTGCTGTTCGAGGACAGCCCATCCCGGTCTGCTTACTCCCCGCTTGCGTGCATCGTCACTTCAGGTACCGAGCCTTTGATAGATGCACAGCCGGTCGCCGATCAACTCTGAAGCTACCTTTACACGTCCAAGCCTCCGCCGCTATGTAAGTTATAGCTCTACGTAGACTTACCTATAAGTACTTTGTCACCCAGTATCTGTTATCCCCCAGCGTTGTAGCCACTGTTTGATAACTGTTCGGCCCTTCGTGAACGGCTACGCTGTGGCCTCATACTGAATGTCCGATTGTTCTGTTGCAGAATTGTTGTTGCACTAGTCTGCTGATCCATTCTAAAATGCCACTTGGTGCTGCTGCCATACTCCTACTAGCGGCTCTATATTAATGCTACCCTGTGACCCTATTTCAAATGTCCCTTCTTGTTGTTGCCCCATTCCTTTAAGCTGCTTCATTTGGTGCTGCCTCATTCTTATCTGCTACACTGTATTGAATGCTACCCCATGACCCTTTATCTCTACCTCTGCATTGTGTTGCTACCACTTTGAATAGCTGTTGCACGGTGCTCCTGCCTTATTCTGAACTGCTACACAGTATTATCACCCTACTCTGATTTGCATTACTATACCACCACCTATATTGAATGCCACCGCATGACCTTATCCTTAATTCCGCATTGCGTTGCTGCCCTACTCTGAATAGTTGTTGCACTATGTTGTAGCCTCACTCTGATTTGCCGCACTGTGCCACTGCCTTATCCTAATTTACTGCACTGTGCTATTGGAACTATACTAAATGTTACAGCACAACACTATTTTGAATACTGTATTGTACTGCTGCTATACTTCAAATGCTACACTATGCTGATGACTCTACTCAAATGCTTCTTTATGCCAATGCCACTTCCTCAAATGCTGCTTATGCCTAAGCGCTGCTGCCACCCCCTAAGAGCTGCCCTACGCTGGTACTAAGACCTCCTATATTAGATCACCATTGGCACTCAGGCACCAGTTCCCTAGAAAGTGACATACTCACCAAATACTAGTATGCTCATTACAGCCACCAGCCAGACAATTGGCTTCATATGTCTCATACAAAGCCTTATACTGCACCTTATGAGACTTCACATACCATATACGTCCCTTGAGAGTCTATCCACCATGGCACCCATCTACCTGTCCAGCAACACCACTACCAAAGAACTCTCAGATACAAATGACTTTTAATACCTAACAATACCGAGCAATCCCTGCACTACCAACGCTATGAATACTCGTCTCAGAGCTAGGTTAGCCAAAATATTTGAGCCGCCTATCAGCTCACTTCCATCCACTATAGGAAAAAAGACACCTAAAACTTTGCCTAGCCCAACGCCTACTAGCACTAATATGCATATAACTGCCCTCCTAGGACAAAAAGTTGCACAGCCCAGAACCGCAAACCTAAAACCTACCCAGTTCCCCTACAACAGCCCTGAGCCCTCCTATCAAAGGAGCCCTAATAAACTCTAGATCGTTAGTAGCACACACCACAGAAATTGCCGACTTGATCCTGAGCGACGATCTAGACTTCCTCGCTGTTAAGAAGGATTTCTGAACTCGGTCCAGGAGGGGCAGAGGTTCAGAAGGCCAACCTAGTTTCTTGGACCAGGGTAACCTCTGGACAAGCCAGACCAATCAGGGTAGCTATGACAGGCGGTCAAGACTAAGGGCCTCATTACACGGACGGCGGTAAGGGTTAACGGTCACCGTTAATGGCAACGGTGACCGTTAACCCTTACCGCCGTACTATGAGGTCCCTTTGCGGGTTGGTGATTTAACGCCTGCTTTTTGCAGGCGTTAAAAACCAACCCGCTAAGGGACCTCGGAGCTAATTACGGCACCGCAAAATTGCGGTGCCGTAATTAGCGCCTTCCCCATTCCCATAGAGCCCTATGGGGCAGAAATGGGAATGGGGAAGGGCAATGGCGGAAGGGGGATTTACCGCCCCTCCAACCTTGGAATGGGGCGGTAAATCCCCTTTCCGCCAAGGCGGTGCCGGTATTTTACCGGCATGAGCCATGGCGCTAATAGCGCCATGGCTTACCGCCTTCCGTGTAATGAGGCCCTAAGTCTCAGGAGGGGTGAGGGTGACTGAAAGCCCTCAATGAGCACACAGAGGAAGGACACTTACAAATTACTCCAGACAGGTGTTATAAAAAATATAGACACATTTATTACAAGGCCTTTGTAACATAGACCATAGCAAAGAATCACAGTAATACTAAGTAAACCAATGCATCACACTCAATACAATATATATACAAGACCGGTGGGGGGGTCTAAAGAGATGACTGCACGAAATATGTTAACAACCTAGAGAGGAAGGAAACAGGCAGTGCAGTTAATCTTTAGTCCCAATTCAACATCAGTTATTCACCTAACTAAGAGGCAGTCCAAGCCCTAAGAAGAGTGGAGCCTTGTGCTCAATAGTACATCTGTGCCAATGCACACGGTTGTTCCAATGGACAAAGCAGGGTCTTTTTAGAGGTCTCTAACAGCTCGGGAAGGTGGATAAGGCGATGAAGAATAAGTTCCCACTATTCAAGAAGGACCTCCACTTGAAGGCAGAGGCAGTTCGAGAGTTTGGGATGGAGTCGCTATTTCGCAATAGCAGTGGACACAGGAGTAGAAGCCTCTTGTGCGTAAAGTTGGGCTCTGGCGCTAGGGGCCACCGGTTGGGGTAAAGATTACTCACCGGTCCCTGAGGCAAGGAGACCCAAACTTCGGCAGATTAGTCCAATTCGGTTGCAGGTTCAACGATGGCAAAAAGGACGTCTCGGCACCTTTTAGTTCCTGAGTTCCAGCGAGGATTCCCAAACGGGACAGTGGCGATTTCTCTGCTCCGGTGGATGAATCGCCCCAGTTTCACTGCAATCGCTTCAGGGGCAAGAGGGTCACAAATGCAGCGGACTTGCAAAGGACGTTGCCGCAGCAGGGCAACACGGTAACCATGTTTACTCCGGTCCAGGCACACTCGTCTCACTTCAGACCCGGGATGCCAAGTGTACGAAATTCAGTGTGAGGGTGCCGTGGACACAGAGCTAGCAGTATACCAAGTTTCAAGTTTCAAGTTTCGAGGGCCTCCTCGAAACGACGGCGGAGACAGAGCATAGGTCCTGCGTAAGCTGGTCAGCCCACTGGTTGGCCCAGGGACACTTCCGAGAAAGCTTACTTGCAGGTTTTGGTGAAGGTGCCGAGAATAGTTGGTCCCACTATTCCTATGGGTCGAAGCGTCTTCGCAGACCTTCTAGGATGACCAGATGCAGAGGGTCTCACAGGACGACAGAGGGCTCAGGATGCCAAACCTTCCAGCGGGTCACCAGCGGTTCCTCAACTCAGCTTCGTAGTTGCAGGATACTTGGATCCTATCCTTTGTTCAGTGAGAACTCAGGAGAGCGACATGGCAGTGGTGTTTCCAGCCTCCCCTTATCCAAAGTTGCCTTCGCGCCAAAACGGCGAGGACCCAATGGGAGATCTGCTCATAAACACTCACTCCATACATGGGCCAATCACAGACCACGGTGGTCTTAGGCATTCAGGCATTCAGGACACTCCAGACTCTCTGGCACCCAGGATATGTATTGGGACCAGACATCCCAGCCCACATCCTGGAGGCACACACACAAGGCATGCAGAAGCCTGCGAAAGCATTGGGATTCACAGGAAAATTCATGACCAAATAAGGACTGGCCCGGGTCAACTCGACCTGGGGAAGGTGAAGGGGCAAGATGGCCAAAGGACAGGACAAAGAACCTCGTGGCATGGCCATTTTGGAGCCACGCCACCTGTTTGTGCCAAACACAGTTAACATGGCAGGAAAGGGTTACAAATAATGCGAAATGATAGCTGCCACCAGTCCTGTCCATGACACATCGGCACAGTTCTTAAAAAGTCCAGCGAGAGCATCTAGGGCCTTTGGAAATGACTATAGACCCAAGTGTGCTGTATAGTAAGATACATTGCACACTTGCTACATGTTGCACACAAGTTGCAACATGAGGAAAAGGACTAAGGGAAACAAAGTCTCCCAGTACTGACTGTCTTAAGGGCATGTCAGTTTCCCCATAAAAAGTGAGCGAAAGCCCAGAGGAGTGCAGCGGAAGGCTGTGCTTCTCTGGCAAAGTCAGTCATAGATGTCTAAACAACAGCAAAAAGTTTGGGGGTTGACACTATACAGTGAAATCATTCTTAACACTCGCCATCACCGAGACCTGGCTACACACTGCAGCAGGCCCTATGCTTATGCTAGCAGGCCCTGACGGCTACACCATCCCGAGACAAGACAGACAAGAGTCTAGAGGGGGAGGTATTGCTATAATCTGCAAATGCATCCTTTCTATGAGATTAGCCACCCCAATTGACACTCAGTCTTGTGAAGTATTATCAGTCAAAGTACCTTTGACTAATGCCCAAACCCTCAATATCCATCTGATATATCGCCCCCCACGGCCAAAGAGGACATTTGAGGAGGATATCAATACCATTCTATCCAGCAACCTTAAAAGCTCAACGCAAGTACTTATACTTGGAGACTTCAATTTGGGCTTTAATGACCCCTCAGACCAGCCTGCCTTAGCAACAGCAAATATTCTAGCAGAACTTGGCTTCACTCAGAGAAGTAAAACACCCGCCCACAACAAAGGTAGACTACTAGATTGGGTGGCAGACTACCACTGCCACGCCAATATCCTCTCTATCTCACCGCTAGCCTGGACTGACCACTACCTACTCTCATTCATGCTCTCTACCAACAGACCCCTGCCTATACCTGCCCCCAGGGTTCCACCCACACTAACTGGAAATAAAAAGAGCATCACAGTAGATAGACTTATCCCTGCATTACTCCCTACCCTTAACTCACTGCCCGACAGCACTGACACTGAGAGTCTGGTCAAGGAGTACAACAAAATTATGGCCTCCTCCTAGACCTGATCGCCCCCATTAAACTCAGACCAAGTAAACCGAAAACCCATCTGAATAAATGATTTACAGCATTTCTAAAAAACCTAAGGCAACAAAAAAGAAACTGCGAGAATGCGTGGAAAACACTACCTACAGAAGCCCACAAACTCAAGTTCACCAAACTGTCATCCCTCTACAAAAAGAAATATGCCTTGCTAAACGAATATCCTACAACTCTCGCATATCACAAGCGAAATCCAATATGAAGGAACTATTTACTATTCTCAAAGAAATAGAGACTCCCATAGCAATACCAGACACCTGCACTAAGGATAAAAAATGGTGCTCAGACATCCAACATGCGCTAGCCAATAAAATATCCACCGTACAAAATAAAATATCTAATAAAAAAGTTTCTCTAAAGGACTCATCCTTACCTAGAACAATTGGGAATACCAACAAAGTCCAACCTAGCGGATTCAACTCCTCCAAAGTATCTATTCTTGAGGTGGAAAGAATTATCTTAACTCTCAAACCTTCCAATTGTCAGGGTGATCTTTGCCCAGGACAGCTAATAAAGGATGCGGCTCAAGATCTATCACCCTTCATAACTAAGCTCATCAATGCATCCTTTGCCACCGGCATCATCCCCACTAACCTCAAACAATCATGGGTACTCCCACTCCTAAAAAAAACGACCCTAGATCCATCCACACCCACTAACTACAGGCCAATCACAACAGTGCCCTTTCTATTAAAGATTCTGGACAAGGTGGCCTATGTGCAAATATAAAAGTATCTGGAATTACACCACCTACTAAGAGCCAGACAATCAGGCTTCCGTCCACAACATGGAAAGTCGACGAGCTTAGGGACAGTGGCAAATCAGCCCTACTCCTCCTTCTAGACCTGTCAGCTGCGTTCGACTTGGTTGATCATACAATCATACAATTCTATGCAACCATCTCGACACCACTGCACACTTCTCCAAGGACGCTATAACCTGGATCAGATCCTTCCTAAGTGGCAGAACAATGAGGGTCTTCTCGCCCTTAGCAGCAGCAGACCCCATACCCATCACATGCGGTGTGCCACAGAGGTCCTGTGTCTCGCCCACATTGTACAACATTTTTACCAAGCCCCTTTTCGATGATCTGGACCATCTCGGTGTCACCTACACTAACTATGCAGATGACACCCAGATCCTCCTCCCACTTTCAGGGGGTTATGACAAGGATTTGGCCTTGGTAAACAGAGTGTACATCATCATCCAAGCATGGATGGCCATGCATGGTCTATGCCTGAATGATGATAAAACAGAACTCATCATCCTGGGCACCCCTACTAACTTAAAAAAAACTACGATCAGACTATTCTTCATTCATAATTGACAGCAACTGCATTAAAGTAGCACAGGAGGTAAAACCTCTAGGTTTTTATCTTGACTCTACCCTCTCCTTTGCCAAACAGGTCAACTCGGCCTATACGTGTAAACTCATTATAGCCTCCACTACGGCCTATACGTGTAAACTCATTAGAACGGGTAAGCCATTTCTCTCCAACAGCCAACTGCACTATCCTGGCCATAGCCCTCATTCTGTCCTGCCTGGACTACTGCAACGCCCTTTACCTAGGCTCCACCAAAGCTACTGTTAGAAGAATCCAAACCCTACAAAATAACGCCCTTAGAGAGGCACTAGGCATCTCCAGAAGAGACCACATTTCCGAGAGCAGTCGTCAGAACAACGGGCTCCGAACTAATGACAAAATCCCCCTAAAAACCTTGTCACTCACCCATAAATCTGAACAAAGCTGCCCCCATATACCTTTCTGAGAGATTCCACAAACAGACTTCTCTAAGACCATCCGAATCAGCAAATAAGGATCGCCTGTCCATCCCCAGATTCAAACTTTCTACGATTGGTGGTAACAGCTTCCCTGTGAAAGCGGCCAAATTATGGAATTCCTTGCCTCCTACACTGAGACTAGACCAATCTTACCAAAACTTTAGAACCAACATTATTTTGTGGCTCAAATCCAATGACTTCTAAATCCCATGACACAGAATCCTGCAACGTAACTACTAATGACTCTCTGCTAACGTTATATAACGACACAGCCTGCCTTGAAATGCATCTATCTGTGTGACTCACTACCGGCTACCCCGACGATGGTAACCATAAAGTCTCCACACACTACTTGTCATATTTGTAAATTTATATGTATCATGTACTACCTGCAAATACCTGTATATACTATTTCTGTAAATATTGTTTTTAAGTAAGTGTCTGATACTATGCTCTTGTAACTAAGCTTTGCATATTCTTGTAAATGCTGCGCTCTGATACCCCTGGGTCTGAAGCGCATTATAAATAATAAACAACCAAACAAACAAACTCTCACCTGCAGTATAAAAAGGGTGGTTCTGCCAGAATTAGAGAGCAAGCTGGGGTTGTTGACTGGACCAGAACAGCCGAGGGGCAGGGAGCTGCAGGAGGAGAAGCCTGAAGGATCTGGAGGGGAAAGACATGCCAAGACGCTGTGTTTGTGAGGGCCTGCAGCATGGCGAGGGAGCCGTGGTTTGGGTATGTTTTCCCCCCAAATAAACGGTCGCGGGAAACTGATCGAAAAAAAAGCTGACCGCATGCAACATCCTATCGTATGATGTACGGTACAGCTTTGGGGTATTGATAAAAAATGTTTTGTTCCGCACTCCCATCCCCCCAATTACCTGTTATTGGTCCACTTCAGCCCTGCAGTGTCAGATCCGTCCTTCCAACGTGGGTCGGATCCGACGCTGCAGGGACACTTTTTCTTTTTTTTCTCCGTCTCCCGCCTCCAATATTGTGGAAGTGGGGGACACCCCTGCAATCCCCGTGGCTTATACATACCGATCATATGGAGCCGGGGACACCACCACAACCCCTTCTCCATATTTTTGATCAAAAGGTACTGAATAAATTCGGTCAAATGTATCATTCGATCAAAAAAAACAACAACAATTATGCTAATACTGGAGCCATGTTCTAGGGAGCCAGAGCGAGACAGCCTGTGCCTTGCTGGCAGTGTTTAGCGAAATGCTTGTTTCCCTTGGGACGTGTGCCGGTCACAAGGGTGCCTGAGGGGCAGGTGGTGAGACCTTGACCTCAATCCCCCAACCATTTGACCTGCTCACCGGTGACGCACTACTGTTGGAGATAGAGAGAAACTGAATAGCGTACAGGTGGCTGGCGCGTGAGCAAGAGCATTGCAGAGAGAAGAGCCCAGTGAGTGAAAACACAACGAAAGTAAGTGAAAGCTGGAAAGCGGTGAAAGAAAGCAAAGTGAAGCAAGAGAAAGGTGAAAGCAAAGTGAAGCAAGCGAAAGTTGGAAAGCGGAATGACAGAAAAGGTGCATTAGAGACACGGATGTAATGAAAGTCAGTAAAGTGCACGCTGGTGGCGCAGAAACAAGTAAAGAGAGGGGTACAAAAGACCCAAAACCAAGAGAGACAGCAAAGAGACAGTGATAAGGAAAACAGACAGTTAAGAGATAGTGCAAGCAACTGGAAGGTGTGAAAGTGGTTGCAGGCGACCCGAAAGAAGTACAGAGAGTGCAAGTGGCACGTAAAAAGCAAATTAAGATCCAAGGTCCAAGAGAGCATTGTAAAAGCTGAAGGTGCAAGAGAGCATGGTGAAAAGTAAGGAGAAGTGTACATGGGACATAGAAAGGTGGAATGAAGCCACAAGTGTACACAACAGACAAAGAAGGTGTGCAGGAAGCACAATAAAGTGGAAAAAGCACAGAAGAGGAAAAGGTGCCAGAGAATCAGGAGAGTTGTTAGAGGTCAGAGTGATATGTGATATGTGATATGTCATTTATAAGGGGCCTATACACAAATGTTTCTAGGTGCAAGTGGTCGCACCTGGGCAGGGCAAAGAGCCTGGCATTCTCAAAAGTCTCTCATACGACCCCCCACGAAAGAACAGTACATTGAACAGTGCATCCTGACAAGAAGAACGTTATGTTTGATTGTTGAACTTTGTAAAGAGGGGCCTAGGCTTGGGAAGGGAACCCTAAGAGTTCCACTAAAGACATAATTGAACTTGGTGAAGAGGCCTAGACTTGGGTAAGGGAGCCCTAAGGGGCCTAACAAGAACTGTGTCTTTTTGTTTGAAACTGGAAGAATCAAAGCGTCTATTGATTTACAGCAAGAGCCCCCCATGGAAGGTTCCAAGGGCAACCCTTTTGAGTTGAACTATCTTGCACTGGCAGAACTACACCTATTGGTAAGACTACCTGAAACCAGCTGTGGTTTACATTTCCTTTTCTTTTTTTTGAGTCACAATTCTTTCTTTAAGAAAGCCCCTAACACATTTGGTTGAAGAGTGAGAGCAAGCATAGGTTTGGGCACAGACAAAGTTTGGCTTTGGACTTGCGGACATCGATGACCCTTAGAAGCAACCGTGGAGGGAAGAGTCCCCTTAGAGTTAGGGCTAGGTAGGCATTCCACCAACCCCACAAAGATTGTTAATTAAGGTTTTTAAACTGTTACATTTGAGTCTGTGTCTCTCTTGATACCATACAGGTCTCGCACAAGCTCAATCTGGTGATAGCCAGAGCGCAGATCCAGTTTGCTAAAGATTTTGGCCCCAGTGAGATCAACAATTAGTAACTATAATCGATTGTGGGGGTGATGTGTCGTTCCCTGCCAATCACCACGTTCAGAAAGAGTATATCAATGAATATGCAAACTGCTTGCAGTTGTTGGAGTTTAGCTGTCACCGCCAATGACGATTCCCATGGGGGTGGGGCCAGTTGTTTTCTCGACAATGTGGAGGTCTTCCAGTTTCTTTAGTTTGGCTTCTACAGCTTCACTCGTGTAGAATGGAACTCTCCTGTGTCGCACTTCTCAAGGTTCCACTGTGGGGTCAATGTGTAATTTGACTGTATGATTTTTCAAACATCTGATGCCTTGGAATAGTTTGTAGTATTTCTCCAGCAATTGTTCGATTTCAGGGGTGTGTATGTTGTATGCAAAATGGATCAGCTTTAGATGCTTGGCCGTCTTGCAGCTGAGAAGTGTATCAATGCCTGAACTTACTACAGAGATCCAGTTGCAGCACTTTTCTCCCCTGTACATTAGATCTGATTTAAATGATCCCCTCAGGGGCAGAGGCTTTTTGCACCCATAAGCGTATAGCTACACTGTTTATTGCTGCAGCTGTGGGTGAGTAGAGAGCTTCTCAAAGTGAGTTACTGGCATCACATTCACAGTGGTTCCGGTGTCAAACAGGGTGTGTGTCAGTGCACCGTCCACCACAATCATGCACGTCGGCTGGAATCGTTGTCCTGGCATTTTTTCCCTGTTCGAGGTTTAATGGCTGAAATCAGGTGGACTCTTTCTCTCCTCATTTTACGGCTACCTGAAGACCATTCTCAGGAGGAGTTGGGTGTGCATTCAGTCGCTTCTGCACGTGCACTTCCTCTATCTCGCTTCTTGTTTGTTTTGGTGGGGTTCTTGACAGGGTAGTTATTGGTGTTTCTGTTTTCTTGGATGCACGTATACCTGTTATCGGTTTCCAGTGATTTTATCGAATAAAAACAGAGAGGTATTTAATAATGAAAACTTGGACAATGAAAAAATACTGAATTTGTATTAAATATATATGTGGGGCTGGGGTAAGGGGTTAAAACGGGTGGGGAGGGGGTTGAGGTGGGGTTACAAACATAGGGAAACAGCGGGGTTGGGGGGAGTCCCCCAAATAAAAAAACAATTCAGTTTGGTTTAATTGTAAAAGGTTTGTTATAAAATACCTCTCTGTTTTTGTATTCGTTATGATCACCTGTTATCTGGGTATCTTCTGGGTGTTGAGCCGAGGCAGACAGATGCATAGTGGTTTAGTCTGCCACACTTCTGGTAGACAACTCCTAGTGCTGGGCATGGTTTGTCTTTGTGCCATGCGCCCCCGCACCATTTACAGGACTCTTGATGCTTCTGCGCAGGGAAGACCCTTTCTCTGCCTTTGTTCCCTGGTGCTCACCATGGCAAGGGTGCCTTCCGGCTTCTCTAAGTCTAATGGTTTGCTCATTACCGTTTCAATGGCTGCTACTTGGGCATCCGTCATTTCTCTTTGGTGTCCCATAGTCAATATGCGCTCTAGAGCTAGGTTCCTTTCCGACAGTATGACCTTGCGCAACTTCTCTGATAAGAGCCCATGGTTTAGTTGTTGGCGTACTGCAAATATCGCACCCAACTACTACCTCCGAGCGTGGAAGTCATCGAATGTTCTCGTTGAGCCGTTTCACACCTGGCTCATTTGGATGCATTCACAGTCAGGATTTAGTTGGGGCTTGAACTTGTTGTTTTCACGGTCTCGTAATCATCCTCAGTCCCCCTGATTGGTAGTGTGTGAAATAGTTTGAGTGCTAGCATCACCAAACTGACCATTAGAAATGTTCTCTTGTCTTCCTATTATGTGACTTTCCAGGATTTGATATGTAATTCGAATTGTTGCAGCCATAGTTCCCACCTGAGGGCTGCTCCAGGGCCGTGTGGGTCAAAAGGCTTCATTAAGATCCCTTGGGGTGAGTTTAGCAACATAGCACCTCCAGGAGCCAATGACTGGGTGCCCGCCCTTGCTGGCGACATCAGGTGGTCCTCTGTAATGTTGGTTGTGGTGGGCTCACTCTGATGTGCGGTGGTATTGAGTCTATCTCACTGTAGTGATAGGACAGTATATTGCTGGCAGCACTTACTTGCGCAGAAGGTTGTTTATCTTGGGCACCCTCCTTCTGCAGTCTACAGGGTGCTGCACCCCGAACAGTATGGCTGTCCTTGCTGTAAGGGAGTTTGGGTGCCACACTGCGTCTATCACTAGGCCTCACCTCTAACAGGGCACTGTGCATTGTGCTTGGTTTGTCCTGCCTGTTAGTAAGGTGGGGCTGTGCTGCACGGCGGCTTGTTCTTGCTTCTCTCGCTGCTCCAGAGTTGGCAGTTGTCTGTTTGCCGGTGTGCCGGCTTGCGCTTCAAACTGTGGATGTGCTGGCCAGGTGATCAAGCTGTTGGTCAGCGCTAGGGTTCTTTGCACAGTGGCACATGTTTCGATGGGGGGTCTTGATGTTTTTGCCCCTCCTGTCACCGGAGTCGATCGTGCAGCTGTGTGTGCAATGGTGTCACTTATTGTATTCGAGTGGTGGCAGTCGTGTTCTTTCTTCCGCATGGTAACCAGTTTGATATTGGCTTAGCTGAGCCCCTCTAAGCACACTTGTTGCCACAAAAAAGGACACAGACACAGTTGGCTTTACAGAGATCACTCTCTGATCTACCCAGGTCTGATCTTCCGCCGCCTCCAACTCCCTCAGGGTTAGACGCTTCTCCAAACAGTGAGTTGGTGGTAGATCTCCTGGGGCCTCCCTCTGGAAAAGCCTCCCTACCTCACTGAAACTTGAGGAGAACCATCTCCGGTTCCGGAAGCACCTCAAGACCTTCCTCTTTTCTTCTGCTTTCTCTCCTCCTCTTCCCTGCTGATCTCATGGCTGAATCTGAAACTGCACTGGTTACCTGGTTACCCTCTGATCTCGGGCCCAGGTACCCTCCCCGCCAGTTGCATACCCGCACTGCCCCCCTGGTAAATCTTTGCACTCAGGGACTGTTTCTGTATCACTACAGCCCCTACTGGCACTTGACACCTGATGTCTGCACTTACGCCCAGCACTTGCCACCAGCTGGCCGCACATTTATCTATTATTTATTGTCTTTATATATTTTACTGTTATCCTATCTACTTTTACTGCACTGCCCCCTCCCCTCTCCCCCGCACTTTTCCCCTTCCCCCTCCCCTTGCGCGATCTGAATGTCACCAGGCCTAGTAGGATGGCTATCTCTGTCTTCCCTCTGTTTGCCCTCCCTTGCCTCGCTGCGCCTTGAAACACTTGTGTATAGGCACGTTATAAATGCCATGTCATATCATATCCCAGGCTTTTGGCTCTATTTATTCCCTTTCTACATACACACGTCATTACGCTTCTCGTCATCACGCTGGCGTGTCTTCACCTGACAACATTATAGTGGGGACCCAGATACCGCTTTTCGGTGTGAATGCAGTGGCATAGAATCCCTTGTGCATTTTATGCTACTTTGCTTCCTATATAGAGACCAGTAGACTGTACTTGCTACCATTGCTACCTTTGCTGAAGGAGAGTGGCCTCAAACAGTGCAGACCTGCCCTACTTTAATTACTGACGAATACCCATATGTATTTTTGTGTAGCGAATTATTTAATGAATGCACTTCGTATTTGTTTCAGATTCTGTTATATTAGATATTAGGTTGAAAGAGTTGTCATTTTATGGACCTTTCCTGATAACGTGAACCAAGACTCCAAGTGTAATACCAAGTGATGCATTTTGAACTGTTCTTATTTGTTATGTTCTTTCTGAGATATTGGGCCTCATTACGAGTCGGGCGGTAATCCTGCCGTGTTGCTTCCAGACCTGAAAAAAATGACCTGTGCCTGACTTCCCGGTAACCCCGGGGAATTACAACCCTGGCGGTCTGTGAAGTTAGGCACCAGTAATTTGTAAGTCCCCATTCCTGTGGGAATGGGAACCAGAGAAGCACTGGCACTGTTGTTAATGGTGGCGGTGCTTACTCGACGGCTTGCCTTTCGTGGCCGTTGTGCCCGGCTGGGTCAGCCCTGTCTCGCACAGCAGCTCTGGCAGGCAAACCTGTAGTGTGTCGGTCCAGAAACAACAGTGCCGGTAGGCTTACCGGCACCGTTGTTCCAGACCGTCACACTTGTAATGAGGCTCATTTACTTCCATGGGGATTTTTACTCCAAAGTAAAGTTGTATTAATGAATGAATGATCAAAAGACAATAATGCTCAACTTGTTTGTGAACTTAACTTTCCAACACTACATAAAGGTAGCAGGAAGTATGGGCAGGCTTCGCTGGAGGAATGATGCACACCAGAACATTATCATTTCTTTTAATTATAGGATTGAAAAGGGAAATACGTTTCCCATGTTCATGTAAGCTCAAGTGGTGGCAAGATAACACTAGTATTAACCTCCTTAGGAATGAAGCCACTGATGCTGTGACCTTCATAAAGACTCAAGGAGCAGAGATGAGATCCAACAGGAGGACTCTGTTTTGGTATTGCACCCCTACCCCACCAGAGACAGAAGGAACCTTTTCTGACAGGCCAGTGCAATATGGAGTTAGGTGTGATGTATTTTGAACTGTTCTTATTTGTTATGTTCTTTCTGAGATATTGGGCCTCATTACGGGTCCGGCGGTAATCCTGCCGGTGATACTGGCGTGTTGCTGCCAGACCTGAAATAAATTACCGGCGTCTGACTTCCCGGTAACACAGGGGGATTACAACCCTGGCAGTCTGGGAAGGCAGGTGCCAGTAATTTGTAAGTCCCCGTTCCTATGGGAATGGGGACCACAGAAGCACCGGCACTGTTGTTAACGGTGCTGGTGCTTCCTCGACGGCTTGCCTATCGTAGCCCGGCAGGATCAGCCCTGTCTCCCGCAGCGGCTCCGGCAGGCAAACCCGTAGTGTGTCGTTTCGGAAACAACAGTGCCGGTAGGCTTACCAGCACCATTGTTTCCAGACTGGCACACTTGTAATGAGGCCCATTTACTTACATGGGGATTTTTACTCCAAAAGCAAGTAGCTGAGTAGCTTGCGTTCATGATGTAGCCTCTGTGGCGTAAGGTACCATGTAGCACAGCTTGTAAGCGTATTCTTTGTCAGACAAGCATTTAGAAGATTTATGCTTTCCAGCCCCAGATACGCAGCCAGGCCTCATCAGTACCCAGATCTTTTCCCCATTTCTGTATTTATGGCAAGCGCGTCAGTCGTTTCCCCGTGTCCAGTAGTTTATATAATTCCGATATTTTACCTATAGGTATCCCACCCAATATGGATAGTTCCAGTGGGTTCAGGGGTCGAGTGGCCCCTTTCCTATTAGCAGGGTGACTTGCCCAGTGGTGTAACTGAGTGTAGCAGAATCTTTCACTCTCAGCAATGGAAAATGTTTCCTTGGATTCATTGAAGATCAATGGATTTCCATCTTAGTAGAGCTGCTGTAATGTTACAAGCCCCCTCATTGTTCCAAGCTCCAAACCCTCCCCCTATGCATCCCGGTTGAAAATGTGGGTTGTTCCACATTGGGGTAAGAGGACCAGCACCAGTCGCTGTGCCCCACCTGCGAAGTGCCCTTTCCCGGTATTGGAGTGTATTTCTAGTCGTGGTTAATACCATGGATCCCATGTCTATATCAGGACCATGTGCAGTCACATAGAGAAGATGGACTACAGGCGTTGCTGACCAGGTCTGTTCTATCTCCTTCCATTTCGGCCTCGACTCTTCACTGCCCCAGGTAAGAGCATGAGCGACCTGAGCAGCTAAATTGTAACGAAACACAGCAGTGACTCCCAACTCTCCCACTCTCATTGGCCTCAGTAATACCTTCTTAGAGATCCTCACTTGTTTATTACCCCAGATGATTTTCAATATCTGCTCTTTTAGTTTGCGTAACTTCTCTACATCTGGAATCCTAACTGGTAGTGCTAAGCAGTGGTATAGCAGTCTGGGAACCAAATTCATTTTGACTGCCAAAATCCTGCCAACCCATGATATTTCCTTCCTCCCTCACCCCCATCTTGTTAAGTCATCGACCAGTTCCAAAATTACTCTGATAGATCTGTATGCCCAGGTAGGCAATGGCTACAGATTTCTATTGTATTGGAAAGAGTACTTTCAAAGGGTCTTTGTCCAAGGGCCGCACTGAGATCTTTCTGAAATTGTCCAGCTCAACCAAGAGAGATTTTTAGGAGGCACAGGCATTCTGCAGGGTCAGGAGGACTTCATCCGCGTATAGGAACAGCTTGTGTTCCCTGCTGCTTGCTTCCACCCCTTCTATTGTTGGGTCATCTCTAACATGACAGGCAAATCGCTCCATGGTTAGTGCAAACATCAATAGGGATAGGGGGCAACTCTCTGGTTATGGCTAGGGAAGGCGAGTATCGCCTGTTATTTCTAAGGGAGGTTGATTGTTCTAGCTAATTATCTAAGACAAAATTTATGAAATTGGGGGTGAAGCTGAAAGCTCTGATAGTGTACCGGATATAGCCCCAATCCACCCTGTCAAAGGCCTTGTGGGCATCCAATTCCACTACACCCGAATTTCCCCCCAAAATGTGTCCAATCTCAATCAGATTCAAGCACCTTTGCACGTTGTCATGGGCGCTACGCCCTACTATGAACCCTGTCTGATGCCCATCTACAATGCCAGGAAGGACCTCCATCATACGGTGTGCCAGGATTTTGGAGAACAGCTTAGACTCATTGTTAGTCAGTGTAATTGGATGGAAGAGTCACAATAGGCTGGGTCTTTCACTGGCATAAGGATCAGGGCAGTAGTGGAGGTCTCCATTGTGGGGGTAATTCTACCATTCTCTAGGAACGAGTTAAATACATCTGTCATGGGTGGGATCAAAAGTGAGCTAAATATTTTATAACAGGGGGCTGTGAATCCATCGGACGTAGGGCTTTGTTTTTTAGTTTCTTAATAGCCCTTTCCACCTCCCTAAGGAAATGTGGGACCGTCTGTTGAATCACTCATTTGCTGGGATAATCGCAGCAATTTAGCCTTCCTAAGATATGCAATTTGCATGAGTTCACTGTTAGAGTCCCCCGTGAACACTGCCTTGAAGTGATTCTGAAATATCCTCATTTTGTCCAGTTCAGATCGACAAAGTACACCTTTTGAATTATCTAACGCTAATATATTGTTATGTGTCTTTTTAATTTAGATACTAGCATCCAGCTGGCCTAATTGCTGTTAGCATAATAATATTAGCCTCTTTTTTTGTGTACAGCTCAGCAGCCTCCTCCTCGCCCTCTAGTCTCAGCCAAATCAATTTACATTCCCTAGTATTAGCTCCTTTTTCTAATGCTCCTGTATTTTTCTTCTGTGGAAAAGCAGAGCAGGCCCGTCAAGCTTGGTGGTTCTGAATAATATCATTGAAGAACTGTGGCAAAGTGGAACAAACCAGCTTGGGCAAAGGTTTGGAAATTACAGACAGAATCTTGACTGCTAAAGCGTTTGTTTTATTTGGTCTATGGGTTAGGAATTGTGGGATTAAACAATTATTTAGTGGAAAACAGAAGATCCAAAACTTTATACAAAGCCTCCGGATAGAAAATCGATGCATATAGGTAAATCAAATGTCGACCCCTATACACGTGTCTCTGGATGCTGTATGTAAATGATCATATACCACATTCAACAAGCAAAAGGAAAGCTGTTTGTCTTCTGAAAGTCCAATTGGAAAGGTAGATTGTAGGTTGGTTGGGGGATCTTTAATTTCCTTTCAAATCTCCTTCTAAGTCTGCAGTCTGTCAGCAGCCAGCAAGGCATCTGCCTTGACCTCCATGAGATGGTGAGATTTAGAATAACCTTGTTCCTGATGTCATCTAGGAACTTATGTGGATTATTTCCAGTATGGCAGGGAACTCTACCTTAGCCACTGATCCTGCAGCCACATATGTCTGTACAGGCATATGTGACGTGATGCAGTTTCTCATCTTATACGGTTCTGTATTTTTCAACAACCCACCTGTTGGTAGGATGAGCTAAGTGCATCTTCTGCCAGACCTCCACTATTGTGAAGAAATCGGGTTGGTTCATTATCCTGGTGCTGCCAACATACCCAGAAGTAGCACCAGAACAAAAATCAAATTGGAAGTCAGCTGGATGTCTGGCCTAGACAGGCCATTCCATTGGGAGACATTTGCAATAGAAGCGTGTAAAGTATTGGCAGATCTAGACTACTCCTGGTCTTGCTTCTGCATCAGGATCTATATCGGTATCCTGACCCCTGGATGATGGATCCACCAGGTGCATGTACCCTGTTGCATCTTGAAAGGGTGTTAGTTTTAAAGGGACTAGAATGAGAGGAGGTGGGTCTTACCCTGGATATACTCCCAGAGAGCCCCTTCCTATGTATCTCGCCTCAAAGTCAATCACAGTTAATGGGCAATGTGAGCAGCACTACCGTCTTTCCCTGGCTTCAGGAGAACAACTATCATGGCCTCTCTCATGGCAATGATCCACTCCCCAATGCTTCATTGTAAACAACCAATAGCAGACAAGCAAATACATTAAATAAACTAAATTTCTGTTGTTAAGCTTCACTGACCCCTAAGTCGCACCATTTCTCATATTTTTTTATTACCAACTCAATATACAATCTAATATACATCTCAGACTCCTCTAGTGGGCACCCAAGAAACTCTTCCTAAATATGCAATGAGTACTGTATTGCTGCTTCTCCCAAAAACAGAACATAATTTTCAGCCATGATCTATCATGAATGCAAATCTTTAGAAGATGCTTCAAATATGTAATATTCAATTCTTCAGAACTCGGCTGCTAGAGTTGTGACTCATACTTCCTTTGGAATTCATATGCCTCCTGTTTTTTGCCATCTGCATTTGCTCCCAATTTCCAAGTGGATCCAGTTTAGGGCTTTGTGCATAGTTCACTGCGCTTTCTACGGCAGTGGTGCAGAATACCTCCAGTCTAGATTCTGCCCATGTGTTCCATGTCATTCACTCCATTTGCAGGAGGCTCATCTCAGTCATGTGTCTCGTTTAGACTTTCTCAAGTTGGGGGTCATGACTTCTCAGTAACCACAGCTAAGCTTTGGAATTCTTGCCTTCTTTCACTCCGGGCTACTGAGAATCACCTTTGTTTCGACGATCTGAAAAACCTTCCTTTTTTAGGACTGGGCTGTTTTTTCCTATTGGGGTTTTAGCAGAAAGATGCCCCTGAGAGTATGTTGTGCTTTTATAAATAGTTATAACATAACATAACAAATATTTGGTTGATCCTTCTTGGTTCTAGAGAAGCTTCCCATCTGAACCTTTAATTTCACAGATCACCCCTGATTCTTTGCCGCTATCCAATAAACAAATAAGAGTGCTACCATCTTTATCGCCATCATCATGGACTTTTCCTGATACCATGTGTGGCAGTGTTTTCCCATACTGAGTTTCATAATAATAGTGTCAGGTTTTTATATGTGTTTCATGCCAGATTCCTCACGCTTCTAAATGATGTGATATTGCTATTATAATAACAAAATTTACAGTACTCAATGTATCGACTTTGGGAGAATGGTAGGCTATTTCGCTCATGCTGGGCTTGATACCTAGCTAATAACAGTCAGTCACCCTCCACTCTCGACAGATGCCAATTAAACAAAGACTACTACCAAAATATGTAAGTAAATAACATTACCTATGTAACTTCAACCAATGTTTCTTCAATATGTAATCTTTTGTAATTTTATGGTATATGTTTGTACTTTGAATGCTGTTGAATTATAATTAAGATGTCTGTAACTACGCCGTGAAACCTCAGGGTTTGGGCGTAAAACAAATACAATAAATAAATAATAAAATAAATAAACCTCTCACACAGAATCGGAGACAAGCACTTCATCCACTATCATATTACTAGGTAATGTTCATAGAACCCACCTTCTAGAGACCAGTTCCTTCTGAAGACCTGGCCTATCATTCACACCCATATCAACTTAATCTGGTCTTCAGCAGAGCTATCTCCCCACTCAACAACTTCCTGATTCCAAAAAGAGTTAAATGCATGACCTGTGAATCTGTTAAGCACAGCTTAGCAAGGCAACAGGACGCTCTCAGGAACCATGAGGTAGAAGACTCAAACACCCGTGAGGAACGATCTTCCACTGCAGTAAACGAAACACAGAGGAGCGAGTTTCTTCCAAGGAAGAAGCACTACATGACACACCGCCTGTGATGTGAAACCTAATCCTCTCTAGAAGCTGCAGAGGAGATATAAGGAAACATTGTTATATAGAACTCCTCCCAGGTCAGTAACTCAATTAATGCCCTTGTTAATAATGTATCTGGCAGTCAGATGATGTACCTTGAAAGATGTGGCATTCTTAACTTCCATGTACTGATTCAGTCTGAATGAAAGATTGTTCCTCCCCCTGATTACTCTCACTGGTAAGAGGTCCAAAAGGGAAGAACTCCTAAAATCATGTACCTTCCCAACATGATGTTAAGGGACACTAGAAGAACCAAGTTCATCCAAATTCCGTTTATTGAAAATTGGAAACCCATTGAGGAGCAAGAATTTCCAGTTCCCGAACACAAGATCTTCCTTCAGGCCCATACCTCTTCCAGAAAACCAAGTACTGTAACTATTGTCATATTATTTGGTAATCAAACACTAATCTGTGGCTAAAATGTGCAGGTAACGGACTTTTGCAGGATAGTGTTTCCTCATATTGTTTGAACAAACTAATAGATCAAGACTGGAACGATTGGTCGCTGAAGGAAAAGGCGTTTTACTGTAACCCGAATGCCTTTTCTGTGGCTGTAGCTTAATGAAAAGAACAAGCTTCCAAAGCTGTAAAGGGTCAGCCGAGATTATGTCTAGAATTAATTTATCAGCCATTTGACATACAGATAAGAGATCATAAAAGGTGTTTACGACTGAGAAGGTTAGCCAAAGACTCTTTTTTTTTAATGTATGAAGAGGCGATTCAAATGTTTAAAAATCTGAAATACATATATAAAAAATGCTGTAAATCCTATAAGTTATGTATATATTATGAACCAACTGGTAATTAGGAAACTGATTTCACATGATGTCTGGGGTCTTTGGCACCTTTTAACAGGCAGTGTAGGGCGCAATCAAACTCTATTACTAAATTGACTTGGGTGACTCATTATGCTCTCCTCTTTACGAACGATACTGTGGCTGAAAGATCTGAGGCCTTGACTTTTGAGAATTATTGGTTGCCTAATTTTAGCACTGCTCTTTACAACTTGGAAGCAGCTGGTTCAGCTGACCTTAACTGGGACCATGAGCCTGCAGCACAAATAAATTGATGAATAAAAACGTGCACTTATCACCAAATGCAAAACATGTGGAAAATCTACTTTCTGAAAAAACAACTCAATTGCAAGGTATCCAGGAAAACCCCTTATCATACAACAAAGGAGATGTGGGCTTCACCTCAAAACGCATCCTGTGACCTTGCACCAAACAATAAGGGCGTCACAACAATAAACAGAGCTCAGAAAGGATGGTTCCAATCCTAGGGCCCCAGTACAATTTTGCTAAAATAACTAGGGTTGACATTATGACAACAGGAGGGCATGTTTATGTGAGAGGTGGATAATCACATCTTTATCATGTACTTGATAACTAGTTGTGGGCTGTCTGCATTTATCTGTGTTTTTCTTTGCTTGACTCTTGGCATACCGAAGATGGTTCATTGTGGATTTAAATTCTGCTTGTATATTGGACATTTGTTCTGCTGCTGCAGGAACATCTGTCGGTGAGGACCGGGTGATAGGAAGGGAAGTAGGATGAATTCACTGGGCTACATAGTCAGCAATAGCCATATGATATTAGTTGTTGTATGCAAACGTATCTAATATTAACAAGGTGACCCAATTGTGTTGTTGTTCTGTCACATAACACATGAGGCATTGGCCAATGAACAGATTAGAACTCTCAGTCTGGCCACTGCTTTGGGGATGATACGCCAAGGTAAAACTTAGTTTAATGCCTAGGATATGTCTAACTTTTTTCCAAAAGGTAGATACAAATTGAGTTTCTCGTTCGGTGACAATAGTTTAGGGGAGATCATTAAGTCAAAAGACGTGGTTCATGAAGGCACAGTCTAGAATGGGAACTGGTGGCAGTGAAGCAAGGGCCAGGAAATAAGTCATTTGCGTTATAGAATCCACAATGGTCCAAATACTTGTTTGCCAATGTACTTTAAGCAGGTCCATTATGAAATCCAATGAACTTACCTGCCATGATTTCTCTGTACTCGAATGGGGTTTAACAGTTCTACTGTTTTACCTCTAGGAGTTCTGGCTCAAGTGCAGGTAGCACATTCTTACATGTAATCCCAGTATCCAATCCGTGGTTTTCCACCAGGCATTTCATTGCAGTTTTGGATGGTCTTTAGCATTTCATTGCAGTTTTGGATGGTCTTTATGAACCTGAAATGACCACCTCCAGGAATTTTGTGACACCACTGTAGCATGGTGGGTTGCCTCCCCGTTCTGGGAAGCCACGGTTTGTCCTTGTGAAATAGCAATCCTTGATTTTCTTGATGGTAGGGATAAGCAGCAAGAAATTATCTCCATTGTTTGGGAGTGTATGTCTTTGAAGCACTTCCTCATAAGGATGCAAAAAAGAACCGGTGAGAAAAATGGTCTTAACTGGGGGCTGAAAATGGATATCCACTGGTTCTCCCCTTTGACCCTGATAAGCTATGAGAATGCATTTGCCTTAATATTTTGTGATCAGATTTAAAAATGACAACAAAATTAAAACCAGAGACGAAACAGATCCATCAATTCTGTCTTCGGTTCACTTCTTTGGCTATTGTAAGGAATCGGAGATTATGGTCGCCCGTGATTACAGTGATTGGGTGACCAAGGCTTCTTTAATAGCTAAAAACTATTTCTCAAAGATGCTGTTTAGTACCAAGATCTCTTTGGGTGAACGTCTATAACATAACATAACATAACATGCTATAATTCATTTTAACTGCATTGAAGGTACATGAAAAGTATGCAAGGGAATGATAGTTCAAAGTAGATGGAACATTTTGAAGCAGTAAGGTCCCCATTTCATAATTAGATGCACCGCCTTCAACCGTATAGGGCAAGCTGGGGTCTGGCATACGCAGTGTGGGGGCTGTGGTGAACAATGATTTTAATTTTTTAATGGTTGTGTCTAATTCGAAGATCTTTTCAAAGATAACACCTTTTTTAAAGCATCTTCTTAGAGGGAGTAGAATCTTGGAATACTCTGGGATAAAGTGTCAGTCAAAATGAGAAAATCCAAGAAATCGCTGAAGCTCTTTTACTAAACGAGGTTCAGCCCATTCTATAATTGCAAAGATTTTTCAAGGATCTATCTCAATTGCTTGAGTATACCCTCTCCTGATGGAAGGAGCCGATTGTCTCTAGCGTACTTAATGAACATGAGCAACAGAAGTAATATAAGAGGGTGAAAACAGTAAGATATCATCCATATAAATCACTACATAGACATTTTGTATATCTCAGAATATAGCTTTCAGGAAGAATGGAAACGTAGCAGCTGCATTAAACAAGCTGAAAGCCATTACCATTATGGCTATATTGTGAATGGAATGCGCCATATCTTATATGGAATGCTGTTTTCTACTCATCTCTGGGAGCCATTCAAATTAAGTTATAAGCACCCTTGAAAGCTAAGTTGGTATATTTCCTACTGTCTCTGTTGGATTCATATGAAAACCTAGCCATTCCATTCCAAGATCATGCTCGGTTGTTCGGGAGAGCCATTCCCGGGAATAAAAGGGCAAAGAAGGACTATGACTAGAAGGAGTTGCCAAGCCATGCTTGTGTTGCCGTCAGCTTGTTTCGTTTCACGTTATGCTCCATCACTGGCCCACGCCCACTCGCCCAACATTTTGTACACTCCTGCTCTCGGGTCCTGCCTACCTCCTCTCTTTCTGCAACCAAGCTGTTCTTCCCTGTTCTTTGATTTCCACTTGCAGCCTTTGTGACTGTGGGTGTCCTCACCTTCCTTGTCTGCTCCTGGCAGGCATCACGATGCTGGCAAACTCACCTTTGGGGAACTTACTGCCGGCTGCTCCAGCTGGGCCCTGAGGCCGCCCGAGCTATCTCAGTGGAAAGGAGCAGGGGTCCTCTCATCTTCAGGGGCTGGGGTTGTGCCAAGGGCTGAGGTTTTGCCACGGGCAGGGCGTTCTCTTACCACCTCTTGCGTTCTCTCTCTCTTGTTGCTGCAGGCCGCAAGCAGGTTTCCAATACCGCACAGAATCCCCAGAAGCCAGTGCTCCTTTTTAACCCTGACACCCAGGGTCTTTGCTCCTGTGTAGATGACACAAGGGTAAGAACTCTTGGAATCAGTGGGGAACAACATCTGATCCATTGCATCTTGCTGGGGAGGTATAGTAAACACAACAGTTTGCTTGGTAACTTTTCCAAAGGATGCAGATGCCAACACCCTGGTCGCAATAGCACAGGTGCTGTGTGAATTACAGAGGTAAAAGCTTCAAATGCAGGAAATGCTATTCTGTTAGATAGAGTTAATAAACTTCAGGACAAGATTACAGGAAGTAGTACAATAGGAGGCCCGGGATTAAGTACTGCATCACGGAATACCCAGTTGTAGTATACCCAGTAGTATAGTATAGTAGTATACCGAGTTGAATGGACAGGTCAGCCCCACAGTGTATTAAGCCCAATTCCTCCACATTAGCTACACCAGACATTTTTACAGATTACCTACAATTTTGCACGACCTTTGTAGCTTTGTACAAGTTACACTTCCTACACCAACCTACACCAACCTCACATGTTTCAGTCAGATCAAGCAAAGGTAGCATTTATGTTGTCTTTTTTAGCTAATGATGTTATAAGGGTGCAGAAGGAGGGCTCTGGCACAAGTTGCATATTTCTGGCTATAAACTTTTATTACCAATAGAACAGGTGGGAAAAATGCCTATCTATGCTAGGAAGTGTTTCCCTGCCTCAAAGGAAACTAAGAAAGACTGTTACTGTCGTGTCCCAAAACCCTACTTCTGTCTGTAACACTAATAACCTAAATCAACTGTGCAGGGGTTCTCTCTTCCAAAGTAAAGTGTTTATGATAACTCTTGGCAACAGAAAATGTCCCAATGTCTCAGGTGGTCCAAAAGACAAAGGAAATGTTCTACCTGCAGTCCACGTGTGCCGGCCAGAATGAGAAGAGTCAACTTTTAAGATACGTGTGATGAGAAATATAACTGCTGCTAGACTTCATGCCTGAATTGAAAAGGTGGTATAGGCAGCTCCTAGGCCTCAATGGTAAATCCTAGGATAACAGGCTATTTTAGCTTTTGAAAATGGAAACATACAGTGGAACACACAAAAAGAACACAACAGGCAGAATTTGGTCCCTGAAAATGGTCCCCTGGACTGAAATGTATTGGACTTTTATAAAGAGTCTGTAGGCCTCATTACAACTGACCCAGTATGGAAACAACGGTGGCGGTAAACCCGCCGCCACCATTGTTTCCATGCCGGGTGATCACAACTCCTGCAGGCGGAGTCGTCAAACCCGCCAGGTCTGACCTGGTGGGTTTAACACCGCCCGCCTGCAGGCGGACGAGGAAACACGGGCACCATCACGAGATGGTGCCGGTGTTTCCATGATCCCCATTCCCATTGAGTCCTATGGGACTCAGTGGTAATGGGGATTAACACCATTCCGCCTTCGGAATTCCCGGGGCACCGGGGTTGTAATGCCCCAGTAATTCCGGGAATCACAGAGACGGAATGGTAATACGAGTCCGGCGGTAACCAGGCGGTTTTACCGCCTCGGTTACCGCCAGACTCGTAATAGGCCCCGTGTCTTTCAAATGAAACATTTTCTTTATGGATGCCACATCGATGACTCAGACACGTTTGGACAAAAAGAACACAGAACCAAATTTTTCCCTACCAAGATTTGTTTTTTCAGCTAAACAGTTTCTCTTGTATTCAGGGTCTGCAACCCTCTTATTCTCAAACTCTCTTTTGGTTGTGATTCCCAGACTCATGATGGTTGAACATAATAGATTTGTTCACTCTTCTACCAAGCATATGTCCTCTCATGGACAGGCTTTGTATCTCTCAGGGTGCCAGACCCTCTTATTCTTTGGCTTTCATATGGATGTGGGTTCTAGACTCATAATGTTCTGTTGCAATTACTTGGTTTACTCTCCTGCCAAGCATGTGCTCCCTTCTGTATCATAGCTGCTTTATTCAGGGTCCCAGGCCCTCTTTCTCTCCTATTCTTATGTGGGTGCAGATCTCGGACTCCCACTGCATAGGTGCAATAGCTTGGCTTACTCTCTTGCCAAACATATGCTCCCTTCTGCACTCTCTCAGCTTCTCTCAGGATCCCAGACCCTTTCCCTCCCTTGTTCCTGTTGCTCCCCGACACCTCCTGTACCTTCAGCCTTCAGCTCTACCCATATACCTGTCTCTCTGGTGCGCTTTTTCTGGGGAGCGATGCTTCGTTCTGGGGCTCTGGCAACATTTGGTTCCATGCTTCGGTCGGTGGCGACCCCGCTGATCAGTTTCACTTCGGTTTCTCATAGGCGGCCACTCCCCCAGTCCCTACGGCCTTCGGGACACCCCGTTCAGGCAGCACACAAAAGAGCTCTTCCTTCTGCTTTCTCGCTCCCACTCAGCTCCGTGCAGGGCGTGTTCTGCTTCAGATCCCGGTACGCAGAGTCTGCACCTGACCATCTTCCTTGCTCGAGGACTGCTCTCTCCATCTTGTTTTCCCTCTACCTTTTGAATTTCTCTGGGCCAATCAAATACAGTGAAAGACTAGACTGTTCATTCCAGTTCTCTGGAGTAATTATCATACTCCTGATTCTCTTCTTCATCACAGTAGTGATGGTAGAGCGACATGGTGTGTGGGAGTGAGGGGCCAGTAGCCCCCCCCATCCCTCCTTTCCTTAGTACAAACTTGGACCATGTGCCTCCAATGGTGGGGAGTGCCCCCATTGCCCTTATGTGATGTCAGCATCGGTTGGCACTTGCGTTGATGGGGCCGTTGCGCAAGACACAGGGCATCCATTTTTGTACCCCCTTGACTCCATCTTGGTAACTAGGCCTCACTGCGATAATACGAAAAGGCTTCTTTCCCCTTTGCAGCGCCACGCACACAGCACACATGGCCCCCAACTTTTCTCTCGCCATGTCTAGAAAACTCTGCAGCCCCATTCTCACGCTGAAGCCGGAGGTAATTGCAACAAATAACAAATGTAACATCTCACTCTTCCTCTGAGATCACTGCCCTGCGTGTGAATCGGCTTGAGCCAAGCGCTGTAGCTCATCCATCTCCACAAATCTGTCCATGCCCCCTTGCCCTCACCATTGGAAAATTACTGCCAGTGTAACCCTGTGTCCTTGCAAGGTATTCTCTTGATGTACCAGATATGCAACCTCGCCATTATGCCCACCAAGCAGGCCCCAGCTAACATTAGGCCCCTGTCACAGTATATTGTCTCCCACTACTAACAAATGTCACGTGCCTTAGATTATTTACAAGTCCAGACCTTCGCTTCAATCAATGTTATCATGATGGTCAATACACTTTAACCTGATGCTCTATATAAGCCACTGTTATTAACGATGTAAATACATGTAAGAAGTTTATAGGTTTACAATGATTTGTTGAAATGAATTGCAAATGATCATTATTTAGTGCATTTTTCACAAAGATGTATTATGTTAGCTTAGTTAGTGGCCACTCCGCTTCACAGCAACCTGACCTTCACCCTTCCTGGACACTGACAACGGGATCACGTGAAGTCCACCCTCCCGGCAAAGGAGCAACCAATCCGGATGGAACAGTGACGCCACCGCCATATAGTACTTTAATGACGGGCCATTCCTTTACCAACTCAATACCCTATGCTAATTGCGTCATCTATGATGAGTTTTTCCTTTATAATGTGATGTAATTGTGATATTTGTCAGAGCGCTCTCGGGCAGCAGTGTTCTTTGGATGGCAATTACATAAACTATTTTTTGAACTCTCGCAACCTGTCCTCTTAGCCTTATTCCCCGTCTGGGGTATGTCTCATTTATTCTTATTGCACGTAGTAAAACGGGGAGGGCGCCTACATTTGGTGACCCCGATGTGATTTGGGACAGGTGCCTCGAGGCCCGTGCAGTGCAGCGAGATCCGGGATGCCCCCCAGCAAAACCATTGCCTCTGCGGCCGACCAGCCTGTGCGCACAATGAGAAGGGGACAAGGGTTCCCAGTTAACGAATACCCAACTGTAAAAGCTGCTCACTGAAGCGGGCCACGGCTTGGTTGGGGTGCAGACCAGATTGTGGATAGACCGTGAACGGTGACTCTCGGACCACCCGACTGAACACGTGAGTACCGGTTGCGAAAGTTCCCAAGAGGTAAGGGAAGGGTTAAGGAAGAAGGGGAACAGGTGACAGGGGACTAAAAGGAAGTTAGGGTCTGTGTGAATGATACTGAGGCTTTTCTGATCTATCCTTTATGTGGCCATTAGGTTTTGTGGAGATAAAGAAGTAAGAGAAGAGTGAGGAAACCCTAGCCCGAATGGGGTAGAAGGCGGCGCCGCGTAGCATTGTTTAGTCCAGTGCAGTTCAATAAGTGAAGATAAAGAAAAAATAGTAAGAATCTCATATATGTAGTAGACTCGGAGTAGTAATTTAGAATATTCTTTTTCCGTATGAGTAGAATTCTTAGTGAGGTAACGAGAGGGGAGTAAAAGGTGGGGAGTGCATGAGAAAAAAAATAGAAATAGAACAGGAGGTAAAGGAAACTAAAGTAAGGGGAAAAGTGGAGTAAAAGCACGCAGGTAGTATATGTTAAATGTTGTATGTTTTTATGTTATATGTTTTCACGTGTGTCAAGGTGTTATATGTTGATCTGTTAGTAACTGTTTATGTGCATACAAATTGAGAAAGATAATTAAGGTTGATCAAGAAAATTGAAAATGCAATATATGCGATCATGTTTTAAGTAATGGTAAAAGACAGATATCGACAATTGAAATAATTTACTGTTTAGGTAAATAGTAAAAAAAAAAGGATTGTCAAAAAGGTGCCAATACAAAAAGGTAAGAAGAAGGTTGCATAAGAAATTGAGGTGAGAAGGGTATCAAACAAGTGTCTGTGTGTCACGGGAAATTGTATAACCATGGGGGGAACAACAACATTAGCGCACATCAGCCAACATCTCCAATTGTATAGTGAGAAAATACAGAAGTACCATGACCAGTGGGTGGCGGAGATAAAGGGAGATAGTGTAACACCCATATGGTCAGAGGGAGGCTCTTTCGAATAAAAGGGTGCTGGATTTAGTATCCACACATTTTCTGGCGAGATATAAGGGAAAACAGCTACAAAACAGAAGGGAAGAGTTAGATTTGTGGTGGATGTTCGAGGAAATAACGTCTGCATGCGAGGTAAGTACAGTCAAAGAGGCAGAGAAAGAGAAAACGCCAGAAGAAGTGGGTGGGACAGCGAGAGGAGAATGTACAACAACCACAACTGAGAGTGATACCACTAAAATATACTCGTTGATGCATTTGGTCTTTCCGGGGTTGTTAGTCAGCTCTGTTATCTTAAATATTAAGTGGTTTAGCCTTACAATAACAGATATTAACACTTCCTGGGGAAAATGAGGAAAATCGTGATCTGGGGAAGGAGGGGAATAGGGGGGTCTACTAAGGCAGTGGGATACGGATATCCTTGAAAATTCCACATAAAAAAATGAATGGAGAAATGACCAAATGTTTTGACTGAAAAACGAAAGTAAGTTTTTGCATTTTTAACTTTTTAAAAAAATAATGTGGAGGGAGTCTACCCCCACCCCTCACCCATGTACCCTAACTTATACCCATAACCCATCACCACCTATTATTTACTATACATATACTAAAATACCTACCATTTTCGGTCAAAACTATTCAGTCAATTTGCCTTTGTTTTTTTTGCATTTCTTTTTTTTCTACGGCTTTAGTGGGATACCACGCTCTCTGGGAATGTTCGTCCCTAATCCCTAAGGTGCTTCCTCTGTCATGTGATCCTCCCCCGATTTACCACCACCAGGAGGACTATTGTACTGTGGACACCCTTCCCTGGCCCAATAGAAAAGGTCTCCCCCTAGGGGAGAAGGGAGGGCATCCTCAGATTCGGCACATTGTCCTAAACTGAGCGATACCACTAATTATGCAAGATAGCCCTTGGTTTTGAGAATATTATACCTTGCTTACACAGTTCCAGTTAATATTTGAAAGAAGACAAATGAAACTATGAGCGCAGGTAGAACTGCTCGAATTGAAACAAGGAATCAGGGGGCTGGTTCCCTAGATTGAGCAATTTCAGCAATTGGTATCAGATGTCAATTGTTAAAACGAGAATACAGCAGCATTTTTTATAAAGGGCCTTAAAGAGGAAATTAAGGATGTGACGGCTCATATGATTCCCCGCCCTGATAAATCGGTACAATTAATTGAGGCTGCCGTGCAAATTGACCAACAACTTAAGGAAAGACAGGGAGCGCAGGTATGAGGGTAGGCCTTGGGGGAATCGGCCGCTCGCACAGCCCCTCAGCCCTGAGGTAAATGTCGAAAAACCAATGTAGATAAGGGCAGTTCGGAAACCTTTGACCTTGCAAGAAAGACAAAAAAGGAGAAGGAAGAATATTTCTATGTACTGCGGAGTTGCAGGTCATTATGTTCGTACCTGTGCACAATTACAGGGAAACGCTACTGTGATGCTGGAAATGCATCGGAGGGACAGGGCCTCCGTATCCTTGTCCTTTTTCTGTTCTTATCGTGTGTTCTGTCGTGTTTTCCGCGCAGAAGTCCATGCGGGACTCCTGGCGGTGCAGCTCTCTCTTTTGGTTTGGTGAACAGACCCATGGGATACCCTTATGGCGCCCATGGGTAGGGGTGCAACTCTGAGCCCCTAGTGTATGTTTTTGGGCCCCCGTGGGTGGCCCACAGAGCCGGGTATGGGCTGGTGGCAGCTACATGCTGAATTTGACAGGTGCGCTGGGTATCCGCCATTTTAGGGTACCCCGGCCCTGCCATTGGAATCAGTTGATTCCTGATAGGAAACAAGATGGCCCCGGTGGCCTCTTGCTTTCTATCCCCTGATACCTTG
Source organism: Ambystoma mexicanum (assembly GCF_040938575.1). Classification (NCBI taxonomy): domain Eukaryota; kingdom Metazoa; phylum Chordata; class Amphibia; order Caudata; family Ambystomatidae; genus Ambystoma; species Ambystoma mexicanum. The sequence goes on from NC_090932.1 coordinate 1,540,262,486, forward strand.
TTTTCCCAAGGTCCTGGGAAGCCCTGACTCTGTCCCTTCCCCCTGACTGGCTGTTGGGTGGAAGTTCCGTATATGGTGTTGTTGTGAAGGCCCAGCTAGACTTACTGGAGCCTTCCCGCTGACTGTATGTTGTGGGTACCTCCTGTGGGTGGGACCTGGGTGAATGGGGAGTGTGACCAATATGCACTCCGTGTTGTGGCTGTCTGGTTTCTGCCATGAGAGACAAAGACTGAGACAGCCCTGCCCGAAACTGGACTGAATGCAGTATGTAGAGTTGAATGGCTGAGTACTTGTCTCAATCCACATTCCTTGTTGTGAGTGTCTGAGCGGGAGAAGAGTGGCCTGAATGCCCTGCGTGCCTGATTGGCTGACCGACTGCATGAATGCCCTTCTGTACGATTGGCTGCTGAGTGTGTGCCAGCAGTGTGGGTGAGAGACCAAATAGTATATCTGGGGACCTCTCACCACTGGAAATTGTTCAGAAGCTGAAGTCCACTACGACGAGTAACTGGAGTAACTGACGCTTGACCTTGAGGCCCTGCTGGAGGAGAAGGATTGCCGTGGCTCTCCTTCACGATCTAAAGGCTGCTGTGTCTCCAAGGACTGACCCAGAGAGGACCTGGTAAGGCGCCCTCTTCCCGAGCTACGAGGGACCATCGTGCACAGCTGACCTTTGCCAACGCTCCCTGGTAGACAGACCTACGACAGGCTGCCGACCCGATACGGGGACTGCTGAGGAATCCCAAAGCGAAGCACCCGGACTGTTGTCCGCCACTGTCGACGACCGCCGTCGCCGACCGGAGCCGCCGTGCTCCCGTTTGCCTAAGAACTTCAACTTGATCAACGGACGCTCTTGTCTGCATCGCCGTGCCGTCTCCTGTGGGAGAAGGCCTGACCGTCGACGCGCCGAGGAGTATCCACCGGTGGGTTTCCCGCCACCCAAAGACCGCAGAGACGCCGACGACTCGACGCCCTTGCTGGGCCACAGTTCTTCTTCATCTCTTTGCGGTCCAGAACTATCGTCACCGAGGTGCCCCGCACGCCTCTTCCTTGCAGGACGCCAAGGCTCTGTCGTCGACGAGCACCGCTCGGATCAAAGCCTGCTGCCTCATCGACGTCGTTCTACCCGGTTCACGGTCGGACGTTCGGCGCCCCGTGTCTCCCGCTTGAAAGGGGCGACATTCAAGAAGGGCCGCCGATTCCCCGACACCGAACCCCGAGTCCGCGACGCCCTCGACGATCCGTGGCTCCTGCCTTAAAGGGAGTCACTCCAGAAGGATCGGTCGACGCCTCGCCGACGAACTCTACTCCACCAGGTACATTGGGGGGGTAAAACATTGTAGGAGAGAACGAGACTCTTGAACAATATATGGACTGGGCTTGTTTTATATATCGTTATTTTACAGGTTGCCCAGGTGGGGGGATCTCCACTCAGAGCTGTGTCCAGTAGCAAGGACCAGTCGTCTGCCTATTGTTTCATCCGTCTGCTTTCTCTCTTCTCTCTATTGCTGGTTTCATTGCTATTGATCCGTGTGGCATTTTCACAGCCTTGTTGAATGCACTCTAATCGAATATTAGTGGTACCACTTTAGAATTGTAGATATTTACCATTGTTGATTTTCCGGAGCACAAAGTGCATTATTGTGATAAGTGTACATAACCTTTGAATATTAATTATATAAAGACTGTGTTTTCAGTAATACAGTGTGTGGACATTCCTTTGTGGGGGCTTGGGGATACACTGTACTTAAGAACCAGCCCGCATCACCTCCTGAGAAGCTAGGCCTTGATTGCTCGTCCAGCGTTACCATATCAGAGAATCTCGGCTGGGGTCCTCTGTGCCTTTCCTCTGCCATATAGAGAGCGGAAGTACAGACCCCCCCACCTCGTCCTGACAAGCTTGGTGGCAGCGGTGGGATGCTTATGGTTTTAAGAATCAGTGTATAACCGTGCCACTTACAAAATATCTGCACGTTATTGAATTAAGGTTTAGGTGTGTTCCAAATAACTGCATTACAAGCGATGGAGACCATTGCGAATGGTAAATTGACTCGGATGAGCTTAGAGGCTCTCCAGAGTGCTTGTGAAGCCAGGGAGTTAGACTTTGTGGATAAGTCTAGGGCCGAGCTGATAGCTGCCCTGGTGGACTACCAGACTGATGGTGAAACTCTTGATGAAGGGGGGGATGCAACCAGTGAGGACTCTGCCCCTGGGGTTGTCGCTGAATCTGTTTCTGGGAATGCCGCCATTCCTGCTGCCTCTGTTCCGAACCCCAGCAATTCCATGGAACTTGAGTTATTAAGGATGAAATTGGCCTTTGAATATCGCAAGTTGGAAATAGAAGCTGAGCTTAAGAAAGAGGAGCTGGCACAACAAGTGGAACTCAAGAATAGGGATCTTGCGCTCAAAGATAAGGACACTGAATGTCAGAGAATCCAGTTAGAGAAAGCTCGAGTGGAGACTTCAGCTAAACCAATTGAGAGTGGCAGGTCCCCAGCCACCAAGTTTATGAAAGATTTGGTTGGTGTGTTTTTGGAGGGTTCAGATATCCTCCAATGGATTGAAGCGTTTGAAATGGCGTGTGCAATTCATGATGTGGATAAAAGAGATTGGGCTAAGTGTTTGTTGAGCAGAGTGCCTCAAACTGGATATGACTGTATTCTGAAACTGAGTGTGGAAGAAAGGGGTCAGTATGAGTGTATGAAGTCTGCTTTAATTGCCAAGTTTGGCAAGACACCTACCCAATATCTTAAAAGGTTCAGGGATTTTAAGAAACGAGAGAATGTGTCTTGGGTTGACTGGGTGAGTGCTGCGCACATGAACATGATGGGGTGGATTGATGGGTACAAGGTGAAAACTTTTGCTGAATTATCCCACCTGTTGTTTTTTGAGCATTTTTCTGAAGCCTGTTCGCCAGAGCTGCGTCAGTATGTTGCTGACCAGAACATTTTGGACCCCTTTAAGCTGGCTAGGTTGGCTGACAAGTGGGTCTCCCACCGGGTGTCCCCTAAGGACTCCAGTGGGAAGGACAAGGATAAAGAGAAGGGGGCCTCTCAGAAAGCTGAGGAGTCCCCCAAGCAGTCACAGTCGAATAAAACAAAACCTTCCTCTCCTAAGAACCAAAAATCTAGTGGGGATAAGTCCTCTGTGGGTGGGAATAAGAGTAGTGGTCCACCTGCTGCAAAGCAGGCTCCCAGTGGTTCCAGTACCGTACCTCGCACTCCTAGCACTTGTTGGGATTGTGGGGCTCTGGATCACCGAAGGGGTGACTCCAAGTGTAAAGGTAAGGCACTTGGAGTACAGGCTGTCAGCCTGACCTACCCTTACCCCGTGTCTGAGGTGGAGGCCACCGTCCTCCCCTCCTCTACCGGAATCACATTTGGTGCTCCAGTAGAGATTTCCTTAGTGTCCCTTGGGGCCTGGGACCAGTACGCAGAAGTACTGGCGACTATCCCGCAGAACACCCGTAGGTTTTTGAGAAGTGTCCTCTTGAATGGCCAGCCTTCTACTGGTTTGAGAGACACTGGGGCAAGCATGACAGTGGTGGACAGGACCCTGCTCAAGCCAGAGGACTATGTAAGTGCTCCTCTGAGAACCACCAGGTTAGCTGGTGGGCCTCCCAAATTATCGCCTATAGCCTTAGTCACACTCATGATTGGAGACAAGACAGCAAAGCTTCCTGTCCTGGTTCAGGACAATGTCCCTGCTAACATTCTGTTAGGTAATGATCTAGTAGAGTTGGGGTTGATCTCGGATGGTCTTCCCATGACTGCTGCTGCGGTCACTAGGTCACAGGTGACACCGGGTCTGGCTGTGAGTCAGGTACCCGAGCCAAAGGCGAGGCCTAAGGCACGAAGAAGGAAGACCAAGAAGGCCACCTCTGTGGGAGGAACACCTTCTCTTCCCGCTGTTCCGACAGCACCCATTGGGATCCATGCTCCGGACGGGCTGGGTCCAGTGGAAAACCCGGACTCAACTCCTGTGGGAGAAGAGACAGAAGACTCTCCTGTGGGAGAGGTTCTCAACCCGGAGGATCATCCCGACCTTCAATGCTTGTTAGCTGAAGGGGGACCCTCCCGGGCGGACTTCTGTAAAGGGCAGAGAGAGTGTCCCTCTCTCGAGGGTCTGCGGACGCAGGCCCTGTCCCAGGCACAAGGTGAAGTGCCTAGGACATTCAAGATTTATTGGGAGGGTGAGCTCCTTGTTAGTGAGCCCACTAAGCCTGAACCTGGTGCCCTCAAGAGGTTGGTGGTACCCCAGGTTTACAGGCCCTTCCTACTGCAGTTGGCGCATGAGGTGCCCTTGGCTGGTCATCTTGGTACCAAGAAGACTAAGCAGAGGCTCTCTGCCCACTTCTACTGGCCTCGGATGGGAGTGGAAGTGGAGTCCCACTGCCGGACCTGCCCCACTTGTCAGTTATCTGGCAAGACTGGAGGCAGGGTCATTGCCCCACTGCAGCCATTGCCAGTGGTCGGCACACCGTTTGAGAGGGTGGGCATCGACATTGTCGGTCCCCTGGACCCTCCCACTTCAGGTGGACATCGGTTCATCCTGGTCTTGGTTGATCATGCCACCAGGTACCCTGAGGCTATACCCCTTCGGACTATTACTGCCAAGGTGGTGGCCCGGGCTCTCCTGGGCATTTTTACCCGTGTTGGATTCCCCAAGGAAGTTGTCTCCGACCGAGGATCCAACTTCATGTCGAGTTACATGAAGACCATGTGGAAAGAGTGCGGGGTAACCTACAAGTTCTCCACCTCTTACCACCCCCAGACCAATGGTCTGGTTGAGAGATTTAACAAAACTCTCAAGGGCATGCTAGGTGCTTTGGAAGAGCCCCTACGGAGGAAATGGGATCTCCTCCTGCCATGCCTGCTGTTTGCTTACAGAGAGGTACCTCAAGAGGGTGTTGGTTTCAGCCCCTTTGAGTTACTCTTTGGACATCCCGTGAGGGGGCCCCTCGCCTTGATCCGAGAAGGCTTGGAGGCCACCCCTCCGGGTCCCGCCAAGCAAGTGGGGGACTATGTGTTAGGCCTCAGACGGAGGATGACACAGATGATGGGTCAGGCAACAGCAAATCTCAAGGCCAGCCAAGAATTGAATAAGTATTGGCATGACCTTAAAGCTTCGCAGGTCGATTGGACTCCGGGACAGGAAGTCCTCGTGATGGAGCCTACCAAGCCTAGGGCTTTGGCAGACAAGTGGACTGGACCCTTCAGGATAATCTCCAAGATGGGCGAAGTCAATTATCTGGTTGACCTGGGTGCCTCCGGGGTAGCCCCTCAGGTATTCCATGTCAACAGGCTCAAGCCTTTCCACCGGCGAGCAGAAGTCTCATGTCTCTTGCTAGCTTCAGGGCAAGAAGAGGATGAGAGTGAGCCCCTTCCTGATTTGCTGCATAGCAACCCTCAGGACGGCTCCGTGGAGGGAGTACAGCTCTCTCCAGATTTGACAACAGAGCAGCAGAGGGCCTGCCGGGCTTTGCTCCAGCAGTATGCCTCTCTGTTTTCGCTGACACCGGGCCTTACACCTTGGTGTAGGCATGAAATTGACACTGGTGACAGCGTGCCTGTCAAGAGCAGGTGCTACCGTATGTCAGATACCGTTAAGAACCACATCCAGGCTGAGGTCGCCAAGATGTTGGATCTGGGTGTAATTGAACCCTCAACCAGTCCCTGGTCCAGTCCAGTGGTCCTTGTCCCCAAGGCAAGTTCCCAGGCGGGTACCAAAGATTGGAGGTTCTGTGTGGACTACCGAGGAGTCAATGCCGTCACCAAAACTGACGCGCACCCATTGCCCAGGGCTGATGAGCTCGTGGACACCATAGGTGCTGCCAAATTTGTGAGCACCTTTGACCTCACCTCAGGCTATTGGCAAATAGCTCTGACGGACCATGCCAAGGAAAAGACGGCATTCTCCACACCAGAGGGACTCTACCAGTTTAGAGTCATGCCTTTTGGGTTGAAGAATGCCCCTGCCACTTTCCAGAGGTTGGTCAATCATGCGCTCAGTGGGCTGGAGGCCTTTTGTGTGGCCTACCTAGACGACATTGCCGTCTACAGTTCCACCTGGGAAGCGCATTTGACACACCTGGATAAAGTGTTGCAGGCCTTGAAAAGGGCTAACCTCACTATCAAGGCTACCAAGTGCCAGATAGCTCAGGGGAAAGTTACCTATCTTGGTCATGAGGTAGGAGGGGGTCAAATCCAGCCTCTTTTCAGTAAGGTACAGGACGTACAGAACTGGGAGACTCCCACTACTCAAACCCAGGTGAGAGCCTTTTTGGGCCTCACTGGGTATTATCGCAATTTCATGGCGGACTATGGGACCATAGCCGCACCACTGACAGCTCTGACTTCACCCAAACAGCCTAGGAAGGTTAATTGGACTGAAGACTGTCAGAGGGCCTTTGATGGCTTGAAAGAAAGTCTGTGCAGGGCACCCGTGTTGTGTGCACCTGACTACAGCCGACCCTTTATCGTCCAGACGGATGCCTGCGACACCGGAATTGGAGCTGTCTTGTCCCAGTTAGATGACAAAGGGAGAGAACATCCTATCATATTCATCAGTAGACAACTCAAGGGTAGAGAACTTAGGTGGGCTACTGTTGAAAAGGAATGTTTTAGTATAGTTTGGAGCCTTAGGCGTTTTAGGCCCTACCTTACGGGGTCCACCTTCAAGGTCCAAACAGATCATAAGCCCCTGAAATGGCTTATGCAGATGAAGGGTGAAAATCCGAAACTGCTCAGGTGGTCCATTAGCCTGCAAGGGCTAGACTTCACCATAGAGCACAGACCAGGGAAGAGTCACGATAATGCAGATGGCCTTTCCAGAAGGTATGTTGACCGTCTGGATGAGGGTGTCTATCCCGTGGGAGATCAGGCACCCTAACCTCAGTCTGGGGGGGGCGACTGTGATGCTGGAAATGCATCGGAGGGACAGGGCCTCCGTATCCTTGTCCTTTTTCTGTTCTTATCGTGTGTTCTGTCGTGTTTTCCGCGCAGAAGTCCATGCGGGACTCCTGGCGGTGCAGCTCTCTCTTTTGGTTTGGTGAACAGACCCATGGGATACCCTTATGGCGCCCATGGGTAGGGGTGCAACTCTGAGCCCCTAGTGTATGTTTTTGGGCCCCCGTGGGTGGCCCAAAGAGCCGGGTATGGGCTGGTGGCAGCTACATGCTGAATTTGACAGGTGCGCTGGGTATCCGCCATTTTAGGGTACCCCAGCCCTGCCATTGGAATCAGTTGATTCCTGATAGGAAACAAGATGGCCCCGGTGGCCTCTTGCTTTCTATCCCCTGATACCTTGTTTTCCCAAAGTCCTGGGAAGCCCTGACTCTGTCCCTTCCCCCTGACTGGCTGTTGGGTGGAAGTTCCGTATATGGTGTTGTTGTGAAGGCCCAGCTAGACTTACTGGAGCCTTCCCGCTGACTGTATGTTGTGGGTACCTCCTGTGGGTGGGACCTGGGTGAATGGGGAGTGTGACCAATATGCACTCCGTGTTGTGGCTGTCTGGTTTCTGCCATGAGAGACAAAGACTGAGACAGCCCTGCCCGAAACTGGACTGAATGCAGTATGTAGAGTTGAATGGCTGAGTACTTGTCTCAATCCACATTCCTTGTTGTGAGTGTCTGAGCGGGAGAAGAGTGGCCTGAATGCCCTGCGTGCCTGATTGGCTGACCGACTGCATGAATGCCCTTCTGTACGATTGGCTGCTGAGTGTGTGCCAGCAGTGTGGGTGAGAGACCAAATAGTATATCTGGGGACCTCTCACCACTGGAAATTGTTCAGAAGCTGAAGTCCACTACGACGAGTAACTGGAGTAACTGACGCTTGACCTTGAGGCCCTGCTGGAGGAGAAGGATTGCCGTGGCTCTCCTTCACGATCTAAAGGCTGCTGTGTCTCCAAGGACTGACCCAGAGAGGACCTGGTAAGGCGCCCTCTTCCCGAGCTACGAGGGACCATCGTGCACAGCTGACCTTTGCCAACGCTCCCTGGTAGACAGACCTGCGACAGGCTGCCGACCCGATACGGGGACTGCTGAGGAATCCCAAAGCGAAGCACCCGGACTGTTGTCCGCCACTGTCGACGACCGCCGTCGCCGACCGGAGCCGCCGTGCTCCCGTTTGCCTAAGAACTTCAACTTGATCAACGGACGCTCTCGTCTGCATCGCCGTGCCGTCTCCTGTGGGAGAAGGCCTGACCGTCGACGCGCCGAGGAGTATCCACCGGTGGGTTTCCCGCCACCCAAAGACCGCAGAGACGCCGACGACTCGACGCCCTTGCTGGGCCACAGTTCTTCTTCATCTCTTTGCGGTCCAGAACTATCGTCACCGAGGTGCCCCGCACGCCTCTTCCTTGCAGGACGCCAACGCTCTGTCGTCGACGAGCACCGCTCGGATCAAAGCCTGCTGCCTCATCGACGTCGTTCTACCCGGTTCACGGTCGGACGTTCGGCGCCCCGTGTCTCCCGCTTGAAAGGGGCGACATTCAAGAAGGGCCGCCGATTCCCCGACACCGAACCCCGAGTCCGCGACGCCCTCGACGATCCGTGGCTCCTGCCTTAAAGGGAGTCACTCCAGAAGGATCGGTCGACGCCTCGCCGACGAACTCTACTCCACCAGGTACATTGGGGGGGTAAAACATTGTAGGAGAGAACGAGACTCTTGAACAATATATGGACTGGGCTTGTTTTATATATCGTTATTTTACAGGTTGCCCAGGTGGGGGGATCTCCACTCAGAGCTGTGTCCAGTAGCAAGGACCAGTCGTCTGCCTATTGTTTCATCCGTCTGCTTTCTCTCTTCTCTCTATTGCTGGTTTCATTGCTATTGATCCATGTGGCATTTTCACAGCCTTGTTGAATGCACTCTAATCGAATATTAGTGGTACCACTTTAGAATTGTAGATATTTACCATTGTTGATTTTCCGGAGCACAAAGTGCATTATTGTGATAAGTGTACATAACCTTTGAATATTAATTATATAAAGACTGTGTTTTCAGTAATACAGTGTGTGGACATTCCTTTGTGGGGGCTTGGGGATACACTGTACTTAAGAACCAGCCCGCATCACCTCCTGAGAAGCTAGGCCTTGATTGCTCGTCCAGCGTTACCATATCAGAGAATCTCGGCTGGGGTCCTCTGTGCCTTTCCTCTGCCATATAGAGAGCGGAAGTACAGACCCCCCCACCTCGTCCTGACAGCTACTACTCAATGAATGAAGTGGGCTTGCGCCGAGCACTGAAGTTAGATTATCCGCCTTTGCACATGCCCATTTCCTATGATAAATTAGGCTCCGAGTAACACTGGTGCAGGAACCTACAGTAGCTTTGTTGGATTCTGGTGCCTGAGATGCATTTATGGATGCCCATTGTGTAAAGAAACACGCCATCCAGCAGGAAAGAGCAGAAGTGATTAGCTCCTTAGATGTTAGGGCTCTTACATCAGGAGATGTGATGATGCAGACAACTGCGATTCCCATCTCATGCACTGCAGTACATTTTGGGAAGATTCAGTTTGACTTTATTGACTCGCCCAACTTTCTTGTTATTCTGGGAACGCCTTAGCTCCAAAGGCATAACCCTTGCATTGATTGGAGCAGAGAGACAATTACCTTCTCCTCTGAGGTCTGTGTTCAGAATTGTATGTGGACGAAAGGGGGTCACAGGAGTTAGGATTTCTACTATCCAACAGATTTCAGAAGCAGCTAAACAAATGTTGCCAGACCCATATGGCGAGTATTATGATGTATTTTGTGAAAAAGCAGCAGCAGTTCTTACCTCCTCATCACACCTACGAACGTTCTATTGAAATAGTTCCTGATAAACCCATTACACAATGAGGCATTTATGCTTTGACGGTTCTTATACATGAAGAACTACGTAAATATCTACAAGATAATTTGTGTAAGATTTTCATTTGGCATTCCATGTCTCTGGCAGGGGCGCCTATTTTTTTGTCCCAAAGGCAGATGGTTCATTGAAGCCGTGTATTGATTATTGTGAGCTGAATATTATTTCGGTTAGTAATTGATACCCATTACCATTGATTTTAGTGTTGATCGCCCAACTTCAACAGGTACACATTTTTATGAAACTCGATTTGAGGGGTGCCTACAATATGGTCAGATATTGGCAGAGGGATGAGTGGAAGATTATCATCCCCCTGCCGGGTTCACTCTTGCCAACCTTTACGGCACACAGTTCATTGTGTAATGCCCCTGCCGCATTCCAGCACCTCATCAATGATGTCTTTTACAGATCTGCTGGATACATCTGTGATGGTTTACCTGGCTGACATCTTGGTCTTTTCAGCCACTTTACAGGACCATCAACTGCAAGTGCGCCTAGTTTTGGAATGGCTCAGGACACATAATCACTATGGAAAATTAGAAAAATGCACCTTTGGACAGCCTTCGGTTTCCTTTTTGAGATTTATGTTATCAGCCCAATGAGTTCAAATGGATTCAGGAAAGTTGGAGGCTGTTTTACAATGGAAGAACCCAGACAGGGAAGGAGGTTCCGAAGTCTTTTGGCTTTGCAACTTTTACAGACATTTTATTGGAAACTTTGCCCAGATTACGGCAACTTTGGTATTTTTGACTAAGAAAGCAGTCCCTTTCTTTTGGGATACGGATCACTCAGAGGCATTTCAAGCATTGAAACACCAATTTTACGACAGCACAGATTCAGTGACGCCCAGATGAAGGTACACCATTTATTGTGGAAACTGACGCCTCAGGTTGTTATAGCCCTTGTTATAGCCCTTATCAAGGGGCCCGGATGGCAAGAAGGACACGGAGCCACAGAACACGTCTTACTCCCTTTATTCCTCTCACAACTCCCCCTTTCCCTGTCCCTCCCCTTCCCCTCTCCCGTCCCGCCCCCCTCCCTTCCTTTTACTTTCACTTTATCTTAAAGGGCCCGTGCCCTCTCCCTCGTAACACCCCCCCCTTACTTATCGATTGAGTCCACGGTCTACATTTCTTTGATGAGCCGGGTGGGCCTTCTGGCTGATCTTCGGGGCCGCCCGGGTGGCCCATTCCTTTCAAGGCTCATGTTAGCTGGTTCCGGTGCTTCGGGTGGGTCTGGGGGCATCTCGGGATCTTCAGGGTCCTCTTCTTCTAAGGGCGGACCCTCGGTCAGATCTTCCTGGAGCATTTGCCTGAAGAATGATGCGTTTCGGGTTATCTCGCCCTGACCCCCTATTGCAGTGACCATGGGTCCCTTCACGTCGGTCACTATCATCGGTTCCGGGTGGTGTCTCGAGTCCGTTTTCCGGCGTATGGCTTGCCGGACCAGCACTGTTTCTCCGATCGGGAATATCGGTTCTTTCGCTTTCCGTTTCCTGTCAGCCCATTCTTTGGCCTTTTGTCTTTTCTCTGCCTCTCGCCGTCTTATCTCGTCATCCTCGGCTGGTGTGTAGTCTTCGAGTTGGGGAAGTCGGGATCGCGGCTTGTACTTGATCATGAGTTCCGCCGGGGTGCGGCCGGTGGCCTCATGCGGTGTGTGCCGGTAACTCCGTAACATCTGTGAGATGGCTTGCGGCATCGAGGCTTGATCTGTCGCCGCTTTTTGGCGTGTGCGTTTGATATTTGCCATAAAGCGTTCCAGCATTCCGTTAGCCTGGGGCCAGAGCGGGGTGATCTTCTGGTGGTGGAACCCAAGGTGTGCTGCGAACTTCTTAAACTCTAAACCTTGGAACGGAGACCCATTGTCTGTTTTTACTGTGTTGGGAATGCCCCACTCGCTGAATAGCTCATCTATTATGCCCACTACATGATGAAAAGCTGTGGATTGCACATGTTTCACGAGTGGGAAGCGTGAGTACTCGTCTATGGCCACTAGGAGGTATCCTCCTTCTTCCAGTGGACCATAGAAGTCGAGTGCTACTCTTTGCCACGGTCCGTCTGGGAGCGGGACTATTTGCAGTGGGCAGGGTGGTGATCCGGCTGCGTTTATCTGGCATGAGACGCAATGCTTTAGGGTGTCCTCCATGATGGTGTCCATGTGGGGGAACCACACTTGGTTTCGCAGTATCTTTTTTGTGTTGGCCACGCCTCTATGGCCTTCGTGTGCGATCATGACCAGTGACTTCCTTAGGCCCTTGGGAGCTACCAGGCGGTTCCCTCTGAGTAGCGTGCCTTGTCTTGTTGTGGCCAGTTCGTTGTGTATTCGTTCTAGCCGGGCTAGGTCTCTTCTGTCCACTTCCCCCCCTCCCCCCAGCTCAAAGTGTCCGTTGGCAGCCAGTCGCCATTTGTTCGTGTCGGTGAGGTGTACTGCTGCTCTGATGGTGGGGTCCGCCCTGCTCTTCTCCGCAAACAGGTGTGCGGTTATGGCTGGGGGAAGGGCGTTTAGCGACAAATAAGCAATGTATTCATCAGCTTCTCTCTGCATGGTGGTATCTGCTGCACCGTCTGGGTGGCGAGACAGGTAGTCCGCCGGGTTTGCGTCTCCGCCTGGCTTGTGGATGATTTTATAGTCATATTCTTGGAGGCGGATGCCCCATCGCTCAATGCGTGGGGGCATTTTGATTTTAGGGTTTCCAAAGAGGGCCAGTAGGGCTTGGTGATCCGTTACAAGAGTGAATGTGTGTCCAATGACGAAATGGTGGAATTTCTCGCAAGCCCACACTGCTGCCAGGCTGTCCCGTTCCGCTTGCGAGTATGCTTGTTCGGTTGCATTCAACGCCCGACTGGCGTACGCGACGATGTGGGACTTGGTGCTGTCCCGTGGGTCCGTTTGAGCCAGTATGGCCCCAAGCCCCACCGGGCTGGCGTCCACGGTGATTTCAGTGTGCCAGTTCGGATTGAAGTACGCTAGTCGTCTATTCGTGGCTAGTTCCCGTTTGATAGAGGAGAACGCCTGCCGGCACTGGTCTGTCCATGTGAAGGGTTGATCTTTCTTCAGTAGCTGTCTGAGTGGGCTCGTGAGCGAGGCGTATTGCGGTAGGTAGCGTGCGCAGTACCCTGCCATGCCCAGGAAGGAGCGGAGTTCCGATGTGTCCTTCGGGTCAGGTAGGTTTGTGATGGCGCGGATTTTGTCAGGGTCGGCTGTGAGGCCTCGGCTCGAGAAGATGTGGCCAAAGAAACATAGGGTGTGGGTGTTAATCTCACACTTATGACTGTTCAGCGTGAGCCCCGACTCATGGAGGATGTTGCAGACTTGATGTAGCGCTGCGTCGTGTTGTTCCTGGGTGACTCCGAATATGAGGATGTCGTCGCTGTAATTGAACGCGTTGGTGACTGGGCTGATTAGTCTGTGGATCGTTTCTTGAAATATCTCCGCAGCAGACGAGATGCCGAAATTCAGCCGTTTGTAGCGAAACAGACCTTCGTGGGTCGTGAAGGTCGTGATGGGTCTGGAGTCAGGGTCGATGACCAGCTGGTGGTACCCCTGGTTGAGGTCCAACTTTGAGAATTTCGTAGCCTGGTTGAGCCTAATTAGCATGTCTTCGATGTTCGGGCCTGGGTGCCTCTCCCGTTGGATTGCCGTGTTGGGGATCCTCATGTCTACGCAGAGGCGGAGGCGTCCATCTGCTTTGGGGACTACGACCAGTGGGGATACCCACGGTGTGGGCCCTGTGGCTCTCTCAATAATGTCATTGTCCAGGAGTGTTTGTAGTTCGTGAGTGACTTTCGCTTGCAGGTGAAATCCTATGCGCCTAGGGTGTTGTGGCACTGGTCGTACCGACGGGTCAATGTGCAACTTGATGACCTGGTTTTTTAGCATGCCCACTCCTTCAAATAGGGTTGGATATTTGGTCTTCAGTGTGGCGATGGTTAGTGGTTCTTGGTTAATGGTTTGTATGATCTGGGAATCGGGTGGGATCCCCTGGATCGTTTCCGACTCGTTATAGTTGATGTCGATGAGGTGTAGGGCGACGGCCGTTTTGTGACTTAGTAGACATCTCCCTTTTGCCGGGCTGTAAATGACGTGAATCACCGTTCGTGCTCTATTTCCTCGATGGATCAGGTCACATGCGAACTGACCTTTCAAGAGTAGTGGTTGGGTGGCGCCCCACTGAAATATGTTGGCATATGAGGGTTGCAACGGGAACATGTCCATCAGGTGGGTGTATGTCAGGTGGCTCATGACGTTGACGGTGGCGCCAGTGTCTATTAGGAATGAGGTGTCGGCTCCTCCCAGATGGACTGTCACTCTGGGTGCTGTGCTGTCATCCGAGGCTTCGGAGATGAGCCGGACGTATTCTCTGCTGTACCGGTCGTATTCTGCGTATTGTTCCTGTTCTGGTGGTTGATTCCCAAGGTGTGGGTTTTCATACTGGTCTCTCGTGCTGGTCTCTCTTTCATATGGGTCTCTCGTGCTGTTCTCTCCGTACAGTACTTCCTCGGGGTAGGCCTGCATTTGATATACTTGTTCCTGGCTGGGGTAGTTGTCGTCGGTGGCCGCTACTTGTAGGTTCTCCACTGCTCTGATAAACCCTGAGTTGGTCGTGGGCCTGGGGTTGTTGTTCCTGGTGCTTTCTCGTTCTGGATGAGGCCGAGAGTTGAAGGGTCTTGGGGGCTCAAACCGTCTCGTTTGTGCTTGTTGACTCGGGGGCCGGTATGCGGGTAAGAGTGGTGTTTTCTCCCGGCACATGCTCTGGAAATGGTTCTCCTGACCACACCTCATGCACATTTGCCCTATTGCGGGGCACTGACCTTTGTGCGGGAATTCAAATCCGCAGCGGTAGCATTGTCTTTCTGGGGTTGTACGTCTCACCATGCTCCACTGGTCTTGCTTATGCGCTGCACTAGGTTGGCGACCTTGTAGGCTGGATGTAATGGTTGCTACCGTCTCATTCTTCTTTGGGTTCTCCATGTGTGCAGCCTGGGCGTCGACCCTCTCATATACCCTGGCCAGGTCTGCTATCTCCTTCAGGGGCAGCGGCTTCTTTAGCAGGTGTTTGCGAAATATCGAGGACAGGCAGCCCTCAATGACCCTCAGGCGAATAGCTTCTTCATCGTTAAAGTTTGCAAAATCACAGTAGGCAATTTTCCGCTGGAGGCGCAGTATGAATTGACCAATTTTTTCCTGCGGCATTTGGGTGCACTGATTAAAGATATATCGTTCATAGTCCCTGTTGGGGACTATTACCAGGCAGCCATTGATGGCCTCGATGATCTTCGGGTACGTTGTCCTTTCGGCCATCGGGATGGTTTTGATAATACTCTTTATATCCTTCCCCACCAGGTTTATAAAGATGTCCAGTTTGTTTGGTGCATCCTGGTTTCCGACCACTCTCATGAATTCTTCAAACTCTTCCATCCATTCTTGCCACCTCTGGCCCTGGTTCTCCTGGGGCTCCAGCGGGAAAGGGTTTGGACGGCGTAGAAATGACACGGGGTTCGTGGGGGTGATACCTGGAACAGCAGGTGCTGCGTTGTCTGCCGCAGCGGCTCCTTGTTGGGACATGGTGCGGTGGTCGTGTGTTGAGGTAGTGTGATATCTTCTCCTTTATTTCCCACGTGCAGCCGTGCACGGTGGCCGGGATGTGAGTCTGCTGTGGGAGGCGTGCTTGTTGCCCCCCCTTGTTTTTTTTGTTTTTTTTGGTCCTCGCTTTCAAGTGGGCGGGACAGTGTTTGTGGGTGTTATTAAATTTTTTTTTTTTTTTTCCACGTGGCCCTTATGCGAGACAGTCGCCGATGGACTTGTGCTTGTGTGTCTTTATGGGTGGGTGCACGCGCGCCCCCTCTGTGCAGTCCTGTTTATTGGGGAGGTTGGGCCTCCTTCCCGCGTACCGTCTGTCGGACGTGGTGCTTCCTGGGGGCCCTCCTCACGTGAGCTGGTCCGGTGCTGGTTCTTCACTGGATATTTCGCCTTCCGTGCGCGGCGGTGTCCTCAGGGCCTCCTTCCCCTTTCCGGATGTCGGGCGACGCTCTCTCTGCTCCCGGTGGGACGCTGCTGCTCGCCGCGCTGGATCACTCCGTATCTGTCGGTTATGCTGCTCCTGGACGCCGGCCCTCCTCACCGACGCGAGCAGCCGTCCGCTTCCTTCCTTCGTTGCCCGCCGAAGGCAACGCTGCTTGTCTACCTCTCCGCAGCCCTTTCTTAGGTCGCAAGGCCTCCTCCACCTTTCGTGTTGCCGCCGAAAGCGGCGTCGCAATCCTCCTCCTCGGCAGCTCCGCGGCTTCTGTGGCTTGCGTGAGCACTCTCCGCTCGTCGCCAGTTGTTATAGCCCTTGTTATAGCCCTTATCAAGGGGCCCGGATGACAAGAAGGACACGGAGCCACAGAACACGTCTTACTCCCTTTATTCCTCTCACAACTCCCCCTTTCCCTGTCCCTCCCCTTCCCCTCTCCCGTCCCGCCCCCCTCCCTTCCTTTTACTTTCACTTTATCTTAAAGGGCCCGTGCCCTCTCCCTCGTAACACAGGTTTTGCAGGAGGAGCAATCTTGTTACAGTGGGTTGACAGAACGAGTGGTTTGCACAGCTGGCCTTTTTGTCTAGGTCCCTTTCTACGAGAAGGAACTGTTGGCCATCAACGAGGCCTTTATTCAGTGGAGATTATCTGGAGGGCGCTCGCCCTGAGTTGACAGTGTGGGCTGATCGTAAGAATCTTGTTTTCTTTTGCGGGTCTATGAAGTGCACTAATCACTGCGTGGATGTTGTTTTATTTTCGATTTCCCTTTCAAGTCACCTTTCATACCGGTCCCTGTCATGGGAAAGCAGATGCCCTCTCTAAACCACAAGGTGAGGCCTTGTTGAAGGAACGACCAGGCTAGCAGTCCTTAATAAAGAGTCTTCTTTTACATAAGGGAAGACTCTTTGGCCTGTGTGTGACTGGCAAAACAGAAATTATGAGATGGTGTACTCAGTCACCTATGGCAGGCCACCCTGGTATGCAGAGAACCTTTGATTTGGTGCAGGATCATTTTTGGTGGACTATTTGGAGATCAGCAGTGACGAAATGTGTGTTCTGATGTACGGTTTGCGCACAATGTAAGCCTATGACAGGTTAGCCCATCGGGCTGTTAGTCCCATTGCTAACTCTTACTACCCCCTGGAGCAATATTTCTATGGACTTCATTGTGGAACTCCCTCTGTCCAATGGAATGACGGTTATTTGGGTGATAGTAGACTATCCAACGAAAATTGGACATTTTGTAACAATGAAACAGTTACCTTTTGCACCCCTGCTGGCAGAGCATTTCTTGAAGGAAGTGGTACAATTGCATGGTCTACCCTCGGTTATTGTATCGGATCGAGCCCTACAGTTAATTTCTAAATTCTGGACAATCTTACTGCAAGAGGTTGGGTTACAGTCGCATAAATCCTCGGCATTTCATCCCTAGTCAGATGAACAGATGGAAAGGGTTGACAAGACTATTGAGCAGTATTTTATATGCTTTGTGTTGCAGTAATACGCTTGCTCTAATTGATCATCGGTGACCGAATTTGTGCATAATAACCTATGTCAGTCTGCTGTTCGGATGTCTTACTTACGTTTTTCACCCACAGATGTTTTCCACCTTGGGGCAGCCCTTGGCGGTTCCAGCGGTGAATGGAAGACTCTGGACTAATTGGGACACACAACACTTGCCTGTCATGCACCTGCAGGCAGCTAAGGTGGCATATAAGGATTATGTGAATCAGAACCGGCAGCCAGGACCTAGGTATGGACTAAGCGACATGGTCTGATTGTCCAGTAGATATTTTCAGATCCCTGGATGCCATGCCAAATTTAAGGCAAGCTTTGTGGGCCCATTTTTCATCACTAGGATAATTAACCCAGTGACGGCCGCCCAAGTTTGCCTCCAAGTTGGAAGATACATCTGGTATTCCATGTATCGCTTCTACGTCCCACATCACTAGGCACTCTGATGACACTTCCAGGTCGAGTGGTGGATGATGCCCCAGGTTTCAAATTCAGAGACGTACAGTATTCATGTTACTGTCGGGGCCAGTTATAATATCTCTTGGACTGGTAGGGATGTGGGCCTGCAGAATGGTCCTGGGAACTAGCCTCATTGGTATTTGCCCCGAAACTGGTTTGAGATTTACATTGACTGTTCCCCAGAAACCTGGCCCTCACAGGCAGAAGCAGAAATGTGGAAGCCTTTCTCGGGGAGGTACTGTTGGATTCATATGAAAGCTGTTCATCAGAAGTTACATTTCGAGTAAGAGAAGGAGGAGAGATAAAAGGACTAGGATTAGAAGGAGTTGCCAAGCAGCGCTCCTGTTGCAGTCAGCTTGTTTGATTTCTGTTTGTGTTCCACCACCGGACCATGCCCATTCGCCTTGTTTTTGTGTTCCCCTGCTCTCCGGTTATGGCTAGCTCCCTGCCCTGTTCTTGGATTTCCACTTGCAGCCTTTTGCCAGTAGGACCCTTTGTTGCTACGGGGGTCCCCGCCTTCCTTGTTCGCTGGCAGGCATCACTGACTCTGGCAAACTCACCTTTGGGGAACTTATTATCGGTCGCTCCAGCTGGGACTGTAACGCCGCCTCTAGGGATCTCAAAGATAAGTAGCAGGTTTTGTTGATTCTTCAGGTGTGGGTGTTGTGTCAGGATCAGGGTGTTCCCTAACCAATCTCCCGCTTTGTCTCTCTCTTGTTGCTGCAGGCCGCAAACAGTATTCCAATACTGGGCTGAATTCCTCAAAGCTGGTGTGAGGAATTCTCGACCAATCCGCACGGGAAGAGTACGCTTGCCTGGACTTTTTTTGTTTGTTTAAAAGAATGATGATGGGGCCATTCCTGCGCACACTTTCTAAGATCACCACACAGCTGAAAAATAGTCATGTACTCTGGGAGGACACAGCTTACCAGCGCCGCCCTCCCCTGTCATGTGTAGCTGACACCTGACAGCCGCGGGTACATGAGAAGCCTTTGGCATTGGGCAGTCTCATTGGAATTTCAAGGCCCATGGATTTGCATTTCCATTGTCAAACCTTGCTGGTGGTGGTGAATAATGAAGAATGTTAATTAGCAGGCCACAGGGAAGGACTGGGTGCAGGAAGTGACAACGAAGACCAGACGCCAACACCTCTTTGTAATGCAATGTGTCAACTTGATACTAACACCCCTCCTTGGTATGAAAGGGCAGTGAATGTCCTGTCTGGAACCACTCCTTTCAGAGCAGGCACGTATGTGAATTGTAGCAGACGAAAGTCTGCCTGCAACCCCCTACTTCAAAGGAGGCCAATGTTGTGAGAAAGCGCCAAATAGGGCTCAGTTAATTAGGGAGACACTTTGGTGTACAGCAGACAGGAAGATGGGTCGGACTTAGAAGTATATGTTGCCATCCTTCCCCTGTCTGTTGCCAAGCGCCCTGGTTCTGACCTGAAGCATCACTGAAGATTGTTGGTGGAGACCCAGGATTGGCTCACTTAAGTTAGGCTTGGTCTACACCAATTCCTGTGCCCCGTTTGGCTTTAAAGAAGGCTTAGCCCCTCACTGATCAGATCGTCTTAAGACTTTGCAAGAAGTAAGAAGAAGGGCCTATACTGATAAACCTACTTCCTATCTTTACATTTGAATACAAATAGTGTGGGAAACAATGTTATGCAAAAGAAAAGTGTTCAAGAAATGATATGTCAGGATATTCAAGCCGTTGGCTTCCCTTCCCCAAGTTTTCAGCATGGGACAAGGCGGCACACTCTCGCTTAGCCCACTCTCTGGCTTTTCTAACATGATGATGCAGTTCAAAACCTTAACATCTGGGCCTTCTGTGCCCAAATCTTTTTGCCATTGAAAGTCTCTTATTTCAGAGGGCCTGATGCAACGCGAGAAACTTTAAAGTTCCTTTCTTCTTAGGATTGCACACGTACAACTTCTCGGGTGATTAACTGTTCACCCCCTGACCCCCTCTGCCAGGCTCAGACCCACTTTAACACAAAATCTTCAATTGGTCTCCCTCTGCCGGGATCGGACCAAATTTGTCTACATCATCAAAATCAAAGACTTTCAACTGTACGCAGGATTTTGCTCGACCCGTCGCAGACCACTTCAATTCACAATTACTTGTTCTCTTCTTGATATAACATTTATCCCACTTTCGCTTTTGCCACTTCTCAGCTGGATACCTTACAGAGACCGTTGATTGGGCACCCACGTGGACCAATCTGTCAAAGGTATTTTATCTTGCTTTTAAAGTTCAATCAAAAATCAGCAGTTAAACTTCACTTGCGTCTCTTATCACATGCATTTTAGCAATGTTTGTTCTAGCGCTCCCCATACAATGTTGCTGCTTTCAACCTTGGCTTCTACACAGACCAGTCTTGTATCAGTCTCCCCAACCCACTGGCTGTGTTGATTCACTGACAATGCTTTGTTCTTGGAGCAAAGGACGGTACCACAGCGGCTGACGCTTCTACCAGTCTTGATTATTGACGCGGGAGGGCCCCGGGTATCTCCGACACACAATGCAGTATTCTTCAGCCTGGTTTCCTGGTCTTGCTCTTTCTATTCTCGAGGTTTCAGGAAAGCAACGGTTCCTTGCCGAAAAGGTCAGGGGAACATCCTTCCTTGTGATCCCCTTCTGTTTTGCCATCTTTCTTCTCTCTTCAGCTGCCGTCGCAGAACTGCTGTTTCCTCCTGTGCTTTGCCTCGCTCCTCAGAGTGTGCTCTTGGGCTCCGTTTTTTATCCATGTGGGGAAGGTTAATGGCAGTCAGCGGTGTGTGATGGTCAGTAATTGGCCTGACCATTGTATTGGGACACGTCGGGTATACTGCTCGGGTGTTAGTCTGTTTTCTCTCATAGCTGGCAGTCCGTGTGAAAGTGTTTGTGTTGTAAAAGGGGGTAGAGTTCCTAAATACCCTACCTGGTAGTATGGGGTAATGGTGTTACAGGGAAGGGGATACCGCGTCTCACCACCCACTCCCACTCCCCAAAAACCCCCCACCCAGGTGAACCTCCCGCACTGGTCCACCCCCAGGAACTAGATCCAAAAGCGCTGGCCTTGTCATGGCCACCTAGATGACAGATCCCCGGGGACTAGTGGGTGCGACACCTTCTGGTTTCTCACATGGGGCCTTTAGAAACATCGAAGTTGGGGAACAAGTACATTTTGGTAATGTACAGGCCTCAACAGGATTCTCCCCTTTTAAATTACTTTATGGGCGAGCACCCCAGGATGTCCTAGATATGCTAAGAGAAATCTGGGAAGAAAGAGAAGAGTCCCCAATACCACTCTCTGTGAAGGCATCATGAAGCAAGACACAGACAACAAATTCAAAGTACAAAAATACATCTTTTATTAACTCAAATGTCAGGATGGTTGAAGGTCTAACTTGCCCTATACTAAGGTGGGATTCAGTCTGAGTCAGAAAATTAAACTTAAAAGTCTGTCTGTGTCCACAACCTATACTTGCCCTCACAAATAAAGCTAAACAATGTGTAGGGATGTCAGCAATAAACGAAATAGGCAGTTCCACAAAGTCCTGAGGTTCCCTTCCCCAAGTTCAAGAGAGTTCAACAAAGCATCAGGATTCCCTTCCCCAAGTTCAAGCCAATTCCACACAGCCTCTGGGTTCCCTTCCCCCAAGCTCAGCAGCCATCCAGCTCCATTGACTGCTAGTTTTTAAAAGTAGGTGGACCAATTGCATCTGCCTCCAGGTAGATGGGATCGGGACAAGGTCACGCAGTGGCGCCCATGCTGGAATCGGTCTCACCGGGCGGGATTGCCCCTCCATGCGGTCCTGGGTGTGCAGGCTGGTGGGGTGAGCCTTGAACCCAGGCAGATTCATAAAACTATGACCCGAATGGGCGGTGAGAAGCTCAGAGCCCCTGCAGTCCCCTCTGCCACATGTTCACAGCTGGGGAACACAGAAGACTCTGAAGAGCTGTGTGCCCCTGCCGCAAGGATCACAGGTGGCGAGTGCTGCTCGCTGGAACTCCCAACGCGTACCCAGGAGTGAAGTGGAAGTCAGAGAACAGAAGGAAGATTCCCAGGGGAGCGATCGAACTGAAACTTATAAAAATGGTTTTTGGAACCTGAATGAGAGAATAGTGAGTTATAAACAAGTTGCCAAGTATTTTGTGAAATACAACAACATAAATTGAATACCGAATTAAACAGAAGATATGGAATTAATGTGAAATTACAGCACAAGTGGAAAGGGAATGATGTGCTGTTGTGGAAATAGTGAAAACCGCTAAGAAGCATTGATGAACAAAGTGAAAGCCCGTAAATGAATACTTATGAACTGAGTGAAAAGCAAGTGTGAAAGGCAAGTTGCTGAACTTGAATGGACAATGTGAAAGCAAGGTGGTGGAAAAACATAAACCACAGAATACAGTGAAAACAAGTTGTGGCAAAGCCAAAAGACTGCAAAGGAGAAACCACAGCATATGTCTATTACTGACACACGTGCAAGGCGGAAAACCTGTGTTGGTCAAGGAACACCAAGAGCATCAGAGAGTGTCAAGGGCTATCAGTTGTGTGACCTGAGTTGGGTGGACCATGTGGTCCAACAACTGCGCCTAGACCAAGTAACCCAACTTGAGAAAGAGCTGAGAAAAGCCCAAAGATAAAGGCTGTGTGATAGAAATGTTGTAGTAAAAGAAAGCATCTGTTTGAACTGTTACAGAGTCTAAAGGATTTTCAAGTGAAACTGGAAGTATTGTTGGCTGTTAAGAGACTGAAACTATGTTGAACTTGGGGAAGGGAACCCAGAGATATCCTGGAACTGTGTTGCACTTGGGGAAGGGAACTCCAAACCTTTCTTGTGGTACTATTTTAACTCGAGGATGGGGAAGCTGAAACAAACCAGAGCTGGAAGAAGCTTGTAACTTTATTTTGACCACTGCTTCTTTTAATGCTGACATCCCTACACATTATATATATATTTAGTTGTGAGGGCAAGTATAGGTTTTGGACGCTGTCAGACTTTTTAAGTTGAACTTACTGACACAGACTATCCTTAGTTTCTTTAGGTAGGGAAATCCCAGCCATCGTTGGCCTCATCATGTCAAGTATCGACTATGCAAACAGCCTCTACCTCGGTATACCGGAATACCTACTGAAGAAATTAGAATGGATCCAAAACACAGCAGCCAGACTACTCCTCAAACTATCCAGAAGAGACCACATCACCCCGGCCCTAAAAACACTACACTGGCTCCCAGTAAAACAGCGTATCATCTTCAAAACAATGTGCATAACGCACAGGGCAATCAGCGGACAAGGAGCAGAATTCCTACAAAAAAAAATAACAATCTACAAGCCAACGAGACCGCTCAGATCAACCAACGAAATCCGACTGGAACAAAAACCTTACATCAAGAAGAAACTCGGAGGCACCGCTTTCTACCACTTAGCCGCGAAAACCTGGAACAACACCCCAAAAGTAATAAGGAACACCAAAGATCACCTTAAATTCAGAAAACTACTAAAAACCTACCTCTTCAACACCAGAGACTAAAACCGAAACAACAATAAAACAAACGACTCAAAAAAGGCCACTGACAAACCCATAGAACGACAGAAGTACTCCAAGCACCAGTAGGGCTGACGCTGGACACAAGGGTCCACCCGCGAGACCCAGGGAGACGGAGGCAACAACTCCAGCCAACCCTTACCATCCCCCACCGCCCGTACAGCCACAACTAGGTACCACAGGGCTGTGGAACGGACGAGCTACCACCAATCACCCCACAATCGGAAGTATGGACACTAGCAGCTGCGCTAATCATGTGGGGGGGGGTGAGGAGCATGCAAAGTTATTAAGGGAGCGGGCGGAGGGGACAGCTAAACCCTCAAACGCCTTGAATGCAAAAACAGGCACATACCTCCTGAGGCACAGGGCGTACAAGCATTCCGTCATGTAAGATTACACAAGCCCAACTGGCTCAATCCAGGATAGAGATACCAACTAACCAATACCACTAACAATTTCCTTCTCTGCATACACCTCTCAAACTCCAAATCAAACACAACCACAAACCTCTAGCGCAGCAAACCGCAAGAACTTCACTACACTGCAACAACAAAACAAAACACACACAGACTCGCACATCAGCACACGACGACTACCAGCCGCATACACCCCAGGCCCAGCCGACGGAACCACCGGGCTGACGCTGCCAACAGCACATCACTGCTCTCTTGCACTTTTCCAGCCTCCACCCACTAACCCAGCCCTCCCTCCCTCTTTCAGAGCCGCCAGAGCTCCAGGGGACCACTTCGGTGGTGATAGTGCGCGGTACAAATGACCTTTAACATTAACATTAACATTAACATAACCTTAGTATAGGGCAAGTTAGGCCTTACTCCATCCTGACATATAAAATGAAATACTTTTGTTAAGCAAAGTACATCCGTTTCTGTGTCTTGCTTTGGGATGCCTTCACAGAAGTTGAATTGCAGTCTCTGTCTGCAGTGACATTGGGCACAGCTGCTGTCGTGAATGCACATGTGGCCTTTGAACCGGCCTGTGCCACTGGAAAGCAGGTGCTGCAGTTGTCGGGAGACTAGTGGAGCAAGGGCACATGTTTGCACTATGCTTTTGACAGGGAGCATTATGAAAGGGTGGTCTGTTCAATAGGCTGCCCTTTCAGAAATCGTATTACTCACATCATTTTACTATTTAATAAAAAAATCAAAACTTTAGAGCTTTAACACCTGGCAAACCGTCACACTCTGACCAACAAAATACGGAGGGAGAAATCAAAAAAGAGTAGCGTCCCATACAAAGAGACTGCAGAATCCCCACAAAAATAGAATTCTGCCCTAACAATCAGAGTTATGTATGAATCTGGGTGAGTCAGGCAAAGCTTAGGCCAGCCCAGACCAGAACCTGGTCCCTAGCAGAACCCTTGTTTCAGGCCAATACCTGCCCAAACAGGGGCTGACCACAAACCCAACATGCTGCACGTCGGTTAATAAAAATAGGTTTGCTGCAGAAAAGTGTTAACATTTTTTTGGGAAAAACACTTTCCGCGTGACCACTTTATGTACAGGAGTGCTGCTGCCTGACCTCTCATCCTACCCCTTTGCCAATCACTGACTTGGTGGACCAGGACAGGGTGTCCAATCACTTCCTGTTTTCATTGACATGGTGCAATGGAGTGGCAAGCAGACTGGTGGTGAATTTGGAAAATGTTGCTGCCCAAGGTAAGTGCTGCAGGCAACAGCGTTCCACTCCATCCCTCTCATCTGGCACAGGCCTGTGTGTTACAGAGGGCTCCAATTACTTGTCTCTCTTCCGCCCCTCCTCCCCCGGTGCCACCATCCAAAGGAATGCCAGATGCTGGCCCACTGCAGCCTCATTCTCATTTTCATGAACCACCCACCCAATCCGAGTGCCAATATCCAACATGCATGCGCAGGAATCCGCCTAATAACCTCCGAGCAGTAAGCGCCATCCCTATTTCTACCCTGCCCTTTTTGCAGTTGGTGAGCTGGTGCAAGTGGATGTAGTCAAAATATAAGAGGAATCCCTGTTTACACTTATAAAGCTAATAACTGAGTGCTATTTCTATCTATTTCCGGAAGGTCAAATCTACATATATCATTGCGATAGAGACATTATATTGACAGTTCAGAATACTGAGCAGGTTCATTAATAATCCCTCAGTATATTTAAAATAAATGTATTAGTTAACAAAAAGCAAAGTGACTGTGACACATATAAATATTAAAATTACAGGGCACTTAAGGATAGTACAATATATTACAACAGTCAGTGAAGGTGAAATAAGTATGGTATAAACATGAATGTTGTTAATTTAAAACATGATAAGCTTCTTGTTTGCAAAACTCAGAACTCAATCATATTATTGCGATTGTTTGTATTCTAATTCTTTCATCAGTGTGTGCATAGTCCCAGGTTAAGGTCTCGACATGTTTCTGTTCAGCTTAAACTAATAAAGGACATTCTTCAGGGGTTTTCAACAAAATTATATTGTTTCGATGTGGTAATAACAATCATTCAGCTCTCATGATTCTTGTAAGGTTATCTCCTTGCTGTCTTCCTAGTGGGTTTTGGCTCAGGGGAGGAACCTCCTGTCAAGAGATGTGTGGTTGAATGTTTTAGCGGTAGGTCCTGAAATGTGCTATGTTTCCTTATGGCATACAAACCAGATCTTGTTAAAAAAAATCCTACCTTGTGTTGCTCATTAAGATATGTGTTCTCGTGTTGGCAGCCTACGTCCGCTTATAGACCTGCGTTGTGGTCAGCTTGGAGGCGCCTCTGTCTTAGATTTTAGCTGTGGACAAGAGACAGTGTGTCATTGAAGGGCATTGCTGTGTGCTTATCGATGCGGTAGGCATTCCTTGGCTTTATTGCTGCGCATCGGGTGTTACCTTGTATAACTTGTAATCTCATTCTCTGCGGCTCTCTACGTTTCCGTGTGCTCGGGAGTTTGTAGCGTGGTGGATCATTTCGGGAGCTGTGTGATTCGGTCTTACGATATGCTGCGAATGCGGATAAAACGGCGGCGTTGCTGCTGTTCCTGTATACGTGAAAACCGGGAATTGGTTTCCATGGTGACTGGAAAAGCTTTTTAGTTGTCTTCTCCGTTTTTAATGTCAGCGACTCGTGATTACTAATTTTGCCATTTTGGAATGGCCAAATTCAATACAACATGCCAGACCTGCTTGTTAATCATGTTCCAAACAAAATCGTATTTTTAAAAATTCCGGCAGAAATTGGTACTACCTTATCTGCAAAAGTACATTTGATGGTCCTTGGTGGACACGTGTGTAAAATCTCACTACCACTTGGATCGACACGCCTCTTTGGTTCGGGGATGGCTATTCTCTGTCCTTACGATGTTCTGAACGCGTCAATTAGATAGAATAAAGCAATAATTTCCATCTCATTCCTTATAGCCGGAGGTACGGGCTTAGCATTTTATTCTGTGCTACTCAATGGCCTCATTCAGTCCTCTGATGTCGTTTCTCTTGATATAAATCATCTCTTGTTCTTTTTTAAATAGTCTTTCCTGATTTGGGGTGAATTGTCACCTTTTATGACCTGTAGAACCGCCCACGTGAATTCTTCATACCCATGATTCTTCAACATGAAGTGTTTCACCATTGGTGCTTTGTCTGTCCTATTCCATAGGCAGCTGCGATGTTCAATTATTCTTGTTTTTATTTTGCTGTTTGTTTTGCCCATGTTGGGTAACCCACATGGGCATTTGATGAGATAAATCACATGATCAGTATTGCAGTTGGAGAAGTTCTTCTGCTGCCATTTCCTGTTCGTTCCAATGTCAATTTCTTTACTTTTTCTAGTTAGTTTACAAACTCCGCAATTGCTGCATGGATGGTGTCCTGTTGGTAGGTCGAACCCCATAGTGTAGTAATGCTCTGTGTTGGGGCTGGGTTGGTTCTTAGCTTGCTGCTGCTTACCCTTTTCCCAATAGAAGTACTTTTTTATATGCAAAGATTAGGAGTGCGTGTGGAGTTTTAGTTCTTGGCCTCAAACCCAGGGACTGCATCTCTCAGTCCTAATAACTATCCACTGGCTCCCAGTGGCTGCAAGTATAAGATTCAAGACCCTTTGCATCATCCACAAGGCTTTCTGGGGCCTGGGACCTCACTACATTCAACTTTCTTTCCCTAAATACCTCCCTGCTAGAGTCCTTCGGTTCTCTAGTTCAAACTCTCTGCAGATCAGACGTTTCTCCAAGCAGAGAGTGGGGTGTAGCTCTCTTTCTTCGGTGGGAGCCTCCCTCTGGAATGGCCTCCCTGCCCCTCTCTGTTTTGAGCCAGATCTCCTTAAGTTCCTGGAAGCTTCTCAAGACCGTCCTTTTCTCCTCCTCATTCCCTCTCCCCCTCCCTTAATGATCTCCACCTGCCATTGTGACTGGTTGCCTGTGTCCCCTTTGAGTCTTACTGCGGCCATGCCCTCTTTTAACCAGTCTTCCCCTGCACCCCTTACCAGCACTTGCCCTCAGGTACCCGTCCCTGACCAGACTACCGATTTTGGTCCACCCTCTTCCTCACACTAGTTGACCCCCTACCCCTGGTTCCCCTTGGCACTAGCCCTCCTGGGCTCCCCCCCCAGCACTTACTGAGCCCCTGGGGCCCCTCCTGACACTTCCTCCTCTTCTACTTATCCCATCCCTCCGTCCAATCCCCCCCCCTCCCCAAACCTCGTGTTACTGCACTTGCACAATCTGAATGTCACATGGCTTAGTAGGACTGTTATTGTTGTTATTTTTCTCCCTGCCCCCCGCTCTCCTGCTCTTGTGGCGCCTGGAAACACTTTTTGCTGTATAGGTGCCATACAAATGTTCAATAAATAAAATAAAAGACTCTCAATGTCAAGGCCCTCGACAAAGAGCAGCCATGAGAGAGTGACAATGATGACGCTGTTGCTGTTCTAAAAGACTCATGGAGGACTCATGGGGGTGTCAGAAAGGGTGATCATCAAACAGAATCAAAGCATACAAACGGTTGTCAAATTTACCAGCAAAGATAGTAATAAAATGTACACCCTGGATGCCTTCATCTCAGCTGACATCTCACTCTCTAACCCTCTCACTACTCCTCTCTCCTGGTCTGACCCTGCTCTCCTCTCCTCCCATCTGGAGCTCCTGGACTCCCCGGCTAAGTCTCTACCCGCACTGCAAGTCTCCTTCTCCGTCATTCGACCGATGAAGCGAGTGTCAGTAGCTGCTCTGTAAACTCTGACACTACAGGAACACTCTGAGTCAGGATCTCAGAAAAGGTGCAGGCATAGCAACGTCTGTTCAGAAAAAGCAGCCTTTGTAGTCTTGTATTCTTTGTGGTATGGAAGATCGGAATTTACCCCAGATGTCTCAAGGTGGGTGGGGCATACCAGATCAAGGTATTGGTTCATCTCTTAAAGTGAGGCAGCCCCTTATCTTTCCACACCAGCACAACTCTGCCCGGGCTGGAGCCATGGTAGAGATACAAGTGGGGCAACACCTTTTGGTTTGATGCGAGAATTCCCAATGATAAACAAGTTAAGTGAGAAGAACATGTCCTGTCCCAGTTAGAGACGTCTAACAGAAAATGTCATCATAATATTTCAGTAGACATTTGTAATCCCACAATATATGGCTTCAGTACACAAGCACAAAGGAACACCTTGGACATTGTGTAAACTCATAAGAGTACATAGTGACCCATCTGCCCCCTTGTCAAGTATTTGTAATGAATGAGATGCGCCGGGTAAGATGCCGACACCTCCCGTCATCCCATCTTCTGGGCCTCATCATAGACCATCACAAAAATGGGCCCATCAGACCTGCATATGATTTGTAACGCTCAGAACCTAACCATCAGACCGCAAAATCAGCAAGTCCCTTATGGCCAGAGGCATAGCTAGAGTTGTCTAACAATGGGGCCTGAAGCTAATGTAGTTGGGCCCACTGCAGCGACATTAACATCTGCAAATGCTGCTGAGCGGACATTTACAGATTTTGGGTAGGCCTCGCTCAGGCCCTACCCTGTTTACGCCTCTGCTTATGGCTGCTAGGAACAAGATCCTAGAGTTGCTCAACTATCTCCCGTGGAATCATTGCCCCCTAGCTCTGTTTAGGAGCTCCTTACATCCCTTGAATACCTATCTATACCACAGTCGGACATTTTATCTTGCTGTTAGCGGTGAAATCTGGGGATGAGAGTCAGAGGAGCCTTCATACTACTCATCCTCCAATAAGTACTTCTAGTCCTCCTAAGTGCGGCCTGAGGTCACAGAGATTCCTGGCCTCTCCAGAATTGCCTATGCCCCTAGACCTGGTCTTGGAGGCCGCCCACAATGCTGCTGCTGAATGAACGGATTCCCCATTAGCCTTAAAGTATTGTACAGTTTTGTCCCTGATCTCAGGTCTGAAAATTGGGTCTGAAAGCTCTTCTGGCTTGAATCTCCCTTGGTGTCTGGTGGGGAGGGGCTTGCTCAATCAATTCCCAACAGAACCTACCACGGGGACCAAGATACGTCACCTCCACCACTATTTGGCACTGCATCTGAGGTGGTGATGTGCACTGGAGAAGGAATACCCTCATCCCATGGTTTCTTTTATCATCTATACACGAGCCAACCCATGATAGTCCATAATCACTAGCAGCCCTAGCTTCCTAACTTTCTCTCACATGGTATGCACTGCCTTGCCCACAATCTGTAAATGGGCTGCATGCAAAAGGCTGTAGACCATTGAGCATGTGCATGCAGGGGCGGACCGGCCTCATCGGTCTGCGGTCAAAGGAAGACGTGAGTGCAGGCAGCAGGTAAGTGCTTGTGTTTGTGGGAGGGAGGTGGCGCGCTATGTGTGTGTGTATGTGGGAGAGGGGCGTGCAATGTGTGTGTGTGTGGTGAGGGAAGGGACGGGAGCCAAAGGGGGGTCGGGGAGCAAAACCTCCTGATTTTGAGTCAATCCTTTGAACGTGGGAGAAGATGGGAATGGCCAGCAAGTGTTGGTGTGTAGGGTTCAGCTAATTTTCCTGCTCTTTGGAGGCTGCATCAAAAGAGCTTAATAATGCAGCCTCGTCGGTATTCAGCCTTCAACGGGCGGGCAATAGACACAGAAGCCCCTCATCTCACACGTTTCCTCAGTGACCTGTCCAGTCTGTAATCGAGCGTGGCCGGGTGGAGGGTTGCCCAGAGCAATGCTATAGGCAATGAATAATTCAAAGCCTTCCAGTCATCAACCTTCAGTTTTGTAAATGAGATGGACAGGTATGGTCCAAGGTGGGACCAGAGCCTGCTGTGCGTAGAAACCCAGGTTCCACTTCACTGATGCTGCCCAATGATCCTAAAACCTATAAGGGGTTGCTGGAGGTCTCGTGTCAATGGGATGTGACCTAGTAGTTTGAGTGGACTAACCCTTTTATGGTGGGACCCCGCCTGATTTGTACATTGTCTTTCTCCTTCTGAAGTGGCATGGTAGGTTGAAAGCGATGGTCTGGAGGGTTGCCCAGACCAATGACAGAGGTTATGATTAAGGCAAGACCTTTCAGCTATCAACCTTCAGTGTTGTATACCTCATCCCTCCCGAGTGTCATCTATGTTCCTCACAAATAGTCCTGGGCCTGCTGTGCCAAGAGATCCAGTTAAGGCCCTTTGGGCTCGGCCAATGAGGCCAAAACTTGCACTGGGTTGCTTGAGGTCTAGTGCTGAACGGAGGTGAATGGAGGTGACCTAACAGTGCGGGCTGAACTGCCCCTTTTGGGGTGGGACCAACAGTGGCATATTCAGAGCATACACAGATAATGATCATAGTTTAGGATAATGGGGTGGGGTGGAACCGGGGATGGTCAATCAGATTACGGGGTAGCACATGCCACGCCAAGCCACTCCTGGAAACGCTTCTGGGGACCAAGCCTTATTTCCTTATATGCTCTTTCCCCTTCTGTAATGGCATAGCGGACTGAAAACAATGGTCTCGGGTATTCCAGAGCAACTCAAGCCATCAACCTTCCATAGGCATCTCACTAGAGCAATGGTATTCAAACTTTTTATGCCAGCCACCCCTTCTGCCCCCCTTGAGTAAAAATGTTGTTGCTGGGCCCCCCCTAGATGCCATATCTGTTTATATTTTCTATTAAAAGCAGTCACCATACTGCCTTTTGGAAGAGCCTTGCGCCCCTGGACATCCTTCGCCCCCCCCCCCCAGGGGAGCTAGCACCACCGTTTGAAGAGCACCGAGCGCGGTACACCCCATTTCGGCGTGGCCAGTTCGGCGTGACCAGTCGGCAGAGATATTTTGGCGCAGGGATGTTTCGGCGCGGCAGTACATGCCGGCCCATGGCCACACATGATAAAGGTTTCCGCTGCTCAATGTGCAGTTGCGAATAAAATGACAACAGCAAATATGTTACGGGTATGTGTGGGTGTTGTGTAGCGAAGGATATTTATCGCATTCATTGTGGGCTTTGAAATAACTGCTCTATGTGGTGTTACAAAGATAATTCAATTAAAGGGATGATTTCCATGCAGTTGAATACGTATAGTTATGAAACATATATGCAGCATGCGCTAGTCTTTGGTATTATGTTCACAAATATGTCAATGGTGAAGAAAACACAGTGTGGATTGTTTTGACAACGTTTTATCACGATAACATAATTCACTGAACTTTGCATGTAACACTCATTATATTAAAAAGCATATATGCAAAATATGCACTTGTGTGTGGGCGTGGGCACACATTTTCCCTGTTTAATGCTTCGCGTGTGAGCAATCTACAGAATAATTGCGCCGAACCGGCAGCGTCAAGCCGCATCCTGCGGCCATCTGGCCGCGCCAAAACGGCCCGCGCCAAACTGCCCGCGCCGAAACGTTCTGCTTCCCTAGAGAGGGACCCAGAAATCTCATCCAAGGGCAACTCAATATAGGAATTGGGCAATCGAAGCTGAGGGCAAGCTCTCTGCAGGAACCCTTCAATCCCATCCAACGGTAGCTCGCTGCAGGAACTGGGCTTCCGGGGCTGTTGGGCAGCTCGTTGCAGGCACCCGGACATTTCCCCGCAGGGAACCCCGCTCAGGGTAACCAGAGCTGTGAGCACTTCACTCGGGTATTAAGTGCCACCCAGGTCTCCTAAGCGTCTCAATACAGCTTGGCATTGCCTCCTTTGTCATGATGCTTTAATGTTCTCTCTAGCTCCCATACTGTCTTCCCTACAGCGCTTTGAAGCAGCCTCTGAGCAGTGCTAAGCGCCATATAAACTAGCAAACATACACGTGGGTATCTCGCCCCAGAGAAACTCAGCACACGGATAACATAGTGCAGCGGAGGGCAGCGAGTACAGGAAAAAGGACTGCGTTTGAACAGGAAGCAGACACGCTAACCGTACACAGTAGCATCGCAAGCATGTCTCCTGTCATGGTCCGGGCAATTGCCACCACCCACTCCCCTTTCCTACATCTGGGGGTCTTTCAGACCCGTCTTTCTGTTCGGCCTATTATTTGCTTTACACGAAACATGAAATTTTAAACCATCGTCTTCTGCTTCCCCGAAACGCTGACACTGGTGAATTCAGGCGCACTGAAAAGCCTAGCGAGTCATCCCAGGCTGGGCTGAGCAACTCAGCCACCCTCCCCTGGCCTGTAATTAGAAACTGAAGCCATGAAAGGCACTTTATGGAGACAAAGGAGAGAGAAAACCAACAGGCTCTTGCCCAACCAACTATTTTGTTCTTAATGAATTATTCAGCCTGGAAAGCTGAGCTGGAGTTCCAGCTGTCAACATGAGACCCGTGAGAGGCCCAAAGATATCTTGTGAGAGAGGCCAAGCAAAAATCCTGTGGGAGATGCCACACAGAAAATCTGTCTGAGAGACCAAGAAAAACCTTGCAGGAGATGCCAGGTAAAAAAACCCTGAGGGAGGTGCCCCATTGAAGGCCTGCGCAAGAGGCCAAGTAAAACCCTGTGGGAGATGCCCCAAGAATGTCTTTGCGAGAGGCCAAGTAAAAATCCTGTGGGAGATGCCCCATTGAAGGCCTGCGCGAGAGGCCAAGTAAAACCCTGTGGGAGATGCCCCAAGAATGTCTTTGCGAGAGGCCAAGTAAAACCCTGTGGGAGATGCCCCATTGAAGGCCTGCACAAGAGGCCAAGCAAAAATCCTGTGGGAGATGCCCCATTGAAGGCCTGCGCGAGAGGCCAAACCCTGTGGGAGATGCCCCAAGAATGTCTGTGCGGGAGGCCAAGTAAAACCCTGTGGGAGATGCCCCAAGAATGTCTGTGCGAGAGGCCAAGTAAAACCCTGTGGGAGATGCCCCATTGAAGGCCTGCGCGAGAGGCCAAGTAAAACCCTGTGGGAGATGCCCCAAGAATGTCTGTGCGAAAGGCCAAGTAAAAATCCTGTGGGAGATGCCCCATTGAAGGCCTGCGCGAGAGGCCAAGTAAAACCCTGTGGGAGATGCCCCAAGAATGTCTGTGCGGGAGGCCAAGTAAAACCCTGTGGGAGATGCCCCATTGAAGGCCTGCACAAGAGGCCAAACCCTGTGGGAGATGCCCCAAGAATGTCTGTGCGGGAGGCCAAGCAAAAATCCTGTGGGAGATGCCCCATTGAAGGCCTGCGCGAGAGGCCAAACCCTGTGGGAGATGCCCCAAGAATGTCTGTGCGAGAGGCCTAGTAAAAATCCTGTGTGAGATGCTCCATAGCAAATCTGTGTGGGAGACCAAGAAAAACCTTGCGGAAGATGCCAGGTAAAAACCCTGTTGGCCTGCGCCTGAAGGCCTGTGCGATAGGCCAAATCCTGTGGAAGATTCTCCAAGAATGTCTGTGCGAGAGGCCAAGTATAAATCTGTGGGAGATGCCCCATTGAAGGCCTGCGCGAGAGGCCAAGTAAAACCCTGTGGGAGATGCCCCAAGAATGTCTGTGCGAGAGGCCAAGTAAACATCCTGTGGGAGATGCTCCATAGCAAATCTGTGTGAGAGACCAAGTAAAACCTTGTGAAAGATGCAAGTAAAAACCCTGTGGGAGATGCCCCATTGAAGACCTCTGCAAAAAGGCAAGTCAAGCCCTGTGGGAGATGCCGCAAGAGAGTCTGTGTGAGAGGCCAAGTAAACATCCTGTGGGAGATGCCCCATAGAAAATCTGTGTGAGAGACCAAGTAAAACCTTGTGGGAAATGGCAAGTAAATACCCTGTGGGAGATGCTCCTGGGGGTGATGCAGCTGACTGCTCTGCGTACTGGTCACCCTCTGAACTCGAGCCCAGGCTCCTGCATGACTAGTTGCCCTTGCACTGCTCTGGGCTCCCCAGCACCTAAGGGTCTGTATCTGTAACCCCTCAATCCCTTCTCTCTGCACTTATGAGCCACCCGCTGGCTACACTTGTGAGTTAACTGCACTTCCCGCTTCCCCTCCCCACTGGCACTTTACCCCTTCCCTCTTCCCCGCACTTAGGCGATCTAAATGACACAGGGCCTAGTAAGATCGTTATTTTGTCCTCCCTTTGTTCCCCCCCCCCCTTGTCTTGTCGCACCTAGAAACAATTGTGTACAGGCGCGTTATAAATGCCGCATCATATATCATAGCAAATCTGTGCGAGAGACCAAGTAAAACCTTGTGAGAGATGCCGTGTAAAATCCCTGTGGTAGATGCCCCATTGAAGGCCTGAGCGAGAAGGCAATAAAGCCCTGTGGGAGCTCACCCACAGAAAGTCTGTGCGAGTGGCCAAGTCAAAATCCTCTGGGAGATGCCCAATAGAAAACCTGTGTGAGAGGCCAAGTAAAAACGTGTGAAAGATGCCATATAAAAACCCTGCTAGAGAAGCCCCAATGAAAGCCTGTGCGAAAGGCAAAGTTAAACCCTGTGAGAAATGTCCCACAGACAGCCTCTGTGAGATAAGCCAAGTAAAAACCTATGATAGATGCCCCAAAAAACCTGCTATAGAGGCTAAGTTACCTGCGATAGAGGCTAAGTAAAACACTGTGAGAAATGTCCCACGGGCAGTCTCTGTGAGATAAGCCAAGTAAAAACCTACGAGAGATGCCCCAAAAAACCTGCGATAGAGGCTAAGTAAAAGACTGTGAGAAATGTCCCACGGACAGCCTCTGTGAGATAAGCCAAGTAAAAACCTGTGAGAGATGCCCCAAAAAACCTGCGATAGAGGCTAAGTAAAACACTGTGAGAAATGTCCCACGGACAGCCTCTGTGAGATAAGCCAAGTAAAAACCTACGAGAGATGCCCCAAAAAACCTGCGATAGAGGCTAAGTTACCTGCGATAGAGGCTAAGTAAAACACTGTGAGAAATGTCCCATGGACAGCCTCTGTGAGATAAGCCAAGTAAAAACCTATGAGAGATGCCCCAAAAAACCTGCTATAGAGGCTAAGTAAAACACTGTGAGAAATGTCCCACGGACAGCCTGTGTGAGATAAGCCAAGTAAAAACCTACGAGAGATGCCCCAAAAAACCTGCTATAGAGGCTAAGTAAAACACTGTGAGAAATGTCCCACGGACAGCCTGTGTGAGATAAGCCAAGTAAAAACCTACGAGAGATGCCCCAAAAAACCTGCGATAGAGGCTAAGTAAAACACTGTGAGAAATGTCCCACGGACAGACTCTGTGAGATAAGCCAAGTAAAAACCTATGAGAGATGCCCCAAAAAACCTTCTATAGAGGCTAAGTTACCTGCGATAGAGGCTAAGTAAAACACTGTGAGAAATGTCCCATGGACAGCCTCTGTGAGATAAGCCAAGTAAAAACCTACGAGAGATGCCCCAAAAAACCTGCGATAGAGGCTAAGTAAAACACTGTGAGAAATGTCCCACGGACAGCCTCTGTGAGATAAGCCAAGTAAAAACCTACGAGAGATGCCCCAAAAAACCTGCGATAGAGGCTAAGTAAAACACTGTGAGAAATGTCCCACGGACAGCCTCTGTGAGATAAGCCAAGTAAAAACCTATGGGAGATGGCCCAAAAAACCTGCGATAGAGGCTAAGTAAAACACTGTGAGAAATGTCCCACAGACAGCCTCTGTGAACTAAGCCAAGTAAAGACCTGTGAGAGATGGCCCAAAAAACCTGCGATAGAGGCTGAGTAAAACACTGTGAGAAATGTCCCACAGACAGCCTCTGTGAACTAAGCCAAGTAAAAACCTGTGAGAGATGGCCCAAAAAACCTGCGATAGAGGCTAAGTAAAACACTGTGAGAAATGTCCCACGGACAGCCTCTGTGAGATAAGCCAAGTAAAAACCTACGAGAGATGCCCCAAAAAACCTGCGATAGAGGCTAAGTAAAACACTGTGAGAAATGTCCCACGGACAGCCTCTGTGAGATAAGCCAAGTAAAAACCTATGAGAGATGCCCCAAAAAACCTGCGATAGAGGCTAAATAAAACACTGTGAGAAATGTCCCACGGACAGACTCTGTGAGATAAGCCAAGTAAAAACCTATGAGAGATGGCCCAAAAAACCTGCGATAGAGGCTAAGTAAAACACTGTGAGAAATGTCCCACAGACAGCCTCTGTGAACTAAGCCAAATAAAGACCTGTGAGAGATGGCCCAAAAAACCTGCGATAGAGGCTGAGTAAAACACTGTGAGAAATGTCCCACAGACAGCCTCTGTGAGATAAGCCAAGTAAAAACCTATGAGAGATGCCCCAAAAAACCTGCTATAGAGGCTAAGTTACCTGCGATAGAGGCTAAGTAAAACACTGTGAGAAATGTCCCATGGACAGCCTCTGTGAGATAAGCCAAGTAAAAACCTACGAGAGATGCCCCAAAAAACCTGCGATAGAGGCTAAGTAAAGCACTGTGAGAAATGTCCCACGGACAGCCTCTGTGAGATAAGCCAAGTAAAAACCTATGAGAGATGCCCCAAAAAACCTGCGATAGAGGCTAAACAAAACACTGTGAGAAATGTCCCACGGACAGACTCTGTGAGATAAGCCAAGTAAAAACCTATGAGAGATGGCCCAAAAAACCTGCGATAGAGGCTAAGTAAAACACTGTGAGAAATGTCCCACAGACAGCCTCTGTGAACTAAGCCAAGTAAAGACCTGTGAGAGATGGCCCAAAAAACCTGCGATAGAGGCTGAGTAAAACACTGTGAAAAATGTCCCACAGACAGCCTCTGTGAACTAAGCCAAGTAAAAACCTATGAGAGATGCCCCATAAAACCTGCTATAGAGGCTAAGTTAGCTGCGATAGAGGCTAAGTAAAACACTGTGAGAAATGTCCCACGGACAGCCTCTGTGAGATAAGCCAAGGAAAAACATATGAGAGATGCCCCAAAAATCTGCGATAGAGGCTGAGTGAAACACTGTGAAAAATGTCCCACAGGCAGCCTCTGTGAGCTAAGCCAAGTAAAAACCTATGAGAGATGCCCCAAAAAACCTGCGATAGAGACTGAGTAAAACACTGTGAGAAATGTCCCACGGACAGCCTCTGTTAGATAACCCAAGTGAAAACCTATGAGAGATGGCCCAAAAAACCTGCGATAGAGGCTAAGGAAAACACGGTGAGTAATGTCCCACGGACAGCCGCTGTGAGCTAAGCCAAGTAAAAACCTATGAGAGATGGCCCAAAAAACCTGCGATAGAAGCTAAGTAAAACACTGTGAGAAATGTCCCACAGACAGCCTCTCTGAGATAAGCCAAGGAAAAACCTATGAGAGATGGCCCAAAAAACTGCGATAGAGGATAAGTAAAACACTGTGAGAAATGTCCCACGGACAGCCTCTGTTAGATAAGCCAAGTGAAAACCTATGAGAGATGGCCCAAAAAACCTGTGATAGTGGCTAAGTAAAACACTGTGAGAAATGTCCCATAGACAGCCTCTCTGAGCTAAGCCAAGTAAAACCTATGAGAGACGGCCCAAAAAACCGGCGATAGAGGCTAAGTAAAACACTGTGAGAAATGTCCCACAGGCAGCCTCTGTGAGATAAGCCAAGTAAAAACCTATGGGAGATGCCCCAAAAACCTGCGATAGAGGCTAAGTAAAACACTGTGAGAAATGTCCCATGGACAGCCTCTGTGTGATAAGCCAAGTAAAAACCTATGAGAAATGCCCCAAAAAACCTGCGATAGAGGCTAAGTAAAACACTGTGAGAAATGTCCCATGGACAGCCTCTCTGAGCTAAGCCAAGTAAAAACCAATGAGAGATGGCCCAAAAAACCTGCGATAGAGGCTAATTAAAACACTGTGAGAAATGTCCCATGGAAACCCTCTGTGAGCTAAGTCAAGTAAAAACCTAGGAGAGACGGTCCAACAGACCTGGGAATGAGGCTAAGTAAAATATTTTGAGAAATGTCCCACAGACAGCCTCTGTGAGATAAGCCAAGTAAAAACCTATGAGAGATGGCCCAAAAAACCTGCGATAGAGGCTAAGTAAAACACTGTGAGAAATGTCCCACAGACAGCCTCTGTGAGATAAGCCAAGTAAAAACCTATGAGAGATGGCCTAAAAAACCTGCGATAGAGGCTTAGTAAAAACACTGTGAGAAATGTCCCACAGACAGCCTCTGAGAGATAAGCCAAGTAAAAACCTATGAAAGATGGCCCAAAAAACCGGCGATAGAGGCTGAGTAAAACGGTTTATGGTCATAATACCGAATTGAAAAATCTTGAAAAAATAAATCTCGAAACAAAAAGGCCGAAAAAAAAGGTCGAATTTTTTTTATGACGTTTTTGATTCGAAATGGGGGTGTTCCCCCCCCAACCCCCCCTTATTTTTTTTTTTAAAACCATTTTTTTTTAATCCCGGACCCCAAAATAAATATATAATTTAAAAAAAAATGCGACTTCTTTTTCGGTCTTTTTGTTTCGACCTTATTGTTATTCGAGATTATTTTTTCGAGATTTTGACTGACCACCGAGTAAAACACTGTGAAAAATGTCCCACAGGCAGCCACTGTGAACTAAGCCAAGTAAAAACCTATGAGAGACGGCCCAAAAAACCTGCGATAGAAGCTAAGTAAAACACTGTGAGAAATGTCCCACAGACAGCCTCTGTGAGATAAGCCAAGTAAAAACCTATGAGAGATGGCCCAAAAAACCTGCGATAGAGGCTAAGTAAAACACTGTGAGAAATGTCCCACAGACAGCCTCTGTGAGATAAGCCAAGTAAAAACCTATGAGAGATGGCCTAAAAAACCTGCGATAGAGGCTTAGTAAAAACACTGTGAGAAATGTCCCACAGACAGCCTCTGAGAGATAAGCCAAGTAAAAACCTATGAAAGATGGCCCAAAAAACCGGCGATAGAGGCTGAGTAAAACGGTTTATGGTCATAATACCGAATTGAAAAATCTTGAAAAAATAAATCTCGAAACAAAAAGGCCGAAAAAAAAGGTCGAATTTTTTTTATGACGTTTTTGATTCGAAATGGGGGTGTTCCCCCCCCAACCCCCCCTTATTTTTTTTTTTAAAACCATTTTTTTTTAATCCCGGACCCCAAAATAAATATATAATTTAAAAAAAAATGCGACTTCTTTTTCGGTCTTTTTGTTTCGACCTTATTGTTATTCGAGATTATTTTTTCGAGATTTTGACTGACCACCGAGTAAAACACTGTGAAAAATGTCCCACAGGCAGCCACTGTGAACTAAGCCAAGTAAAAACATATGAGAGAGGGCCCAAAAAACCTGCGATAGAGGCTAAGTAAAACACTGTGAGAAATGTCCCACAGAGAGCCTCTGTAAGATCAGCCAAGTAAAAACCTATGAGAGATGGCCTAAAAAACCTGCGATAGAGGCTTAGTAAAAACACTGTGAGAAATGTCCCACAGACAGCCTCTGTGAGATAAGCCAAGTAAAAACCTATGAGAGATGGCCCAAAAAACCGGCGATAGAGGCTGAGTAAAACACTGTGAAAAATGTTCCACAGGCAGCCACTGTGAACTAAGCCAAGTAAAAACATATGAGAGAGGGCCCAAAAACCTGCGATAGAAGCTAAGTAAAACACTGTGAGAAATGTCCCACAGACAACCTCTGTGAGATAAGCCAAGGAAAAACCTATGAGAGATGCCCCAAAAAACCTGCGATAGAGGCTAAGTAAAACACTCTGAGAAATGTTCCACAGACAGCCTCTGTGAACTAAGCCAAGTAAAAACCTATGAGAGACGGCCCAAAAAACCTGCGATAGAGGCTAAGTAAAACACTCTGAGAAATGTCCCACAGACAACCTCTGTGAGCTAAGCCAGGTAAAAACAAATGAGAGATGCCCCAAAAACCTGCGATACAGCCTGAGTGAAACACTGAGAAATGTCCCACAGAGAGCCTCTGTGTGATAAGCCAAGTAAAAACCTATGAGAGATGGCCCAAAAAACCTGCGATACAGGCTAAGTAAAACACTGTGAGAAATGTCCCACAGGCAGCTTCTGTGAGATAAGCCAGGTAAAAACAAATGAGAGATGGCCCAAAAAACCTGCGATAGAGGCTTAGTAAAACACTGTGAGAAATGTCCCACAGGCAGCCTCTGTGAACTAAGCCCAGTAAAAACATATGAGAGATGGCCCAAAAAACCTGCGATAGAGGCTAAACAAAACACTGTGAGAAATGTCCCACAGGCAGCCTCTGTGAACTAAGCCAAGTAAAAACATATGAGAGATGGCCCAAAAAACCTGCGATAGAGGCTAAGTAAAACACTGTGAGAAATGTCCCACAGGCAGCCTCTGTGAACTAAGCCAAGTAAAAACATATGAGAGATTGCCCAAAAAAACTGTGATAGAGGCTAAGTAACTGTGGGAGTTTCCCCATAGAAAACATCTACGAGAGGCCAAGCAAAACCCTGTTGGAAATGCCCTATAGAAAGTCTGTCGGAGAGGTCAAGTAAAAACCCTGTGGGAGATGCCCCATTGAAGACCTACACAACAGGGCCGAGCAAAACACTGTTGGAGATGTCCCAAGAAAGTCTGTGCAAAAAATCCTGTGTGAGATGCTCCATAACAAATCTGTGTGAGAGGCCAAGCAGAACCTTGTGAGAGACCAAGAAGAACCTTGTGAGAAATGTCCCATAGAATGCTTCTGTGAGATAGGCCAAGTAAAACCAAGAAGGCTGTGGAGTGAAAATACAGCCCCAGAGTGACTGAGATTGAGAGGCCATTCTAGGCCCCTACCATGAGAGTGAAGCTAGCTTGTGTAACACCAATTGGAAAATGCAGTACAGTTCAAAACACTGGTTTCCGATATAAGGGCGAGTGAATGAAAAAAATAGGCCTATTTCAACTTTGGTAAAATACAAAGACACTGAGTTGAAGGAGAGTGTGCCTTAGAACTGTATTATTTTAACTGTGTCCAACGGAGGCAAACAAAAAGAAAC
This sequence comes from Ambystoma mexicanum, assembly GCF_040938575.1. Taxonomy (NCBI): domain Eukaryota; kingdom Metazoa; phylum Chordata; class Amphibia; order Caudata; family Ambystomatidae; genus Ambystoma; species Ambystoma mexicanum. Next base: position 1,540,304,118 of record NC_090932.1, read on the forward strand.
ATGGTGCGTTAACTGCTGTCTTTGTGTAAACTGGGAAAAGGCATATGTGACAGATTTTAAACTGCAGCAGTGCAAGTGGAAAGAAAAGATACATTTGAAACACTGGGCATTTGGAAGATAAAAAGGAGGAATTATGCCTGACATTTAAGAAATACAGTCAAGTGACAGACTCCCTTTATCAGGAATAAAGAGACGTACATCTTAAATTTCATCATATAAACTGACAGCTTGTAAGGAGAAAGGTCTATTTCATTTTTGTAGAAGTGAACACTGGTTTCCTATGCTCACTGTAGCCTATCTGTGTACATAAGATTAATAATGAATCTACCTCTATTCTAATGCAGCAGAAAATGAAGACTGTATTTATGAACAGCAGGCCTAGGTCTAATACAACATGTTACATGTTAAACACATCATGTCAATGTAAAATGCGATTCTTATAGAATTATATATGTAGCTTGTTTTTTCCCATTGAACTGGAAGGTCTGTGCTTTTAAAACGTTGACCTGAAGACCTTTGGCTGAGGACCTCTAGGAAAAGAAGGTCTGGTTTTCAGTTAAATGCTAAGATATTTTTATTTTTTTATTTTTAATTTTTATTTGCTTTAGTTTATTACAAACCTTTAGCAACTAATAAAAAACTGAAGCACATGAATAGAAGAAGAAAGGAAAGAAAAAGATAGTTCAACATAATCCATTCTTCACATGTAGTTCTTTGTATATCTTTTAACAATTACAATCAACAGCAACAAATATATTCTGTTATGGATGAAGTAATTCTTTTTCTTTTTGCTGACTTTCGATTGTTCTATTTAAACTTTTTCATTACGGCTGTAAGGAAGTTTGCAGTTGCATAATTTACGCTTCTGCTCCGTAAAGCCCTTCCCACCACTTCGTAGCATCAAGACCTGCTTTTTAATAGAGTTCTTTTAGGGAGTGGGTCTCTCTTGATTCCCTCACTTCCAGGCAAGATATACAAAGATGTTCCAATGTTTCTTTTTGTTTGGTGCATAATCAACATTTATCCTAGTTGAAACCTCTTGAGTATTGTTCTAGTGTGACTTAAGTTGAATCTCATTCTCATGAGTATATTCCTCATTTTCTTATTCGGGAATTTACTTATGTAACTTTTTGGGGTGTTTAAAAGTCCAAAGTAACTTTTTAGAAGGGTATAAATCTTGGATGCTGATCTCTTTTCTTCAGTCTTTCTCCAGTCATCGGCCTGTATGATTCTTTTCACTAGCATGGGATGTCCACAAAGGGTTTCTCTATTTATACCTAATGCCGTTATATACTTTTTGCAGGTACTTTTCCATTGTTTAAGTACCTGTTAATCTTCTCCACTCTTGTTGTTTTTGAGAATTTCAAATTGTGGGGGGCACTGTTCAAGAATTGTTTTTCTATACAATGAGATTTTGTTCCATTGTATTTTTGACTGTAAGGTGTTTAGCCCCAACTCATGGCGAATTATAGCGACAGGTATAGCTTGTGGTAGCTGTAATATTTTCTGCCAAATGTACCCTTCTAGGTAATCCCAGGAATCTTCTTTTATTCCCATGCAGGTTTCTTCTCCAAATATTAAAGCTGATGTTGTAACGCTCACCTGATTCCCGTAGAGGCGCCGGTCTTGACTGGGCGTATACCGTATCTTCAAAGGTGATGTGTAACACACGGCTGGCTCTTTGGGCTGGACCTCTGTGCACTGTATGTTTGACTCGAAGGGTAAGATGTCTGCAGATAGAAAATATGGGATTAATGAACTGGGTTATTGAATGTCTCTCTCTTCTTCCCTTTCTCTTCTCCTGTAGAACCCCGAAGGTTAACGCTCTCACCTTTGGTAAGTGAACGCCGTGCTCTCCATCTGCCTCGGGGCAGGGTGCTGTAACCAGTTTCTTCACTGGATAAGGGGAGCAGGCCTCTTGACTTCAGAGGACTGCTGTCCGTCGTTTACTGCACGAACGGTAAGTTTCGAGTAATTCTAATGTCTTTAAAGTCTTTAGTAATGATGTCTCTTGTTTTGCAGGGTTCCGGCGATGGTGGATGACGGGCTGAAGTGAGTTGAAGATGGAGCCCGTGTGATGAATAGAAGCGCCTGGAAGCACGTAAGTAAGCGCTTGTTGCCTGCTTCACGATGCGCTCTAACTGTCTTTTTATTTTGCAGGTACAAGTTCGGAGCGGCTGCAGGGTGCCGGAATACCCACTGGGTTAGATGTGGAAAGGAGTAATGGCACGTGAGTATTAAAGTTCCCCAATGTCTTTAAACGAACCTTGTTTTGTCTTTCAGATGCGGGATGCAGCGCCGAAGGCCTCCGGAGCGTGCGAAGAGTTGGTAAGCTTTTGTCTTTCAGATGCCGGAATGCAGTGTGAAGACCTCCGGAGCGCACGAAGAGTAGGTAAGCCTTTGTCTTTCAGAATGCAGCGCGAGGCGTTGGTGACAGCCGATGGCCCAGGTAAGTGAAGAGCTGTCACTGAAGACCGTAATGCTAACCTGTTCTTTCTTGTCTTTATAGGTGTTGCTGAAGACTGGATTCAGGATGGAAAGCCTTTTTCCTTAGGCCCAGGATCAGATGCAGAAGACACGATGAGCGTTCTGCTGCAGAGGATGCAGAATAACGCAAAGCAAGATTCATCCATCGGGTGTGGTTTAAATAGCCTCCTGTAGTGCTTAGGTGTCTCCTTCCACAGCCACGCCTAGGTAAGAAAAGAGTTCCTGCTTTCCAGAAGAGTTCCAGTGTTCTGAACCTAGGGAGTGGCTCCTGCGCCACCCAACAGGAAAAGTAGTTCCAAACAGAAGAGGATCAGAGGCTCAACTGGCAGGCAAGTAAGCAGCATGGTCTGCTGCAGGTAAGTCCACCCAAGCATTATGAGCCCGGCGCTTCCAGCGCTGGGACTGGGCATATTTATGAGCCTGGTGCCACTGGCGCCAGGACTGGGTCCAAAAGGTCCTAATTGGGACTGGTTGGCACTCGGAACCTGGGTTATGAATCTGCTTCCAAGGGAGTTGGGAAAACCCTGACCTTTTGGAAGCAGAGATCATGACAGATGTTACTTTGTCTTTATAGTAATTGAATACAGGTGTTAATGAAAATTTACCAATGCTTTCCAATGCTTTCCCTTGGGCTGTGAATTGACAAACCTTTTTCTCTTAGTTCTATATTCACGGTTTTTCACTTTTAAACACATTTACAATAACTCCTAGATATTTTAGTTCTTTCACTGGGTATAATCTTACGTTATCAAGAACCCAGGACTCTTTAGATTTTCTCAATCTTTTTTTCTCTCCAAACACTATGATCTTGGATTTCTCTGCGTTTATTCTCAGGTGATTTTTTTCCACATACTTCTCTAGAATGATTAGCTTTCTCTGTAACCCGATTTTGTTCTGCTCCATAAGAATCAGGTCATCCGCGTAGAGAAGCCATCCTGCTTCTATGATGTTAATTCTTGGTGGGAAAGTGGATTTGTCAGACAGATCTACTTTTATGTCTTTGATGAATAAAATAAACAGGGTTCCTGGTAATGGGCAGCCCTGCTTTAATACCACTGATGTTTTAAACTTTTTGACAGGGTTCCTTGATGGTCTAGTTTAATTTGCATGGAAGTTTCTGAGTATAGTTCTTTAATGATTTTTATAAGATCATTTGGACAGCCTTTATTTTCCATTTTTTCCCACAGTGAATTTTGATTTATACAATCGAATGCCTGTCTTAGGTTGATGCTGGCCATATCCATTTTTCCTTTGTTGTATTCAGTTCGGCTTTTCAAGAGATTAAGGATTAGTAAATTTAGGTTGCATCCAACTTCCTTTACAAATCCGGTTTGTCTCTTGTCCAGTGTATTTGTTTCCTTTATCCATGCTTTTAGTCGATTTAAAGTAATTGTAGCAAAGTGTTTTCTCGCTACATCTAGAAAGGCAATTGGCCTATAATTCACAGGGGATTGTTTTCCCCCTTGTTTAAAGATTGGAATGATTATAGCTAATTTCCAGGTTTCGGGGATTTTCTGTTTCTGTCAGGATTAGTCAGGCGAGTACAAAGGCAGCGAATATGGCAAGGGAAATGTGCACTAAATTACACAGTGAAAGGCTTCGAATTAAACTACGTGCACACAGGAACAAAGACTCATGTATGCTAGAACCCAGGAGTGCAAATAGAGTGTGACAACAAAACCAATATATGAAAAGGGATGTGGGGTAAGCACCTGACCGCGAGGAAAGTCGGCAAGCGCCTTACCCCCAATTGCTGTTACAGGTACTGACAGCGCTAAACCCACGTGGAGGGCAAGCAATGACAGGATCTGTGAACTAACACTCTTGATGGTATTAAATAAGGGAACTAAAGAACAGTACTCACGAGGACGAGATAAACCTCTTGAATGTCAGCTAGCCCACGAATCCTGTTGATGAAACTGGGACCCAGAAAGGCTATAACAGCAATGGGAGGAAAACTAAATACCTAAGTTGGAATAGTGTTTACAAATTAGTGAGGAAAACATAAGCATTCACACAGGAGCTAGCTACAACCGCACACCACACCTAAATATCAAATGGGAAATAAATGCAGTTGTGCAATGGAAAACATGGAATGGATCCCAATGGAAAATAAGGATCAGGAGCAGGGAAAAACGAAATAACCAATGCAAACTTCCCCCTACCCCTCCAAGGGAAAGACAGGATGCTAATCTAAGAGGAAGGCTAAGGCATACGGGGTTACAGCAGCAAAGGACAGAGTCAAAGAAATATAGAACACAGACAAACTGGGCTGCATCTAAAAGGGGAAAGCACTGAGAAATGCTGCCTGCAAACAGAGGAAGACAAAAAGGGAATCAAGGGAGCAGAAATCAATTAGCGCATGAATCCGAGATTCAGGGCGGAGGAACAAGAAAACAGGAACTAGGAACTAGGTACAAAGGCAAGGAACAAGGAACAAGGGACTAGTCACAACAGGAACACTGCAAACTATGACCAGCGCTGGACTGAAGTAAGACTGAGGCTTTTAAAGCTGCTTAACGAGCACACGCCTCAGGTGTGCTGATTGCTGCACCTGCAGCCACAGGTGTTGCCTATCCTCCACCCAACCTTGTCCTGCAAGGGTGGAGGTGGAGCAGTGGGCCAGGCATTCTGGGAAGCATAGTCATTTGGTTAAAGAAGCATGCTGGCTGCCAAAAACCTGGAATGGATCCGGAAGGGAAGTAGCTTGGAAAATAGGGATTTAGCGCTCCCAATTCATCACAGCACTGTAGCATAAGGTTCGGAGGAAAGGTCCAGTAGGGAATAAACCCCAAATCATGCCCCCAAGTGGTGGGAACGGGAGCGAAGGGAGCGAGTCGTGACAGTTTCTCACATATTCTGTTAAATAGTATTTCGCAGAATTCTGCCCATTGTTTTGGGGCCTCCTTCATGATTGCATTGGAGAGTCCATCCCCGGAGCTCTTGATCGGCTGGCATGCTTTATAAGTTTCAGGATCTCCTCTTTTTCACAATTTAATTACTATTTTGTTATTTTGTAAGTGTCGTTCTCTAGCACTTTAACTGTCATGTTTAAACTTGCAAACAATCGGGTAAAGTGTGTTATTCAGACATCTTCTGCAATGGGGTTTATCAGCTGGGATGCTATTGATACACCTTTCTCTTTTTACAATTGCCAAAAGTACATACAGTTTGAATTTGCAAGAGCTCTTATCATGCTTTCAGCGTCATTCTGAAGCATAATATGTTTTTGAGCTTTTATCCAGTTTCTATATTTTTGTTTCTGCCTTTTTATCAATTTGTATTTATCTGAATTTTTTTGTATGTTTATTTCTCTGAGGTCTTTGCTAACTAATTTCCTTTGGATTAATATCTCTTTATTATAGACGTGAGTATGTTTCAAATTTTCTTGAGATTTCCCTTCCTGACGTCTTTGAATGCTACTAGCGTTTGTTTATATTCCACTGATTCTGGATTTTCTTTTAGTAGTCTTGCAAGATTTTTAGGTTATTTTGGCATATCTTGTTGTTTGATATGTAGTCGATTCAATCCCTTCTCAATCTCTATTTCATGGTTCCACTTTTGTCTTAGACTACTTGGGACTCTTTTTTATGTTGTTATCAGGGGGTCATGATCGCTTTGTATAGAGCTTTCCACTTTCATACTTGTAGCTTCTAGAAAAAGGTTACTAGAAGCAAAGCAGTAGTCTAAAGTTGCACGGCTGTTCCCATTTGACCATGTTATAGCCGCAGGTATATCCCCTGAAATGTTCCCATTAAGGCAATGTAAGTCTCTTATTTTCATTTCTTCCATCCATTCTTTCCCTCTTCTCATTTTTGTACATCTGTCCATTTTTGCCTTGTTATTACTTCGGTCTGTTTTATCTAGACAGTTGGCATTTAAGTCACCACAGATCCATACTCAAAGGTTGGGTTGTAATTCTAGTTGTTCATCTATTATGTTGGTCACTATTTCGACAAAAGAATTTCCTTCTGTGACTTCTGGGTTCCAGTATAAATTCAAGATTAATAGGTCTTATTCCTTGTCATTATTTTTGGGTGAGTTCATCATAATCATTTGTATGTATGGATTAAAATTATTTACTGGTTTTCATTTCAGATTTTGTGTATTTTCTATTAGTGTTAGTAAACCCGAAGCTCTTTCTCTAAAACCTCCCTTGGCTGGATTCAGATAGCAGCTGTATCCATCGAGTATGGGAACTTCTTTTAGCCAAGTCTCTTGGAGACATATTATCTCCAAGTCGAGAAATTCTTTTGGCATCTCATTGAATAAGTGGCTAGTACCGCGAGTATTCCAGCTCCCTACTTTCCAATACTCGCTGTCATTTCTCCTCTGGCTCTAATGATTCTGATGTGTTGTGAGGGCTGTTGCTAACCAATTCCATGTTGGTTGCTCGGATTTTCTTGTCTCCTCATCATTCTTACTTGTTCCAATTTTCAGATGATCCGATCTATTGTTTTTGCATTGAAATGTGATCTTAATCTTCTGTAATTGGTTATCCTCTGTTTCAGTAGTTCATGTGGTGTCACCATTCTTTTTCTTACGCAGCATGGGAGCAGTTGATATCAATGTTTTCTTTGTTTCGATCATTTTATTCGGAACCGGTACGGGGGTGGTCTCATTTTTTGATGTATAAGCTTCTCAATTGTCATTGGTATTGCTTCTCGCTCGAGCTCCTCCTCGTTCTGCGATTCAAAATCTGCTTCCTCGAAGCCCAGCCAGCATAACTCTTCTCTTGATTCCCTTATCAATGACATTAAAAATGCAGATCTCATGGTCAATATGACTTTGTAATTCGAACTTTCATCTGGGAAGCTCACCACTATTATATCCTTTGAGTTTATTGCTCGAAGCTTTGGGATATGGTGGAAGAAGGTCACTACATTTGAACGATTTAATGTTAAACCATCCTGTATTGTTTCTATTCTTTCAAGATTTATATAATATCCTTCTTTCTTTTGTTCATATTCAAATTAGTTTTATTGTCTACAACTTTGTTACTGTTTAAATTGAATCTTACTTGTTCTTTGATTGCCATTTTTTTGGGCGCATGATTTGTTTTATTTTTAGTTCCCTAGTAGCATCTCGATCAAGTCATCTGGAGAGCCAGTTACTTGTTCTTTCGGTAACTTATAACTCAGTAACTCTCTTTTTTCACTCAATGTACAAAAGGGTGAAGTATTCTGTGAGGTATTCAAACTCTCAGAGTCTTCTTTAGCGCTTTTCATCGGGCTGATAATCACTAGTCTCCATACTTTAATAGGTGTGGGAAAGGGCTCATCTTCGTACATGGAAACATTTAGAAGATATGTAACACTTCCATCACTGACATTGCAGCAAGCAATGGGTTTTTTCTCAATTTCTAAGGCTGTTGGATGTCTTCTTGCTTGATTTACTGGTAGAGAGATCTTCAGTACAGATTCTCTCTCTGTTGTCTGTTCTTCCGGTACCTCATTGTGATGTTCTACTGATTGCTGGATCCTCAAGAATTTTCTGTATCTGCAAGTTTTATTTTTTGCCCATCTTTTAATGTTTTTAGTTTTTTGCATTTGTTTTTTCTTATTTTTTGTTACTCTTTCCTCTAGAGGCTGAGGTTTTTGGGTAAATATGGAGAATGGATTCGCCTGACCCTCTATCATCGACACCTTTTCGGCTGCAATTGCATTCGATGGGGATTTCTTGTTAATTTGATTTAGTTCACAGTTATGTACCATTGCATTCACAGTCAGATTCTTAGTAGCTTTTACTGTTTTTTTGGATGGTACTTACTGATTGATTGTTTTCTTGATCATTATTTTCAATTTCCCCCTCTCTACATACAGAAGCATTATCAATCAATCCGTCTAGGCACACTATTTCTTTATTCGATATGCTTCTTGTAGTAATAGTTGCAGTAGTAAGAAGTTTTTCTTTTCTGTTCTTCGAAACTGTTCAGTGTGCCTTTTTGCTCTGATCTGATTTTAGGCTGGTAACTATTTCTTTTACGCCTTCTAGGAAGATCTTCTTATCTGTTTTAGAGTCTTGAAGTGAGTCAATTAATGTTTTCAAAATTACTCCTTCTAACACTTTTTCTCTTTCTTTTTTCATTCCATCAAATTTTCCATATAAACTAATTTGGAATTCATCAAAGCAATAAGTGTGGCTTGATCCTTTTGATTATCATTCAGTGACTCATATAATACAAGATATGGAGCAAGTGTTATTGATACAGCAGAAATTATGGTAATTTGAAGGTCCTTTACCCATTTAGGATCAGCTTCCAATTTTGCACTCGGTAGGACCCTTTTTGGGGGGGGGGGGAATTTGCTGCATAAGCAACGTTCTTCCTTTCCCTTAAATTCTCACAGTCTGAAGAATCAGAGTCACTAGAAAACGATGATCTCCTCTGTCTATCCACTGGTCTTGTTATAAGGTGGGATGACCATTTTTCAGTTGTTATCTGAGTCTCATTTCTAGTTCCAGGTGAATCTATTGCTTGATTCTCGTCAACCATTTTGTGTCTTTTTATTTGTGAAAGGCCTGGCGATTCCATCAGTCCCAGCCTGAGTTCAATTGGTCATTTTAGGGCACTTTTTGTAGACGAGCAATGATTTGAATTACGCTCTTCGCTCACTCTCTGCAAGGGTCGCCACATCTTTCCATTTGATTATCCAATATTATTATCTGTTTGATAAACATCAATTACGGGTTCTTTGTGAGGTGTTCTTAAGTCTTTAACTGCGTTCTCCTCATTCTTGTGTTCTTGCGAGTAGGCACTCTTGTTAGTTACATTGAGGTTTTGTTGTTGTTTCCTCGCTTTTCCATCTTCACTTATATTTAGTGAAATATTCAATGTCAAACTTTGTTCTACATCTGCCTAATGAGTAGAATCAATGTCTTTATGTGCCACGTTATCCTTATGTTAATTTTCTGATGTATTCTCTCCAGCATGTTCTTCAGTTGATTCTGGATCATTAGATACAGCAGGTATAAGCTCTTCGCATGTATTTGTTAACCCACTTAGGATGTCATTGTCCATAATTTCGGCTATTAGGCAATTCTTCAATGTTAATTTTGCCATGTTGTTTATTCTTATTTTCTCCTTTTCAGGAGGAACATACTTTTCATTTTTTCGTTTAGTCTTGGCTTAACATGCCATTTCAAAGTTCCCATTTCCGAATATGAGTAACTTCTTTTCTCTAAGTATTGTTTTTCTCCGATGTTCCGTTTCAATAGGCCCTTTCCTTTCATTACTGTTCTCATGGCTGTTGAGTCCCGAACGTCACTTTTTGGTTGTTGTGCTAAGCACAGCATATTTTGTGCTGCCGTTTTTTTAAAATCACATTTGCTTTTATTTGAATTTTCCTTGTTTTCCGGTTCCATAAAGATTGGTTCCACAGCGTGCACACTCTTTCCTACAGTGTGCGTTGGAATGTGGTCACTTTGTTTTACAACTTCGCTTTCCGGAGGGAGGATTTCAATACACTCCTCCATTGACTCGCAGAACACTGCGTTCAATGGAGAAAGAAGCTCTACTGCGTATCAGGGTGAGGCGGGGGAAAGGATAGCAATGATACTGCTCTCAGAGCATATTGGGCTCCATTTATCTGATAAAGATATGCTTTTAGATTTTAGGATTTTTGTACGATTCTCAAGTCCCGCCACCGCCCCACTTCCATTAGCATTCGTAGCAATTTTACTAATGATCTGTTGGCGTACCTTGCTTCTTGTGCGTTGAGCTTGTCCAGGTTCACAATTTTCTTCCATGTTGGTGGGCAGCTCTGTCAGTTTATGCAGAGTGTCGCAAGGTGCAGATGTCGCTCACACACCTGCGAACACTCTGCAAACACTTTGCGACATTCCGCATCCGGAGTGGGAGTTTTAAAGTTTTGCTGAGTATAGAGATGGATGAAAGACTCAGCTCCAGTCAATCCTCCCAACGGTTAAGCAGCAGCAGCGCTAGGAAACTCTTCACTCGAATGCTAAGATATACAGAGAATTAGATCAGAATTGTGGGATTATTAGGTAACACAGCCAGCAGAAATGACATTTAAGGTCAGGTCTCCCCCATTAACTGTGCATTAGCTTTGAACAAAAACCTTTGAAGCCCAGGAGGGGAGGGCATGATCACATGGGCCAGCCAGATGTCCTGATCAGGTCATAGAAGAGAAATGAAAGCTAAGAATTGCTGGGGGCTAGTGTGAAACTCAGGGACACTTGCTTTGCTTTGCCATTGAATGACATCAAATACATTTTCTTGAATAAAAAGTGCATCGTGTGTTCCACTGAGCTCATCACAAGGGGATCAGAAGCCCGTCAGGACCATGTAAAAACAAATTTTGTGTGATGGATACAACTTGAGTTATGAGAAGAATTATGATTCTGGCCTTACCATAATTCCGAGGGAATAGAAAGTTGTTGTGATGATAGGTCATGGAAGTAAGGTTTGAATCAGGAACGGGCAGATTTGTGCCTATTTCGGCGCAGCAGTAAATCATGAAAAACAGTAGCTTCTCCCAGGAAGGGCGTACAGAGATATGATTAGTATTTTCCAATTCGCCATAAAATATTGGACTCAAAAATATATATGTGCCGGCAATTATCTGAAAAATTAGGGTAGCTGTCATTTTGTTAGAATTTCAGAACCCAAAAGAGTAAAACTACCTGTCACTTTGAAATTATGTATTTTTTCCTCCTCCCACAGCTTCCATAACGCATACCTCCCAAATTCTGGTCATTCGCATTTTGGTGGAAGGGGAAGGGAGAGAGCTAACCAATCCATATTGTGGGAATTATGATAATATGTAGGGGTCATCAGCCCTTTATCTTAGCAATTTCCAATCTAAGAGGGGACTTGAAAGATAACAACTAGAGTGAGAGACCAGGAGAGCTGTCTAATCCATTGGAACACCACCTTGCCAGGGGAACAAAGCTAAACCAAGGCCTTCCTATAAGGAGGAAGAAAAGAAGACCCAAGGACTTTGCTTGGAAATCTGGGAGCCCTATCTGAGAAAGGCCTGTTGCTGGAGAGACCTGGCTGGAGGATAGAGGCTTGAGGCATGAGCTGCCTGCCTGAGAGAGGGTCCTAGGACCTGGCGGGCCTCCTTAGCTAAGAACAGAGATCTCCCATGTAAGTAGATATATCCCAAAACCTATCAATTGTGTGGGAAGCTACCTGCCTTAATACCTTTTCCTTAGTGGATGAAGGGTGGGAAGCAAAACTGGGTAGACCCTGTCTATATTGAACTAAAAGGTTAACATCCTAGCCAGTTACCTTGAATCATGTTGGAATCTGTCTGTTTAACCCTTACCTTTGCATTGGTGGGTGCTCTCTATTAGTGGGAGGGGGTGGGTGAAAGCGTGTATACCCTTAGCACAATTAACAAAAAATATAATTTAATTAATTCCCATAGGGTCATTTATCACAGGGTGATGTTTTTGTCGAAATTTGAAATTGACAAAGGATTATCCCAGTGCACTGTAAATTACTCTAGTCTGTAGTGTAATTGGGTAACCCTGCTATTCAATTGAATGTGCTAGTGTCCCCAAAACAAAAATCCCAACACCTGGCATTCCCTTTGAAAACAAAGTGTGCAAAACAAATTTCCCCTTTCAGTACAAAACAGAATCCCAAAGCCTTGCATTTTCATTGTAGGAGTGGTGCAAAACAACATTCCCCATTTATTCCCTTGCATCACAAATCAGAATTCCAAAACATTGCATTTTACCTAAATAAAAAGCCCAAAACGATTTTCCATTGTGTTCCCACTCCCTGTACCTTGCCAGATCAGATGGGTCATATCTTATTGATGCCTTGAGGGTGGGGGTTGCTGAGAGAAAGGAGTATTGTGCCAAACTAAGCAACCACTGTGTGTTTTTGTATTTTTCCTATTGGATAATTTGCAAGAGTACTGATGTAAATTGTGACTGCCAACTTCAACATTTTAGTTGTGTCTTATAGCAACTGAAGGTCCTTTAAACCTATGTGAGTCAATTGGTGCAATACATTTGAATTGGGGATCTTGTTTAGTGCCACAGCGATGGTGGTTGATTTTTTTGTGATTGCCTATGATTCTTTGCAAAAACTTAAATAAATATATATTCTTACTATACACCAGCCTGGCTCCTAGCTGAGGGTATTTTGACATAAGGTACGATAGAAGTGGAGGCCTCACTAAAGTTGTATCTTTAAAGCTTTTTGTTGTGCGCCACCTTACTTGGGGGGGGTGTGAGGAACTCCCTGAGTTGAGAGTGACCGTATAATAAACCGGGACAACATTGGGGGCTCGAGCCGGGGATTGGTTGAGAGTCTTCACTTGTGACGGTGCAGTAGCAGCAGACTATTCATTTGGGTGTAATCTCCTTGCAGTAGATAGAAAGTTGTGTTTATATTGGTAAGGTGCGATTCAGACCTGTACCCTGGGTTCCAGGGTGGTGTATAGATAAAACAGTGTTGAATTTGAGTTGTCATTGTAAGTGGAAACTAAGCAGGAACAGGGTTGAGATTTTTGCCCTTGCATACAGACTATATAAGGTGCAGAACACATTTCAGAATGAGCACCATAGAAATCAATATGGCCAAGAAGCACCTCCTATCCAAATTGTTTATAAAAGGTGAATGGGTAGAACAAGAATATGAAATGTGGCAGGCCAGAATTATTCAGGAGGTTACCTCTGCAAATGTTGGCATGTGCAGGATAATGGGCTGTTGCATCAGGCCCTGACAAACCTCTACATGACAAAGACCAGTAAAGATGAGCAAATTAAAATGGCTCAGCTCACAGCATAGATGTATTTCCATATGCTGATCATGGAAGAAAGACACCAGAATAGTGTGGCCTCTGTGCAAAACCAGGCTGAGCTTCTGAATCAAGCCCAGAAAGAGCAGACACATTTAGAAGCAAAAGCACAACAGAGACAAAATCTAGAGTTAAAATTGGGAAATATTATTGAACAGCTAAAAGATGAGTTGAAAACTAAGCAGCGAGAAAACGCAGAGCATGAGACTCAATTTTCTGCACTGCAAGGGGATTATAAAGAATGTGTTGAAAATCTGAGCCCAAGTCAACACAAATTAAATGAGCAGGTTGTTCATAATAGAGCCTGCTTAGAGGACATTTTCATATTTCAATCCCAGGTAAAACAACTGAAGGCTGAAAACAGGCAGTTAATTTTCAAAGGGGTTGACCCTCAGGGTGAGTTCGATCAAATGCACCAAGGTCTGAACACCTTGAAACAGCAGAGAGAGCAGCTGAGGGAAGAAATTAACACATTAAGTCTGCTGTGCCCTGTTTCAGGAAGTGCGTCGGTTAAGGATGAACATGGAGAAAAGTGAGTATTGTTCTCAGAAACTGACTGACAGTAGGTTATAAAATGCGCAATTAATGGAACGTGTGAGGCAAGCCGAGATTGACCTAGAGCAAGCAACACATGCCAAAATTGTGCAAGGGGAGGAAATTAGTCTCCTGAAAAAGAAACGCTCTGAATATGCGCAGACGATGCAAGCCTCACAGAAGGAAAATGAGTCCCATTGTGAAGATAACAAGGGACTAAGAGACCAATTAATGGCACACGGTAAAGTGCTAGAAGCCACACAAGCACTGGTGTTAGAAGTAAAAACTCAGGTCTCTGCATGCCACCAAAAGATAGGTTCTGAGAAAAACAAATGTGAGGGGTTGGAAAGTGAAATAGCCAAATACAAACAGGCTTTGAGGCCCCCTGACCAGTCAGGGCATGGAAAAGCACCCTCCGATTACAGAGTGATGACCAGAGAACTCAATTCAACTCACCACCTCATATGTACAGAGTGCAGCTGACCTCATACCTGCCAGTTGTCAAGTACATGGAAACATGAGGCAGCTGGACTCGATCAGGCCTAGTTCAACTGATCTAGAAGGCCAGTCATCCGACATTGATGAGGGTTCAGGGTTACCAAGTAGAAGGGAAGGTGGCCGGACCAGTGGTCTCTGGGAATTTAAAAATACCCTGGTATGTAATTCTGACCAGGTGGGCTCCTATGATAAAAATATTGTGGAGTTGGACTGGCAGAAAATGAAGTTACAAAGGGACCACCTGGTCCGTTTTACAGAAAGAGAAGAACCAGGGTTTAGGCCTCAAAAGAGCATTTTTAAAACCTCCACACATTCAGGGAGGTGAGAGAATTCCCCACCATCCCTTGAAGGAGGCATGAGGAGGATGAGTACTCTCCGGTGCAAAAAGGGGAGTACAAGGGAAATTACCCTGAGGCCCACAGCACCACAGGAGAGAAGAGTCCAGTCCCCATCATTCTGGGAGGTTTGCCCAGTCTCAAAGAGGTAGGGGACGTCTAGACTAGAGGACAGCAAATGGACCACCAATAGCAGCAGCTCAGAGTCAGAGGGTGAGTGGACTCAGGTGCAGCGGAAAAGAAAGTCTGCCAAACAGAAGAGAGGTCTTATGAAAGACTCAATTCGGCAGATAAAGGCCATAAAGAGCTTAAGACTCTCTACAATAAGAACGTCAAACATTCAGTATGGGAGCATCTAGAGCTTTATGACCAAATGATGGCATCATTTGTTATTAAGAATGACAGAAATCCCATGGACTTTGTCAAATGGACATTCTCCCCTGAATACTCTAGCTTCTTTCCAGGGCTGGAGGACCAAGATCACCAGCAATGGTCCACTGACAAGGCGGCAGCCATTCTAAAACACTTCTCCATTCACAGAAATCCTCAGGAGGCCCGCAAGAGGGAATACAACCAGCAGTGTGGAGAAGACCAAGCGCCTAGAGAGTTTGTGCAGGAGCTGAAACAAGCATTTGCACAGACTATAGATGGGAGTTCATCAATACATATTTTTGCGCGCTCCCAAAATACACAATGACCCAATTAGTAAGGGATTTGCATGAGCTTAGGACACTGGATTGGGTGATAGAACAAGCCACCAGGATTTATGAGGTCCAAAATCCCTCTGAAAGTAACAATAATTAAAAAAAAGAAAAAAACATCAAACACACTTGCTGCTGCAGAGGTGAAAAATATTCCCCCATTGGACTTGGAGATGGGGGAGGTTGGGGGGGGCTAAGGGGGCTAAAAATACTCCTCCCACCAATTAGCAGAACAAGAGACAGAGTAGACCCTCAGATCCAACCCAATCGGGTGTTAACCAGGCAGGATACCAGACCAACACTCCATCTGACCCTGCCACCTACATCAGTCCGGGATAAAAGGGTAACAGACCCATCCTGGGCTACATCAACACTCCTCCGGCGCAGAAAGGGAAGCCGGACCAGGTAGCTACCGCCCCGGGAAACGTCCCTCAAAACGTCCCTCAGGAGGGAAGAAATACTCCACGCCCAACCTAAGCTTCTTTCCCAGATACCCGTCAAACCTAATTTCCAGACTAATCCTACTCTCTTTCCCAGCTTTCAGGACAATAGATTCCTGAATCCGGGAGAAGGGAGACCTCGGATGGAAGGTTATCAGGGAAACTCCCAATACCCAAGCTATTCTGGGAGAAGGGACAGCTACCCTTTCCGGGAGCAGCAAACGTATGAATCTAGAACTCCCTACCAACGAGAAAAAATGTCACAACTGGAGTGACAAGTCCAACAATTAATCCATGACCTGGGTCGCATGTTGAGAACTCAGCAGAACCCTTAATTGGAAACTGCTGCCCAGAATGACTCAACCCCCTGGTCTGGGACCTGGGGGGGGGCAATGACTGGAAGAAAACTCTGACAACCCACAGGTTCCAGTGGAGGGGACCCGGGTGGAAGGGAGATGTGAAGCACTAGAGGAAGCTTCCTTTACAACCAGAACAAAACCCCTGGAAACCTGTGAGCCTTAACATAAATCTTCTACTCCCGAAAAGCTGGAACCTAAAGAACAGAGGGTAAGTAGGAGAAAGCAAAAGCCGAAGACAACCCACTTTGTGGAGGCAGTCCGCTTCATCCCTTTCGAAGGAGAAGAATCCCTGGAGGATTCAGGGAAGAAAATCTTCTCTTTCAGAGATGGAGGGATCCCTCCCAAGGAAAAATGGGGCCCAAGAGACCCTATATTTGACGGGGTAAATATGGAAACCGAACAAGAATTTGGGGTAGATACCGAGCACACCTTATTATGAAATGGTTAAAAAATGTTAGATTAAAGGTTGATTAGGATAAGGTTGAGTGTTGTAGTCAGAAGCTTTAGGTGCGGGGGAGAGGAGAGAGGAAACAGCCTTAGTATCTAGGCTGGGGAAAATAGTCAGAACAAAAGGAGTTCCCTATTTAGGGAACCCGCGTCCCCTGCACACTATCTATGGCCGAAGCCTTTGGGTATTCAAAAGCCTGATGCCCGCCCTCTAAGGTAGAGGGTGTAAGGCTAAGGCTTTAGGGTATTAAGCGTAGTTCCCTTTACTTCAAGTGGAAACCGACCCAGAGCAAGAAGCTCTTAAACCCACACAGTGTCACCCACAGGACCCAGAAATCACAGAGGTATCCTCCCACAATCAGGTTCTGGTAACTGTCTCCAGGAAAAGGGGGGAGAGCAAAGAATTGGGGGGAAAGGGGACTTCCCCATCCCACCTGTGTATGGGTGCATGTTTCTTTTTTACAGATTCCCAGATTCTGACACATAAAACTGTCCAAGATCACACAGTGTCAGAGTTCGATATAAAAAAGTTTAACCGCCAAGCTGGCACAGAATGCACATTTTCTTTGCCCCTTGAGGAGAGAGAAGAAAGATTGTATGCTTCTGTCAAGATACAGGGTCAATGTGCATTAGACACAGTGTGGCCTGCAGGCTTTTTACATACCCCCCCAGTCGATAGGCAGAGTGAGTATCCATGCAATCTGCCATGCCTTCTATTGAACACGCCGTCACTAGTGGCCCATGCACTGCCATGCCATGATCTATTGGAGGACTATGTCCCAGATATTGCCTGTCTTACAGAGACATGGCTGCGCAACCACTCAGGTCCTGCTATTGTGCAGGCACTTCCATCCAACTACAGTATTTTGCGAGCTGATTGTCCATCCCTGATGCCTGGGGGAGGGGTTGCGCTCCTCTATGAGTTGCCCCTGACCGTTTCTGTTATCCCCTGCGACCATGGTATCAAAATGGAAACCTTGTTAGTTAATTTATCAGTTACACCTTCCCAGTCCTACTATGTTTGAACGGTCTATCGCCCCCCTTCTTATGATTCCTCTTTTTTGGGGCCTTTTTAAACTTGCTGTCCGAGTTACAGCTCAAAATTAACAACTTAATAATAGTAGGGGACTTTAACTTAAAGGTTAATTTGGCAGATGATCAACATACACTTCAGTTTCTCTCAGGTATGAAGGACTTTGATCTAGCTCAGCTGGTGGATGGCCCTAATCACTCCTTGGGCAATACACTCGATCTGATATTCTCCCCTACAGGGTTAGCTTTAGCCTTCCCAGTTCTTCCACTGGCTTCGTCTGACCATTTCGCGGTTTCCTTCTGCCTAATGGTGCAATCTCCACCTCAGGCCTGTGCTAAGCCAAAAATCTGGAAACGCAGCTGAAAGCCTGTTAATTTGAATGACGTATCCCAAGCTGTGGTATCTGGCTGTCGAGCCTTGCCAGTTGTGGACCTGGCATCGCTGAGACAGATATTCTCAGAGACAGCCGACTCTTTTGCTCCTGCCAGGCTGATTAGTCAGCGTTCCCGGCAATCCAAACCATGGTTTGATGATGTTCTAAATCTCTGCGCCTTAAGTGGCAGCAGGCTGAGTGGAAATGGAGATGCTCCTACTCTCAATCAGACTGGGCGTCCTTGCGCCAGGCCACAGCTGCCTTTCATAATGCTGTCATGGCTGCCAAGAGCCGGTTCTATTCATGAAAAGTTGAGGCTGCTTTTTATCAACCCAGAGAGCTAGTTGAACATGTACGATTCTTATCCACCCCTGTAGCAGAGCTGGCTGGCGGTGTTCCTTCAGAGGAGTTGTGTGACTTTGTGTCAAGTTTCTTCTCAGAGATAATCTTAAGAATTCACAACTGTATCGCATTATCCCATCTGGGGACTGAGGGAGACTCTGTGGCACCACTTGGCTGTCCCTCTCCGGGGGCTTGGTCCACCTTTCCTGGGTTCTCAGTGGAGGACATCTTAATGGCTAATCTTTGTTAGCCTTGGATACTATTCCTTAGCGGTGTGTAAGGATATAATGCCAGCCATCGGCCCCTGGGTACCCCAAGCCGTTAATCACTCTTGTCAGTCCGGAACTATTGCCCCACAGCTGAAACATGCACTGGTGACCCCACTTCTGAAAAGGCCTTCACTAGATCCTGCCTGTCCTTCTGATTTCTATGCTATTTCTCTGCTCCCCTTCTTTATGAAGCTCCTTGAGTCTTTAATTGCCACTCTTCATAGCTCTTTCTTGGAATCGTCTGTTTTCTTTGATCCTTTTCAGTCCAGTTTTCGTCCTGGTCGGGGTACGGAGAGTGTACTAGTTTCAGTAGTGGATGACCTTGCACGTCTCTCCAATTAGGGGGGAGTGGAAGTGTTGGTCTTATTAGATTTATCGGCAGCGTTTGATACTGTTGACCACCCATTCCTGCTTGCCCGCCTGGCCTAGGTGGGCATATCTGGACAAGTACTCTCCTGGTTCTCTGCTTTTCTTGCTGATCGCACACAAACTCCTTCTCTTCCAACTTTTCGCTCACTGTCTGTTCCTTTAGCCTGTGGGCTCCCCCAGGGATCGACTCTGTCCCCTATGTTATTCAATGTTTACCTCCAGCAATTGGTTAGGCTCATCCACTGCCACGGCCTCCAGTGTTACTCCTATGCTGATGACACCCAGATTATTCTGCGGCTTGACCATTCCCATCCTGATCCAGCGTCTCAGCTACAGGGTTGCCCGGAGGATGTGAGGAGGTGGATGACCTGCAATTGGCTTAAATTGAATGGGGACAAGATTGAGATCCTGCTGGTGTGCCCCATGTCTACACCCTCTCTGTGGACCTCTTCTTTTTGGCCTTCTTCTCTAGGTCCCTGTCCTACTCCGGTCTCCACAGTGAAGGATCTGGGGTGAAAATCTCTGCTTCGCTCTCCTTGGAGGCTCAGTTGGCCTCTGTCTGCCAGTCAGTCACTACAAATCGAGAGTCTTGCATAGGGTGCTGGGATTTCTCCCTTTACAGTTTCATACAACAGTGGTGGCTGTGTTCGTGCTGAGTATCTTGGATTATTGTAGCTTGCTATATCTATCTCAGCTTTTATATCTGATCCACGGTCTGCAAGTATTGCAGAATGCGGCAGCCAGGCTGGTGGTAGGTACTCTCTATCGCATGCCCATCTCTCCAGCTCTACGGCAGGTCCATTGGGTCCTGGTGGCTCAGAGAGTTCAATTTAAATCCATGTGTATTGTGCGCCGAGCCTTTTATGGCCATGGGGCAGAATATTTGCAGAGTACGTTTTGTCCTTACGTCCCGAATCGGCCGCTCCATTCCCTTGACTCATGCACCATCTCTGTTCCATGTGTACATCTCTCTTGAATTGGGGTGCATGCTTTTTTTGTTGCTGCAGCCAGTTGTTGGAATTCTCTCCCACTCAGCCTTCGGGCTACGGTGGATCATTTAGTTTTCCATCGATCTTTGAAGACGTTCTTGTTCGTCTAAAGGCCAACTAAGAGTATGAGCTGTTGAGTGGACTCTGCATAGCGCAAAGATGCCTTTGGGTGGACGTGCGCTTTATAAATTCATTTAACATAAGATAACATTATCAGCGCTGGTGGATACTGGATCCCAAGCCACCCTCCTGTCCAAAAATGGTCTTTGACCAACTAAATTCAGGTAGGGGACAAATTCACCAAATTCCCCTCAAACCTCTTCCCGGACAAAATTTCTATGGGAATGATATTTTTGGCGAAGGGTCTGCAGATCTGGAGATAAAAATTGGGCGACATAGGGTGAAACACTCAGTTATAGTTGTGACGCCAGAGGGCACACCTTGCCTCTTGGGGAATTACCTCCTTCTGAGGTTATTACCCCAGATTGACTGCATGAAGAAGGTCCTTGGGACCCGGACTAGCAGGCCAATCCAATTAAAACAAAGTACAAATTATGTCAGTTTGAATGGAAAATCACACATGATTGAACAACCGTCTGACAAAATAGAATTCCATTTTAGGAACAATCAAGTCCCAGACATAACTGTCATCTCTGTAGGAGAACAAACTGGTGATGGGAACCCTTCTCCAGTCTTGAAAATCAACCTCCCTCCCAGTTTTAAGTGGCATTCCACACTGGAGGGAAATACTCTGACGTTTTATACCAATCCACAATCAGAGGAATACCCAAATCCCATGACAAAAGTTGATGAAAAACCAGCTCAAAGTTTGACCGACATCCAGATAAAGGGTGAACAGCTGTTTTTCCCACATTCAGATAAATGAGGGTTTGGAGCCTGTTCTCACCAGAGAATGCCTGAATAACGGAAGAAGCTTCCTCAGCAAAGCATTATTCAGGAAACTCTCAAAAGATCAGACCATTCTCACATTCAAATTGATTGATAAGTGGCAGTGAGCCTGGAAACTTCAAATTCCAAACATCTCCTGAATGGCAGGTGTATGCTAAACATTTCCATTGGCGACAAAAGCATAGAACATAATTGTTGGATTGTGAGGGATGTCCCCTCTGCCTTTTATTTAGGCAGTGACATTCTCAATCAATTTGCAACTAATTTGGACCTAATTAATAATAAAGCCTGGTCTCGACTGGGGGGTAACCCCATGGGCTTTGACAACACTGAGAAAGCATTCCGGTCCGCTCAATTGCTGCCATATGCGGTTAAGGTTCAAGTGAGAGAAGAGGTTACCATCCCAGGACAGGTGCAACAAGATTTTCATGCTTACCTGAACAACAATACTTACAAATTACTATACAGGAAAGCACAGAGAGAATACAATGTCTTGATTTGGAACTGTACGTGGAGAATAACATCATCCAGTCTACTCTTTATGTAAAACCAACAGCGGGCAATAGCACGTTAAATGCAACCAGTAACCACCCACAACACATCAAAAACAATATTCCAAATGGAGAATTTTTAAGAATTAAAAGAAATTGTACGCATACCAAAGAATTCAATAAACATATTGAACAAGCCAAATACAAATTTCAAACAAGAGACTATGGGCCTCATTACGACCCTGGCGCTAATGGGTTAATGGCGCCGTAAAAGGCTGTGGCGCCGTTAACCCATTAGCGCCTGATTACGAGGTCCCTTTGCGGGACCCGACCTTAACGGCTGGTCTGCACCAGCCGTTAAAGTAGGGACCCGCAAAGGGACCTTGATGCTAAGTACAGTACCGCAATTTTCGGTACCGTACTTAGCCCTTTCCCCATTCCCATTGAGCCCTATGGGGCAAAAATGGGAATGGGGAAGGGCCATGGAGGAAGGGGGAATTACCGCCCCGCCAACCTTGTAATGGGGTGGTAATTCCCCCTTTCTCCATGGCGGAGTCGGTAAGTTACCGGCATGGTTTTCCGCCTGGGTCGTAATGAGGCCCTATGACAACAAATGTCTCAATAAAGCATACCACAAAACAACCCTAACATCCAGAGCAGAACTACTGCTTAACAAAGCTAAATCTAAATCAACCATCCCCCAAAGAGGTTAGATTTGTCACAAATTAGAACTCAGAGGCATCAAAACTCAGAAATGTTTTGGCCTATACTAACTTCAGACGAAGGCCTCCAACATCACCTAAGCAATACTCCAAGCATAGCTTACCGGAAAGCAAAGAAACTCAAAAATATACTTTGCCCTTCTCATTTTCAACCGTAATTCAAAAAGGCCTACCACAAATATGGACCACACATAACTTAAATGGAAACTATAAATGTGGATCTTGCTCAGTCTGTGTTTTCTCAATCAACTCCAAAACGTCCATTCAGTTGCCCAATGGCAAAGAACACATAATCAAGGACTTCATGAACTGTAACTCAAAATTCGTAGTTTATGCAATACTTTGCATCTGTCAAAAACCTTATATTGGCAGCACAATTCACCACTTCAAAACGAGGATCACAGAACACATCGGAATCCTTAAAAATAAAAACCTAAGGTACCCACTTGCTCATCATTTTTACCAAGAACACGCAAATGAAAGTGATAAACATGTGACATTTTTTGGAATAGAAAAAGTTGCAAAACCAGCAAGAGGAGGCAACAGAGAAAAGAAATTGAGGCAATGTGAAGCCAAATTGATTTGTCTGGCTGACTGTTGCTTCACCGGACTCAATTCGGACACAGAAATGAACTATTTTCTCTGAGAAAATTACTCTGCTATCAATCATATTTAATTTATTAGTGACCTTGTTTCCTTGATTAGGTTTTTCTTTTTCTTTGCCATTTTCAAAGTAAGTGTAATTCTATAATGAATAACAAATCAACACTAGCACAAGTCATTCAAACTAAGGGTAATTGTATATTATATTTTCTTAGTATCATGTTAGTTTAAAACATAAATAAATAAATTGAGATAAAGCATCGACTATATCACACAGTAGCGGACTTGAAGCCCAATCCAAAATGGCGGACAACATGATGACATCATCGCATCGTAACGTAATGCGTGACATCATCACGTTCTTATAAATAAGCGGCCATTTTGCTCTTAACTCACACACAGCCGTGGTTATCATGCCACTGAGTTTTCTAAGCTCTACTTCACGGATAATTTGAAGCATTTCCACATAAAAACCAGGTAAGATTATTATTAGGTAACCTAAGATTGCTCCCACAAGAACACTTATAACAATAACTTTATAAAACTCAATTTGATTTTTCTTTTTATTAATTCAGGCATTTAATGCACTCCAACAAAGATAATAGAGGGTCAGATATTATTTGACCAACAATCAGGAAAATTGAGCAAGGGACTTATTTGCTTTATACACATCTCCATCTTTGATTACTTTCACATGCAATATAAAAAATGTAAATAGCAGTTTGATCATTATTGAATGTTAAGTTCAGTTAAGTCCTTAAACATATATGGCTTACAGTATCTCATTTTTGCCCTTATGCTGATGGCTTTAATAGCATTCACACCAAATGTTTTCCTATGTTCATTTTTCAGTCTATTGTTCAATATTTGTCTCTTCCGTGTTCCAAATAATGTGATCTTTAATTAGCCAATATTGCACATGTAGAAAACAACAATTTTTATAAATGTCATCTCCTATCCATAGATAAATTGTCTAAAACCTTAGACTTACCCTCCTGCTCCTGAGGACCCAAATCACTGTGTTTGGGGAAACACGTGTCGAGGGTCATCACCTTGAACCTTAAAAATTGAAACGAGAGTCATTTCTTTGAACTTCAAAAATCAAGAATTTAATCATTTCATGCTAAAGTCAGAACGAGTGGCATTTCTTGAACTTTAAAATTGAAACAAGTGTCATTTCTTTGAACTTTAAAACACAAAAATTGAATCATTTCATGCTAAAGTCAGAACGAGTGGCATTTCTTGAACTCAGCATTGGGCTTTTTTGATGTGAAGTAACATCACTTAAGGATTTTTTCTTTCATTTATTAAACACTAATGTATTGAATACAAGAGAGTCAAGAGTATCATTGAAATATTATATTGAACTTTGAAAAGGTGGAAGGCGCAGCTAATATAAAGTGTCTCCAAAGTTTTGTTCATATGTTTTCAATACACTGGGCAGCCTCAGTGTGAGAGCACCTCAATCAGCAGCCCCACCATACACAAAGACATATCTAGCTACAATACAGAGCTCGCCAAAAGGTTGCCATAGGCTGCATCACTCTATTTTCTTTTCACTAGGCATAATAACATCGCTAATTTGCCTGACAGTTACTTCAGCGACAGATACCTATCCGCTGGCCAACTCTCCAGTAAACGCAGTACCACTGTCACGTCCCAAACTTTATTATACCATAGCTCGGGAGGCACCTTATACCTAGCTCCTTCGATGAGACTTGCTACCGCTGGATGTTCCCCTGCTGGGACTCCTTCCACCGGCAATTGCCCCGATGAAATCGCTGACCTGTATACCCCTATAGTACGAAAAGGCTCTCCCGTCTTCCAACAGCTGTGCTAAGAAATTCAGTATAGCCACAATAGGCGCTGAAATGGGATGAAAATGTCTCCCTTTACACCAGCTCGTCCACTTGGCCCAAGCTGCGTCATAGCTCCTCCTAGTGGAAGGCACCCAGGATTCAGCGATAAGCTCTGCAGCTTGAGCCGTAATGCCTGACAGCGTCCAACTTCTCCTGATAACCTGCACACTACGAGCGGGAGAGTCCCTCTCATTCTCAGAGGATGGCACAACCCAACTGGGTCCGTGAGCAGACGTTCTCCTTCCAGAAGAATCTGCGGGAAGTCCGCTGCTAGCTACATCAGCGTCGGGAACCATACTTGTGATTTCCACAAAGGTGCTACTAAAATCAATTCTGCTCTCTCTCCAACACTTCGCCAATACTCTGTTCAGCATCGCGAAGGGAGGGAATGCATAGTGCAGGCCTCCTGCCCATTGCTGGAGGAACGTATCCGTGTCTTACGCCTCCGGGTCTAACCTCCAGCTGAATTAGCTGGCTGTCTGGGCGTTGAGGCGCATTGCAAAGAGGTCTATGTGTATCGGACCCCACTTCTCATTCAGATTCCGAAACACTGCCAGGTCCAGTTTCCAGTCGCTGGAGTCTGAAAGGTAACGCAAGTTCCAGTCAGCCACTACCTTCAGTGCCCCTGGTAGATATTCCGCTGTCACCGTAGTCCCTGACTGGAGGCAGAAGTGCCAAAAATCTTTCGCTAGTTCGGCTAGTAATTTGGACTTCGTGCCTCCCAGGTGATTTATGTACCGGACCGCCGATATATTGTCCATCTTCAGAAGGACGCACAAGCTCATTCTCCCTCTCATAAATGCTTTGATCGCAAATGACCCCGTTAGGAGTTCTAGGCAGTTTATGTGAAGGCATAGCTTCTCTTCGCTCCATTTCCCTCCTGTCTCGAGATGTCTGCATCTCTCTTCCCAGCGTATCTGGCTGGCATCCGACTCTATTACTAGGTCCGGCCGGTCTCCAAGGATAGCGCGTCCATTTTCTTCAACCACCATTCCAGCTCTGTAATGGACTCCTGATCTAAAGGTATCTGCTGGTGATACTTTAAGCCCTGCTGCAAGTGTCTTATTTTCAATCTGTGCAGCGCTCGATAATGTAATGGCCCTGGAAATATTGCTTGAATAGAGGCTGCTAACAGTCCTACTATCCTCGCTAGAACTCTGAGCCGAAATTGTCTGCTTGCTCAAGCAGGCTCTGATCTCCCTCTTGATATTTCTTACTCTAATGTCGCTTTCTTGGTGTCCAGGACAAATCCCAAAAAATCTATCCTCTGCGCTAGCGTGGTGTCCGATTTCTCCACGTTTATTAGAAATCCCAGTGATAGTACGAGTTTCTGCACCTAAGCTGTCTGGAAGATCAGTGTCTCCCGGTTCTCCGCTAGGAGCAAAAGGTCGTCTAGATATATGATGATTCTGATACCCTTCTCTTGAATTGCTACTGCTGCTGGCTTCATCAGTTTGGTGAAAACCCAAGGAGCTGAGGCAAGCCCGAAGGGCATCATCCTGAATCGCCAGAGCTAATAATTCCAGCGAAAAGCTAGGTATGTCCTGTGCTCCTCTAGTACTGGAATCGTTAGGTAGGCGTCCTTCAAGTCTAACCTTGTCAGCCTCTCTCTCAGAGAATCCCTGAGATGGTGGATACCCTCCATCTTGAAATGGCGGTACACAATCCAACTGTTTAACTCTTTTAAATTGATCACAGGCCTAACTTTTTCCTTCCTGCGCACTAGAAACATATTGCTGACAAATCTGGGGAAGGCTGCGCACCACTCTATGGTCCTTTCTTCTCCAATCCTCTCAGCTCGTAATCTAAACATTCTTGCTCCGCTTGCGCTACACGCTGCTGATGGGGCCAGCCTAACTGTATGGGTGGCTGAATGAATTCCAGCTGCAGACCTCTGATGGTTTGTAAAATCCACGCATCGCTGGAAAGCCTGTGCCAATTGGCCCAGAACATCTCTGTTCTCCTCCCAACTGGTGGGCACCCTTCTGCTCTCACCTGGTGTAAAGCCTTGTTCACGACTGGCCCCTCTTCCTCTGTGCCTTCTCGGGAATCACCCTCTGGCTGGGAAGAAGGAGTCCTGTTGTTTATTTTCCCAGTATTGGGCTCTGGGATTAGGGGGTCTTCTTCCTCCTTGTAAACGACCAGCTGCACAACCCCGAAAGCGGCCGGTTCCGGCAAAAACTCTGCCTGGGAATATTTTCCATATGAATGCTTGTGCCTTTTCTAATGATGTATATGTGCCAACAAATCGACCCATCTCTTTTCCGAAGTTGTCTCCAAAGAGCAGGCCCTGTGCCGATTCACCGGCTTTGTGGGACGCTAGGTCACTTAACTTTAGATCTATTTTGAGCAGTAGGCCTCTCCTTCTTTCCAAAGAGATGGGGCAGTTTGCATTGCCTAGGAGGCAGATTGCTCACTGCGCCCAGCTGGCTAGAGCATCACGGTCCACTTCTTCTCCTGTATCCTTGGCCCTTTACGCCAGGTCCATTATCTTCACGACGGGTCCTGCCAGATCTAGCACCTTCTCCTGGCAGCTCCTCTATGATCTGGAAATTCCTTTCTGAGGATCCTTACTAGTCTTTGACACAAAGGTCAGCATCTTGGGGTCAAGCTCTGGCATCTCCGCCACCTTCCCGGGGAGATCTGGACGTGGGCACTCTGCATGCAGGCGCTGCCTCACTTCTTTGTCCAGGGCCTTCCGCAGTCTCATGGACATGTATTGCGTGACCCTGGAGGGTTGCCACTCTGAGGATCTTGGGTTCCGAATACTATCCGGATCAAACATACCCCCTGTTTCCTCCAGATCTTCCTCAAAATGTTTCTCTTCTCAGGGTTTGTTCCCCCCGCTGGGCTTTTCCCACTCTTCTGCTACTTCCTCCTCTTCATGGGAGAATGGGTCTCCTTCTGCTGGCTCTTCTTCCAAGCCTGGGTCATCTCCACCCATATTATCTTCCACTGGAGCAGGGGTCGTGAGGCTCGGCACTGCCTTGTGTTGTAAGTAAGCTTTTTTCAGCTTAGTAAAAGTGTTGGCTGCCTCAGGGGTCTTCTGTTTCACCCCGCAATCCTGGAGGGTCGTAAGAGGATTTCCTCTTTCGGGTCTGTATATATATTCCCCTTTGACCCTGACTTTGAGGGTTCTGTGATCGTGCTTCCAGTCTCCTTGGTGCTTTCTCGGGGCTGGTTGAGCATTGACTGTAGTGTCTGCATCCTATCTTGCAAGGGTCTCACCCCCTCTGCCACTGCATCGATGAGCGAGCTTCCCAGCACTTCCTTAAAGCTAGCTGCGAGGTCTAGGGATTGCTCCTCCTCGCTGCATTAAAACTCGGACATATTTATTCTGTGCTGAATGTGCCTGGTACCTGCAACAGGTGTCTTTGCACACCCACGCCGCTGATCAGATGTATTTCCTCAATAGTATGTTTAATTTCCAACATTTCTTTTTATTTTTACTTTTTTTATTTTTGTGGCTTGCACCTGACTGCTTTGTCAATTGTTTGCCCTGTGATAGGCTGTGTGGGCTAGTCCTCCACCTATTCTGGTGGTGTGTTGCCTCCCAATAGGCTTAATGCGTTTGTTCTTATGAAGGGTATTCCCTTCTCTCTGCGGATACTGCTCCGATCTTCGGCTGTTCCGCCAGTTGATCTGCGCTGTTATTATTGCAGCAGGTTATCTTAGATGTATCTTTATATATCTAAAGTGCGTACAAACTTTGATGGAATCCCCACCGGGCCCGGCATCTGACACGTAAGTTTCGCTTTCTGATTCTGCGACACGAGAACGCTCTGGATCCGCCCTCCCAAAGGTGGAGGCCGGAGCGCTCTGCAAGCACCTCGCACCGCCTTCCCAAAGGAGGGGGGGAAGCTGTGCTCTCTTCCGCGAGGCTGGGGAGAGCCCCAGGCGTGCCGTAATATGGCATGGGGCCACCCGCCACGTGGTACTGCTACTTCGCTACCTCCTAGTTTAATTTCCAACACGGTTGCAATAAATATCACGTACGAATAGTCGCACCAACATTCCGCGCTAATAATACTTGCTAACGCAGCACGCACTTCTCCTCTTTTCAGGCTATCCTGGATACTATTATGAATATTCAAACACACTACTTTTACTATCAATCATCCCTCATTGACAAAACAACATCAATCAACTCCATACACAGAGAGGTGTTAAAATAGTACTTATCTGCAAGAAGAGGAGGAGCACAGGAAGTGTGTCATGGCTGGACTGTGCAGGATTGGACTACAGAGACTTTGGGATTTGTAATTTCAAGAAAAGAGAAGTTGAATGCTGATACTTTTCAGAGTTTTCTTGTGTTTTGTTGAAACTGCTGAGGGGTAATAAATTGAAGTTGAAGCATAATGCTCGCCTCCAGTCTTGCCATAGAATATATAGTCCTCACAGTGGCAACACTATTATGGCTTAACATAGAGTGTTTAAACTCTTATGGTCTGAGTTCCCAGTCGAACCTGTAGCTGATACCATTTTGAGTTGGGTGTGAGGGATGACCGCAGTGTGGTCTCCGCATTATATCGATTGATCCAGTACGGGAAACCTGAGTCGCCAGCAAGAGTTTGCTCTGGGTGGGCGAAAGACATGAACCTAGTACTCATGGACAAGATTTGTAATGGCATGTGCATGTAGACACATGAGGTGTCATATAACTCGAGTTCAGGCTAATACAACGTAAGGTGGTGCACAGGTCTCACTATACCGTTCCTGAGCCATGTGGGCCAGCACATCACCCTCCCTACGACCCAGGCACAATTCAACACCACCGAGGCCTGCTTCTATACAGTTGCGGGTATGCCCAATGTGGTGGCAGCATTGGACTGCATGCATGTTGAGCTGGTGGCCCCCATATCCTCAGAGGAGGACTAAAGGAACCAGAAGAGTTCCATTTCCTGAATTTCCAGGTCTCCTCTGATGCCGATTTTACCATCATGCATTGCTCTGTTCCATTCCCAGGATCAACCTAAGATGCAATGGTCCTTTGGAACAGCACGCTGCAGGCTTACATGTGGCATCACAGAGGACAAAGGACCTGTGTGTTGGGTGAGTACATGTACAATACCATCTACCTAGCAGCATGAGTGAAAGGCAAAGGGGGGGCACATGTCACAAATGCATGTCTGGAGAGCGCCCTGCACATGCAGGAAACACCAGCACACCCATCAATTCACAGGACACAACACACAGGAGTATTACATGACTGGAGATGTAGCAGTCACTGGTTAGGCCATTTCAAACCCACAGGACATCCACACGCAATGCACTACAGGTAGCAGAATGCGACATGGGACATGCATGCACAGACAGACTATTGAGATTCCCCAGTCACAGGCAACGCCACTGCCGAGCATTGTTACTCACACCTGTGTGCTTACCCCTTGAAGGTGACTCTGGATACACGCTGCTTCCGTGGCTGATGACCCCTATGAGGAATCCCCATATGCTGCAGGAAGTGGCATACTACAGGGCCCATGTGAGGACCTGGGTGACCATTGAGCGGGCCTTCAGGCCCTTGAAAGCACTTTTCAGATGCCTACACCAGTCTGGGGGTGTGCTTATGTACAGGCAGAGAAGGTGGGCAGATAGTACTGGCCAGGGATGGGTGCATGGCCCGACAAGAACTGATAGAGATTCTTATCTTAGTTACCGCTCCACACTGTACACTGCTTGTACCTTTGTAGTCCTCATGCACCATCAAAGTAGACACTTGTTTTGAAAAAAGGAATGGCCAATCAGTGATGCAGGTGAAAACTATGTATTAAATAACAACGTAAATGCACACAAGTCCTACACCCCCTCATCTTCCCAAACACACTCCTGCCCCATCAAACATCTCCCCTTGCCCCATTAAACCCTGCCCCCCCACCAAACACACCCAGGGAAACACCCAGTCATTGTACATTCACTTCTCTTTGACATGGGGCCCTTTGCAGACGACATTGGGGCCCAGAGTATCTGGGAGCAGCGCCTTGGGCTGCCATGCAGGGAGCTCTTGGTGGTTGCTACCAATGACTGTGGGTCAAACCCCCAGCCTGCGTGTGTTCCAGTGTCAACTGTAGGGCATAGCTCATGGCCTCGGCTGTGGCAGAAGCAGTCTCATTGTCCTCCTGAACTCTGTGCGGGAGGGTGAGGAGGGTGGCAGTGGCATGGCCTCTAAACTGGGCACTCCTGTGGCTGGAGGCCTGCATGCATTCACGCATGAGGTACATTTTTTCCAGCTGCTGGCATAAAAGTCCGTTGAGCTCTGCATGACGCTCCTCAATTGCATGCAGGCGTGCATCAAGTGAACAGATGATGGGCTCTGGCAGTGGAGGGGGACTGTGTGGTGTTGTAGGACTGCAAGACGGTGTGGGTAGGGGGTGTCATCATCATCCTTCTCCTCATCCGTGGTGTACCTACCATGATGGCCTGTTGGCTGCTGTGCACATGTTGGTGTGGAGGGTACAGGAGGGACAGTGGGGCCACTGACCACTGGTGCGATGATAGCAGAGCCACATGCACCGCTGCTGCTGTGCCACTTACAGCGGTGGGTGGTGGCGATGATGGTGGTGGGGCTGCCCCAGATGGAGGTGGTGGGGCTGCCGCAGATGGATGTTATGGGGCCTTTGCAGACCTCCCTGCACCTGCTGGGCCTGACATTGACGGTCCAGGCACGTCACTGTCAGAGGACTGTGTGCCTGTTGGGGAGAGATGAGCATGCTGTTAGTCTTCTGGTAGTCATCTGCGGGCATGTATTACCCTCATGCTACATTGTGTGTGTCCTCTGTCATGCGGCTTCCTTGGTCTGTTTGCTCCAAAGTGCGCTTCCCCACATGGTTGGTGGGCGTGCACATTGACTGTTGGGCTGCCAAGGTGGCTTGTTGTGTGTGCGGTTGACCTATGATTCCTGTCCTGTTCTCCCTTGGCACGCATGGGCACTCGTCATGTGTCCATATATGGGGCTGTACATTTTGGCAACAGTGCTTGTGCATGTCTACATCTGCCTGCATCCCTTGGCTTGTGTGTGTGCTCGGCCCATTTGCTGTGACTGACATGTGTTGGACCAGTTCCCTTAGCCATTTGGTGTTTCTCTGCCTGGGGATGCATGTATTTGGAGTCAACGCATTTACATGGGGTTTGTTGTACTTACCGCCATCACCTTGGGTCCCATCTCCTGCCTCTGCTGTTCCCATTCCCTCTATGCCCTCCATGTGCATAATGGAGCTGCACTTCTCCTCCCAGTGCATGAGGTTTAGGGATGCCACCGTCCCTTCTCTTGTGGCAGCAGAATCCCTCCTGTGTGTGGCTAGGAGGTTGCGGTCCCTCAGGCGCAAGTTGTCCCACCGCTTATGGCAGTCCCTCGGCATGCGGGGGACAGTCCCCACGGCCATGGCTTTGTCTGCCACCTCCTGCCAGATGGCCGTCTTCCTCCTCTGGCTGGTCCTCCTGTGGCCAGCCCCAAAGAGGGCTTGCGCATGCTGCACCACAGTGTCTGACAGTGCAGCCAGTTCCGCCCCTGCAAACTTTGGCTTCCTTAGGCAGACGTAAGGGACTCTTCATTTCTTGGCCCCAGGCATTTTGGCACCTCCTGTTGTGGTGGATGGCAGTTGGAAGTGGGGGATTCAAAGTGGAATGAGATTTCAAAATGGCCACCGGCAAACTTCCCATTCTGGCGGTGATGCTAATTCCGACACCGGTAATTCCAGCGCCGGTAATTCCAGCAGTTTGGGTGCTGGTATTGCTATTACCGGCACATTTTTGCCAATAATACTGCTGCATTGCTGCCTACTTCAATAATTCCGGTGTGCCATATTAACAATTCCAGCAGGGGGTTGTGCGCGTGCCCGAGAACCTGTAACGTGCCAGTATTTCAGGTGGTCGCCCATCCGCAGACGTTAATACCGGCATGCCGGAATTACCTGTGTTTTAGCGGAAAGGTTGTAATGAGGGCCATTATCTCTCAGTAGACTGTTTTAGGAACACACTGGTAGGCACTCTGAAGGCAAAGGTGGATAGTAGGGCTTGATTAAAGCAAGCTCAAAGAGTTCCCAGTTGAGCGGGAAGGCGCAGGAACTGGGTGGGAATGGCCACAGGGATTAGCATGGCCATGGGCAGTCAATGGGTGGGAAAATAACTAAACAACACCAATTTACTCTGGCATTAAATGTCCTACATCCTGTAGTCCACAAGACAAGGTCCAGAATTCCTACAATCCAAGTTGGCTGGATACAGTCCAAAATGCAACCACAGGTCTTCTATTGCCAGAGCCTGGAAATATGCCAAACAAGGACAGCAAGGTTTGGTTGGAACATCCTACTTGTTCCAAGAGCTAAATTGCGGATCACACTTATTCACCACATTTGGACCCTATCAGATGTCCTTCCTTTAAAAAAAAAAAGCCATGAAAATATGGCTTTCTCCCCTCCTGTGCCTTAAAGAGACTTGGTCCAATCTTACAGTCCTGTCCTGGTTTCTAACACCTACCTCTTAACTGCAACTTTCCTCACCAACCTATGCCCTCCTACTACTGTCTTTTCCCCTTGCTTTTCCCATCCTTCCCACATCTCCCACCTCACTAACCACCTAACCATGCTGCATCTCTTCCCACCCCTTCATCTACCGTCTCCCTCTTCTGCACACGTAAGTCCCTTTTCCTACCCTAACAGACCACACTATTGCTGTTTTGAGTCTGTTCACTGCCATTTGGTTACCAAATAGCCCCATTCTACCCCAACTCAGAACTTACACCTGGTTCTTAACAGCCTGCCACCCACTTCTACCCTTTCTGTTCACTCACCTACCCTTCCTCTCTCGAAGGCTGCACCCTTTCTTCATTGTTTTCACTTGCCTATTTCTTCTACCCTCCATCATGCATCTTGATTTCCCTCCCTTTCTCCTTCTACTCACTCTTCTCCTTCCTTCTCCTTCTCATAGCCTTCAGCCTCAACTTGGTGTCACTTGTGCATCCGTCTCCAGCCTCCCCATCTTCCTCCTTTCTCCCTGTACCTGGATCCTCAAATAGGATGCTCCCCTGCTCCCAGGATCGCCAACCTCATCTATCCCCCTTGCCTACCGCACATCTGATCCTTTTCCCCCCCTCCTGCCACTCTTTCACCTGGCCTCTGGAATGCACAATCCCTCTGGAACAAGTCTTCCTACATCACTGCCCACTACTGCTCGTATGCCCCAAAGCTTTCACTTCTTACTATCACAGAAACCTGGATCTCCCCACATGACTCTGCTATGCTAGCAGCTCTTAACACTGGCTCTGCTACCTTCTCCCACTATCCCAGAACTGTTGGGAAGGGCAGCAGTGTTGACTTCCTTATCAATAAGGCCCTCCACAATGCCCTCTACCCCACTCTGATATCACCACTTCCTCTTTTGAATATGCCACTATTTAACTCTTAACCATACTTGAGCCACTTCCTACCAACATCCCGTTGTCATTTAAATCCCTCCTATCTGACCAGTCCATCTCCTCCCTCCACTACCTAACTACCCACTTTGGTGGGAAGTTTCCTGACCTTGTTTTTCTCTCTAATTCACTCATCTCCTCGACCTCTCCATTGCCCCCCTCTCCCTCTGAATACTCCATTGTTCACTTTAACATCTCAGTCACTCCACATTCTACTGCTCATCTCTCCTCTTCAATGACTAAAAGGAAACAAGATTTTTGTTGGGGATGTGAGAAAGAGAAAGGGACATTGATCCATATGTTGTGGCATTGCCCAAGAGTGCTGGCTTTTTGGCGTGAGGTGCTGGATAGGTTGGACATGACCTTATCGATTACGTTTCCAAGAGGACCGTGTCAGGTTTTATTACTAGCAAAAGGTGGGCGTTGTTTGATGGCTCGTCTGTATGGATCTTGGATAGATAAAATCTTGGTGATAGCAGTAAAACAGATCTTGAAGGTGTGGAAGACCAGAAAGAAACCAACAGTGGAAGATTGGATTAATGATGTGATTATATTGTCTGATTTTGAATTGGTTATGTTAAGGAGGCAGGGTAAGGAGGAAACCTATTGGACCTTATGGAAATCTTTTATTGATATATATGGTAATGGGACATCAAATGAATGACATGGTGAGTTAGGTGCCTTAATATGGTCAATGGTTTTTTATTTTAGTATTCGTAGTCTTTAGTTTATGTGTATGTGTTTGTTGTGTTTGTTGTGTTTTTCCTTCTCTCCTCTTCTCTGTATGCTAGGAAACGTGGATAAATTTTGAAGAAGGGGCGTGGCTAGCCACAGGATGAGAAAGACGTAGGTCTCCTCGGCTCCCGCGACCGCAGCAAATATCCTGATAAAATCGCCTGAAATTCGACAACATAAGAGCTGATAACAACCCCGTAGGGTGTCGGATACCCTTGGGCACAAACGAGACATAGAGCAGAGGAAACCGCAGCCAATTCCAAGAGATACGACCACAAGAGGTTTCGAGGCGATCGACATCCAGCTTCCAAAATGGCCACCAGCGCGCAAGTGAGTCCGTGCTGCATCGGAATCCAGCCTGCCACTGTTCCGCAGTCGACACCGGAGGAAGAGAGTGGTACCGGCGGGGCGGTGTCCCTCCCAACGGGCGGACTACAGCGGACCAGTGCGGAGGTGAGAGCGGGGCGCGTATCCACCCGTGTGAGACGCCGCGACCCCCGCCGACAGCACTGCTACTCGAGAACGAGGGGCGCACTTCCCGTGCAGCCCAGCGTGTGAGGCAAACCTGTGAGCCACGGACGGGGAAGAGGTGCCAGAGCGTCTTGGAGAAGTGGGTGAGTGCCCCCTCCCGAGCTCTGCTCCAGGAGGCGACGGTGGTACCATGGGGAAAGACAAGTCAAAGAGACTCCCCACACAAAGCAGGATGGATCAGTATACCATCCAACCGCCCCAGGCGTCAGACCTCCATCCGCAATCCGCGGACGAGATGGAACCGGACCAGGGAATTTCATTGAAGGACATTATGGCTGCGATAGCCGATTCCCGCACATCAATGGAGCAGAAAATGGACGGGATAAGCATGGCTGTATCCCTCCTCCAACACGATCTTCAGAAACTAACAGCATGCACTGGGGAAGCGGAACATCGCATATCCAACACAGAGGATAGAATGCATAACATGCAACAGCAGCTCCAAAACGTAACAACCAAACTGAAGGTACTGGAGGACAGAATTGAAGATGGAGAGGGCAGATCAAGGCGTAACAATGTGCGTATACTCAGTATACCTGAGATGGCTGAAGGCCCCTGCATGGAACTTTTTCTAGAACAATGGCTGACTGATCTGTACGAGCCAGATGCCTTCTCCAAGTTCTTTTCCATAGAGAGGGCACACAGAGTGCCCACGGGCAGACCTGCACCCAGCGCACCTCCACGCACGATAATTGCAAAGTTCTTGAATTACAGGGATCGCAATGCCCTACTGCAACATGCGCGCGCAAAAGGCGCCGTCACATTCAACGGTTCCAAAATTGCATTTTTTCCCCGACTACAACAGGAAAGGGCAAAAGGCAAGAAACTACTTCGACCAACTCAAAAAACAACTGCAAACAATGGGGGTGAAGTATGGCCTGCTCTTCCCTGCGCAACTCAAGATTTACCACAAAGGGACAACAGTCCACTTCAATGACTCCAAGGAGGCTTGGCGCTGGGCTGAACAAAACATAGACGGAGATTGGTCGATCCCCCGCGACAACAGGGGGAGGAATCGAAGGCCTCCACCAGACCAACAGCAAGAGGTCCGCCAATCACCAGCGCAGGACCCACCGGAAGATCAGGGGGGCTGACCACTGCCCCAAGGCCTGCCAGATGCCTGAGGTCCCGTTGGGTCACCCAGGTTGAGCTACTGTTTTATTCTGTCTACACACACATTCGCAACAGTAGGCTACACACACTTAACTGATGCGGTTGCAGTATGCTCCAAGACCCCCTCCCGATAGTCCAACA
The DNA here is from genome assembly GCF_040938575.1 of Ambystoma mexicanum. Classification (NCBI taxonomy): domain Eukaryota; kingdom Metazoa; phylum Chordata; class Amphibia; order Caudata; family Ambystomatidae; genus Ambystoma; species Ambystoma mexicanum. Next base: position 1,540,340,582 of record NC_090932.1, read on the forward strand.
ATCTCCACGGGTATTACTCGTGGCGGTTCCCCCCTGGCCACCCCCCCAAGAGAGGGCTCTCTCCTCCTGGGATCCAAGCGGGGGGAGGCCACCTGTGCTTGAAGTTAATTTAAACGCATGTAAGGTGTCCAGTTGAACCCGGTGGTTTTTTGTTCGGGCGACCGATGCTTCTGGTTGGGAGGAGTATGGGGAGGGGGGTTGGGGATTTGTTAAGTCTAGTTACAGACAGGACCCGTCAAACGCACAAGATGATAAGGCTAGATAAGACAGAGTTCACCTGCGGGCGTATCCGCAGCTGGCGTATAACACCGTCAGTGGCATCAAAGGCAGTGACTATCACAAGCACCCATGGCATCACATAGCGGTAGTAGCGACGCTCTCAGAACACTGAGGCTCATGACTTGGAACGTTAATGGGCTGGGCAATGCAGTCAAGCGTCGGCTGGTGCGGCAATTTCTCAACAGGCGGGGTACTGACATAGTGTTCCTGTCTGAGACCCATCTCGCGGGCACAGACTGTTCCCTATTCAGACGCACAAACTACAAGCTGGCACTCCACTCAGGTTTCACGATGGGCTCAAGAGGGGTCATGATCCTGGTACACAGAAACCTCCCCTTCCACCTCACGACGGTAACCCATGACACAGGCGGCAGATACGTGTACGTGACAGGCAAGCTATGGGATCACTCCATCGCACTGATAGCTACCTATACACCCCCAATCCTGCTAGAGCCGCTGCTTACTGACATTGCCCCATTAATCGCAAACGACACATCTAACCTCATGATACTGGGAGGTGACTTTAATGAAGTCATGAACATAACCCTTGATAGATCACACTTGAGGAATAGAAACCCCAATGTTCCCACCAGACTTGCTACGTTTGCCAACGCACTAGGCCTATGTGATGTGTGGAGAGAACTCCACCCAGACACAAGAGCATACTCCTTCCACTCAGGGGCACATGCCTCGCTCTCCAGGCTAGATTATTTCTTCTTCCCAGCAACTGATCTACATAGGGCGCAAGAAATAAACATTCTTCACCGAGGCATCTCTGACCACTCCCCGTTAGAACTGACACTCATAACATCCAGGCGGATTCCACCGCTGAGCTGGCGCCTAAATAGCTACTACCTGGGTGACCCTGAGCTTGTGGACAAGTTACAGGAGACGACCAATACATACTTCGAGCTCAACACACAGACGGCAATGAACCCAGGAACACTATGGGAGGCCTACAAGACGGTGTTAAGAGGTGAACTGATATCGCGGACGACCGCGAAAAAAAGACAGCACTGGAGCAAGACTCTTGAAGCCGAACAACAGGTCAAGCAGGCAGAGGAGAGGCACATAATTGAGGACACACCAGCCTCGAATCGGACGTTGCTACTAGCACAGAAAAGGCTGCAAAACATAGCGATGGACAATGCGAAACAAGCGCATACTACAATGCGGGCAAGAATTTATGAAACAGGTGACAAGGCTGGCAAGATGCTGGCTTGGCTGGAAAGGAAGGAGCAGGGACACAGTCATGTCCGAAGGCTCGAGACAGGAGGGCCGAATGCAGGGGTGACCGATCAGGAAATGAGAAAAGGCTTCGCAGAATATTATGCTGAGTTGTACAGAAAACCCACGACACAGATGGACGTCACGATCATGGACCAAATTGACATCCCCACCTTAATGGAGACGCAACTGCAACTGCTGGAGAGGGAGATCACAGAAGAGGAGATCCTAAGTGCCATGTCGGGCCTCCAAACCGGTAAATCCCCAGGACCTAACGGCTTCCCGGTTGAGATATGGCGAAAGGTGGGGACCAATGTGGTGGCCCCCCAACTACTCCAAATCTATCAACATGCGCTAGTAGAGGGCATTCTCCCACCAGATCTGCGAGAAGCAACAATAATAGTGATACCCAAGCCGGACAAGCCCCCGGAAAGATGCAGTTCATATAGGCCCATTTCACTCATCAATAGCGAAACAAAAATTCTGGCGAAATTACTTGCCGACCGTCTGCAACAGGTTATTCCCTCCCTGATACATCCGGACCAGTGCGGCTTCATGCCACAGAGATCAACACATATGAACCTCCACAGGCTATATTCGGCCCTGGAAAGGGCCAACAGCATACAGGGCCCGCTAGCCCTGCTAGCAATTGACCTTGAAAAGGCCTTCGATTCGGTGAGATGGGAGGCCATCTGGACCATAATGCAACACATGGGCTTCGGTGAGAACTTTATGAAGTGGGTGCGCCTGTTGTACGAATTCCTAGTGTCCAGGACCAGAGTTAATGGCTGGCGTTCGGACCTCTTCAACCTGGGGAGGGGCACGATACAGGGCTGCCCGTTGTTACCCATGATTTTTGCAATCACCATCGAACCACTGGCAATCCTCTTGCAAAACGCGCCAACCTGGGAAGGCTTCCGATGGTCGGAGACCTGGGAATACAGAATATCTCTCTATGCGGACGACCTTCTCATATATCTGAAAGACTCGAGCAATTCCTGCCCCAGAGTCATGCACCTGTTAGAGCAATATGAGGCATTCAGCGGATTACGAGTGAACTGGTCCAAATTCATCCTCTTCCCTTTAGGGGACATCTCGATGGCAAACTTAGCGGCTGGTCCTTACCAGATCGAAAGGGAACAGTTCAAGTATCTGGGGATACGTATCACGAAGCATCTGACTGAATACACAACCCTGAATCTCTCCCCCCTTATAACAAGATTTGCAGAAGATACTCGCATTGGATCTCCTTGCCACTAACGCTGATGGGCAGAGCGGCCCTGTTCAAAATGATAGCCCTTCCTCAATTGTTATATATCCTGCAAAATGCACCATTATACATTCACCAGCGAGAATTCCACAAAATAGAGTGCACCCTTCAGAAGTTGCTATGGGGGGGGGACACCCATGAATTGCTCTCGCCACGCTCCAAAGGTCTATCTGGGAAGGAGGGATTGGACTGCCCAGGATACAGTCATATTACTGGGCCAGCCAGATTGCGGTAGTAAATGATATGCTCCACGGAGATGGAAGCCTCCCACATATCAAAGGTCTTCTCTGTAATGCCACGACCATGCCTCTAGAGCATCTGAATGGAGGCCTGAACTGCACACCACAAACGGATATGGCAACGCATATAGTGAGAATATGTAAGGAAACACATTGGTACTTAGGATGGGGCGAGAAGCTAACGCTGGCACAACCCCTATGGAACAACTGTAACCTTCTCGAAATACGAAAGCTGCCCAGATGGCCTGAATGGGTCCAGCGAGGAATCGCCAGTGTAGGAGATGTGGTTCACTAGGACAACCTGGTACCATTCGAGACATTGCATGCAAAGTTCTCCCTCCCAGACACAGAAAGGTACCACTACATGCAGCTGAAACACGCTTGGACGACCCATAGACACATAACACAAGACATGCCGGAAAGCTCCCCGTTAGAGAGAAACATAGTTTTGGACCGGGTGGACCGGAAAGTCACCTCTACCATGTACAATGTGATAACATCCTTTGCAACACCGGAACTAACCAGCTTGAAGGCAAAGTGGGAAGAGGATGTGGGTCCCCTTCAACCGGAGGACTTGGTAGAGTCCCTGATGTACCCGCGAGAAACGGCCATTTCCTCAAGACTTAGACTGGTCCAACTGAAGATCCTGCACCGCACCTATTACCCGAGAGTGGCTCTCTTTCGCTGGGGCAAATCCTCGGACGCACGATGCCTACGCTGCAAAAGTGAAGAAGGTACCTTTTTCCATATTTTGTGGGAATGTAGTAAGATACAGCGGCTCTGGCAGAAATGCTGTGATAAACTGTCTAGCGTTATAGGTAAAGAGATACAGAGATGCCCAAAACTCCTTCTCCTGGGGATCTCCAATGACACTGACCTTTCCTGTTATGAGAAATTGTTCAGGTCGACTGCGATGGCAGTCCTCAGGCGGAACATTGCGCAACTGTGGGGATCGAAACGTACGTCAAGCTTTGAACAGTGGGTCACGGATGTGGACATATGCACTATAATGGAACATAGAGTGTACGCGGCGAGGGGTTGCCCGCAAAAAGCGGACAAAATATGGAGAAGATGGGAAGATGCTAGCTAAAGGACAAGGATGGCTCCACAGCCTCTGTGACTGAGAGTTGCCCCGGGAGAGTGGGGGTAACGCCTCTGCCATGAATAGCCTATGCCACGAGGTCATCTGATGCCAAGTTGACGGTCTGTCGGACCATGGTCCCGGAAGTTGAGTTTTCAATGTTTTTGGTTTCTTGATTGTCTCTCTCTCTCCACATCCTATCACATGCACCTGGAAATGTAGATTTTGCATATGTTCCTCTCCCATCCAGCCCACCCCTTCCCTTCCCTTCCGCTGCTGCCCCAAACGTTCCCCCTCCTTTCCCACATCCCTACCCGGTATTGCAGAGAGATAAGTGTAATGTTGTTTTATGTTTTAAATCAATAAAATCTTTGATCAAAAAAATAAATACATTTTGAAGAAGAATATGTTGTTTTTACAATGAGTTTAATTTCCCCAATGAGTATTTTTTAAAGAAACCTAATTAATGTGTGTTTTGTTTTTGGGGACATGTTTGATATTTAATATTTACATGGTAAGATTTGTAGGTATTGATGTATATATTTCTCTTGTATTATTATCTTACATGTATTTGTTTGAAACCAATAAATAAAGATAATAAAAGATTTTTTTTAAAAAGGAAATTAAGGCAAACATCTCTTGTCCTTTTCACCATGTATGCCTCTTCCATTGACCGTGCTTTCTCTTGATTTTCACTATGCAAATATGATTTCAGTTGACCAACACTATCTTGCTCGCACATTCACACCTTCCTGTCCCCGTCCTAAGCCTTGGATCAACATTGAAATTCAGACCCTCAAAACAAACAGGCACTATGACCTAAGATGCTGGTGCAAATTACGGGCACCTTTCATACCCGTAGCCTACAAAAATGTCCTTGCTGGCTGAAGCTCTGCACAGGACTATGCTAAATCCTCCTACTTCACAAACCTAATCTCCCCCCTTTGCAATCAGCCCCTTAAATTTACATCTACCCTCCAATCTTTGCTCACACCTCCCAAGCCAATATCCATCACCTCCTCCCTTTCTGCTAATGACTTTGCTCACTACCTTTCCTCTACAATCTCTAAAGTTCATGACTCTCACAGCCCTCCTCTCTCTCACTCCCCAAACCTCCTTCTGTCCACCACCTCTTCCCCTACCTCTTCTATGCTCAACTAATTATCCCCTACCTCTCCTATTGAATTAGCACCCATCCTTCGCAATGCTAACCCATCTTGTGCTCCTATCGATCCTTTTGCTACCCAAATGTTCAAAGACTTAATCGCAATTGCTTTCTCTTATCTCTTTGAGCTCTTTAACCTCTCTCTCTCTCTACACTGAACTCACCCCTGCCTCCTTAGAATCTGCAATTGTCTTACCCCTATTGAAGAAACCCTCTGCTGACCCAAACGTCCCAGCAAACTATCGCCCAGTTTCTCACCGTCCCCATTATTCAAAGGTTCTTGAGCAAGTGGCCTTAAATCATCTCACTAACCTTCAGGTTACTGGCCTTGTAGATCCACTTCAGCATAGCTTCCATAAACACTCCACAGAGACTGCACTCCTACATGTCTCCAACTTTCTCTCCAATGCTCACAGCTCCAAAATGTCTTCTATCCTCAACCTTTAAGCTGCTTTTGACACTGTGGAGTACTCTTCTCTCCTCCTCACTCTCCAGGAACTTGGGTTCAGGGTCGGACTGGGGCATGAAATTGTCTTGGGCACCAATGAAAAAGTGGCCTACAGTTGCAAATGGCAATTCATTCCTTTTTTGACAGACGGTTTAAATAGTACCCAAGGGGGAGTTTTGGGATAAAATGTGATGCAAATTGTACTTTTTAAAGAATTTGTATTCAGCAACACCGGTCAAAACTATTAGCCACATGGTGTGGTAACTAATCAAACTGGCCCACACTGGCCAAAAAGAGAACACTTTAGACCCAAAAAACGGGCCCACACTAGCATTTTGTGTTTTTGGGTTGGGCATTGCCCTATTGCCCTACACATCAGCCCGAGCCTGCTTGGGTTTCACAAATCTGCTCTTTCCTGGATCTCCGCCTTCCTGGAAAGTTGATTATTTAAAATCTCTTGGAACTTGTAAACATCTGACCCTACCACTGTCGTTGTTGCCCAAGATCCAGTCCTTGTACCTCTGCTCTTTGCCCTCTCTAAGTCTGTCCTAGGAAGACTCATGTCATCATTTGGCTTTCACCATCACCTTTTTGCTGATGACACTCAAATATTTTTCTCCTTTCCATCCGTCACCCCAGCCTTCTCGGAACAGATTACGAACTGTCTCACTGCAATTCGTCACTGCCTCATACTGAATTCTTGAAAAATGGAAGTCATCTTTCTCTCAGCTGGTATTCTCACCCCCGACCCCTATCCCTTCTCTTATCTCTTTCCCGCCTGACCTTCTTGCTCTCTCACTCAAGATTAGCAATATTGGGGTTCCTCTTTGGTAACAACCCACAAATCTAACAATTCATCACTACCACTACCTCTGATGCTCATATTAACGTACTTAAAATTAGGAAAATTCATCCTTTCCTTACTAACCACTCTACAAAATCTCTAAGCTCCGCTCCTGTGTGCAGCAAACTGGACATATGTTCAAGCCTGCCGTTTGGCCTTCTTCCCTACTCCTTCCTCTCTCTAGACAAAGTCCTCAACTTTGCTACCCACACTCTCTGCAACCAACCCAGAAACCCTGCCACTTCTGCCTACGGGCAACATGCTGGTTGGCTCTCCATGCACAAGTGTTCTCTGTTCAAGTTCCTTCTCCTAGTCTACAAAGCTACCAGTGGTCTTGCTCCTCAGTACCTGTCTGATTGTATCTCAGTTTACCCACCATCTCGTTCCCGCTGATGCTCCTCTGAAGAAACTCTGATTCAGAATCCCATGAAAGTCAAAGAACAAGTTAAACGCATGGACTGGATAAGGACAATTGCAACTATGAGAAAATCTAAGACATGTGCCTCAATGACCCCCACTGACAAATCAAGAAACTCACTGCCAACTTACCTGAAGAAATTCCCCGGTTCCATTGTTAGAGAGGAATTCCTCAGATTTCCCCTAAATTTACTTCCCACTCTGGAAATCAAACATATTAGAGATGCGATAGAAACACCTATTCCCACCTATCAAAAATGTGACAGCCAACAAATCCAATCACTTAAACATCTAATAAATAAATGCTCAGGAACTTTAGAACAAAGGTTAGCAAGATTCGCACCCCATGATTGGTGGTTGGAAACCGATTGTTTCTGGAAAAGAATGGCATCAGGACAGGAAGTCTTCCGCACTATTCAACTGGTTAAGCTATTGAAACAGTGCAATCTGCTGAAAGTGTATGAATAACTGAGAGCTTTTCATCTGCTCAATCTCTACTTAGGCAAGGTGTACTGAGTTCATTTGCTTATTTGCTTGACTCATTTGTTTTTTTCTTTTTTAAATCTATGAATATTGTGGTAATCATGTATTATATATTTTATTTTTATTTTACTCTAATTTGATATTTTGTTTTTCTTCATCATGATGTTTTTTGTATATATAATAAGATGTGAAAAGTCGAATTTTAATTTATTTTGACTATATCACAATAATAAAAAAAGAATTAAAAATATTGATGCTCCTCTGGACTGAACCTCACTGTCCCATACCCTTCATGTGCCTCTTCTCACTTCCGGTCTTCTGGCCCCACTCCACTGGAACCCACTGCCCATAACAATCAAAGCCAGTGAAATTGTGGATTTCTTCAAAGCTTGGCTTAAACTTCACTTACTGGCTTAAGAAGGAGCTCCCTCTGCCCTCTCCCCCATCCTCCCTATCAGACCCCACCACTGCCTCCAGTGACACTTCATAATATAATTTTGTATATTTGTTCAAAGCACTTGCCACCCTAGGTCAATGCTACCTTTGCAAGTCACCTGTTTTCATGTATACATGTTGTTTCGGTTTATTTTGTTTTACCCCTGGTATATATCGTAATATTTTTACACCATCATAAACTGGTTCACTACTTGTTCTCGTCCTTGTGCTTCCATCATCTGTAAATGTGTTATTGTAAGTCATTCCTGTTCAGAAATGAGATCCCTGTTCTTCAAATAAATACAAATATTGAACCTGCTTCCCTGTCCCATCTACTTCTATCTCATTCTCTAGGCCTGTCCGCTACCACCTTCCATCCACCTTTGACTAAACCCTACCACTTCATCCCACATCGCTCCAACAACCGGTCCCACCTCCCTTGCCCAAAATCATCACCCCCCACTCCTCCAAACTCATCTGACTTTGCTCTACCTACTACCTCTCAGCCACCCGAACCTCTTTTCCCGTCACACCTTGCCCACCAACTTCCACATCTACCCTTACGTATGGCCCTTTCTAAACCCACCTTCACATCTCATTATCTCTCTTCTCCCTACCACTCATCTCACGCCCTCCATATTGACCTCGACCCCCTCCTCCTGACCCTTTCCTGCCCCACCATCCTCTACTATCCTCACACTCGCACCCCTCCACACCGATCTCTACTTTCCTGATGTTCACATGCATACCCAATCCCACATCTCTCTGTCCAACCAAACACTACCCCAACACACTCTCAACCACCACTACCCTGAAAACTTTTCCCATGCCCTCCCTTAGCCAACCCACTACTGCATTCTACATTAATCATATGGCATGTCAGTTGCAAGAGTAGTGTCAATCTGACCCACTAGCAACAACCAATAAATAGCACAGCACACTGTACCCCTTCTCTGCACATTATTCTAATACAATCATTGGGAAAACATAGAAGTAACAAACAGTGACCTCTGTTGAGATCCTACCCAGTGGTTTTTGTACTGTTTTGTTATGTGGTGCATTGTTATCTCAAACCAACAATTATAATGATGTACGATGTACAATGTGCATGGGAAGACAAAGCATGCAATTGCAACCAATTGTAAACTGGATAAGGAAACTAAAAATCAATTCAGTCAAATACACTAATCATAAATGCAGAGCCATGTGGTTGCAAGACATTTCAAGCTATCATCCACCCACCATTAGTAACTGACATAGACAGCCACACATTACACTCCATCCACAAAAGTATTAACCACTATGATTGCCTCAGATATCGACAGTGTTTCAGTGCTGGTTTTATGAGATTTGTCACTGTGGACTACTCCATTCTTTGTCAGCATTGGGTGATAAAGACATCAGGGGCATGAGCCTTGACTTGTTCTCTTTTTTGTCGAGGGCCAACCCAATCTGTACCATTAGCTCCTTTTTCCACTGCCCCCATTACTCTAGGTCAGAGGGTTCCACAGAGCTCAGCTCTGGCAACCCTTCTGTTTAATGTCTGCCTTCGGTTGGTGACCCAACTCCTCCACGACCACGGTTTTCAAATCTATTCCTACGCTGATGATACCCACATTTCGGTCATCCTGGACCAAAATCTCGGTACAAATAAAACCAACTTTTTCAGCTGACTCTGAGCTGTGGATCGGCTGATGGGAATGTGTGGGTCATTTGTTTTAATTTGAACTTAAATATCCTTACCAAAAAGCTATTCTTGTTACAATATGCATAAATGTTATTTATATCTTACAATCTATTAACCTTATTATATTACTTAAAGTCAACAAATGACATTATTCTGGCCATCGGAAAATTGTCTTAATCAATTTGAGAAACCTCTCATCTGATTTTTATATAAGAATATAAATCAAAACCACTAATGCTAAACCAACATAAATAAACAGTAATACACTACACTTACATATTATTTTAACTAAACAACAAAAAAATTCACAATACACTCAAAACTATTTACATAGCAAATTGATCAAATTGTCTATAATCATCAAATCAAAATAACTAGCTCAAAACTAATTGCATGAATAAATCAGTCAGAAGGTCGATGTAACCATGAAATGTTTTGAAGCTCTGTTTTGGTAATCCAACAGCCAATAGTTAGCCTTCCTCAAGACCAAAAAACGGTTGATGTTACATACTTGTTCTATTAGTTTCCCAGTATGTGGAATCATTGTTCACTGATACTCTTACACAACTTTCCAGTATGAACAATGAATTAACTAAATTACTTAATTCCCAGGTGTTTCAATTTTTTTAGCATTATATACATAAACATATCCTTTATTAGTACAACAGCTACAGCCACAAAATACTTATTACTCTACACATTATCATCATGAAACCCCCTAAATATTTAAATGGTGTATTCTTTATTTCTTCCATAGTTACATATAATATATCAGAAGCTGTGTATAAGGTGACAGTCTGGTAGGCAGTTTCAAATGCCTTTATTTCTGTGTTGTATATGCCCTCTTCACTGTGTGTCTGGTTGACTATATTGGGAGTATATTGAACTTGGGTCACAATGTCAAGTCAATTCAAGAAACTATGTGGCAAAAGAGTTGTCCGGTTAAATGTCATTTCATAATCAAAAGTTGCCATCCCTTTTACTCTCAGTCAGCAATAGATGGTGTTTGTCCTAATAGTGCATGTTTGTAGTGTGAAGTACATTTCCCACGTCGGTATATCATTAACACAAATGCAGCTATTGTTTTTGCTAATAACTCTTCTCCTCTAAAAAAACCATGACCTAACCCCTCCAAACATATCATATTGCCACCTACTACTATCTGACTTAGCTTAATTTTTCTGACAAACTGCAGCTGTGGAGGTTCCAAGGGCCAAAGCTCCCAATCAGTTTCAAAACCTAACCACACATCCAGTGATATCTCTAGGATGCTGAGCACAAATCTGATGGGCACTTAGCAGTCTTTATCTGCCACACATCTCTGTCGATGATCCAGTCCCATAGACAGCCTGCCTAAGGTCTGGGCAGTATTTATTTATTTATTTATAGCATGCCATAGCCTGACAGGCATCAGGGTGCGACAAGGACACACAAGACAAAACACAAAGCACGAGACAACTGAGGAGTAGGAAAAAAAGGCATTTATTCAAACAGAATGGTTTTAAATCGCTTGCGAAAAGGCCGCAGGCTCCTTTCATGTCGCAATGTCCGTGGTAGTAAATTCCAGGTGGAAGCTCTCAGAAAAGGGAAGGACTTTCGCTTCCCCTTAATTCATCTGGGCCTAGGACAGGAGAGTAGCTGATTACACTTGACCACAACAAGTAACCGGCTGGCAGTTGCCCAAACATCTTCAGTGAGTCCATAAGCTTTAAAGGGACACTGAGGCTGCCAGCCCCAGCTTGAATACTTCATGAACAACCACCAGTGCCACAATTCAGGAGGACTCCCAGACCCATCTATGAACTTTATGGGCCAGACATGCTGTTCCACATCATCACACCCATTTCCTTGCCTGATGCGGTGACATTCCAAATCAGACTCATCAGCAGGTCTTTAAGGGTGGTGCTTAGTGTAGAAACAATGCACAACTCACCAATGTTGGCATCAATGTTTGTTAGATGCACCCAGTTATACATCTGGTTGCTTTCTATAGTTGAATCAAACAGTCGTTAAGAGATTGGCCCTTGTACACATTCCAGGTTGCACTCATAGAATATACTCCATTCCACACTTATCTTGTACACTCACACATTTCTTGCAGTGAACAATGCTCTCTGTTGTGCTATATGAGGGGCTTCACACTTGGAACACTTTGGTAACTGGGAAGTCTCCTGGAAGGCAGAAGTTCCTAAAGTGGAATTTGAAAGTGACCATCTGGGCCCTGGTATATTTTGCTTGGCTGGAGATTTGTAAATCAACTGTTGGGTAACTACAGTGGTGAGATTGTTGAAGTCTATCACATGTATAGCATTTGAAAATCAATATTGCATAATTGTGCAAGATACGTCGGGGTGACAAATACTTGTGTATAAATAATAAACAAGGATTGCCTGAGCATAGCCTTTTGGTGGTGACGTCATTCTTTACTGGCAAATGTGTCACCAGGAAGCAATAGGGACCCTTTGCACTGTCTACATCATGATCTATATCACAGTGTCTCTACTGCTTTTTGGAGATGGACTTTGAGACGTGTGTCTCCTCCATGGACAGCATGATATGATATTTCCTCAACACTTACTTGAACCATACCATCAGTGTGCAATTTTATCAGCCTTTCATAATGTGCTTGTGCTCTGAAAAATATTAAGTATTAACAGCTACCAGGATCCCTCATATGTGATAGTCTGGACCACAAAGAGCCATCAGATTTTTCCCAGTCCATTCGGACGGTGTGACAATAATAGAAACTGTGGTGATACCTTGTAGGGGTGTTTGTGATTTAATGGTAGTGGCAGAGATTTCCTTGTGAGAGGGCTACACATGGAAGGGGAACCTGCCCCACCTTATAATCAGTTGTAGAGTAAAACCTGATAGTCCACTCGACAGTCCCATCACCCAAGAAACCTGCAGTTTTCTCCCTGCCAGAAAACAATGTGTCTCTTTGCCGCCATGGTTACCTTCACACCTCTGATTCAGTGATATCATTACTCAAATTGACACCTTGAGATAATATCCTCAAGTCATTTTAGTGTTTCAACCCAGTGTTTTTGTTCCAGTGCCACAAGTCATTGTTGTCTCATACATGAAGAGTTGTAGAAAAAACAATGAAACCCTAATTGGCAACAGGTAGTATTTGATTCCTTGGAGTTCCACCTTTTTACAGTGGGTAGCATGTACCCAGGTAGGTACCTCCTTTACTTTGATGGCAGTAGTAGTGGTTACAAGTATCTGGAAGGGCCCTGTTTACCCACGGTAGCAATTACATTTTCCGCTAGTGAACTTTCACATAGCTGTAGGCCCTGGGCTCCAGTGATTGACATGCCTGGTCTGGCTCATTTGGTAATGCTTCTTTGACCTGTAAGTGGATAGACCTAGTGCATTTGATGAGCTTGTTGCAATACTCTAGAATCATACTGTCCGTTAGATGAACAGCCGTGTAGATTGCAGTCAATGGTGGTGATGAGGGAAAATGCATGGGGTTGCCCATTACAACCTCATGTGGACTTAGAAACGTCTCCTGGCTGTTGTACCGTGAATGCTAAAAGGTACCAGTGGCATGACATCAGGTCATTTTAGGATTGTCTCAGATCTTAACCTGGTCAATAATCCAATTCTGTCTCTGGATTGCCCCTCTGAAGGGCTGTGCAGAGTTCCTTCATCACCTGCCCGTTAAAATTATCCCTCACCACTATTTATAATCACAAGTACTTCTACCCGGGGCACTTAATCCCTTATCAATAACTTCACTACTGACCCAGTATCGGCTTTGTGACATGGGTAGGCCACCACCCATCCTGAAAAAGTGTCCACGAGGACTAAGGCTTATTGATATATGCAGCACCCTTGTAGTGGAATGAAGTTCACTTGGACATTGGGGACCGGCCCTTAGGGGCAAAGGTGCACTCTCGGGATCGCTTTTACTGTCCTACCTACATTAGAATGTTGCCATATGATGCACTGCCTACAATACATTTGAGCTTTTGAGGCTAGGTCTGGCACAAGCCAGCCCTGAGTGAAGCACTCATACCCCCTTTCCTACACTAGTGAGTCTGTGATAAATACAATCCAAGTAGAGTAACACTACTTTTGGTATTCCTGTGCAACCATTTTGATCCCGGCAAAGGTTTTTAGGGTGCAGACGACATCTTGTCTTAGAGCAAGATCTCTTTTCTGACCCTGGAGCTGGGCCCTGTATAGCAGCTAACTCTTGTAATGAAAAGAATGGTGGGGACTTAACCTGACTTTTTTTTGCATTACTACAAATCCAGCTTGAGAGGCAGCTGTCTCTTTAACATCAGCATTCGTTAAAGCATTTCCTTTTGATACCTTGACACAAAGGGGTTGCTAGACTGCACACTTTACAATTGCTATTTGTTTTGGTCACATGATGACATCTAGTAGGGCAGACACATATTCAAGGTTTATAATTGGAGAACCTAATGACATGAGAAGCCCTCTTTGCTTCTAAAGCTGACCAAAATCATGGGCAACCCTGGAAGCATTTTTCACTAGTCTGTGTATAATACAACAGTCTATTGATCAGCTAAAAAACGGCAACCTGGGCATAATACACATTGCGTACTAAGGCACTTTCTGCTACAGTCTGGGGAGACAGACCACATATCCAGCAACTATTATCCCTTAATTATCATGGAAACATGACACAAACAACAACATATATCAAATTTGCATTGTTGTTCGGTACATCAAGAAGGTATTTAGTTGTACAAGCTCATCTGTAATTACCCCACAGTCGTGGGCCTGCCATCTGTTGGACTACATGCTAAAAGGTCAGAATTTCAAGAAGGAAACCTCTCACTCAAGGTGATAGGGGATACATTCAACAACAACATTTCATAGTTAGTAAGGCAACAAGTGAACAGTGCTGTGTTTTATATTCTTAGCAATGGTGCAGTCGTAACACATGCAACCTCAAGTAGAGAACCAAGTCCAATACATTCACATTTCTGTACGGTTGTTGTAGCTGATGCAACCGACTTGAGATAAGGGTGAAATCCTGCAGCCACTGGAGCCAGTGTGGTGCTTTAATATGGAAGCGAATGGTGCTCTTCATTGCTTTTCCAAGTGAGGACTGCCAACACAAACCCATTTCACTCATGGCAACATAACATTAATGTCTTGATATAATCTGGCCACCCTTAGGCAGGTGCATTAGAGAGTGCATGCTTTATTCCAGTGCATGCGTCTTCTGCTTCTACTGACCATATCAGTCGTTCTGGTGTATTTACACTTTGGCTTGTTCCTGTAAAGAATTGGCCAATGCTGCACAACTCTGTATCCATGGACAATAATAACCTGCAGACCCAGAAATGTCTGCACCTGTGTACTGGCAATGGTTCAGGGTACCTTTAATATTGCTCGAGTGTGAGTGTCATGGGCATACAGTGCCCGGCTACAATGCTGTGCCCTAGATAATGAATTCTTTCTCAACAATATTTCTCATTTCTGCTTCGACACATTGTGGCCCTTCTAAGCTAACATAGAGTTAATAACACTAATGTGTCTTGTTTGCATGCATCATAAGATGGAGAAACCAAAAGGAGATGATTTACCTCTTTGCCAACATAGATATTCCTCGGGACATTGTGTAATCTAAATCCTTCTTCAATAATTGTGAAAACAGCGTGGGGACTCTGTGGACATAAGCGGAAACCTTGTCCATGTGTATTGAACTCACAGTATGAAAAAGCAAACAAATATCTATAACAATGAAACAAGTAGCTGACAGTGGAATACGTGACAATATAGTAGCAGGATTTCAGTCCAATGGAAAATAAGGTAAAACTACTGAGCAAACTGCATAGAGGTCCTGTGCAAAATGATAGTTTTCTTGACAGGGAGGCTATGTGTATTACAAGAGCTACTCATTCAAACGAATATTCCTTGCAGTAGTAATGACTGATTTGCTGTGGCAATCCCCTCTTTTGCTTCTTGGGTGTAACTGGTACTGGAGAATTCTTTTGTTTTAACATGTGTTTATTTGGTTTTACATACAAACAAACTATAAAGTAACGCATACCCACATTAATTACTCCCCCCACCCCTTTGCTTTCCCTTTGTTCCAACTCAGAGATTCAAAGAGATGCATTATGCAGTCCCCCTTCCTGGGGTTGATCCAGCATTAACAGTTGTGTTGTGGCGGTAGGTATGTTTGGATCCAGTGAGGGTTTCTTTAACAGCGGGAGGACCCAAGCGTCTTTTAGATTGCTAGGGACAATGCTTTGTGCAAAGGTGTTGTTTATGCGAGAGGTGATGAATGGAGCTAGTTCTGCTGCGCAATCTTTGATGATTGGGGCTGGCCAAATATTGCCTCGGTACCTTGATGGTTTGAGACCGGATATGATTTTGATGACCTCCGGTGTTGTAACTGGTCTGAATTCGAACAGGTTAATGGGTTATATGGCTGAGGTTCTGTTGTAAATGGGTAGGTCTTGTATATGCACCGTGTTTTTTTTTCGTAATGTTGGCCTGTAGTAGGGAGATTTTACCCAGGATGTTAAGGCACCAAGCCTCACCTTTGAGGCAGGTCTCTGGTGGTTGACTGGCGATACTAGCTCGCGCAAGATTGCAAAGAATTCTTTAGACCCTGTTTTGGCATTTGTGATGAGTTTGTTGTAGGAGATGCTCTTAGCTTGGAACATGTAAAACGAAAATAAAAGCGTTTATTTTCCCAAAAGGCTTTTTAGAGCCCATCGCCGCCATCAAGGTACACGAGGTACCCAACTTTCCAAGATGGCTGATCGCAGTTTGTATTCAGCACCATCCACCTAATCCTGGCCCCTGCGACGAGCTGATTGGCTGCCGGGCCCATATCCAAACTCATTGGCTGCCGGCAGGCAGAGCCGGCCCACTCCCTCCAAGGCCCACGGGAGGCAAGGCCAGCTCCTGTTTTGAGCCTGTTTTACCGTCTGCCAGCCCCCCTGGCTCCTGCACCCGCCCTTATCAAGGTAATACTACCTCCTTTCGCATGGAATGCCTATTTGAAATTTACCTCCACTACTGTTTGCACCTATGCGCCAGCATCATCGTTGATTTTCAGTGTCTACCACAGTGAAGCTATTCACTCCGCCTCTTTGACTGCTTACGAGCCTTCTGTTACTCTTTTCACTCCGTGCTCCTGCACTATCCTGCCGGTGCCTGATTCAAGATCGCTGTGACAACAGCTACAGATACGCTGCTTCTAGCCCCACAAACTTGACACCAGCTACAGCATCATGCATGACGCATATGCTCACTGCACCACTCTGGGTATCTTCATTACTACATGTGCATGGACAACCTTCTAACTGACTACAAATAACACTTGCCTATACCTCTCTACTTTATATCTTTTATGTTCACCAGGCCATGCTGCACACTCGTTGCCTCACGCACGATCTGCTACTTCTTACACCTTGTGCAATTGTGTACCGTGTCACTTGGATCACTCTGTAGACACCTTATCATCTGTGTACCTCCCATCATCTGTGTACCTCCCAATCATAACATTTGTGCCTGCATTTTACTCTCCAGGAGCATAAACGCACCGCCTGCTAATATAACTATAATCACTGCTGACCAGAGTTAGCCTACACAAGCCTGCTATTAACCTGCCCTCTATCAAATCCCATGGCTTATGTTGATGCTGCTTGCCAGTCTCTGATGGAGGGCATGTGACACAATGCACAATTCTATAGAATGCTCCAGGGCCAATGCTTTTAGACTAACTACCCTATCTCAAATCTAGATGTCACTAATGCATGCCAGTCATTTTGCTCGATGTCTAGGTGCCACTCACTGCCTCTAGCCATTTTTGCTTCATCTAATTTAGATGCTACCAGTGTATTCTTGTTAGTGCATGTTAGTTACTCTGCCTAATGTTAAATCTAGGTGTCACTCATTGCCTACAGCCACACTGTTCTATCTAATTTAGGTGTTACCAGTGCATTCTAGTCAGTGCATTCTAGTTATTCTGTCTAATGTCAAATTTAGGTATCACCTGTTGCCTCCAGCTATTTTTGCTTTATCTAATTTAGATGCTACCAGTGTATTCTTATTAGTGCATTCTAGTTACTCTGTCTAATGTCAAATCTAGGTGTCCCTCACTGCCTGCCTCCAGCCATATTGCTCTACCTAATACAGGTGCTACCAGTGCATTCTTGACACTCTACCTGACACCAAATTGTGGTGTTACTCACGGCCTTTAGCCTTACTGTATTATCGCAAATCCAGGTGTCACCAGCGCATCCCTGCCACACTACCCAATGCTAATCTAGGTGTTACCTACTGCCTCTAGCTACACTGCCTTATCTCAAATAAGGACACTACTAGTGCATCGTAGCTACACTTTCCTATCCTAAGCGAAGTACCTCAATTCTTATCTTATCTAGGTGTCACCCCAATGAAACATAGCCTATCTGTGCTATCCTAACCAGGCATCACATTAACACTGATCGGTCTAACCGGCGTCAACTAAATCAACGCCTAATACCAAACACTTTCACCCTACCACCGAGCATGTGTATATCAACCACCCACTTGCTTGCCTGCACCTTGATCCTCATCAATACCGCATTACGGCCTAGTATGGCTCCTCTGCCACCTAACGTGCGAGACCCATCCACGTCCAACACCAAGTCTTCATACCTAGATATAAACTACCCACAACCACTGCAACGGGCCAGTCTCCCTCGCTCTACCATCAATAGGAACCTAGGACTTAGAGCCAGACTAGCCAAAATTTACGAGCCCTTAGCCCGCTCACTGCCCACCTTACAGAATGCTAAAACGCTACCGAGGTCCTCCACTAAAAAATTTAACTCGCCCCAAAATTCCAACCTTAAACCCTCACTCAGTTCCCCTACTCAGGTTATTCCTGAGTCCACACAAGACAAGTGCCACATTACTTCCACTAAAATCACAACCAGCCCTAAAATAAAGGGAGCTCTGATCAATGCCAGATCGTTAGTAGCTCACGCCACTGAAATTGCCGATCTAATCCTCAATGAAGACCTTGACATCCTTGCCATTACTGAGACCTGGTTGCACCCAGCAGCAGGCCCCATGCTCATGTTGGCAGTCCCAGATAATTACTCCATCCTGAGACAAGATCGTCCTAATTCCAGAGGAGGAGGTGTTGCCATTATCCATAAATGTAGTCTTATCATGAGACTAGCAACACCCACTACCGTCCCATCATGTGAAACACTCTCAGGCAAACTCCCACTGACCAACACCCAAGCTCTCAACATCCATCTGATCTACCGCCCGCCAGGCCCCATTGGTACCTTCGATGAAGATATCAGTACCATCCTCTCCACCAACCTCACCAGTTCCACCCAAGTCCTCACCCTGGGTGACTTCAACTTGGGCTACAATGATCCTGAAGACCATTCCGCCAGCACCATAATCAATACTCTTTCGGAACTAGGTTTCACGCAAAGAAGTATGGCACCTACACATGACAAAGGTAGAACACTCGATTGGGTGGCCGATCACAACTGCCTAGCGAACATTACTAACACATCACCCCTAGCCTGGACTGACCACCACCTGGTTTCGTTCCTGCTCTCTACTGACAGACCCCCACCCCACCCACTATCAGGGCCCCGCCCACCCTCACAAGAAATAAGAAGAATATGACAGCTGAAAGACTTATCCCGTACTTACTCCCTACACTCAACTCACTCCCAGACAACCTAGACCCTGAGACCTTGGTTGAAGAATATAACAAGACCATGGCCACCTCGCTGGACCTAATTGCCCCCCTCAAAATGAGACCTAGCAAACCAAAGACGCATCTAAACAAATGGTACACCCCATTCCTTAAAAATTTAAGGCAGCAAAAAAGGAATTGTGAGGCCACTTGGAAAAAATCCCCCTCAGATGCGAATAAACTCAAACTCTCCAAACTAGCCACACTCTACAAAAAAGAAATCTACCTGGCTAAACGAACCTCCTTTGACTCTCGCATATCCCAAGCAAAATCAAACATGAAGGAACTCTTCTCCATCCTTAAAGAAGTTGAAACCCCTATAGTACCTCTCGACACTTGCACTAAAGATAAAAACTGGTGCTCAGAAATTCAAAGTGCCCTAGTCAACAAAATTGCAACCCTCCAAAGCAAAATAGCCTGCAAAAAAGTGTCCCTCAACGCCACTCTTCCCTCTAAAACACCAGACACGCCCACACACACAGATCTCCCTCGCTTTAACTTTTCCAAAGTCACGATTCTCGAAGTAGAAAAAATCATCCTGTCTCTGAAACCGTCCAACTGTCAGGGAGACCTATGCCCAGCACAGCTCATTAAAGATGCTGCCCGTGACCTCTCTCCCTTCATCACAAAACTGATTAATGCCTCCTTCACCTCTGGCTCTATCCCCACTAATCTGAAACAATCCTGGGTACTTCCACTATTAAAAAAACCCACACTCGACCCAGCCACGCCTACAAACTACAGACCCATAACGACTGTCCCATTCCTACTAAAAATCCTGGACAAGGTTGCTTATTTACAAATTCAGAAGCATTTGGAAGAACACCGTCTACTGGGTTCCAGACAATCAGGGTTCCGCCCTCAACATGGAACCGAAACTGCCCTCATTGACTTGAAGGCTCAGATCGATACGCTCAGAGACAACGGCCAAGTTGCCCTACTTCTCCTCCTCGATCTGTCTGCAGCCTTCGATTTGGTTGATCACTCTGTCCTATGCACACACCTCCACACATCAGCTCACTTCTCGGCCGAGGCTATCACCTGGATTACCTCTTTTCTAAATGGTAGAACCATGAGGGTCTTCTCACCTACAGCGGCGGCAGACCCCATACCCATCACTTGTGGTGTCCCACAAGGTTCCTGTGTCTCCCCCACTTTATACAACATATTTACCAACCCCCTTTTCGATGATCTGGATCATCTCGGTATCACCTACACTAACTATGCAGATGATACCCAGATCCTCCTTCCGCTTTCTGGAGATTATGGAAAGGATTTGGCCTTGCTAAATAGGGTGTACATCATCATCCAGGCATGGATGGCCCTACATGGACTATGCCTGAATGATGATAAAACTGAACTCATCATTCTAGGCACCACATCCAGTCTAAAGAAACTTGGCCCTACCTATAACTCTTTCATGATCGATGGGAACAACATTAAGGTTGGACAAGAGGTCAAAACTCTGGGCTTTTACCTGGACTCTAACTTCTCCTTCAGAAGACAGGTGAGCTCCTTGGCCTCCTCCACGGCATATACGTGTAAATTAATCCGCACAGATAAACCATTTCTGTCTGATACTAGCTGCCTTACCCTCGCTAGAGCCCTTATTCTATCCCGCCTTGTCTACTGCAATGCCCTTTATCTCGGATCATCAAAGGCTACCACTAGCAAACTACAAACTCTCCAGAATAATGCCCTCAGAGCGGCCTTGGGCATCTCCAGAAGAGAGCACATCTCAGGACTTAGCGAACAGAATAACTGGCTATCCATCAACGACAAAATTCTCTTAAAAACTGCATCACTCACCCACAAATCCTTAAATAACGCTGCCCCTACTTACCTTATAAATAGATTCCACAGACAACCCTCCTTGAGACCCACCAGAACTGCTTACAAAGACTGCCTTACAGTCCCCAACTTCAAACGAGCCACCATAGGGGGCAATAGCTTCCCAGTGAAAGCAGCCAAACTGTGGAACTCATTGCCGCCAAATCTCAGAGCAGACCTACCCTACCAGAATTTCCGATCTAAGGTAGTTTCTTGGCTGAAAACGTAGGCTGCCTAAGATACTTAAGTAACCCGCACAGACTGTAACCACATGCGCATACTGGTCTATATGTATATTTCATATATGTAACTCTTTGTTGACTTGTATTTAATTTTGGTGTACCTTCCTGCCTTTCTGTACATTCTATGACTATTGTAACTAAGCTTCGCATATTCCTGAAAATGTTGCGTCCTGATACCCTCGGGTACGTTCGCGCATTACAAATAATAAAACAAACAAACAAACATAGCATGTTTGTATTTTTTGGATGTAGCTAGGAATTGTTCCTTATTGATTGGTGATGGCGTGGTATTCTAGGTCGCCTCAGCCATACACTTAGCTGTGCGTAATGGTTTTAGGGATGGAGTGTACCAGAAATTGAGGTGGACCCTTTGTTTTGGTTTGCAAGGCCTCACTGGGCAATTTTGTCTAGTGCTTGGTGGAGAGTATTCTTGTAGGTCTCCGCCAGGGAGTTGGGGTCGCACGTTGTGTGGGCCTAACATAGGGAGCATGTTCTCTTGAGTGATATTGCGCAAATTCCTGGAAATGGTCCCTGGAGCTATTTGATGGGAGATATCATTGGACATGGTGTCTTGAGGGATGGAGAAAGTAATGACGTTGTGGTCAGACCATGGGCATGGGTGGTTGTCGAGGATGTTGGTGTCGCCTTTCAGGTCGGTCAGCCAGTCTAGTGTCCTGCCTTTTGTGGGATGGGTGATACCCTGGGTGAACGCTGCTGCAGCAATTGTGTTGTTTATGTCTGCAGCTTTGGTGTTGTTTGGGTCATTGAGGCCTAGGTTGAAGTGTCCTAGGATGATGATTCTGGAGGATGGTTTGATGTTATTGGGGAGTAACAGGGCAATATCCTCATCAAAGGACAGGATCGGTACTCGGGGTCTATAGATTATGTGTAGGGTTAGAGCAGCTAGGTTGGGTATCAACAGTTTGGTAGATAGGAGTTCGTCTGACGTGAGCCTTTGGCTGGGTAGTTCTCTGATAGTGATGTCAGTTTTTGCAATGAGAGCCTCCCCACCTCCTTTGCCTTGGGGTCTGTCTTTACGGTAAAGGGTGTAGCCTTCTGGTATGGCTACTGAGAGCGCTGGGTCCGCACTTGTGTCAAGCCATGTTTCGGTGACAGCTAGTAGGTGAAGTTGATTGGCTGTGATGAGGTCAGCGATGTCGAGGGCATGCACAGGGAGTGATCTCGCGTTGATTAGGGCACACTGGAGGTGTTAGGTGGCGGTGGGTAGTTAGCAATTTGATTAGTGGTAGGCTTGTAGTTAGGTGCAGTGTTGGGCGTGAAGTTGCGCTTGGCTTTGCGTCAGTGTAACTTGTGTGCGGTGGGTGCAGTCAAGACTGTAGGCCTATGTGTGGGTACAGCTCGTCCTGTGGCTAAAAGAAGATCGTGGGCTAAATGGGCTAACTGCAAAACGTGGGCATTATCAGCAGTATTAGTAGTATTGGCATTCATACAATGGACAATAATTGCAGCTAAGTGGGGAACAGGGCATCATCAACAGTGTCATTATCGACAGTATCGGCAGCATTGGCAAACATACAGGAGGCACTTGGTGCGGCTAAATGAGAATCAAGGGTGTCATCAGTAGTATTAGCAGTAATGGTATACACACATGGGGCAATCGGTGAAGCTGAATGGGGAACAGGGGCATCATCAACCGTTTTGTTATCAATAGTATCAACAGTTTCATTATTGACAGTATCAGCAGTATTAGCAGTCTTGGCATCCATACATGGGGCAGTAGGTGCGGCTAAATGGGAGTCAAGTGCATCATCAGCAGTATCATGGGTATTAACAACAGTATCTGCCGTATCGGCATGTATACGTGAGGCAATGGGAGAGGCTGCAAGTGGAGCATGGGTATTATCCACCGTATCTAGGGCATTAATGGTAGTTTCAATATACGTACATATGGCTGATGCAAGCGAGCACACGGGCGCAACATAAAATTATCTCTATTACCCCTATTATCTCTTCCTTTGGAATTTGTCACCATTTCTACACCCATGACACCCAGCTTTTCCTTTCCTTCTCTTCCTTCAGTTCACTCCTGACCTCCACCTTAATCATTATTCCTGTCTTACTGCCATTAAGAACTGGATGTCATCCCACTTTCTCTCTCTCAACACCGATAAGATTGAAGTCTTATTCTTTCCCTCCAACAGTCTTCCCCCTTCTTCTCCCCCTCCTTTTATTCATTTTCCCCCCTCTAATCTTCCTTTTTCTGCCCATGCTCGTAATCTAGGTATTTACTTTGACTCCTCCCTCTCCTTTACCCACCATATTTCTCTTACCTCTCGCGCATGTCGCTACCACCTTTTCAATATTGGTAAAGTCTGCTCTTCTCTCACCTTCCATGCCACTAAACATTTGATATCCTCCCTCATCTTCTCTCGTCTTTTCTACTGATCTTCTCTCCTCTTTGAACTCCCTGCGTCCCATCTTGCCCCCCTCAAATCCCTCTACCACTCTGCCATCTGTACCCTCTATCTTCACTCTCCTCACGACTCCATCTCCTCTTCGTTTTATTACCTTGGCTGGCTCTCCTTTCACTCTCAACTTAAATTTAACTTCCTCTGTCTTGTCTTGATCTCTTGACGATGTTTCTCCCCCATATCTCTGCTCTCTCCTTTCATTCTACGATCCCTCCCGCTCTCTCCGATCTGCCGATCTCTTCCTACTCTCTGTTCCCCCGGCCCCATGTGCCTCCTCTGGTTTCCGTTCCTTTCAGCTCCTTGCCCCCCTACACTGGAACTCCCTACCTCTCTCTATCCGCTCCATGCCCACCTATTCCTCCTTCCATACTTCCTTCTTCTCCACTCCCCACCCTGATATTCCTATCTCCTCCTTTCACCTTCCCCTTTCTTCCCTCATGCCCTCCCCTTCTTACCTTCCTGCTCTGTTTCCTCTTATGTTTCCTCCCCTCCTCAAATCTTCATTCTATTCCTCTTCCTGTCTCCCTCTTCCTTCCCCTTCTTCACCCCCTCCTTTCTCGTTTATCTTCATAGGCAAATTGTTCTACTTACTGTTTTACTGGTTGGATTCATGTTTTGTAATTTGCTTCTACTGTTTCATCTTCAATGTATTCTTGTTGTTATAATGTAAAGCGCTTTGGCGTAAAGCACTATATAGACATAATAAATACAAATACAAAATACAAGCAGCGATGAGGCAGTTTCAATAGGTAGGCCATGGGGCTGTTTTAGGGTGACTTATGAGGCTGTAGGGAGGGTGCATATGCCTTGGGCAGGCAGGGATGGGTCCTGGCTATATTGTCTCAGGTGTGTAATGCGGTCGTACGGCAAGAGGTAAAGTGCTTGCAGTTCTGATCGCTAGACGGACATTTCGGTCCTGTAGAGAATGGGGCGTCATGGTAGCTGCTTCCGTTGAGTTGATGCAGTCGCTTTGATTAGTGCAGGTTGTACTGCTGGTAGGAACCAGGTGGGTGGGATGGTTGATTGGTCCTGTGGCCATGAACAAGGCGTGGATTAGCAGTGGTTTAGGCAGAGCGGGTGAAGGGGATGTTAGGAGTAGGGCCGGCTGGCGGCCTTCCGTGGCCTAACAGGGCCAGACAGGCAAAAGCCTTGAGAGTGGGTCTTTGGAGGGGGCTGGCTTCCCCTGCCGGCTAGCCCCCATTGGCTCAGATGTAGGGCACAGCGGCCTATCGACAATGATGTAGGTGGCCAGGTGTGCCACCATGTCATGAGCACCGCTCCCGAGAAGCCAAGTCAAGCCCAGCATCCCCGGAAGCAGGCTCACGACCCTCGTCCCCGGCTCCAGCAAACCCCTATTGGGGCCCTTTGGACCATGTCCTGGCGCCTCTGGCGCCAGGCTCATAAGGAACCTCAGTCCCGGCGCCAGGGGCGCTGGGCTCAAAATTCTTGCAAAGGTGCTTGGGTGGACCTACCTGTAGCAGACCATGCTGCATACTCACCTTTGCAAATGCTGGCAGGATGAAGTCCCCAGCCTTCTGCTGGGAGGAACTATTCCCTGAACTGGGACTACTTTCTTACCTGGGTGGGGCTGGTGCCACTCCTTAGCTCTGGAACACAGGAACTCTTTTACCTGGGCGAGGCTGAGGAAGAAGACACCCAATCACTCCAACACTATTTAAACCACACCCGATTGGGAAAACGTGCTTCGCGTTATTCTGCATCTGCAGCAGGACGCTCACCAAGTCAGCTCCAGCATTCCAGTGACATCTCCAGCTTCAGCTCAGCAACCTGTGGAAGAAAGACACGAGAACTATACTTACCATCCAGGAATCCAGACACCGGCAGAACCTGCAAGCAAAAGAAACATAAGGTTAGCAAGTTGCAACACGTTCGCAGCCGCGCTCGCTTACCTGATCCATCTGTGCTTTCAGGGATTCTTTGCGGCCTTCTCTTCAGCAGCCTAACGGCACCTGTAAAGACAAAGAACATTGTTAAGTAGGAATCGGGTGAAGGCGGCCGCATTTACTTTTCTTACCTGCTTTTGTGCGCGTATTACGATCTCTTCAACCGCAGCAGCCTGGCACCTGAAAACAAGAAAAGACATTATTTAAGTTCCATTAAAGACTGCAAGAAAGCCTAACACTTACGTGTTTCCCCACGTGCATCCACGACTGGGAAAACGCCCGCAACATCTCAAGACCTGAAAACAGAAAACCAGGGACATTATTGAGGTGTCATTGAAATTCCCATACCTACGTACAACTGCACGTGTCGCGCTCTAAGTGACCACGCCCTCAGCATCCAGGCACCTGAAAAAGACAATGCAAAGACTTCATTAAAGGTGCCCATCTCTTCAAGACTATAAACTCTTTATACCTACTGGCATCCGCTCGTGCAGTAACGGCGGCATCACCTTTTGGCATCTCAGCACCTGTGCCACTTCTAAGGCCACAAAAGACTTTGAGGATCTCCAGTGACGTAACTGGAACCCACGCACCCCTGCATAAGTCGCAGGATGGAGAGCCCAGCATTTATACGCCTAAGGTGAGAGCTCACCAGGACATTGGACTTTCAGAGAGTTGGCGATTAGTGAGGAGGAAGTCCAGCCAAACGGTCATTAACCCTTTTTTCTTCCGCCTGCAGAAACCTTACCCTGCAAGCCAGACGGTCAATAAGAGGAAGCCCAGTCCAGAGAGTCATCCGAGCTCTACGCTTCTCAATTGAAGAGACTATAACAGTTCAGCCGGGACCAGCGCCTCTGTGGGAATCAGGTGAGCGTTACAGAACGCGAAGCACTACAATAACCTCCTACCCAGGCGCTATGGAAACTTCCGACACTGATCAACTGGCCCAATTACTAGGGGAATTAAGAGCTGAAGTACATGCTGCCCGCCAGGAAACGAATGCCCTGAGGAGGGAATTGATTATGTCCAAAGAACGAACTGATGACCTCGCCAGACAGTTATTACAAACACAAGCGGGGCAATCCCCTCTACCTAATTCAGGAGGGACCTATACCCCGGTGGCTTCAGCCAATCCTGTTCAAATCAATCTGCCCGGAAATGTGCCTTTGGCTCCGCCCGAACGCTTCTCTGGTGACCCTAAGAGGTTTGCGGTGTTCATAAATCAGTGCCGATTGCACTTTCTTTGTAGACCAGCTGCTTTTCCGACTGATCAGACTAAGGTAGCCTTTGTGCTTTCGTATCTTAGCGGCAGCGCCGCTGATTGGTCGATCCCTCTGGTTACACAGGATGACCCGATTCTTCGCAATTTCCAGGCCTTCCAGGCCAATATGGAAAGACTTTTCGCAAGACATTCCCAGGGGCAGGCCCTGGACAACGAACTCCTTTCCCTACGGCAGGGCAATCAGGATCTTCTGGCTTATATTGCGTCATTTAACAGACTAATCGTAGAAACCAGATGGCCCAAGGACAAGAGGATCACGCTTTTCCACAGGGGTTTGCGTGGCGAACTCAAAGACGTCCTAGCCCAGGTCGTGAATCCCCCTCAAGATTGTTCAGAGTACATTGATTTAGTGGTCCAATTGGATCACAGACTACAAAACAGAAAGGCAGACCGCTCCAGGTTCGAAACTCGAGTATTCTCTAAGCCACTAACTCACACCAAAGGAGTTGAAGCCGTAGAACCTATGCAAATAGGGGTCGTAAAGGGTCCCCTAACCCAGAAAGAACGCGACAGGAGACAACAATTGCAGCTATGTCTCTATTGTGGAAATTCAGGACATTTCCTCCGAGATTGCCCGGTGAAACCTCCGAAGAAGACAGTGGGAGCTTCTGATAAGAATTCCGAAAAGCCCGAGCCGGGAAACGACCTCGCCCGACAAGTGTAAAGGTCCGCTTGCCGAGCGTAAAAAAACAGTTCTTTGACCTCGCACTTCATAATGTCAATGGTCCTCATAAATCCAGAACGACCGGATCGTTTGCATGCCATTAAAGCATACATTGATAGCGGAGCGATTGGAAATTATGTAGACCGCGAGATGGCTTCCAGGATGAACCTACCCCTTTGTCCTAAGGTAATTAAAGACGTCATTACCACAGTGGATGGTACGGAAATAGCCTCCGGACCGGTAACCCATACCACCACAGAAGTGACGTTATTAGGCCAAGATGGACATCGGGAGGTAATCGTGTTCGATGTGATCAAGGCCCCTCAGTTCCAAATAATTCTGGGGATCCCTTGGTTGGAGAAACACAATCCTCAAATTGATTGGCGAGCAAAGACGATACAGTTCCCAGAGTGTGCACCTACTTGTTATCCTCGACCCAGTAGTGGCCTAGCGGTAGCAACATCCGAAGGACCGCAATTGCCTCCAGAGTATCAAGAATTCCAAGATGTCTTTCAGAAGGAACAGACTAATACCCTGCCTCCCCACAGATCTTACGACTGTCAAATAGACCTGATACCCAGAGCCACTCCCCCTTGTAGTAAAATTTACACCCTTACCGAGCCTGAAAATCTTCATTTGCGACAGTATCTGGACCAGTACCTGGCCAATGGATTTATCCGCCCATCAAAGTCCCCTGCATCCTCGGCTCTGTTCTTCGTACCTAAAAAAGAAGGTGACCTTAGAACCTGTATTGATTATCGTGCCCTGAACCAGATAACGGTAAATAGATACCCCCTACCTCTGATTCCGGAACTCCTTGACCAAGTTAAGAACGCCTGCATTTATACAAAGCTAGATCTCCGGGGAGCCTACCACTTGGTACGGATTAAAGAAGGCGACGAATGGAAGACGGCATTTCGCACCAAGTATGGACTATTTGAATACCAAGTGATGCCCTTCGGACTATGCAATGCACCAGCCGCGTTTCAGTATTTTATGAATGATGTCCTCAGAGAACTCATAGATGTTTGCGTAGTCGTCTACATAGATGACATCCTTGTGTACTCATCTTCAGAAGCAGATCATCAGAAACATGTTAGAGCCGTCCTTGAAAAACTCCGCCAACATAAGCTTTTTGCTAAGCTCGAAAAATGTGTTTTTCACGTCACGGAGGTCGAATTTCTAGGCTTTATTCTGACACCCAAAGGAGTCCACATGGACTCGAGAAAGGTGGACGCTATCAGCAAGTGGCCATCACCTAGTTCCGTGAAAGGTGTCCAAAGCATGTTAGGTTTCGCCAACTTTTACCGCAGGTTTATTCCAGAGTTTTCACGAGTGGTGCAGCCCATCACCGCCCTCTTAAGAAAAAACAAACGTTTCGAGT
Source organism: Ambystoma mexicanum (assembly GCF_040938575.1). Taxonomy (NCBI): domain Eukaryota; kingdom Metazoa; phylum Chordata; class Amphibia; order Caudata; family Ambystomatidae; genus Ambystoma; species Ambystoma mexicanum. The sequence continues at coordinate 1,540,369,610 of NC_090932.1, forward strand.
GGTCAACAGAAGCAGAACAGGCCTTTCAAGAGCTAAAAGCCAAGTTCACCTCAGCACCCATACTGAAACACCCACGCCCAGACCTCCCTTACATCGTTGAGACGCCTCCAGCTTAGCAATGGGGGCGGTTCTATCACAGAGAGATTCGGAAACTAACCAATTGCATCCCGTGGCATTCTGGTCTCGCAAGTTCTCGGCGCCTGAAATTAACTACACCCTCACAGATAAAGAGCTTTTAGCAATTAAGTCCGCTTTCAAGGCCTGGCGGCACTATCTCCTTGGAGCCAAACACACTGTCACGGTAATCACCGATCATCGAAACCTACAATACCTGAAAACCGCCAAAGCTCAGTCCTCCAGACAGCTTCGCTGGGCACTTTTCTTTGCCGAATTTGACTTTGTGATTACTTATCGCCCCGGCAACAAAAATGGCAAAGCGGATGCCCTTTCCCGGATTGGAATGGGAGATAATATTGTCAATCCTGAACCTGTGCCAATAATTCCAGAACAGAGAATCCTGGGCCTGATTTCTTCACAATCCATCGAAGATATCGAAGCAAAAGTTAAACAACTTGTGACCCCTTCGGACTTACAAAACTGGCAACTGAAGGGAAAGGACTTCATCATAAAAAAAGACCTGCCTTATTTTCAGGGACGACTATTTCTACCACATGCCGATTTACAAAAACAGGTAATCTCTTGCTACCATGATTCCTTGATGGAGGGCCACCCAGGCATTGCCAAAACCTCGGAAAAAATCAAGAGACACTTCTGGTGGCCGTCATGGAGAAAAGACATAAAGGAGTTTGTGATGTCCTGTGGTGTGTGTGCCCAAAACAAAGGTCAGAAGGAAAGACCAGTGGGTCTCCTGCATCCGCTAGACATCCCGCCACATCCCTGGCATACCCTCTCCATGGACTTCATCACCGATTTACCCTCCTGTTCCGGATACAACACTATTCTAGTAATTGTAGATTTGTTTTCTAAAATGGCCAACTTCGTTCCACTAAAGGGCTTACCTTCAGCTTCAGTTCTAGCACGGGAATTCCTTGAAAATATTGTAAGATTGCACGGCTTCCCTTCGGTTTTGATCTCAGATAGGGGGAGCCAGTTTATCTCTCACTTTTGGCGAAGTTGCTGTCGTTTAGCTCAAATCGATGTGAGACTTTCAACCAGCCATCATCCCCAGACCGACGGACAAACTGAGAGGACAAACCAAACTCTGGAACAATATTTACGTTGTATGCTGCAGCAGTCGGAAAGTAATTGGAAAGATATCCTTTGGATAGCCGAATATGCTTACAACAACTCGATCCATTCAGGAACCGGAAAAAGTCCCTTTTACATTTTATATGGGACTCATCCTCGAACCTCCAATCTCGACCCGCCCCAAGATCTTGGAACGCCTGCCGTGGATCAACTTCACAATGCTATCACTCAAGCTTTCAAAGAAGCGACAATCCACCTACAACAGGCTAAAGAACGGTACAAAAGGGGAGCAGACCAACACCGAAGAGACGCCCCTCAATACCAGGTTGGAGATCAAGTTTGGTTATCCACCAAACATTTATCACTTAAAGGACCTCACACCTTCAACCCAAAATATCTGGGACCATATACAATTACAGCCATAATAAACCCAGTGGCTGTCAAATTGGGTTTGCCATCCCACATGAAAATACATCCGGTGTTTCACGTATCTCTACTAAAACCTATGCAACCTGGAACCAGACTGAATAAACCTCCAGAGCCTATTAAAGTAAATGGAGAACCTGAATTTGAGGTTAAAAACATCCTGGACTCCAAGATCATCAAGTCAAAATTATACTATCTGATCGACTGGAAGGGTTACGGACCTCAAGAACGATCATGGGAACCTTCTGACCACGTCCATGCTCCTCGTCTAGTCAGAAAATTCCACCGAACTTTTCCCAATAGGCCAAAACCTCCAGGGAAGACAAGTTTGGGAGGGGCCTTGAGGGGGGTGCTGTCATGAGCACTGCTCCTGAGAAGCCAAGTCAAGCCCAGCATCCCCGGAAGCAGGCTCACGACCCTCGTCCCCGGCTCCAGCAAACCCCTATTGGGGCCCTTTGGACCATGTCCTGGCGCCAGGCTCATAAGGAACCTCAGTCCCGGCGCCAGGGGCGCTGGGCTCATAATTCTTGCAAAGGTGCTTGGGTGGACCTACCTGTAGCAGACCATGCTGCATACTCACCTTTGCAAATGCTGGCAGGATGAAGTCCCCAGCCTTCTGCTGGGAGGAACTATTCCCTGAACTGGGACTACTTTCTTACCTGGGTGGGGCTGGTGCCACTCCTTAGCTCTGGAACACAGGAACTCTTTTACCTGGGCGAGGCTGAGGAAGAAGACACCCAATCACTCCAACACTATTTAAACCACACCGATTGGGAAAACGTGCTTCGCGTTATTCTGCATCTGCAGCAGGACGCTCACCGAGTCAGCTCCAGCTTTCCAGTGACATCGCCAGCTTCAGCTCAGCAACCTGTGGAAGAAAGACACGAGAACTATACTTACCATCCAGGAATCCAGACACCGGCAGAACCTGCAAGCAAAAGAAACATAAGGTTAGCAAGTTACAACACGTTCGCAGCCGCGCTCGCTTACCTGATCCATCTGTGCTTTCACGGATTCTTCGCGGCCTTCTCTTCAGCAGCCTAACGGCACCTGTAAAGACAAAGAACATTGTTAAGTAGGAATCGGGTGAAGGCGGCCGCATTTACTTTTCTTACCTGCTTTTGTGCGCGTATTACGACCTCTTCAACCGCAGCAGCCCGGCACCTGAAAACAAGAAAAGACATTATTTAAGTGCCATTAAAGACTGCAAGAAAGCCTAACACTTACGTGTTTCCCCACGTGCATCCACGACTGGGAAAACGCCCGCAACATCTCAAGACCTGAAAACAGAAAACCAGGGACATTATTGAGGTGTCATTGAAATTCCCATACCTACGTACAACCGCACGTGTCGCGCTCTCAGTGACCACGCCCTCAGCATCCGGGCACCTGAAAAAGACAATGCAAAGACTTCATTAAAGGTGCCCATCTCTTCAAGACTATAAACTCTTTATACCTACTGGCATCCGCTCGTGCAGTAACAGCGGCATCACCTTTTGGCATCTCAGCACCTGTGCCACTTCTAAGGCCACAAAAGACTTTGAGGATCTCCAGTGAAGTAACTGAAACCCACGCACCCCTGCATAAGTCGCAGGATGGAGAGCCCAGCATTTATACGCCTAAGGTGAGAGCTCACCAGGACATTGGACTTTCGGAGAGTTGGCGATTAGTGAGGAGGAAGTCCAGCCAAACGGTCATTAACCCTTTTTTCTTCCGCCTGCAGAAACCTTACCCTGCAAGCCAGGCGGTCAATAAGAGGAAGCCCAGTCCAGAGAGTCATCCGAGCTCTACGCTTCTCAATTGAAGAGACTATAACAGTTCAGCCGGGACCAGCGCCTCCGTGGGAATCAGGTGAGCGTTACACACCAGCTTCCCCTGTGAGGTGCCGGCGGTCATTAAAGAGCAATACCCACTGCAGTTCTAAGGTACTTGAGTCCTCGCTCGTTCCCTGCTAATGTATCACAGCCTTTTCTGTCGTTAACCACTTTAATAAATCTTGGGACCATTGACCTAGCAAAGGTCCCTTAGGACACTTCCATGAGATGGCTATATGATGCCTCGCTAGTACCAACAAGTGCTAAAGTCTATTCCTTTCAATCAATTATTGAATCTTCTCACACTCAGGATAGTTCCCTGTCTTCTGTTCCTCTTTTGGAATTTCCTAAGGTAACTTTTTTTGGGTTCACTCCTATTACTAATGAAGACACTCTTTGTCTTCTTGCTCGTGCTCACCCTACTTCCTCCCCACTGGCTTCCATACCATGGGCACTTATATCTAAAATCTACCCTTCACTTGTCTCTTATCTTACAATTTTATTTAATTCTTGTTTATTCTCTTCTACCTTTGCTTCTTTACGCTACTATTATTCCTATCTTGAAAAAATTCTCTGCTAATGTATCTTCTGCTTCTAATTTTCGTCCTATTTCTCTTCACTTCCATATCTTTCTAAAATTCTTTAGCGCGTAGTCTATGCTCAAGTTTCTACTTTCTTCTCTCATAATTCTATTCTGTCTCGTTTTCAATCTGGGTTTCGTCCAGGATATTCTACTAAGACAGCTCTTCTTTCTGTTCTGGGCTCTTTACATTCTGCACATCACGCTAAACAGTCTTCTCTTCTTATACCTCTTGATTTCTCAGCCGTGTTCGACACTGTTGATCACACACTTTTACTGTCTGCTCTTTCTTCCTTTGGTTTTTCTAGTGCTACTCTAGCTTGGTTTGAATCATATCTATCTCAGAGAACTTTCTCAGTCTCTTGGTCGGGGTTTCCTCTGAAATATACTCACTTACCTGTGGTGTTTCTCAAGGTTCAGTCCTTGGTCCTTTTATTTTCTCTCTCTACACCTCTTCATTAGCTGGGGTTATTTCTTTTTTTGGGTTCTTGCATCACTTCAATGCTGATGACACACAGTTTTTTCTTTCATTCCCACACTTCACTGACGATATTCATCATAATCTCAGTGCTTGTCTACTGGCTATCCAATCATGGATGTCAGACCATTTTTTAGTTCTCAGTGCTGCAATAACAGAGGATATTTTCTTCCCCTCTACTTCTATTTCTTCATCTTCTTTACCTTCTTTTATTTCATTTCCTCCGGCTCAACTACCCATTTCCTCAGTAGTTCGGAACCAAGGTCTTCTTCTTGATTCTGATATTTCTTTCAGTCGTCATATTTCACTATCTGCTCATTCATGTCGATTTCATCTGTACAACATCCGGAAAGCCTGCCTGTTTATGACTTTCAAAGCCACAAAGCTACTGGTGTCTGCTTTAATCTTTTCACAACTTTTTTTTGTTCTTCTGCACTCTATGGACTTTCTATATCTCATGTATCTCTGCTGAAATCTGCATTTCACGCCTCTATTCGTGTCCTTTGTCAATTGGCTCCTCGTGATTCAATTTCTTCTTCTTTGGTTCAACTTTGATGGTTCTCTTTTCATCACTGTTTAAAGTTACATTTCTTATTTCTGGTTTTCAAAGCTCTTTATGGTCTCACTCCTCCTTATCTTTTTTCACTCGTTTCTTTTATCTTCCCTCTTGTTCCCTTTGGCCTGCTTCTCACGACCATCTTGTAGTTTTCGCTCCTCCTTGTGCTCAGTCTCGTTTTCAGTCTTTTTCTCTCTTAGCACCTTTAAATTGGAATGCTCTCCCTCTCCCTCTCAGTTCTATCACTGTTTGTTCATCCTTTCGGGTCTCTCTACGATCCCATCTTCTCTTATCTGGTTAATGAGGATTTTTCGCAATTTTGAAATACTTTGTGTTTTAAACATTGACTTGATTATTTGTACTGTTTCTGTTCTTATGTACAGCGCTTTGGCGTAAGAAGCTATATAAAATAAAATAAAATAAAATACAAATACAACAGAAAGTCTGCAATTTTGTTTGTGTGCCTCTTCTCTTTACTCCCCAGGAGCATTCTCAAAAGGCAAATCTGAGGTGTACATTCTAACTGCCTTCCCAGTAAACTGTTAATCTTGCTGGTCACTGCTTGCCAATAGCATTCTATTGTTAGGTACCCCAGACCAGGTGCCAGAAGCCAGCAGGCTCCATCTTCCTTCCCGGGCATGTGTGTGCGATTGCTTCATTCATCATATGTAATTCCTGGAGCGTTATGAAGACACAGTGCAACAACGTTGAATTGGATCAACTTAAAATGTGCATTCCTGGATACCTTACTAATTCCCAAGCATATTTTGGCACATGCTTTCTGGTCTATGATCTCTCCCATACCCCACTTCCATTTTTCTTAAAACCTTTAGCTAGGGCAGTGTCTCACTATCCTGTGGTGCTGCATAAAATCTAGAGATTGCGTGACGTTCCACTCCATTCCTATGGTTAATGTAGTTTGAAGGACTGCAGTGATCTGGGTTTTGTCTGTCATGGAGTCCCATGTGCTTGCTACGGCCTTATTCAATCGTGTGAAGGTCAGAAATTGTCACCTGGGCATGTCAAATGTTTGTGCTCATTCCGTGAAGGGTAGCAAAATTCCCCTGTCGAACAGGTATCCCATCGTGCAATACCCACCCTCATTCGCGCCAATATCTCTGATAATCCTTGCTATCTTGGGATCCGCTCTTAGGGACATGTCAGAGCTGTACCCCTCCCCCAGCTTCAACTTTCTGCATGCTTGTTTCCATGCCTGCTGGACCACCCTTGTAATACAGGATTGCGGGAACCCCCCATGTCTCCCAAGAATGTTTTCATACCAGTGTAATGCTGCAGGGGCTTACACAGTATGCAGATGCCTTCTCCATCATTCCCAGTGTCCCATTTAGCCGTTGCTGCAGTTGGGAAGCCAAATAGTACAACACAATATCAGGGAGAGCAAGACCACCATCTGGGTGTCTTCTCTGAAGCATCTTCTGGGATACTCTGCTCCTTCGCCCGGCCCATAACAATTCCGAAATGTTGTTATCCAGTGCCTTACAAAAGGGGAGCCTAATCAGGTATGATATGTTGGTGAATGGGTATAATAGTCTGGGCAGGATGACCATCTTGCCGATTGCTATTTATCCCATAAGGGATAGTGGTAGCGTCTTCCAAAACTTAATCCTCTCTTCTCGGCCCGATAGTGCCCTACCCACATTGTACTGGAATATGTCTGCCACCCTGTGATGCACCTGTATACCTAAGTACCTAAAGGAAAGAGTTTGCCATTGCATGGCCACTTCTGGTAGGTCTTTTCACAGTTTTCCTTTAAGTGTACCCAATGGGAAGGCCACTAATTTACCCATATTAATTTGAAATCCCAACAGTCCCCCATGCGGTCTATCATATCCAGCATGGAATGTATATGTAGTCCTGGACTATGCACATAGAGAAGAGCGTCATCCGCATACAACAAGATAACATGGGTTTGACCCTCTACTGTGATTCCTAAAGATATTTGCCAGTAGTTCCAGCAATACAGCAAAAAGGATGGGAGACAGGGCAGCCTTGCCATGTGCCCCTCTCCATCTACCATCTAGGGGAAACCTCACTGACTGTTTTCACCCTCGCCAGGGGGTTGTGGTACAGTAGGCTTATCCTCATGTTCAGACCCAGCCCAAATCCTGTTAATACCTGTAAAAACCAGTTCTCCACCGCGTCAAAAGCTTTGACAGCATCCAATGACACGATGGCTAGTTCCTCCTCCGCCCCATCTAACCTTTCAATGTCATGCTGGAGGCACCATAAAATAATTGTGTTCCTTGCTCCCACAAATCTTCACTGATCACGATGGGTTAGGGTCAGAGTATGCCCCACCAACCTTTGCTAGCACCTTACCCAAAATCCTCCCATCTACATTCAGCAGAGAGATGGGGCAATACGACCTGCATCTGTGCAGGTTTTTCCCAGGCTTTAGTATCACCACTATAATTGCCCCCCTCATGGACGCCGGTAGGATTCCCTTCTTGAAAGCTGTGTTGTAAAGCAGTTTCAGTGTGAGGATCAGGAGATCAGCATAAGTTGAACACAATTCTATAGGGAGACTGTCACCACCCAGTGATTTCCCTGTCCCCAAGTAGTCAATCAATGCCCTTATTTCCCCTTCCGTAACTACGACTTCTATTTCCCCCACAACTGTCACTTTCAGGGTTGGCAGACTGGCTTGTTCCAATACTTCTGCAGTGTCATCTGGATCAGGTGGGCCTCCACGTTTATATACATTGACATAGTAATCCTGAAAAACCCTATTGATACCCTCCTGCTTCATAACCACGTCTCCCCCCTCTGTGAGTTTGAGTTATTGTACCCCTCAGCTCCTCCTTCCTGAAAAGTCAGGCCAATAGCTATCCCACCTTGTCTCCTTCCCCATGAATTCTCTGAACGTACCGGGTATAGTCATGCTTCCTGTGAGAAACCAGAGGGAGTCTCACCTGCTAGTCCCCGGGGATCTCTCTCTCAGTTGGTCAGGTCACGGCCATTGCCTGTGGATCCAGACTCTGGGGGTGGACCAGTGCAGAAGAATCACCTGGGTGAGGGGTCTTTGGGGAGTGGGGAGTGAGGCAGCCGATGATGAGACATGGTATTCCCCCCTTTTTTGTTCATCTACCCCATCCTATTTTATAGGATTTTCTGAAGTCCCAACCCCTCCCCCCTTTTTCAGAAACACTGGGCAGAGGAAGAGGATGACTGAGAGCAAGCAGACTAACTCTCTCACATCGTACTGGACAGGTCCCATTAAACGGGTCAGGCAAAATCAGGCACTTTACAATAAGTCCATACATGTGATACCAGTTAGCTCTCCTCACACAAATAAAAGGCCACATCTAAAGACACACTCTGAAAGAAGGCGGAGCACAAGCAGAACATCCGGGACAACGGCACACCTATTGGAGCAGAGGAACGGACCTGAGAGATCAGTGATTGTTAAAGCAAATGAAGTAGCAACTTTATATCACAGGTGAAGGCTGCGCGTGTGTGGATGAGATGCGAAGAAAGGCAGAACCGTGAATGAACTTTGAAGTAAAAAGCAGCTGTGAGATCAGCGATACTAAGTAACGGAGTGGTCCGGCGAAAGGAAGCAGCCCATTCGAAAGTCTCAGTGAAAGGTACATTGTTTGAAGTTATAAAGCAAACAGACAGTGAAAGCAAATTAAGTGAAAGTAACCTTGAACTTTGAGTCAAAATGGTCAAAATGGTCCTGAGGTGGTCCGGTAAAAGCGCCACGCACATTCAAATGTTTTCGTAAAGGGTCCGAACCCAATTGAGGGAGACCCGAAGTACAATAAACTTGGGGAAGAGAGCCCCCTTGCAAGGTTGTGTTTAACTTTAATGTGAGAGGTCTGAGCCCGGCAGAGGGGGGCCTTCATGAACTGTTTGCTGTAAGGTCTGAGCCTGACCTTTGTGAACTTTATGTTGGAAATACAATTTTGGAAAGTCAAGAAAAAGTCTTTAACGTGGAAGGCCAGGCGGCCCTCAATCCACAGTTTGGAACTGCTTAGACTGTTAGAAACCAAGCCAGAGTGTGTCATCCTGACTACAGGGACAGCCTTACTCCATGAGGTGTAACGTGAGGAGGACAGCTGGTTCACCTACCTTTATTCTTTTGAACACTGATTTTTTTCCTATTGCATACATTTCTCCTTTTTATACTTTTTGTATAAGAGATAGGGCAGACATGTCTCGGGAGGATAGCTCAGCAGCAATGCGCTTACCTTGGAAGCAAGACGACACGGAGCAACAGAGGTTCAATCCCTGGGTCTGCGCTTAGAAACCTCTGGGTATTAAGCACGTTATAAATAACCTATCATAGCATATCATTAGGTTTTGTTAGCATAGAAACAGAGAAAAAAGGGTACCCACGGGCTGTGGAACCCTCGCGTCCCCTGCACACTCGGGGTTTCTGTCCTGAGACAGACAGTAGATAAAGCCTTAGGTTTATAGACATTTGGTCGAAAACCAAAATGTCGAAAGTCAAAATTTCGAAAAAAAAATGTCGAAAACAAAAAAAGTCGAATTTCTTTTTCAATACGTTTTTTTTTTTTTAAATGGGGGGGATCCCCCGCCAACCCCCCTTTTTTCTATTTTTTTTTTAATTTTACCCCTTTTTTTTACTTACGGAACCCAAAAAAAGCATATAAATAAAAAAATAATACATTCAACTTTTTTTTTTCAATATTTTTTTTCAATATTTTTGTCATTCGACTTTTTTTTTTGACATTTTGACTGACCACCAAAGCCTTATCAATGTGAAAGTTCACAAAAGGGTAAAGCGAAATAGTTATGAATTGTTCAATATGTATAAGGAAATAGACATTTCACCAATGAGTTAAAAGTAATTATAATGTTTACATATATTTAAATGTTCTCAATTCAACTAATTTCAAACAGTTGTTGTTCAGAATTGGTTCACTTTTTTATTCACAGGTACTATTATCCTCGTAGCTCAGACAATGTTCATATGGGACACTCGAAGAACAGGTTCATATAGATACATATAAAACATACAGAGAGCTGGTTATCATCAGGGGAGCCATGGAATCTATGCATACAGTGTCCCATTGTAACATTGGTCCTTACATCCTGGGACCTCGTAGGTGGCCCATATAAACCACACTTAAGAAGACTGTACCACTGATGTGACTCATAAGTCACATTTGATTACAATGGAACACTAATTTCATTACAATGGTTAATTGTTGGCTGATGTATTAATCACTTAGCACAAATGTGAAATGAATATAGAATTCCACTTTTGAGAACATACCTGTCTAATGGCTCCATGAAAATTAAGGGAGATTGTGAACAGAGGTTCCCTAAGGTTTGATTAGTCTAAACTCCCCTATGGTAGAACTATATCTCGAGTGAGATGTCTACCTGACTAATTTTTTAATAGACATATCATTGATCCATAACGGATTTGTGGACTCTTATTAACCTAAACAATTGAACCATCTTTTGATCGGTACAAGACTGACGATAAGTTCTGGTTTAAAGTATATTAGTTCAACATCACATTGTCAGGGGCTGACTACCACTCCGATTCCAGAATAAATCATCAATACAATGGACTAGGGCCTATATAACATTTGTAAGAAACGATTAGGAACACAACCTACTTATATAATGCAACTGCATCAACTTCAGATACTGGGTAGTGTTGGACATCATCCAACAACTTATACAGATGATTTCGAGGTTATGCTCTATCATGCTCCTGATGCGCGATTGACACGTATTTACCTTTGGTACGCAAGACGTAATGATGTCACATGTTTACATGTGATGTCATCGCGTTCGTACCCGCAAACGCTATTTTTAAATTTTTTTACTTTTTGTTGTGCTCCTGCGTCCACGGAAGGCACGTCTACATCCAGCAGTGGATGCCGCTCGATGAGAGCACATCTATTCTCACCAAGCTGCTCACAAAGAGGTAAGATACAGACCTTATGCTTTTGTTCCCTGAACGGGACACCTCCCCTAATTCCTTGAGCTACATCGCCAACTCTGGGCTCTTAGGCCATTAAGAACACCAACCCCTTTTCTTTCCTCTTTAGGTATACCTTGAACCTTTTAGAGATAACATCTCTGACTTGCCCGCTCGAAAATTAGGATAGCGCAGGTAAGCTACTGACTCCAGTGCCTGTTTCTATTTATACCTTTATTTGATCATTACAAAATGTTAGAATCTCCTCCTCTCCGTATTTTAACCAGGACACTACGGTATCCTAAATCTCCAGTCTTCATCCATACCCCTGGAGTAGAGGGTAACGTCGGAACAGATTTAGACTAAGGTAGGCATTTCCACACACTGATAGAAACCTTAAATTACCTGCAATATCTAGTGCATGACAGTGACTTGCTTGCTGCACCAAATTTACCATCATCTAAGTAGATATAAATTATCATTGTAGGTTACCGATTACCTGTGATGGGGTATATATCATCTGAATTGGATAGTTACCACTGCTGAAATTGCAGCACTAGGAATAACCTTGGGGCACAAATGTGAGGTAGGATACTGTACAATGGGCGACCATATGAATAGTCATAGTTGCCTTTCCAATAAGATACTCACAAGACACAATCTCAATGTTGTTATTTCATATAGATACCCAGGAAGAACTAAAGAATTCAAAGGATCTAAGAATTTATATCAACTGATGTATACCATGGAAATCTCAAGTATTTACTCCTGATGAAGGGAAAATATTTCTTTAGTAGTAGTAAACATCACAGAGACTGTCATTTGTTTGTTCTTCACAATATGATGAAAACATATACAATCAAAAATGAATGGTGTTATGAAAATTGTCTGAGCTACGAGGATAGTAGTACCTGCGAATAAAAAAGTGAGCCAATTCTGAACAACAACTGTTTGAAATTAGTTGAATTGAGAACATTTAAATATATACGTAAACATTATACTTACTTATAACCCATTGGTGAAATGTCTATTTACTTATATATATTGAACAATTAATAACTATTTCACTTACCCTTTTGTGAACTTTCACATTGATAACACTTTATCTATTGTCTGTCTCAGGACATGAAGCCCGAATGTGCAGGGGACGTGAGGGTTCCACAGCCCGTACATGCCCTTTTTTCTCTGTTTCTTTCAACCTCACAACCTAGTGTCAGGGTTGTGTTTTCTTGTTTGCACCTTGTCATTTGACTAAAGTCCGTAAAAAGGTTAATTATATACATACTGAGGTGTGCATGTGTGTTTAGTTCTCTTTCTCGTTTTGTTAGCATAGGCCATTTGATTTGACTGACTAGGATGGTTTTGTTTATTGTTTGATGGTTGCGATTACTACCATCTTAGTCATAGGACAAATTAGGAGTTTCTCCGACCCAACATTTTCAATAAAGGTTTGAAAAATTGTATCCATTATGCCAGTGTCATACTTGTGATACCATGCCTTCCCTACATTCCCCACTCGTTTCTGTGCTTAAGCCCTTAGAATGCGTTCCCGCAACAACTCTGCCCCACATGAGGTCCCTTCGGCCAGCTCCCCTTCCAAACTCATTATCTGATATTATGAGTCTCGTAGGTGAGTTTGCAACTCAGACCTTATCCAGCAGGAGCTGGCTAGGTATTTCCCCCAGATGGTGACCTTAAATGCATCCCATATCATGTTGTAATCTCCCACTGATTCTTCATTAAATGTGAAGTAGTCTATATTAGTGTATCTCCTCCCTGTAAATATCATCCCTTAACGACTCTGTTCTGGGTTTCCAAGTGGGTATTGTCCCCTGTCTTCTTTCCCAGGTCATCCTAGCTTGCAATGGGGCATGGTCCAATAATGTAGATGGTGTCCCTATAGTTAGTGAAGTGGTCTCTGCTTACAAGAATAAAATCTATACATGAATGTGTGTTGCAGGGATGCAAACAGGAGTATCCTCTCTTATTGACATTCTGTTCCCGCTACAAATGTTTCAGATCACAATTCACCAGACTTTGTTAAGCGATTTCTTTGCCAGCGGTTTGTGTGCTGCACTGGATCCTGATCTGTCCAGCCTTGCGTGTATTGGCCAGTTAAACCCCCCCCCAACCCCATATCATTTCCCTGTAAGCATTTTCCCCAACAACTGCACCAACCCTGGAAAGTATGCATCGTTATGGACATTGGAGGCATAAGTGTTTATCTTTCTCCCATCTATGGTTCCCTATAGGATAAGTGTCCTTCCGACTTCCTCCCAAGTAACTTTAGAGATCTGTATGGGCGTCTCCCTGGCTATCTACGTTAGGGCACCTCTGGAATATGTTGAGAATTGTGTGCTGCACTATTCCACCCAAACTTGTTTTAACTTTTTCGAGTTCCGTCTTGGAGAGGTGCGTCTCCTGTAGGAATGGTACTTGCATCCGCCCCATCAATGAAGGAAACCCAGTATTTCTCTCCTCTTCTTAGCGCGGCCCATTCCCTGAACATTCTAGATTAAGATTGTGAGACTGCTCATATTAGGTAAGTGACCTTTGGCTCGTGTCCCTCCTCTGGTTCCCCTCTGTTAAGGTTCGATCATGGCGTCTCCTAATCCTCCAATCTTGAGTTGAAACAGGTCCCACCCGCACCCACCTTGCTCCCCTCCCCCTCCCAACTCCCAAACAATCTAAACCAAAATAAACAACTTGAAGCATACCCTACTGTAAGGGAGGCATGGTATTACAAGTATGACCTGACACAAAAGGTACAATTTGTAAAACTTTTATTGAGGTTTCAATGCGGTTGGAGAAACTCTTACTTTGCCCTACAGCTAAATTGGGAGTAGTCTCGACCATCAAATAATAAATAAAACAGTCCTAGTTGAATCAGTCAAATCAAATGTCCTATACTAACAAAAACCTAATGCCTGTCCTATATCTTGTACAAAAAGTGTGAAAAGGAGAATATGTATGCAAAGGAAAGTCAGTGTTCAAATATAAAGAATAAATGTGGCTGAGTTAGCTCTTCTCCCCCCCCGTTGGACAGCACAGAGTAAGGTGGTCCTTGTAGGCAAGATGACACACTCTGGCTCAGGCTCTTAAAACGAAGAATGTTCAATGCATGGATCGAGGCCTGCCTGGCCTTCCACGTTAAAGTCTTACTTTCCAATTTCCAAAACACAGTTCACCAAAAAGTTCACATCGGTCCCCCTCTATCGGGCTCAGACCTCTTAAAGAAAAAAATTCACATCAATCTCCCTCAGTCGGGCTCAGACCGTTCACAACAAAGGTTCACGTCAGTCTTCCTCAGTCGGGCTCAGACCTTTTACAGCAAAAGTTCACGTCAGTCTCCCTCAGTCATAACAAAACAAAACACTTGCAGGAGTTTCCTTCCCCAAACCTATTTCCCATGCTTTACGGGTTCTCTTCCCCTAACTTATTACACCTTTGGCGTCCCTCAGTCATGCTCGGACCGTATTTTGAAGTTTAAGACTTTTGAATATGTCTGGCTTTTTTTCTCTGCTGGACCACTTTGACTTTCTAGCTTTAAATTCACACTCCTATGTTATTTGCACCAGTGCTTCCTGGTCTGGGTAGCTCATTGTATTATGCACCAAAGTTCAAAGTTCACCTTTTTACTCTCCCCTTTTCTCTGGGTCAATTTCAATCACCTCAGTTTTACAGTTCATTCCCTTTATCGCTACAAATCTTTCACCTTTCATGGAGACTTTCAAGTGGGCTACTTCCTTTCGACGGACCACTCGTTACTCAGTATCACTGACTTTATAGCTATCGTCACTTCAAAGTTCATTCACAGGTCTGCCTTTCTACATGTCTCATCCACACGTGTGCAGCCTTCAATTGTGCGATATAGTGTTGCTGCTTCAATCTTACTTTAGCACACACAGATCTCTTACGTGGCTTGCCAACTCACCGACTGTGTGCATTTATTTCTTGTCTTTACTGTCTTCCAGTTTACGAGTCATGGTTATTACCACAGGCTTGGCTTCGCCTCCCCAACTCTGCTGTTCACGCGGGATGGTCCTTGAGACACAATGCAGCCTTCTTAATTGGGATTCGGCCTTCTCCATGTGTCTTTCGCAGCCTTTTGGAGGCAACAGCTTCCTGCAGGGAACTCCTGGGGTTCTCCAACAATGGCTCTTGTCCCTCGGCCTATTGCTCTGCTCCAGTGGGTTTGCTTTCACCCCCAGAACTTCTACTCTTACTTGTGTTCCACCTTGCTCAGAGTGTGTCTCTATGTTCCGCTTTTTATCTGTGTGAGGAGAGCTAATTGATATCACATGTATACACTTAGAGTCATTTGCTTCTACTAAGACAGCTCTTCTTTCTGTTCTGGACTCTTTACATTCTGCACATCACGCTAAACAGTCTTCTCTTCTTATACCTCTTGATTTCTCAGCCGTGTTCGACATTGTTGATCACACACTTTTACTGTCTGCTCTTTCTTCCTTTGGTTTTTCTAGTGCTACTCTAGCTTGGTTTGAATCATATCTATCTCAGAGAACTTTCTCAGTCTCTTGGTCGGGGTTTCCTCTGAAATATACTCACTTACCTGTGGTGTTTCTCAAGGTTCAGTCCTTGGTCCTTTTATTTTCTCTCTCTACACCTCTTCATTAGCTGGGGTTATTTCTTCTTTTGGGTTCTTGCATCATTTCAATGCTGATGACACACAGCTTTTTCTTTCATTCCCACACTTCACTGACGATATTCATCATAATCTCAGTGCTTGTTTACTGGCTATCCAATCATGGATGTCAAACCATTTTTTAGTTCTCAGTGCTGCAATAACAGAGGATATTTTCTTCCCCTCTACTTCTATTTCTTCATCTTCTTTACCTTCTTTTATTTCATTTCCTCCGGCTCAACTACCCATTTCCTCAGTAGTTCGGAACCAAGGTCTTCTTCTTGATTCTGATATTTCTTTCAGTCGTCATATTTCACTATCTGCTCATTCATGTCGATTTCATCTGTACAACATCCGGAAAGCCTGCCTGTTTATGACTTTCAAAGCCACAAAGCTACTGGTGTCTGCTTTAATCTTTTCACAACTTTTTTTTGTTCTTCTGCACTCTATGGACTTTCTATATCTCATTTATCTCTGCTGAAATCTGCATTTCACGCCTCTATTCGTGTCCTTTGTCAATTGGCTCCTCGTGATTCAATTTCTTCTTCTTTGGTTCAACTTTGATGGTTCTCTTTTCATCACTGTTTAAAGTTACATTTTTTATTTCTGGTTTTCAAAGCTCATTATGGTCTCACTCCTCCTTATCTTTTTTCACTCGTTTCTTTTATCTTCCCTCTTGTTCCCTTTGGCCTGCTTCTCATGACCATCTTGTAGTTCTCGCTCCTCCTTGTGCTCAGCCTCGTTTTCAGTCTTTTTCTCTCTTAGCACCTTTAAATTGGAATGCTCTCCCTCTCCCTCTCAGTTCTATCACTGTTTGTTCATCCTTTCGGGTCTCTCTACGATCCCATCTTCTCTTATCTGGTTAATGAGGATTTTTCGCAATTTTGAAATACTTTGTGTTTTAAACATTGACTTGATTATTTGTACTGTTTCTGTTCTTATGTACAGCGCTTTGGCGTAAGAAGCTATATAAAATAAAATAAAATAAAATACAAATACAACAGAAAGTCTGCAATTTTGTTTGTGTGCCTCTTCTCTTTACTCCCCAGGAGCATTCTCAAAAGGCAAATCTGAGGTGTACATTCTAACTGCCTTCCCAGTAAACTGTTAATCTTGCTGGTCACTGCTTGCCAATAGCGTTCTATTGTTAGGTACCCCAGACCAGGTGCCAGAAGCCAGCAGGCTCCATCTTCCTTCCCGGGCATGTGTGTGCGATTGCTTCATTCATCATATGTAATTCCTGGAGCGTTATGAAGACACAGTGCAACAACGTTGAATTGGATCAACTTAAAATGTGCATTCCTGGATACCTTACTAATTCCCAAGCATATTTTGGCACATGCTTTCTGGTCTATGATCTCTCCCATACCCCGCTTCCATTTTTCTTAAAACCTTTAGCTAGGGCAGTGTCTCACTATCCTGTGGTGCTGCATAAAATCTAGAGATTGCGTGACGTTCCACTCCATTCCTATGGTTAATGTAGTTTGAAGGACTGCAGTGATCTGGGTTTTGTCTGTCATGGAGTCCCATGTGCTTGCTACGGCCTTATTCAATCGTGTGAAGGTCAGAAATTGTCACCTGGGCATGTCAAATGTTTGTGCTCATTCCGTGAAGGGTAGCAAAATTCCCCTGTCGAACAGGTATCCCATCGTGCAATACCCCCCCTCATTCGCGCCAATATCTCTGATAATCCTTGCTATCTTGGGATACGCTCTTAGGGACATGTCAGAGCTGTACCCCTCCCCCGGCTTCAACTTTCTGCATGCTTGTTTCCATGCCTGCTGGACCACCCTTGTAATACAGGATTGCGGGAACCCCCCATGTCTCCGAAGAATGTTTTCATACCAGTGTAATGCTGCAGGGGCTTACACAGTATGCAGATGCCTTCTCCATCATTCCCAGTGTCCCATTTAGCCGTTGCTGCAGTTGGGAAGCCAAATAGTACAACACAATATCAGGGAGAGCAAGACCACCATCTGGGTGTCTTCTCTGAAGCATCTTCTGGGATACTCTGCTCCTTCGCCCGGCCCATAACAATTCCGAAATGTTGTTATCCAGTGCCTTACAAAAGGGGAGCCTAATCAGGTATGATATGTTGGTGAATGGGTATAATAGTCTGGGCAGGATGACCATCTTGCCGATTGCTATTTATCCCATAAGGGATAGTGGTAGCGTCTTCCAAAACTTAATCCTCTCTTCTCGGCCCGATAGTGCCCTACCCACATTGTACTGGAATATGTCTGCCACCCTGTGATGCACCTGTATACCTAAGTACCTAAAGGAAAGAGTTTGCCATTGCATGGCCACTTCTGGTAGGTCTTTTCACAGTTTTCCTTTAAGTGTACCCAATGGGAAGGCCACTAATTTACCCATATTAATTTGAAATCCCGACAGTCCCCCATGCGGTCTATCATATCCAGCATGGAATGTATATGTAGTCCTGGACTATGCACATAGAGAAGAGCGTCATCCGCATACAACAAGATAACATGGGTTTGACCCTCTACTGTGATTCCTAAAGATATTTGCCAGCAGTTCCAGCAATACAGCAAAAAGGATGGGAGACAGGGCAGCCTTGCCATTTGCCCCTCTCCATCTACCATCTAGGGGAAACCTCACTGACTGTTTTCACCCTCGCCAGGGGGTTGTGGTACAGTAGGCTTATCCTCATGTTCAGACCCAGCCCAAATCCTGTTAATACCTGTAAAAACCAGTTCTCCACCGCGTCAAAAGCTTTGACAGCATCCAATGACACGATGGCTAGTTCCTCCTCCGCCCCATCTAACCTTTCAATGTCATGCTGGAGGCACCATAAAATAATTGTGTTCCTTGCTCCCACAAATCTTCACTGATCACGATGGGTTAGGGTCAGAGTATGCCCCACCAACCTTTGCTAGCAACTTACCCAAAATCCTCCCATCTACATTCAGCAGAGAGATGGGGCAATACGACCTGCATCTGTGCAGGTTTTTCCCAGGCTTTAGTATCACCACTATAATTGCCCCCCTCATGGACGCCGGTAGGATTCCCTTCTTGAAAGCTGTGTTGTAAAGCAGTTTCAGTGTGAGGATCAGGAGATCAGCATAAGTTGAACACAATTCTATAGAGAGACTGTCACCACCCAGTGATTTCCCTGTCCCCAAGTAGTCAATCACTGCCCTTATTTCCCCTTCCGTAACTACGACTTCTATTTCCCCCACAACTGTCACTTTCAGGGTTGGCAGACTGGCTTGTTCCAATACTTCTGCAGTGTCATCTGGATCAGGTGGGCCTCCACGTTTATATACATTGACATAGTAATCCTAAAAAACCCTATTGATACCCTCCTGCTTCATAACCACGTCTCCCCCCTCTGTGAGTTTGAGTTATTGTACTCCTCAGCTCCTCCTTCCTGAAAAGTCAGGCCAATAGCCATCCCACCTTGTCTCCTTCCCCATGAATTCTCTGAACGTACCGGGTATAGTCATGCTTCCTGTGAGAAACCAGAGGGAGTCTCACCTGCTAGTCCCCGGGGATCTCTCTCTCAGTTGGTCAGGTCACGGCCATTGCCTGTGGATCCAGACTCTGGGGGTGGACCAGTGCAGAAGGATCACCTGGGTGAGGGGTCTTTGGGGAGTGGGAGTGAGGCAGCCGATGATGAGACATGGTATTCCCCCCTTTTTTGTTCATCTACCCCATCCTATTTTATAGGATTTTCTGAAGTCCCAACCCCTCCCCCCTTTTTCAGAAACACTGGGCAGAGGAAGAGGATGACTGAGAGCAAGCAGACTAACTCTCTCACATCGTACTGGACAGGTCCCATTAAACGGGTCAGGCAAAGTCAGGCACTTTACAATAAGTCCATACATGTGATACCAGTTAGCTCTCCTCACACAAATAAAAGGCCACATCTAAAGACACACTCTGAAAGAAGGCGGAGCACAAGCAGAACATCCAGGACAACGGCACACCTATTGGAGCAGAGGAACGGACCTGAGAGATCAGTGATTGTTAAAGCAAATGAAGTAGCAACTTTATATCACAGGTGAAGGCTGCGCGTGTGTGGATGAGATGCGAAGAAAGGCAGAACCGTGAATGAACTTT
This sequence comes from Ambystoma mexicanum, assembly GCF_040938575.1. Taxonomy (NCBI): domain Eukaryota; kingdom Metazoa; phylum Chordata; class Amphibia; order Caudata; family Ambystomatidae; genus Ambystoma; species Ambystoma mexicanum. Next base: position 1,540,389,327 of record NC_090932.1, read on the forward strand.
GAAGTAAAAAGCAGCTGTGAGATCAGCGATACTAAGTAACGGAGTGGTCCGGCGAAAGGAAGCAGCCCATTCGAAAGTCTCAGTGAAAGGTACATTGTTTGAAGTTATAAAGCAAACAGACAGTGAAAGCAAATTAAGTGAAAGTAACCTTGAACTTTGAGTCAAAATGGTCAAAATGGTCCTGAGGTGGTCCGGTAAAAGCGCCACGCACATTCAAATGTTTTCGTAAAGGGTCCGAACCCAATTGAGGGAGACCCGAAGTACAATAAACTTGGGGAAGAGAGCCCCCTTGCAAGGTTGTGTTTAACTTTAATGTGAGAGGTCTGAGCCCGGCAGAGTGGGGCCTTCATGAACTGTTTGCTGTAAGGTCTGAGCCTGACCTTTGTGAACTTTATGTTGGAAATACAATTTTGGAAAGTCAAGAAAAAGTCTTTAACGTGGAAGGCCAGGCGGCCCTCAATCCACAGTTTGGAACTGCTTAGACTGTTAGAAACCGAGCCAGAGTGTGTCATCCTGACTACAGGGACAGCCTTACTCCATGAGGTGTAACGTGAGGAGGACAGCTGGTTCACCTACCTTTATTCTTTTGAACACTGATTTTTTTCCTATTGCATACATTTCTCCTTTTTATACTTTTTGTATAAGAGATAGGGCAGACATGTCTCGGGAGGATAGCTTAGCAGCAATGCGCTTACCTTGGAAGCAAGACGACACGGAGCAACAGAGGTTCAATCCCCGGGTCTGCGCTTAGAAACCTCTGGGTATTAAGCACGTTATAAATAACCATAGCATATCATTAGGTTTTGTTAGCATAGAAACAGAGAAAAAAGGGTACCCACGGGCTGTGGAACCCTCGCGTCCCCTGCACACTCGGGGTTTCTGTCCTGAGACAGACAATAGATAAAGCCTTAGGTTTATAGACATTTGGTCGAAAACCAAAATGTCGAAAGTCAAAATTTCGAAAAAAAAATGTCGAAAACAAAAAAAGTCGAATTTCTTTTTCAATACGTTTTTTTTTTTTAAATGGGGGGGATCCCCCGCCAACCCCCCTTTTTTCTATTTTTTTTTTAATTTTACCCCTTTTTTTTACTTACCGAACCCAAAAAAAGCATATAAATAAAAAATAATACATTCGACTTTTTTTTTTCAATATTTTTTTTTCAATATTTTTGTCATTCGACTTTTTTTTTTGACATTTTGACTGACCACCAAAGCCTTATCAATGTGAAAGTTCACAAAAGGGTAAAGCGAAATAGTTATGAATTGTTCAATATGTATAAGGAAATAGACATTTCACCAATGAGTTAAAAGTAATTATAATGTTTACGTATATTTAAATGTTCTCAATTCAACTAATTTCAAACAGTTGTTGTTCAGAATTGGTTCACTTTTTTATTCACAGGTACTATTATCCTCGTAGCTCAGACAATGTTCATATGGGACACTCGAAGAACAGGTTCATATAGATACATATAAAACATACAGAGAGCTGGTTATCATCAGGGGAGCCATGGAATCTATGCATACAGTGTCCCATTGTAACATTGGTCCTTACATCCTGGGACCTCGTAGGTGGCCCATATAAACCACACTTAAGAAGACTGTACCACTGATGTGACTCATAAGTCACATTTGATTACAATGGAACACTAATTTCATTACAATGGTTAATTGTTGGCTGATGTATTAATCACTTAGCACAAATGTGAAATGAATATAGAATTCCACTTTTGAGAACATACCTGTCTAATGGCTCCATGAAAATTAAGGGAGATTGTGAACAGAGGTTCCCTAAGGTTTGATTAGTCTAAACTCCCCTATGGTAGAACTATATCTCGAGTGAGATGTCTACCTGACTAATTTTTTAATAGACATATCATTGATCCATAACGGATTTGTGGACTCTTATTAACCTAAACAATTGAACCATCTTTTGATCGGTACAAGACTGATGATAAGTTCTGGTTTAATGTATATTAGTTCAACATCACATTGTCAGGGGCTGACTACCACTCCGATTCCAGAATAAATCATCAATACAATGGACTAGGGCCTATATAACATTTGTAAGAAACGATTAGGAACACAACCTACTTATATAATGCAACTGCATCAACTTTAGATACTGGGTAGTGTTGGACATCATCCAACAACTTATACAGATGATTTCGAGGTTATGCTCTATCATGCTCCTGATGCGCGATTGACACGTATTTACCTTTGGTACGCAAGACGTAATGATGTCACATGTTTACATGTGATGTCATCGCGTTCGTACCCGCAAACGCTATTTTTAAATTTTTTTACTTTTTGTTGTGCTCCTGCGTCCACGGAAGGCACGTCTACATCCAGCAGTGGATGCCGCTCGATGAGAGCACATCTATTCTCACCAAGCTGCTCACAAAGAGGTAAGATACAGACCTTATGCTTTTGTTCCCTGAACGGGACACCTCCCCTAATTCCTTGAGCTACATCGCCAACTCTAGGCTCTTAGGCCATTAAGAACACCAACCCCTTTTCTTTCCTCTTTAGGTATACCTTGAACCTTTTAGAGATAACATCTCTGACTTGCCCGCTCGAAAATTAGGATAGCGCAGGTAAGCTACTGACTCCAGTGCCTGTTTCTATTTATACCTTTATTTGATCATTACAACATGTTAGAATCTCCTCCTCTCCGTATTTTAACCAGGACACTACGGTATCCTAAATCTCCAGTCTTCATCCATACCCCTGGAGTAGAGGGTAACGTCGGAACAGATTTAGACTAAGGTAGGCATTTCCACACACTGATAGAAACCTTAAATTACCTGCAATTTCTAGTGCATGACAGTGACTTGCTTGCTGCACCAAATTTACCATAATCTAAGTAGATATAAATTATCATTGTAGGTTACCGATTACCTGTGATGGGGTATATATCATCTGAATTGGATAGTTACCACTGCTGAAATTGCAGCACTAGGAATAACCTTGGGGCACAAATGTGAGGTAGGATACTGTACAATGGGCGACCATATGAATAGTCATAGTTGCCTTTCCAATAAGATACTCACAAGACACAATCTCAATGTTGTTATTTCATATAGATACCCAGGAAGAACTAAAGAATTCAAAGGATCTAAGAATCTATATCAACTGATGTATACCATGGAAATCTCAAGTATTTACTCCTGATGAAGGGAAAATATTTCTTTAGTAGTAGTAAACATCACAGAGACTGTCATTTGTTTGTTCTTCACAATATGATGAAAACATATACAATCAAAAATGAATGGTGTTATGAAATTTGTCTGAGCTACGAGGATAGTAGTACCTGCGAATAAAAAAGTGAGCCAATTCTGAACAACAACTGTTTGAAATTAGTTGAATTGAGAACATTTAAATATATACGTAAACATTATACTTACTTTTAACCCATTGGTGAAATGTCTATTTACTTATATATATTGAACAATTAATAACTATTTCACTTACCCTTTTGTGAACTTTCACATTGATAACACTTTATCTATTGTCTGTCTCAGGACATGAAGCCCGAATTTGCAGGGGACGTGAGGGTTCCACAGCCCGTACATGCCCTTTTTTCTCTGTTTCTTTCAACCTCACAACCTAGTGTCAGGGTTGTGTTTTCTTGTTTGAACCTTGTCATTTGACTAAAGTCCGTAAAAAGGTTAATTATATACATACTGAGGTGTGCATGTGTGTTTAGTTCTCTTTCTCGTTTTGTTAGCATAGGCCATATGATTTGACTGACTAGGATGGTTTTGTTTATTGTTTGATGGTTGCGATTACTACCATCTTAGTCATAGGACAAATTAGGAGTTTCTCCGACCCAACATTTTCAATAAAGGTTTGAAAAATTGTATCCATTATGCCAGTGTCATACTTGTGATACCATGCCTTCCCTACATTCCCCACTCGTTTCTGTGCTTAAGCCCTTAGAATGCGTTCCCGCAACAACTCTGCCCCACATGAGGTCCCTTCGGCCAGCTCCCCTTCCAAACTCATTATCTGATATTATGAGTCTCGTAGGTGAGTTTGCAACTCAGACCTTATCCAGCAGGAGCTGGCTAGGTATTTCCCCCAGATGGTGACCTTAAATGCATCCCATATCATGTTGTAATCTCCCACTGATTCTTCATTAAATGTGAAGTAGTCTATATTAGTGTATCTCCTCCCTGTAAATATCATCCCTTAACGACTCTGCTCTGGGTTTCCAAGTGGGTATTGTCCCCTGTCTTCTTTCCCAGGTCATCCTAGCTTGCAATGGGGCATGGTCCAATAATGTAGATGGTGTCCCTATAGTTAGTGAAGTGGTCTCTGCTTACAAGAATAAAATCTATACATGAATGCGTGTTGCAGGGATGCAAACAGGAGTATCCTCTGTTATTGACATTCTGTTCCCGCTACAAATGTTTCAGATCACAATTCACCAGACTTTGTTAAGCGATTTCTTTGCCAGCGGTTTGTGTGCTGCACTGGATCCTGATCTGTCCAGCCTTGCGTGTATTGGCCAGTTAAACCCCCCCCCAACCCCATATCATTTCCCTGTAAGCATTTTCCCCAACAACTGCACCAACCCTGGAAAGTATGCATCGTTATGGACATTGGAGGCATAAGTGTTTATCTTTCTCCCATCTATGGTTCCCTATAGGATAAGTGTCCTTCCGACTTCCTCCCAAGTAACTTTAGAGATCTGTATGGGCGTCTCCCTGGCTATCTACGTTAGGGCACCTCTGGAATATGTTGAGAATTGTGTGCTGCACTATTCCACCCAAACTTGTTTTAACTTTTTCGAGTTCCGTCTTGGAGAGGTGCGTCTCCTGTAGGAATGGTACTTGCATCCGCCCCATCAATGAAGGAAACCCAGTATTTCTCTCCTCTTCTTAGCGCGGCCCATTCCCTGAACATTCTAGATTAAGATTGTGAGACTGCTCATATTAGGTAAGTGACCTTTGGCTCGTGTCCCTCCTCTGGTTCCCCTCTGTTAAGGTTCGATCATGGCGTCTCCTAATCCTCCAATCTTGAGTTGAAACAGGTCCCACCCGCACCCACCTTGCTCCCTTCCCCCTCCCAACTCCCAAACAATCTAAACCAAAATAAACAACTTGAAGCATACCCTACTGTAAGGGAGGCATGGTATTACAAGTATGACCTGACACAAAAGGTACAATTTGTAAAACTTTTATTGAGGTTTCAATGCGGTTGGAGAAACTCTTACTTTGCCCTACAGCTAAATTGGGAGTAGTCTCGACCATCAAATAATAAATAAAACAGTCCTAGTTGAATCAGTCAAATCAAATGTCCTATACTAACAAAAACCTAATGCCTGTCCTATATCTTGTACAAAAAGTGTGAAAAGGAGAATATGTATGCAAAGGAAAGTCAGTGTTCAAATATAAAGAATAAATGTGGCTGAGTTAGCTCTTCTCCCCCCCCCCCGTTGGACAGCACAGAGTAAGGTGGTCCTTGTAGGCAAGATGACACACTCTGGCTCAGGCTCTTAAAACGAAGAATGTTCAATGCATGGATCGAGGCCTGCCTGGCCTTCCACGTTAAAGTCTTACTTTCCAATTTCCAAAACACAGTTCACCAAAAAGTTCACATCGGTCCCCCTCTATCGGGCTCAGACCTCTTAAAGAAAAAAATTCACATCAATCTCCCTCAGTCGGGCTCAGACCGTTCACAACAAAGGTTCACGTCAGTCTTCCTCAGTCGGGCTCAGACCTTTTACAGCAAAAGTTCACGTCAGTCTCCCTCAGTCATAACAAAACAAAACACTTGCAGGAGTTTCCTTCCCCAAACCTATTTCCCATGCTTTACGGGTTCTCTTCCCCTAACTTATTACACCTTTGGCGTCCCTCAGTCATGCTCGGACCGTATTTTGAAGTTTAAGACTTTTGAATATGTCTGGCTTTTTTTCTCTGCTGGACCACTTTGACTTTCTAGCTTTAAATTCACACTCCTATGTTATTTGCACCAGTGCTTCCTGGTCTGGGTAGCTCATTGTATTATGCACCAAAGTTCAAAGTTCACCTTTTTACTCTCCCCTTTTCTCTGGGTCAATTTCAATCACCTCAGTTTTACAGTTCATTCCCTTTATCGCTACAAATCTTTCACCTTTCATGGAGACTTTCAAGTGGGCTACTTCCTTTCGACGGACCACTCGTTACTCAGTATCACTGACTTTATAGCTATCGTCACTTCAAAGTTCATTCACAGGTCTGCCTTTCTACATGTCTCATCCACACGTGTGCAGCCTTCAATTGTGCGATATAGTGTTGCTGCTTCAATCTTACTTTAGCACACACAGATCTCTTACGTGGCTTGCCAACTCACCGACTGTGTGCATTTATTTCTTGTCTTTACTGTCTTCCAGTTTACGAGTCATGGTTATTACCACAGGCTTGGCTTCGCCTCCCCAACTCTGCTGTTCACGCGGGATGATCCTTGAGACACAATGCAGCCTTCTTAATTGGGATTCGGCCTTCTCCATGTGTCTTTCGCAGCCTTTTGGAGGCAACAGCTTCCTGCAGGGAACTCCTGGGGTTCTCCAACAATGGCTCTTGTCCCTCGGCCTGTTGCTCTGCTCCAGTGGGTTTGCTTTCACCCCCAGAACTTCTACTCTTACTTGTGTTCCACCTTGCTCAGAGTGTGTCTCTATGTTCCGCTTTTTATCTGTGTGAGGAGAGCTAATTGATATCACATGTATACACTTAGAGTCATTTGCTTGACTTTGCCTGATCCAATTAGCGGGACATGTTCTATGCAATGTGTAAGAGTTAGCATTATTACTCTCAGTCACCCTCTTCCATGGCCGAGTGTTTGTGTGGAAAGGGGGTGGGGGTTGGGACACCAGAGAATACTATGAAATAGCAGGGATGATTGATGGGTACGGGAAAGGGTGGAATACCGTCTATCACCACTGGCTGCCTCACCCCTACTCCCCAAAGACCACCCACCCAGGTGATCCTCCCGCAAAGGTCCACCCCCAAGATCTGGATCCAAAAGCGATGGCCGTGTCCTGGACACCTGGATGACAAGTCCAGAGGACTAGCGGGTGAGACACCTTTTGGTTTCTCACCCTACCACTGTAGGCAAGTTCTATAACCAATACCGGAGTGTGTGGGAGTGTTCTTTTTGTTCACCGCACTGCTGAGACTGTGCGAGACCAAGGCTTCTTTCCATTTTCTTCATTGAGGCGGAGTGAATTCATCAAAACATTCACCCGGAAGCAGCGCGTCACGGAGTGTGTGGGAGTGTTCTTTATGTTTGCCCCACTGCTGAGACTGTGCGAGATGAAGGCTTTTTTACATTTTCTTCATTGAGGAGGAGCAAATTCATCAAAATGCGCACCCGGAAGCGGAGCGTTGTGGAGTGTGTGGAAGTGTTCTTTGGGTTCGTTGTGTTCGTTGTGTGCGCTGTGGGAGGTGACGAAATCATCTACAATGGAGCCTCCACGTCACCAGCAACCAGCATCTCGGCTTGTGAAACCGAAAACATTGCCACCTCATTGCGGGTGCAGCTGCAACGATGTTTTGCTCTGCATCGGCAATGGGAGAAGCAATCAATAACCAAAGACAAGTAAGTCCTAAATGCGCATGCATAATCGCAGAGTTAGTTGAAAAAGCATATGCAATCTCCGATTCACTAACTCAGACTGTGCAGAAGGATCAGAACCCCCTGGCTGCGACTGCTGTCTGTGAGGGGTGGGGGTGACGTTTGCAAACAATTCCCTATAACCGCCAAGCTGCAGAGGTATATCCAACGTGGAAAGTACTAGAAAGAAAGCATACAGCTGGCTAACTGTAAAGCTTGCGTATCACATCTGATGAAAAATGACTTGTGTGTCTGTTCCCCTCGCCCCATGTACTCACAGAACTTAGGCTACGGCCCAAATAAATCAATCCAACAGCAGAGCGCGGTTCCACCATTGCGCGTACTTGTTTGGCGTATAATGGAGCAAAAGGAAGCCAACAAATAACATCTGCCAAGTTGTGACGCAAAGCTGCGCAGATGAAACGACCAAATAAGGATGTGAGCTTTCGAGCGAGGCAGTTGTAACAACTATTAATCAACTAAAGTCGCCAGTCTCAGACCCTTCGACTGGAAGAATCCAAGACGAGGTGTTTCTACCTGCAACAGCGCTAGAAGTGGAGTTAATCGGTTCACAAGCAGCAGAGTTATGTGAGCTGGAATCGGCAACGAAAAGTGACAGACGAGACTCCATCGTGGTAGAATACCAAGTAATTAAAAATCTGTTTAAAATCAGCGCTGCGCTGGCTGGTACCCACTCAACATTGGAATTGGAGAATAAATTGAGAAAAGCTGCAGTCGGAGTATAAGACCCCAAAAAATAACTTTAACTGCTTTGAACTTTCTTCAGACAAGCAGCAAAGCCCACGTGTGGAGTCGGCCCAAAATCACCTGTACCTTCCGCACAAACGCAGAAGAGTAGATTCAAGCCCAAGACCACCAGTGCTTTGCTCCCAAAAAAAGATCCCAAATAAGACCTAGTTTAGACACAGAGCGACTGGGCAGCCCTAAGCAGTCGCATATGAGAGGTAATGGAAATATGAATCAAGTGAGGATCATTGAGTCAAGTGCAAGTTCAGATGACTCGGAAGTATCGTCCTCTGACTTTTCGTTTGCATAAAGGCAATTCCCTAAAGTGAGATGATCTATACCCTTGATAAGGGAAAAAAAGACAATAACCCCTCTGTAGCCCTCACAAGCCTGCTTTGAGGTGGTAGAACAGGTTATAAACAAGCTGCGGCCGAATCTAGTCTCAGCGCTTTCTATTACAGTTACACCTTTGATAAAACTATATGAACAACTCAATGAGAACTGCAAAGATCAAAGTACTCTAATTGTGCTTCTGAGCTCGAAAATGATAAACTTGGAATCTGTGCTCAAAGAGTCGAAGCTCCAAGTTGCCAATGACATCAAAAAAAGTGAAATCTTAAATAATCTATTTAGAGAGCAACTAAAAAGTAATGCAGACGGTAAACGACTGCTCGCCGAAGTAGCTCGAGAAGCTCTAATGATTTTAAAGCGGCAACAGCCCATCTGTGAAGTGCGGGATGAGAGGCCAAAGGAAAGATAGAGATCGGAACGGACATGGAGGAGGCCGGATTAAAGGAGACAGCTCCTCTTCCAGTTACTAAACTGAATCACAACTATGTGATAATGGATCCTTGTACAAATTAAAACCAATGCCGGACTGGACCTTGTCCCCTAGATTCCGACGATGTTCCCTCCAAGGAAGAACTGACGAAAGGTCAGGATAAGGTTATTCCGACTGGACCCTTTCCAGCTCACGAGCCAAACGAAGACGAGGAAAATCTATCGATAGCTGTTCCATCTACATCGGCTAATGCAGAAGGATTGATGTGCATGCCCCCATTGATGAGCAAAGATGGGATGAAAACCCTTACAAAAGAGAACAAAAGTTTCTCTATTTTTGACAAAACAAAAAGACTGGATACAAGAAAAGAAAGGAAAAATCAAATACCTGTGAAGCAGAAAAACAAAATGAAAAATATGTCCAAGCAAAAGAATTTGAACTCTAAGAACTCCCGTACATTTTTGCGGAATATTAAATCCTTAAATGTGACGATTCAAACGGCATTAACCAAAAATGTGTTGGTCCAGCAAGAAGGAGCATTGACTGCAGCCCAAGAAGAAAATACAAATAAAAACATGGAGAAAGAGGGCAAGTGCATATATTCGAAGAGATGCCATAAACGATGAAAGTAAACAAATTGAGGAATTGGCAAATTGATCTACTTACGAGGCAGACAGAGAAGACGATGAAGAAGTAGAGGCCAGTGAGGTCAAAGACCGCATCGTACTCGACTCTGACTCTGAATACGAGCCAATGATGGATACATTGGATGAACCTACAAATCTGCTGGAAAAACACGCACAAAGAACATGTACTATATTTAGCACGCCGAGTCAAGATCAAAAAGCAAATCTAAATGTTAGCGAACAGGCAGAACAAAGAAATAGATTCCTAACACTTGAAGAGAGAAGATTGTTGGTTATAACTATAACAACCTTACCATGTGAGCCTTTGTCGAGAACTTTGATCCAAAATTCCAACACTGATTAAATTACAAATGAACCGAGGCCTCAGAGCACTAATACTCCTAGTAGAGTTAATAAGCAAAAAGGAGTTCCAAAAAATGATCAGGAAGAAGATTGAAGGGAGGATAGACGGCTGTTTACACCGGCCGCCCGGAAGATGGGCAACAAAAGGCAAAAAATTGAGTCAAATTATTGCCTGCTGCTAGAAAGAATTTTCCACTCGGATGATGGGTTAATTCTTAATAGATACAACGTCCTCCAATTATTCCATCATATACCACAGTTGAGATCAATATCAACGAACGACAATAAAACAGTTGAATTTGTGAAAGAAACCACGTTCGACAGAGTTTTACTTCAAATCTACTCTAGAATAATTAGAGATATTATAATGTGTAACATTGTTGACCAACATTGTTTACCTGAACTCCCTTGGCTTTGACATAAAGGAGCTCCAAGCTGAAAATCATATTTTTAAAGATATCTGCGACGTAAATCATCTGAATGATGGCACGTGGGCACAGAAAGGTGTTCAAGACAACAATCAAGCATGCATGGACCTAAAGAAGAAAATGTATAATGGTGACAGAAAGAGCGATGGTGAAGAACTGGGATCAGTTCGGCCACCTAACAAGGAGACGGGATTGAAAAAGCAAATGAAAATTACATTTGCCTGTGACGATAGAGCATCGTCTGTTTCAAAGACGGTGGACACTGCAGTAAGCGCTGTAAGTGAGCACGGAAACTGGAGCTGGATCGCTGGCGCACTAAATTCGAGAAGTGATAGCTAATGTCCAGAAAATAGTGAAGACAATATAATACAGATGGGCTTGCGGAACCCACAGGGATTTGCCCATCTGTTTGGCAATATTTCATCACCCCTGAAATCATTAGATATCATATGTTTACAAGAAACTTGGCTCCAAACCTGCCCCTGTGTAGACGGCTTTGAAATTGCCATGAACCCATCTATCAAACAGTTGAAGGGTGCCCGATGGCCGTATTAATAACTATAGTAAGAATTGAAAAGGATCTTCATATACTGGGCTCATCAAATCCATCTCCATACACACAACTAACCATGATTGAATCGCAACAGCAAAATGGTGAGAATTATCCGAAAATACATATCATCAATGTATATTGGCAACATAAATCGAGTGATGAGTGGGATTTGATTGACACCATCATGTATATTGAAAAGAAAACAATATCATATTATGTGGAGACCTAAATATGGAATGTCTTGTGCTGGACCATTACGAGCACAAGACTGTTAAAAAAGATAATAAGCACCATAATGTAATAAAAACTGCTTGGGAAGAAGAGATGGACGTGAGAGAAATGTCACTGCTGAATGGAAACACTAGTGGTGATATGCCCCCAAAACCAACTTGGGAAAGAGATTGAGGAAATCAATATTAGACTATTTCTATGCCTCAGAGCAACTGGTTGAGAAAATCCACAAGCTCAGTGTACTGCCAATGTTGCAAAGAGATCATAATTTGGTCAAAATAAATCTACATGGACCAAAGACGATCTCCAATGCATTATGGAATCACCCTTTGAGTATAATGCTGGGAAGAAATAGACTAAGAATGGATGGCGTTAAGATCACAAATCTAATAATGAATCTGCATAAAAATTAAAACAACGAAGGAATGGACTCAATAGACTATCTTGCATCACTACAAACGTATACCCAATCACAAGTTCGATGCAACAAGCCAAGCTTTAAACGACAACATGTCTATGAGGTTGACATTGTCGCCAAAAAGCGTGAGTGAAGAAAGATCATCAGAGAGATCAAGAAGAACCCCAACCTTCACCAAGTAACAGAAATAAAAACAGCGAAATTGCACTATAAAACCTGGCTGCTGTCTCACAAAAACATCATGCTGCAGCGATACGCAGTAAGTATGCTGAGGATTATGGTTCAGAAAAATCCAAGAGTGTTCTTGGTAATCATTAACAATGTGGACCGCCTCAACAAGCAACCCTATCTAATATGGTTTCTGAGGCACAACGAATTGACCATTTCATGATGCTGTTTAATAAACAAGGACAAACTAAATTTGATCAACTGGAAACCCAAGAGACCTGGGAATGTGAGATCACAAAAGATGATATATTAGATAACATCAAAAGACTCAGCACACCAAGGGCCCCCGGCCCAGATGGACTGACAAACGTAACATTAAAACAGCACCCAGAAGAGTGGTCCGAGTTCTGTGTCAATTTATTCAGAAACATCATGAAAGAACCCAGGCTACCAACATCATGGAAGAGCGCAATTATTGTGCCAATATTAATAAAAGGAACAAGATTGGACCCAAAAAATTATAGGCCAATAGCGCTCTTGGATGTAGTGGGGAAGAGAGTTTCGCAACACAACTACTAAACCATCTGACAAATTGGATTAAACGACCTGAAACCAGAGACATTTGCCAAACAGGCTTTGTAAAAGGTGTCGGCTGTGGGCTTAACATACTGTTGATCAACTTGTTAAAAATGGAGGTCATTAAGAGAAGAACCAAAATATATCTGGCCTTTGTCGATCTGGCCCACGCCTTCGACAGTGTCGTCCGTGAGCTATTGTGGACTAAGCTGGCACTGCGGAATTGCCCCTCAAGCTTACTGTGTGCAATTCAAGAGCTCTACTCTAATACAGAAATCAAAATTTGACTAGACCCAAAGGGATCACTTTCGGCTGCAATAAGAACATCTAGAGGGGTTAAGCAGAGTTGCCCATGGGGAGCAACTTTGTTTACTTTGTTTATTGCAGATGTGGGAAGAGAAATAGATGAAGTAAGAGGGTTTGCACTGAAGATAAACAGGAATAGCTTGAGCTATATGCTGTATGCCGATGACATTGTCTTATTAGACGTTACACCGGTCGGCCTGCTGCCAAGCTTTCCACCCTGAAACTCTATACGAAAAGAAATGGTTTGGTGATAAATGCAGCTAAAACGGAGATCCTAATATTACAAAACTTAACAGGATCGAAAAGAAAAAATTTAAAAATAATTTCTTGGTCAATTGGACAGGAAATAGTAAAATACACAAACCAAGCACATTATCTTGGTGTGATAATTAACTCACAGATAACCGACAAACCCATGGTGCAAAAAATCAAAAGGAAATGTAAATTCTTGACTGCTCAAGGAGTCAAAATAAACAAAATGTTTGGGAAATTTACCTTGAACCATTGTTTTCTACAAAGCTAAGGTCATACCCGCCTTGATATTTGGTGGTGAATCGATGTTGGGTTGCCCACATTTAACATGTTCCTGGTGCGAAAATACTTATTGGAGCAATATTCTGCAACTGCCAAGGGGAACTCTGATTGCTTGTACTAGATATGAGATAGGTCTGACCTCAATTAATGCAAGGGTCATGTGCAACATGCTATCAATGTATAGGAAGGTTACTGGTGCTGACGGGCTTCCACAATATAACATCTTAAATATCCCATCTAATGAAACAGGTGAGACCATCCTTGGCAAATGGAAACAAACATGTGAATTCCTCCTTGAACAACTAAATACGAACAAAGAGACCTTAACTCAGAATCCAAATGCGGTTAAAAAAAGCTGTGGGAACAAGATTGGTGCGAGACTGCAGATCAGAGAGCGCTGCACAGATGCATGCAACAGGCTGCTCCGGAATCAACAGCTCTGAATACATTGCCCAAGTACTTGGAAACATTTCCATGTCCTTTGAAGAGGAAAACCTTCATGAAGATTCGGCTAAACCTATTTAGAACAAAAGAGGTTCTAGATTTGAGAAGTAGAGGAGTGGATGCACGGTGCAGATTCACTGATGCTACGAATGAAACATTGAAGCATCTTGTGTTACACTGTAGTAACCTCAGAGAACTCAGAACTGCATATTTTGGTAGCGAGATCGCTAAAAGACCTCATCTAAGTGGGGAAGAGTGGTGGAGTCTGATGGCTGACGGAAACGATAAAAAGCAAACTTTTACGCTAACATTTTACTTAGAGCAGTTAGAAAACATACTAACGGTCCAGGAAATGGAGTAGATCATAACTTGTAGCAAAGAGGAAACCAAAGTGAAGAGCTGGTGCTCTGTTTGTTGATTTATTATGATTTAAATCCTCAATTTTCCTTTTTTTTTGGGACAAAACTGTAGCACTGTTGATAATATTTTAAAAGTTTGTAATAAACTATATAAAATAAAAAAAATAAAAAAAGAATAACCAATACCTACAATGTGCGCGCTGAGTGACTAGTCCTCCCCTCCCAACACAGGGGGGTCAACGGCCGATTCATGTCTTGGTTGCATCATCTCTGCTCCTCTCCATGAGAGAAGCCACAATGTGGTCAGGGGTTACAAATTTTAGCTCACTGCACCCTTCACAAAGAAGAACTATCCATTTGCATGTCAGTTTTTGTCCTGCCACAAGGGCAGTCCAGCATCGAAGTGTTAGACAATTCTCACCTGAACAAGATTACCATCAGCAACCCCAGGCATGTGTTTCAGCTTTGTTGGGCCTCCTCAATGAGGTGAAGCAGAGCCTCTCTAAGGCACAGTGAGCAAAGGACCCATGTCTGGATTACCCTTGGTTTTACAAAATTACAATGGAGTGTGGGAGCTCCTCTACTGAGAACGAACATCGGTCAATGTTCTATGGCATTTCTTTCCCTCAGAAGGGTTTACAACCACGTTTTAGCTCCCTGCACCCTTCACAGAGGAGAAATATCCATTTTCATATCAGTCTTTATCCCACCCACAAGGGCCGTCCAGCACCAAAATGCTAAACAATTCTCCTCTGAACAAAAGTACCATCAGCTTCACCTGACTGAGGAGCCCCAACAAGGCTGAATCACGTGTCTGGGGTTGCTGAGGGTATTCTTGTTCAGAGGAGAATTGCCTAGCATTTCGGTTCTGGACTGCCTTTGTTGCTGGGATTAAGACTGGTATTCAAATGGATATTTCTCGTCTGTGAAGGGTGCAGTGAGCAAAAACGTGGATGCAGACCCTCCTGAGTGGAAGAAATTCCATATAACTGGGTATTTGACCCATGTTCGTTCTCAGTAGAGGGGGCTCCCACACTCCTTTTCAATACCCCTGTCTATGGTTCCCTCGGTTTCTCTGTTGCTGCCCATGTTCGACCATCATGGTCCCGGGCAGGTCTCATAGTTCAGTGCCTGTGACTGCTTTTAGGTGTCTGTGGTGTGATCCAAATGTAAAGAGTCTGACATGTCTTCTCTTTGGTTTGGTTCATCCGTAAATGTACCCAGGTCCTCTTCTCTCATCCCCTTCTCCTCTTCCACCTGTTGGGTGCTTTTTGTCCGTCACTGTGATCCTCCCAAAGGTTGTGCTCTTTTTGCCACTCTCTCTTGGTCTCGGGCATGGTCGTCCCCCAGTTTTCTGCTGTTCAGAGGATTTATGCTTCCTTTGATTTGCAAACCATTTTGTGGACCAGCTGCCTTCTGTTTCCCACCAGTCCCATGTATCTGCTTAAGAGTTACAGAACCAGTGGTTGTCATCTTGGATACATTTCAACCTGGCTGGGTAAAGCAACATGTATCGGATATCCTGCTCCCTAAGCGTCCCTGTAATTTCCTCAAAGTTCTGTCGTTGTTGCACAGGTTTTGTGTAGTCAGGAAAGATCAGGACTGATCCGTTGGCTGTTCGTATTGGACCATTGGACCATTGCATCTAGCCAGTTGGAAAATTGCGTTATGGTCTCTGTAATAGATGATCTGTGCGACTACTGGTCAGGCCGGGCTCCAGGTGAGGGTTTTTGTGCAGGTACCCTGTGGGCATGTTCCACTGTGAACCACGGCAAGAGACCTTTGGATTCCAGTTCACTCTACAGCCAGGATTCCAGGCAGATGCCCATGGAGTTTGCCTTTCAGGAAGCCAATTATTCTCACTTTGTTCCTTCTTTAACGGCCCCTTGCGTCCCCCACCCTCACTTCCAACGTCCTGGTAGTTTGCACTAATGACGCGACTTGTTTTTTTCAGTGCTTGTATTTCTTCCTCATCAGTTTTAACTCTGATGTCTGTCTCTTTTTGTCGTTGAGACGCTTTATGCATGTCTGCATGCAGTAAATTCAGCTCTTTGGCTGATTCTTCCCATCTTCAACTCCAGAGCCAATCTGGATTTTTGTCCTTCCAGTAGGACCTCAGAGATTTTGTTCTCCAGGCTCGCTGCGGAGTCTGCCTTCAATGTAGGGGGTTCCACGCTCATGGAGCTCTGCGAATGTGCTGTCGGTGTCGTGAATCTGCTTCTTTGCCTAGGATAGTGAGCGCAGTATTGCACACCCACAGTTATAAATGATTGCAGTGATTGAGGATCTTGTGTAGAGATTTCCCTGTAAAGGGGCCACAGACTTAATTAATTCAGTCCCTCACCCCTGCTCTGTGAAGTCTGAGGAGCCTTGGGGTGCTCTGCGACAATCACAAGATGTTTCTACCCTCTCTGATGTGTCCCACGAACCATCAGATGGCCCATTCATGCTGCTTTACCTGGCTATCAATCACCTGCCTTGTCACCTTAATGCGGCACCAGCCACTGGTGCCTAGGGCAACATGACTCTCGGGTCTGCTGCTTCGCGGGAGAGAGGGAGGAATCGTGCACCCTCTCACATGCCAGGCTGAGTCCCCTGGTTCTCTCCTGCCTTGTTCTGTGTTCCATTTCCACTTGCCTTGCTCCGGGTTGGTCCGGGTCTTCGGTGAACGTTGCCCGCTGCTGCGTCATGTATGGTTGGTGGTAACATAGTTGTTGAAGGCACCCTCCCCCTGGCGACCATCCTCTACGACTATGGACCTCTCTGGTGGGGGTGGAGGGGCTTTGGTGGTTATTCTCCTCTCAATCACGGGCCAATACTCAGACTGATGTGCTTCTTGTCGTCTTGGATCAGGCTTGAGCTCAGTGATTGGTTATCACAATGGCAGTGTCCAGCTCTCAGGGGTTCTTTCATCTCCCGAGGTGGACGGTAGCCATCTTGAAGCCATCTGGTTGTGCTTTTCGTTATCAACAAATCCAAAGACCGGAGGGGTCAGGGATCAGTTTTCCCTGATTTGCAGCTAAATGAATCGCCATTCTCGACGTTCCAGTCACTGTGGCATCGTGCGATTCCATAATTAACGCACTGCTCGCAGGATTTATTCACAATGACATTGGGCGGCCGCAGGAGCACCACAAGACTACGTCTGCATACCTCATCTACTAACCATGCCCCATACTGTGGAATTCTTGGTAATCACTTGGAGAGGTCCACCCGTATCTGGACGGGTTCTGATTGTGAATATACCATATTTCATTGTCATATGAGGACCACGGACAATCAAGGACCTAGGATAATAATTCAGTGAGTTATGTGGACAAGTGGACATCTTAGGCAGCATTTGGGGGTTGTGGTGGAATCAGAGGATTCACCAATACATCTTCTCTGTTGTTATCGGGAGCTCCAAGACGTACGCCATCAGGGATGCAGTATGTGGCTCAATTCAATTTACACAGGAGATCCTGCCGTAACAAACTGGCGATAAAGGATTCAAAAAAGGATCTGGTACAACTCATAGGTGGCCAGGTCATTGCAGCATTTTCCTGCATTGTACATGGCAATTTTAAGGGGGAACCCCCCCTTCTACATCCCGACCCCTCCCAAACACCAAATAAAAAATAGAATATATACCATTACCCCTGCTAAAAAGGCTTTGAAACAATGCGTTAAAATAGCAGCGATAAGCTGGCCCCTACGATTTGCACCAGTATCTTAAAAAATGTGTACTCATCTATGATACGACCTAGAGAAAAGATACAGGCTTAGTGACAGAGTGTGGTAAGGGTGTAAATACTAACAGCATTAATAATGGTGGAGGAAAGAGGGAAAGTTGGAAAGCTTTCAAATCATTTAGGAGACTTATTAGCTCCAGAATCTATGAAGCATGAAACAGAATGGCCTTCTGTGATACATTGCACATAGAAACGTTCTTGATCAAGATACTTCTGACAAGGTTATCATCTCCCAGGCTGTCCTCATAATGGTCTTAATTTGGGGAACTTTGGGCGTCATCATGAGTTTGGCGCTAATACAGCAGTAATTCTGCCCTGGCAGTATTATTGCTACCTTTGGGTTGACAGAAGGAATTACCGCTGTATCCAATCAGGACCACTGGCGGGAACATTCATGCATACCACTCAGACACACTGAAACCAGTTTGTGGATTGGAGTCAGACAGACCCAGCCCACATCCTGACATCAAACACACGCAGCCCTCCAGTAGCCCGCCAAAAGCTCCTGCTTTCCCGAGCACTGGAAGTCCTTATAAGGATTTCTCTGGCCTCTCCAGCCAGGAAGAAGGCTAAAAGACAAGATGGCAAAAGAACAAGCGGAAAATCTTGTTGCATGGCCATGTTTGACCAGTAGCCACAGTTAGTAGCCAAACACAGTAAACGCAGTAAAGCTAAAACGAAAATACCCAAATAGTGGGGAAAAGTCACTGCAGCCACCAGCCTATCCTTTTAGCACACCTAGAGTAACCAAAAATCCTCTGAGTGTTAGTCTCTGTCAAAACAAAAATGCAACCCATTGTACTGCAGTGTGCCACAGCCAGCACTTGTGGCAATCCACACAGCTGCAGTCCCTGCTCCGGGTCCCATTTGTCAGGGCACCAGCACACCCTCCTCACCATCACAGGTAGTGCATCCCCAAAACCATTGTGGCATAGGCAGTGTCTGCACCACCGACACAGAGGAGTAGGAGGAGCAGGACATGAGCTTCCACTTCCTGTGCTTTTGCCCAAACCCTCCCCACAGCCCATCACCTCTACCCATGCACAAGATGTCAGCCATATGGTAACGGCTAGATAGCATTGAGCGGTGGCAGGCAGCACTTGAGACACTGGCGGGTCAGCAAGTACAACATATGCAGATTATGAGGGACTTCCTGCGGCGTGTTGCCACCTAATGTTCCGTTCCCTCGGCCAGGCAACCTCTGACATGACCAAAATATGGCAGAGAATGCGTGAACACACAGAGGGTATGTCAGCCTTTGCTGAGTCCCTCAATTCATGCATGCTGCTGACCCTGCAGCATATCAGGGGCCAGGGGTCAGAGCCAACCACCTCTGTTACACTCACAGAGGGCTCACACCCCAGCACCCAAGGTGCCGCTCATAGCACCACCTTACTGGTGCTGGAGCAGGCAAGTAACTATCAATTTTGTGACACTGAGAGGGTGTTTTGAGGATGGTGTTTTGGGAGGGTTTTTGTGGAGGCGGAGGTGCTTTGGGGATGGTCGTTTGGGAGGGTTATTGGGGAGAGTTTTTGGGGGGTTTTGGGGATATGAAAAATGATAAGTCATTTATAACGCACCTGTAAACAGTGTTTTGGGGAGGGTTTTTTGGGGGGGGTGGGTGTTTTGGGGATGGTGTTTAGGGAGGGTTTTTGGGGAGGGTCTTTGGAGAGGGATGTTTGACATTTGCACATTAAATAGTTGCTTACTAAAAGCAATGCTAGGGCATTCAATATTGTGGGCAAGTGTTTAATTAATAAAGTGACGGTATACATTAGGGCCCCTCCAGACCGGTGTAGGCACCCTTCAATAGGCCAAAGGTCCGCTCGGTGCAGAGCTTGGTCCGGATGTGTGCCTTGTTGTAGGCCACCTCCTGTGGCATCTGTGGATCCTGCATAGGTGTCATCAGCCATGGTAGGTTGCGGTATCCAGAGTCACCTGCAAGGGCAAAGGTCATAGATGTTAGTCACAGAGAATTGTGGATGTGTTGCCCGTTACAACGGCATGTTGACAGTCTGTGCATGCATTTCACAAGTATTGTCACACAACATGATTTGCCATGCCAGTACTTGGATGTGGAGTCAGGGGGTACATTTGCTCTGCCATGCACTGGTCACTTTCAGGGTCTGTGATTGACAGGGCAGCATGCTATGGTGCCTGTGTTGGGCCTGTGCATTGTTTAGTTGTACTTGTGCAGGTTGTCTTCAATTAGTTGTCTTCGTCTATTCCAGGATGGCTACAAATCCATGGTTGCCTGTGTACATGGCATTACATCTGCCAGTGTTGCATTCCATTGTTGCAGTGTTGAAGCGTGTCGTTCCATGTGTAGGGATGTGTAATGTTGCATTGTGGTTCCTGTAGTGCAATGGTCTGTTGCTAGCCTATTGGCCGAATATGCATTAGCAATTTACTGCAGCATTGTCACTCATGTCCTAGTCCTGTGGGTTGTAGTCTGTCATGTGCAGGGTGAGAGGGCAGATCCTGCATGTACAAGGGCTTTGACAGGGCATGCATTCTTCAGTTGTGTTAATCCCCCCCTCACATGGCATGTCAATTGCGTTGCGAGAATAGTCTGTGTGATTGGCACTCATACTCACCCAATATCCATCTCCATTGTGTTAAGGATTCTAATCGGGCGTCAAACACCAGACCAAGACTCTTGCCACTGGCCTAGGATGCAGCGCACAATTAAAACACTTTTGCTTTATTTCCTAAGAATTCAGATTGAGTTGGCACCCAACCCGTCTCACAGCCCCTTTTACAAATACCCCGGGCCACAATGGACCATGAACCAGGCCGGTGGGTGGTAATACAATATTTATTTATTTAAAAATTCAAATGAAATCCCACAAATTTAACATAGGGCAGCAATCAGCAGTGTGGTGATAATTTACACTGTAAAATGATAGAATACACTTAGTTTGACCTTCTAATACAACACACACAAAGCACGAATGAATGAGAGCAATATTACTTTTTGGTTGGATAGCACCCCAGTTAAGATTCCCCCCTGCAACGCTCCCTCAAACCCTGATTAACCAGATTTTGGGTGGATAGAAAGGCGTAGCAAGGAGTCAGGTATACTAGGCAGCTCTCAGGGACTGTTGAGGTCCTTCCTTGGTCAATGCCCTTAATTCCCACCTCCTCCTCCTCCTCACCTGTACTTGCTTCTTCTGTGGAACTTTCTGTCGATATGGCTCTTCTTTCTCTCCAGGTGGTATCTGGCCTTTTTTTGTGAAGTCTGGGACGAGCTCCACTGGAGGCCACCCTGCCAACAAGCTAACTGCCTGGCAAGATGGGCCCTCATGGAGCCTGCCCCCACAACCAGGGAAAAGCATAGCTGAAAAACCCTGGAGGACTGGTTAGTTGCCAGTACAGTTGGTGTTTTGGGGGTTTGCTTGGAGGTGTGGTTCGAGAGAAATCCAACTCCCAGAGTGCACTCCAGGAACCGGAAAAAATGAGGACCCAAGGATGGAGAGAGGCTTGGAGAAGAACTGGAAGCCTCTGGTGCCCAGGAGGCGAGGACGGAGCTGTCGTAGAGGAGGAGCAGAAGGATAACAACCAGATGAAGCAGAAAGCAGAATGGAGCCCAGGACTCCGGAAGGTAAGCACAGACAGGGAAGCCTGAACCGGGCCGCAGTAAACGAGGCACGGAGCAAGGAAAAAAAGGCAAGAAAGCAGGGAGGACAACGGAGGAGGAAATAACACACGTATTGAAATCACTTACTGAAGTGAACGAAGGAAAAAGGATTCAAGCGTGTTAACCCGAAGAGGAAGCTGGGTTGCAACGCACCGGCTCTCAGGAACGACGCGTATATGTACGCGTCTTCTGCGTACGTGCGTCTAACAACTAGACCGCTGCCTGTGCTTCCTTGTTAGCCCCTCTTCCACTGTCTCCACAGTTTCCATGGCGTTCACGTCATGACAGTATAACCCCTTCGAAAAGGACCCCCTCCTGGCTTCCCTGGATGGTTGCGATGAAAAAGGCGCAGGAGTCTGGGCGCACTGAGGTTATTGGCTGGTTCCCATGATCTTTCAGTCCAAGGGTAACCTTTCCATAGTATGAGATATTGTAGTACTCCGTGTTTGTATCGGGAGTCCAAAATGCGGTATACTTCATACTCTTGAGGGTCATTCAGGCTTGGTGTTCTTTTCTTGATCGGTCTTTTATGCTGATCCAATTTGTAGTCCTTTAAAAGGGAGACGTGAAATACAGGATGTATCTTACGTAGGGAGTGTGGTAGGCTTAACCTGAAAGCCACCGGATTGATTTTACGATCAATAGAAAAAGGACCTATGTATCTAGGTGTGAATTTCCCTGGATGTATTCGCCTGAGAAAGTATTTGGTAGATAGCCAAACCTTATCCCCTGTTTTCCATGCTGGATTTGTCCTTCTGTTTCTGTTAGCCCATCTTTTATAAGTCTGGCGACTACCTGATAATGTTTCCTGAGCCATCTTATGAGCTTGATCCAGGGAGTGCAACAACTGATCAATCGTTGGAATGTTGGTGGATTGGGATGCAGAAAATGGTATATGTCTAGGTTCGTATCCATAGGTGCACTTGAAAGGACTCATTCCAATAGCCGAATGCTTGGTGTTATTATAAGAAAATTTGATTACAGTAGCATCTAAGATACTGCTCAAGCGTGGCATTCAGGCACTCCGTCTGTCCATTAGGCTCTGGGTGAAAACCAGATGATAACGCCTTCTGGATATGGAATTGTTTACACAAGGTCGTCCAGAACTTGGAAGTGAATTGTGTTCCTCTGTCAGATACAATTGTGTGTGGTAATCCATGCAGTGGTACAATCTCTTTCATGAATATCTCTGCAGTGGTCGTGGCAGACGGAGTGCCTTTGAGAGGAACAAAATGTGCTAGTTTACTGAAAGAGTTGATGTCTACCATGATTGCCGTGCACACTTCTGATTGAGGTAATTCCACAATAAAGTCCATTGATAAGTGTTGCCAGGGTCCTGCAGGGGGTTTCTCTTGTTGAAGGAGGCCCAAGGGTTTTGCGGTATTGTATTTGCTCTGCGCACATGTAGGACAAGTAGAGACGTACTCCAAGGCATCTTTGGTCATAGTCGGCTACCAAAAATGTCTTCTCAATAAGTCCAGTGTAGCTGTGTGACCCTTGTGTCCAGCGGTCGGCAGGTCATGACACCAGGAAATGGCTTGGGTCTGTAAGGCTTGTGTTGGTAAGTATAGCAAGTTCTCCTTCAAAAGGTACTCCCCCTTGTGGGTCAGAAACAGTATTTGGATCGTTGATGTGGTCTTCTGTGCTTCCAGTACCTGTTGCATGAAGTTGTTGATGATCCCGATGAATCTCTTCCCTTTCAACAAATATTCCTGTTCAGCATATTTTCCTGATTCTTCACCAAAGCTTCGAGAGAGAGCATCTGCTAAGTGGTTCTCCTTCCCTGGTAAATAAGTGAGTTCAAAATCGAATTGGGAGAAAATATAGGCCCACCGGGCATGTCGGGAATTTCTGCATTCCATTTGTTGGAGTACACTGAGATTTCTGTGATCAGTGCGTACTTGAAATGGGTACCTCGTAGCAGGTGTCGCCATTCTTCACAAGCTTGTCTGATTGCCAACAACTCCTTTTCTATCACTGAATAGTTCTTTTCACTGGACGTAAGAGTCCTTGAGTAATAAGCTATGGGGTGTTCCAGATGGTCTTCTTTTCTTTGTAGGAGTGCGGCTCCGATGGCTCCCTGTGAAGCGTCGCTCTCTACAATAAAGGGCATAGACTGATCCGGTTGTCTGAAGATGGGGGCGGAAGTAAAGGCTTCCTTGAGCTGATGAAAGGCAAGGTCAGCTTCGGGAGTCCAGTGGAACCTCACCCCTTTCTTCAACAGAGCTGTAATGGATAGGACGATGTTAGAGAAACCGGTGATAAATTTACGATAAACATTTGCCAGGCCTAAGAACTTCTGAATGTCTTTCACCGAGTTGGGAGTAGGCCAGTTATTAATGGCACTATTCTTATTTGGGTCCATTTCCAACCGATCTTCTGATAGGATAAACCCCAAATAGGGAACCGTGGAAACCTCAAACAGGCATTTTTCTGGTTTAGCCAATAAATGGTGGTCTCAAAGTCTTCTGAGTACTTCTCTTACATGTAAATGATGTTGGTCTAAGGTGGATGAATAAATCAAAATGACGTCCAGATATACGATGGTTGAATTGAACAATAAGTCACTGAAAACCTTATCCATGAATCTTTAAACTGGGCAGGGGCATTGACTAGACCAAAGGTCATCACCTTATACTCATAATGGCCTAAGGGAGTCCGAAAGGCGGTTTTTCACTCGTCTCCTTTTCTTATTCTGAGGAGATGGTATGCACCTCTAAGGTCTAGTTTGGTGAACCATTTCGCCCCTTGCACCGCTTCTATGATGTCCTTTATCAAGGGCATAGGGTATCTGTCTCTGATGGTTTGACTATTAAGACCCCTGAAATCAATGCAAGGTCTGAGCTCCTTCGTTCCTTTTTTTTGGAATGAAGAACAAGGTTGCGCCTGCTGAAGAAGTGGAATCTTGTATATGGCCATTTTGTAGATTGGTTGGTAGGTATTCCCTCAAGGCCTCCTTCTCTGGAAGGGACAGGGGGTACATCCTCCCGAATGGGACCACAGCTTCAGGTATGAGGTCAATCCGGCAGTCTTCGGCACGGTGTGGTGGTAGTGGCTTGGGTTTTGTGTCAGCAAACACATCGGCAAAGTCTTGGTATGTCACTGGTATGGTGTTGATACTTCTTGCAGGCATAGAGCTTCCTTGATGGTAAGGTTTATCTTCATGGGATAGACAGGATTGAAAACAAAAGTCTGATCGAAACTCCACAGTGTTGGTCCTCTAGTCTATGCCGGGATTGTGCTTTCTTAACCAGGGGATACCCAGGATAACCGGAAAGTGAGCCGCCTTTATTAAATCGAAAACAAGTCTTTCCTGATGTGTCTTCATCTTGACAGTGACTTCCTGGGTCTCTTGTCTGATCGGACCTGAAGATAGTGGGGTGCCATCGACACCTTCTATCGGAATAGGTTGCTGCTTTTCTCTTCGTGGAACCGCGTGTTCTCTGGCCCATTGATCGTCCATAAAATTCCTGGCTGCTCCACAATCTAACATGGCTGCCTGGTTCGGTGTCCACTCCATAACTACCTTAAAGACCATTAACTGATGTGAAGAATCCAGTGGAGGAGGTGGATTAGCAACACAGGGATTTGCCAGTGTAGCCCCTTCCTTGTCCCTGTTCAAGGTCGGGGTCTTTCGTTTCCCGACCTCCTAGGAGGTACTTCAGGGCAATCTCGCAAAAGATGTTTCTCCGAGCCACAATACAGACATAAGCTCAAGTCTTTTCGCTGTTTTCTTTCAGCAGCAGTCAAGGGACCCCTGGCTGTACCTATTTGCATGGGTTCTTCGGTCTGAAGAAGGGATCCTTTGGTGGTAACAGGTGGGTAGGAGGGGAGAACCTGCGGCATGCTTGGTTTAGATCTTTGCCTCTCAGCCCGTCGTTCGGATATACGGTATTCGATCTGCAAAGCTAAGGCAACCAATTCTTGGAAGGAAGAAGGCCTAGCCACCCGGGAGAGTTCATCCTTTATCTCTTCATGCAATCCCCTGTGGAAGAGCGTTTGTTTTGCAGAGTCTGGCCACCCTGCCTCCAGTGCGATCCTCTGGAGGTTCGAGACGTATGTTTGTACATCCGAAGGGCCTTGTTTGATGTCCAAAATGTGTTCGTAAAAAGCATATAATACTTCTGGTCTTTCAAATATGTCTCGAAAGCATTGAACAAAGGAGTTATATTCATTCAATACTGGATCGGAATCCGTAACCAGCGGAGTTGCCCACGCGAGAGCATTAGAACCTAGGTTTGAGATGAGGAAACCTACTTTGGCTCGGTCCAACTCATACATCTTAGGACGGAAGGTAAAGTTAACCTTGCATGCGTCCAGGAATTCCTTGATTCTTTTGGGGTTACCTTTGTATTTACCACAGGGTAATTGCATGGGTGGAAGAGGTCCACGCACCTCGTCCCTTTGAGTGATCTGTTGCCTCAGGGCACCATTATCAGCCTTAAGTGCATTGTTCTCTGCCTTTATCGTCTGAAGTTCAGCAGTGATTCCTTGTATGGCATTGACCAGTTCTTGATACTGTTCTAGACTGGCCATCTTTTGGCGTTGCAAACTCTCAGGGACTGTTGAGGTCCTTCCTTGGTCAATGCCCTTAATTCCCACCTCCATCTCCTCCTCACCTGTACTTGCTTCTTCTGTGGAACTTTCTGTCGATATGGCTCTTCTTTCTCTCCAGGTGGTATCCGGCCTTTTTTTGTGACGTCTGGGACGAGCTCCACTGGAGACCACCCTGCCAACAAGCTAACTGCCCGGCAAGAGGGGCCCTCAGGGAGCCTGCCCCCACAACCAGGGAAAAGTGTAGCTGAAAAACCCTGGAGGACTGGTTAGTTGCCAGTACAGTTGGTGTTTTGGAGGTTTGGCTTGGAGGTGTGGTTCGAGAGAAATGCAACTCCCAGAGTACACTCCAGGAACCGGAAAAAAAGAGGACACAAGGATGGAGAGAGGCTTGGAGAAAAACTGGAAGCCTCTGGTGCCCAGGAGGCGAGGACGGAGCTGTCGTAGAGGAGGAGCAGAAGGATAACACCCAGACGAAGCAGAAAGAAGAATGGAGCCCAGGACTCTGGAAGGTAAGCACAGACAGGAAAGCCTGAACCGAGCCGCAGTAAACGAGGCTCGGAGCAAGCAAAAAAAGGCAAGAAAGCAGGGAGGACAACGGAGGAGGAAATAACACACATACTGAAATCACTTACAGAAGTGAACGAAGGAAAAAGGATTCAAGCGTGTTAACCCGAACAAGAAGCTGGGTTGCAACGCACCGGCGCTCAGGAACGACGCGTATATGTACGCATCTTCTGCGTACGTGCGTCGAACTAGACCGCTGCCTGTGCTTCCTTGTTAGCCCCTCTTCCACCGTCTCCATAGTTTCCATGGCGTTCGCGTCATGACAGCAGCAAACAGAATTAAAATCTCACCTTCCCCCACGAAAACCTTTGTAGTTGCACAAAATAGCACTCGAAATGAGTAAATATTTGTTTTACATGTGCGTTTGAATGAATGAGGTAAATATGAGTTATAGCAGTATCAGGGATGTAAGAACACTAGCAAACTGCGAGGCAAGGTACTAACAACGGGCATACAGTTCAAATTAAATCGAAATGGGAAGGAAAACGCAGTGCAGCCAAATTACACGTGGAAAAGTTGCATTTTCTTACTTTCACAGGTTTAAATGTCAAAACGGTTTGAAAAACGGGTTGAATAGACAAAATCAGAATGCGGTTTTTATGCTAAGGGACAGATACACATCACAGTAATGATAAGAAAGCAAAAGGGTGACTCTAACTTAATGACAGGATGAGATTCTCAATGGGAAAGGAAATTTGGTTTTAAAAATAACAGCAGATGACAGAGAAAATCGGTTTGGAAAGGAAAGGACAAGTTTCATTTAAACTAGATTTAGGTGGCTAGAAAAGAGAAACGCCGACTGTGAATAGAAGGATTAAGCTGCAGTTTTAACCCCTTCACGCTGTGTGCCTCTTTTAGGGAGAATTAATTTATTTAATCAAAATACTAGTACTAAGGACTTACACCAGGACAGAAATGAGTGGAAGAATGGCACTAACACTTGGAAATCAATGAACAGGATACACAGAGGGTTTTGATAGTTTTAAGGATTTCTGTTAAGTCAGTTAGGGGATTTCTATGGGATTGGACCTAATACAAGGTAACAGAGCAAGGGATGCAGTTTGTGGTTGTTGGGGAAGGGAAATACTCACAACAAGCACTTGAATGGGGTATTTTGGACAGCAGACCGGGTTTCTGGACACCAGGTCAATATCCGGTCACTGGTCACAGCGGCAGGCTCTCCTCGACAAAAACAGCTGGGCAAGGGTCTAGTCACGGCACAGCGGCACCCCAGCTGGATAAAGCGGGTAGCAGGGCAAGCGGGTAGTACCTGATAATCCCAATGAGGATTCAGCCACCTTTCCCCTTTCTCCCTGAGTTATTGGGATTTTTGTGGGTTTTTTCTGGATCAATGGTCCTGCCTGGATAGGGTCAGCTGTGCTCTGGCCTGGTAGTGGAATCTGGAATCTTGCAGGATGAATATGGAATATCTGGATACACTGGAGCTGGAAAATTCAGAAGAGAATGTCCTTTGTCTCTGTGAATTTCCACCTTTTATAAGGCGGGTGACATCACAGGATTTACTATGGGGGCAGACCTTTGGCTTGACATGCCTCTAAGAACTGGATTGGTCAGGGGTTACTGTTACCGCCTTCAGCCGGTTGGACTTCAGGGACATGACATCCGTTTTATGGGGTTTGCTTACAAGGCCCATGGCCCTCCCACAGTTCTTTTAGCCAAAATCAGTTATGACATAAATTGCACATTTTTACAGTTATAGCACTTTTGAAAATCACATAGGCAGATTCCAGATTTTACACTGAACATGTCATTCTAATTCCCACATTTGTATGATATTGTTTCGCTGTTCTAATAATCTTTCGCCATTTCTAGGGGGAACCGCTTCACCTAAAATTCTACAATTTTAGATATGTGTACCTATTATCACAAAGCATGTTTGCATTACATTTCAAAGTTATACCATGTATACTTTCCCCATGATTTACATTTTTGTGCCGTTTGCATCCCCCACATGCTAGTGAAAGCTACAATGGCCCTCATTACAACTCTGGCGGTAGCCGTGCCATTAAAAACGGCACGGCTGCCACCAGAGTTGCATTTTTTCCGGCACCCATGAATGGGCAAGAACCGGGGTCATGCTGAGTTAGGCGGACCCGGTAATTGCCCATTTTCGGGTTGCTGGAATCAAGGTCCTCCCCATCCCCATTCTGCCCCATATGGCAGAATGGGGATGGGGACATCGGATGCACCGGCACATTCAGAGTTGTGCTGGTACAGCCGACATGCTCTGCTTGCGGGTGCCGTTACACCTACCAGGAAAAACCTGGCAGGTGAAACAGTTCCCGCGAGCAGAGCCCGTAGTATGGCGGTCCGGGAAGTATGGTACCGGCATGCTTACCGGTACCGTACTTCCCAGACCGCCATACTCGTAATGAGTGCCAATGTCGTGTTTTAATGCCACCAAAATCACATTTAAACTGTTAAACGGTCGTATTAATGTGTTTTCTGGTTGCAGAAATAAAAGTCTTATAGTTTATTAATTCAGAACAGTCTTTTGCCCCAAATGGGCCAGCATTGTCTTCCAAATAAGGAAATACTTCCCAACCCCTAGCTAAATGTCAGGCTTTAGCCAGCCGTAATCCAATGTTGCTCTGGAGTTGCCTTTGAAGCTCCCCAGTTTGAGTTGAGGGGGAGTGCTGCTAAAAAGTCACACCTATGTGTCCCAGAACTCCATTGTACCAGGCTGGAGCACTGCAACAGAGTCTGACAAGGGTGCAAGATCCACCACCCTTGCCTATTAATATGCCACGGGGGGGGGCTGGTCCACTTGAAGGGAGGCAGATCATGTTCCCAGGAAGCAAAGTCCTTTGAAGCCAGGCCAGGAAAAAACCTGTTCTGTGGCTTCAGCAAATTTCTTTTTTTTTCTTTCCTGAACCAGAAAGCAAAATGGTTGGAATTAAATATCCTACATATGTTTTAAAACAAACCCCCCTCACCTTTCTATGCAAAGACAGGGCCTTAAATCAACAATTTACTTTTAAACAGACATTTCCTTGTTTGTAAAATGCACCATTTTACATGTGGTTAATTTTCCTTTGCTGTCACTTCACAATGCGGTTTTTTCTTACATCTAGATTCTAAACATCATCTATAGCCCTAGTCAATTTCTCTTAAACAGAAATCTGTTCAAGGCAAGGGTCGACTGAAACTGACATAAGCACAGAGAGATAGGGCTTCTTGTGAAGAGTTTAACTGTGATATTTTGTTGCAAAAAGTCAAGCGTTTTTCCATACAGCTTGAAGTGAAGTTCTTTGTTATTTCACAGATCTTGCCTGACACAGCCTGTCATTCAGTGAGAAATGCCCCCTTTTGTTGGAGCACAACCTGAATATGGATGGACATAGCTGGGTCTCACTTGAACAGAAATGTGTACTGTTGAAATGGTGGAAAAGAGCATCAGGGTGCAGTCATTTTAAATGTAAAATATGTCCTTTTTTCTGCTGGTACTGCTGAAAATGCAGTTTGTGATGTAGGGGAGTTCTGCTGGGTGGATAAATGTACCCCACAATTGTCTTCTGTGTCTCTCCATGTACCCCGGCAGTGTGCTGTTCTGCAGGACCATGTCTTTGTGGGTGGAACCAGGGAAGTGACCACAGCAGTGTGTTATGAGGAGGACAGGATTGGAGTGGGACCGCTTCTGGTTGTAGTACACATCCTCAGATGCCTGGGGGAGCCACCAACGCCACATGGGTACCAGTCCAGTGCAGCTATCACATTTGGCATGTGTGCTGTGAGAAACCTGAAGGTGTCTCACCAGCTAGTCCCTGGGGATCTGTATCCAGGTGGCCAGGACACCAACATTGCTTTTGGATCCAGTTCCTGGGGGTGGACCAGTGCAGTAGGATCACCTGGATGGGGGGTCTTCGGGGAGTGGAAGTGGGACACTGGACGGTGAGATGCGGTATCCCCTCTCCTGTAACACCTTTACCCAATCCTACCTGGTAGGATACGTAGGGTTTCACCCCCCCCTACCTTTTTTGACACTGATACTTTCTCACAGACACCTCATTGTGAGGGAAAACGGACTAACATCCGAGCCATATACCTGACATGTCCCACTACAATGGTAAGGCAGGATCAGGCAATTACTGATAATTACACACACCTGACTTCCATCACACTTCCCCACAGGGATACAAGGTGGAGCACGAAAGCACACTCGAAGCAAGGCAAAGCACATGAGGAAGCAGCAGTTCCAAGATGGCAGTTTAATACAAGGCAGAAGACGGCAAGACCGAAGAGGATTGCAAGGAGGGAAGTGCCCTTGCCCTTTTCACTGACAAACCACAACTTTCCTGAGCCTTTAAAAGTAGGAAATGTAAGACCTGAAATTAAAGCTAAAGAATCCTGCATTGTGTGTCGGAGGTGTGAGAAACCTGAGGGTATTCCCCCAAATAGATCCTGAGAATACCTTATTCAGGTGGCCAGGGAAGGGCTGGCGCTCTCAGATCCCGACCCTGGGGGTGGACGAGCGAGGGAGGATCACCTGGGTAGGGGAACCCAGGGTTATGCTCGGGGGAATGCCCCATGTGAGACGCGGTATTACACCAAGGGAGAAGACGAGGAGGACGAAGTCCCTGAGGCTTTTGGAGGCTGTTTCAGTTCAACCTCCCTTCCACCCACCCAATGAATCTCCCTTACCAGAATCCAACAACCCCTCTGCCTATGGTAAACCCATTAGGAAACCAAACCCCATTGCCGGGGGAAACTACAGCTCCCCGGATCCCTGTTTTCCTATTGCCTACCTGAGTACTCCCAGTCATTCTTCTCCCAGTCTGTTTTAACTATTAGGCAGAATCACAATTAGGACTACAGGTGTTAGCCAAACCAACCTTTGGTATAAGTCTGTACCACACAGTTTTTGGTAGCAAGCTGAGCAGCCAGGCTTATCTCAAGAGTGAACGTGAGCAGTACAAGTAGTTACACAGAGGACATTCAATCACAGTGGTTCAAGTAGACACTTATACTCAAGGTTTCCTGGTAAAAAACACTTAGTAATTTATTACACAATGATTTAGAAAACTTTTCACTAGGAGGCAACTTAATATTATATACCAATACACTTTAATACAAAACTCTAAGCTTTTGAGACAGTTTGAGCTCTCCTGAAATAGGAGCCAAATGGCAGTTCAGTTACTTAGCAGTGGGCAAAAAGGCCAAAAGTAAGTAGAATAGATCACATATACTTTCCAAGCAGTGCAAATAGTTTCAGTTCACCTGAATAGTTCAAATCAAGTCAATAGGCCAGGCCAAAGTCAATGAGCTAGTGTTCTGGATGGAAAAGAGCAGTTCTGGTATCAAACGGTAAAGTCTTTGCAAAAGTTCTCAGAAGTAGTTTAGACGAAAGGGAATAATTTGTCGGGTCACAAGCTGATTAGGCCTGTAAATTGGGAAAGTTTCACGTACTTTGACCGCGAGAGTGGCGTTCTCTCAATCGGGTTGGCACAGTACCTTTGTATGAAGAAATAAATGTTGCTGAAGTCGTGGTTCCTGGCCGGTCCTGCAGATCTCGCTGTTCCTGAGCCTCAGTCGTGGGGACAAGATGGAGGACGTCAGGGGACTTCTGCACTGCCCGGGATTGTTGAAAAAAGCAAACAAGAGAGGGTCACTTCACTTCCAGTAGCTGTAGATTCAAGAACATAAACTGGTGTCCCTCTCCCTGATTAATCCTAACCAGCCTTGAGAATGGTATCCAGGTGTCTTATGAGTTGATTGGTTCCACCAACTCAAAGGAAGAAGCCGTCCTTGAAGGAGCTTCTCGGTCGAATTGAGTTTGGCAATTCGGACCTGTAGCAGGGCTTCACCGGGCAAACAAATGGTCCAAGAGTTGCAGCAGCCGTCCTCTTCCAGCTCGTCTTCGGGATTCTTTCGTTCCATTGGTCGACTCTGCTCTCCAGTCCTAGAGACTCGCCTTTTAAATAGATTTCTCCCTTTCATTCCAGCCTAGCTGTCACTCACCCAGCAGGGTGGCTGTCCTTGCCGGACAGTCAGCCAGCCATTCACGCCAGAGTGCATTTGGGTCTCCTAGGAGACTAAGCACAGGTAGTTTCAGGCACCTCCCGCACTTCCTGCCCACCTCAGACACTCAGACGCCAGTAGCGGTCTTCAGGCCTGAAGCCTGCCAAAGGCACACAAACAAAGGGACCAAGCCTGGTTTGGCGCGCAGAGACAAACACTAGAAGGACCTTCCCGAAAGGAAATGGCGGAAAAAGATGAACGGGACTCTTTTAAACAAAGGGGCTAAAGGCGCCATCTTGAAAAACATGGCTCCCGTGATTTTTAGCTACTGGTTTTCGTGGTTGGGAAAAATCATGATAGTTTCTTGTAAAACCAATGCCACCAGCCTTTTCGATAGGAAAGGATAGCATTTGACTGCTACGTGAGGATTTAGACACAGGGGATACTATGTAACCCCTCCAGCACTCCATTGTAAGATGGGGTGTGCTGGGTCTAGGAATTTGGAAAGACTAGTAAAGTCAATTTCACTTTACATTCTCTGGGAAACAGTGGTTTATCCCAGAGAAGGTATTTAAACCTTTGGGAAGTCTAAAAGACATCCCTGTGTCACTGCACTGAGGGTGCTGTGTGACACAAATAAAAAAGATGATGCCTATGGAGTTGGTTAAAACTCCATAACTAAAGAAAATGAACACAGAAAACAAGCAGAATTAAAAAGTACAGAGTCCCAAAGTTCAGCAAAAGAGCTGGGGGTCTCTAAGGTAGAGATGAATTTGCACATTTTGAGAATTCTCCCTAACACTCGTCCCCCCCAGACTAAGGGACAGAAGGATGAATCCTTCTTCTTGTGAGAGTCCAAAGATTAATTCAATAAGGAGAGGGTTTCCTCTCCTTATAAAGGCAACATGTATAAGATATTGGTAACTAGTGTCCTTTGCCTTCTGACATCATGCCCAGAGTGATTTGTCTGCTGCAAATGGGTATGACAGGAGGTTACAGAGAGCCCTAGTAGAAACCAGGATGGTGGAACCCCTCTCTCAGTCTACTTCTCTCTGCTAGCTTCTCTAACTCTGATCACCTCCCATGTCTGCTGACTTCAGAGGGATGCCAATGATCAACACGCTAGTGTGAGTGTCTTTATGTAAGTTTTGACTTTGCAGGACTGATTCTCAGGGGATTTCCTGGGGAGGGTTCCTGTGCCCTGAAAGGAAGGTGTTGTCCTTCGTCCAAGAAGCTACAAAGGCAGCTTTCTGGCCATTGCCCATGTGACTGTAATGGAGACACCCAGACAGCTAACACATATCCCTCTCATAGCTGATCACTGTTTACCAAGAGTATAATAGTATGATATCAAATTGCAGTGACTGTATAATTGTGTGACCCTAGTAGTCACCATGGCATGGCTTATTTTTATAATTTAAGGTGTCAGCAGGCTGCCTAGGATTCTAATGATATGCCTTAGCGCTTGTTTCTGACATCTGTGCCTAACCCGCTGACGCAGGCTTGAATCCTGGCGGGGCCAACTCAGACTTTCACCCTTCCGAGGTTGATAAAATTAGTACCATATGGTGGGTAATGATATCAACTGTTATTACAGTGTGTTGTTGCCCTTGGGTGAGCTAGCACTATATAAAAACTAGTATTATTATTTAGGCAGAGGTGCAGACAATTATAAAGTCACCTCCGCTTGCTGTGACTTTGTGCCCCAACAGGTGCCAGGAATGCACATGTGACCTTTGAACCTGCCGCATTGCTACGCAGGCCTGGTGATGTCATAAGACTACCTCAGCAAAGGGAAAGGCACATGAGTGCAATATATATTTTTGACATGGAGCATGATGGGAGAGAGTCTGAGGAGGGACTCCCTTTCAGAGACAGATTTGCCAGCATCATTTTATTAATACAAATAAGCTAATACGTGCACACCCTCGCCGGTAGCAGTGATCACACTCATACAGTGAGGACTAGGAAGAGAAAGAGTAATGGATGCTCTGTGCGGCCTGTGCTGGCTGGGTTTGCAGTGTAACAGGGACTCCAGGCGGTTTGGGCAGTGGTTCGAATACACCGCCTACAGTGTAGGCTCCATATGTCCCTCACCAGCAGTGGCGCTGACCTTCCCCCCGAAGGGCGGTGTGTCCATGTGCAGACAGCACAGTCCGGCGGACTCATAAAGAGCCTCTGTGCCTAAGATGGCAGGCCGTCCCCCGAGGGCACCTCTCTTCCTCTCTGTTCTCTCAGCCTCTTCCTGGAGTAACTCAATAACATAATCACCCCTCTCTCCTCCCGCGGGGCTGATCGCAGCCTTGTTGGAGTGTTTTTCTCTCACACCTGTTACATGAACCCTCTGGGCCAGGTTTTATTCTCTGGAGGAGTCGGTGCGCTCACTGAGGCGTACACCTGAGACTGGGGGCAGGGAAAGCAAGTCAGCAGAAGGTGAGGCCGCGCCCCACCCCTTCCACACAGACGCATCCTTACTGCGGCCTGCCACTTCTAGCTAGGCCGCGTTTCCGCTATCCTCCCGAGGAAGTAGTGCGCTTGCGCACGCGGTAGGCGAAATAGTGTTTATGCAGCGGCTGCTGCAGAAAAGGGACACTGTGAACTAGAAGACTAAAGGTTTCAATGCGGGTGTATTGTTAACCACAAGGACCATTGCCACTGGTGATGTTTAAAATGCGTTTGTTTACATGTTTTCAAAGCCTCTAGTTTGTGATAGCAATATCGCTGGTACTTTATGTGTATGTTGGTGTTTTGTATAGTGCCATACGCGGACTTGCGTTCACAAATCTGCCCTTGTCCGCCTTGTGGGCAGGCAGGGTCTAGCCGAAGGAACAGGCCCCAATGTTGTTTAGTCTCCATGAGTAGGGGGGGGGGGCATGTGTGACTTCCTATGGAGTTGTGAGGACAGCTATTCATGTCGTTTTAATGAGCATTCTCTCCGGGGTATTACTGGGGAATGGAAAGGCAGAAGTCATTATTCCAGGGGGTGGCAAGTGTTTAATTGAAGCTCCCTCCCTTCCAGCCCTCGCCTCCGAGCCTATAGGTAAGTGATGCCGTTTCTGGGGTGAGTTATGTTCGTTGCCAGCGAGACCTGGCAGGTGCTTTGTTGTTGGCTTCTGAGAGAAGTGATAGCCCTGGTGGCTGCTGCATATGCATGCTTGTATAGGATTTATAAAAGGAACTTTGCTGGGGAGCAACCACGCGCTGTACATATTGTTATGGTATTTATTCAGCGACGCCATTTGGGGGTCTCCAGGCGTCGAAGCTGTAACCCCTGAGGTCCCCCTTACTACCCCTGCGGTCTCCCTTGCTACCCCTGTGGTCTCCCTTGGTACCCCTAAAACAACCTTAATTTTTTCGAGCTGTGGCCAGTGTGATGGGGCTCTTTGTTTCTGGAGTGGCTGGCTTTCTTGTTCAGGCCTCTTAAAAAAAAAACAGGGGGCTCCACAAGTGTAACACTTTGACCAGTGACCCTAAATAAGAAAGAATGGGAATAATACATAATTCGTCTTTCTGGAATTCTATACGATAATGCTAAACTCATGAAAGGTTTATTTCAAGTACACGTAATAGGACCTAAGACTGAATACATAGCAAGACGAAGATGGAAACACCAGGACGACTCATCAATAGCACCCTGGCCCTAAACCATAGCCATTTCCAACAGACCCAGGAACGCCAGATAGCAAGGGAACAGGAAACCCTGTACCATTAGCTCCAAACCAGAATAAGCATTCACATTACACAATGCTCATCAAGATACAACGGGAAGCACAATGCGCCATCACACACAAACAACAACCAAACAATAGCTCTAAGGAAGTCACCCCATGGAAACCGAAGAACTAATTGAAAGATAGTCAAGATAGTAGAAAACTAATGACTGAATACACAGGCTGACCAAGACGGAAGCACTAGGACGCCTCATCAACAGCACACTGACCCAGAACCATTCCAATCTCCAACAGACCACTGTCACAATAGATAACAAGAGAATAGCTAGTACCAACATCAGTTCCAAACCCGAAGGAATAGTTCAGACATACCTATCACTCCACACAATACTCACTAGGATACAGGTGGATCCGCGCCACATCATCACACACCACAGCGAGATGGCCTATAAGGAATCAGCAACAACCCCACCCACAGGGATACAGCTCAAACAGAACCAGAAGTATCACAATCAAGATACAGACCCCACTAACCCAAGCTCCAAATCTCTGCATACTCAACCCAAATAAAATTCACACAACCATTTCTCTCCCAGCAAGCCGCACGCACTTTACCATACCGCATCAACAACACATAACAGCACCTACAGCACACAAGGTCTCGCCCGATCCGATACTTGCACCAAAGCCCAGCACCGGTCTATACCGAGCTGAAGACGCCAACAGCACACCACCTCTCCCACTCTCCTACTCCCGCTCCACTCGACTAACCCTTCCCGCCCTCCTTCTTATTTACAGATCCTGCAGAGTGCCTGGGGACCAATTGACAGTGTACTATATAAGAGAGATGCTCTCTATCAATCAGACGCAGAAAACATTGCTCAAGGTCTTAGCTAACAAAAAAACTCGAGAATTCTGGTCACTTCTGAACAAAACAAACCACAATCCCAACGCACAAATGACAAATTCAGTCTCGGAAGACAGCTGGATCACCCACTTCTCGCAACTCTTTGAGGCCCCTATTTCCTCTATGGATAGAACAAACCAACTTACTGATGGGACCTGGGTCGATCTGTCTGATAAAGAAGAAATAAAAAAAGTCATCTTAAAACTGAAAATGTCGAGAGCACCTGGACCGGACGGCCTAGCAAACTTTGATTTAAAGCAACATCCCGAGGCCTGGTCAGCGGTCCTGAGTATGATATTTAGAGACTGCAAAGAACAGAAGATACTCCCAAACTCATGGACCAAAGCAGTCATTGTTCCAATCTTCAAAAAATGTACTAGGGAAGACCCCTTACCGCCCCATAGCATTGCTGGATGTTATCGGCAAGGTCTGCGCAACAATCCTCTTGACTCATTTCCAGAATTGGGCACGATCGTCACCGGCGGCGGACCCGCTCCAAACGGGATTCCATAAAAACGCAAGCACCGCTGCTAACATAATGATCTTGAACATCCTTAAAGAAAAAGTTCTCCAAGGTGCTCCACGAATTTTCCTCGCCTTTGTGGACTTATCTCAGGCTTTCGACAGAGTCGATAGAACAATATTGTGGAAGAAACTGAAGGAGTGGAACTGCCCCAAAGAAATCCTCGACCCCATCATCGCCCTCCACTCGAACACCAGTGTCTCTGTCCGATTGAACCAACAGGGACTACTCTCCAGCCATATTCCATCTCACCGCGGAGTAAAACAGAGGTGCCCATTGGCACCTGCACTCTTTATATCTTTTCTTGGTGACTTCAAGACCTCCCAAGACTCGACTAGATCATTTCCACCGAAAGTCAGAAACACAAGGGTCACCAGACTTCTTTATGCGGATGAACTGATCATACTGGATCACACACAGGTGGGCCTCCAATGCCAACTTGACAACCTGGCCAAATACACCAAGGAAAACAACCTGGAGATCAACAAATCAAAAACAAAAATACTGATCCTCCAAAAACAAGGTAACAAAAGGAAAGACACCCCACAGTGGTACCTAGATCATTCGAAAATCGAAATCGTTTCCACATTCAAATATTTGGGAGTTGAAATCGACAGCTCCAAGAGAGGAGTGACCATGCAGCAAGCCTTACGGACCAAGACAAAAATTCGAACCTCACAACTACGTGCAGTGGACAGAAAATTCGGTAAATACAGCCTGCTTCCGGCTATCCAGTTCTACAAGTCAAAAGTAATCCCTTCACTAACTTACGGCATGGACGCAACACCTGCAATTCCATCTAGCCTGTGGACCAAACTGGAAGGCTACATCTGGAGAACAGTACTAGGCCTACCCAAATCCACAGCCGCTGCGGTAATAAGACGTGAACTCGGTCTACTTTCCCTAGAGGCAGTGGTGGCCCAGAGTACCATCCAGCTCTTCAGGAAAATCCAGAATCCCGAGAGTCTAGAAATATATCACATGATTGCCATGGAAATCGCCAATGGAAGCAACAAATTCCTAAACAACTGGGTTAATACACAAAGGCTTATATTGCAAGAGATATCCTGTTCTGAAGACTAACTAATTCAAAATCCATTACGAATAAAAGCGAAAATGGAATGGCTAGACTGGATAAAAACAAATGAGAAAGCAGTGTCGAACAAACTACTAGCCCACCTGCCACCGGTCTTTAACAAACTTAAAGAACCCATGAGGTACTGCATAAGATACCCTAGTAAACTCTCAATGAAAACTTTATTGAAAGCTCCTCTAAACCTCTTACCCACTCAAGAAATCTCAGCAATTCGAACAGCGTCAGCTCAAAAAGCATGCATACTCTGCAAAGATCCACAATCTACTGAATCAATTAGACATCTTTTGATGGTCTGTCCGACAATGGACCAAGAAAGAAAAGCTTTCATCGGCCCCCTGGTTACAAACTCTTACGTCGATGACGAAGATACTTGGTGGAACTGCCTTATTACAGGAGCCCAAACTAGATGGCTAATAGCAACGACTAAACTCCTCAACATCGCTCTGGAGAAGGCCACTCAACCTCAACAGGATTAGCCATCCTAGAACAGATCAAGGCAATTTAACTGCAGAGCTTTTCTTTCTTTCTTACCTCTTGCTGAGAACTTTCGTTCAGCGCTTTACAGTGAATGCACAATCACAACTTTATACACTTTTACAAAAATCTAAACAGATTAAATACAAATGATAATACAAAATAAAAAAAAGTACCTTTAACATAATATAATATAACACACTTCAGGGGTGAGGCACTGATTTAGTCTGTTCTGTTCTTGAACACCTCAAATTCACAATGCAGACAAAAACTTCCAAAAAGCATTTAGAGTAGAATAAGCATAATTTCAGACTATGGGCCTAATTACACGGATGGCGGTAAGGATTTACCGGTACCGGTATTTTACTGGTACCGGTAAATCCTTACCGCCTTACTACGAGGTCCCTTTGCGGGTTGGGGAATTTAACGCCTGCTTTTTGCAGGTGTTAAAAACCAACCCGCAAAGGGACCCAGGGAGCTAATTACGGTACCGCAATTTGCGGTACCGTAATTAGCACCTTCCCCATTCACATTATGCCCTATGGGGCAAAAATGGGAATGGGGAAGGGCAATGGTGGAAGGGGGAATTACCGCCCCGCCGACCTTGGAATGGGGCAGTAATTCCCCTTTCCACCAAGGCGGTGCCGGTATTTTACCGGCATGAACTCCGCCATCCGTGTAATGAGGCCCTATGTATTTTGCTTTTCGCAAGTTGCAGTTATAGCATGTTTTTTTCTGCCGTTGTCTCTGTTACGATCATCACAAGACATTCCATCTCGGTGTTCTCAGTCACTTGACAAAATCCTTGTGCCTAAAAGCTTGTGTACAGTGTAGAAATGTTTGACCATAGCACATAAAGTGGCCCTTGATTTCATTGTGTCACAATTAATGCTTTGTTGTAATGTGTTTATCTTTCCTATCTCCCTGGCATGCTGTTCAGGATGTTTGCTTGTATGAGGTTACGAGTGCGCTGAGTACGGGATGCTGTGTGAGTGTGCTACTCTCAATTCTTTTATAAACCGTTATGTACCCTCTGAATGGTATATGTTTTGCCTACGTCTGAAGCCTCAAAGTAGATCCACGCAGGCTTAACATGTGGCCAACTTTGCACCAGACCTGCAGATGAACTGGCCAGCTGTTAAATCTCAGTTACCAATGGTATCCACTACAGAGCGTCATTTGCTTTCTGACTTTGAGAACATTCAGACATGTAATTGCTAACATTACTATAGCCGGTTAGATAGCTATAGCTGGTAATATAGCTCAGTGGGTTGAGCGCTTGCTGCTAAGATGTGTGTCTGATCTGCAGGTTGCAGGTTCGAATCCTGGCAAGACCAACTCAGCCTTTCATCTTTTTGTGGTCAATAAATGAGTACCAATACAGGTTGGGTGATATTGTATGTATATTTGTTTTATCTTAAGCGTAAGTGCTATATAATAACACACCATTATAATTTGGATATGGATGTCTGCTTGCATTCATAGTAATTTGGTAATCTGGGCCTATACACACTGATATTAACAATACATATGGTGATCCGTTCTTGTATGAAATGTTTATCACATTACAGTGATATCGTAACCATATTTTTTGTAGTGCACTTAGGAACAATGCTGTGTGATGCCACTTCCTGTTTTTTCAAGGGGTGAAAGGTCGTGTCCCATCGCTTCCCATGATGTCACTTCGGGGTGTGGTCAAATGATATCAGTTCCTGAGATGTCATCAGAGGTCATGTGATGTCGCTTCCGCCACCCCTGACATTTTGGTGAAATGACGTCCCTGTATTTATTGAGTGCAGACCTAGCTTCGAGAAGCAACAGAGCACTTTACAGAGGTATACAACAATACAGATGCACAACGGAGCGCTTTACAGAGGTATAGAACAGTACAGATGCATAACAGAGACTTTTCAGAGGTAGAAACAGAACAGATATACAGCGGTGGGTGGGATACAGAGGGGCACAGAGGAGGGGTACAGATTTACCGGATGGCAGAGAGCAGAGAGGGTTGCACCCCTATATATAATGCTGTAGAAGTATCTTGTAAACTTCTGCATTTAAGGTGCAAGACTCGCTCTGCAGTATGTGTTTTAAAGATACTGAGTGCAGACGGGGGGACAGGGGAGTACGAGTACACGTTCCCCCATGGGGATTTGGGCACTGCACCCCGGCCAGCGAGCGGGTGTGGGGACAGAGTGCCCCCTCCCAGTATATAAAGGGACAGGGAAGGTTCAGGAGCAAGGAATGGTTGGGACGGGTGTCGCGTTTCCCACCCTCACACCCCGTGCTTATAAGTGGCAGTGAGTTTTTTTTAATCTGTGGTTGGGGGCACAGGTAGAAGGGGTTGGTGGCTTACAAAGGGGGAAGGGTGGCGATGTGACAGGCTGGAGCATTAGGGGGTGCAGTTTCATGGGTTAAATGGTTTATTGTTGCTGATGTGGCAGTTCAGCCAGGCTGTGTGGCCAAAAGTAGGATGAAGGAGATTGGTGTGGAGAGGAGCATTGCTGGAACGAGAGTAAAAGGGGGAGCCTGGCACATGGTGGAGGAAGCAAAAAGGGGTATTAGCGCAGTAAAGGAGGGGGATAGCACTGTTTGCATGGACATGCTACCACAGGGGGCGGGGGTACAAGAAGGGTGAAGCAGTATGGAAGAAGGAGGGGGGTGGCCTTGGCGAGGGGGAGGCCAGGGAACACGTGATAGGAATGAATGAAGGATTTAATGAATTGTTTTGGTTAATTGTTAACGATCAGTATTCTGTAAGGCCAAAGAGCCAGGTTAGCGTTTTATTGTAAGCTGTGGCCTGTCACACTAAAGGGACCTTTTCCACTACACGCGAGTCTGGGATTTGTGTGCAGTTTAGTCCAAGGTCCACAGTTTGGATCTTTATTTCCTGGATTAAGACCCGAGTTAGAGGAGATTGGTTACATAAATATTCCATCACCCCTATGCACCTGAAGTACATGCCCTCGTTTTGTTCCTGCTCTCAGGGAAGCGGGTGGCAGCCAACCGGCCACACCCTTACACGAAAAGACTGGCAAAGTATGCTGAGGGATGACAGGCAGTGTCATCAGAGGGGTCACATTGTTTTAATATCACTCCCTTTATTCTCCTCAGGACACCCCAGCCCCTCCCCAACCCCCTTAGTTATGCTGCAAGTCAGAGAATAGATGAATTTTCAATTTAAGAAAGTAAAGAAGGAAACGTGTATGTACTCTTCTTTCTTCTATACTTATGGGACATCAGAAGGACCGCTGACCTGTTGCTTAGTGGCAGATCATTTGACTTTCTAGAACATTCCTTTCTCTGTGTGAACGGGAACGGTCCTGGATTAGCTGCTGCGTGTTTCGCCAGAATTCTTTATATTTGACGGCCCTGATGCCTGTGCCCATCTGCTTCCGGCGTAGCGCGCGTTCTCTTTGCCGACCAGCACACTTTGTTATATGCCCTATGGCGGGCGCTGCCTCGATACTGTTGGGCGCGAAGGCTTTGTAAGTCTGCGCCTCGCAGCAGGACTACAAATACAGCAGTGATTTTATACTTTGGGCGATACTGCGCTGCATGCCCGCTCTCTGACCTCACCCCCACACAGAGCGCTCCGTTTTTTAGGAAACATAGCCTTGCCAGCGAACAGCTGTCCCCCCTAAGAGGGGCTGCGTCATCTGTGAGCGCTGTTGTAAGTCTCCCTTGTATTGCTGCGCTGCTTCTGTGCTGTCTGATGCAGGGTCCACAAGCCCTTTCGGTTGAAGTTTTTAAAATACTGAACAATAAATGCAATGTCAGTCTCTCTGACAGTCCTCGTATTTTCTCCCCACTCACACATCACTCCTGATCTCACCAAGCCCCCTCTCTTTGGTGTCCAGATGTCATTGAGTGGCACCCAGCGATGCCCCTTGTGCTCCACCCCTCCAAGCCATATGTTGGCTTCAAATATATGAATTCTTAAGGCTGCAAACAAGGGCGTGGAGAGACGCTGATCTGGCCTGTCTCCATTAGAGTCTGTCGCTGTAAGGTGATCGTGCTGGGGGGCGAGCCTGGCTGATCAATGCCCCTGTGTTTGCAACTGCTGTTCAGTCCAGACGGGCTCTCTGCCTGCACTCCACCTTCCACCAGCCGACTCGACACTGCAGCAGCGGTGCAATTAACTAAGCTACCTCTGTGATAGTGGGGGCATCAGTGTTAGGGGTGGTGTGCTTGAAACATCTGTACAACTACAATTCCACCCGAATCCCCCCTCCAGTGAAAGGGCAGGAAACACCACTCACTGTTGCCTAGGACCTGAACATAACTCTAGTGCTCTACTGATGCCAAGCCCAAGCAAAAAGCTCAGGGTCACCTTCGATGCTGATGACCTCTTCTTCATACCTTATTTTAACATAGCAGAAAAAATGCACCTGGAACCCTTCAAAGTCAGAAGAACACTTCCTTTCCTAGAATTCCAACACAAAATCACACAAGCCCTAGTGAACTCCAGGCTGGACTAATGCAATAGACCAGAGGTCTGCCACCGTCAGCGCTCAAGACATTTTGGACTGCATATGAAAGCCCTGTTTTTTTATTTGTATGTAATAAAATGATGCAGGTAATTCTGTTTCCGAAAGGGAGGTCTTCTAATCAGACCCTCCCTTGCAAAATGCTTCATGCCAAAGTTATAGTGCCTGCATGTCCCTTGCTGTAACTAATCTACTGACATCTATATCGCCAGTTCTGCAGTCACACAGAGCAAGTTCAAAGGTCACCTATGCATCCCTGACAGATGCTGGGGCACAAAGTTCCTGCAGTCCGAGTTGGCATTTTTGAACTGGCTGCAGCTCTCACCTAAATTAAAATGATTGTGGAATCTACCCCGGAGTGAATGACTCCATATGCAAGTACTGGCATGATGAATCATGTTGTGTGACAATACTTGTGAAATGTATGAACAGACTGTCTATCAACATGCTGTTGTAACTAGAAACACATGCACAATACTCTGTGATTGAGACCTATGACCTTTGCCCTTGCGTGTGACTCTGGATACCCCCAGCTACCATGGCTGATGACACCCGTGCAGAATCCACAGACGCCACAGCAGGTGGCCTACAACGAGGCATAAGTCCAGGCCAGGCTCTGCATCGAGCGGACCTTTGGCCTGTCCAAGGCTTGATTCCGGTGCCTACACCGGTCTGGAGGGGCCCTAATGTACAGGCCATAGAAGGTCAGACTAATTGCCCTTGCCTGTGCCAAGCTGCACAAGATTTGCCTCAGGCGAAATGTCCCCTAGCCCCTGATGAGGACATGGCACCCCCAGAAGAGGAGGACTCACTACCTGCGGGTGCTGTGCTGCTGAGGTCCTTAGAGTCCCCATTAAAATACAATCTCAGTCCAAACAGCACGGAGCCTTTGTTAA
Organism: Ambystoma mexicanum; assembly: GCF_040938575.1. Classification (NCBI taxonomy): domain Eukaryota; kingdom Metazoa; phylum Chordata; class Amphibia; order Caudata; family Ambystomatidae; genus Ambystoma; species Ambystoma mexicanum. The sequence continues at coordinate 1,540,433,988 of NC_090932.1, forward strand.
AACACAAACATTGCAGCACAGTCCTCATGGAGCCTCTATTACAATATAGCTCCAGCAGTACTGATTGCATGGGGTCTCAATTACAATAGAACCCGGCACAGGCCACCTCAACCCTTATTAAAATACCACCTCAACCCAGTCAACATAGAGTCTTACTCAAAATACAACTGGCTAAAGCGCATGGAACATCCATTACAATACAACCCAAGCACACGCAGCCTGGAGATTTAAATTAAATACAGTCTTAGCTTAGGTTGAATGGAGCCTTCATTGCAAAATAACCTCAGTACCGGGCTTGTGGGGCTTTGATGTTGTGTTATGTATCATGTCTTGTGCATTATATGCATTATGCCATTTTCAAGGCCTCTTGGTGCTTTAGGATCATTACAAGTTTGCTGGTAAAAAAACAACAATACCGGCACACCGGTGCTACCGTGTCGGTGTAGCACTGCTGCAGGAATCTACAGTAGATTCCTGAGTCAGCATGTATGCGCATTCCGGCATGCCGGTAACGGTAGCACCGGCATGCCGGTAATGGACCCCAAAACCTTGATACCGGCATCCACGATGCCGCAGGCACCAGCACCGACGATGCTGTATGTACCGGTACGCCGATGTCGGTAATACCAGCACTGGAAGCAACGTCATCGCACCGGAACGGGAAATGCACCAGCAGCCATCTTTAAAAACAAAATCCATTGCAATCCTCAGTCCACAGCACTTGAACTGGTGAACTGAGTAGGCAAGAAGGTAGCTGACAAACATGACTACCAGGTAATGCACCGCCCGTCGCTGCAAACCCCGATTTAGCGACATAGAAATAAACATGTTGTCCGACACACTGGTTGAACACGCAGATGTTGTGTTTTGTGCAGACCTGCAGCGGGCAGCCCAATTAAGGAAGAAAGTGGTTTGGGAGGAGGTGGCCCGCAAGGTCTCCGCAGTGGGGACGACAACCCGCACGGTCTGTATCTGCCGCAAGCAGTGGGACGACCTTCGTCTGCGGTTCTGCAACCTCTTGTCGGCCCAGCGCAGCCATGGGATGGCCCCAGGAGGCGGTCCTCCATCAGCCATAAAGCTTGCCACATGGGAGGAGGACTGCAGCACAGTCATGGACATGGAGGGCATTGAGGGTGTTGGAGTTGCAGAGATGGGAGCTGAATCAACAGATGATGATGGTGAGTCTCCCTTACTGTAATCCCAAAGTCACACCACATACCTTCCTCCAAAACCCCAATGGAGAGGTCAAAAAGGCAAGTAGGTGACACAGATTCCATGCTCCATTAGCACCCACCTAAAGACACCTCCCACACAACTACAATGTACCTGCCACAAACACAACCAACAAACACCACTGACACACCACACATGACCCCTTAATTGACAACACAAGCACCATCAGCATGCGCACACACACATACACATAACCGTACAGCCGCAGCCCTCCCCACTATGACACCCGATGGCAAGATGCACACATCACCTCCATCAGTTGCACACCTGACACACCCACCATGTACGTAAACATCAATGGCTCAGCATACAGGATGTGTGCACATCAGTTCCCGAATAAAACACCACATGCCATACAGCCACTGTGACATGGACACAACACGCAAACCTCTACACACATGAAATACACCCAACAGATACCATGCACAACATGTCTGCACCATAAGGATGCCCTGACACTGCATCCCCCGAGTCCTGTGTGCACCATGCCAGCCCCTCCAACATGCCCATGACAATGCGCATGACTCTGAAAGTAGTACCAACGATGCATGTTGGATGTGTACACACCTATGACTAGTGCCCCCACAGATACTGGAACAGACAGCGAGGGTGAGCATGCCCAAACCCCCCATAGAGCTGATGGAAGGCAGCGCCGCAACGAACACACCGCCCGGAGCCAGGAGCCGTCAACCTCTAAGGCGAGACCAAAGCAATCCACGCATTCCATGCCACAGCCCCCCTGCCAATAGGACACACTGGCCGGCCAGCAGCCCACAGAGACACCATCTACCTCTAGGAAGGGCCCCCAGGAAATCACGACTCCTGCCAGCAAACTGCTCCCGGCAACATCCACACCTGGCAGCAAGGGCCCCAAAACAACATCCACATCAGGGGCGGCACCAGAGACACTTCAAGGGGAAGAGCCGCAATCCCCTGTGGCCAGTGAGCCCGAGGATGTACATTCAGCGGTACCAAGTGAGCAGGGTGAGGTGGCACAATCCGCACTTCACAGTGAGGAGCGGGGGTACACTCACCAACCCGCAGCCAGCAAAAGGAGGGCGAAACAAGAGGACTCATGCAGGGACGCACGCCTAGTGCACCTGCACGTGACTCAGGTGCGCACAGCGCAGCGGAGGACATTGCCCCAGACATGTACAGTGATGAAGCTGTCTTCAGCCGCGCAAGCCCTCCCAGTCCACCTCCCCTGGCAGCACATGCGCCACAGCACATTGGGGACATTGAGGGGTGGATGACGTGCATGGAAGGCCGCAGCCAGCAATGCAGACCTTGGTGACCCAGTTTGTATCCAACGCTGAGGTAACACGCCAGGCCATGCAGGAGGGCCTGCATGAGAATGCTAGGATGGTGAGCAGGGCTGTGCACCGCGCTGCCAGGCGCATGCGTGAGGGTAATGCAGCAATGACAGCCCTTGCGCAGTCCATTACCCAATTGGCAAACGCCATTGCCGAGCAATGTACTGTGAACACAACCCCCGAACCCGGTCCATCGCAGAGCAGCACACCGCCAGTTCCACTCAGACGAGCCCTTTATGTCGCTCACAGTGACTTGTTTGACACACAGAGGCTCAGCCCCTCCCCTCCAAAAAGGGGTATTCTGTGTCGGGGGAGTTAGGGAGGGGGAGTTGGAGTATTGGACATGGGGAAGTTGGAGAGGGGGTCTAGGGGGCAACTCACGTAGATATTGATAGTAGTACTGCATTGCTAAATATGCATAGTTTTTTTATCAATACAGTATTTATGAGAAAGAAAATCACATGACTGGACATTGTTTCTTCAGTGTGTGTCAATTTAATTATGTACAGTGCCCAGTGCCCAGTGTGACCCATCACCAGTGACCCTCTTCTCCAGTCCATCAGAAGTAGTGGTCAATTACATCTTGGCGAGTCGCACATTCTTCATTCACATTGTGGGGCTGAGGATTTCCACCATCTCCCTCATCATCATCCTCATCCTCAGGTGGCATCATGCCCATGTCAGGGGGCAGGGGTACGTTGCATCGGATACACATGTTGTGTAGCATGGCACATACTAACACAATCTTTCCCACCTTCTCCGGCCCGTAAATGAGTGCTCCACCCAACCTGCTGAGGCAGCAAAATCGGGCCTTCAGCAGCCCAAAAGTCTGCTTAATCATGACACGAGTGTGTGCATGTGCACGGTTGTAGTCCTCCTCGTGCCTGTTTACTGGTTGCCTGATGGGGGTCAGGAGCCACGGCTTCAGGGGATACCCGGCATCACCTGCATAGGAGCAATGGAGAATGTACTTGTGATTAATTGGGTAATTCCTTGTAAGCACTGCCTGTACAGTGTTCATGATTACATGCAGCAGGATATTCATGACTGGAAATGACATGTTCCTTATTCAAATACCCAGGTAAGTGTACTGAGGGATGATCCATGGTTGGGGGGTGGGTGTACGTTGTTCATGTCCCAAGGACCATTCAATCAGAAACAGCACTCTCACAAATGAAGTCCAAAAGCCCATGATGTGCTCACATCTGTTGGATGTGTTACCAATGGGAATGGCCTATGAATGCACAGTGCATAATGGCACATTTGCCTAATGTGCTTCATGAAACACAGTGGTTTCCAAATCATGCATTCAAGTACTTGACGTCACCATGTACATGTCCATCAACGCCTCCTCCATTTGACTATGGCACATTCACATTGGTGGTATGGGCCGCTGGTGAAGGGTTACGTTTCTGTGATACGGCTGGGTGGGGACTAGCATGGTGGGAATGAGGTTCTTTGGATGAGTCCTTCACCTCGTAATCATATATTGGTGGTGGTAACTGATTGATGATTGCAATCGTCTCCAGGCTTCACCCATTGTTTTTGGAGGTGTCCCTTAAGGTGACAAGAGCGGCATACTGGTCTGCAGTGTACCTGTGGAGTGAGTGCAGTGACTGAGATTTCTCTTTGTGGCAGTTGGATTTAGCTTAGGCATGGCAGCATGACTTGTGATTTCCTTTGCTGTACTCCTGTATTTCATGCATTGTGACTGCAGGGTGGTGCATTGTGGTACCTGTGGTCCATGGCTTATGATGTTCCTGATGCATGTGCTGGTGTGAGCACTGTGTATGTTGCTTGCATGTATGCACTGCTGTGTAGGCATGCCACATCTGCTTCCATTGCCTGTGTGCCACAGTCTGGTGAATTAACTAGGCTCACAGTTTTAGGCACCCAAGATGCTGTGTGTGGTATTGTTCCATTCTATGTGTGTGATTTGTTATTGTGCAGGTTGGGGATGTAGAGGTATGTAGGTCTGGTTCCTCATGCGACTTTGACTTCTATTGCCCAAAGCAGTCTATCTGCAAGGCTTTGCATTCATGGTAATACTTATGCCTATTTTCTGGGGTGATTATGGATTCATGCATGTGGTGTGCACTTGTGGTGCTCATGCATGCAATCATGTGCTATGTTCCAACACCCCTCATGGCCCAGCCAGCAGACAGGTTGCCTATGCTTGTGCCCCCCCTATCAACACCTCATGGCCCTGTGGTTAGACTCACCCAGCAGCCAGGTACGTCGTGCAGCGTGTCGTGCCTAGTAGTGGGGAAGCGTGGAGTTGCGCAGCACCATGGCATCATGTGTGGAGCTAGGGAATCTTTCACAGCAATGCGTTATGATTTTGCAAGCATCGCACACTATCTGGACATTCAGGGAATGTTAGAGCTTCCTGTTGCGGTACACTACCTCCACGGCATGACAGACTACTAGCTCCACATGGCTGCAGTCGAGGGCACCAATTACATTTGGCATGCCTGCCAGTGCATGGAATGCTATTTTGGTTGCAATCACCTCCTCCGCAGTCTGTGGTAACTTGATGTGGTCTCTTGTGTGTTTCAGGAGTGCATCTACCACCTGGTTGAGCACACGGGAAAACAGGGTTGTGAGATGCCATGCAGCTGCCCCACTGTGTGCTGGTAAGTGTCTGTGGCAAGGAAGTGTAGCAGCAAGGGGGGAGATGGCTGTCTGGATGTTGATGAGGTTCACCAGGTCGTCATGAATGAGGTCCAGTATTGTGGAGATGGTGTCCCTGTCCAGGCGGTACAGGGTGTGGATCTGTGCAGGGGTTAGGTCAAATAGACTGGCCCTTAGGTGAGGGATTGGTGGCTGCCTGCGGGGTGGAACTGCCTGCACTATTGGTATGTGCTGGCCCAGTCTGGCCCTCCTTCTCCTCCTGCGCCTCGGCTGCATTCTCTGGTTCACTGCCTGCTCAAAGAATAGTAGTGCAGGCATGTCCTCCAACCCCAGTATTGAAACTACTAATGGTAGCATTGTGGATTTGGAAGGGGTGTGGTATGTGGGAGTGCTCCTTTTGTGCTGTGCCAGACTCCATTGCCTCCACCTGTGCTGATTGTGTGCACCTGTGCCCTGTTTCTACACAGCAGATCCCTGTTAACGCCTGCTCCGCGATGCCGGTGTTTACGGCATCATGGTATCCGTTGTTACCGGCATCTCCATGCCGGTAATTGCATGTCCGTGCAACTCTTAATATGCACTTGACTGCGGCATGCCTGTGTCACGGGCGTGGCTGCTGCGTGACCGCGCTCCTACCGGCAAGGGAGAGCCCGGTCACAGCGGGTCCCTGCCAAAGCCGGTGACACGGGCATAGCTGCTCATAAAACTCTGGTCCGGTAAACAATGCTGGTATTACCGTACCAGCATCGATTTTACCAGACCGGCAACCTTGTAATGAGGCCCATTGAGTTGGGGGGGTGGAGTTGTTGTTAGTAGGAACAGAGCGAGCAGGCCAGGATTGCTGTTGCTATGTTGATACACGTGAATCGCAGGGGACTAGACTGTGTGCACGGGGTAGGCTTCTAGGTGTTTTTGGTGTGCCTTCTGGTCAGGAGGCCCAGGTGTAGCCAGGTTTGGGTGTTCAGGTTATGTATTTGATGTAGTGCTCAAGGGTGGAGTGCTTCAGGGTTATGGTGGTGTGAAGTGGTCGGTGGGTAAATGTTTGTGGTGTTAAGTGTGGGTTTCTATAAGTACATTTCTTTGTTGTCAAGCATGGTTTTTTGTGTTCAGGTTCAAACATGTGGGACATGTGATTTGAGCTCATTGTGTTTGGCACAGAGGGCCTCGTTATACTCAAAATATAAATTGCACCATCCAAATTTCCACGCCCGTGAGCTTTTGTAGCCTCCATGCAATTTTTGTCATTTGCACTATGAAGTGCAAAATACGGTTTTATACCTGTCGAAAATAGCTTTACTTGCTTATTTTGCACTTCATAGTACAAAAAGTGAAAAGCTCCCAAAATATATGCTTATGAGTGGCCTTTACAATGGAATCCTATGGAATACAATGTTTTTACAATGACGTTAAAATATTATGCTGGCGTAAATGCATTCAATTTTTTCGGCAGAGCATATGGAGAGGGAGACATGGAAATCCTGTTCCATCGCCCAGCTCCACCTGCAAAAATTAGAAAAAAAATCCCACAGAGGGGTTTCCATGTGTTAATATCCCCACAAAAATATTGCCATACAAAAATATTGACATATTTTTACAGCGATATTAAGGCACAGAACCTGTGGGGGACACCCCTGCAACTCCTGCATTATTTTTAAAGGAACAGGGTACACCCCCGCAACCCCTGCTCCCAAAAACCCCAAAATTACCTCCCCCAAAAATATCACCTATGACCGTTCCAGACGACCATATATACGTCAATATTTTTGGTGGGGATAATATGAAGTGATACCCACAGAGGGTAAAAAGGGGTGCTTAACCAGATGTAACCCTTTTACGCCAGGTTGTAACACATGTTTTTGCACTCCAGGTGACTCCGGAATTAGCCATGGGGGTTCCAGTGCTCTGGTGTAGTGGTGAGATGTGGAGTTGGTCACAGGGGCTGGCAAGAAGGTGAGTTGGAGGTTAGTTGTGACATAGGGCAAGGCAATACCACAGGGTATCTTCCAGTGATATGATCAATTGATGGGGCCACTGGTGTGCTGATGTTCCTGGCAGTACATCTGCTATCATATTGTATCTGTTGTACAGTATGCCTTTATACTTGTTTTGCACCTACATGTCACCTGCCACTTGTCTGTTTGATCTATTCAGTGTCTGCCTTGGCGTCTATTTGCCTATTAAGGAGTTGTATTATTTCCAACAGTTGGTCGGAGTCTGGTGAGTCTTTCTGTGACCACGTTTGGATAGAACTCTAGTTTCTAAAGCAATGCCTGCCTTTCTGGGGTCTGGTGAAGAGCCCGCCCTTCTATGTTTTCAGGAATGTGTAGCAGTCCAGCATCATGTAGATACATTTCAGTAGGTAGTTCCTAGTTATGGTGGTCATTGTTACATTAGTAAGAACCCTTGCTAATTCCTGATGTGGTGAGGCACGATCAGAAGGGCCGTGTTGCTGGATCTTAGTAGTCATGTTGAGTTGTAGGGTGTGATTTTCATTTGGATGGATTCTGCTCTCCTGCCAACTATGGCGCAGTATATAATGCAGTGGGCTTTGAATTGTATTCTATGATTGATGGGCAGCAAGTGTAGAGCTCGAAGTGCATGTGTGATATGCCTTCTGTACAGTTATAGTAGCAGTCAAATGGCTGTGCTTTATATTCTATTTAGCTTATTAACCAGGTGTTCTGGAATGGCCAGGTAGACGCTGTTCACATAGCCAAGACTTGACAGGACAAGAGACATGAGTGCAGGTGTTCTGTGAAGGAAGTTGATCAAATGCAGGGTACGTTTGCTGGATTGCAGATGAAAATAATATATCTTAACGAGTTGATTCAGTGGAGGATCCAGTGTTAGTTGGCATTAGTGACAACTGTTAAGGGGGCTGAAAAGGCTCTCACTTAGCACATTTTCTCATTGGGTGCACCTCATGAGATCCTGTGACACTCTGTTTGAGAGCTGCAACAGGTCCATCATGTCACTCTGAAAGTGAAGCCATTTACAGCAAAGCAATGACTGGACCAACAAGATATTGGCCACCACGAAGATGCTAGAAGACCCAGAAGATGCAGAAAGGCTCAGACAGAGTTTTGAATCTGGGCTTCAAAGACTTGCACCATAAGAAATGTGTTTGCCACATGGCCCTCGGAAGGAAAGGCCCTCCCTAGGCATGTGTTCAGTACAGCCTCTGTGAACTGGAGTGATGAGGAGGGTGTGACATGGGATGCTGTGCAGCAGATGACAGGTGTGGTGCAGGTGACCCGACATCATATCTGGCAAGCTCAAATCAACCACAAATCCAGGCAAGGAAAGATTTTAATCCAAACCCTTGTGAGATGTGTGGCCACCACAACTGGCAGATTGGTGAAGAGCCTCTGGACTAAGGAAAGATGGATGGGCAAGTCTGCCAACTCGTAATGGAGATTCTCGACCAAGATCCACAGACATTTTCTGTGCTTCAGATAGATGAGAACATGGAAGAAAATTGAAGGGAAAACATTTCCTATGCCCTCTCCCCTTGCTCATGTCTGGCTCGTGTGTTGATGGCCTGTCAATTGCCCAAGGTTGGTCAGTAAGATGCCAACCAATCAAGCCCCCCAATGCTAGGCCACCCATTACGTATTATGCCAACCAATAGCTTATTGAAGGGATGACAGGTATTCACTACTATCAATTTAGAGATGTTCTCGGTTGGGGCCATCAGATAGATAAAGTCCAATTAGAAGACTTACCCCTATATAATATTTACATAGTCAATTCCCTTACCCAATCCCTTCACACCGTAGGTTTTTGTAACCAAAATTGTAGTATGAAGTCAATAGTGAAGTATTTATGATTCATAATGTGTTGTTTTGTAAGAGAGCTGAGACTCTATTGCTTGTATGCTGTCCCTGCTTTATCTCGGATTGTTAATAAAGCGGGTTTTGCCTCTCACTTTGACTATTTCCGTTATTGAGTGGGATTTTCTGGCCCCTTCTTTCTGCTTAAACTGGGGTTTCCCAGACCACTTTAACACCTGAAGTGCTGCTCCTGCCTCAGGGTAATGGTTCCACTGTCGTTCTCCTGATTGCCTGTGGGATAGTAACTCTGAGGGTGGGGTGTACATTACTTCTTTGTTCCCGATAGACTCGTCAAGCTGTCCCTGTCCTGACAGATTACGAGAGCCTGTTTTCTCTCCTGAACCACGGAGAATATAATGAAGGATCTGGCTGAAGCAGTTCAAAAACTGCAAGTAATGGTTGCTACATCACGCTAGGAAAATGACGTCCTGTCCAGTCGATGTCAGCCTTCCAAGGATCTGTGGAACAGTTAGCCAAAAGGCCCTTAGTACACCCTGAAGAGCTATGAGAGGGTATGCACCTACATCTAGTATTGCAGGAGATATTTCCAGACCGGATTCCAAGACTATTCTGCATACTTCAGGGATTGCTCATAGTATACTTACCTCTCCCATGCTACCTAAATACGGGGGATCCCAAAGAATTTAAGGCATTCATCATGCAATGCAGCATCCATTTTCTGAAAAAGAAAACAATTATATATATCTGACCAGGCTAGAGTGTCTTTCATTCGGTTTAACATGGAGAAACCTTCTCTATCCTGAGCCACTCCTTTTATAGACTCTTGTCTGACTATGACGGGTTCTACTCTGCCTTCAGGGCTATGTTTGACCACCAATACGCAAATCCATCAGTTAAGAACGAACTGGTGGAAATGTCAAAGGACCTGCTGTCTTTTATTGCACACTTACAAGGAGATGTACGGTTGACTGTCTTTAATAGAGGGTAAAAATAGGATCTAAAGGATTTACTGAGCAAAATCGTCAACCCTCTAGAGACATTTAACGAATATATAGCCCTGGTGGTCAAGTTGGATTAACTGAATACAGAAAGACAGGAGGGACGCCGAAGATTTGAATACCGGAGCTCCTGGCCTAGACCCGAAAAGGAAATCCCCAACACTCCTTTGGATAGTGAACCCATGGAATTAGGGAGCCGAAGATTTGAATACCGGAGCTCCTGGCCTAGACCCGAAAAGGAAATCCCCAACACTCCTTTGGATAGTGAACCCATGGAATTAGGGAGCATAAGAGGTCCTGTTGCCTTTTAAGAAAGGGAATGATTGAAGAAAAACAATCTCTGTTTCTATTGTGGGGACAAAGGACACTCCGTCATGGTATGTCCACGTAAACCTTCTGTTACTCCGGGAAACAAGCTGGCTTTTCTCCAATAGGGGGGGTCTAAGAATGAGTGTATTTAAACCTGAATCCCCATCAAATCTATGCCCGATGATCACAAGCCACTCCACTCATTTGGTCGTCCTGGTAGATCTTTTCTTTCAAGACCTCCAATGGAAAGGAACCAGAGTGCTGATTGTTATCCACAGGGAATTTATGAACATTGACTTTGCTAACAATCTTGGACTCCCGTTATGGTCTAAAGAACAACAAGGGCCCATTTACTCTGTGGAGGTCTCTCCTCCTACCCCAGGACTGCGTTCCTTAAGGACCTTACCTTTAGTCATGGTCTGTGCCCAATGCACCAAAAAAACATTTTGTTTGATGCCATAGACGCCCCACATTTCCAAGTGATACTGGGTATTCCTTGGCTGAATTACCCCAACCCCATCATTGATTCAAAAAGAGGAAAACATGCGTTTTTAGGGAATCATTGTCCCCCTACTTGTTCAGGACCTCCACCCATGCTGGAAGACGAGAAATTAATAACATTCAAAACACCCCCTCTTGTCCAAGACAGAACGTATTGATACACAATAAGTTGCCTCTGGACACCAAGATTATGAACGTCTTCAATACCAAAGAGGCAGATAAACATCCTCCTCACCGAGCCTATGACTGATGGATGGATCTGATCCATGGAACTGAGATCCCTACAGATGGCCATATGCTTTATTGGAAAAAGAGAATCACATTTTGAAAAAATACATCGAAGAGAATCTAGAAAAAGGGGTTTATTCGTCACCCCTCATCCCCTGCGAGGGCCCTGATCTTCAACACTCCAAAAAAGGATGACCATGAATGAAAGCCCTCTGTGGACTACTGCCAACTAAACGAGATTACTGTTAAAAAGCGTGATCCACTTTTTTAAAATTCAAGTGTTAATTGACCAAGCTAGGGATATGATATGATATGGCATTCAAACCGCGCCTGTACACAAGTGTTTGTAGGTGCAACAAGACAAGGAGGGGGAAACAAAGGGAGGACAAACAACAATCTTACTAGGCCTTGTGTCCTTCAGATCACGCAAGTACAGGGAAGTGGAAGGGGAGAAGTGCAAAAAAAGGGGGGATGGAGAAGTGCAGGTAATCAAAAAGTGCAGCCAGCGGGTGGCTCAGTGCAGGTAATAGAAAGTGTAGCCAACGGGTGGCTCATAAGTGCATAGAGAAGGGAGTGTAGGGTTACAGATATATACCACAATTACTGGGGGAGTCAAGAGGCAGTGCAAGGTGCAACTGGACATGCAGGGACCTGGGCCCAAGTTCAGAGGGTGGCCAGGTAACCAGTGCGTGGACCAGACAGGTCATCAGCAGGGGAGAGGAAGAGAGAAAGCGGAATCGAAGAGGAAGGTCTTGAATTGCTTCCAGAACTGGAGGGGGTTCTGCTCAAGTTTGAGAGAGGCAGGGAGGCTGTTCCAGAGGTAAAACCCAGCCGAAAAAAGAGATCTGCCCCCAACTCTCTGCATGGAAAAGCAACTGTCCCTCAGAGAGTTGGAGGTGGATGAGCGGAGAGCTCGAGAAGGGAGATGTTTAAGAATAGATAGTTGGAGATAGTGCGGTCCCAGGCCCCAGAAAGCCTTGTGGACGATGCAGAGGGTCTTGAACTTGATCGTTGCCGCCACTGCGAGCCAATTAAGAGATTTCAGTGCTGGAGAGATACGATCCCTGGACTTGAGGCCAAGGACAACTCTCACAGTCCTGTTCTGGATAAATTGTAGAGGACCGAGAGTAGAAGCAGGAAGATTTAGGATTTATAAAAAAGAGGCTGTTGCAGTTTTCCAGTCTAGAGAGGACTAGAGCTCTGGAGACAGTGAGCTTCTGTGGGAAAGTGAGGAGAGGAAGAATACCTCTGCGAAGGAACAGCTGATAGTTTGACTTTTTAGAGATGTCAGAGATGTGAGGAGAGTAGGAGAGGGTGGAGTCAAAGATGACTCCAAGGTTCTAAGCCTCACATGTAGGAGTAGTAAGAGAGCCAGAGTGGGCGGAAAGAGAGAGAGAGGAAAGGTGGGACCTGGTGTTCCGATGAGGAGATAGCAGTATTACTGGCATTAAGGCAGAGATCATTGGCGGCACACCACTCCTGAATTGTGGATAGACAGTCTGGAATGAGAGAAAGGGTAGAGGCAGCCGAGGGGAGCCTGAAAGAGAGCTGTGCGTCAGAGAGCATTGATGGACTGGGCAAGAGGTGCCAGGTATTGGTTGAACAGCCAGGGAGAAAGGTTAGACCCCTGGGGAATACTGTAGGTAGAGAGAGAGATAGAAGAGAGGAAGGACCCCAGTTGGACCTAGAAGGGTCGATCAGTGAGAAAGGTGGTCTGCCAGGCCAGGGCCTGATCGGTGATACCCAGATTATCACAGAGGCGATTGACCAGGATGGCATGGTTGACTGTATCAAAAGCAGAAGAAAGATCGAGGAGAATGAGGACAGAAGAAAGGTTAGAATCGAGGTTAGAGAGCAGGTCTTCACGGATAGTAAAATATACACCAAGCTCGACTTGAAAGGAGCTTTTAACTTGATCGGAATGGCTGCCGCTGACAAATGGAAGACAGCGTTCCGTACGAGATACAGTCGTTTCGAGTACATGGCCATGCCCTTTGCGCTATGAACGACATCTTTCTGGATATTTTGGATGTCTATGTGGTTGTCTAACTCGACGGCATTCTAGTTTATTCTTCATGTTATGAAGACCATGTCAAGCATGTAAGGGAAGTGTTACGTCGACTCTGAGAAAACCACCTCTATGCTAAAAGGTTTATGTGTTTTTTCATCCAAACACAGATTTCCTATCTGGGATATATCTTAACCCCTGAAGGCATCAAGATGGATCTGCAAAAGATCACAGCCATAATTGAATGGCTGATACACAGGAACATCAAAGAAGTGCAAAGATTCCTAGGCTTTGCCAATTTCTACCATCGTTTCATCCCAGACTATTCCCAGTTGTTAATTCGGATGACCCAACTACTTAAAAAAGGTGTCCCCCTTGTACGGATGAAGTAAACAGAAAAAGCCTTCTATTTATTGAAATCCTTGTTTACAATGGTCCATGTTCTCTGGTTCCAAGATCCCGGTTTACCTTATACCGTGGAAACAGACGCATCCGACTACGGCTTGGGAGCAGGGTTATCCCAAAAAGGACCTTCCAGTCATGAGACTCACCCCTTGACATATTACTCACAGACATTAACCTCTGCAGAGAAGAACTACAGTATCTTCAAGAAGGAGTTGTTAGCCATAAAAGAATCCTTCGTAAACTGAAGATATCTCCTGGAAGGGGCTAAGCGCACCATCACTATGATCACGGATCACCGGAACATAGGTTTTTTGAAAACTGCTAACGCTATTAACCAGCAACAAAATCGATGGATTCATTTCTTTTCACATTTTGACTTTTGTGGAACCTTCAAACCAGGGCTCCAGACGACAAAGGTGTTGCTCGCTCCTGTGCTTACAAGGATGGCCCAGAAGAACCCATTGCTGTTCCTTTTATTCCTCTAGAAAAGAGTCTCTTCTCATAGATACCCCATTATCTATAAAGCAAAACTATGACAATCTTACACACCTCGACAAAGGAAGATGTTCCTAGAAAATCAGTACAATCGACTTCTATTCCATGACCATAAACTATCGCTCCCAAACAAAGACAGCCATCTTAAAATGTTAGAGTGGTGTCATGATGTTCATGATTTTCCTGGCGCATGACACTTTGGTATCTGAAAGACATTACAAAAGATGCAGTGTTACACATGGTGGGATTCCATGAGGAAGAATACCCAGATATACCTTCAGGGATGTGGGGTATGCAGCGTTATGCATGGTGGGATTCCATGAGGAAGGATACCCAGATATTCCTTTCATACTACCATTCAAGATACACCTTTTCATCTCGCTCATGGAATCCACCCCAGGCCTATTCCAGGACTACCATCCCCAATCCAAGAGTATCTACCAGTAAGGAATTCACAAGCCAACTACAGGGCAGTATCTCAAAAGCCAAGAACCATCTTCAGAATGCTCAAACAGAAGCTCAGAAGTTTGCTGATCAAAAGAGAAAATCAACCCTGAAATATCAGGTCAAAGACTGTGTGTGGCTATCCACCAAGAACATTCATATCCTGGCTTGTGGGTGAAAGTTTAAACCTTATTACATAGGCACTTTTTCTATATCCCATGTTATTAACCCTGTTGCTGTCAAACTAAAGTTACCTGATCACTATAAAATTCACCCGGTCTTCCATGCCTCCCTCCTAAAGCCTGTTATAAAAAACATGGAATATTCTGACAGGCTAGGGACTCCCTCCTCCCTCCACTGGCAGTGGGCTCTCAAGAAGAATATGGGATCCAAAAAATCCTGGATTTCCATCTCTGTCATCAGACCCTGTAATACTTAGTCCATTGGAAATGTTATGGACCAGATGAAAGATCATGAGTCACAGCAAAGGACATTATGACTCCTGGACTGGTTTCTGCTTTTCATCAGAAATACCCTTCAAAACCAGTAATAATAGACACAAGTGATCACAGTTCAAGGGTGTTTATTAAACTGTATGCTGGTTGAAAAAACACATAATCTAAACCTAAATCTAAGATGAGAGCAAGCGTCAACCATCAAATGAAAATCTGGCAGTCCTTGTGGCGTCATATCAAATAATAAGGGCCTATACTAAGAAACCAATTGCCAAACCTTACAACTAATACAAAAAAGGGTGTGGGATTGGTTTTCAAGAAAAGAAAGAAGTATTCACAAATAATATGTCAGGATGTGGTAGCTTGGATCTCCCTTCCCCACGTTTTGAGCACGGGGTAAGATGGTATCTTGGAGCAAAGTACACACTCAAGCTTTCCGAGCTCGAGTCGATAATTCCACTTGCAACTATCAGGACCGTCAATGGCTAAGTCTTGTTTCTCTTGAAAGTCTCTTGCCTTTGAGGGCCTGACGTATTCAGCAACAAAAAAAAGTTCCTTCAACAAAAAAAAAGTTTGTTTCCTGGTTTTCCTATGGGTGAGGATTATTCACCTCTGGGTCCCCCTCTTCCGGGCGCCGACCCCTCTTTACTTTTAGCCTCCCTCCTCCGGGTTCACTAGGGCATTTCTTTTGTTCGCAAATCTTAATATCTTTTTAAACAGTTCCAGTGGACATCCCACGGCCAAGTTCACCTTTGGCATCACACTGTTTCTTGGGACTTTAGACTTTGCCCCTTCTCGTCTGCATCCCTCTTCCGTGTTCACACTTGCCAACTTCACCTTTATATTCACTTTCAATGTATTCCGGATTCATGGCCCATGCTTTCTCATGTAGCAGGATTCACTTCCTTTGCTTTCTTCCTGCTTATCGGGCTTATCAACGTCGATACGCTCTGTGTAACGTTGACATCTGCTGCAGCACACTTGGGCTATTGTCCTTGGTCTTGGGTTTCTTTCAGCGGAGGGTTCGCGGGTTTTGTCAAAAAGGGCAAGATCGTGTCTTTCCTCACCAGCCTCTCGTTATTGGCAGCCTTTCTCCTCCTATTGAACTGCCGGGTCTGGATAGCTGTCTCATTGTGCGGTCTACCTTGCCCGTACTGTTCTCTCTTGTTTAACCTTTTATCCCTGTGGGGAAAGCAAAGGGCTGTCAGATGTGTGTGATTCTGATCAATTGCCTGACTTTGCCTGACTCTTGTATTGGGACATGTCAGGTAAACGGCTCTGGGCTCTGATGTTAGTCCATTCTCTGGTGTATCGTGCAAAAGTGTTTGTGTCAGAAAAGGGAGGGGCAATGGTTTTGAATGTCCTGCATGGTAGGATGGGGAAAAGGTGTTGAAAGAAGAGGATGCCGCATCTCACCCGTCAGTGTCCAAATCCCACTCCCCAAGGACCCCCCATCCAGGTGATCCTCCCTCACTGGTCCACCCCCAGGAACTGGATCTAATAATGATGGCTGTGTCCTGGCCACCTGGATGACAGATCCCTGGGGACTAGCTAGGGAGACACCTTCAGGCTACTCACAGGGCCCTCAAGAAGAATATGAGATCCAAAAATTCCTGGATTCCCGTCTCCGTCATCAGACCCTGCAATACTTAGTCCATTGGAAATGTTATGGTCCAGATGAAAGATCATGAGTCACAGCAAAGGACATTATGACTCCTAGACTGGTTTCTGCATTTCATCAGAAATACCCCTCTAAACCAGGCCCAAATAGTCTGAGGGTTGCTCAAGGGAAGGGTGCTCCTCAGAGGGGACATGATGTTAGGATTACCCCCTACCCCCCTGAGAAGGCTCCTGACTCACCACCTATTGTGGATACTGGGATAATGTCCCCCCAGATACTTGTGGAAGCAGATGGGTCCCTTCCTCGGATCCAACATCATATGCCTAACGGCACAAAATGATGTTGGGATTCTACAACGGGTGACATAAAGCCCCAAGAGACACGTTTCAACGTGTTCTCACAATGGCCTTGTTTCTTACACACCTCTAGTCGGGTGAGCCATCTTACTGTTAGGTATTTAGCATTTTATGTATTTTCCTGTTTCCTATTTGTGGTTTCTGTTCAAGGCCCAGGAAACTCTTCTTTGTTATACTTCCTCAAGTCCTAGCATTACGCCATGTCTTTAATACAGTTATCCCTGTACTTCTAAGGCTGACATCCCTGTATACATAGGCAATATATTGCTTAGAGGGTCAGGGGAGAGGGGTGGGGTGTTAGGGCTTCCTCATTCCTTCGTGTTAATTATTTACTTTATTTCTTCCCCTTTAGTTCCCGGGGAAGT
Source organism: Ambystoma mexicanum (assembly GCF_040938575.1). Taxonomy (NCBI): domain Eukaryota; kingdom Metazoa; phylum Chordata; class Amphibia; order Caudata; family Ambystomatidae; genus Ambystoma; species Ambystoma mexicanum. The sequence continues at coordinate 1,540,451,147 of NC_090932.1, forward strand.
TATTGTACTCTTGAGGGAGCATGCCTAGTAGCGCTCCTGCCTCACGGGAGTGGACCTACAGTCGTTTTAACTCTGGGGTTGGAGTGTACATTACTTTTTGGTTCCTGAGAGACTCATCATGCTGCCCTGTCCTGACAGGTCTCTTTCCCAGCAGGGCTGCCCATCATCCACCGGCTTCTCTGAGTGTTCCTTCGGCATGCTGGGCGTGTGCTTCCTGACTCTGGCCATACCTCCCAGGAGGAGGCTTCCCGGGCTCTGCTGCTCCACGAGAGGTTTTTCTCCTCTTCATCACAGCTGAGGAGATCTTTATTTTCTCAGGACCAAGGGGGAGGGGCAGTTCCCCGTTCTCTCTCCTGAGCCGTATATGGTGCTGTAAGAAAGGCAAGGTATCAAAGCTAGACAGACACAAGTGATCACAGTTCAAGGGTGTTTATTAAACTGTAAAGTGGGTGAAATAAACACCTAATCTAAACCTAAATCTAAGATGGGGGCAAGCTACGACCATCAAATAATAAGAATACAGTCCTAGTGGAGTCTAGTCAAATAAAAAGCGCATATACTAAGAAAACCTATTGCCAATCCTTACCGCTATGCTACAAAAGAGTGTGGGATAATGTTCACAAGAAACAAAAGAAGTGTTCACAAAATGATAAGTCAGGATGTTATGGCCGGGGTCTCCCTTCCCCACGTTTTTATCACGGGACAAGGCGGAACGTTTGAGCACAGCACACTCCTGGGCTTCTCTGGCAAGAGATCACAGTTCCTTTCCTCTATATCAGGGCCTTCTGTGCCCAGGTTTCTTCTCATGCAAAGTCTCTTGCTTCAGCAGGCCTGATATGCCAAAACAACAAAACAAAAGTTCCTTCTGGTAACCTTCACATAGGGTGATTACCCTTCACCCTTGGATCCCCCTCAACCGGGCTCCAATCCTCCTCTGAGTGGTTAGACTCCCTCAATCGGGCTCAGACCGACCATTCACTGTGGACAACCCTCAGTCAGGTTCATACTTGTCACAATGTTGTTCACTTAGCTTCTTCACACTTTTCTCTTGACGTCCCTCAGTCGGGTTCACTATTGTCTTTTAATCAAGTTCCTTATTTGTAATATTCAAAAGTATCAATGTCTTTTTAAACAACCACCTTTTAGTTAAGTGCCCCTCACCGGGCTCAGACCTTCCACAGCACTTGCCAACTTTAAACAAAGACCTCCGAAGGGCAATCACATCTCGCTGGGTCACTCTGTTAGCCTATGGCAAGGTCGTGTCCTTTCACAATAACTAGTTAGCATGGCATTCCCCTCCGCTGGGGCGCAAACACCTGTTTTCCAATTCCCTCAATCGGGTTCACAAATTCATTTATCCTCAAAAACCTCTGCAATGTGTCAAGGACTTTCAATATTACAAGGGTTTCTGCTTGACCCATGCATAACCACCTTGACACCTCACATCAGCCTTCCCTAAGGCCTCTTTGTACTTGTAGTTTCTTTACCCTTTTTTGTTCAACACAGTCTCTTTGTTCAGGAGAGGGGCACCAGTCAGAGACCTCCGAACAAGCGCCCACGTGGTGCCGGACCACTCTACCTTTGGTCCCAAGTTTGTTCACAAAAGACCTCTGTCTCTTAATTTTCTTAATGTTGCCACAGCAACCGTGTTTAATTTAGTTTAGTTTGTTTATTTATAAAGCGCAGCCAAACCCTCAGGTAACTGGGCGCATTAGTCTTGAGGAACAACATAGTTACAGAAATGTTGGGAGAAGCATAAAGGCAAATGCAGTAGGTAGCATAAAGGCAAATACAGTGGGTAGCATACAGACTGGGTTACAGAGTGGTCCAATTCGTGGTATAGGCTAAGTTACAGTGTGTGGAATGGTGGTTACAGAATGCAGTATAGGTATGCATGCAGGTATCATTCTATTGAGTAGTGAGCCAGGATTTCACCATAGCTCTGAAAGGCCAGAATGATTCTTCAGACCTGATTGTCAGGGGCAGTGTGTTCCAACATTTTGCTGCTAGCACAGGGAAGCTAGATCCTCCTGCTGTTTTCAGATTGAATTTGGGAATGTTCAGTTGGTGCATGTACGGTGTTCTGATGGCTCTAGAGGTGCTGTGCCTGGAGAATTTGTCTAATAAATAGCGTGGGGCGGTCAGTGAAAGGCATTTGTGTATGATGACAAGCGATCGTAGTTTAATTCTGTCCTGGATTGGGAGTCAGTGGACTTCCTTACTGATGGTAGAAATGTGGGCCTTACGAGGGAGGTTGAGGGCGCATCTAAGGGCATTGTTCTGTAGGACCTGGAGTCTGCTCAAATTACTATTAGTGGTGCCAAGGAAGAGTGTATTACAATCGTCTTGTCTCGATAATATCAGTGCTCTAGACAGGGTGAGGCAACTTGTGGTAGATAGAAATGGCCTGCAGACATTAATGAGTTTGTTCGTATAGGCCGTGGATGAGATGGTGGCATTTATTTGTTTTTTTAGCGATAGAGTGGAGTCAGGGTACACGCCCAACGTTTTGACTTCTTTTGAGACTTTTATGATGTGGCCATCAATGGTGAATGATTGGTACCTAGTGTCCAATTTGTTGAGGCGGGCCTGTGAACCTACGATGAGCAATTCCGGCTTCTCATCGTTCAAGCAGAGGCTGTGGGTGGCCATCCATGCTTGAATTTCGAGGTAGATTTCGTTGAGTTTTGCAACATCTCTCTCATAACACCCAGTTAGTGTGATGAGGACCTGGGTGTTGTCCGCGTAATTGATATAAGTGACACCCAAATCGTCAAGATGGTCGAAAAGGAGCTTAGTGAAGATGTTGTAAAGCGTGAGTGAAATACAGGAACCTTGGGGTACTCCACATTGGATTGGGACCGGGTCAGCTGCAGCTGAAGGAGCGAAGACCCTAGTCGACCTATCAGACAAGAAAGACTGAATCCAATTGGTGGCATTCTGTGAGAATGCGGCAGCCGATGAGAGGTGTTGCGTGAGAATTTGGTGGTAAACTAGGTCGAAGGCCGCCTATAGGTCCAACAGGAGCAATATGGCCAAATTGCCCTTGTCTTTGGCTTCATCCATTTGGATTTTTAGATCCAGGAGGGCGGTTTTGGTCCCATGCCTGGGTCTAAAGCCGGATTGTCGCAAGCCTAGGAGATTATTGTCTTCCAAATGTTGTTGTATTTGGAGGGATGCCACTCTGTCTAGTATTTTAAGGAGAAAGGGGGCGGTCGTGATGGGCCTGTAGTTGGTGGGTATATTAGGGCCTAAATTGGGCTTTTTAAGGAGGGGGAGGACCCAAGCTTCTTTAAGATTGTTTGGTACGGCTGAGTTTTCAAACGAGGAGTTGATCAGCGAGGTAATGAATGGGGCTAGATCTTTAGCCCCGTCCTTGATGACTAAGGCAGGGCACAGGTCACCTTGGCAGTTTGAGGGTTTAAGGCTGTCAATTATATTTACTACTTGGTACTCGGTGACTGGGGAGGAGTGGAAAAGAGGGAAGTCAGGGGTGATAAGGCTCTTTTTATTACTAAAGTGGTCTTTGGAGGCAAGGCTAGCTTTTTTAGATTCTATTTTAGCTTGTAGAAGGCCTATTTTGTTTGATAGTGCTAGTTGGATATTATTGCACCAGACTTTATCCTTGATGCAATCCTCTGTGGGTGGCACTAGTGATTCGAGTTCTCTTATAATGCAGAATAACTCTTTCGTGCCAGATTTGGCATTGTGTATTCTCCAGTTGTAAATCTCTTTTTTAGCATTTGTGATAGCAGTTTTATAGGTAGAGGCTGCAGATGAGAATTTATCTTTAGATGAGAGAGAGGGGGCTTTTCTCCAGTTAGTTTCCGCTGCTCTTTTAATATTATGAAGGGCTTTTAATTCTGCTGAGAACCATTTATTCATGTGGGCAGTTGGTTTGGCCTTTCTTAGATTGAGGGGAGCTATCTGGTTGAGGGCTTGTTCCAGAGTGTTGTTATAGAGTTCTACGCGGGTATAAGACAGTCCGGCCCACCGACTCACCGGCTGTGCTGAACTCGTTGGCGTTTCTTTTGCCGCTGGAGTCATGGATGGTACCACGATGGCAACAGCGTCTCCCCACCCTGGCTATCAGTGTGGGAGGGTTCCATGTACTGTTGACATCCGTCGCACCATTCACCAGCTGCTAGTCCCGGTCTTATGTTTCTTTTGTCAGAGGCTTCGCGGGTCTGGGTTGAAAAGGGCAAGGGCAACTTTCTCCTTGATGTACTTTCAGGTCTTGCCACCTTTCTTCCGTTTGAACTGCCGTCCAGCCTTGCTGAGAGTGTGCTCTTGTGCTCTGCCTTTTATCCCTAGGGAGAAGGGAAAGGGCAGTCAGGTGTGCATAGTTGTCAGCAATTTCCTGACTCTGCCTGACCCTTGTGTTGGGACATGTCAGGTAAACAGCTCTGGTATTAAGTTTGTTGCTACTCACGGTGTGAGTAAGTGTTAATGTTGGAAAGGGGGTAGAGTTTCTGAGTATCCTACTGGACAGGATGGGGGAAAGGTATCATAAGGAAGGGGATACCGCGTCTCACCCTTCAGTGTCCCACTTCCACTCCCCGAAGAACCCCCATCCAGGTGATCCTCCCACACTGGTCCACCCCCAGAAACTGGATCCCACAGCGATGGCCGTGTCCTGGCCACCTGAATGACAGATACCTGGGGAGTAGTAAGTGAGACACCGTCAGGTTTCTCACAGTGCCTGAGAGGGGCCAGAAACTACACTAGTTATTCCGGTATACATTTTCTGTGTCTCATGAAGGTTAACTCCCATATAACCAACAGCGCTGTTAATTCCTGGGGGTAAGGAAGGATAACATAGGTCCATATCTAAGGACTGCCTGTCCTCTAAGTGAGGATCACCACCAGTGGGATCCTGTTTGCCCTATCCCTTAGGGGGGATTAAGCTTACCAGGCTCACCTCCTTGGTCCCAAAAGTGGCTCCCCTTTGGGGAGAGAAGGTGGATTCCTTGGATTTATCACATATGTCTCTTGTAGGAATCTTTACTGTCAAACCTTTTTCTAACCTTTTTCTTTGCTCCAATATAGGCATCACTGTCATCTGGAGGTAATGCAAAGCTGAGTGGTATCCACAAAAAGTGTGATGAAGTCCCCGGAAAAGGGACCCCCAAGGTAATGACTCATGGGGCTGGCTACCACGAAGAGCTAGTGGATGTTGGGCCAGGGCTCCCCATTACAGGGCACGGTACAATCACACTAGCACACTGGGATTGACCCTTCATCACATTTTAGGGTGTCAGCATTGGGCGTTCTGAGTAGCCTTGACCCTCCCTGACCCATAATAGTGCAACCCAAGAAAACCACAATAACCATGACTCCACAACTGAGAGAGCCTGAAGCACCTACTGTTACAATATACACAATATTAGATAAATCAGCTCTAAGCCCCAGCGAATTGCTATGAGAACTTCAAAGATCTGTGCTTTATACTGTAGAGGAGGTCCCAGACATGGCCTGCACCCCAGCCCCACATTTTGAAGTACCAGGAACATACTCGCCAAGGTATGTGGCATATGAGGAACAAATAAACCAACAGAGAACAGCTCTAGGCCTCTGCCCAGTGCCCATCAGAAGAGCAATAACTGTTGAAGTGCCTATAACCAGACAACCATGGGCAGCCCGGTACCCACTGAGACAACCGTACCAGCAGTTAACACGAGATGAAGACTACTTACAGACTGTCCCCGAAGAGACCCAAAGAGCCTTAATGGAAGGCAAATGGTGACGACATAAGAGCCCGGACAGAGGTACAGATGAACATATACGACGATCGAAAGATGACACACAAGGACGAAATGTTAAGAATAATGATGTAATGGACTTATAAGAAGAAACGATGTTAATATATAAAGAAACGGAAGGAAACGTAGCTGTGTAACAAGATGGAAGTATTCAACCAGCTAACACCTGTAAATAGGCTTGGAACGCAAGAAGCTAAGGAAATGATACTGCTTGCATTGCTTAGTAGGAGAATAGAGCGGCAAGCGCCAATTATATATCTACCTCAATAAAGCACATTATACAAGTGCGACTCCATTTTGTAAAAGCAGAACTAAGCCCAGGCTGCAAGGAGCCAACAAGGCCGAAATTCATATTCCAGCTAAAGCCAGAAGGGAAGAGCGGAATCGAAACTCAGTAAGAAGTAGCTCATGCCTGGGAATTCGAGGTCAACTCCAAGAAGGGAGAAGAGCGGCAACTCCGAAGAATCGAAACTTCAGAGCATAACTGCCAGCCAGTGAAGGTCGAGATAAGGAGGCCCCAGGCAGGTGGCGAGGCTACGGAAGAATCAAATACACAAAAAGAAGGAAAATGAAACAGATTCACGGTGAACAGACACGTGACCAGCCAAACGCGAAGAGGTACCAACATCTGATGTCACCCAGAAACCGAGGATGCCATAACGTTTCCTGATAGGAAGCTACAGTTTTGAGGCCATCCTCAGCCAACTAATTGACATATAGCCATGAAGTACTGATTGATGGAAGGGAGGCAGGGTGAATCTTGGGGCACAAGGCACCTGGGTGTCCATTCGGCATGCTGCTAACTAAAGTGGAGATTTATGTCTAGGGGTGTAACCCACTCAATCACAATGGACCAAATAATCTAGGGTCCTATAGCTAGTATAACCAGTAAGACGTCGTGCTTGTAGTGACGTCTATCACGAGTGATGAAGAGGGATGGGCGTAGACGCCCACCCGATAAGAGTTATCCAATCCTCACTCTGTTACCATATACAGATATAGAACCTATACTTAAGTTACCTTTCCCAACCAATAGAATTGCATGACAAACTTCGAGTGTTACACGTCAATGATGATGAGAATGTTCCATAACTATTGCTGTCTGAATGAAGAATTTGGGAGTTGAAGCGAGACAGGTGATCGCAACACTGTTGATTTCCATTTGTTTCCCTGTTTTTTGTACTTGTCATTAAACAAACTTCCCTTTGCCAAACTACTGAGTAGTCCTTATTGATTTGTGTTGGAGTAAGATTATCTTGCACCCCATCCTCCTCAAGGTGCAGCTATCTCGTCTTAAAAGTACTCGATGGTCAGCTCTGATCCCATGGGCCTGTCAGAGGTCGCCCCGCCCTCCTGTACACTTGGTAGCGGTGAGAATGGTTTTGACCATCGATTAGTGAATATCCATTATTGATAAGACACCTATTGACCGTCAACACGAAGTAAACTCTAGGTCTTCGGCAATATCACGAGTCCTTCGCCATTCGGCTGAGTAGACTGAGAAGCTTCCCGTGGACAATGATAGTGTAGAAGGAGGCGGTAAAGGAGGGGCGGTGATCCCGAGGATGCAGAGGAACCCTGCGAGTGGTGAGTGAACCAAAAAATTCAATACTTTGGCAAAGTCTTGTAGACATTAGAACAAGTAAGGGAAAAGGTAACGGAGGGTGGCGGAAAAAACAAAATAGAAGTAGAGAAGACTGTATATATATAAGGGGATAATGACTCGAGTATAATTGAGAAAACAGTGGTTACCGGGATAGACACCCGAGAGAAAACAGTGGTTACTGGGATAGACACCCGAGAGAAAACAGAGGGTACCGGGATAGACACCCGAGAGCAAACAGAGCATACCAGGGAGGACACCTGAGATAAAGTGAGAGGATTCACCTTGTTCCTGCGCTTTAATATAGCGGTCAAAAGAAACATGAACTCAGAGCCCACAGAATAGGGGACGATTAGGATACGACCACGTTTAAAAACGTTGTTAAGGGAGTTTGTTTACACCCCATGTCGGGGTATTGATTAGAAGGCAGAGATATATGTGTCCAGCTGTTGTCTGTCTAGTCTGTCAAGTGTCTATTGTACGTGTTCTGTTGTATGTCACATGTAAAGAGTTGTGTATCTGTAACGTTCATCTGGTATCCATGGGGACGTCACTCAGCCTGTTCTGACCTCTTACGATCTCGAACCCTTCCCTGGAGTCTTCTCGACTGGAGACTGGGCCTGAAACACAGGATTGGTAGAGTTTAACTCCCTATTGTCTCTGTGTGCTTGAACCCCTTCTTCCCCGGGGTCCAACCCTTCCCTTTGATCTACAGCTCACCTTGTTTTCTTGGAAAGTGTGCTCTCTGTCCTGCTTTCAGCGCAGAGGTGCGTTGATTGATGCAGGCTCGTTGCTGCCTAGTTACTTCACTGGCAAGAGTCCGACAGGTAAGTATAAGGAGTCTTTTGAACAGTTCTCTAACTTCGTTCCTTTACTTCCTTAGATGATGGCCGGCGTCCGGGGATGGCGACATGCTGCTGAGATGAGTAGCGCTGAAGGTGAGTGAGAGCGCGATGCGCGATGCAACCCTTTCGTATTTGTATTGAACTGAGTTCTTTTTATGTGTCTTTTAGGTGCCGCAACGTTTTCAGCGTGGATGCCGGTTATGAAGAAGAAATGCGGTGAGTAAGCGCGGTATGCGGTGCCTCTAGATGTTTCCACGCTAACCTGGAGTGTCTTTTCCCTCTTGCAGATGGATGAGAAGTTCCGGAGACAGAGTTCCCAGAATATCTGTAAAAAAGTATATCTCGTCCAATGTAACCGTACGGACATGAACTGTATGCAACTAAGTATAAGCAACACTGTAACTAGCGCCACAATGTCACCGGTCTGCTGTGCGCTCAACAAATGTGAATAAATAAATAAATAAATAAAGAGCGGCTGGGATTCAGGTAAGCTTTTGAAGCTCGTACAGTCTTTAAAAATAAGCGAAGATTTGCTGAATGCTTACTAATGCCTTTTTCTGTTCTTTTCCCTTTTCCTTAGGAAGCAGCGTGCCGGGATGGGAATGACACCGCCGAAGATGCCCGCAGAACAGAAGGAGCGATGAATGATGGGCAGAAGCACTGCAAGGTAAGGCTGTTTCTAACGGTGTTCTTGTTCTTGCAGGAGCTGAGCGCAGAAGAAAGATGCAGGCCTACTGGAGACCGATCCGAACACGGTGAGTGTCACGCTACAGGTGCAGAAAACACAAAGCATGTTTCTCAGCCTGGGCATGGCTTAAATAGTCTCTGGGTATCCCAGGTGTCTCTGGGCTGAACCACACCCAAAAGACTAGACTGCACATGCAGTTCTGGGAACCGAAATATGTGGGGGCATCCATCTTGTCCCCATCAATGCACTATAAGTCCAATCCCCAATGTTATCCTATGGGAGTGAGTGAGTCTGGTGCCACAAGCGCCTAGTTTGACTCCAAGTGGGTCTTTGGAGGGATGGCAAGGCCTTTGAGGGCCATGTAGGTGATCGTGGCCTTGCTCCAGCCTGACAACTTGGAGGGCTGGGGACATGAGGGGCAGGAATCATGACAGCACTCCCCCCAAGGCCCCTCTCAAGGTGGCTCTTCTGTCTGGTCCTAGTGGTTTGTTTGGATGGTTTTGATGAAATCGTCTAAGCAAGCGAGGTGCATGGATGTACTCACAAGGCTCCCATGTCCTGTCTTGTGGACCATACCCCTTCCAGTCTACTACGTATTATAATTTGTATCTTAGGTACTTTGAATCCAGGATGTCTTTGACTTCAAATTCTGGCTCCCCGTCGACTACTGGCTGCAGTGGCGTTGCTACCCGGGTCCCAGGTTGAACAGGTTTAAGGAGAGACATGTGGAACACAGGATGAATCTGCATGTTTGACGGCAAAGCTAGTCTGACCGCCACAGGATTTATCACGGAGGTGACAGGGAATGGACCCAAGTATCTTGGACGGAAAGTTCGGGTTCCTTTAATGGACACGTGTTTAGACGCCAGCCAGATTTTGTCTCCCACTTGGTAGTTGGGGGCCTTTGCTTGGTGTTGATCAGCAAACGTCTTTTGGCGATTCTTAGCTTGAAGTAGGTGTTCAGCTGCCCTTTTAAAGGTTTGAGAAATGGTTGTGTGCAAGGTTTTGACTGCTGGCATTTCCAGGGTTGTAGGAACGTCCAACTCAGAAGTATGTGGGTGCCTGCCATACATGGTATAAAAGGGTGTCTGCCCAGTGCTGGTGTGTAGGGAATTATTATAAGCATATTCAGCTATCCATATTAGGTCAAACCAGCTTCCTTCAGCTTGGTGTAACATTCAACGCAGATACTGCTCGAGCGTCTGATTTGTCCTTTCAGTTTGACCATCCATTTGGGGATGGTGACTGGTGGATAGCAGGATGTCGATCTGGGCCATAGAGCAGCATTTTCTCCAGAAGTTAGATACAAATTGAGTACCCCGGTCTGAGACTAAAACTGAAGGAAACCCATGGAGCGTACGATGCCTTCAAGAAATACCTTTGGCAGAGTGGAAGCATTTGGGAGCCCCTTAAGAGAAATGAAATGTGCGATTTTTGAAAATAGGTCCACGACCACAAGAATAGTGTTAAACCTTTGACTGGGTGGTAAGTCATTAATAAAATCGAGGGACAACGTGTGCCAGGGTGCTGGTGGGATTTCCAACGGTTGTAATAGCCCAGCCGGTTTCTGCTTGGATGACTTGTTTTGAGCACACACTCCACAAGATAGGATGAATTGGATAATGTCTTTACGCCACGTGGGCCACCAATAATTTCGTTTTACCTTGGCTAGGGTTTTAGCGATTCCGGGGTGGTCCTCGGTCAAGGAATCATGATAACCGGACATGACTTGTTCTCGTAGTTCTTGATTTGGTAAGAATAAACGATTCCTGAAGTAGGGCAACTGATCTTTTATCATGTAATGTTCTCCTTGTGCACTCCACGCTTGTAATTGCTCCGGGCTCATCAGGTCTTGGATTTCTTCATGTAATTCTTTCTGAGTTATGGTTGCTGTGATTCCTAGGAGCTTGTCACTCGGGATGATTGCTATTGGGTCAGGGGTCTGATACCCTTGCTCTTCCACCCCCATATGGGAAAGGGCATCGGCCTTCCTGTTTTTCACCCCTGCTCAAAATGTAATCACATAGTCATATTCAGCCAAAAACAAGAGCCCAACGTAGTTGTCGTAAGGAGTGGGCCTTTGTCGTTTTTAGGTACTGGAGATTCCGGTGGTCAGTTACTACGGTGATTGTGTGTCTGGCACCCAAGAGGTAGTGCTGCCATTCCTTAAAGGCTAACTTAATGGCCAGGAGTTCTTTGTCTGTGATAGCGTAATTGAGTTCAGGGGGTGTGAATTTATGCGACCAGAACGCAACAGGGTGTAACTGGCCCGTTTCAGGGTCCTTTTGTGAGAGGACGGCTCCCATAGCCATGCTTGAGGCGTCAGTTTCCACCAGGTATGGGAGATCCGGCAGAGGGTGGCATAAGATTGGGGCAGATGTGAATCTTGCTTTGAGTTCCTGGAAAGCTTCCTCGGCTTCTGTTGTCCACTGGAACGTTTTGTTGCTTTTCCTTAGCAATGACGTGATGTGATGCACGATTTGCGAAAATCCTGGGATGAACCGGCAGTAGAAGTTTGCAAAACCCAGCATACTTTGAACCCCCTTGAATGAATTTGGGGATGGCCAGTTCAGGATAGCATTTACCTTGTGTACATCCATTCGGATTCCATTCGGGCTGAGAATAAAGCCCAGCAATTCCACCTCGGAGACGTGGAATGAGCACTTTTCGAGCTTGGCGTAGAGCTGGTGTTGACAGAGTTTCTCCAATACGGATTGGACGTGTTTAACGTGGTCCGGAATATACTAGAATATCGTCGATGTGAAGCATGTAGAGCACAGACATCAATCAATTCCCGTAGGACATCGTTCATGAAGTATTGAAATGCTGCAGGCGTGTTGCAAAGGCCAAAGGGCATTACTTGATATTCGTCCAAGACGTATTTTGTGCGAAAAGCGGTTTTCCATTCGTCCCCCTGTTTTACTCGAACAAGGTGATATGCCCCCTTCAGGTCTAGTTTTGTGTAGATTTGGGCATCTTTGACTTGATCAAGCAATTCATGGATCAGTGGCAGGGGATAGCGGTTTTTTACGGTAATCTGGTTCAGTGCATGATAGTCGATGCACGTTCTCAAGTCCCCCTCCTTTTTCGGTACGCAGAATAGAGGACTGGCTGCTGGAGACTTCGAGGGACGGATGAACCCGTTGGCCAGGTATTGGTCAAGATAGGCCTTCGGGTGCTGGTTTTCTGGTTCCGTGAGTGCGTAAATTCGCCCACAAGGGATTTGTGAGCCGGGTATCAGGTCGATTTGGCAATCGTATGGTCTATGCAGTGGCAGGGTTTTAGCCTGTTCTTTCTGAAAGACATCTTGAAAGTCCTGGTATTCACTTGGCAGGGTGCCGATTGCCACAGTCGGAAGCATGGAGGTTCTGGTGTCTATTGGTTGTTTCACTTGGCGATAACATGTTTGGGTGCAAGTCTCAGGAAAGGCCAATTGTTTTGCTCGCCAATCGATTCGAGGATTGTGAGCTACTAACCATGGCATTCCCAAAATCAACCGGAACTGTGGTGCCTTAATGAGGTCGAAAACGATAGATTCTTGGTTTCCATCCTGGCACAGAAGGGTTAAAGCTGCAGTGCATTGGGATACTGGACCAGAAGCTATTTCCATGCCGTCGACAGTGGTAACAGTGTCGGTGGTTGATTTAGGGCGTAACGGAAGCCCCATCTTTGCCGCAAGATCCTGGTCGATGTAATTCCCAACGGCTCCACTATCAATGTACGCTCTTACTGCGTGCATCCGAGATGGTTCTTGGTGATTGATCAAGAACACAGATGCAAAATGGGAGGTCTGTAGTTCACTTTCTTCGTTCGACAAGTGGACCCCTACACTTGCCGGGCTGGGGAGTTTTCCGATTCCTTGATGGTATCTTCCTTGTCCGTGGCCCCTACCGTCCTCCTCGCTGGCTTCACAGGGCACTCTTCAAGGAAATGACCTGACCTTCCACAGTACAGACATAACTGCTGCTGTCTCCTTTTATCCCTTTCCGCTTTAGTCAAGGGGGATCTGACCCCGCCGATTTGCATTGGTTCTCCTGAACGTTTCGTTGTGCGGGCAATATTGTCCTTTGGACGCACATACATAGGGCGAGGGTCCGGTCTGGTTCGATCTGCTCTTCGGTCCTACAACCTATGATCCAGTTGAACAACAAGGTCAATGAATTCTGAGCAGTCTTTCGGGGTGTTCACTACTTGTGCAAGAACATCCTTGAGCTCCCCCCGCAATCCCCGATGAAATAACGTGGTTCTCTTCTCCACTGGCCATTCTGCTTCAACTACAAGTCTATTGAACGTGGCTATGTATGTTAATAGGTCTTGATTCCCTTGGCGTAGGGACAGAAGTTTGTTGTCTAATGCCTGCCCATGAGTACGACGGGTGAACAGCTTTTCCATCTCCTGCTGAAAGCCCCTAAAGTCATGCAGCAAAGGATCATCTTGGGCCACAAAGGGTACAGACCAGTCCGCGGTGCTACCACTCAGGTAGGATAGCACAAAAGCGACCCGTGATTGGTCATTCGGAAAGGCCCCTGGTCTACAAAGGAAGTGCAGGCGGCACTGGTTCTTGAACGTTGCTAACCTCTTGGGATCCCCCGTAAATCGTTTGGGCGGGGCCAAGGGAACTGCCCCAGGAAGGGTTATCTGAACGGGATTGGCTGATGGTGCTGGCCTCGAGGGCACGCTTCCCGGCAATGGTGCATGCCCTGCTTGTGACTGGAGAAGTTGCCGGCTTAAATCATCAGTGCGTTCTTTGGGTACTATCAGCTCTCTCCTCAGGGTGTTGGTCTCCTGCCTGGCTGCATGTACTTCGGAAGGTAGCTGCCCCAACATGTGGGCTAACTGGTCGGTTTCTGACATTTCCATGACGCCCAGGTGGATTTTGTGGTGAGGCTTTGTGTTCTGTAACGCTCACCTGGTATCCACGGGGACGTCACTCAGCCTGTTCTGACCTCTTACGACCTCGAACCCTTCCCTGGAGTCTACTCGGTTCCATGTAATAATGTCCCCTCTTGCAGATGGATGAGAAGTTCCGGAGACAGAGTCCCCCAGAGCGGCTGGGTTTCAGGTAAGCGTTTGAAGCTCGTACAGTCTTTAAAAATAAGCGAAGATTTGATGAATGCTTACTAATGCCTTTTTTCTGTTCTTTTCTTTTTTCCTTAGGAAGCGGCATGCCGGGATGGGAATGACACCGCCGAAGATGCCCGCAGGACAGAAGGAGCGATGAATGATGGGCAGAAGCGCTGCAAGGTAAGGCTGTTCCTAACGGTGTTCTTGTTCTTGCAGGAGCTGAGCGCAGAAGAAAGATGCAGGCCTACTGGAGACCGATCCAAACATGGTGAGTGTCACGCTGCAGGTGCAGAAAACACAAAGCTTGTTTCTCAGCCTGGGCGTGGCTTAAATAGTCTCTGGGTATCCCAGGTGTTTCTGGGCTGAACCACACCCAAAAGACTAGACTGCACATGCAGTTCTGGGAACCGAAATATGTGGGGGCATCCATCTTGTCCCCATCAATGCACTATAAGTCCAATCCCCAATGTTATCCTATGGGAGTGTGTGAGTCTGGTGCAACAAGCGCCAAGTCTGACTCCAAGTGAGTCTTTGGAGGGACGGAGAGGCCCTTGAGGGCCATGTAGGTGATCGTGGCCTTGCTCCAGCCTGACATCTTGGAGGGCTGGGGACATGAGGGGCAGGAATCATGACAGTATCATTGATTGTTTGAAACAATGTTTTGGGTTTTACGCGATTCTGTAATTGAGAGGGAATCGCACACGGATTGATGTTCTTGAGTAAATTGATGATATAAAAATTTGGCGGGAAAGATTGGATTGGAGCTTGCAGTATTTGGTGCTCGATCATATTGTTGTGAGTGGTGAACTTGCATTAAAGTATTGCTAGAAACAGAGTCCAAGCATGGAGGAGATAATTCCACTCACTCACATATGTAAGCAACTGCCTAAACATGCACCCAAGCTTAAGAAATATGGCACCGAGTGGGTTAAGGGTACCGCCCACAAGATGTTTATGCCGTGGCCACAGAACGGGTCCTTATCGAAAGCCGCCTTACAACATATGATGACTTATTTGCATGCCACATATACAGGAAAGAAACTAGAGAAATGCCTTGCTGTTCTGGAACTTTGGAAAATGTTCGTACAGCCGAAGGAGGAAGAGCCGCCCGCAGACTGGATATTAAACGTATGCACGGAGGGGGTGAGATGCCTACCGCGTCACCAGCCCTGCTTGAGCCAGAGGTCGAGGGGAGTAAGTCAGAAGGACTCTACCCGCTAAGAGAGCTTAAGGCAGCCACAGGGTATAGCAACCCCGCATATGAGTCACCTACGTACAGTAGTGACGAAATCAAGGGGAAGGATCAGGAAATTAATCTTACCTCCGCAGTCCCGAGGGACAAGGAGAGACGCGATGATGAAAGAAAGGATCCGGAACAGATTAGTGCACCTCTCGATAAAGAGAGAGAGTGAAGAAACGGAAAGGAAGTGAAGACAGAACTGATGAGATAGCATTCGCAAAAGACCAATGGATTGGAGGACAGATATTGTTGAAATTTGATGGTAAAGGAAGTGATGATGTGAGACCGAGAGAGAAGTCTGATGAGGCACAGAGAAGGGAAAAGGAGAAGGAAAAGGAAATAAGGGACGAGAGACTAAAAAAGAAGGATAGGCTGAGGCGAGAACAGCTATATCGCGAAGAGCAAGGAAAACCACTCAGTCGCAAGCAGATAACAGCCTATGACCAGTACAGACAGAACCTGCAAAGGTTGGAAGAAGAGCAAAGAGTACGTGAAAAGAGAATAAAGAGGCGGGAAGATGAGGAAGATAGAAGGGCAAATGAACGTAGAAATGAAAGGAGAAAGGAATAAAATAAGACTAGAGAAGAAGCGAGGAAGTGCAAAGAAATCGATGATGATATAGAACGTAAGCGTAGACAGAAGGCACGCGATCTTGAATATTTGGAGCGGGAAATTAAAAAAAAAACAATCCTGTTGTAGAATGGGAAGACATTGAAGAATTCTTTCCTGCGTACGATTCAGTACCAGGCACGAGTGGGGCGAATATCGAAGATGACTTTGACACCAGAAGCATCGGAGAAACGATCGATAAAATATATGATGAAATGGGGTTGGAGCCGACCTCCCACGGGGGAAGGGAAGACGAGCGCTTGGAAAGCACTCATTTATATGACACAGAGGATGTCACCCGAAGTAGTGGGAGCAGGAGACTGTCCCTGGACAGGCTAGAAATGAGTAAGAACGACGAAGATGCAAGGAGTTGCGTGAATTGGGAACAATCAGTGTCAGACTCTGGAGAGGAGATGGAGGACGAGACAAATGAAGAAGGGAGACGGCGCGAAAGGCAGATCCCAAGCGACAAAGGGGTACGATGGTCAGACGCTAGTGATTCCGCACATAGGACATCAGACTCTGCCGTGCAGCCTGACCGACATGTCGGAACACCCCACGGTCAGAGGGGGGTGTCAGCACCCGCCTATGTAGACAGATTGAGGACATTGCCAGGTAGACGACGATGCGGGAATGTTACCCCGGCGATAGACTGGAGAGCCATGGGGAAAGCGAAGGAAGACTGCACATTCCAATTCCCGATGCTAGAAAAAGGGGGAGTAAGACCACAATATATTCCATGGCCACACATGGATCGAGAGAACCTGAAAAACAAGCTTCCAATGCTGACATCGGGAGCTGAAAAGTGGATACACGAGTTAGAAAAAATGACAGGGGGTGTCACGTTAGCTATAGGGGACATTAAGGGCCTCCTGATCGCCATACTTGGTGAGAGAGCAGACGATGTGTGGAAGTGGGCAGTGTACCGTGGTGTAATCATAATTAACACTACCCATGACGGAGCGCCATTTAATAACTGTAGAGCAGCAGTGTGGAAAGCGCTATGAGTGCTGTTCCCAGACACTTCCGATATGGGAGCTATAATGACTCAAAAAATTAAGTAGTCAGAAGATCCGTTGATTTATATCCAGAATTTCCAAGACGCGTGGGTGCTCGAAACGCATGAATCTTGGACGAAATCTTTCACTGTATTATACCATATATTGTGCCAAGGGTTGCCAGAACCGGTGCAGAAACAGCTCAAGAAATTGGTAGGAGTAGAAGCTAAACCGTGGGCCGAAATACAGTTGACTATTGCACATTACTGTAGATTGTTGCAAGAAAAGAATCGAAAAAAGGCGGCAACTCGTAAGGGTGAGGAAGCAAAGCTGGTGCAAAAGAAATTATCAAAGTATGCTCTCGAGGGAGCCATGCTGACAAGCCCAGCTGAACCGAATGTACAACAGGTGGCTAACCCGCAACAGAACCAGGGTAACGTGGGACTTTACCCAAGAGGAAGGGGATTTAGAGGAAGAGGATGGCAGAGTAATCAGGGAGGTTTCCAGAGTAATCAAGGAGGCTTTCAAAACGTGGAGATGGGCAGTCCAGATATGTCAAATGGACAGATAGCCGAACCACCGCCAGTATGTATGAGCGTGGCGCGCTCGTTCAGAAGCCAAGGCATGTGGCAAAATGGTCAAGGAATGGGAGCAGGTACGGTGAATCCACCTGCAATCTCCCAACAGGGCGGTGCACAAAGTCACACAGAGCAGCAGCAAGCACAAGGCTTGCAGCAAGGTGCACAGCAAGGGGTTCAACACTCGAACATGGGGAACCTGCCACAAGGGCAATCCCAACATGCACCACCGCAAATGTCTCGGGCACAAACTCCGGAAGGGGAGGCAACCCTGGGAATGGAGAAAGTATACAGTGGACCGAACTTATATATGAACTAGGACAGCTCACTGGGAACCTGATGTGTTCTATCCTATCAGTGACACCAGACCCTAACAGGGAACCAAGGGTGAATGTCATCATAGGGGGAAAGAATATTCCTTCTTAGTTGACACGGGTGCAACTTGCTCGTGCATACGAGAAGGCAAGTTTTCCTTGTCCGGCCAGGCCATAGACACTCAGAGTTTCACAGGAGCTCACAGTCGAGTTCCCTGTAGGAGAATGTGAGATGAATGTGCCTTTATTGCATTCACGTCAGACCCCAGTAAACATTTTGGGTCGAGACTTAATGAGAAAGTTGAATATGGAGGAGGAGGGCATAGTATGCTCCACTCCAGGAATTCATTATTCAAACGTGTGTGAAATGATCAGAGCATACTCAGGACACATAGCCATGAGAGCTAAACCGTTAGAACCAGAAGTCTTCGCATATGGCATACGTGTGCATATGGCAGGGTTTCCAGGCCTTGCAGATAGGACCATGAGAACCCCTGACAAGTTTTTATTCAGACCAAGAATACCTATGCATGAAGAAGGGGGACAAGTATTTCCCTTAACGATATATATTGCAGCAGTAAGAGGGTAAGTAGCATTGGTGGAAGGGTACGATGACGAAGGCAGGCAATGGTGTGCGATTATCGCGATTGAAGAAGGGTATCAAGCGACTGACGTCACCAATGACGATCTCTTCGAAGAACACCCTGACTTAGAAGAGACGAGGGTTGAAGTAAGTCTCATATTCTGGGTCAAAATGATCAAACGAGAAGTGCCACAAAGAATGATGTTGGCGCTGATCTGTCCTGCATACTTTGATGACGACATGGCCCAGGTGCCTGTCTCAGTATGGACTACAGGACCCTATGACGTAGGCCTCCTAAAGGGGGTGGGAGAAGTGAAAATCAAACTGAAGCCAGGAGCAATTTTACCAATAGCACGACAATATCCCATGTCCAGAGAAGTGGATGAAGGGATCGCGAAGACAATTGCTGCCATGATGGACCAGGGCATCCTAGTGACGTCAGAATCACCCTGTAATACGGTGATTTACCCCGTCAAGAAATCAAAGGGAGGGTCTTGGTGTTTAATCCAAGATTTAAGACCATTAAACGATATTGTCGAAGCCGAGTTCCCTCTAGTGCCTAATCCATCTATGATCCTGTGTAACATACCGATCGAGGCGAAATATTTCACAGTGATTGACTTGAAAAATGCTTTTTTCTCAATCCCGCTGCATCGTGACTCACAAGATCTGACGTCATTTACTTTCAGACAAATGCGTCTAAAAAGCATGAAGTTGCCACAGGGGTATTGTGAGTCCCCATCCATCTTTAACAGAGTCCTGCAAATTGACCTAAGCAATATTGCAGTAGACAGTGTTGTTTTGCAGTATGTGGATGACATTCTGATCTGCAGCACCACTGAAGAGCAATGCAGGCACGATTCTATCCAGTTACTGACTATACTGGCTGAGAAAGGATATAAGGTTTACAAGGAAAAGCTACAATACTGTCAAGAAGAGGTGCTGTACGTAGGCCAGTTAATTTCGCATGAGGGGAAAAAGGTCACCCAGGAAAGGGCTGAAGCTATCATGAACAGGGCTAAGCAGCTCACGATAAAACAAATGCAGAGCTTCAGAGGGCTGTGCAATTATGTTAGAGCATGGGTCTTCGATTACAGCTTGTATACCAAGCCCTTGCTCCAGGCCCTAAAGAAGGCCCAGGCGACAAAGGAAAAAAATTGAATGGACTGAGGCAATGGAAAAAGGGTTTACAGAACTCAAGAGAGCGATTTACACGGCTCCAGTTCTCGGGATTCCTAATTATGCAGAGGAATTCTTCCTATTCTCGCACACTAATGGCAGCGTTATGATGGCAGTGCTCGCCCAAAGAACCTTGTTGGGATAAAAGCCCCTGGCGTATTACAGTGGGAATCTGGTCCCAGTAATGAGAGGCCAGTTCCCATGCGAACAAAGCTTAGCTGCCGCAGCGTTCGCCATAGAGAAGGCGACAACCATTGTGATGGGATGCTCCATGACGCTATATGTCAAGCACTCATCATTCGCCATCTTAGAAAAACCAAAAGGCACATTGTTATCTCAGAGAGCTTCTGCATGTGAAGTGATCATATCCAATCCATCGATCAAAATAGTTCGATGTAAAACAGTAAAGCCAGCTACGTTCATAGCTGAGCCAGTCACTGAAGGCGAGCCGATACATGACTGTGCAAACTACGTGGAATTCTATGATGAAATCCCCAGGGTGAAAGAAAATGCCCTGGTGGAAGGCGAGGTCGTCTTTATTGATGGGTCTTCGGGAATCGACCAAGAAGACGGTCAAAGATATACAGGCGTTGCCGTAATGAAACACATAACAAACAGAGAATTTCAAGTACTCGTCAGTGCACGAATACCATCTCATTATTCAGCACAGGCTGCAGAACTATTGGCGTTGATACTCGCCATCGAGAATCCCGCAGACCAGGAATTAACACTATACAGTGACTCCGCCTATGTGACATCCACAGTGCACGCAGGGCTAGCGCGCTGGAAAAGGAGGGGCTACCTCCGAGCGGATGGCACGCCAGTGCAGCACGCAGCCTTATTGGACAGGCTGATACAGACACTACAGCTCCCAGAGGGCATAGCGGTCGTGAAATCCGCCGCCCACACCAAGGGGACAGATTTCGTGTCATTCGGAAACCATGCAGCAGACACGGAGGCCAAGCCTATGAACAAATGAACAAATGATGGTAGCTCGAACCACAACAGAGGCCTATAGTAATATGGGGCAGACTCAACTGATGGAGCTTCAAGGGGAGGCACCGCAGGACGGAAAGGACATGTGGAAGCGTCAAGGGTGTTCTTTAAGCCCCTCACACGGATTGTGGTGGCAAGACAGCACTGGTAAACCAGTAATGCCTGTAGCCCTACTAAAAATAGCATTGGAACAGTTGCATTACCCATTTCACATGATAAAAGAAAATCTTGCTGCAACGCTCGCAGAGACTGGTTCATACCGAATTTAGCTGCGCACGTTGCATTCTTTATGGTGAACCATAATCTGCCAGCAATTCACCGCTGGGCACACATAAAAAGTAGTGAGAGGAATCATCCCCCGGCCAAATGGGCCTTTTCAGCACTTACATATCGATTATGTCGACATGATTCAAGTGTGTAACGGGTACAGGTACTTAATTGTAGTGGTGTGTCCATTCTCCAGATGGATAGGAGCAGGTCCCTGTACACACTCAGACTCAACCTGTGCTGCCAAATTCCTCGTGAGAGAAGTGTTCCCCAGATGGGGGGTGTGTGAGGTGATGAGATCAGATAATGGGGCTCATTTTGTTAACACAGTCTTTGAGCAGGTCAGCTTGCTGCTTGGTATAAAGCACAAGTTCTCGTCGGCGTATCATCCGTAAGGTAATGCTATTTGTGAGAGGCTCAACGGCTCGTTAAAGGAAAGGATAGCCAAGTTGAAGCTTACTCTGAAGAGGAGATGGCTGCACTGTCTACCACTGTCATTGTATGCTCTTCGGAACCAACCAGGCTCCGACCATCATCTTACGCCGCACGAGATAGTTACGGGAAGGAGAATGAACACCCTCCTTACCCCACGAGATAGAGCTAGATGTGATTCCCAGGCAACCCGAGAAGTCTTGGGAACCGAGCTGCAGGAATATCTGAACTGCATGACATCAAGCCCTACTATCATTTCAGACCAACTACAGCGACGACAAAAAGGGTGCAGCGCAGCACAAAACACAGCAGGAGATGCTGAAACAGACGCAGTTCAGGGTCTGTGTGCGCGTCTCATCTTCCCTGGAGATGCCGTGTTGATGAAAAACCACATGAGAAAAAGGTGGGACGAGCCAAGATTCAACGCCCTTTCATCGTAGAGGACTGCACTCCCTCAGCTGTTAAACTGCAAGGCAGGAGAGCATGGATCTTTCTAAATGACATTAAACCCTATATCGGAGAGATCCCTCTAGCTGCACCCCACCGCGAAGAAATCACAGACAAAGGGGAAGAACCTCATCACATGCAGACGAGATCCATGACGAGGAAGATGGACGCATGAGCAGCAAAAGTCAAGACAAAAGAACTCCTTTGCAAGTTGTGGCTTAAACTGGATATTTCCACCACACAAAAGGGGAATAAGGACATAATACGGACACTCTGTGCATCATAGTTGCAGGGTGAAGAAGAACAAAAAGGGGGTAAGGGTTTAAAATGGACACTCTGTGCATCATAGTTGTAGGGTGAAGAAGAGATTTGCGCATCAAAGCCACAACACGTTGATGACACGAACTTTTGAATCAAGCCACACTTAAGCATTATTGGAAAACAAGACTCTGATAGACCTTGAGCGAAGACTTTTCGTTTAAGAGCGTAGAACAGTGTCCTGGAGCAACCAACACCAAGACTTTGTATCACAGAATTTATGGTATCTCTCAGCAGAAATCTCACAAGGGATGTACTCACCTACTTCCAGTTAGTAGTAATATCATATTCGTCACTTGTAGGGAGAGTAACTTGTGTCACAGACTTTGTTCAAGACCCTGCCAACAAGAAAGTAATCCGGCAACTGCTGACTGTCATCAAGGAAGCCTTCGCTGTGTTACCCGAATACAGTGATAAGGACACAAATGCTTCCACTGCAGGTGATCATAGATAAACTCACTTATACACTTTTCTTTCGCATAATCGAAGAGTGCCCAGCACTCGTCGGGAGAACCACTGATACGCTTTTATACATTAGAGATCCAAGAAACACTGAACATTTCAACCAGCTGTGGATCAAGCTCAACTACCTGGTCGCAATCCATGTAGCAGGAAAGTGTAGAGACTGTTCACGACAAAAGAAAGGCCTGTGATCCAGAACCCAGCAAAGCAGGACAAATGTCGCTGTCACCCGAGGACAGTCGCCTGGCGCAAAATGTCCTGTTCGCCTAGTCACTGACTTTCCAGAAATGGTGGGGAGACCTGCCGAGGTTGACGTCATCACCTTCATCAGAGATCCAGCTAATGTCGCACACATGTGAACACTCCTCCATGGAATCATGCTCCAGGTGGAGCTGTCCAACTTTCAAAGAGAATAAGGAGATACCAGTGAAACTTTCCGCCGAGGGACAGATCATTGAAGCCAAGGCAGCTCTTCATCTTTCCGCCGAGGGACAGATCCAAGTGACAGAGACACAGCTCTTCATCCTTCTGCCGAGGGACAGATCCAAGTGACAGAGACACAGCTCTTCATCCTTCCGCCGAGGGATAGATCCAGGAGACAGAGACACAGCTCTTCATCTTTCCACCAAGGGACAGATTGAGCGAGCAGAGACGAGAACTCCACCGTTTTATTGTTTATTCTTATTTTATTTTTTTGACTCTGATTTTGATTGATTGCCATTTTTTCCATTTTTACATTAAACAGGGTCCAACATGTCTTCAGGACTGAAGCAAATTCGGGGGGTGGACTGGGAATTGACCTATTTTGAATATGCTCAATGAATGTGACTCACCAAAGGGAATAGTCTAATCTTTTTCCATAGTCTAGCAAGGCAACTGCATCCTGTAACCAGAGACAATTGTCACCCGCAAGAGGGGGGACACTTACGAAGCACAAGACACTTTATGCTACAAACTTTCTGAGAGACAATAATGGAGTAAGTGAAAATAAAGAATTTTAACAGTTGATATGATTGAGATGGGGGCCCAGAACAGTAACCTGGTCTTCCCACAAACAGAGGGGCGCCCCCGCTTCCCTGGAAGGAAATGCTGCCAACTTTCATACCGCTTGATTATGTGTATATGCATAGTGATTATCATTGTTTTTCTGTCTTTAACAATCAGAACTGTATTCTTTATTGGTGCACGAAGCGTTCCAATTTCAGTGCACCCACCAGATAACGTACGTATGAATCCCAGGAAAGCACCCAGACCTTATATAGTCATTCCGGTTCCAAGAAAATCTGATGGTAAGGTAAACGAACTAAAATTGAACGTAATTAGTAGTGATTCATACACACTTGAGGTAACGAATGTAGAGAAAAGCTGGAGACAGGGTCAGCGCGGAATGAATGAAAATATAGCACTGACCACCACACGCACACACACACTGAATGCACTCGAACAAGGGCAAGTGTCAATGGCTACAGAACTTCGAACGAAGACAACAGAAAGTACGAGACTGCCTACCGAACAACCAGTCCCTGAAAATAATAAAGGTGACCGAAAAGAAGCAAGTGAAAGGCCGACTGAAGAAGATAAAGAAGATATAGCACAAGCCCTCAAGAAGACAGAAGCGGCTATGAGAGAATTCACTGCAAGGACACAAATGCTGATAGATCATTTATTCCCATTTATAGCTAGAGCAAAGAAACTACATGAGGAACTGAAAAATAAGACCGCAGAGACTATAGTAGCAAGCACACCAGTTCCAACACAAGAAACAAGCACTAGGCCCAAGACGCAGCCATACGTGGGGCAGATGGTGCAAGGTGGTGGCTGAAGGAGCTCTACAAGAGAATACAAGAAGAGAGGAAAAGAACTGCAAAACCTTCTCCTACCACAGCGATACAAATAATGAAACCTGCTTCACCGACAAGCATGCCTGAGAGAGGAGGGAAAAGCCGCACAGATGCATTTAAAGATGTAGTTATAGCTAACTATAGAAAGCCACTAAGAATCAAGAGAAGCCCACGTGAAGATAACAATTAATTGAACGATTACCTGGACAGCACAGTACATCTAGGAAACAACATTTGGTACCAGCACATGAAAAAAGTTGGAAGACGAAATTCAGAAGCAGAATGTTTCGTGTTTGCACTCCTACCGTACAGCATGGTAAAATCCAAGAACTTCGTGGCTGTAGAAATTGATGTCCCAACCGCACACTGTCTGTCACACGTAGCAATGTGCAACACCAGAGGACAGTTCATGGGAAAAGATGCCTCACTGATATGGGAAACGGAAACAGCATATCCCGATGAAGATGATTATGTCCAGGACATTGAGACAAGAAACAGAGCTCATACCAGGAATCACGTGATCAGGTATGAAAAGCCAGAAGTGAAAGGAACAGGAACAAGATGGGAAATTAACCCGGGACTGAACGCCCAAGGAAAAACTCCAGAAGAAGCCCAAATTTGGAAGAAAAGAGGCCAGATGCAGATTTGGGGAACAGTGCTTTCACCAAACGGATGGGAAGAAGGATTAGTGATATGCCGAGCTTGGATGGTCCAAGGAGCCTGCCAAGAAGCAATAGAGAACTCACAGAGCCTATGCAAAAGGCCTAAATTGGTAAAGTTGCTGACATGGGTCGAAGACAGAGGAGGACTCTTGCAGATAGTACCACTGAAAAGCCCAAAATTGTGCTACAGGAACAATGGCACAAGGAAGATGGGAGAGAATCAAAACTGCGGATGAATCTTTGAAGCTCCTGGAATGACTCAGGGAACCGCAGTAATTATGGATCATTACTGGGCGTGTGGATCCAAAGCATACATAAGACTACCGAAAAACTGGGGAGGCATATGCACAATTGTGAATGTCCACGTTCCTGCACTTGTAATCCCGAAAGGTCACCTGAATATTGACAGTTTCCCGAAAGCAGATGCTCACCTAAGGAAGAGGAGGTCTGTCGAACTGGTATGTCGAATGAAGAGCGAGAACTACTTTTCTGCCAAATCAGAAGAAGCATTTCATGCATTCCCATATGAACACAGGCTGTTTAGCCTCACCTCATCAGTATTCACAACGATTTTCCTGCCACACATCCAAGTTGGAGTAAATACTAAATGGTTGCAGATAACCAGATGGGAGTTATTGCAGACAATCAACACCACCATAAAAGGATTCAACGTGATCAAAGAAGAACTAAGAGCAATCCGATTGATGACCCTCCAGAACAGATATGTACTTGACATGATCACTGCGATGGATGGCAAAAATAGGAGAATCATGTTGCACATTTATACCTTCGCATGATGAAGAAAATGGAACCTTAACAGAAGCCATAAGTATGCTGACAAACCTGCAGAACCAGATGATCAACGAAACTGACGAAGTGGATGATGACAGCTGGTTTGGAACACTATTCTCATGGGTCGCACAATGGATGGCGGATATATTCAAGTTTCTGGGAGCGCTGCTATTGATGATACTACTAGGATTTTGTGTTATCAAGATAATCATCGCACAATGTCAGAAAACTGTGAAGAAAGCTATTGGAATGAAGATCATGATCAATGTCAAACCAGGATGGAAGCCGAGAGACCTGACAGATGAAGAAATAAGAGACTTTGTAAAGGTCAGTGAATTCGCGCCAGAGGGAACAAAGTTTGTGTATCCCAGAAAACGAAGAAAATATGGAGGAAAATTGATCTACTGCAGCCCAAATGGACAATGTCAGTTTATGACCTGGAACAAAGACGAACATGTAAAAACAGCAGGAAGTCTGAAAGGAGTGATAAAAATATGGACTCAAAGCGACATACGTCACACCATCATGTACAAACCCAGAAGACGATGATCAAGATGCAGAAGAGACAAGTAAGACAAATCCAAAGGAGGAAGCAGAAGTGGTCGATGAACCAACCAGAGGTGGGAGTGTAGAGGAGGTCCCAGACATGGCCTGCTCCCCAGCCCCACATTTTGAGGTACCAGGAACATACTCGCCAAGGTATGTGATGTATGAGGAACAAATAAACCAACAGAGAACAGCTCTAGGCCTCTGCCCAGTGCCCATCAGAAGAGCAATACCTGTTGAAGTGCCTATAACCAGACAACCATGGGCAGCCCGGTACCCACTGAGAAAACCGTACCAGCAGTTAACACGAGATGAAGACTACTTACAGACTGTCCTCGAAGAGACCCAAACAGCCTTAATGGAAGGCAAATTATGACGACATAAGAGCACGGACAGACGTACAGATGAACATAAACGACGATCGAAAGATGACACACAAGGACGAAATGTAAAGAATAATGATGTAATGGACTTGTAAGAAGAAACGATGTTGATATATAAAGAAACGGAAGGAAACGCAGCTGTGAAACAAGATGGAAGTATTCAACCAGCTAATGCCTGTAAATAGGCCTGGAACGCAAGAAGCTAAGGAAATGATACTGCTTGCAATGCTTAGTAGGAGAATAGAGCAGCAAGCGCCAATTATATATCTACCTCAATAAAGCACATTATACAAGTGCGACTCCATTTTGTAAAAGCAGAACTAAGCCCAGGCTGCAAGGAGCCAACAAAGCCGAATTTCATATTCCAGATAAAGCCAGTAGGGAAGAGCAGATTTGAAACTCAGTAAGAAGTAGCTCATGCCTGGGAATTCGAGGTCAACTCCAAGAAGGGAGGAGAGTGGCAACTCCGAAGAATTGAAACTTCAGAACATAACTGCCAGCCAGTGAAGGTCGAGATAAGGAGGCCCCAGGCAGGTGGCGAGGCTACGGAAGAATCAAATAAACGAAAAGAAGGAAAATGAAGCAGATTCACGGTGAACAGACACGTGACCAGCCAAGCACGAAGAGGTACCAACGTCTGATGTCACCCAGAACCTGAGGATACCATAACTTTTCCTGATAGGAAGCTACAGTTTCGAGGCCATCCTCAGCCAACTAATTGACACATAGCCCTGAAGTACTGATTAATGGAAGGGAGGCAGGGTGAATCTTGGGGCACAAGGCACCTGGGTGTCCATTCGGCATGCTGCTAATTAAAGAGGAGATTTATGTCTAGGGGTGTAACCCACCCAATCACAATGGACCAAATAATCTAGGGTCCTATAGCTAGTATACCCAATAAGACATCGTATTTGTAGTGACGTCTATCACGAGTGATGTAGAGGGATGGGCGTAGACGCCCACCCGATAAGAGTTATCCAATCCTCATGCTCTGTTACCATATACAGATATAGCACCTATACTTAAGTTACCTTTCCCAACCAATAGAATTGCATGACAAACTTCGAGTGTTACACGTCAATGATGACGAGAATGTTCTATAATTATTGCTGTCTGAATGAAGAATTTGGGAGTTGAACCGAGACAGGCGATCACAACACTGTTGATTTTCATTTGTTTCCCCGTTATTTGTACTTGTCATTAAACAGACTTCCCTTTGCCAAACTACTGAGTAGTCCTTATTGATTTGTGTTGGAGTAAGAGTATCATGCACCCCATCCTCCTCAAGGTGCAGCTATCTCGTCTTAAAAGTACTCGATGGTCAGCTCTGATCCCATGGGCCCGTCAGAGGTCGCTCCGCCCTCCTGTACAATACAATATTGCAAATTTGCAGGTTTATGATCACAGGTTTCTCTGCCTGAGATCTCGGGAGCAATGCACCTGATGCAATGTTGCAAATCTGTGATCTCCCAACCACGGGTTTAACCGCATGGGAATGCAAAGTAGCATTCCATTGTGTTCCAGATATGTCGCCGACGATCCCAGATGGCTCAACATACCGCCATCTGGGATCGTCGAAAATCACTGTCCCTGTTGTCCATCCCTCCTAAGCCCATCTGAGCTAACTGCTTGCTGTAAGCCGTTTGATTTCCATGGAGAAACAGCCTCACTACGACAGATCCATTCGCTCCATAATGTGCAGCCTTTAATTTTACTTTGCCGTGATTTCCGCCTGTAGCCTCAGGAAATGGCTGCTGCGCTGTTGTTTGCTGGTTGCTAAGCAACCCACGTTCTTGAGCTGCTTGCCCGATTGGCTGCCGCTTTGCATTTGTTTGGCCAGGCTCCACCAGAAGGCGTGAGCCGGCCTCCTTCCAAAGGCCCTCTTCTTAAGGCCCAGGCCTGTCTCTGCCAGTGAAAATGGACTCTGCATTTTCACTGTTCCGCGGGAGGGCTGGAGCTCATCCCTCATCGCCGACATCTGGCGTTGGCCTCTGGAGAAGCGCAACATACCGCCATCTGTAATCGTTGAAAATCACTGTCCCGTTGACCAATACTCCTGAGCCC
Organism: Ambystoma mexicanum; assembly: GCF_040938575.1. NCBI lineage: Eukaryota > Metazoa > Chordata > Amphibia > Caudata > Ambystomatidae > Ambystoma > Ambystoma mexicanum. Next base: position 1,540,479,820 of record NC_090932.1, read on the forward strand.
ATCTGAGGTACCTGCTTGCTGTAAGCCGTTTGTTTTCCGCGGAGAAACAGCCTCACTACGATGGATCCATGCGCTCCATAATGTGCAGTCTTTAATTTTACTTAGCCGTGAATTTCCACGTGCAGCCTCAGAAAATGCCCGCTGCGCTATTGTTTACTAGTTGCTAAGCAACCCACGTCCTCGAGCTGCTCACCCGATTGGCTGCCGCTTTGCATTTGTTTGGCCAGGCTCCACCGGAAGGCGTGAGCCGGCCTCCTTCCAAAGGCCCTCTTCTTAAGGACCCGACCTGTCTGTGCCTGTCTTGGCCTTAGGGGCCGTGGGCCATCCACTCTGCCCATCAGCACCTCCAACATCGAGCGCATCTGCAGTACCTGCCACAGGCCCCTAACTACAATGTAAGTACACCTTGCTCTTCCTCGAAGCCTAGTGCCTACAACAAATGACACGTCCCACCGTATCGAAGGACGTTTATCTTCCAAGCTTCAGCCATATGTAACACTGTAACCCACTGTAACATGATACATGCCTTCGGCTACAGAGCCTAGCCTCCATCACGGATCTGCAGCCGTTTACTCGAAATGTTGTCAATTCTCTTTACCTGTAACTCCATTTGCGTTGTGTACGCTGCTGTACCTCATGTGTCAGTTGTCTTAACTTGCCAATTACTGCATCATAGTCCGCTCGTAACGGCAAACTGATTATAGCACCGTTATCCTATTTGTGATGTCCCTGCTTAGCGTGGTATATCTTCTGTGCTCTTTCATATTAGGTACGATACTTTATACCTATAAAAGTGACTTCCCTTACCTACTAGGCACGCTTTTGAACTACGCATTTAACTATACCCTATCCCTGTGGCACTCACTGTCGCTGCACTCGGCTGGTCACAGATCCAACCTCTTATATTGCCTCAGAATGTGTATGTACCTCTTATTATGCATTTTCTCTTTACGCATTCAGGCAATAACTAAATGGTGTAATGTAATGATCCACCCTTTGTTTTCTGCATCCATCTGCCCTTGCTTTACTTTAAGAGTCTTTGAATGTTGTTGTACCCATTGACCCTGCATCTAGCTGTTCCAGCTACACTGTAGCAGTTACTGAATATTGTATTATCATATGGCAAACACTGTGCCCTAGCGACCACTAGTGCCACTGCTATGTCAGGTCTCACACTGGTGCAGATGTTCCCAGTACTGCAATTGCTACCCCAAACTAACTGGTATCTGGAGAAACTCACACTTCCCAGTCCCTCTATGGATATTTCAACCATAAAGGACTTGCCTAGCACTGCAGGCACCTACATCCAGTTAGGAAATGGCCTAGCCCATTTACAGTGTGCCCGCCACCATCCTATCCCATGCCCTACTCCCTTCCTCAACACTACTGCCCTATTCCCAGCCATCTCCTCCTTATCTAATAAATCCTCCCCCACCTGGGACATAGCGAGACCATACCTTCACCTCAATGCCTGACCCCTAATCACACATCCACCAGACGGATCTACTAGATTATACCCTCTGACTGCGCAGACAGCCCAGAGACATTCCCATGCCCCCAAAGTCTACTCGACTCCTACCCTCTCGCCGCAGAAACCACTGTCACATGACTCACAAACTACCGCCCCATTACTGCCTTCTTGTCCCATTGTTGGACTCACTAGAACATTTAGACTATCCTCGCATTCCTACCCATGCCATTCCCAGCAGCTCACCAAGACACAAATGCCAGTCATCCACAATGTTCAAAAGCCTAAGAATCACAATTATACAGTAGCGTCAGCTCTCTACCCTAATAATAACCCAGGCTTCACTAAAGGAGCTTCCACCCCCATCCTAACTCAACCTAAGTCACACATGCCAGTCGTCAACCCAAAATACCTCACAAATGCTTATCTACTTACCAAGACCTCAGCCAACATCAATGAGACACGACAACTAAAAGGGGCGCTTATCAATGCCAGAGTCATCGCCGCCCACGCCCTCGATGTTGCAGACATCATCAAAACGAATGACTTAGACTTCTTAGCAGTCACAGATACGTGGCCCCTAACTTTACCTAGCTATTCCAGAGGGTTACTCTATCTTCAGTAAGGATAGAATAACTTCAAAAGGAGGCGGAGTAGCCTTACTAGCAAAGAAAGCCTTGAACATAAGAACAACTACCCAACCCCCATTCCCTGCAGGTGAAGAAATCTCTCTTACACACACCTGCACTCTCACATTACACACTTCTACAGGCCCCCAGGCGCCATCTCCACCTCTCTTCTATCACATAACATGAAACCCCACTCTAAAGCTATCATACTAGACGACTTCAACATAGGCCTGAACGACCCTCAGGACACTCATGCAGGCCTCCTGGCCAACTGCATGAAAGCTCAAGCCTTCACACAAAGAATTGTGCTCCCCCACCCATGAAAAAGGACGTACCTTAGACTGGATAGCTGAAACCAACTGCGTCACTGACATCCTTTCTAACACTCCTACACCTTGGTCAGATCATAACACCATAATCGTCACCACTACCCTTATCACTAAAACCGTGAAAAATCCCCCCTATAGCACCTAAGGCTCCAACTAGAAGTATGAAAAATATCACCCGAGACAACATGTTACCTCTCCTAACACCACTTTTGGACATGAATTACTCTGACAATGACCCATCGGTTTTGGTCAGTCAATACAATACAATACAGTCATGCTCGCGGCTATTCAAAAAGTAGCCCCTCTAAAAAGCAAAAAAGCCAAACCCACGTCACACATTAAACCCTGGTTTACCCCTGAGCTCCACACCGTGCGTGCAACCAAAAGGTCAGCAGAAAACAACTGGCTCAAGTCTCCAACACCGGAGAATAAAACCCTCTTCCAGACTCTAGCCAATAACTATAAAAAGAAATGATTAAAGCAAAGAGCGAAGTCTACAACCAAAGAATCTCGAACTCCCAGTCTAATACCAGATAACTATTTACCATTCTCCGTGAACTGGAATCTCTAGCACCCACCCCAGACCATACTACCAAAGACGAACAATGGTGTTCTAATATTCAAAATGCCTTAGCAGATAAAATCTCATTATTACAACATAAAATAGTACTGAAAATTTCAAAACTTAACCTTAATTCCACCCTCCCATCTACACCTCCCTCAATGGAACTCCTCAAGTTTAACAAATTTGCCTTCACCCGACTGTCTACCTCAGACACCATCAACATTATGAAAGGCCTAGAACCATCTAGATGCAAACACAACATCTGTCCTGCAACCCTGATAAAAGAATGTGCGTCTGAATTTGCGCCTTTCATTACCAGCCTTATCAATAGCTCGTTTGCCACCAATACAGTACCGAAAGATTTAAAAGCAGTCTGGGTCCTACCATTGCTGAAAAATCCCACACTAGACCCTAGCAGCCCAACCAACTTCTGTCCCATCACTACAGTTCTTTTTTATTAAAAAGCTTTTATCGCGCAGATCCAAACATTCTTGGAATGCAATAACCTTTTGAGCCTAAGACATTCAGGATTCAGACCAGGCCATAGAACATAAACGTCCCTCCTAGACTTGAAAACGCAAATGGGCCAATTTAAAGGTAAAGGCGACCTCTGCATACTTCTCTTGTTAGACCTCTCTGCAGCGGTTGACCTGGTCAATCACGACATTCTATGCCAACACCTTGAAACAGCAGCCCACTTCTCGCCTGAAGCCATCAAATGGATCAAATCCTTTCTCTCCAATCGGACTATGAGGGTCTTCTCTGATACCTCAGCAGCCCCCCTTGCACTGGTGAACTATGGCGTACCGCAAGGTTCTTGCGTGTCGCCTACCCTTTACAATGCATTTACAAAGCTCCTATTCGACAAGTTAGATAAAATGGGTATCACGTATATAAACTATGTGGATGATACTCAAATACTCATACCGATCACTGGCGATTATGGGACAGATGCCAAAAGCCGAAACAAAATCTACCTGGAAATCCAGGGTGGATGGCCCTCAACAAATTGTGTCTCTATGATGACAAGATCGAGTTAAAATATCTAAGATTAGCAACCTCCCACAAGAGTACAAATCATTCATTTTCGACGGCAATACTAATACGGTCGCCAACGAAATAAAAACTTTCAGGGTCGACATTGACTCTTCCCTCACCTTAAATGGACAGGTCAACACTATAGTCTCGTCTGCAGCCTATACAGCAAATTGATAAGAGCTAGCAGGCCTTTCCTTTCTACAGACAATTCAATCATGCTGGACAGAGCCTTGATACTCTCCATGATTGATTTTTGCAACTCTCTATGTGCGCGCCCCAGTACCAGAAACATCAAAAAACTTCAAACTGTACAAAATAATGCCAACAGAGTGGCACTGAATATTCCTCTCCACGAACACATCTCGCCTATCAGGCGAAACATTCACTGGCTCCCAGTCCATGACAGGATAACATTTAAAATTCTGATGCTCACACACAAATGTATCTCGAATAATGCACCAATTTACCTTAGCAACTTGATCAGCAAAACTCAATCTAACAGACCCACTCGGTCATCCTACACCAACGTGCTTATCACACCAAGATATAGAAGGCAGAAAGCGGGAGGTTCTAGCTTTCCAGTGATAGCAGCAAAATTATGGAACTCCCTCCCTACTCAACTAAGAAATGACTCTTCCCTCTGGTCATTCAGGGAAAACCTTAAAACTCTATTATTCACATCTGACCTTACACAACAGCCCCCCTGCCTCTCGGCTCGCAATACTCATAGTGTTGCCTCAGCCACCACCATGACAATCCCTAAGTACATTTAGCGTTAGCCATCGCAAATGTTGTTAGCCACTGTTTCCATGTCAGCATGTAAATTCTGAATGTGTAACGTATTTGTGTTCCTACTGTGTAAATGTATTTACTTGAAGCTCTTGAAAACTTGCAACCATCTTCTTACTGTGTAGATGTATTTACTCGAAGTTCCTAAAAATTGTAACCATTGTCTTAATTCTCAGTGCCTAGATGCCCTTGGGCTTTGTGCGCTTTACAAATGCAAAAAATAAATAAATTAATTAATAAATAAGTACATTTTCACTCACTGAGAATACAAAGGTACATATTCACAGCAAACCAACATTTTATAGACTTTGAGAGAGTTTAAAGACATAACCAAGATGTTTCTTTCTTCACACATAACACAAATGCTGAGGGTACAGGATGCCAGGGCCCTCGCTGGAACACCCTTTACAGGGAGAGAGTGCAATATAAGTTGGTGAACAGGCCAGATGAAGGGTTAGGCCAACTACCTAAGCCCAAAGTGCAGCCAGATGCTGACATGAGCGGCCAATCCAAACCCTGCCCTAACTACAAGAAGTAGGTGCTAACTCGATGCCCAACCCAAGGAGAGGAGGGAGAGCACTATAAAAAAGCAGGTAGCCCAGTCAGCCAGTGGGGTTGGAGCAGCAGTAGGCTAGAGATTGGAAATAGCTAAAGAGAGTGGAGGCTATAGAAATGGAGATGGCTGGGTAAGTGGTGCAGTGAGAGCAGGAGGAGGTTGTGAGAACTAAAACATTGACAGGGGTGTTAAGAGCAAGGGTGTAGGAGGATGTGGCAACATCAGTAGAAGAGCGTGGTAGTCAGAGGAAGGTGATAAGACCAAGGGTACAGGAGGTGGCGACAATCTCGGGAAGAGAACATGGTAATTAAAAGGAGGTTGTAGGATCACAAGTGCAGGAGGTAGTGTTACTCCTTGGTTTCGCGAGCACTCCATTTGGCACAGATAGAGAAGGGTTCATAGTGTGTTGGTTCCTTCTTCCAAGATGGCGCCTGTTGTGCCGTCTGCCGGTCTAGTTTCTGACTTGGCTGCTGCCTCCTTCTTGTTTCCTCGTTTCTCCAGCGTCAGAACAAGTTATATGCAGTCTATGTGAACTCCTCGGTGCGTCGCTACTCCTTTTCGAGACGCTAGTAAGTTCGACCCTCTTTCTGTCATTCTACTAACAAGAGATCTTTATTGACTGTCCCTCATGCTGGTCCTTCCTTGTTTTCTTTAGATTCTGAGCGGAACTCTGCAGATCACCTTGTTTGCCTCATGCATACTATTCCCCCTTTAGGAATTCTCAGTATGTTCCGCGCTCTTACGCTTTCACTTATCCTGGTACTGTAGCCCCTCATTAAACCCTGTATGCTTCTTTCTACTTAGCACAACATCGCTAGACATTCCGGATCGGGAGTACATGCTATGGACTACTTAGGAAGGCAGGGAGAGTACAGTAGAAGCCCGAGGTCAATCGAAGAGGCTCATCTTTGTGTAAAAGTATTGCTGAACCTGACTAGTAGGGGTTTCTTCCCCAGAGGGTTTATCAACCCAAAAGCTGGCTGTTGCCAACCCGCACCCCTAAATGCACTCCTAGAGGGTATGAACCCTCGGTGTATAAATAAACGTACAATTGCTATTGTTCAAGCCTATAGGTTAAACTCTTACAATTAGTTCAAAACAATTTTATGATGAGGAATTAAGTAACCTGATATAGTCACATTCAATAATGAAGGTAATACACATTTGATAATGAAGATAATACACATTTCAATACAGCAAAGTTGCCTTGTCTGTAATGAAAGTCACACACAGGTCCAAGTTTCATATAAACAAGTATTATTAGAACTGGATGTTGAATGCCAACCTAGCATTTACATCACAAACATAATTCGAAGAAATAAAGTACAATACACTGTTGTATGTTCATATACTCTTTCCGTCTTCATCAAAGAAAACCTGTACATGAAACAATAAGTCACAAATGTTTGTGTATCTCCTAACACACTCCAATGATGGTGAAAGTATTGCCAATGCATTTCGGATAATCATATCCTTCTTCAGGGCCATGGAGTACATATATTCCTATGCTCGATACAACATTTTTTGACAATGCATCTCATTGCCATCTCCGTTAGGTGCTCCAGACCTCCACGACACGCATCTAGTAGTGTGGGTCAGTTCAATCTAGTCCACCAAAAAAGGTTCACACAATCTGACGTATCAGCGATACCGTACGCAGCTCAGCTATACGCAGAATACCGATACATAGTGCCCCCCACCCTCTTCTTTTTCTCTTCCCCAGAGGATTTCTCTGTGACAACTGCTCTTTCCATTCTACATTGTAAAGTAGGGGAGCTGCAAGGGTTGTTGAGGAAGCTTTTTACTGCTCCACGAATTCTGCTTCTGATCAGGTTAGTTACAGTCTGTCACTTTTTGTATAATATAAGCATATGCATCTATTTACGCATGATGTAACTGATTGATAAAACTGGGAGAATTCCAGGCAGATGCAAAACTTCAACATTCTGTTTCTACAAGAAATTATGTTTATTCTTTTGTGTAGGAGGGGTATTCGACTGTTTCATCCCCAGCGATTGGAGGGGCTAAGGGGAGTCCGTGTGCGGGGGTCTGGCTATTGCGATGAACATCAGCTTGCTGATTTCCTCCTCACTGTGGTTTGAAGGTGAGGGCATGCTGGCAGTGCATGCCTCTTTTCTAAATAGTATTGGGGAGGCCCTGCTTGTTAACTTATACTGGAACCCGGCCAAACAATCTATTTGAGCTGTTCACGCCTTGCTAGCGCAGACTTTTGACTCATGGTTAACGGAGGGGCACCAACATGCTATGATCGTTGGAGGGGACTTCAATGTCTACTGTGCCAAGGGGACAGCCCATCTGGCCTATGATAGTTGGAAGGGGGGGGGAACAAAAATTTTACATGGGGCATGAGTTGGGCCACGTTCATGTCAGCCTGGGATATGCATCTATTGGAGGTGAAGCAGCCTAGTAAGGAAGAATCTTTTACCTGACAAATGGTTCCCTCTAACTCATGGCTAGACTATTTCTTCGTATTTGCCCCGCTCAAGGCGAGGGCCTCTCATCTGCAAGCATGTGATGTGGAGGTTAGTGATCACCTTATCATCGATTTTACAATGAGTCAAGTTACTTGCAGGTCTGAGGTATGTCCCACTTTGGCGTTGGTAACACCTGAGAACAATGGGCAGTCCTGCCGCTGGAACTCACAAATGTACAACAAACTTAGGAACTACTTACTGCCTAGTGCCCACTGTAGCAGTGAAGATAGATCAATATGGGGATCCCAGGGTGTCTGTGGCTCATAGGCATTGGGGAATGTATACACAGGGTTATTTCGGAAACAGTGGGGCGAGTTAAGGGACCTTATCCCCATTTGTTCAATAGTAGAATCAGGTACTCGAAGAGAGCAAACAGGAAAGCCATTAAAACATTCTTAAAGTCAGCCGCATCTGCAGAGGAGTACCCTAGTCTTAAAAGGCGTGAATGTCAACAACACAAGAATCTTGTGAAAGCCTTAAAATACAAATTCCATCTAAAAGATAATCAACATATGTTGAGGATGCTCTTGAAGGCTCACAACAGACAATTTTGGAAGACAATAAAACCCAAAGGGGATGCTATGTCCTCACTTGAGGCTTATGCAATACTAGAAAATATGTAGGTCTCCTTTGTTGAGGGCAAATTCAATCTTTCGTTGGGTTCCAATTCCTCCCTGTTCAACCACGATAACATTGGGAGTTATGACCCTTGTCCTTGGACGACAGAGGATATAATGTGGGCTATTAACAAACCTAAGCCCTCCAGGGCTCTGGGTCCGGATGGGCTCCTTCCCTTCTTGATAAAAAAAGGACCCAACTGCATGGACAGCTTGGCTCAAACCTTACTTTGACTCTATTTATGCCACGCACAAGGTGCAGACTTCTTGGACACAATTCATTCTTATCCCCATTTTCAAGAAGGGAGATCCTCAGGATCCGGCTAACTATCGGCCCATTGCTTTCATTGACTCGACTTGCAAGGTCTTCTCCACTCTGCTGCTTAGAGACCTGAATACCTACTTAGTGGAAGCAAACATTCTATCTTGCTTTCAGGTATGATTCAGGCAGCAAGTTGGAACTCTCCTCAATGCTACGCTAGTTAAACATCTGTTGCTTAGTGCCAAGGCACCTCAGGGGGGCAGTATTTATATGGCCTCCCTGGATCATGTTGATGTAGCTATAAAGAGTCAGGACACAGCTGAGATGTAAACCAAGTTATTATTAGAGAAAGACAAACAGTAGAATACAGTAATACAGAATGACAAGGGACAGGTGTCAGAGAGCTCTCCCGGTGTTCGGTCAGAGCTCAACTTATATAGCCTGGCAAGTTTCCATGACGTTTGTAGACATTTGGTAATACTAGGAAGCAGACATTTGTGAAGAAACCTGGCAGTTATATACACGGTACATTGTGTCACAAGATCAGTACGCAACTTTGGTAGCATAAACACCGGAATACTCTTTATAAGGTGGTATTTGTACACAGCTAGGGAAAGGTACAGGGAGCTGGTGTCTCGTGGGTCCAGAGGGCAGCATTAGGTCGTGGCCAGCTGAGCCAAGGCGGGGTGTGGGCATGCCAGGAGAGCCGGGTGTAGGAAGAGGCCACGGTGAAGGATCTGTGGCTTTGCAGGGGAGGGTGATTGCTAGGAGGTTTATTATCAGGAAAATCCTGCTACATCAATGTGCTAAGGCACCTCAGGGGGCAGTATTTATATGGCCTCCCTGGATCATGTGCCAAGGCACCCCAGGGGGCAGTATTTATATGGCCTCCCTGGATCTTTCATCAGCATTTGACTGTGCTGAGCGCAAGCGGCTATGGGACAAACCCCTTGGTTTAAACGTGCCCCGTAAATTGGTCTGTCTAGTGGCTGGATTGCACTACAATTCCACTATTAGGATTCGCCTAAATAAGGATGGGGCTGTCACTAAACCCATTCAGCTGTCACTTGGGCTAAGACAGGGGTGTGTACTGGCAATGACACTTTTTTTTCAAATTTGATTTTATTGGATTTTTAACAAACAACTTAGATAAGATACAGTTATCAATTATTATTATTATTTTAATTTTTTATAATGCGCCACATGCCCATAGGCCTTAGGGCGCACAAAGAAACAAGGACAAGACAAATCAACAAATGAAACCAGCTGAGAGGAGAAAAGAAGTCTTTAAAAAGTTACTCTAGATTAAAAAGGTGAGTCTTTATAGCTCTTTTGAAAAGGGGATAGTTTTGGAACACATTACAACACTGTTTATCGATTTTGTCCCTCCCTCCTCCAAATTAACCGTAACCTTAAACATTAACTTACGTTCCTTTTTTTTTTACACTGTCCCTCACCCCCCAGAACAGAGATCCTTCTCTTTAGTCCACCTGTGTTTTTGGTTGCATATTCACATTGTGTGCCGTCCATCTTCCATATTGACTGATGTCATTGTTCAGATTTAAGGGGTCAAGACATAGTGAATAACATATCCCCTGGGTTCTCCGGCACTCAAATTTGACTAAGGGTATAGTTCTACATTTTCTTTGAATAAGGCATCATTCTTTCTGTGTAGAGCCCCGTACAGGGTCGGGCATGTGTTCATTTACAAAATCGTTCCACAGCACCTCATTTTGGGCCGCTCTCCCGTGGAGAGCAGCAGTGATTCGCTCCATTGTGTAAATGTTTGTCGCAAAGCCAAGCCATTCTCTCTTACTCGGGACCAGATTTGCTTTCCATTTAATTACCAAACAGGCTTGTTCAGCCAGGAGCAGGGGGGCCACTATCCCAATCGCCCTACTCACCTCCCCCTCACATTCCTCTAAGCCAAACATTATTAGGAGGGGCGTTACCTCAAGAGAGATCCCATCTATCTGTTTGATCCAACCAAGGACCCCATCCCAGTACACCTGCACCCGGGGACAACCCCACCACATATGCCAATAATCGGCCTTCTCTCCACACTGGCGCCAGCATAGAGGGCTTGCGGCTTGATACATTTTCGACAATTTGTGAGGGTCATATTGCCATCTATGAAGCAGCTTAATGGCATGTAATTTGTATTGTGCCGCAATAGATACTTGTGAGGCTCCTTTGCATATCTTTGCCCATATTTCTACATCAAATTCCCTGCCAAAATCCCTTTCCCACCGATGTTTGAGGTTGGTAGTTTTACCCATCCCAGCCTCCACTAGCGCCCAATACATACTCGAAATCAAACCCTTGGTCTCTGACACTGTATCAAGTAATTTCTCAAATGGGGTGATGTCTCTCTGTATTTTCTCACGCCATTCCTGTCTCATTAAGGTTCCCTTAAGTTGTAAAAAGGGAAAGACCTGTAATGGGTGTATCCTAAGGGCTTCCTCTAGCTCTGTAATCATTAGGAAGACCCCACCTTTCCATAATTGTCCCACCCTCTCGAAGCCCGCATCATACCAAAATTGGAATCGCGCATGGTCAGGGATCTCCTCACGCACTCCCAGAGACCATTTGTGGCTTAGTGGGGAGGGCCATCTGGTGACACCTTTCATGTCTGCACCCTCCCTCCAGATTTCCCATATTGTACCTAGAATAGGGTGGTTTCGAAGTCTCCTGAGTAGTTTATTTCTAGGGACCCATAGCCACTCCGCTACTGTGGGGGGGGGGGCAGGTTGTAATTATCAAGCTGTATCCATTGTAGATCTTTCCTTCCTCTCAAGTGGGGAATCAGTAGCCATAATTGTACTGCGCGATAGTATAATTTAAGATCAGGGATCCCCACTCCTCCATTTTCTTTAGATAAAATTAGAGCCTCATATGGGATCCTCGCCTTTTTCCCCTGCCATAAATATTTCAGAATAGCACTTTTTACTTCTTTAAATAATGTCTCCGGGATAGTTAATGGGAGCATTTGAAATGGGTATAGAAATCTCGCCAGGCAGACCATTTGACTGCATTGAGTCTCCCCATCCAGGAGATTGTGAGCTTCTGCCATTTTGCCAGGTCAGTCTGGAAGCAAGTTAGGAGGTGGGGGAAGTTTGCTTCGTACATATTTCCTAATTCTCGTGTAAGATTGATCCCCAAGTATCGGAGGGTTTTATCCTCCATAACAAGGCCAAGGGTGGACAGTCTGGCAGAATACTCGGGGGTCAGTTTATGTAGTGGGAACAGTATAGATTTGGAACTGTTAATTTTGAAGCCTTAGAGCTTTCCATATCTTTCTATTAAAAGTATGCCTCTGGGTATCGATGTCATGGGATTTTTAACATGGAGTAAAATGCCATCTGCATAGAGGGCTACCTTATGCTCCCTCGAACCCCCTTGCAGTCCTTCTACCTGGTGGTCCGCTCTAAGTACTTGGGCCGGAGTTTCTAGGGAGAGGGCAAAGAAAATCGCGGCGATGGAACAACCCTGTCTCGTGCCCCTTTCTAGATCGCACCATCTGGAATACTCCGAATTAACCATGACAGATGCTTTGGGAGATGTATAGACCACCCTCACCCCTCCTCTGAAGACAGGGCCCAGCCCAACCTTGGCTAGTACTGCTTCCAGGAAACCCCACTCCACTCTGTCAAATGCTTTTTCAGCATCAATGGACAGGAGTGCTGGGCTGTCTGGCATTCTTTTTGACTTGTGAATCAAGTGTAGCATTTTGTGCATCGTGTCTGCGCTCTGTCTTCCCAAGATGAATCCGACCTGGTCTGGGTGAATCAGGAGGGGCATGTGGATCTCAGGTCTAGCTGCTAAAACACGGGTATACATTTTTGCATCAATGTTGAGCAGTGAAATGGGATGGTAGGATCTGCATTGTTTGGGGTCTTTCCCTTCTTTGGGGATCACTGAGATTAATGCCTGGGAGAAGGATTCAGGGGCTACCGCTGTCTGCAAGATTTCATTAAATAGATCAACCAAAAAGGGAAGGAGGATGACATAAAAGTCTTTAAAAAATCCCGCTGTATAGCTGCCATTGCCTGATGCTTTTCCTAACGGGAGTCTCTTTATCGCCCTTTCTATCTCTTCTGCCGTGATCGGGGAGTCCATCTCTTCCATTTTATCTCAGGAGAGTCTCGGCATATCTACTGCATTCATATATTGGTCTATATCAGTTTTTCCCTGTACCATTTCGGATTTATACAGATGTTCATAGAATTTTGCAAAGGACTCAGGGATTTCTTTCGGGTCTGTTGTTTGGACCTTGACCTCTCCCTCAATGGCAGTAACCCACCTCTATGCTCGTTGCCCGCCCCAAGAGTGCATCCGCTTTATCGCCCTTCTCATAATGTTTTTGTCTGAGAAACTGCAGTTTGTGTATAACTAGGCCTTCCTCCAATCGTCTGAGTTCTTCTCTTTTCTGTACTGCTTCAGCAATTTTGCCCACCCTTCCCTCATTGGAGTTCTGTGCCGCTATATCTAGTTGACCAATCTCCCTCCTCAATCTGTTTTCTATTAAAGACCTCTCCCTCTTTTTCTCGGCCCCTTCTTTGATCAAGATACCCCACCATGTCGCCTTCCCAGCCTCCCTGTCAGTCTAGAAATATGGATACCTCTACTTTGAGACCGCAAACGCAGTTTGGTGGCCGAGGGCCAAACGTCTCATGCACGATATGACAGAATATAGGTTTTCGAGTTTGCCAATGAACGGCCATTTTGATGTAACAAGAATCGCTATTTTGTTTTCTAACCATTGCTCATTGCTTTCTGTTCCTATTGCTTCGCAGTATATTTTCTGCTTACACTGCTCGACTGTGAAACATTGTTGTCTGGATGTGAAAAGGACAAGGCCGCAGGGCCGTGAGGATAACAAGAGTTCGCTGAAACACAAACGTAGGCAGCGCCAGGAAGAATGCCCGACTCCCTCCTTAATGTAGCCTTGAAGCAGAGCTGCAGGGCATTTAATCATTTCACAGCTGCCAGCCAGTCTCGTTATATGGTATAATATGTTAGAATAATACCGCTAAAGGCTTGAATTATGCTTTTCTTACGGCCCCCCTTTGCTGAGCCCGCTAGTGCATGTCGGCTCCCAGGACGCAAATAGCACCTGATAGATAGCAAGGTCCGGAATGCAACTCCCCCCCGTATGTAGTTCGCTTCCAAGAACAGAAGCGCCGTGTTCTATTCAATAACCGAAAGATGCCTTTGCACTCACAAATTGCAAATTGTTACTAGAATAGATGTTTGAAGGTGTCATAGTGGTCGGAGATGTCCATCATCACACCAAGTTCCAAGAAACCCAATAAAGGGGGGTGTTAAACATGTCATAGCTGATTGTTTGATATGCATTTTGTATATATGTAACTGATGTACGTAATTCACTCTCTTGCGTCCCTCGAGGTCTAGAGATACACGTCGCGGGGCGTGAGACCGAGCTGGCCAACTGAGACTTTTGCTTTGCAATAAAACCCTAGCTTTGGGAATACAACCTCGTGTCTGGCGTCTCTATCGTGTGTGGTGACTCGCCTTGTTTCCATAGACATCAGGGTCCCCTAGGGGCCCCTTTCAAGATGGCACCCGAATAGGGACCCTTCCCCACTTGTTCCATCGCATAACGTTGTAATTGAGAAAGGCAGAGAACGGCGAGGACGGGACGATCGAGCCGGGATCAAGAGGTGTTCGGGGCGCCCTGTAAAAGTGATGAGAGACTCCTTTGCAGATCTGCACACATCTGATCCCTGATCGACGTGCCTGGCTAGAGAACAAGGAGGCGAGGGTCCCGAAAGGAGGCGAAAGGCAAGAAACGCAGACACGACGTCCTTTGGTGCGTCAGTATACAGATGACTTGATTTATCAGGTGAGTCATTCCCTGATTCAAAGCATCCTGATATTGGTTGAGAGTTGACTTTGCAAAATCAAACGCCCTAGGTAAGGTTGATTAACCAGGGGGAAGGTTGAAACATGCCTGGAGTATTGTCCACCCTAGCAGGGTTTTTCCGCTGTGGTAGACAATCTTTAGAAGATGGCCAAATTGTACCACCTGGGGGAACGCCGGCGTATGAGATGTATGTGAAGTATGGAGTGGGTGCGATAATATTCTGTGAGACTTGGCATAGGCAAACCAGAAAGCAACAAGACCATCAGTGGCCGATTAATGGTAGTTTTGAGATAGCGAGGATAGATAACCTAGAAAGGGTGTTGATAAGAAAGAAAGCGCGTCCTGCAGCATTTGAGACTATTAAAGACTGGAGAAAGGAAGCAATGCTCCGATTTAAAAGCAGAGCAAAGCATGCGCGCAGGCATAAATCAAAAGGTGAGGTTGCGGAAGAAAAAGAAGAGGAGGAGTGGACTGAGAGTCCAAGAAGGGCAGGTAGGCGTGACCAGTTGAATATAGAAAATATATACCCACAACGAGAATTACACATAGCAGATGAATTGATAGAAAATATATTGACCCATACAAAACAAGACCCAAGATCAGAAGTAAGACCAGACACGTCAGTAGCTATTGCCCAGACCCCGCCCGTAGCTCAAGCTCCCCCTCCGGTAGCTCAAACCCTCCCACAGCCACAGACCGTGCGCGTAACACTTCCTATTAGCCAACCAGGCCAACAACAGACACTCCCTGTTCCCATTGTCCCATCCGCACCTCCCGCCTTAGACACAGACTCGGTACCGTCCGTTCCTCCCGGGGTTGAAGTTGAAACCGCGGGGGCAAGAGGCGGGACTGACCAACATGGGTGCACGAGGGTAACCCGCAGCGCAATCAGCAAAGAAAAGAAGGTGGAATTGCAGCAACAGGCAGAGATGTATATAGACGGGAATGATGGGACGGCAACATTGGCTTCAATATATGACTTCCGTAGAAGCAACGAAAGACAGGTAGTGTTGGAATGCATGGGTGAATATTTGGTGGAGAAATGGAAACAGCTGATTGGGAAATTACCACCGCAGCGATTGTTATATTTGAATACATTAGCACGCTGTAGGGAGAGGGATGAAGAAGTGAGAGAACATGTGTATAAACTTTTTCAGCTTAGAGATGAATTAGATAATGATTATGTCGAAACATTTACTGCACCTGTCAAAGTGTTTACTACACCTGCGTACAGGAGTAGGGAAGTCGGGAGACCTGGGAAGGGGGAAAAGGGGTCGCATAATAAACGGCAGCAGTTACCATCGCCGGGGCAGAAGGAGATGGTGAACGAATTATTGTTGCTAAAACAGGTGGGGGCAGACTTGAAGGAATGTCTAATTAGAACACAGGTACTATTGCAGCAAGTAACAGGACATAATATAGGGCGAGGGAACTGTCACGCTCACCTGATTCCCACGGAGGCGCAGGTCTGGCTTCGAGTGCAGATGCTTCTTCAATGGTGAAGGGCAGGACTCTGAAGATGGACAGGAAGGGCCCCTCTACTCTGGCTTTTCTGGTTCGCAGGAATATTCCCCTGTGCGTGAAAAGGGAGTATTACCTACTGACGGAATAATGCTCAAGCCTCCCACTCCCTTTCAACCCTCCATGATACCCTTCCACGATTCCCCGTGAAGTCTCACCTTAGGGTCTGGAAGGATGAGTTCTCCATCCTGCTTCTGATGCAGGGGCGCGTTGAAACCCAGTTACTTCACTGGATCGAGGTTTGATGGGAGTTCAAAATAAGCTTGACTATTCAGGTGAGGCGCTGTAAGAGTTCTGTTGCAAGTTCAAAAGTTCAAGCTTAATAATAATGTTCATTGTCTTATTGCAGCAAGCGCTAACGCTTATGTCTTTTTCCCCTTAGGGGCCGGGGTTCGGAATGCCGGAGATATGGCGCCGACCCGAAGTGAAACGTGCAGTTCCAGTAAATGACAGGTAAATTCTGGATGAGCGTTCGGGTAATGCCTTTGCATTCGCTCATTCAATGTCTTTGTCTTTTTCCCTAATAGGGGCCGGGGTCCGGAATGCCAGGAAGCGGCAGGACCCGAAATGAAATGGGAATGACCCAACAGGTAAGTCTTAGAAGGAAACTGAGCTTTTCCTATTCCCTTCCTTCTCTCACCTCGTGTTCTTTCTTTTCTCTCTAGGCTCTGGGAAGTGGCTGCGGATCCGGATGATCGCTGCTGAAGATGGAGGTGCCCCGGAAAGGTGAGTGAAATGCAGCGCTGCAGCGATCGAAGCGAAATGCTTTTAAAAATGATGTCTTCCCTTTCAGGATCGTGATGTCTCCGTGATGCAGCTTTAGCAGGTAAGGTCTTCTTTCTCCCCAATTCTCTCTTATCTCCCTTTGCAGGTGACCCAGGATGCTGACAGGCGTGGCTGAAGTCCAGATGCAGGAGCTGACACGGTGAGCGTCCAGCTGCGAGGAGCAGAACAACGCGAAGCGTGAGTTGCTGATCGGGCGTGGTTTAAATAGCTTTGGAAGAAGTTCCAGGTATGTATCCTTCCACCGATCAGGTATGTATCCTTCCCTCACCACACCCAGGTGGAAAGTAGTTCCACAGGTAAAGTAGTTCCATTCAGGCCTCAAGAGGGCCTGGATGTAGCAGCATGGTCTGCATCAGGTAAGTGCACATTAAAACACTTGAACACATGTCTAGCTTTATGAGCCTGGCGCCTAAGGCGCCAGGATAGGGGTCCAACATGAGCCTGGCGCATAAGGCGCCAGGACTGTGTCCAAAAGGCCCCAGCTTGGGCCCGCTGGCACTTCCCTGGGGGGAATGATGCCTGCCTCTGGGGTTGCTGGGTCAGACCTGGCTCCTTGGAGGTAGGCATCATGACAATACCCCCCCTCAAGGCCCCTCCCAAGGTTGTTCCCTCCGGGGGTTTTGGCTTGTTCGGAAATCTCTGGTGGAACCTTTGTATTAATCGAGGTACGTGAACATGGTTACTAGGCTCCCACGATCTCTCCTGAGGTCCATATCCCTTCCAGTCAACAAGATAGAAGAGTTTTGACTTTCACACCTTGGAGTCTAAAATGTCTTTAACTTCGAATTCTAATTCCCCTTCAATTTGAACTGGGTCTGGAGGCTTGGACAGACGGGTCCCTGGTTGTACTGGCTTCAAAAGTGATGCATGAAAAACTGGATGAATACGCATGTTAGACGGTAAATCCAGTTTAAAGGCCACGGGATTGATTATAGCCTTGATGGGATAAGGTCCTATGAATCTGGGATTGAAGGTTCGCGGGCCCTCGAGGGGTAAATGTTTCGTTGCTAGCCATACCTGGTCTCCTACTTGGTAAGGAGGAGTTTTACTTTGGTGCAAATCAGCGTTTTCTTTATACTTTTTCTTGGCTTGCTGTAAATGAGTTGCAGCTTCTTTGAATGCTCGGGTTATTGTGGAATGCAGATGATTTACTGCGGGCATTTCCAGGGTCAGAGGTGGATCTAGGTCAGAGGTCCGAGGATGGTGACCATACAAAGTATAAAAAGGAGTTTGTCCGGTTCCAGCATGCACTGAATTGTTGTATGCATATTCTGCGATCCAAAGGATGTCTTTCCAATTTAACTCGGATTGGTGTAACATGCACCGAAGATATTGCTCGAGAGTCTGATTGGTTCTCTCGGTTTGTCCGTCGGTCTGAGGGGGGTGGCTGGTGGATAACCGCACATCTATTTGTGCTAGTTGGCAACACTTCTTCCAAAAATCTTCCACGATCCGAGACTAATATGGAAGGGAAACCATGTATGCAAACTATATTCTCCAGAAATTCCTTGGCCAAGGTGGAAGCTGAAGGCAAACCTTTTAAAGGGATAAAGTGGGCCATTTTGGAGAATAGATCCACAATTACAAGGATAGTGTTGTAACCAGCACAAAGAGGCAGGTCAGTTATAAAGTCCATTGACAAGGTGTGCCATGGTGCCGGTGGAATATCCAAGGGTTGAAGTAGGCCGGCTGGCCTTTTCTTTTGACCCTTGTTTTGGGTGCAAATTCCGCAAGACAATACAAAAGACTTTATGTCTTTTCTCCAAGAAGGCCACCAGAAGTGGCGTTTGATTTTTTCCTCTGTTTTAGCGATACCAGGGTGTCCTTCCATTAATGATTCATGATGATGGGCAATAACAAGTTCTTGCAATTCTTTACTTGGCAGAAACAACCGCTCCTGGAAGTAGGGTAAATCATCCTTAACGGTGTAATGAGGACCCTTTTGACTCCATTCCAGTAAGGCTGAAGAGTCTAGAAGTTGTTTTACTTGCGTTTGGATGTCCTCAATAGTTTGCAATGAAGTTAGGCCTAGGATTCTTTGTTCAGGTATGATTGGCACAGGTTCTAAACTCGAATTGGGTTCTTCCATGCCAATCCGGGATAAGGCGTCCGCTTTACCATTCTTGCAGCCAGGGCGATAGGTAATTACAAAATCAAATTCCGCAAAGAATAGAGCCCATCGGAGTTGTCGTGAAGATTGAGCTTTGGCCGTCTTTAAATACTGTACATTTCTGTGGTCCGTAATTACGGTGATGGTGTGTCTTGCCCCGAGAAGGTAGTGACGCCAAGCCTTGAAAGCAGATTTAATAGCCAGTAACTCTTTGTCGGTAATTGCGTAGTTGATTTCAGGAGGAGAACATTTCCTGGACCAAAAGGCCACTGGGTGTAGTTGGTTAGTTTCTGGGTTTCTTTGCGACAGGACAGCTCCCATGGCCGAAACGGATGCGTCGGTTTCCACAATGTAAGGGAGATCTGGGTGCGGATGCTTCAATACAGGTGCAGAGGTGAATTTGGTTTTCAGGTCCTGAAAGGCTTGTTCGGCCTCAAGAGTCCATTCAAAGCGTTTGTTTTTCTTTAGGAGAGCTGTGATGGGTTGGACTGTTTGGGAAAATTCCGGGATGAATCTTCGATAGAAATTGGCGAAGCCGAGCATGCTCTGAACTCCCTTCACCGAGCTAGGAGATGGCCATTTGAGGATGGCGTCCACCTTTCGCGAGTCCATTCGGACTCCTTGAGGTGTCAGGATGAATCCGAGAAATTCAACTTCTGTGGTATGAAAAACGCATTTTTCGAGCTTTGCAAATAGTCTGTGCTGGTGCAATTTCTCAAGAACTGCCCTAACATGTTTTCTGTGATCGGATTCTGAATAAGAGTACACCAGGATGTCGTCAATGTAAACAATGACACAGACATCGATACGTTCCCGAAGAACATCATTCATAAAGTACTGAAAGGCGTCAGGTGCATTGCACAAACCGAAGGGCATCACCTGATATTCGAAGAGCCCAAATTTGGTGCGGAATGCAGTTTTCCATTCGTCGCCTTCTTTTATACGCACCAGGTGATAAGCTCCTCGGAGATCTAACTTGGTGTACACACAAGCGTCTTTCACCTGGTCGATAAGCTCAGGGATCAGGGGCAGAGGATAACGATTCTTAATCGTTATTTGATTTAGGGCACGATAGTCTATACATGTTCTAAGGTCGCCCTCTTTTTTCGGCACGAAGAACAGAGCTGAGGAGACAGGAGACTTGGACGGGCGAATAAAACCATTGGCTAGGTACTGATCTAAATACTGACGCAAATGCAGGTTCTCAGGTTCCGTAAGAGCATAAATCCTACTACAAGGTAGTTGAGCATTGGGTACCAGATCGATTTGGCAATCATAAGACCGATGGGGAGGTAACGTGTTCGCCTATTTCTTCTGAAAAACGTCTTGGTATTCTGACGGTAGCTGTACAGGGGTGGAAGTTGCTGAGGCTAGGCCCATAACTGGATTTCTTGGATAACAAGTTGGTTCACAATTAGGAAAACGTATCTTCTTTGCTCGCCAGTCAATTCTGGGATTATGTGTTTCTAACCAAGGAATTCCAAGAATTACTTGAAATTGTGGGGCCTTGATCACATCAAACACGATTGCTTCCCGATGTCCATCCTGACCCACCAGTGTCATTTCAACAGTGGAATGCGTTACAGGCCCTGAGGCTATTTCAGTTCCATCTACTGTACTAATGACATCTTGGGTTACTTTCGGGCGGAGAGGGAGCTTAATCCTGGAAGCCAATTCACGGTCTATGTAATTTCCAATAGTTCCACTGTCGATGTACGCTTTTATAGCATGCAACTGCTGAGGCTGTTTTGGATCCACGAGCACCATTGGCATGACAAAATGCGAGGTCAAAGAGTTTGTTTTCAAGCTCGGCAAGCGGACCCCTACGCTTGTCGGGCTAGGTCGTTTCCCGAATCAGGTGTCAATAAATCGTTATCAGTGGCTCCAACCACCTTCTTAGGTGGTTTAACCGGACAATT
This sequence comes from Ambystoma mexicanum, assembly GCF_040938575.1. Classification (NCBI taxonomy): domain Eukaryota; kingdom Metazoa; phylum Chordata; class Amphibia; order Caudata; family Ambystomatidae; genus Ambystoma; species Ambystoma mexicanum. The sequence goes on from NC_090932.1 coordinate 1,540,500,791, forward strand.
TCGAAGAAAGTGACCGGAAGTCCCGCAATACAGACAAAGTTGCATTTGCCGCCTTCTCTCTCGTTCCTTCTGCGTTAATGGTCCTTTAACACCGCCGATTTGCATAGGTTCGGATACGTCGGTACTCTTGGAGTTAGCGTGGGTTTTGATCGGTACTCGGGTTTCGTACTTGAACCGATCTGCTTTTCTATTTTGTAGTCTGTGATCAAGTTGAACCACCAAGTCTATGTAGTCTGCGCAGACCTGGGGTGGATCTACTATCTGAGCTAGAACAGCCTTAAGCTCTCCGCGCAGGCCTCGATGAAACAATGTGATCCTTTTGTTTTCTGGCCATCCAGTTTCCACAACCAGTCTATTAAAGGTGGCAACGTAGCACAGGAGATCCTGATTACCTTGTCGTAAGGATAGCAGTTCGTTATCAAGGGCCTGTCCTTGAGAGTGTCGAGCAAACAATCTTTCCATGCTGGCCTGGAAGCCCTGAAAATCCTGGAGAATGGGATCATCCTGATTTACCAATGGAATAGACCAATCGGCAGCACTGCCACTGAGGGAAGATAGTATAAAGGCTACCTTGGTCTGGTCGTTAGGGAAGGCCCCGGGTCTGCATAGAAAGTGTAAACGACATTGGTTCATAAAGACGTCATATTTCTTGGGATCCCCCGCAAAACGTTCAGGCGGGGCCAAAGGCATGTGTCCAGGTAGATTGATTTGTACCGGGTTATTCAAACCCATTGATGTGGAAGTACCTCCGGAATTAGGTAAAGGAGTGTGCCCTGCCTGGGCCTGCAATAACCTTTTGGCCAGGTCATCTGTTCTTTCCTTGGATAGGATCAGTTCTCTTTTGAGAGCGTTAGTCTCCTGGCGGGCTGAGTGCACTTCTGGCCGTAATTCCCCTAAAAGCTGGGCCAGCTTGCAACGCTCACCTGACTCCCACGGGGGCGCTGGCCTGGTTCGCGCTGCTGTGACCTTGTCTAAGGTGATGCGCAGGGTTCGGAAGACGGACTGGACCGGGCCCCAGATCTGGCTTGTCTGACTCGCAGAAGTATCCTTCTTAGGGTCCCGAAGGACGAGCTCTCCATCCTGCTTCTGATGCAGGGGCGCGTTGGTATCCAGTTACGTCACTGGATTTTCGGATGGGTGAGAACCAAACTTGCTTGGCTTCCAGGTAAGTTTTTTCTATAAGTGGTTCCCCTTGTGTCCATGCATTAATGTTCTAATGCTAGTGTCTTTTTCCCCATAGGGGCCGGGGTACGGAATGCCGGGGAACAGGCACCGACCCGAGGTGAGCGGTGAAATCCTTGTGGAAATCAGGTAAGTCTTTAATGAGTGTTTTGGTAATGTCTTTTCATTCACTCATTAACGCTGATTTCTTTTTCCCCTTAGGGGCCGGGGTCCGAAAATGCCTGGATGTGGCGCGGACCCGAAATGAAAAGGGAATGACCCAACAGGTAAGTCTAGACATGGAGTTTTAGCTTCCCTTTTCCCTTCTTTCTCTCACCTTTGTTCTTATCTTTTTCTCCCAAGGCGCGGGGGCGCGACTGCGAATCCGGATGGTCGCTGCTGAACATGGAGGCGCCCTGTAAAGGTGAGTAGAATGCGGCGCTGCAGCGATCGATGCGATGTGCTTTTAAAAATAAATGTCTTCCTTTTCAGGATTGTCGGCGAAATGTCTCTGGGATGCAGATTTAGCAGGTGAGGCCTTTTCCTTCTTCTTTTCTCTTGTTCCCTTCCTTTGCAGGTGATTCAGGATGCTGGCAGGTGTGGCAGAAGTCAAGATGCAGGAGCAGACATGGTGAGCGTCCAGCTGCTAGATGCAGAACAACGCGAAGCACGTGTGGCTGATCGGTTGTGGTTTAAATAGGCTTGGAAGAAGTTCATAGAATGTGTCCTTCCTCCAATCAGGTATGTATCCTTCCCCGACCACGCCCGGGTGGTAAATGAGTCCCACAGGTAAAGTAGTTCCTTTCAGGCCTCAAGGAGGCCGGGGTTCTGCAGCATGGTCTGCATCAGGTAAGTGCACCCAAACACTTTCATAATGAGCCTGGCGCCTATGGCTCCAGGACTGACATTTTCTATGAGCCTGGCGCCATAGGCGCCAGGACGCTGTCCAAAGGGCCCCCATAAGGGGTTGCTGGGACCTTCCCTGGGGACTTGATGTCCGCTTTCGGGGACGCAGGGCCTGAGCCGGCTCCCCGGGAGCGGGCATCGTGACAGCACTCCCCCCCAAGGCCCCTCCCAAGGTTGTTCCCTCCAGGGGTTTTGGTTTGTTTGGGAAGAGTCGGTGGAATTTCCTGACTAATTGAGGTGCATGCACATGGTCACTGGGTTCCCACGACCTCTCCTGAGGTCCGTACCCCTTCCAATCAATTAGGTAGAAAAGCTTTGACCTAAACATTTTTTAATCTAAAATGTTCTTCACTTCGAATTCGGGTTCCCCATCTATTTGAATAGGTTCTGGAGGTTTCAGTAGTCGGGTTCCGGGGACCACTGGTTTCAGAAGTGACACATGAAAAACAGGGTGAATTTGCATATTAGCTGTTAAATCAAGTTTAACCGCTACTGGGTTAATTATTGCCGTAATAGAATAAGGTCCCAGATATTTTGGGTTAAATGTTCGAGGCCCTTTGAGCGGTAAATGTCTGGTAGCTAACCACACTTGATCCCCAATCTGATACGGAGGTGCTTCACTCCGATGTAGATCGGCATTCTCCTTGTATTTTCTCTTGGCTCGTTGTAAATGCGTGGTTGCCTCTTTGAAGGCTCGGGTAATGGTAGAATGCAGATGTTCTACTGCGGGCACTCCGAGGTTCTGAGGTGAGTCGAGGTTTGAGGTTCGAGGGTGATGTCCAAACAAGGTATAAAAAGGACTATGGCCAGTTCCAGAGTGTACCGAATTATTATATGCGTATTCGGCTATCCAAAGAATGTCTTTCCAGTTGCTTTCAGATTGCTGTAACATACACCGTAAGTACTGCTCAAGGGTCTGATTTGTCCTCTCGGTCTGACCATCGGTCTGAGGGTGGTGACTGGTCGATAATCTTACGTCGATTTGTGCCATTTGACAACATTTGCGCCAGAAGTGGGAAATGAATTGGCTTCCCCGGTCAGAGATTAGGATAGATGGGATTCCATGTAGCCGAATAATATTTTCGAGGAATTCTTTGGCTAGAACAGAAGCTGAAGGTAAACCTTTCAAAGGAATGAAATGGGCCATTTTGGAAAACAAATCCACAATTACCAGAATGGTATTGTATCCCGAACAAGGAGGCAAGTCCGTAATAAAATCCATTGATAGGGTGTGCCAGGGTGCTGGCGGTATGTCTAGAGGTTGAAGGAGACCGGCTGGTCTTTTCTTTTGACCTTTATTTTGGGCGCAAACACCACAGGACATCACAAAAGATTTAACATCTTTTCGCCAAGAGTGCCACCAGAATTGTCGTTTCACCTTTTCCATTGTCTTGGCAATACCAGGGTGTCCCTCTATTAATGTATCATGATAACCTGAAATAACTAGTTTGTGTAAATCCTTGTGTGGCAGGAATAAGTGTCCTTGGTAATAAGGTAAACCATTATCTATGGTAAAGTCTGATCCCTTTTGTATCCAATCCTGTAGGACTGTAGGGTCCAGGAGTTGTTTCACTCTGACTTGAATGTCTTCAAGCGTCTGTAACAAAGTCATGCCTAGAATTCTCTGTTCGGGAATTATTGGTACTGGTTCTGAGTTTGTATCAGATTCTCCCATTCCAATTCGGGATAAGGCGTCTGCTTTGCCGTTCTTGCAACCAGGTCGATAGGTAATCACGAAATCAAATTCAGCGAAAAACAAAGCCCATCGGAGCTGCCGTGATGACTGAGCCTTGGCGGTTTTCAAATACTGTAAATTCCGGTGATCAGTGATCACCGTGATGGTATGTCGAGCGCCAAGCAGGTAATGCCGCCAGGCTTTAAAAGCGGACTTTATGGCTAACAGTTCTTTGTCAGTGATTGCGTAATTAATCTCTGGTGCCGAGAATTTTCTGGACCAAAATGCTACGGGATGCAGTTGGTTGGTTTCAGGATCTCTTTGAGACAGAACTGCTCCCATGGCTAGGCTGGATGCGTCAGTTTCGACAACATACGGGAGATCTGGACGTGGGTGTTTCAATATAGGTGCAGAGGTAAACTTAGCTTTTAAATCCTGGAAGGCCTGCTCGGCTTCTTCAGACCAATCAAAACGTTTATTTTTCCTCAAGAGTGCAGTAATGGGTTGTACTATGCGTGAAAATTCCGGGATAAACCTGCGATAGAAATTGGCAAAGCCGAGCATGCTTTGAACCCCTTTTACAGAGCTAGGTGATGGCCATTTGAGGATGGCATCCACTTTTCTTGAGTCCATTCGGACTCCTTTGGGTGTCAGGATGAAACCGAGAAACTCAACTTCTGTGGTATGGAAAACACATTTCTCCAGTTTAGCAAATAGTTTGTGTTGGCGCAGTTTTTCCAGAACTGCCCTAACGTGTTTTCTGTGATCAGATTCCGAAGAGGAGTACACTAGAATGTCATCGATATAGACGACAACACAAATATCGATGAGTTCCCGAAGGACATCATTCATGAAAATTGGAAGGCAGCAGGCGCATTGCACAACCCGAAAGGCATTACCTGGTATTCGAATAATCCATATTTTGTACGGAAGGCTGTTTTCCATTCGTCGCCTTCTTTTACTCGCACCAGATGATATGCCCCCCGAAGATCTAACTTGGTGTATATGCAAGCGTCCTTCACCTGGTCAAGGAGTTCAGGAATCAGAGGCAGAGGATAACGGTTTTTAACCGTTATCTGGTTCAATGCGCGGTAATCGATACAAATTCTAAGGTCGCCTTCTTTTTTAGGCACGAAGAACAAAGCCGAGGATGCCGGGGACTTTGACGGGCGAATAAAACCATTGGCGAGGTATTGATCCAAATATTGTCTCAAATGCAGGTTCTCAGGTTCGGTAAGGGCATAAATCCTGCTACAAGGGGGTTGTGCACCGGGCACCAGATCGATTTGGCAATCGTACGATCGGTGAGGAGGTAACGTGTTGGCCTGTTCCTTTTGGAAGACGTCCTGAAAGTCCTGGTATTCCGGAGGTAATTGCATGGAGGCAGAGGTTACAGATGCTAGATTAATCTTCAGGTTTTCTGGGTAGCATGTTTGTGCACAATCCGGGAAGGTTATTCTCTTAGCTCGCCAATCAATTCGAGGATTATGTGTCTCTAACCAAGGAATTCCAAGAATAACCTGAAACCGTGGAGCCTTGATTACATCAAACACAACTGCCTCCCGATGGCCGTCAGGACCAATAAGAGTCACCCCAGTAGTGGAATGTGTTACCGGTCCAGAGGCAATTTCAGTTCCATCGACTGTGGTGATGACATCTTTGCTGGTTTTAGGACGGAGAGGGAGGTTAATCCTAGAGGCCAATTCACGATCCACATAGTTTCCAATAGCCCCACTATCGATGTATGCCTTTATTGCATGCAACCGCTTAGGCTTTTCTGGATCTACGAGAACCATTGGCACAATGAAATGCGAGGTCTGAGAGTTAGTTTTCAAGCTCGGCAAGCGGACCCCTACGCTTGTCGGGCTGAGTCGTTTCCCGAAACAGAGTCTTCATGGTTTTTATCAGCGGCTCCTACTGCTTTTCGGGGCGGTTTTGCCGGGCAATCTCCTAGAAAGTGTCCAGAGTTCCCACAATAAAGACATAATTTTAACTGCCGCCTCCTTTCACGTTCCTTTTGAGTTAAGGGTTCTTTAACCCCTCCAATTTGCATAGGCTCAGAGACATCAACTCCCTTGGGGTTAGCGTGGGTCTTGACCAACACCCGGGTCTCAAACCTGGACCGATCTGTTTTTCTGCTTTGAAGTCTGTGATCCAATTGGACCACTAAGTCTATATATTCTGTGCATTCTTGGGGCGGATTTACAACTTGGGCCAAGACATCTTTAAGTTCTCCGCGTAGACCTCGATAAAATAACGTGACTCTTTTATCCTCTGGCCATCCCGTTTCCACAATTAGTCTATTAAATGTTGCAATATAGGATAGGAGGTCCTGATTGCCCTGTCGCAGGGATAGAAGTTCGTCATTCAGAGCCTGCCCCTGAGAGTGTCGAGCAAATAACCTTTCCATGCTTGCTTGAAATCCTTGAAAATCACGGAGAATCGGGTCATCTTGAGTAACCAGTGGAACTGACCAATCGGCAGCGCAGCCGCTGAGATATGACAATACAAAGGCTACTTTGGTCTGATCATTAGGGAAGGCCCCAGGTCGGCATAGGAAGTGCAAACGACACTGATTCATGAATACGGCGAATCGTTTGGGGTCCCCAGCAAAGCGTTCAGGTGGGGCCAGCGGCATGTTTCCAGGTAGATTAATCTGCACAGGGTTACTGGGAACCACAGGAGCGGGGTTCCCTCCGGAACAGGGTAGAGGAGTTTGTCCAGCTTGACCTTGCAAAAGCTGTCTGGCCAGGTCATCAGTTCTTTCCTTTGATATTATTAATTCCCTCTTGAGGGCATTAGTCTGTTGACGAGCGGCATGTACTTCGGCCCGTAATTCCCCCAGTAATTGGGCCAACTGATCAGTCTCAGAAGTTTCCATAGCGCCTGGATGGGAATTTGTAGGAAGGCTTCGCGTTCTGTAACGCTCACCTGACTCCCACGGGGCGCTGGCCTGGTTCGCGCTGCTGTGACCTCGTCTAAGGTGATGCGCAGGGTTCGGAAGCCGGACTGGACCGGGCCCCAGATCTGGCTTGTCTGACTCGCAGAAGTATCCTTCTTAGGGTCTGGAAGGACGAGCTCTCCATCCTGCTTCTGATGCAGGGGCGCGTTGGTATCCAGTTACGTCACTGGATTTGCGGAGGGTGAGAACCAAACTTGCTTGGCTTCCAGTTAAGTTTTTTCTATAAGTGGTTCCCCTTGTGTCCATGCATTAATGTTCTAATGCTAGTGTCTTTTTCCCCATAGGGGCCGGGGTACGGAATGCCGGGGAACAGGCACCGACCCGAGGTGAGCAGTGAAATCCTTGTGGAAATCAGGTAATACTTTAATGAGTGTTTTGGTAATGTCTTTTCATTCACTCATTAACGCTGATGTCTTTTTCCCCTTAGGGGCCGGGGTCCGAAAATGCCTGGATGTGGCGCGGACCCGAAATGAAAAGGGAATGACCCAACAGGTAAGTCTTGACATGGAGTTTTAGCTTCACTTTTCCCTTCTTTCTCTCACCTTTGTTCTTGTCTTTTTCTCCCTAGGCGCGGGGGCGCGACTGCGAATCCGGATGGTCGCTGCTGAACATGGAGGCGCCCTGTAAAGGTGAGTAGAATGCGGCGCTGCAGCGATCGATGCGATGTGCTTTTAAAAATAAATGTCTTCCTTTTCAGGATTGTCGGCGAAATGTCTCTGGGATGCAGATTTAGCAGGTGAGGCCTTTTCCTTCTTCTGTTCTCTTGTTCCCTTCCTTTGCAGGTGATTCAGGATGCTGGCAGGTGTGGCAGAAGTCAAGATGCAGGAGCGGACACGGTGAGCGTCCAGCTGCTAGATGCAGAACAACGCGAAGCACGTGTGGCTGATCGGTTGTGGTTTAAATAGGCTTGGAAGAAGTTCATAGAATGTGTCCTTCATCCAATCAGGTATGTATCCTTCCCCGACCACGCCCGGGTGGTAAATGAGTCCCACAGGTAAAGTAGTTCCTTTCAGGCCTCAAGGAGGCCGGGGTTCTGCAGCATGGTCTGCATCAGGTAAGTGCACCCAAACACTTTCATAATGAGCCTGCGCCTATGGCGCCAGGACTGACATTTTCTATGAGCCTGGCGCCATAGGCGCCAGGACGCTGTCCAAAGGGCCCCCATAAGGGGTTGCTGGGACCTTCCCCGGGGACTTGATGTCCGCTTTCGGGGACGCAGGGCCTGAGCCGGCTCCCCGGGAGCGGGCATCGTGACACAGCTGATCTGTCTCGGAGGTCTCCATAGCGCCTGGGTGGGAAATTGTGGGTATGCTTCGCGTTCTGTCACGCTCACCTGATTCCCACGGAGGCGCAGGTCTGGCTTCGAGTGCAGATGCTTCTTCAATGGTGAAGCGCAGGACTCTGAAGATGCACAGGAAGGGCCCCTCTACTCTGGCTTTTCTGGTTCGCAGGAATATTCCCCTGTGCGTGAAAAGGGAGTATTACCTACTGACGGAATAATGCTCAAGCCTCCCACTCCCTTCCAACCCTCCATGATACCCTTCCACGATTCCCCATGAAGTCTCACCTTAGGGTCTGGAAGGAGGAGTTCTCCAAACTGCTTCTGATGCAGGGGCGCGTTGAAACCCAGTTACTTCACTGGATTGAGGTTTGATGGGAGTTCAAAATAAGCTTGACTATTCAGGTGAGGCGCTGTAAGAGTTCTGTTGCAAGTTCAAAAGTTCAAGCTTAATAATAATGTTCATTGTCTTATTGCAGCAAGCGCTAACGCTTATGTCTTTTTCCCGTTAGGGGCCGGGGTTCGGAATGCCGGAGATATGGCGCCGACCCGAAGTGAAACCTGCAGTTCCAGTAAATGACAGGTAAGTTCTGGATGAGCGTTCGGGTAATGTCTTTGCATTCGCTCATTCAATGTCTTTGTCTTTTTTCCCCATAGGGGCCGGGGTCCAGAATGCCAGGAAGCGGCAGGACCCGAAATGAAATGGGAATGACCCAACAGGTAAGTCTTAGAAGGAAACTGAGCTTTTCCTATTCCCTTCCTTCTCTCACCTTGTCTTCTTTCTTTTCTCTCTAAGCTCTGGGAAGTGGCTGCGGATCCGGATGGTCACTGCTGAAGATGGAGGTGCCCCGGAAAGGTGAGTGAAATGCAGCGCTGCAGCGATCGAAGCGAAATGCTTTTAAAAATGATGTCATCCCTTTCAGGATCGTGATGTCTCCGTGATGCAGCTTTAGCAGGTAAGGTCTTCTTTCTGTCCAATTCTCTCTTATCTCCCTTTGCAGGTGACCCAGGATGCTGACAGGCGTGGCTGAAGTCCAGATGCAGGAGCTGACACAGTGAGCGTCCAGCTGCGAGGAGCAGAACAACGCGAAGCGTGAGTTGCTGATCGGGCGTGGTTTAAATAGCTTTGGAAGAAGTTCCAGGTATGTATCCTTCCACCGATCAGGTATGTATCCTTCCCCAACCACACCCAGGTGGAAAGTAGTCCCACAGGTAAAGTAGTTCCATTCAGGCCTCAAGAGGGCCTGGATGTAGCAGCATGGTCTGCATCAGGTAAGTGCACATTAAAACACTTGAACACATGTCTAGCTTTATGAGCCAGGCGCCTAAGGCGCCAGGACAGGGGTCCAACATGAGCCTGGCGCCTAAGGCACCAGGACTGTGTCCAAAGGGCCCCAGCTTGGGCCCGCTGGCACTTCCCTGGGGGGAATGATGCCTGCCTCTGGGGTTGCTGGGTCGGACCTGGCTCCTTGGAGGTAGGCATCATGACAGGAACGCACAAGGAAGGAGTAATTCGAATATGCATGGGGGAACAGTGGGACCGAATCAGTGTGCATATTGTAAAGAGGAAGGACATTGGCGAGCGCAATGCCTGCATCTACAGAATAGAAATGGGTCTGGTCAGAGGAGACAGCATAGAGGACACCCAGGAGCGAATGGACCAAATAGGAATAGTATGCAGCAGCATCATAATAATGGAGGCAATCAAAACCAAGGCCAAAACCAAAATGCCCCAAAACCCGAGTCAGGGACAGCAAAATCAACAGTATGGAAACCAGAGTGGGGGAAATAGAGGGAAGAGTGGAAATGTTTTCGATACACAGCCAAACACGTATTACAGTAATAGTAATGATCACACATCGGACGATGTGTTATTTCCCCAATAGGACAGCCAGGACAGGGGTCGGAACCAGTGTCTATTCCCGTGAATCAGAGAGGACCCTACATAGAAATGAAGAGTCAGGAATGAGGAGCACCGCTTTCTTGTAGATACAGGAGCACAGAAGTGTTCAATAGACCATCACTTGGTTCCGGATATACCACTGTCAGGGCAAAAGAATATTTCCGTAGCGTTCGCAGGTACACCAGTCATAAACCCAGTGTCCAAACCAGTCCCAGTTACCATAGGACCATTTACTGAACATTGTCCTTTCCTTCTAACAGAAAATTGTGGAGACAATTTGTTGGGATTAAACTTGTTGAAAAAACTAGGTTCTGTTATACATTGCACGTCAGACGGAGTGTTTCTAACGATATGGCCACACGATGCCCCTGTGTCAGAATTCATGCCTGAAGCGTTACCAGGGGAACTAAGGAAAGTACCAACCTGTATATGGGCAATGCATGACAACGATGTGGGATGTTTAAAGATAGAGCCAGTAAAGATTATTTTGAAAGAAGGTGTTACCCTACCGCTAATACCCCAAAACAAAATTTTGGTTGAAGGTGAAAAAGGATTGAAGAGTATTGTTACTGATTTGGTGAAATTAGGGGTAATCGAGGAAATCACAGGCAGTACATGCAACAGCCCGATTCTTCCGGTTTATAAAAAAGGAGGTAATGAGGTACCATACCGTTTCATAATTGATCTACGTTCATTGAATAAGGTAGTAGATCCGCAATTTCCTCTAGTGCCAGACGTCACTAAAATATTGACAATGATACCTGTTTCAGCAGAATATTTTAGTGTAATAGATTTGAAAAACGCATTCTTTAGTATTTCAGTGGACAAGGACAGTAGATATTTGTTCGCATTCACATTAGGAGGACAATCATTTACATTTACGCGGATTCCGCAAGGTTACACGGAAAGTCCAAGTATTTACAGTAGAGCATTAAAAGAGCAGCTAGACATGCTGGAATTACCCGTGGGTTGTGTACTCTTGCAATACATAGACGATCTATTGCTAGCTGCAGACACAGAGGAGATTTGTAAAGAAAGCACTGTATTACTACTGTCACACCTAGCGGCACATGGCCATAAAGCTAGTTTGAAGAAATTTCAGTATAATCGAAAGGAGGTGGCTTATTTGGGCTACCTACTTTCAAAGGAGGGAGAAGACTAACGCCAAAACGCATAGAAAGTATTTCTTGTATGCCTATTCCAAAGACACAAAAAGGAGTCACAGCCATAATAGGCATGGCTTCATATTGCCGACAATGGATTGGTTATTTTGCGTTAATTGTGAAACCATTAGTGAATTTAACTAGAAAGGATGTGGTTATGCCTTTGTAGTGGGATGAGGAATGTCAGAAAGCATTTGATGGATTGAAAACTGCATTATGCTCGGCTCCAGTTTTGGGTACGCCAAACTATGAGAAAATGTTTAGACTATTTGTGTGTGAAAGTGAAGGATGTGCATTGGCGGTTTTGACACAGGAACAAGGTGGAAGAAATAGGCCGTGTGGCTATTTTTCTTCTGCGCTGGACCCTGTAGCGCGCGCACTATCACGATGTTTGCGATCTGTCGCGGCGGCTGCTGCGTCAGTGAAACAAACGGAAGGGATGGTATTGGGGCACACTTTAATTCTGATGGTGCCACATGCCATAGACGTTCTATTAAATAGGACACAGATGCAATACCTCACCTCTGCTAGATTGACAAGATATGAGATTATCTTGTTTGCGCCCCATATCCAAATTATGAGGTGTAGCGCTTTGAATCCTGCAGAATTAATGCCACTGACCTTAAAAGAAATTGGTCACTGAGGAAGAAACCAAGGGAAGAATTGATTTAAGTGATATTCCACAGAAAGAGCCGGATGGAGAGTTATTTTGTGACGGCTCATGTTTTAAATTACCAGATGGCCCGACAACTGCCGCATACGCTGTCACTACCCTAAAGAGTGTTGTAGAAAGTAAAAGAATCCCCTATAATTCAGCACAAGCCGCGGAAAATATAGCATTGACCAGAGCCTGCGAGATTTCTGAAAATTTGAATGTGAATATATATACTGATAGTCAGTATGCTTTTGGAGTGGTTCATAACTTTGGTCGACTCTGGGCTTAGAGAGGGTTTCTGACATCACATGGTGCCAGAATTCAACATGGCCCTTTGATTGTACGATTGCTGTCTGCACTCACGTTTCCAAAGCGCCTAGCAATAGTGAAATGCGAGGCACATAAAAAAATAACATGCAAAATAGGAGAGGGAAACGCATTTGCAGACAGAATTGCGAAACAAACTGCCACTGATTTGGATACCAAGATGATGACGGTTCAGACAGAGGAAGAACCCTGTATGATAGAAGATGGAGTTGCGACTGTCAAAGAAATGCAGGCCGAGGCTACGACCGATGAAATACAGGGATGGGCAGAGGGATCTGCTGAGTTGGATCTGGAGGGCTGTTGGGTGGACAAGGGAACTAGAAACTGGAGGTTGCCAAATTTGTATGTGACTGCAATGGTCACAACGGCCCACAGCCCTACGCACATCTGTGCCAAGAAAATGATACAGCACCTTTCTACAGTATAGCAGAATGTAAACATAAAAAAGAATGTAGAGAGGTTGGTGCAGAACTGTATCACGTGTTTACAACACAATGTAGGAAAGGGAACAGTGACTCCAACAGGCAGTTTTGGCCTGCCCTACATGACGTTTGAGGTAGTTCATTTTGATTTCATAGAGATGGAGAGGTGCCAAAACTTAAAATACGTCTTGGTCGTGATCTGTGCATTCAGTAAGTGGGTGGAGGCATATCCTTTGAAAGACTGCACAGCAATGAGTACGGCAAAAGTAATGTTGAAGGAGTACTTTTCCAGATTTGGCTTGCCCCGTGTCCTATGGTCTGATAATGGACCGCATTTTGTGGGTGCAGTGGTATTACAGATATGTGCTGGTCTCCAGATTAATAAGAGATTCCATAGTTCAAGGCATCCGAGTTCTGCCGGCCTTGTGGAGAGGCACAACGGAATTCTTAAATCAAGCAAGATTTGTGCGGGAAGCAAGTTGAGTTGGGTGGATGCATTACCAATAGCACTGTTATGCATGCGTACGTCTGTACAGGCTAAAACTGGGCTCTCCCCATACGAAATCGTAATGGGGCGGCCGGCAAATGTTTGGTGCGCACCTCAGCCAAACCGACTTAGTGAGATAGAACATCCTGTGCTTAGTAGTTATTGTGGCCTTTTAATCATCAGCAGGTGCAGGAGGCATTACCAGTGAGATACACCGGTCCGGGGCACGCGCTGGAGCCAGGAGACTGGGTGCTGCTAAAAAACTTTGAAAGAAAGTCATCATTAGCACCCAGGTGGCGCGGGCCCCATCAAGTACTTTTGGCAACGCAGATGGCAATACGGGTGGATTGAAGGAAGTTGTGGATCCATGCCACCCATGCCAAGAAGATTCCAACTGCACTGAAAGACTTGCCTGACACTGATGACCGGAAAGAGACAGCGGTCCCAGAAACGAAAGAAACTGTTGCCAGTGAGCAGCCACCTAATCTGCCAAAACGAGAAGTTAAACTCGAAACAAAGCCTGAGACGATTGCCAAAGAGGGGGAATGGCAAAGAGTGCCCCAACGTTGCCCAGCAGAATCGACATCACTTCTGACCGACGCGAAATCTACCTTGCAGATACCAGCAAAACCAAATCGTGTTCCCCTTTGGTGCCCACCAGCACTTGCCAACAAGCCAAAAAACGGATCTGCATCATTGGCGCGGCGCACACCAGCACCTGCAGTAGCGCCACAGGCTGACTTCAAGCCTGAATCTGGAAGTGCACCGGCACTGTTCACGGATCATACCATACCAGGAGCAAGGCGATACAACCTGCGGCCTCGGAAGACAAAGTGATCCGCAGTTCTTTTTGGTGTTTATGTCAACCTCTGGTTCAGCTCATGGACGGAGAAGGAACCAGAGGTGTAGAGGAGAGAAGCGTGAGAATTGTGCAAGTCGGGCAATTCAAGACTCGCGGCTCCTCGGTGCGATCATAAAAAGTACATGTGTCCTGAACCAGAACGGACAAACTGGGCGCACATGGTACTATGGCAAGTGAGATAACCGATTAACAGTACATGTGTCCTGAACCAGAGCGGTAAAAGCTGGGCGCACATGATACTAAGGCGATAAGATAACTGATCGAAGGTCCTCTGAGCAGTATAAGAGGGGACAAGTGATCTCGCCTAAAAACGAATAATGGAATCCAGGCTAAAAAGGACAGGCAGAACTGAACTGTGACAATTCCATTGAACTTATTAACATCAGAGCAAGCGCGACGGAGGAAGATATCCACAACGAACTGTGATAAAAAAGAAGAAGGACGACAAGAAACATGCCGGGACCGGTTCCAGCCTCCTCCTGCACCACCACCGCTGAGAATGAGTCAATTATAAAGACTATAAGCTTAAGAAAAACGCATGGTAAAACTAATTGTATGCTGGTACTAACGGTAATAATGTGCTTTATGAGCGTGGTAGCACCAATATCGACAGCCCTAATATTATGGTGGGTAGAAACAATATACCCATTAGAAATGTTTTTACCAATAAGTAATATATCCACTACTGAAAGCCCGGTTCAGGTGATCACTTATACCCTACCCCCAATGGAAGAAAAACACAGGGAAGGTTTTGGAAATAACACCTTACTGCTGATAATGAACATGACACATGCAATCCTGAAGAAAACAAACTGCTGGGTATGTGCCCATTTACCACAGCATGCCGGAAAAGGAATAGGGTGGTAAGTGCAGCCATTACCATAAAGTTCTGCATGTAGTGCATCTTTAGGTGCAATGTTCTATGGGAAATGGAATGAGAGTAATACGGGTCAATTAGACAGAACCAACATGAATGAGTTTGAGGAGATAATAATGAAGCCTGTGGGTTGTTCCATTTTCCATAAAGCACAAGTAATAGCCCCAGAGCCCACGAGGAAAAGTACATGGAAAATAACACGACAAAATAGGCGAGATAGATTGTCCCTGCCAGAAAAAACATCTGTAATGACGTTTCGTGTAAGAACAGAAGGGGACAAAGATGCAATTCCCCCATTTTACACTGTGAATTATAGCCCAAGAACTGTCTCTTTTTGTCTAAAAAAGAAAGGCTATTTTACAGTCGGAACATATACTGGTTGTATGAATACAGTGGTACTAAAATGGGAAATAGAACCAGTATACGTAGGTGATCCAGTTTATTTTATATGTGGAGAGAAAGCATACCCTTGGTTGCCCAGAAACTGGGGAGGTACATGTTACCTAGGGCTACTGTTCCCAGGAGTATTCCTCTTAGAAACAGCAGCCATGGCCAGATTATCCAGAACTAGAGTCAAAAGGACTGACAAAGGTGTTTTAATAGCAACTGATGTAGCAAAATCATTCATTCCAATCTTAGGACAGATAGTGAACTCCTATAATATAAGGCAACTGTCCAGAATCCTAAAGAATACAATAAACACAACAACAGATATATTATTTAACATGACGTTGGAAGAAAGAGGAATAAGGTTAATGACGCTGCAAAATAGAATGGCTCTCGATGTAATCCTGGTTGATCGTGGGGGAATTTGCAAAATAGTGGGATCAGCATGTTGCGTTTATGTCGATGACTATTCCCCCACGATCTTTGAAGCAATAAAGAAAATGCACGTTCTAAGCTGTGTGTCATGACCACAGGGTTTCCCCTTAGATGTGCTCTCAAGAAGTCTTGGTTGGCAGCCTACCATTCCTGGTCAAAGAGTAGGGAAGGCAGTGTAGGCTGTTAAATGTTAAGCAGTTCCTCATCATTCAATATGGCCGCCAGGTTACCTTCCCTGAATGCTACATTATGGTCTAGTAGTTGGTAGCTCTGGAGTACTTAAGCCCCTCCCCCTTGTTGTGCTGCGCTTCGCGTCGTCTGTGCAGATAGCAGTGTACGCTTACCGCGGTCCGCTCCTGACTAGAATTTCCACGGACACAATTTTCACAGAAAAATTCCCCGTAGCGTTCCCTACTTCGTTTCTGTGTTCATTCACTGTATCCCCGTAGCCTTGTTTTCGTAGTGCTATTCCTGTCATTCCAGTCACCTTTTGCCGGTTAGGAATTCTGGTGTTTTCAGATAGCGAGCAGCTGAGAGAAGCCATCTCCTCCGCACGCATCATACCGCAAGTACCTGTATTCATTGAAAGTGTTGTGAATGTTGTGAATAACCCTCTGCGAGTGAGCGCTTTGAGCTTCATGTGCTCCGCTCCGTTTCCAGGAAACAAGCCTTGTTAGAGTGTTTCTTAATGTTTGCGCGTGTGAGGGAACTACAGTTTGATTCCCCTCACATGCGCTCGTGTTTTCAAATTAATTGCTTTGCAAGAGCATCTGTTGAAATTCGCGCGTGTTAGGAAATCATAGTAGTGATTCGCCTCACGTGCGCTTGCTATTTTTTGAATAAACTGTTTGCACGCGGGTTCTTAAGTTCATGTGTGTGAGGGAGTTTCCATTAACAGTTAAGGGAAACACCCCAGTCTTCACTGACTATAGTTAGCCTTCGAATTAAGCCACGGTGTTGCAGAGTTTAAGCTTTGAGAAAGTCATCGCATTGGTACTTGTTTACAGTGTCTTTCAGTAGCATATCGTGTGAGAAAGAATACACTTACATTGTGTTAGGTTGCACTTAGGTATTTAGTTAGTTATCTGCAGTTGTGGTATTATCTCCATTTTGGGAGAGAGCACATTGAGACACTATACATTGCAGGTTCATCTATCCCAATTTCCTTAATATAATTTACAGTACAATAGTTTGAGGTTAAGGGGAGGGTTTAGCAATTACATATTGGGCTCCATTCACAGTAGGCAATTCTTTACCCTTCCCAGTCAAACCATTCCCCTCTTCAGGACATGCGCCCCTGCACAGAAGCAGGATGGAGAGTTCATCATAACACTAACTGAGGTGAGGAGGGCATTCCTAGTTAAGGGAAAGGTTAAGCTCTAAGGCAATTAGCATAAGGTGATCACTGACACCCCCTTGTATATTCCATAGATTCCAGTTTTCCATAGAGGAACAGTGGGTGGTGAGAGAGCAACGTTCTCAGAGAAGAGTCATAGTTCATCAGGAGTGGTGTTACCGCAGGGCCCAAGGTAAGCGTTACACTCTGAACTCCCCACTGGAGAAGGGAGCTGGGGAATAGGATCTTGGTTTTGGGGAATACTACGATCTTGGGGATGGAAGTTGATCTCAATATTAGTAGTGGTGTTCGGAATATTCCTAACGTGCTGTTGTTGTATACATTGTTTACCCATAGTTTGCGCTGAGGTAACTGAGGGATGTACGGAAGGATGCATGCATATGATAACAAAGAAAAAACAACCTCATGATCGAACTAGCCCAGACCCAAATGAGAGGAGAGCAGTAAAAGAGTTGATGGCAATAGATATTGATGAAGACAATGATGTCCACGATAGCATGCAAGACTCAGACATAAGTACTTCAGATTCATCATCACTAGAGGAGGTTTCAATAAATAGATGAGACGTTTGGCATACGACCAAAGGAGGGTTTGTCAGTCTAGAAATACGGATACCTCTACTTTGAGACCGCAAACGCATTTTGGTGGCCGAGGGCCAACCGTCTCATGCACGATATGACAGAATATAGGTTTTCGAGTTTGCCAGTGAACGGCCATTTTGATGTAACAAGAATCGCCATTTTGTTTTCTAACTATTGCTCATTGCTTTCTGTTCCTATTGCTTCGCAGTATATTTTCCGCTTACACTGCTCGACTGTGAAACATTGTTGTCTGGATGTGTAAAGGACAAGGCCGCAGGGCCGTGAGGATAACAAGAGTTCGCTGAAACACAAACGTAGGCAGCGCCAGGAAGAATGCCCGGCTCCCTCCCGAATGTAGCCTTGAAGCAGAGCTGCAGGGCATTTAATCATTTCACAGCTGCCAGCCAGTCTTGTTATATGGTAGAATATGTTAGAATAACACCGCTAATGGCTTGAATTATGCTTTTCTTACGGCCCCCCTTTGCTGAGCCCGCTAGAGCATTTCGGCTCCCAGGACGGGAATAGCACCTGATAGATAGCAAGGTCTGGAATGCAACTCCCCCCCGTATGTAGTTCGCTTCCAAGAACAGAAGCGCCGTGTTCTATTCAATAACCAAAAGATGCCTTTGCACTCACAAATTGCAAATTGTTACTAGAATAGATGTTTGAAGGTGTCATAGTGGTCGGAGATGTCCCTCATCACACCAAGTTCAAAGAAACCCAATAAAGGGGGGTGTTAAATTGATTGTTTGATATGCATTTTATATATATGTAACTGATGTATGTAATTCACTCTCTTGCGTCCCTCGAGGTCTAGAGATACACGTTGCGGGGCGTGAGACCGAGTTGGCCAACTGAGACTTTTGCTTTGCAATAAAACCCTAGCTATGGGAATACAACCTCGTGTCTGGCGTCTCTATCGTGTGTGGTGACTTGCCTTGTTTCCATAGATGTCAGGATCCCCTAGGGGCCCCTTTCATCCCCACACCATATTCTTGGACACCTCGCCAGTGTCGTTCGGTCTAAAGTACTCTTAGATCTCTTGAGCCATCTCAGTGCGAAAAATAGGCTCCTTCCACAATGACTCATTACAGCGTCACTTTGCATTCTTGCGTGGCAAGGCGATTAGACTCATGTCGACTGTGCCCATGTCGTGATCTGACCATGAAATTGGGGCAATTTTTGAGGATTCAACAGCGTCACACAGTTCCTTTGAAAAATGCACGTAGTCTGTTCTGGGGTATGTGGAGTGGGGTGCCGCATAAAATGTGAACCCTGTCTCGTTGGGGTGAGAATTTTGCCAAGTGTCTTGCAGGCAATACATGTCCATATTTTCTATCAGTTGCTGGGTTTCCAGCTTATCCATCATAGGATCTGGCCACAAGTTAAAATGTCCACCCAGGATGACTTGTCCCGATGCCTACAGCATTATCTTTGGTACCGTGCGTTGCAGGAAATGGGTTTGTCCTACATTGGGGAGTAAAGTATTGCTAGAGTGAGAGT
The DNA here is from genome assembly GCF_040938575.1 of Ambystoma mexicanum. Taxonomy (NCBI): domain Eukaryota; kingdom Metazoa; phylum Chordata; class Amphibia; order Caudata; family Ambystomatidae; genus Ambystoma; species Ambystoma mexicanum. Next base: position 1,540,519,733 of record NC_090932.1, read on the forward strand.
GGCACTGTGTATTTTGGCCACTATTATGATGGCCCTTCCCTCTACGTCTGTCCAAACCTTTGTCATCTTCAAACTGAGTCCCTTCTTTACTAATATACCTACTCCTGCCTAATATACCTACTCCTGCCTTCCATAGGGGACCGTAGCTCCAATATTTGGTTCCCATTCTGGAGTACAAGACCCTATGTTCTTCCCCTCGTATATACTTGGTCTCTTGGATAAAGATGACGTGTAAGTTCACCCTCTCAAATTCCCTAGACACTAGCGAGCGTTTGGTAGGTGAATTCTGTCCCTTTACATTGAGTGTGCCAACTCTGAGAAACCCAGGTCTATTAGATTGAAACTCTACAGCCATAACCTCTTCTCTGACTTTTGCACTTACATGATGGCCGTACACAATCTCTGCCTAGCACATTCGCCCTATCCATAAACACCTTTACGTGGAAGCCTGTCTCTGTCTCATTCCCCTCCCATAACCCTTCCCCACACCCACCCAACCCTTGTGGTGTATGCTCCAGCGGGGCTATTTTCACCTAGCCAGTCCCGGACCACCAGTGAGGACTGTACTACCCCCGGTCCCATCTCTGAATACCGCATTTGAACAATGAGCCCCACTACCCCCCGCCCCTCAATCACAAGAAAAGTTAAACCTGTACATTTTTTCTGTAGATGATCCAGTGTCGCACAGCGACATACTGCTAAGTATGTTTGGATCAGATTTGTCATCAGCTATCCAGTTTTACCTTTAGTGCGCTACCCTGGGGCGTTGTCTCAGTGTGCGAAGATCAGTCGTTGACGCTTAGCAGAATGAGTAGACAATATGGTCTTTCGCATCCGTTCGGGGAAGCGATTCTTATAGCACTAGTTACCATTGAAACTTACACGTCGATAGTTCGGTGCTGTCTATTCTCTGTATTTCTCAGAGTTTCGCACCTGGCGAGGTGTTCATCCTTCTATATTTCCTTGATCCTGGTATTTTCTGTCATCCTGGTCCTTGGATACGCCATTGTCTGTCGTCCATGCGTCCTTCTCCTTGGTTCTGTTCATCGGCCTGGCCGCCTAATAGGTCGGATGTGCAGGTCTTTATGTCCTTTTCTGTTTTCAGACGCACCGTGTTCCCTTCCCATTCGAACGTGAGGGAGAAAGGGTAACCCCAACGGTATCGGATGTCTTTTTCTTTCATCAATTTAGTTAGCGCCATGCACATTCTCCGCATGGCTAGGGTGAGTGAGAATAGATCTTGAAAAATTGTCACTCTTGTCGTATCCAGTAGAATCAGTGGGGCGCGCCTGGCCTTTTCAAGAATTATAGCTCTGTCGGCATAGTTATGGAACCGTGCAATAACTGTTTTTGGTCCGCCCGCTACTCCCCCGGCCTTGTGTATCCGGTCAATCTTTGGTTCATCTACCGTATCATCTTCAAATAGGATTTTCATAATCGTGTGTAAAGTCTTTTTCAAATCCTGCTCGGTTTCTCCTTCACGACTCGGTATGCTGAAGACCTTCAAGTTATTCTGCCGCTCCTGATTTTCCAAATTGTCCATCTTCAGCAGAACTCCTCCTCTGGCACTGACTCTTTTTAATCTATATTTGTGTGACTTAGAACATCTGTGGGAAAGACATGATTTAATTGCTGTAAGGCTGGGACATCTGAGGATTCACTGGATTGCCTTCACGGACGACATCATCATTTTTGATCGAACTCCGCAGGGCCTCCAATGCAAACTCAAAATCTTTGCGGCGTATACCACGATGAATAATCTGGCCATTAATGGAGCAAAATCTAAGGTGGTGATCTTCTCGAAACTTTAGAACCCAAAGGTGATGCGATGGTGTGGAGGGGAGCACCTCATTGAAAGGGTACCATCTATGCGTTACTTGGGGTAAAATGTATCCAACATTGGGTCAATTGAAATGTGGCGATGTGCACTAAAGGCGAAGTTAATGCTGCTACTCTCTCACATGATGCGTATTTATTGGAAACTATGCAGGTCTTCCATTTTGCCCGCTCTCAAATACTATTTGGGCAAGATAGAATTGGTACTGTTGTATGGGTTTGATATGGTGTCTGTAGACCTTGGCGCCTGTCTGAATGCCATGCAAGAGGCCTTGTGGAAAAAGGTGTTGGGGCTTGCCCTGTCAGTGCCTAATGGGATTGTCAGGCATGAACTAAACTTGATCTCATTACAGGCTAGATTCCAATGGAGACAGTTATTGTCATACTTCAAGTTTCTTAGCCCCTCAACCAACTCTTTTTATGTGGATCTGAATCAGATTATGCTCCAATGTTTAGTTCCGTCTGTAAAAAGGTTTCAGGACAGTATGGACAACTTATTGGTAGGAATTTGCTCGAATGTGGCGGAACTAAGATGCAATCCGAATACTACGAAGGCTAAGTTGTTCAGGGATGACTGGAGATTTACGAAAGAATCCATGAACAACTATTCTACCTATCTAGAGTATGCTAGGTTTCCCCACAGGTTAGGCGAGCTCCCGGCCTATCGTAAATGCTTTCCCTGCCCGAGTCCTGTAAAGTGTACCTTAGATTTAGGTTGAATCAATTCCATACTTATGAACACACTAGAAAGTGGCATGTATCTGACTTAGAAGGGTCATGTATAGGGGATGTTTGTCACTTCTGTGAAGGGAAATCTACGGTGGAAAATTTGAGACACTGGATTCTATAATCAAACATTTTATTGGATTTTCATAGATGAATAAACATTACAATTAGTACTTTACAAAAAGGGAAAAAGGAAAACAGGGGGCCATGGCCCCCGGGACCATCAAGCACTAAAAGAGGGCTCCTGTAGGACAGTCTATTCATGTCTGTCACACCTGTATGAGTTTGCACGTCCTACTGGGGGTGTAAAGTTTCTGATGCACCTTAGAACAATCAGCGAGCTTCCTCCCATTTCTGCCAGATTTTGTGCGCCTTCTCAGGGTACCCCCTCGCTGTATATACTCTGTGTTCCATTGCTGCGCATATGTCCACGTCTGTGGCCCATTGCTCGTAGCTTGGTGTTGTCTCTGATCCCCACAACTGTGCAATGTTCCTTCTAAGTACTGCTGTGACAGTCGACCAGAGTAACTTCTCGTATCGTGACAGGTCGCTTTCGTCGGAGACCCAAAGTAACACATTTTTTGGTTCCCTCAGTACTGGTTTACCCATGACTCTTGACAATTCATCGCAACATTTCTGCCAGAGATATTGAATGTTGGCACATTCCCATAAGATGTGGAAGAAGGTCCCTTCTTCACGTTTGCAACGCAGGCATCGTGAGTCTGGAGCTCTACCCCAACAAAATAATGCACAATAGTTGTGGTGTAGGATCTTAAGTTGGACCAGTCTGAGCATGGACGATATGGTTACTTCACAGTGATACATCAATGCCTCTGTTCAGTCCTCTGGTTGTAATGTACCCACGTCCCGCTCCCATTTGGCTTTTAGGCTGATTAGTTCCGGTGTGGCAAAGGATGTGATCACGTTGTACATGGTTGAGGTGATTTTGTACTTAATTTGTTCCTGGACTATGTTGCGTTCCATCGGGGTGTATTCTGGCATATCCCTCATGTTCTGTAGGTTAGATTGCAGTGCATGTTTCATTTGGGTATAGTGATACATTTCTGTGTGTGGGAGGGAGAAGTCAAATTGTAGTGTCTCAAACAGGATTATCTTGCCCTCCCGCACTATATCTCTAATCCTTGCTATCCCTTGCTTGTTTCAGGCAGGCCATTTGGGGAGCTTACTTATTTCTGGGAGGAATCTATTGTTCCATAACGCTTGTATGGGTGTCAGTTTCAAGTCCCACCCCATGTACTGGTGTGTTTCTGCCCAGATTCGGGTGATTTGTGCTGATATAGAGGGGGGCGTTGCACCACCCGAGCTGTGGTACAATAGTTCCAGGGGTGATGCTGTACTATCGGCGTTGATCCCTCTAATGTGTGGCAAGTTCGCATCCCCGTGTAGCATGACGTTCACCACCGCCATCTGACCAGCCCAGTAATATGTTTGCAGTCTGGGCAGTCCAATTCCCCCCTCCCAGAGTGACCTTTGAAGTGTAGGGAGAGCTATCCGTGGGTGACCCCTGCACCATAGTAGTTTCCGGAGGACACAATCAATTTTGAGGAATTTGTGCTTTGGGATATGAAGTGGTGCGTTTTGCAAAATATACAGAAACTGAGGAAGAGCAATCATTTTGAACAGGGCCGCTCTACCTAACAGCGTCAGTGACAGGGAGATCCAATGGCGAGTGTCCTCTGCGAATCTTGCCGCGATTGGATGTAGATTCATGGGTATGTATCTTTTTGTGACTTGTACACCAAGATATTTAAATTGTTCCGTTACAATGCGATAGGGACAATTTGTTGGTATTGTGGCGATTGCGCTTCCTATGGGGAACATTGTAGATTTGGACCAATTTACGCATAGTCCACTAAAGGCTTTAGCATGTGCGTGACTCTGTGGCAGGAGTTAATCAGGTCTTTCAGATAGATTAACAAATCGCCTGCATAGAGTGAATCTTTATCCTCCCATGTGTCTGACCATCGGAAGCCTTCCCAAAGTGTGGTGTTTCTCAGGAGTATAGCCAGGGGTTCTGTGGCGATCACGAAGATTATGGCTGACAGGGGGCAGCCTTGCCTCCTGCCCCTGCCCAAAATAAAAGAGTCCGACTGCCAGACATTAACTTTAGTTATGGCGTTTGGGCAGCTGTATAGCAATTTCACCCAGCTCATAAAATGCCGGCCGAAGCCCATGTGGCTCATTATTTCCCAGATGGCCTCCCATCGCACCGAATCAAAGGTTTTTTCAAAGTCGATTGCTGGTAGTGCTAATGGACTCTGAAGACTGTCTGCCCTTTCCAGGGCTGAGTGTAGCCTATAGAGGTTCATGCGGGTTGATCTCTGGGGCATGAAACCGCATTGGTCTGGGTGGATTAATGATGGTATGACTTGCTGCAATCGGTCCGCTAGTATTTTAGCTAATATTTTTGTTTCACTATTTATAAGTGAGGTAGGTCTGTATGAGCTACAGATTTCAGGGGGTTTATCTGCCTTAGGTAATACTATTATTGTGGCTTCTTTTAGGTCCTGCGATAGGGAGCCCTAGCCCCATGCGTACTGGTACATGCGCAGTAGGTGCGGGGCGATTACGTTCGCTCCCACTTTCCACCATAGCTCAACCGGAAAGCCGTTTGGGCCGGTGACTTTCCGGATTGGAGTCCAGACATCGCACTCAGCACCTCCTCCTCTGTGATTTCCTTCTGTAGTAGGACCTGTTGCGCCGTGTTTAAAGTGGGGAGAGTGATTTCCTCCATAATCGAAGCGTCTATAGGGGGGGTGGGTGTCTTCTACAGATCGGCATTGTAGGCTGCAAATCCCTCCGCTATGTCTTGGTCTGACACTAGTGGGTTTGAGTCTCCTGTATCAAGCTGTCGGACTTGATTGTGACCCTGCTCTCTGCGTTTTAGCCATGCCAACATCTTGCTGGCTTTATCCACTGTTTCATAAACCCTCGCCCGCCTCGCTTTGTGTGCTTGCCTCGCATTGTCTAAGGCTATGTTCTGAAGGCATTTCTGTGCTAGTAGTAGGCCCCGGTTTGTGTCGGGCGTGTCTTGGGCTAGGTGTATCTCTTCTGCACGTTTTACCTGCTGTTCCGCCTCGTGTATCTTGTGAAGGTGTTTCTGTTTGTATGCGGTAGTCCATGAGATGATGTCACCTCTCAGTACTGCCTTGTAAGCATCCCATAGCACCTCAGGGTCCGTTGCGGACTCTGTGTTTAGTTCGAAGTATGATTTGTTTGTTTCTTGGATCTTATCTACTAGCTCTTGAATACCCAAGTAGTAGTTGTTGAGGCACCAAAGTGGAGGGGGGGGTTGGTCTGGGTGGGTTGAGTTCTAATACCAGTGGGGAGTGATCAGAGATTCCTCTGGGGAGCAGATATGCCTCATGTGCCTTGTGTATGTCAGTTGACGGGAGAAAAAAGTAATCTAGTCTAGAAAGCGAGGCGTGTGCCCCGGAGTGATAGGAGTATTCTCTACTATTAGGGTGGAGGTCTCTCCATGTGTCCCGCATTCCCAGGGCATTTGCAGATGTGGCGAGTTTGGTAGATACGCTGGGGTTTCTACTGCGTAGATGTGAACAATCTAATCCAGCATTCATGACTTCGTTGAAATCGCCTCCCATAATCATGATATTAGACGTGTCCTCTGTGATCAAGGGGGAAATGTCGGTCAGTAGCGAAGATAGTAGGGTGGGTGGCGCATAGACCGCTATCATTGCAATGGATTGTTCCCAGAGTGTCCCTGTTGCGTATACGTATCTGCCGCCTGTGTCCTGGAAGACGGCATTTAGATGGAAGGGCAGCCTCTTATGTACTAGTATCATGACGCCACGAGAGCCCATGGAAAAGCCAGCATGTAACACAAGTCTATAGTTTGTGCGCTTGAATAGGGTGCAGTTTGTGCCTGCCAGGTGGGTTTCAGACAGAAATACTATGTCTGGGGCATGTCTATTTAGGTATTGCACGACTAGTCGGCGTTTAACCCCATTGCCCAGGCCGTTGACATTCCATGTCATGAACTTGAGGATTCTGGGGATGCTGGTAGTGTTGCTACGTGTTGCCATGACCACCTGTGGTAGGAGAAATGAGTGCTGTGGAAGGTGGCCTGACGAGCCTATCTGAGCTGTGTTTGTGTGCTGTTGCCTTCTTATCTGACTTCGGTTTGTGTTGTGCTTGATGGGTCTGTTTCATAACCGAACTGAACAAACCCATATCCCCCCACCCTATACTCCTCCCAACCAGAAGCATCAGTCGCCCGAAAATAAGAACTCTTGGTTGTCAACCGGACAATTTACATGCACTAAACTATAACGTAAACAGTTACCCCCTAGGGTGAATGGTTAGGGAACGTTGCCTTTTGTTCTGTAGGAACAAAAGGTTGGGGGTGAAGAGAGAGGGTGGATGGCCGCTCCGCATAGCCACATAGTGAAAGCATGTAATGCCCTGTGGGAGGTGTCGGGTCACTCGGCGGATCATTAGGTATCGCAGTTTTCTACTCACTGCTGTGCACGGGGGCCCTGCTGGAGACCGAGGCGGAGTTCAGCCACCTATGTCTTCCGGCAGGTCCTGTCCTGTCGCCTGTGGTGGTACCGGTCGTTGGTCAGTGGGCACTCTGGGGTTTCTGCCCCTGTTGCTTCGAGGTGTCGACCAGTCTCCATCTATGTGCTGCTCGGCCCAGAGCCATGCCTCCTTCGGGTCGTTGAAGTGGACTGTGGTTCCTTCGTGGTAGATTTTAAGCTGGGCGGGGAAGAGCAGTCTGTATTTGACTCCCAGTGTGTGAAGTTGATTTTTTGAGTTGGTCAAAAGATTGTCTGGCTTTCTGCACTTCCCTCGTGTAGTCGGGGAAGAAGGCAATCTTGGAGCCATTGAAGGTGATCGTGCCCTTGGCACGTGCCCGTTGCAGCAACGCTTCACGGTCTCTATAGTTTAGAAGCTTCGCTATTACGGTGCGTGGGGGTGCGCCGGGCACTGGCCTTCCCGTGGGCATGCGATGTGCTCTTTCAATGGAAAAAAACTTGGAGAAGGAATCCGGTTCGAACAGATCTGTAAGCCATTGTTCAAGACAGAGTTCCATGCAAAGTATACGAACATTGTTGCGCCTGGATCTCCCTTCTCCTTCCTCGATTCTGTCTTCCAGTGTCTTGAGCTTGGTTGTTACACCATGGAGTTGCTGTTGCATGTTGTGTAGTCCGTCCTCTGTGTCAGAGATGTGTTGTTCTGCCTCTCCGGTGGGCACTGATATTTTTTGTAAGTCGTGTCTGAGGTGGGAGACGTTGAGACTTATCCCGTCCATCTTCTGCTCCGGTGATGTGCGGGAGTCCGCTATGGCAGCCATGACATCCTATAGAGATAGCATGTGTTCTGGCTCTGTTTCCATGGAGGGCAGTGTTTGGTGATCATGGACTTGCGTTGGGGGTATTGTGTACTGGTCTATTCTGTTTTGTATGGGGTGTTTCTTCGGTTTATATTTCCCCATGCCCGCTATCGGGTCTTGCGGTTGGACAGGCGTAGTTCTGTTATATTGTTTACTGTCCTTAATGGTTGAGGAGCGGTGTGCTTTTTGGTCCTAGTTCTTGTGGTGTTTGGCGCTCTGTCTTGTGGTCCTATAGCCCACAGTAGGTATTCCAGTTATGCTGAGGGGTGAGGTGCTGTTTTGTTCTGCATAGAGGAGTAGCCAGCTCAGTAATAGCTTTTGCCCACTGAATTCAGAATTAGTGCTGCTTATCCGCGCCTGTTTCCTTTTGCCCTTGGTGATTGGTGAAGCTATTTTGGTGCCCTGGCAGGTTAGGGCTGTACTTGAGGATTGAGCACCGTGTGATGAGCCTTTTCTGGGACCTGATGCTGTGCTAATAACCAGTTTCCGCCTTTTTTGGCCCATGCAGCAACCCCCAGCACCGTGGCCTGTGTCGTTAGTGTGTGCTCCCAAATCCGAGCATATCTGTCACATTCCCTTGGGTTACCTCATTCACGCTTCTTTGGCTCTCTGGAGAGGGTTCTAGGGCGGCGGGCATCTCAGCCACCGGTGTTGTGTATCACTGCATGACAGTCTGCTGGTTGCCCAGGGTAGTGTGTTTGCTGCCGTTGCCGGGCGGTTATGAGGTTGTGTTGTTCCCCCCAGGTGGGTCAGTTTATGGCTGGAGAAGGTTCCCTGTCTCCAGGCATAGTATGCACGGTCACCGCGGCACTTTGCAGGCCCTCCGGTCTCTTGCTCAGGGCAGTATTCGCACTGGTGTTGCTGGGTGGCTGAGCAGCTGTGTGACTCCCCCAGGGTGGGTCAGCTTATGGCTAGGGGGCCTCTATGATCCGGAGTGTGTCGGCCGCTGGGAGGGCACTCACTGGTACGGCTGTCTTGGTGGCTGTATTGTTCCCCTTTCTTCGCTCTGCGCTCTTTCTGATCCCCCTCTTCTGGGAGAGCCGTGGTTGGATGGGGGCAGGAGCGGAGCACTGCAGGGCAGGATTCTGCCAGTCCGCTGCTTCTGCAGCGCCGCCCGGGCTCAGCCTGCCTTCTGGAGGCACTCACTTTGGGCCTCGTCTGCCAAGCCCCTCAGGCAACGGCCACACCGGGTCCGCAGGAGGCGTTTGCCCCGCCCGGCTGTTGCTGTCTTTGTCCTTCTGGGGCTACTTTCGTGAGGGCTGGGGACCACCTGGACAGCCCACGAGACAGCGTTCCCTCCCTGCCGCAGATGATGATGGGGTCGGCGGTCTGGGTTCTCCAGTAGTGCATCACTGGTCTCCGATTGCAGTGCGTATGCTGTCCTCATTCAGGTGGCCATCTTGAATATGCGTGGGTCGGTACTCGCGCCGGCTTTCTCACGCTTATAACTCCTTTTCACAGGAGCGATCCTCTCTGCCCTGCAATCCGTTTGTGCCACAGGATGTCCGTTACTCGGCAGGAATGTTTAAAGGCCCCGCAGGAATTGGAAAACAGGCATTTAGATCAGGATTTTAGCTGCGGTCGCAGGAGCTGAGGTGGCTCATGTCCATCTCATCTCGCTGCTAGCCACGCCCAGAGATGCTGGATTCTAGATTGCTACTCTTTGAGTGCGATGGGAATAAAGTGCTTCAATAAAGAACTGCAGTTTTGCCTCTGAATTTTCTAAAGAACTTTTGTGGTCTCTTTTTATGTGAGGAAACAAACTCTGAAACAAGAGAATTAAGCATTACGTTAACAGTTAGGGTTTCTCTCACTGCGTCCTTAGGTACCCCTGGACCTCTTTCTGGTGGCATATTTGACACCAACCCTCAGAAGCTGAAGGAATTTTTGGATGCCTGTACCGTGCAGTTTGCACTTAAGGACGCCTATTTTCCTTCTGATCGGGACAAGGTAGGGTATATGATTTTGCATTTGTCAGGGGCAGCCCTCATGTGGGCCACCCGTTGGTTACCACAAATAATGCAATCTTGAATTCCTACCAAGGTTTTGTTCATAGCCTTAAGGAAATGTTTGGGAGGCACAAGATTTGTGTCTTCACAGGAGCATCTCTTAGACTTCAAACAAGGGTCCCAAGACATCTTAACCTACATTACCAAATTTAAACAGTTGGGTACAGATACTGCTTGGCCAGATGATGCCCTGATTAGTCTATTTCGAAGAGGTCTCTCTGAGGCACTTAAAAATGAGATTTTGAGAATCCCTCATTCTGATAACTTAACTTCTCTTGATGCAACAAGATGATCATCTGCAAGAACGCTATTGGGAAAAGAAGCGGAGCAGGCCTCCAAAACCATTAGCTGATCTATGCTGTGTTACCTCCAGGATAGTAGAACCTGAGGAACCCATGCAGTTGGGGGTTACCAGATGCCCTTTGTCTTCCGTAGAAAGAAACCACAGAAGATCCTTGGGTTTATGCATGTACTGTAGGTCAAATGAACATTTGATCTGGGATTGTCCTATAGCACCTCCCAGATGAAAGGGAAATGCTTGATCCCGATCGCAGGGGGAACCGCGATCCGGAAAGGAGAGGATGGTTCCCAAACTCATGATTCTGTGTATTTATCCACACTGCCTATTAACTCTCTTATGGAGTCCTCTAGGGTAATCCTCAATGTCAAAATCATTCTACCCAATCGTGAGATACATAATGTACCCGCATTCATTGACTGCGTAGCAGCAGGCGTCTTCATTGACAACCAATGGGCCAGTAGGAACGGTATCCCTGGAACATCCAAGGAGATTTCCATCCCGGTGGAAGGTGTCAATGGTTCTCCATTAGCATCAGGTCCGATAATTGAACACTCCACTTCCGTATTCATGTACATCTCCTCACACAATGAACTGGTATCTTTTAATATCATCAAGGCCGCACATTATCCTATAATCTTAGGACTGCCTTGGTTAAGAGCACATAACCCTTACATAAACTAGACTGTGGGATCCTTGTTTTTGGGGTCCGAATATATTGTGTGCCACATTGTCTCTCAAAGGGGTCAGTAGGTCTCCTTTCCTCATTACCTCCTGCTATGGTCTCCACAACCGACACTATGATTGATAACTTCTCAGTCTTGCCTGATCCCTATAGAGAATACCAAGAGGTGTTTACCGCCCAGAAATATTCGGAGACACAGCCTCATCGTAGGGAAGACTGTGTCATCAATCTTCTACCCGACCACCCAATACCCTTTTGTATGATGTACATCCTTTCAGAGAAAGAGAAAGCTGTATTAAAAGTATATTTGCACAATAATGTACAGAACTGGTTGATTGCTGAATCGACCTCCCAGGCAGAAGCTTTATTGATTTTTGTTTCTAAGAAGAACACTGACGAATTGCGTCCTTGTATTGACTTTGGTGGCCTCAACAAGATAATGATACCAGACCGGTATCCTATTCCCCTGATTCCTGACATACTGAAGGCAGTTAAGGGTTCTTCGGTCTATACTAAGTTAGATCTCTGGGGTGCTTACCATCTCATCCGTGTTAGATCAGGGGATGAGTGGAAAACAGCTTTCCGCACTCCCTTTGGTCACTTTGAATATAGGGTCATGCCCTTTGGCTTTTCCAATGCTCCGCCCATTTTCCAACAGTTCATCGACCAAATCTTTTCTGATCTGTTACTACATTCGGTTATTGTATAACTGGACAATATCCTAGAATTTTCTCAAGACCCTGCTGAGCATGTGCTTCATGTTCGAACTGTGTTATCCAGATTAAGAAATCCACATCTTTAATGCAAGTTGGAGGAATGCGAATTTGACCTGTTTGAGGTTACTTACCTGGGCTATGTTCTGTCATCTAAGGGTACCTCCATGGATCCAGGGGAGGTGTCTGCAGTTCTGAATTGGCCTCCTCCGTCCATGGTGAAAGAATTGCAAAGGTTTCTGGGTTTCGACAACTTTTATAGGAAGTTTATTCCCCATTATTCGTCCTTCCCTTGACGGCTTTACTGAAAAAGGGTGTTTCTTTCACTTGGAACGACGAGGCTCAATGTGCCTTCTCTAAACTTAAAACTCTGTTCACCTTGGCACGATTCTGAAATCATCTGATCAAACTAAGGGATTCATTGTGGAGACTGATGCATCTCATTATGCTTTGGGGGCTGTGTTGCAACAAGTCTCAGATCTTTGACATGAATGCCCTGTGGATTATCTTTCCATGACTCTTTCTTCCTCTGAACTGAACTACTCTGTCCTGGAAAAATAACTCTTTGCTATTAAAGTGCCTTTCAGGAGTGGAGGCCTCTTTTGTTGGGTGCTGAGTTTCCAGTGGTGGTCAGGACGGATCCCCATAACTCAAGGAGCATTCAGTATGCTGAGACCAGGAACAGCCGTCAAGCTTGATGGGCCCACTTCTTCTCACCTTATAATTGTTACCTTCACCTTTATTCCAGGCAGGGCTAATCTCTAGGCTGATGCTTTCTCTAGCAAGGACACTCGTTTTACTCCTTGGTTTCAGCTTGAACGTCTTTTCATCCCTGCTATCTCTGCTTTTGTGTCCATGGTCAGCGAGACAGCAGTCAATGCCGAGTTATGTCAATCTGTTGCCACCGATTTTGGTCAGGTTTTCGAAGAGGGTTATTAGTTCCTAAGTGGCCAGGTGTACCTTCCTACAACTGCTCTTCAGCATTACGCGTTACACATGTGTCACAATTCGGTAGCGGCAGGCTATCGGGGTGTGGCCAACACCCATGAGTTGATACGGAGGAATTTCTGGTGGCCCAATTTGGTGCACAACATTTGTGATAACATTTTGGATTGTTCCACATGTTTGAAGACTAAAGGGCCATGGAAAGCTCCTTTGGGTTATCTAGTTAGGATTCTGGTTCCTACCAAGCCCTTGCAGTTAATTTCCACAGACTTTGTGGCAGATTTTCCTCTTTCTGAGGGGGCATTGACTACTTCACCAAGCTTGCTCACTTTCATGCTTTGTCTAAAGTCCGGTCTGCTCCTCAGATGGCAAGGATATTCATCAGCACCATCTTTTCATGACACGGTTTGCCTGACACCATTGTTTCTGACTGTGGTCCTCATTATAACTCTCATTATTGGCATCAGATCTGTTCTGTACTACAAATTGAAAAAACCTTGAGCTCTGGTTTCCATCCTCAGACTAATGGCCAGACAGAATGGTTGAATAAGACTTCAGAGGGGACTTCAGAGGGGTATTTGCACTGTTTTGTTTCTGCCGCTCAAGATTACTGGGTGGAATTGTTGCCCTTGGTTGAGTTTGCATGCAACAACGTAAGGCATTCCGCATTGGGATAGAGTCAGTTCATGTGTACCTACGGGTTTCATCCTTCTTGTTTTTTGACGGTGACACCTTCCTCCACCTGCTTCCCGGATGTGGCTGCCTTGATCTTGGATGTTCAACAGGGTCACGTGATGGCTGGCATTGCTCTGAAGGAGACACAGGACCAAGTCAAATGGTCTGCTGATCGGCATCGCAAGCCTGCTCCTGTCCTCACATCAGGCGACATGGTATGGCTTGCTTCCTGCTTTTTGCCACGTCATCTGGTTCCTTCTAAGCTTTCACCCAAATACTTTGGCCCATTGAAGAGTCTGGCCGCCAGAGCACCAGTACCTTTTTTGCTTCAACTTCCTTCCTCTTGATCTTGGATCCATCCTGTGTTTCATGTATCCCAGCTGAAGCCTCTGTTGGACACCATCTTGGCTCCCGAGTATGAGGTGTCTGGTATTTGTGACTCTCGTTACCACCACATCGGCCTTCCATAGCTGGGTGACTGTTGTTAGTTGGGGTAGTTGGGGAAGTTATAAGGCAATTTGTGTTGCTAGTGTTAATCTCAAGGCAGAGGTTTTCTTTTTCCTTTTTTTCTACTTTTTCCCGTCATCAGGTCATGTTCCTTTGGAGTAGTGCACGGTGGGAAGAGGGTGCGGAGGGACAAGTCTCTTTTGCGATAAATGTGTGCAGATGGCTGGTGATATAAGACTGTTATCCTGGAATGTCTTTGGGGACTGAATAACTTTGTTAAAAGGAATAGAGTGTACACCTACCTCCTCCGACATAAAATTGATATAGCTCTATTGCAAGAAACGCACCTCACGCCCGAAATGCAAGCATTGACTACTAGGAAGTGGGGGAGGACTTTATGCTCTACATACTCGGCATATGCCCTAACGGTGCTGACCTGGATAGCACCTACAGTACCCTTTAAGGTTACACAGTCTAGGACTGATGATGAGGGCAGAATGGTGCTGGTACGGGGACTGTTAGAAAATGTAGATATTTGTTTGATAAATACACATGCACCCAACCATAACACAGCGGCCTTCTTCCAAACTCTGTACCCTGGACTCGGTCGCCACATAGACGGTGCAGTGATATGGGGAGGCAACTTTAATTGTGTCCTGAATCCTGGTATGGATAGGTCAGACTCCAAGGTCCAGAAACCATCCCCGCCGGCTAGAGCACCTACAGTCGCTACTAAAGTCATTTGAGCAAGTGGACATCTGCGAGCGCTTCACCCAGGAGCTAGGCACTATTCCCATGCCTCCTCGGCCCATGCAGTTCATACCAGGTTGGACTAATTCTTTGTAGGAAAGGATATCATGGAAGACTCCATGACTGCAGATTATAAAGTTCAGTACTGTCTGACCACATCCCATGACAATTGCAGTGGCGCCATGTGCCTCCGAGGCCCCCAACCACAATGTGGAGATTGAGAAGTGAGGCCCTGTTGGAACCCGTTTTTCAGGACCCCCTGAGAGATAGTATACAGGAATACTTCCAGCACAACGAGGGTAGTGTCCCTGGGGCGGATACCCTATGGGAAGCTTTGAAGGTGGTCGTCCGGAGCACTGCAATCAAGTCAGGGGGCATTCAGGCTTTGCTCCGCAGGGAATTAACTGCAGCGGAGGACGCACTGCAAGCACTGACACAATCCTATACAGACCCGGGTAACAGGGGTGGGAACAAAATGGCCCTGCACCAACAATGCCCGAGCTGTTGGGAACAATTAGGGAAGCATAGCTACACCAGGTATGTAGAGAGGCAACATGCAGAAGGGGATAAACCGGGCAGACTACTAGCGTGGCTATGCAAGAAGGAAGAACAGCATACTCCCATTTATTGTATACAGACTCCACAAGGCACCATGTATTACACACAGGAGGGCATTAACACAGTCTTCTTTGATTTCTACTGAAACTTATATCAGGAGACAACCACACCCATGATCCTGGTTTTAGAGGAGATACTAGGCGAGATAGATCTACACAGACTAGGCAGAGACGTGATTAGGGAGCTAGATGCCCTCATCACGGCCAAGGAATTGACTAATAGTATTCGGGCATTACCTACAGGGAAAACCCCAGGCTCGTATGGTTTGCCCTGGGAGTTCTATAAAGAATTTGCTACAGACGTAGCCCCCCAGCTTCTGAGTACCTTGAACGAGGATACGACTCCGGCCGTCTTCCACTTACTACGAGGGAATCAGTAATAGTGCAACTGCTGAAACCCAAAAAACCTCCTCAAGAATGTGACTCATATAGACCCTTCTCTTTGCTTAACCAGGATAGCAAAATCCTGACTGCGACATTGGCCAATAGGTTAAAGAGGGTAATTCACACTTTGATACATCCCGATCATACGGGCTACGTGCCAGGCAGGAATATGTCTTGGACACGTAGACGCCTAAATCACGTCATGCACAGCACTGCCTCCTGGGAGACACTGTGTGCTATAGCGGCTCTTGACGCAATAAAGGCATTTGATTCCATTAAGTGGGATTGGCTACACGCCACCCTACAAAGGTTGGGCTTTGGCCCCCATTATTCGAGGTGGGTGGAAATCATATATAAAGACTCGGTGGCAAGGGTCAGAATGTGCAGCCATTCCCGAAGCCATGGGTGTTGGAGAAAGGCAGTAGACAGGGCTGCCCGTTGTCCCTGCTGCTGTATATTGCTGCGTACCTGAGAGCAGAGTATATCACGACAGGTATACCGATCATGGGAACACAACGCCTGGTCTCCATGTACACTGATGACATGCACATATATGTGCAAAACCCTGAAGATAATTTCGAAATGATAACCAAAGCCCTTGCCAGCTTTCCTCAGTTTTCGGGTATCACAGTTAGCATTGATTAAGTCCTCTTTGTTCCCATTAGCCAGCCTAGCTCACACACGACCCAGCAATCTGCCTGTGCTGGCCCTGAAGTGGAGCGCCACCACATTTCGATAAATGGGGGTGGATATTTTTCATGATCCGGTAAAAGAACATGACAACAACACACATAGGGCCCTGGCGAAGATACAGAATTGCATGACATTTTGGAAGAAGTTGCCCCTGTCAGTAATGGGTAGAGCGGCACTGTTAAAAATGGTTGTCCTCCCTAGGCTTCTACACTACTCTGCAAAGATCCCATATAATATCCCCAAGGCCTTCTTTAAAACGTTAGACTCCTTGTGTAGGGATTTTTGTGGCATGGCGGCAGATGTAGGATTGCCCTAGCCTCATTACAGAGACCGTATGAGGAGGGGGGCATTAGAGTCCCGCATTTTGAGCTGTACTATATGGCAGGGCAGCTCCAATTTGTGGTTGGATGGCTAGCTGCCGAACCTACCCCAGACACCATGCTCCTACAACCAGCCGCACCAGGCATCTTCCTGAAAGAGTTGTGTGGAACAAACGGTTGCAACTGGAATGCCAACCTTACTTGGTGTCTCTGGGGATTCAGCTGTGGGATAATAATAAAAATGAAGGACCCATTCTCTGTACAGATCCCCCTGGCCGCTCTGGCCCCAGTGGCATCTCAGGTACATCGGGGTGTCCGGGCACACTGGGAACCCAGGGGTATTGCCACAATAGGGGACCTGCTTACAGGTAATTCCTTTACTCCCTTTTTGGAATTGGCCAATACCACGGGACTCCACCGTGGCCAGTACCTGATATATTACACATTGAAGAACCTGTCTACACGTAGGTGGCCAACGTGCACGGAAACAGCAGAAGCGCTCGCCTCAATTGACACAATGTATGATATAGTCGAAGGCCCACACACGATTTCCAGAATATATGGGTTCCTCCTTGAGAGTTCCACCCCCACCCCCGACACAGTTATAAGGTCCTGATGGGAGAAAGACCTGGGATGACGTTCCTGGACGCGCATTGGGCTCAGATACTACGATACCATAAGACAGTGTCTCGGAACTCGAGGCTGCAATTGATCCAATTATATGTAACTCATAGAGCATACATGACCCCCTCAAGATATGATATCAAATTTACCTGGTGCCGCGGTACAACATTGCCCTAGATGCGAAACCATAAATGCAGATATGCTGCACATGTTCTGGTCTTGTCACAGTATATCACAATACTGGTGCGCGATAGCAGATAAAATGGGCGAGAGAGGCCTTGTTATAAATCAGATCTTGCCCGAGTGCTGCTTGCTCGGCCGCTTCACACACCCCAAACAGTTACGCCACGTCTCTAAAAGGAAAGACTTGGGGCCTCAACACGGGTTTGGCTGTAGCCCTTAAATGCGGTGGTAACGGTATTACCACCGCATGTAAGGGTTGGCCCTATCACAAGTTGGGCGCTGAATTGGCTGTTTTACCTCAATTTTTTTTCTGGAGGTGAAAATCCCTGTTTTCGGCTGTATTACAGCCAGCTGTATTAGCCCGCAGTATTAGCACCGAAAATTCCCCATTGGATCCAATGGACCCAATCAGGAATAGGGATTTACCGTTAAGGCCCAACCCGTGATCTGGTGGTAATACCACCGGACTGGTCGGTGCTAGGGCTATTACAGTCGGCGGTATTACAGCTGGGAATATAGCCCAACTCGTGATGAGGCCCTTGGCGTTCATACTGGCCAAGTGGTGAATAGCAATGGCCAGGACGTCTCCGAAGGGCCCTCCCCTAGAAGATTGGTGCTGAGACCTTAGCAAATGCGCAAACTGCATAGTCACAGCATTGACATGTACCACGGAACCACTGAAACTCGATTAGCCACATGGGGGGTGGGAAGTTGAGTGTGGAGTGGGTGGGTGTTGGGAATGTTAACGTTTTAGTGTGATGTTTCCCAGGCCGGTCAAAGATTTGGTAATTGCTGTGTATTAACTTACACAGTTGTTCAATAATTTCAATAAAGCCTGTTTTAAAAAAAACCTTGATGTGTAGAAGCAATCCATTAGAGGCGGAGAGGGCCTATCCTAGATGACAGACATGCTTGGTGCTGGGATTTGCAAGAGGGGGAATTCAGGGGTGGGAGAATAAATTATCTAAATCTAGGTGTCTTTAAGCATGTTTCTTCTTCGCTGCGTGTGTGCAGTGTTAGTGTTCTTACCCTTGCCTTACGACTGTAGAGATTTCATGATTCCAATCCACTGGTCCCTGGTACCCAACAGATTGACCGGTAAGGCTTTCTTTTTCAGGTCACTTGTTGCTAGTTTCTGCGGGGCTGAGGACCACATTGTCCTAAATGTACTGCCAGAACTGATTGGAAAGGTGTTGGGATGGAAATTAGTCTATCCCACCCACCTATTACTTAGTATCACTGGGAGGAATTATATGATATGATATGGCATTTATAACGCGCCCATACACAAGTGTTTCAAGGCGCCTGCAATGCGGTGAGACAACATCAGGCACCTCGCAGTGCCCATTCATCACAGTCAAACTGTCAGCAGACCTTTAACCTCCACCCAGCCTATCCAGAGCCATGGTCCACACCACTGACCCGATCCACAAACCCCTGCATTCTATGATAGTGAGTGACTCCAGCCCCAACTATAAAACAAATGGGCAGAAAGGATCTGAGCATTTACGACTGTTTTACCTTTCCCCATAAATACATCCTTTGTAGTTCGAGGTACAGGGAGGGATAAATTATAGACCAAAATGAGGGTGGAGGCCTTGGTTGAAGGAGTGTGATATCAACAAAGCACAAAATGTGTTGGTCTTCGTGACTGTATTTTTTCCTCCCTTCTCCCTGGCACCGGTCTCCGAGACTCCCAGGTGCATGCCACAGTGATATAGTAGTAGGCTTAGTGTATGATAGCAGTTCTGATACTGTAACTTACAAGGGACTTGACCTTCACTCCTCAGAGGGATGATCCCAGCTTACCCACGTGGGAACTGACAGATGCCGGAAATGTGAACTAATCGCAGTCTGGCATGCCCTATGGAGCAGGCCCACGTATATGGTCTCGCCAATGAAGATTCCCCCTGCTAATAGCGCAATGTAAGAAATATGAATTGTGAATAATCTTGATGACCGTTTTCTTCTTGCTACTGCAGTTGCCATCGTGCTGATTGGTCTAAAATAAAAAGCACTAAATGTTTTATCACTAGTCCAATCTGCTGCCTTCATGATATCTTGTAATGATGCGCCTTGCCCTAATGCTTTCGACGCCATCGCTCCTCTGACAGAGTGTGCTCCAAATGCAGATACATCAATGCCCGCTAGGCTCATGATACCTCTGACCCATCTCGCTATTGTGGCTGATGCTACGCCTTTGTGTGGTTTTCTGCGCGCTATAAGTAGTTGGGTTGTACCTACTGGTCTCATATCCACTGTCCTACTCTCATATTCCTTAATACATGAGGCCACGCACCATTTGGGGTAGTCCTGCATGCATGGGTATGTGATTGTAGATGAGTCTGTTTTAGTTCTCTTCGCCAGGAAGAAAGTTACTCCTTCCGGTCCATATGTTTTCCTATCCATTTCCAGTGCCTTCACGTCTGCTACTCTCCTGCACGATACCATACACAGTAATATGGCTAGTTTCCCTGATAGTTGTTCTAACGATAAGTATCTGTTGCTAGGCCAGTCTGATAGTAGTTTCAGCACCACCGATACGTCCCATAGTACTTTGTACTTAGGTTGAGGTGGCTTCCTAAATCTTATGCCTTTCAGGAGTCTAATCACTGCTATGTTCTCCCCTACTGGAATATCATCCAGTGGCATGTGACCTGCTGAAATTACAGATCTGTAGACTCCTATGGTTCTATATGCCTTGCCGTCCTGCAGAAGCTCTGCTAGGAAGTTCAGTATTTCGACTAAAGGTGCAGAAACGGGATGAAGATCTCTCCTTCTGCACCATGACGACCACTTATTCCAAGCTGCGTCGTTCCAAGCTCCTTCTGGTTGAGGGTGCCCAAGACTCGGCGATAAGACTTGCATCCTGCGCCGAAATGCCTGGGAGGTTCCAGCGTCTCCTGCTATCCTGCACGCCATCAATGGCAACGTCCCCTTCACTCTCAGAGGGTGAAATGACCCAGCTGGGTCCGTGAGCAGATCCACTCCTTGTGGCAGCATTCTCGGATAATCTACTTGCATTTCTATGAGAGTTGGGAACCAAACTTGTGATTTCCATATTGGCGCTATTAGTATAAGATTCACCGCCTCTCTGCGAGCTTTCGCTAGCACTCTGCTCAACATTAAGAACGGAGGGAAGGCATATAGCGTCTGTTCCCTCCAGTCCTGCATAAAGGCATCTACTCCAGCTGCTGCTGGGTCTAATCTCCAGCTGAAGAACCTCGTCGTCTGTGCGTTCAGTCTGGACGCAAACAGATCTGTATGGACCGGCCCCCAACGTTCTTCCAGCTGTCGAAAAACTACTCGGTCCAGCTTCCAGTCGCTGGAGTCCGAGAGGTACCTGGAGTTCCAGTCCGCTATCACGTTCTCGGATCCTGGCAGGTATTCCGCTACTACTGAAATCCCTGATGCCAGGCAGGAGTGCCAGAAATCCTTGGCTATCTCTGCCAGAAGTTTGGATCTCGTTCCACCTAGATGATTGATATATTTCACTGCTGAAATGTTGTCCATTTTCAACAGAATACAGGAGTTCACTTTCCCTTTCGTAAACGCCTTGATCGCAAATGACCCTGCTAGTAATTCTAGACAGTTGATGTGAAGTTTGAGTTCTTCCGAGCTCCACTTCCCTCCTGTCTGAAGGTCTCCGCAACGGGCTCCTCAGCCTGCTCTGCTGGCGTCCGACTCTATGATCAAGTCTGGGCAATCGCTGAAAATGGCTCTCCTGTTCCATGCTTCCATATTTGCTAGCCACCACTCCAGCTCTGTTCTGGCCTCCTGGTCGATGTGGACCAGCTGATGATATTGCAGACCCTGCTGAAGATGTCTTATCTTTAGTCTCTGAAGGGCTCGATAGTGCAGGGGTCCTGGGAATATTGCTTGTATGGAGGCTGCTAGTAGGCCCACCACTCGAGCTATTGCGCGTAGTGATATAACTGGTCTGCTGAGACATGTCTTTATCTCTCTTTTTATGTCTCGAATTTTTCTGTTCGGAAGCTCTAGTGTCGCTGATCTGATGTCTATCACGAAACCTAGAAATTCTATTCTCTTGGCTGGTCTCATTTCCGATTTTTCTCGGTTCACTAAAAATCCCAGCGACATCAGGAGATTCACTACCCAGTCGGTCTGATAGTGGAGCGTCTCCCTGCAGCTGGCCATCAGTAGGATATCGTCCAGATATATAATCATACGAATCCCCTTCTCTCTGATCGCTGCCGCTACTGGTTTCATAATTTTTGTGAAGGCCCAAGGTGCTGATGCCAGGCCATATGGCCTGGTAGCAAACTGCCATAATTGCTCGCCCCAGTAAAATGCTAGGAATGGGCGGAACTCTTTTCGAACTGGTATTGTCAAATAAGCGCCTGTGAGGTCTATCCTCACTAACCAATCGTCTTGTCGGAGTGTGTCTCTGAGGTGATGAGTACCTTCTATTTTGAAGTGGTTGTAAGTTACCCATCTGTTCATGTCCTTTAGATTTATTACGGGTCTCACGTTGTCCTTTCGATGGACTAAGAACATGTTGCTCACAAATTTGGGAGGTGTCACGCAAGGCTCTATCGCTTGTTTCTCCGCTAACAGCAGCAGTTCTGTGTGCAGAAGATCTATCTCTTTTCGTGTTTTCGCTAGAGGGCGTGGTGCCTGACCCTGGTAGGGAGTCTCTATAAAATCTATGAGCATGCCTTTTGTTGTCTGTAACACCCATGCATCGCCAGAAAGCGCTTGCCAGTTCCCCCAGAATATTGCTGTTCTCCCCCCAACTGGTGGATAATTTGAGACTCTCACCTGCGGGAGAATTGTGTCCTCTCCCTTGTCCTCTGCTACGTCTTCCTCTCGGGAAGCGACCCCTTGGAGGGAAGAAGGCGTCTGGCTGTCTGTTTTCCCAGTAATTACTCCTGTTTCCTTGAGGCCTCCTGAATGTTTGCTAGCGACCGGCCGCTCGGTCTCTAGACCGACCGGTCCCTCCAAAAATTTGTGTCGGGAAAATCTTTTTCATGGATGCCTGGGCCTTTTCTAGGGATGTGTATGTTCTAGCAAACCTCCCCATTTCTTTTCCGAAGGTTTCCCCGAATAGAAGGCCTTGTGCGGCTTCGCCCGCTTCATAGGATGACAGGTCTCCTAACTTCTGATCAATTTTTAGCAGGAGCCCTTTCCTGCGTTCAGAAGAAATTGCGCAGTTCGCATTGCCTAGCAGACATACTGCTCTCTGGGCCCAGTTTGCCAGAACTCCTGGGTCCACTTCTTCCGCCGTGTCCTTTGCACGTTCTGCTAGATCCATGATCTTCGCTAACGGTCCCGCTATGTCAAGAAGCTTCTCCTGACAGCTCTTCCAAGAGCGGTCAATGCCCTTTCTTGGATCTTTATTCGCCTTTGATACAAAATTACAGCATTTTCGGATCAAGCTCTGGCGCCTCTGCTACCTTCCCCGGTAATTCTGGTTTCGGGCACTCTGCCCTCATCCTCTGCCTCACTTCTTTTTCTAAGGCCTTTCGCAATCTCTGCGTCATGTATTTCGCCACTCTTGGCGACGGTACCCATTCTGATGATCTTGGGTTTCTGATATCCTCGGGGTTAAACATATCGGAGGTCTCCTCCTCCTCTACATTGTTGAGCTTTCTGAGTCTCTTCCTTGGCAGAGGTTGGCTGCTCTCGTCCCCTTCGTTGTCCGCCTCTTCTTGCGAGGAGGTAGGGGATTCTGGGATTTCCTCTTCGGGAAAAACTCCCTCTATATTGCCCATATTATCATCCCCTGGGTAGGGGGTCTCGAGGCTCGGCACCTGTGTTTTCTTTATGAACGCTTCTCTTAGCTTACTAAAAGCGTCTCCAGCCTCCGGGGCCTCAGTATTCGCCCTCTCAGTTTGGCCCTGGGGGTCAGAAGAGTCCTTGCTCTTCCGGGCCTTGATACACCCCTTGGGGTCCTTTACAGCGACCCTGGTGGACGTGCTGTCTCCGGTGCATTTACCTTGAGTACTCAGGTATAATTCTATGGTATGTAGCCTGTCTTGCAGGGGTCTCACACCCTGCGCTACTGCCTCTGTGAGCGAGTCTCCCAGCACTTCTTTAAAGCTGTAGGCTAAATCCTCTGGGTAGGTAGCCTCTTGCTCCTCATCACTCCACTCAAAGTTAGACATTATTGTGCTGTTCAGGTGCCTTCTCAATACCTTTCCAGGTGTAAGTGCACGTCCACTGCTCCACTCTATGAGGCTGCACCTGTTTGCCTTTTTTTCCTGCAGTGCAGGGTACTTCAGATATGGGCTTTCTGATTTATCAGTGAAAGAATGTGTTTTCCAGCTATCTTGCCGTGTAATTAGTCTTTTCCTGAGCTCATTAGTGCTCCGAACACGAAACGCAGTGAAAAACCCTTTCAAATTCCGGATTTCACCGCTTCGTGTATATTGCTCCTCCTCCCCAAAGGTGGGGGCTCTCAGGAGCTAAGCGCTCTCGCTCTGATTGGCTCCCGTGCGCTTCACTCTTCCAGGAGGAGGGAGTCCCCCTCTCCTAGAGCGCGAGCTTCCGGGTCCTCGTGCTCCGCCCCCACGAGGGTGGGGGCTATCTCACTCCCTAGCGCGAGCGGGAAGGCAAGATCGCCCGCTCACGCCGCTTGCTCCGCCCCCCCAAGGGTGGGGGCCGCTAGCCCTCGATCGCGCTATGGAGCGCTGCAGGCTTACTTGAGGAGATCGGCAGGCCCCTACTGTGTCGGGTAATGCGACACGGGGCCGCCGAATCTCCTCAGCCAAATATAAACTGCTACGCTGCGCGCTGCACTCACGTCTCGCAAATACTCTTATGACAATGTCTGCCTTATAAAAATGTTAACACACGATCTCACATGTCTATTAAATAAACACATTCACGGAGCTGTACAATAACGTGTTACTTATCTGGAGAGCAGGAAAAGAAGTGGAAGAACACAGGAACAGGAAGGGCTAAGGCACAGAGACTAGAGACTAGAACTACAGGGAATGATGGGACTTGAAGTTTTTATTAAAAAAAAAAGTTTTTATATTTTCACGAAATATGATGTATTTGTTGAAACTGCTGGAGAGTGAATTAAAGAGAAGAGAAAGCTTAATGCTCGCCTCCGTCTTGACATAGAATCTGTGGCACTGGTTTATATTGATGATGATGCATTGCCATTTAAGCTTCTGATCATACTAAGTTGGACCAGAACGTTCTCGAGCAGCAGAGTTATTTGCTGATACCTTTTGTATTCTGTACAATTAAACTTTGTTATCCTTATAAGCAAACTCTTGGCCTTTTTCCCTAGAGGGTTGTATTCTTTCTGGCGTGAGTGTAAACAGGGTCTTGCCTTCATTTTGTGACCCTGCCGACGTGATCCCAGTGCCCACGTACCTGCAGAGGTATCCAGGCGGCCTCTCCGGAAGGGCCGCGCCCACCTACAGCAACCAGCCCCAAAACGCATACCCCCGAGTGGCCTTGTGGGAGCCTTCTTTGCAGAATCCTGCCTGCTCTTTGGAGCGGGGTGCAGCCCCAAGGAGAGGTGCAGGCCGGTGTTGGTACCCCGTGAACAGAGGCGTTTGGGTGAACACGCGCACGTGAATATAGCCAGCAAGGGATAACACAGTAGGGCTGGATGCATGGAGCAATGCGAGCAGTATGAGCAGTGATTGAAATTGAGAGTGTGGCACATTTGTGGAGTGTGTTGATTTTATTGATTTAGTATTAATTTTTTAAGGATATTGAGGAAAAGGAAATCGGAAAAGGTGGAACCTCCCTGAGTGAGGGGGGAAGGTGGTGCCATATGCATTGTTTAAACAGTGCAGGAAAAACACAAGGATAATTATAGGAGCTCTGTTATAATTAGAGAGCTCGGGAATAGTAGTGGTTGTTTTATCTTGTTATTTTAGTTTGTTTTGTTTGTGTATTTTATGGTGTAAGAAGGAACCCCAGGAGGGGCATGTACATGTCGTGTGTGGACGTGTGAGGAGAGCGTTAGATGTGAGTGTAATTATAGAGCTGTAACTGGGAATAGAGAGGTGAGTTTATTGGACAGACGATTTTATATTGGGATTTTTCTTGACGATATTAAGTTGGATTGTTGACAAAATTGAACTGTATATGTCTTGAACGAGTTATTGCATAACAATTGAAGCGCAGCAGCATAGGCGCAGCCCCACTACCAGACACAAGGGAGGCGCGACTATGGGGGGGAGCACAGGCCTTGCCATTGTATTGTGAAAAGATCAAGAAGTATCACAATCAGTGGGTGACCGGGACTAGGGGAGGGGAGATGCCCCGCTCCTGGCCAGAGCAGGGCCCCTTTGACAGAAGCATGTTGGTACACATGTCTACCTTCCTAACAGCAAAATATAAGGGAAGACCGCTGCAGATAGAAGGGAAGTATTGAACCTCTGGAAAATGTTTGAGGACACAGGGGATCCACAGGGGGAGGGGGCGACACATGACAGTAGTAAAGAGACAGGCTTAGGAGAAAATGGGAAGAATGTGGAGGGAAAAAAGGAATATATCTGCTAGCAACTCACCCAGCAGAAGGGTATACCAATCCAACATATTTATCAGCAGGCACAATGGTTGCAACACCAGCCACAGTCCCACCTCCCCCATATGTCTCACCTGCGGAGGTCACTGCCCACACCGGGGTGAGTGCAAGAGACCTAGAAGTAGCACTGGCATCGACACAGACAGAGTTAGCCAGGCTAAGAGCAGCATGTGATGTAACCAAGGCAGATATGCCTGTGTCACCTATGGGGGCACCGTTGCAACCAGCGGGGGATGGGTCGCAGCCGGGAGATTTCTTATTCAGAATAGACAATGCACCCATAAGAACTGTTAACGTAGAGTGTGACGGAGAGACAGACAGCTTGGGCTATAAGAATGTAGGGTCACAAAGAGGAGATGAGGAAGACTGGAGAGAATATGATGAGACCGAGGACGATGGCAAAGGGGACACAAAGCAAGCGCCCCAACGCACAACAAGGTTAGAACGTTTATGGGACGGAAGATTGAGGGAGAGATTTGGCAGGATAGCATTAGCAAGAAAAAAGGGAAGTGTGACAAAAAGCGGGAAAAGCAAGATGAAAATGCAAATGCCACTGATACACAAGGGAGCAGGGAGGCCTCCCTAGGTACCCTGGGCGCAGATGGACAATAATAACCTCCTTAAGGCACTCCCACCACTCATGGCGGAGGCGGGGAAGTGGATATATGCTTTTGAAAATAACACAGCGGGGGTGCCCTTAGCAATAGGAGATATTAAAAGCCTATTAGTGGCCGCAGTTGTGGACCAAGCTGAAAATGTGTGCAGGAAAGCGGGGTACCCAGGAGTAACATTGAGAAATGACACCCATAATGGAGCCTCATTCAACAAGGTTAGGGCCAGGGTGTGGGATGTGTTGCGGCGGGCATTCCCAGACACTCCAGATTTACAATCCATCATGCAGTGTACTATAGGGGGATGATGAAGACGCTGCTCAGTTTATTCTCAGGGTCCAAGAGATGTGGAGAGCGGAAAGGGGCAATGCCTGGGACCAGTCAACCATGTTTTTCTATTTTATAGTGAAACAGGGCCTACCCAAAGAAGTACAGAAGGCACTTGACAAAATAGCAGGAATAGAAGCAAACGTATGGCCCGAAATTCAAAGCATTATAGTTCACCACTGTGGAAGGATAAAAGTGCGAGAGAAAGAAATGATGCAGAGGTGACAGGCTAAGGAAGCAAAACTGGTCCAAAATAAGTTAGTGAAAGTAGCTGTGTAGCGACAGGGCCAGCGTCCACACAGGCAGAGGAGGGAAGGTATGCCCCTAACATGGCAAATGCAAGAATAGGGGCAGTGTGGGCTGAAGGAGGACAGGGACAGTGGGGCGGCAGCCCACAATTCTCAGGGCCACAGTGGCAAGGAGGACAGCAACAAGGACGAGGTGGGTTCCAAGGGTCAAGGGGGGGTGGGCTTGGGGGTCCGGAGCCAAGAGGAAGGGGAACAGGGCAGTGTTGGACATGCAGGAGTTGGGGGCACTTCTCCAGTCACAATCAGCAGAATTATGGCCCACCACCCCAAGGGAATCCCCAGGGGCCACATCCCAGAATTACTTCAATACCCTATGAGATTCATCAAGGTTACACACAGCAACCCCCGCTGGTTCCCAGCCCCTTCCAACCGCAAAACCTACAGCGAACAGTTCAGCATTATCAACCCTGCGCTACCATGCAGCAAGCGGAGAACAGGAACGACTTCGGCAGTGCACTGAATGGCACAGTGGCCCAGTTCCAAGGGGCTACAGTGGTAGGGAGAAACCCTTTCTCAGCCCCTGGGAAAGATACTTACCCTGACTAGGAAAGCCCCCAGAGAGCACTTGCGTGTCCGGTCCTGTCAATGACCCTAAATCCAGAAGAGGAACCGTTGGTGGGTCAGAGCTAGGGAACAAACAATTCATTGTTATGGTGGACTCAAGTGCCGAGAAGTCGTGCATCAGTGAAAGTGACTTCCCCCTATCAGGAAGAACTCTCGACATGTAGGGATTCTCTGGGGCTGTTTTAACAGTTCCATACACAAAATACTTAGATGTGAAGGTGGGAGGGAAAGTTGTAAGGGCCCCCCTCTCATACTCTGAGAGCTCTCCTGTGAACTTGCTCGATAGAGATCTGCTAAGCAAGCTGAACATGACAATCTCATTTACAGACAGCGGTATCATCTGCTCCAGACCTCGCATGTGTTCAATGAGGGCAATGCTCGTGATACATGCCATAGCACGTGATGTAGTGGTACGAGGCATACCTGTTAACCCCGACATGTTCATTTACGGCATTACTGTGCTCGCATGAGCCCCGTTCCCCAGATTACCAGAGCTTCCTGAAGGGTACCCACTGATTTAATTTTTCAGCATGTGATGTCCCAAGAGTTAGTTGCAGGCCCAATACTCTCCCTGGACCTAGAGGGTCTGCTGGTGTCGGCCCTAATAGTGAAATGAAAGCCAAAACAGTATGGACTTGCTACTACGACACGTGTGGAGGACTAGAGTTAAGTTCCTCTATACATGTACTAATTCTTTTAGGGACATGTTACCACCTATTTGTTGTTTGGCACACCTGACTTCCCAGCTACCACGCCATCAGGTCCATCTCTCATCCTAGCTAAAAATTACACACATCCCACATGTATATGCCATGTGTAGTATTCTTCTCCTAGCCAGGGTCACTGCCACAATCAACAACGCCCCATGGACCCTTCTGTGTGATCCTCATGGGGCCCAACACTTTGAATCCAGTGTCCAGTGATATTCCCCTCCCACTCTCACACAGGCATCACTCACGCATTATTTGCATCCAGGCTACGCGATCCCTGCGCATCAGCTAGAGACGCTTTCATTTACTTGTGTAACATCTCCTGATGTACGCCGTCCAGTTACCATGGCAACGGTTGTACACACATGCTTTTACTCCACCATAATTACACACTTGAAGTTAGGAGTAAGAATAACTAATTTACGTTTGTTTCATTGCACACAGTGTGCAGGTAGACCTTGTGCTGGTCTGAGTGCTACGAACACCGTTCCAAGATGGCTGCGCTATTTATAGCTCTGTGCCCATAGCAACGGCGTCCGCATCGCCAGATCGCTGTACTCGCGACCTGTGAAAGAGCTTTTGTTACATTGCTCCGCTTGTCCTGATTAATCACAGGAA
Organism: Ambystoma mexicanum; assembly: GCF_040938575.1. Classification (NCBI taxonomy): domain Eukaryota; kingdom Metazoa; phylum Chordata; class Amphibia; order Caudata; family Ambystomatidae; genus Ambystoma; species Ambystoma mexicanum. Next base: position 1,540,548,668 of record NC_090932.1, read on the forward strand.
TCCTGGGGAGCACTTCAACTTTCCCTCGCTCCCAGCATTGGCACAATCACGAGTGCCTCACAGGTATTATTATTTCTTCTTTGTTGCCACCAGACTTAGTACGTTAGCCGATGGGACTAGCCACAGTGGCTGTTTCACTGACATTGTGCCCCTTCTTCTAGGGGACATTCTGGATCCAGTCCCACTGCACCAATTGATGCGGCTGTGATCCCGTGGCTACCTATGATTAGGTAAACCTTTTGTTTTTTGCTGCACGATAATTAGTGCTCCTTTGAATAGAACAAAGCCCTCCCATTCCATTCTTTTCTTCTCAATAGGCGTCCATTTTGACCACAGCAATGAGACACTGCAGGTCTCTGGACTCTCCATTTACACCTGTGGCCTCATTAACCCCCCACAGGTACGCCGTGTCCACCTGTCTTACAGGGGACATAGGGTGATTCAATCACATGTTATCAAACCATGTCCTTAGCACCTCCCTTACTGTACCTCATTCATCTTCACAGCACTTTCTGAACATCCAGACAACACAGTCTTCCTTGTCCTGACGAAGGCCCAAAGAAGAAAATGGCTCACATAGCCCCCACATAAGGCCGAAACACCTTGGTGTAGACGATTACTCTCAAACCACAGTGTTATAAATGTTTTTCACTGTATCTTATTAATATCCATTATATATACCCTTTGCATTTGTTCATGTGATACAACCCCTGTCGTTTTTCTGCATATCGACAGTAGAATCTGTGCTATGTTGACTGTATATATGTATTCAAGTAATTTAACTTGCTTCTGTTTATTTTGCAAATCTTTGTTGCTGTATATGTAACTATTCAGCACTATACCAAAACCATTAAGCAAGTAGATGCTGCAAATCATAAAAAGAAGTATTATAACAATTCAGGTGTGGTACTTAAATCTTTTGTGAACTGAAAATGAGCGGTAAGGGGGCATGCTAGTTGCATTGACTCGTTCACCTGTATTTTGATAATCATTGAGCCCCCCTGGGCAGAATAGGGTCATCTCCAGGAGCCCTTGTTCATAATCTCTATAGTACAGCCCGTGGCTGTGGGCAATTCAACGACCCGTTGAGGGATCGTGCCACTAACTTCTTTTTACATAATAAACACTATTTGTGCTATCAACATGGATAAGGTAAATATAGTGTCATATACTGATGACTATTTTAAAAAGATTCTTGGGACTACATCAACCCTCAGTAATGAGGAAGGTGTGATCACCAGAGGCCTTTCTGAAGACCAAACCAAGATCCTAAGCCAAAAGAAAATGAAAATTATACGAACCGAAATGCATGGCAAATTCATGCTTGAATATTTAAAGGCATGCATAATGGTTGCAGGTACAGAACATTCCAAGAGTCTTCACAGACAACCCAAGGTTCACCGAAAACTTCAGCGGAGTGGGCAATAAGTCCAGCAGAGATTGGCTAATTCTTGTAATAGACACCGCTGAAGAAGAATGTAAAAAACAAGGTAAGGAATTAGAAGATCTCAAAAAAAGGTTTCTGGAGGATAAATCAATCCAAGAAGCAAAAGAAAAATTGGAGAAACTTGAAATTGAAATTGACAAGTTCAAAAACATCACTATAGACAGAAATGTAGCTAAATTCAAGAAAGATCTGGCCAGTTACTCGGAGGAAAGAACATACCCATATCTACGAAGCACGTACTATACCGACATACAACAAGGACAAGGGTACAATCGCAGGAACAGGGGTGTTACTTTTTCTGGTACCTCTTCGAGTGGTAGTGGGAGTGATCCCAGTCTAACGGGACCTTCGGGACAATTACAACCAGTACAACCAACTTTTTTTCACAGAGGCCGACAGAGAAGGAGTCCCAAGAGGAGACCAACACCCTCAGGCCAGCAGAGGCGCACACGCCAGTGGTATCAGAACCAGGGACACACAACAGGATACCAACAGGATACCAACCAGTCTTCAACCTATCAAAATGTCTGATAACCACAGCCGAATTAAGACTCCTCAAGAAAGAATTGTCCTTTGTGCCAGCTCAAAAAGCCCAACTCTTTGAAACGGAATTAGAACTCTGCAGGTTCTTCAGGAACATCCGTCTAATTTTTTATTTTTTATTTATCTACCAGCGAACAAAGGGGCAACAAGTGAAGTGAGATCCACTAGACGAGACAACACCACCGGACTCAAACAGAAATCTTTTTTCTCTCCACCTCTGCACACCATCCCATGTGAGATCGAAGCCTTTGAAAAAATAGTTACCAAGACGGTCATGGCTGGTTTTTCTAAACAGAATTACTACCAGGACAACCTGGACCAAGAAGAAAGAATTGCTTTAAGAACTCTACGAACTGACAAATCTATCACCATCAAACCAGCGGACAAAGGTGGCGGCATAGTCATTATGAACACCATCGACTATGACGCCGAATGTTTACGTCTACTGAGTGATCAGTGAGCCTACAGACCTTTGAATCATGATCCCACCAAAGACATACAAGAGGAAATCAAAAGCTTGACTCAACATGCTTTTGAAGAAGGCTGGATCTGTGAGGATGAGCAACAATTCCTATATAAAGCACACCCTCGGGTACCTGCATTTTACATCCTACCAAAAATACACAAGGATGCCACTAAACCCCCAGGGAGACCCATCGTCTCTGCATGCGACACGCTGCTCGAACCTTTGTCACTGTACACAGATTTTTTCTTGAAACCCTTTGTTGTCCAGATGCCATCCTATCTGAAAGACACCACTAGTACCATTGTCTTACTTAATAATGTCAACTTAAAACAGAACAGCTTACTCGCCACTATGGATGTAGAGGCGCTCTATACTTCTATTCCACAAATAGAAGGCCTGGAGGCAATTCGAGAAGTTCTCAATCAGAGAAATTACACCACCTCTACCCCCACAGAGTTCATTCTGGAATGCATCAGACTGGCTATATTGCGGAAAACTTTTTCTTATTTAACAACCAGATTTATAAACAAACAAAAGGGGTTAGCATGCGGACCACTTTCGCCCTTGACATCGCCAACTTGTTCATGGCACAATATGAAAAGGCAAACATCTTCCTGATGAGGATCCTTTTTTACCACACATCGATGTGTGGAAACGATACATAGACGATGTAAAACTCATCTGGAACGGAACATCAAGTGAATTACAGGGTTTCCACGAGTGGATCAACCAACGTAACCCTCACATCAAGTTCACCATGCAATGGGATTACCACCAAATTGACTTTCTAGACCTTCATATATACAGGACAGGAGAACATCTAAAGACCGAACTGTACCGCAAACCTACGGACCGTAATAGTCTATTACACTTCCAGAGTTACCATCCGCATGGCCTCAAATACAATCTTCCATATGGCCAATTTATGCAGATCCGGAGAAATTGCACTGAGTCAGAGAGATTCAAAAAACATGCATAGGACCTACATACAAGACTGTTTGAAAGAGGATATCCTTAAAAAGCGATCAGAGATGCCAAAATAAGAGCAGCCCATACCCCCAGAGACATCTGCCTAGAGACAAAGCCAAAGAAAGAACTTGATAGGCTGGTATGTGTCACCACGTTTAGTCCATTAAGTGATCTCATACAGAGGACTGTTAAGAAAAACTGGCACTTGGTGAAACAAACAGGGTCACTGAACAAAGTCCCCTGTTTTGCCTTTAAGAAAAACAAAAATCTGAAAGACTCTCTCGTTCACACTTTCCCTGAACCAGTCTCACGCATCAACACACTGTGGAATCTTCCTCCAGTCGTTGGGCATTATAAAATGTGGAAAATGCGTGGCATGTGCCCTCACCATACATAAAAAAGTATTTGAACAAAAGAATGTCAAGTGGACGATGAGAGAACATACCAATGGCAAAACCAAAGGCGTGATCTATATCATCGAATGCCCTTCCAGCCTTCTATATGTAGGCAAAACCATTCGACCTATCAAAATGTGCATTTCAGAGCATCGGTCCTGCATCAGAAATAGGATCCCAGACAAACCTCTGGTAGACCACTTCAGTCTAAAAAAACACAAGGACACAGACCTTAGATGGTTTGTCCTACAAAAACTGGTACCAACTGTGGGAGGGGGGGGACATTAACAAGACATTGACCCAATTAGAACAGAGATGGATCCACAAACTAGACACTGTACATTCAGGCCTCAACATATCTGTTGAGTGGAAATCCTTCTTATGAAGTATATCTGTAAAGTGGAAACCCTTTTGAGAAAATCTCTTATTTAGATCATACTGAACTGTATAGGTTTTCCCTATAGGCTTTGGCCAGACCCATTACTGGGGTTCTGCATGCCACATGATTTGGACATCTGTTCAATACCATTTAGCAATCTTAGCCTGCACATGTATACAGGAACTTAACTCTAGTCCTCCACACGTGTCGTAGTAGCAAGTACATACTGTTTCGGCTTTCATTTCACTATTAGGGCCATACTACCACCTATTTGTTGTTTGGCACACCTGACTTCCCAGCTACAACGCCATCAGGTCCATCTCTCACCTTCTAGCCCCACATCCCAAACCACAGGTGCTGCCTATGGGAGGGGAAAGAGCATGTGGCGAGGCAGCCCGGACCCAGCTTGTGGCCACATTTTTCACCTAAACTTCCACCACTGCAGAGTGCACACAGGCCTGGCACATCCCCGGTGACAATCGATGATGAGAAAGAGACAGTCAACTGTCACAACACTACCACCCTGAGAATGTTGCCACGGAAGTGCTACATTGTGTGCATCCCTAGCTACGTAAACATAACCAATCCTGTGTGATCAAAAGGAACACATGCAAGGTGTGTATCACACCACCCCCTGCAAAACTGGCCATGACAATCACTGGTATGTCACCCAAACCCTCCCAAACCACATCACCCTTGTCTTCCACACCATGACATGACCAATGAGATATGAAGTGACATGTGACAAACGGAAAGAGGCCCCAGACAATCACGTCTGACATGGAATCAGATGAAATGACTGACCAACAACCTCCCACACATACAAAGTCATACACAAATGCTTGCCCCCAGTGGTACCATGAACAAAAGACTGAATGCCTGTTCTCATGCACATTGGCCAAGGCAAATCCGCAAATCCCTAACCCGTGTGCTGTGTGTGTCTCCTGCAACACACTGCTCAGCACACAGCACAGTGAGCAGCCATTGTGTTGGGGATACACCTTGAGCATCACATAAAAAGGACAAGCAAACAAAATAACTTATTGACGCATGTACACGATTCCCAAATGGTAAGTGATCATGCGCTGCAGGGACACACCGTGCAAGAGAAGGCAATCTGTGTACACGTGTGGGCACGGAAGGGTGGTTGTATGTGTGGTGGAGCATTGTGTAAGTGTGTGTGTCAGTAGAGGCATGCACTCAATATATGCATGTGAAATGAAGTGACCCTCAGTGTCCTGTACACATCACATGTGAACATTGCCCATGTGTACACCCTAGCATGTCAAACCACAACAATCCCCTGACACCTGAAAAGTAAACACAACACAGGAACAGCCATTGACCAGCAGAACACATCATGTACATAGTACCCCACAATGACAATGTCAGAGAGTGGCCAAACACTGTAGCCCAACCTTACTGTCCAACAACAAAAGGCCCTCCCTCATTTACACATCACCATGACCTTCTGAAGAACTGTATCTGGGGTCTGTAGCCTTCTTCCTTCTAGTCTACCTGGTTTCAGGCTCCCCCTGCCCCTTGGATTCCATGTTCTACCTTGCGTGTAAATAGGGTCCAGCCCCCTCAGAGGCCACCTTGACTGGTAAAAATACCAAATCGCAGAGAACTCCAAGGAGCCAAACCCCCAAACCAGGTAAAAAGCCTGTAGCCACCAAAAAACCCTGGAAGAGTCTCCAGTAGATGACTTGAAGTCGCTGAAAATGTCCAAGCACATGTCCAAGCAGAATGATAGAACAACCAAGGTAGCACAGTTCAACAATGGTTCAACAATATGGGTAACATTTTCAGTACACAATATACAATGAGGATGCAACAACTGATGAGTAGTGTCACAGCTCTGGTCTCCAGGCACAGGAGTGGCACGAACCAACCACCCCCTCCGCGGTCTGTGCGCTTGCCAGGTAAAACTTACACAGGCCTCTGAGACCCCGGCGGGGAAAGAGGGTCAGGGATCCGTTGTTTGGATAGGCATTGGTATTCAGGATAACCGGAAAGAGGGGCAGGAGAGGGGATTTGGATGGGCAAGGGAAAGCAGACAAAATACAACTATTGACAATAACACATACTCAATCAGAGAAACCATGTTCTTTATGCACATTGTACAAAATGGGTCAAATGCAAGCCAAAGAGAGACTTATCACTGGGGTCTGTGCTGAGTTACTAATCTGTGTGTTTTCACCACACACACAACTCCATTCATGCCTCAAACTAAGTGACTTCTCCACAAACAAACACTCTTGTCTGCTGCTTTGTTCGTATACTTTTGCTTTGCCCCGTGATGATTCATACACTGTCAATGCAGTAAGGCAGCCGCCGTGGCCCCACCGTAAATGGAAGACCAATGTGTTCACAATCACACATGATAAAATGGTCCTTGGGTGATCTGCTAGACGCGTTTGGCGAGGTGCGACTTCAGTACAAGTCTTGTTCTGGCAGCCGCGGATTTCAATAGGTAGAGCACGTGGGAATTTGCATATGCAAATGATATGCACAGCACTCGAGTCTGTGCGTTGCTGGGTGCCCCGTGCGCTGTATTAGTTTCTGGCTAGGAATGCTACTGCACTAACAACTCAGCTTCTATGAAGCAGGGGGGACTCGAGGATATGGGCGACACCCCTTGCGTGTGCCCCTGACAACTTGTAAAGCTACTTGGCAGTTGTTCCTCAATGCGTCTTAGCTGTACTGTGCGCTTCTTCCCCAATGCCTGGCCAAGCTTCCCAGCACTGGCGCTACTTAGCATGCATGTGCAAGGGGCCTGGAGGAAGTTCGGCTGGGGTGTGGCCCCTCGTGCGGCTCACCTTGCCTGGAGCTCCTGGAAACAAGTCTGCTTCTGTCGGACGTCTGAGCACAAGCCCTGTGCTTCTGCTTGCGCACGCATGCGCACGTGTGCACCACCCAACGTGGCCAGGTTTCTGTAGTTCTTGGCCCAGTGTCTGCTGGGAAAGGTAGTCTGGAGGCTCATTTTCCTGCAGAAAGGGCATAAAAGCTATTAATAAGGCTGGAAAGTTAACTGTGTGTGTGTCTTCATGCTGGTTGTCACTGGGCCATGTTTGAGACCAACATCCGACCTCCTCCCACCATCAGTGTGACTTTGACAGCCAAAGGGTGCAGGCTACTGTCTACAGCATGAAGTGCATCAAGCACATATACAGGCAAGAAAAGAACACACATCACAATCAACATCAATAAATGGACATATCAATTATGTACTAACCAAAAATGATTGCAGACATGCCGTGGAGAAAAACTACATTATCCCCACTAGGGGTGTCAACACTAGTAGTACAGCAGCAGACAGGCCACAGATATGACGAAAGTCCAATGCCCTTGTGTAAATGGTTGTAACAACGAACCATCCTTGCGAGCCCATGGATAGGGGAAGCAGGAGTGGCATATGTGAGTCAGGACCCCAAGCTGCAAACACATACACGAGACAAGCTTGAAGGGCCCAGCTGGAACAGACAGTGGATGCTTTCAAAAGCCACAAAGCACCACACCGTCACATGAATGCACAATAGACAAGCAATTTTAAACTATATTAACTAATTAAACTAACTATGAAAAACGATATTAACTAATTAAACTAACTATAAAATTCAATAATGGCCACATACGACCCGGGTGGGGGGAGGCACCCAGGAGGCGGGAGGTACAGGGTGCATCTCAACACCCACATGCGATGATGTTGAGATTAAAAAAAAACCTCCACAGGCTCAACGCCTGCACAGCCTGACCTGTGTGGGAGATAAGTCATCGTCCAAGCCACCCTCTAGCTCAAAAGGTTGACGTGGCACAGTACCCTGACCACGCCTATGTGCAGCTTGCCCCTCGTCGGCAGCAAGTCTGCGGGACGGATGAGCCTGGTTCTGTGCGGCGATGAAACGTAGGTCAGCATGCAGAACTTCCCGTGATACGTGTGCTTCCTCTTGCAAGGTAACACGTGTAACACAGAGCTGGTCCTGCATGGCCTGGCTGGATAACTGATACACCTCCCGGCAAGCACGTAGCTCAGCCGAGATGGTATTCTGAAGCTGCTCCAACCTCTCCTCTGACCGCTGCCTCTGGGACGTCAAGAGCACACCCAGAGTAGATCTGAGGGATTCATAGTCAACCCTCATGGCCTCCATGTGTGCCTCTGCGTGAGCAGCAATTGCTTGACGCAAAGACACCATTTCAGCCCGGCGTGCCCTGTCTGAGGCCGCCATGCCCAGCCTGAGTGAGCGGGCCATGGACTGTGCCGCCCGCTAATGGAGATCCACCTGCCTAGCAGGGGGGAGCACGGATTGGGCCACACGCTCCATGCTCTGAGCGATATTATCAATTGCTGCCCCCTGTTGTTAGGAATTGGCAACCATGGCTTGCTCCCACTCAGTATACCAAGGTGGCGCATGGCCACCGCATATCTGGGCTTGACACCTGCGGGGCCCAAGGAGCCACCGTCCTTGTTGGGTTGGCACCGCCCGTGGCTGCAGGACTACATTCCTCCGTTGACGTGAGGCCCCAGGCACATCAGCAACTGGTGTGGAGTGTGACCCTGCGTCCCAATCCACCACAAGCCGAGGTCTCACCACCGTCTGGCCCCTCAGTGCAGGTGTCGCGGACAGAGGAGCGTCCACATCAGAATCACTCACCCTTGACGAATGGATCCGACACACATCCAACTCGACATTGTGGTCAGAGTGATCATCCGGGCTAGACTCATTGCCAGCCCTAGACACGATGGTCTGGAACACAAGTGGGTTCTCGTGGTCTACCACCCCACGATCCCCACTTGTGCTGGGTTGCTGGTGTGATAGCAACCCTGTGCCTGGCATGACAACACCATCCTCTGGCTCCATTGTGTTATCATCTGAAAAGGGGGAAAAAACAAACATGAGTACACATGTCAGAAGCACATAATCCACACACACATAGACATCACATTGACGGCCATCACATGAAGCAGACATGTCACACACAAATGAGAACCTGGCATGCATCCAGTGGCCTTGATATGCAAAGACATCCCAAAAGCAGAAATGGATGTGTATGAATAGCAAAGCCTACACAAGTACAAAAAGTAGTATATGAACTCCATCAGACACCAACTCGGTCAGGCACATGTCACAGGCAGAAAAGACAGATGGCAACAAAGAGATGGCACATACCATAAGCATGTCTGAACTGCAAATTGACCACTGCTGCAAGTGAATCAAACACACAATGACACACGTAATATGCATGTACACATGCATCACTAAAGCATCATCACCAAAATAGCTCCATCCATCTGCAGCTTGGCCCATACCGGGTGGAATGGGCCATGTAGATATAGTGAATGTCTCAAGCAAAGCAAGTGCCTACAACCAGGCATGACGGGCCATAACGCCCAGTACGGTCCAAGCTGCAGGACATGAAGCCTCCACAACCCCCCTCATGGCCTGATTGAGCACATTGTGCTATGAATGTGCCCTATTCCATCATTCCTTGTGTAAAATCTCCATGGCCAGGCACCACCATATTAGCTAAGTGGGCCTGGCGTAAACATACTGCACTACTGTGCACCTTCAGGATTGTGCCAGTTGAACATAACGCATGCAATGCAGAAATCTCACCAGCATGAACGTCAATCAACTACATATTAGTCAGTCAACAAAAAAGCTGCGGAAGACACATGTGTAAATTAACACTTTCACACACATATAAGTGAGTAGTCGCAATGTTGCACTACACAACGTTGAAGCTGCTTGCATATGTACATGTGAAAGCATTTAAACACACCCCTTTCCCCATACACCTGTATTGTGAACATGAACAGCATCCAATACAGCAAAGCAAGCAGCTACAACGCTGCTTGCTTTGATGTATGTGGAAGTGTACACATACACACGTGAAGGCAGCTCCACAGTCATTACAACCCGATTGGCAGGTTACATTCAATCTGAACCCTATGCCAGTTGGTATAGGCCGCAGATTGACCAATCAACTTTGCTAAACAACCACTAGGGAGTTCCATTACTGAGTACATGTGTCACAGGATTCACCTGTGCCCGTGGCATTCATGACAGAGAAGGGATGAAAATCTGACCATACAAGCCAGGTCACTTTGACATTGCATCAGGCATGAGTAGGCATGTAGAACGGTGTAACACGGCTCAGAAGTGGGTTGATGCAGTGCAGAACATGTGTACGTTACCCACTATCTACATGAACTAGTACATTATGATGTCTATCAATAAAAGTGAAGGCAGTGTAAGGGCAAGTTCAGGCATCATGTGCAATGTGCATGCGATGGGTTGCATGGCTACAAGCAACCCCCCCCCAAGTGAAAATGCAGGGAGGCATTGCATGGCAGCGAAAGGGTGACCAGAGACCTGTGTATTGGCAGACAGTGTTGACTAGCCTCAATTTCATCATCTGAGTCAACTGACAACACAGCAGATGATAATGGAACAGTAAGCAGGATACATGATGAACCCTCAGTAGTACACCCATGTGTGCAGAAGCCACTACACCAGTTGAACAGAGTCCGGGGGCCTGAAATAGGGGGAGACCTGTGCCCCACACAGACTGTGACACCCTAAACATGTGCGTGATGCAGGACTGAGCCAGAGTGGGCATGGAATGGATGATCAAATGTCATGAAATGTAGGTCACCCTGGACACGTACTACAATGATAATCCAGTCAAGGACACATAGGGGCATGCATGAAATGCACATGGAGCATGAATGGGCACTCATGTCCCTGCGGAGCATCTGCCATCTGCACAGTCCAAGTGAGACACCCTGCATCAAGGACAAAGGATGTACCCCACTGTATGTGTCTGGCAGGTTGGCTGGGGGAAGTGTGCATGTACACAGGAGCCTTCAAAAGGCCATTGCAGTTCTCCAACATGATGCATACCAGTGCCATGGTGAAATTGGGGTGCAGGGGGTGGAGGGGCAAGGGAGCATGCCTACGTGGAGTAGCCGCATGCAGGCAGAACACACATGCTTATCAGTCATGCTATGACATAGTCCCAGTGCTGAGAGGAAAGACACCCCAGGCTACATGCAGAAGGGCCAGTGAGCTGGAACATGGACCGGAGGGGCATCCGGGTGAGTAGCATGTGAGTAGGGTGCAAGTGTGGTGATGAGGACAGTCCCCGTCTGCTCTACATGTCTAGCATGCTGCACAGCAGGCAAGCATCAGTGAAGCATTGCATGACTCGCACATGAGAACCATGTACACATGACATGTAGTGGCAGTCAAGCACAACACATCACGCAAGCAAAACACACATGGTCTGGACAAACACGCGACAACACTCACTGGACAGGGCATTTCAGTCCTGCATCTCTCCCACTCCTTCGACCAATTCTGCCGGTATGAACCCTGCAACGACTGACTTGTGCGAAGTGAGGTCTTCCTCCTGAGCTGGTGACCCACCGCCAGTCAACCCAGTCTCTGCATAATTAGAGGCATGCTTCGCCTTAGCACTGCATCTGAGGTCATCCCAACACTTTTTGCACTCTTGAGCTGTGCGCACCTCATGTCCGAATGCACTCACACAATCCACAACTTGCTTCCGGTGGGACATACGATGGGCAGCCGTAGTGTGACAATTTGGCCCCACTAGCATATCACGTTTGTGGTCCCGCATGTAGTCCACAAGGAAGTCCAGTTCCTGCTTGCAGAAAGGCTTCTTCCTCGACGTGCCGGAGGCCGGAGCTGTGTCTGGGGTCTCAGCCTCTACTGCAGGTGCAACCTTCCTCCTCTTGGACTGTGGTCTGGACCCTGACTGGCAAATGCCGCCCTGATCAGTATGGGCAGTGGCGCTGGTGGATTGAACCAATGGAGTGGCAGGTGGAACAATGATGGAAGCCCTGACTTGAGTTGGTGGCTGCTGGGTGCCCCTGACTTGACCTTGCGCAGCAACATCTGCTGTGCTAAGGTGACTGACTGGGACTGTCCTGGATCGTAGACTCACAGGCGGGGCCGCTGCTCGGGGCACCAGATGACAATACTGCCCCAGGGACATGTGCCTCGGTCAGGGCAGCCCTGCGTGCACTTACCATGTGCCTCCTGAACTCCTGGAAATCATCCAGGGACTCTTCCAGTGCCAACGCAGCATGCGCTGGCCCACCCTGAGCCTGGGTGGTGGTGTCCACAGCTGCACCTGCAGCTACCACTACCCTTGGGCCCATGGCAGTCGATGAAACGGACTGCCAGATCACATGGGCACCAGTGCCAGATGCAAGAGCTGCATCTCCCGTAACCACAGGGGATGGTGGCATGACTGCACCAACATATGGCACAACATCGTGCCAAACTGGCGCACCCCTGCCTCTTCCCCCTCTGTGGCCACCCTGGACACCCTGGAGTCCCCCTACTCCCTGGTCATCCCGGCCACGTCCCAGACCACGCCTGCCACATGGAGTATGCCCAGCTGAGGCACCCCTCACCTTTCGTGGCCTCCCAGCATTGGCACAGATGGAGTAGTGCCGGCACAGATGGAGTAGGGCCAATGGGTGGTGTACACGACAATTGTCCTGGGCAATTGGGGTGAAGATGGTGTGATACAAGATGTTAACAGCACCCTGTGCACCTGCAAGGCTGTATATGACCGTGGTGATAAAGTGACCGGTCACGCAAAGCTCAGGCACCCCAAAACTGCAGTAAAACCGTGCACGCAACCCCCAGTAGCCCACATGTGTGGAATTAACCTCCCGCAGTACGCAGTGGCACCCAGGATCACAAAAAACATGTACGCGTGGGACACGCAGGCTACTATGACCTCGAAAACGGGTACGCGATACACAGGGGCACCCGCAGTGGGAACAATAGCATGCACGACTCACCGTCAGACTAGCGTGATAATGAAAAACACGCGTAGCCAATACCCCCTCCAAAAGAAGAGATACGTCCTTGATCCGCTGTGAAGCTTTGATGGCACGCGAACCAACACGAAGTAGCAACACACACGTCGGTCTCCACGAAAGGCACATACAGCAAACTACTGGCCCCGCTCACCTTTAACCCATGCTGAGGGGAACACCGGCGCACGTCACTTCACTTACGCGCTTAGGCCCTTTCCTCGAATTACACACATTAACACGCGGCCGTGTTGTTTTTTCACATGTTGATTCACTATGCACCCGTCACGAGGGAAACGCTTGCGCACGTTACGTCACAGACACGCTTACGCGCTAAGGGCCTTTCCTCGATGACACGCTGACGTGCTATTTTTTCACGTGCCAATTCACTCCGTATAAAACTGGCCACGCAACAACACACGGAAGACCACACTCCTGCCCAGAAGGCCATTTTCCTGCCCCCCCAGTGCCCCGTGCCCGGTCCCACCTGCCATCTGCTGCTGCCTGCCTGCCTGCTGCCCACGTGCCCCTCTATTTGGTGCCTGCACGTCAGCCATCTGCAGGGGTCCAGTTGTTATGACCACCCCTGCTGGAACAGTAGACTCCCGACTGAAGTTCCATCGTTCCACAGCCCAGCACCAGGACCCAGTGCCCACCCGCATCTGCCTCAGGGGTTGCCATGTCGGGGAAAACACCATCAGAGACCACTGGCAACCCCCAGCCAGAGAGGCAGAGGGCTACCAGCTTCAGTGCCTGCAGATGTTCGTATCCTGGAGGCCGTGGAAGGCCCACGCACGGGGGGATTCCACTGGTGCTAGTGCTGCAGTCACAGGGGCAGGGACAGGAGGCAGCACAGGTGGCCACGGAGGTGCCTGGGTGTAATCCTGTCCCTGATACTGTGACTGCATCACCCTGCACCAGCAGGGATGCCTTCGTCCAGACCCGTTTTCATGGAGGGGATGCGCGAACAACTGGCCTTCCTCTCCCTGCAGACGTGGCAATCCGGGACAGTGTTGAGCCTGTCCTGGCTGGGGTGGCGGTGCGTCAACGTGGCATTCGGGATGACGTGCAGGGTTCCCGTGTGGACAATGCACGTTATTTCAGATGCCTCGTTGACTGCGTCAACCTACTAGGACAGGTCACCAGTGCTGGGTTCCTCCGTGTGCTGGACCTTCTACCGACCCCCTCCTCAACTGAACCCCCTATGCGCCAGTCATCCTCCGTGCCATCTTCCTGCCCACGTGTCACCTGGGAACCCTGTAGAGATGTCCCTGACCCAGCAGCTAGGCTGGTGGAGGACACATCCCTGCCACAGTTGGGAGTCGGAGGTCCAGCAGGGGTGGCCACCCCAACAACTCGACCCCAGCAGGAGGAGGACGTAAAGGCATCGACAGGCAGGGCACATGCACGGCAGCAGCAGGCTCAAGGTGGGAGCGATGATGGCTCGGGGCCATCGAAATCACAGGGGCAGGCATTGGCCAGAGGGCAGGAGGACCCTGGATTGGTAGTGTCTTCCATGTGGCAGCAGCTGGGCCGGCAAATAGATGCGGAGCAGTGCGGGCGGAAGAGGCACGGCTCACTATGGTCAGGGCGGAGAACTCCATGTGCAGGGCGTTGAGGCGGTCTGAGTGCCTCGAGGCAACTCGCAGGGAGTTGGAGGAGGACATGGCTGCATCCTTGCGAGACCTTGTGGCCAGGGAAGAGGACCCCCTCCAGGACATTGAAGAGGAATTTGATGATGCCCTGGCCCGGGACATCAACAAGGGAGCCTTTGGACTTGCCCGCTGCCTTTGTACATAGTTCTTTAGGGTTAGGTTTCCTTTGTTTTTTCTTTATTTTGGAGTCCATGGACTTTGCTCCACTTTATGTACATAGTTATTTTTATAGGATTTTTGGTAGGTTTCATTTTGTTTGGGCATCATGGACCCTTCGGACTTTCACAGACTTGTACATACTTTAGTTATTTTGTCATTGCATGGATCAATGGTTTTTAAAAATGTTCTCATGTAGTTTATTTGGACATTTGAAATGGACCACTTCCCTTTTTTCCTCTTGTGGATTTTTGTCTTACATTGGAATTTTTTTTTTTTTTTTTTATTCAATCATTTATTAATTTACAAGTTTGATATTTCTTTGTTTTTTCATTATGTATTTTAATATAAATCATATTTCATTATTGGTGTTCTGTACTCTCATTGGTTTTGTGCATGTGTCAATGAGCATTGCCTCAGTCATGTGTTGCCACTGTGTGGCTCTGTTGTACATTTATGCATGGCCATGATGGTGGTTCTTTTGAGGCTTTCATGGCATGGGTGATTTGGGAGTGGGGGCAGTGGATGCTTGCGTGCTTGTACTGGGGGCAGGGGGATTTTTGTAGGCATTAGGCCCATGGGTCCCTTTTGTTAGTTGGTATTTGGTGGGCCACGTATCGGGGCCTGCTGGCAGGTGCCCATCAATGGTGGGTGGGTGGGGGACATGAGTCGGGGCCTGCTGGCAGGTGACCGT
This sequence comes from Ambystoma mexicanum, assembly GCF_040938575.1. Lineage (NCBI taxonomy): Eukaryota > Metazoa > Chordata > Amphibia > Caudata > Ambystomatidae > Ambystoma > Ambystoma mexicanum. The sequence goes on from NC_090932.1 coordinate 1,540,564,232, forward strand.
CAATGGAGGACATGAGTCGGGGCCTGCTGGCAGGTGACCATCAATGGGGGGTGGGTTGTTTGTTGGGGGACATGAGTCGGGGCCTGCTGGCAGGTGCCCGTCAATCTGGGTTGGGGACATGAGTCGGGCCTGCTGGCAGGTGACCGTCAATGGTGGGTGGGTGGGTTCCTGGTTGGAGGACATGAGTCAGGGCCTGCTGGCAGGTGCCCGTCAAGGGTTGGTCGGTGGGCGGGACATGAGTCGGGGCTCACAAGTGCATGGTGCGATGTGGGCTGCCTACAGGGCATGGTCAGGGGTGTAGGGTAGTCCCCTGTGGTGTGGGCTGCCTGCAGGGCATGGGGAGGGGGGAAAGGGCACACCCAGGAGGGCCCACAATGCAAATCACGTGTAATACTCCCTGTGCACCCCCCAGAATACACGTACACCACTCGCGCCAGGCCTTTCACGTGTTAAACTCCCTGCGCTCCCCCCAAAATACACGTACCTCGCTTGCTTTTGTTTACTTGTGTAACGTCTCCTTGATTACTCCGTCCCGTTACCATGGCAACGGTTGTACACACATGCTTTTACTCCACCATAATTACACACTTGAAGTTAGGAGTAAGAATAACTCATTTACGTTTGTTTCATTGCACACAGCGTGCAGGTAGACCTTGTGCTGGTCTGAGTGCTACAAACACAGTTCCAAGATGGACGCCGCTATTTATAGCTCTGTGCCCATAGCAACGGCATCCGCATCGCCAGATAACTGTGCCCACGACCTGTGAAAGAGCTTTTGTTACATTGCTCCGCTCGTCCTGATTAATCACAGGAATCCTGGGGAGTACTTCAACTTTCCCTCGCTCCCAGCATTGGTACAATCACAAGTGCCTCACAGGTATTATTATTTCTTCTTTGTTGCCACCAGACTTAGTACGTTAGCCGATGGGACTAGCCACAGTGGCTTTTTCACTGACGTTGTGCCCCTTCTTCTAGGGGGCATTCTGGATCCATTCCCACTGCAACAATTGATGCCGCTGTGATCCCGTGGCTACCTATGATTAGGTAAGCCTTTTGTTTTTTGCTGCACGATAATTAGTGCTCCTTTGAATAGAACAAAGCTCTCCCATTCCATTCTTTTCTTCTCAATAGGCATCCATTTTGACCATGAGCAATGAGACACTGCAGGTCTCTGGACTTTCCATTTACACCTGTGGCCTCATTAACCCCCCACAGGTAAGCCATGTCCACCTGTCTTACAGGGGACATAGGGTGAATCAATCACATGTTATCAAACCATGTCCTTAGCACCTCCCTTACTGTACCTCATTCATCTTCACAGCACTTTCTGAACATCCAGACAACACAGTCTTCCTTGTCCTGACGAAGGCCCCAAGAAGAAAATGGCTCATATAGCCCCCACATAAGGCCGAAACACCTTGGTGTAGACAATTACTCTCAAACCACAGTGTTATAAATGTTTTTCACTGTATCATATTGATATTCATTATATATACCCTTTGCATTTGTTCATGTGATATGACCCCTGTCGTTTTTCTGTATATTGACAGTAGAATCTGTACTATGCTGACTGTATATATGTATGTGCAAGGAATTTAACTTGCTTCTGTTTATTTTGCAAATCTATGTTGCTGTATATGTAACTATTGGTGATCAGCACTATACCAAAACCATTAAGCAAGTAGATGCTGCAAATCATAAAAAGAAGTACTATAACAATTCAGGTGTGGTACTTAAATCTTTCTTTTCTGAACTGAAAATGGGCAGTAAGGGGGTATGCTAGTTGCATTGACCCGTTCACCTGTATTTTGATAATCATTGAGCCCCTCTGGGCAGAATAGGGTCATCTCCAGGAGCCCTTGTTCATAATCTCTAGTGATAGAAATGTAATAAGCAGTACTAGAATGTATTCTTATCAGTGTGGCCTCCATTTTATGGCCATTTTGTTTACCTTTGTCGTGTTTTTGTTAGGAATATATTGGGGGACATCTTTTATCTGGACAGGCCATCTAAAAGAAGGCGGGGGAGGGAACACAGAGAACTGGAATTTAAACGAGAGTACACCCTTTAATTTAACTGAATTGACCCTAAGCTTGAACCTGAATGAAAGCCTGAATGAAAGCACATCCTTTGATTTATCACATATGTATAATACAACCGTAACAAATGACAGCAATACCCACATGACTGTGTGTACGAGTAAAATCTTTGAAGTATTACTTCAAAATGTCAAAAACCTTTCGTGTAACAAAAATAACAATGTAAATATCATGAGCAGTATAAGTAGATTAACAAGAAGACACATATCAAGCCATAACAGAATAAAAAGATAAGCATGTAAACTCAAATATGATGCATACCATGGCCTAGGCCTGATGCGGTTGAAAATATTCATCATCACGAGCACTCAAACAGTTGATACTCCGATATGAGTGCAATGGGAAGGCGAACAACTAATAGCAGTTGGTATCTGTGCTCCTTAATACTGCACGGATATGGCCACCCAAGCTTTTAGTACCACAAGAAGTACCAATTATAGAGGCACAATGCCTAATTCATCTTGCGCTATGTAGGCCCAGAGGCACTTTTAAGGCACGCAACGTCCATCTACAACTTATTGATTCAGATGCCCAGAAATGTAAAACCAGTCTGACCAACACCAACTGTCTAAAACAACCCTACTTGGTGATCGAAGCAGCAAAATACGTTAACAACAAGTGGCAGGAAACGACTTTCACTTGTGGAGCTGAAGGACTTTTAGGGTTTCCAGAAATAAACGGTGGCACTCGTGGAACAGACCTGTGCACAAGTATGGACAGAGCACGTCACAAAACTGACATGGATTGCAGCCATGGAGAAGCTGATGAAAGTGCACCAGGAAAAGACTTATGAACTGTGCTTTTTCAGTGAAGAAACTATCTTTGTTGGCTCAACCAAACTGTTTAACAGAACAGTGTTGATTCCAGACCTCAAGAAGGGCACTGCAGCACTGATGGACTACTACTGGGTGTGTGGCCAACAAGTGTACTTGCACCACCCACCCTCCTGGGGGGCTACTGTTTGCTAGCTATGCTACACTCAGCCCTATTAGTAGTCCCAGAGAACACCTGAAAGGGGGGGGGCACTACCTACAGTGCCCTCAACCATTACAGCACATGCTACCACCACCAGACTTTTGCATCCTCCCTGACAAAGAACCATATGGCCAGCTGCAAAGGAGAAGAAGAGCATCAAATTACCTATCAAAAGACTCACACGAACTACTCGAACAAATATCGGAGGAGTATAAACTTTTCACCACAGCAGAGACATTTTTTGCATCCTTACTGGTGTGCAAGCACGAGCCAACGGGAGGATACCTCAGGGGCAACGTGCTCGCCTTGGAAGCAAGATGACACGGAGCCACACAGGTTCGATCCCCGGGTCCGCGCTTAGAAACCTCTGGGTATTAAACGCGTTATAAATGACCTATCGTATCATATCATATCATATCAATGCCAAATGGCTCCATATTGTAGGCTGGGAATTGATCCACCTGGCTAATAACACTGAGCGGGTCATAAGGGACGAGCTGCACGCCCTACAGCTGAGGACGATGCAAACCCCCTGCGTACTTGATGGGCTGACAGCAATGGAAGGTGGTGTTTGCAAAAAGATTGGGAGTTCATGTTGCACATTCGACCAGTCTGAAGATGCTGAAAATGGGACATTGTCACACGTTATCGCTGCAGTGCATGATCTGGGGGCCAAGATGAAAAAGGAAGCTGATGTCCAGGAAGAAGTTTGGTTTTCGCTCGCGTTTAGTTGTGCCCCATCCTGGCATGAAAATGTTGGTGGCCATCATCGTGTTTGTCTTGGTGATCTTCTGCACGTGCCAGTTGGGTCTCCGGTGTTATGCCAAAGCAGTGCCTAATAGCGTAATGATGATGGTCTCTAGTGGCACCGTGGCACCTTCCGAAAGTACCTCGTGATACAAAGGAAGTAGAAGTGCAGACTAATCATCCCATTCCTCACATGGTCCCTATCCCCTACGGAGATGAAGTTGACCGACTGTATCACATAACCATTGCCCCACCCCCTGACCTCGAAAAATACAAAGAAGTATGGGTTGACCTGCCAGGGGATGAGGGCTGCATTTATATGACATGCACACCTGAATATTATACGTGAGCAGGAGAAAGCTTGCAACATGTGTGTAGGGCTTGCATGCCGATAAAGTGAACACCCTCCCCCCCCCCCAATGAGGCTGCAGTGAGAAGGGAAAATGAACGCAAATATGGGGAAGAATTTGTTACGGTAGAAGTAAAATAAGGGGGGATGTTGGGATGGAAATTGGTCTGTCCCACCCCCCTAGGCGCTTTAGAGTGAGGCGAATCACATAAGCAGCCGTGTAGTGTGCTAGGGGGCAAAGGACCGTGCTAAGAAACTCGGCACAGATATAATGTAGCAGGAAAGATAGATGCATAGATCCAGTACACGCATAGAAAAGAACACCATTTTGTAATTATGGTAGATACATAGTCTTGCATGGCCACGCAGCACAACTTTAGCTCAATGGACGAACTCGACTAGGCCCAGATCATTAAGACGGGATGAGCCTGCATGGCCAGTTCTCACAGAAGCTTCCCTTTGTCCCTTCACTGTTGCAATTACTTGGTGTCACTGGGAGGAATGCGCCCTACAAGGCCATGAGACAACACCAGGCTCCTCGCAGTGCCCCTTCACCACAGCCAAACTGCCAGCAGACCTCTAACCCCCACCCAGCCTACCCAAAGCCATGGCCCACACCACTGACCTGATCCACAAACCCCTGCATTCTATGATAGTGAGTGACCCCAACCCCTACCATAAAACAAATGACCATAAAGGATCTGAGCATGTACAACTGTTTCACCTTTCCACATAAATAGATCCTTTGTTGTGCGAGCTACAGGGAGGGATAAAGTATAGATCAAAACGCGGGTGGAGGCCATGGGTGTGAGGAGTGCGATATCAACAAAGCTCAGAATGTGTGGGTCAGTGTGACTGTATTTCTTCCTCACTTCCCCCTGGCACCAGTCTCCGAGCCTCCCAGGCACATTGCACAGTGATATAGTAGTAGGCTTAGTGTATGATAGCAGTTCTGATACTTACGAGGGACCTGAGCTTCACTCCTCGGAGAGATGAGCCCAGCTGACCCACGTGGGAAACTGACAGACGGCGGAAATGTGAACCAATCGCAGCCTGGCATCCCCTATGGAGCAGGCCCATGTATATGGTCTCGCCAATCATGGCGCTAGTATTTACTGTATATTGATGACGATGTACTGTCTTTTAAGCTTCTGCTCATACTAAGTTGGACCAGAACGTTCTCGAGCAGCAGAGTTCTTTACTGATACTGTTTGTATTCTGTAAAATTAAACCTTGTTATCCTTGCAAGCAATCTCTTGGCCTTTTTCCCTAGAGGGTTGTATTCTTTCTGGCGTGAGCGTAAACAGGGACTTGCCTTGCCTTCAAAGAAATAGAGGGATTTTCCAGTGCCTTTTGTGTGCTAGGGACATCGTTTTGAAGGAAATTCTCCTCTCAAGTGAAAGCCTTTCCAGATAGTTCAAGGTTGGCGGATATGTGGTTGAATTTTGTTGAGACTCTACACTAGTTTAGCCGCCATGTTTTGGACTAGTTGCATTTGCTTTAGGAGACCAAGCTATAATGGAGTGGAAGTAGTCGAGTTTTCACAAGTCCCACCTTGTGGTTCCTTGCAAGCAAGAGGAGGACTTTTTTGATAGTATAAAGTTGTAGGTGGGATTTTATTTAATTAAGGTGTCACCGTGCCTGAAAGACAAATGAGTGTTGAAAAGAATACCCAGGTTTGTAGCTGTATTCAGCAGGGTTTGGGGGGAAAGTTGTGATTGGGCTGTTGAACAGCATTTCCATTATAGGATTGGTTCCAATGTGCAGGGTGGAAGATTTTTTCTGTGTTAAAACAAAGTATGTTTTCCATCATCCACTTCTGGATTAAAAATAGGCACAGTGCTTTTTTGCTGTTTCTGTTTAAGAACATCTCGGCCTCAACAACTCACTGGATATCATGAGAGTAGAATTGGACAATATCTGTTTGTGTTGTATTTCTATCTGCCACTGGTCACGTGTTTGTATTGAACAGTTCAGGGGAAATCGACGATCTTTGGAGGCACTACATTCACAATGTACTGGATCTGCTGTGAACCAATTTATTTGTACCTGTGAATACCTGTTGCTAAGGAAATGTTGAAGCCAGGGGGTAACTTTGTCCCTTCTGGCTTGCTAGTTATGGATTCTGTCTAGCAGTACTTTGTGGTCGATCAATATGCACCACATTTTCATTCCTATCTTGTATTCTCAGGATGGATTCTTTCATGTCCACTATGTTGTCTTCCATGTCGGGTCTGGAAGATTTTGGACTTCAACTCACATGTAGCTTCACCCTTAACTATGCTGGCGAAGGCTGGTGAGAGTTGTAGACTAGTCCAAAACATCTGAGGAGCCAAAGGTTGCAGAGCCTTTTGGTAGGACCAAAAGCTCTATTGTCTGTTTTGGAGAAGGTTAATTGATTCACTGTTGAAGTTGGTGAATAGCCAGTCTTGGAAGAGTTGTAGCATGAAAGGGTATGTTAGTAACGTGTGTGTAATTTGACAACACTTCTGGGTCATCTCAGCTCTTTTTGAGAACAGGTTGTTTAGTGGCTGGTTTGAATGCACTTGGAACTATGCATGCATGGAGGGAAGCGTTGAACAGGTTTGAAACTTGTGTGCAGGTTTGTTCTTTAATCATGGAGGCTGAGTAGGGGTCACAGTTTGGTAGGCACCCACATTTTACTGACGGTCTTTATTAGATTTTCGTCCCGATTCATTTCATTTGCTGTGTGGTATATAGGAACTTTGCACACCGAACCGCGCATCAAATCCTGTTTGTCGATTCATGGAATCGACTGCACTGAACTTTTGTGTACTCTGCAGGGACTTCAGGGAGGCTCGACAGGTCTATGGAAGCGGCTGAGTGCCTTGTGCGAGACACCACGTACAGTGTGTGTGTGGCCTCTGCATAAACAGGAGTAGGGGGTGGAACTCTGAAATGGGGAAGAACAAGGGAAAATGGGGTTGATCCAAGGGACGGCCCGCGCGAGGCGATCGCACGCCCACAACTGTTCAGGTAAAATCATATTCATGGATCTGACCGTAAAACCTCACGTTAGGGAAATGGCAACGCAAAGTTCTCGATGTAGCCGCCACCCGAAGGCAGGAGTACAGACACTTGCTCATAGGAATCACTGCGCAGAGGTAAGATCGCATGTTGGATTTAGGGGTGCGTGCACGCATTCAGGGTTCCAAAAGAAGTTAGGGGTGCGCATAAGCAGTGTAGCAGGGTGCAGGAATAGTTTACGGGGGTTCACACGCATATATATCACGACATCCTTCCTGCAAAGTCTTGTCCTGTACGCTAACACTACTACCCGCTACTTACATGTACTCTTATTCCTCTTTCTTCTCAAATATCTTGCACTTTACTGCGCATTCCACACCTTCCACATTCCAATAGACAGGTGGTGGACCAAGCACTGGAAGATTACCATAAGTTATTTATTTTCCGTTGTTATTATCTGGGCCAACCGATATCGGCCGGTATGTCCATTTGCGGTTCCGGCAATACAAACCAACCTGCAAACCTTTATGCTGTAAGGCATCCCAGAGGCACCAGCTGTTACTTTGTCTACTTTTCAAACTAAATGTGTTGTTCAACATGGCCCACCAAGCACCACTAAGTACTCCTTTTCCCACTTTGCTAGACGAGAACAGAAGAACAGAAGTGCACAGACGGCATTGGTCACTGAATTTGTTTGCAAAATAAAAGAGGGTTGAATGCAGCCAACTTACACGGTGTCATTAACATTCTGTAGCAAAATAAAGCAATTCCAACAATTCACTGTGGTGTTATTAAACTATGGGAATGTTCTGGAAGTGTATGCTCTATGTGCGCATGTCTGCTTTTGCTTTTATTTGTGTTGTTCCTTTCCGGAGCTAGGTGCGCACATGAATGTATGCGCTACGCTTGGCACGCACATAAAGGAAATACCTGAAGTGCACGCCGTGAGGAACGACTGTCCACAAGTAAAGTCAGTGACGCCAGTGACTGCTGCGATGGTGTATGCCGCACCCATGTATAGGTAATGGAAGTGATGCACACATTACAATTTCACACAGTAGAAGCGCCCACCGCATTCGTTGGCCATCTCAACAAGTACACAAAACAAAGCTAACAGTCAGATGGCCTGCCGTCCTGTATTTGGCTGCATTTAACGGCGTTGATAATGTTGTCGGCTGCAAATGTATGTTGGTTGGTCTGTACATTATCCATACTTTACATGTGTAATGCTTATTAACTCGTGTCATGTTGCAATATCTTCCTTCACTCTCAAAGCACAGGGTATTATGAGAGGCACACCATACGAAACATAAATGGTAGCATCTCAGTCCCTGAATGGCAACAAGGACAATGACACACACCACCATATGCAAGTGCAGGGACTTCACGCGACCTCTACTGGTGTACCAACTGCAAAATGTCCTCCACAACCATTCTGTAATAGTGAGCAACCACAGCAGACA